>NC_044401.1:36313041-37563041 GCF_006542625.1 Nomascus leucogenys
TTTCTCAGAGAAAGTTGGAAATATTAGAGCCATAAACAATGTGTTCTTGGAAGCAGTGGATTCAATTGTAATCATGCGTAAGAACCATCTCTAATTCTATTAATGTAGTTTCTGTTGGCCTAATGATGGGAAAATGCCTAATTAATTCCTATAAATAAGCATTAATTTGCAAAATTAATTGTGGTTATTTTTTGTAGTTATGTGGCATCAGCTATTGAATAAGGAAAGTGTTTAGATAAGATCAAATAAAAATATTTAACATATAACTGAAATGATTACACAATACCTTTTATTGTCACACAATGATCATTTTATTTCAAGAACATTAATTAAAATGAAAAATTATTATGTTGTATGTAAAATTATAAACATTACTGGTTTTTTTTTCTCATGTGTTCTTTATTATTTAGGGAGAGAGGCAATTTTCGCTTTGCTGGCCTCCCTATTGACATCTGTCCTTTTTTCCAGCTAAAGAAAACAAAGGAAAAATAATTTTCTCTTGTAGTAGCATTATTTTCTAATTCTGAAACATTATTTTCTTCAGTTTGTTCTCTTCTTCTAACATTTTTATTTCCCATTGGCTCATGTAACAAAGGTCTCCAGAAGTAATAGGTATTTCTTGTTCTTATATTTGTAAACATAAAGAAATTTGCTCTCATTGCAAGGATAGTGGTTAGGAGCTTGAGCTCTAGAATATGACTCTCTGAGGTTCAAGTTCCATCTCTGCCACTTAGTTTTGTTTTGAAAATAACCTCTTTGTTTCTTGGTTATTCATCTCTAGAACACCTATTCATAGAATTGTTGTCAGAATTAAATTAGTTAATGATTAGTTAATGTGCATGCAAGGCTTAACAACAGTGTCGCCCACGTTTGAGCTTAGCAAGTATTAAGGGTAATGGACATCCTTACTCTCATCATCTTCTAAAAATGCATTAGAAATTTTATAATAAAAAGATATTTTTATAAAAAGGAAAGACAAGTAGGTACTAATCCTGTCTATTGTCTTTTTTCTATTGTCCTCCTTTTTGGTTTGTTTTTGATTTTTGTTTTTTCGCGTGTCCTAGTTCCCATTTCACCACGCCACAGTGATTTCTTTCAGTCCTTTCACAGTGCTGGAATTGCAACTCTTCTGCTCCCTGTTAAATCCCTTCCTCACTGTTGTACTATTTGCCCACCTTTCTTTCTTATTTCCCTTTCTCTGTATCCTGCAGCACTGTCTTGATTTCTTTTTCTTTCCACCCATTCTTCATGTTATCTTTTTTAAGATCTAAATCCATTTATTCATTTTTCTTGCACTTTTCCCTGAAAAATTCTCCCACCCTTCAGCTATCAGCTCTGTGAAGATGTTCCCTAATGATTCTCCCCACCTTGACCTATGCCCTATTCACCAAGCAGTGGGCAATTTTATGATGTTTAATAACTGTTAGGCAAAACTGGGCAGCACATGGAATTATAAATTTTTGAAACTGGAAAACTCTAGTATAACCTAGCTCAGCCCATTCAAATTAAACAAAATTACTTGGGTTAAGATATATATAAGCTTTTTTTTTTTCATTTTTTATGAGAATTTAATTAAATTAGTCATATGAATCATGTGTCTGAAATACAAGCTTATATTAAGAGATCAAAATTAGTACCAAAAGTTAAATTTGCATGGCAATTTACAATATGTGAATACTTTTATTTACATTAACCCATCTTACCCTCACATCATCTCCAGTGATACTGGTTAGGCAAGCATTTTTTGTCCTCAATCTACATGTGAGGATCAGAAAGATTTATAATTTTCACAAGGTCGTATTTCTAGTAATTGAATAAATGTGATTTAAATCTAGTTTCTCTAAATTCAGTACAGTTTTACATTTGGTCACCAGATAATTCGTCTTTTTGTTGCCCTCTAGAAATGCCATCGAAGTACGTGAAGTGTGTCTCACTAATTTTAGCTTTTTTCTCTATTTATGTTTGTAGAGGTTAATGATGCCTTTGACTAAATGTTTTTCTGCGGCGTAATACTATCCTGGTTTCTGACACTCAAAAGCACAGATGAATGTAAGTGGAAAAATGTTTTCCAACTATATGTATATATATCTTTTTAAGTTCTACTTTTATTTAGATTTATAGCATACATGTACAGGTTTGTTACGTGAGGTTCTTTTGTTTGCTTTTGTTTTTGTTTGTGTGTTGCAAAGTTTTGGGTTGTGAATGATCCTGTCAGCCAGGTAGTGAACATAGTACCCAGTAGGTAGTTTTTCAGACACTGCCTCCGTCCCACTCTCCCGGCTCTAGTAATCCCCAGCATCTATCGTTTCCATCTTTATGTCCACGTGTACCCAATGTTTAGCTCCCACTTATAAGTGAGAACATGCAGTATTTGGTTTTCTGTTCCCGTGTTAATTCACTTAAGATAATGACCTCTAGCTACATCCATGTTGCTGCAAAGGATATGGTTTCATCTTTTCAATGGCTGTGTAGCATTCCATTGTGTACATATACCACAGTTTCTTTATCCAATCCACCATTCATGGGCACCTACATTGATTCCCTGCCTTTCCTATTGTAAATCATATTGTGATAAACATACAAGTGCAAATGTCTTTTTTTTTTCTTGTAGGACAATTTATTTTCCTTTGGATATATAGCTGGTAGTGAGATTGCTGGGTTGAATGGTAGTTCTGTTTTAAGTTATTTGAGACATTCAAATTTACAAGCTGCTTTACACAGGGGCTAAACTAATTTACTTCCCACCAACAGTATATAAGTGTTCCCTTTTCTCTGCAGCCTTGTCAGCATCTGTTGTTTTTTGACTTTTTAATAATAGCCATTGTGTCTGGTGTAAAACGGTATCTCATTGTGGTTTTGACTTGCATTTCTCTAATAATTAGTGATGTTCAGCATTTTTTTCATGTATTTGGTGAACGCTTGTATGTCTTCTTGTAAGAAGTGTCTGGTCATGTCTTTTGCCCATTTTTTAATGGGGTTATTTGGTTTTTGCTTGTTGAGTGTTTTAAGTTCCTTATGAATTCCATAAGACTCTGGATATTAAACATTTGTCAGATTCATAACTTGCAAATATTTTCTCCCATTCTGTACGTTGTCTGTTTACTCTGTTGATAGTTTCTTTTGCTGTTCAGAAGCTCTTTGGTTTAAGTCCCACTTGTCAATTTTTGTTTTTGTTTCAGTTGCTTTTGATGAGTTATCCATAAATTGTTTGCAAAGACTGATGTCAAGAAAGGTATTTCCTAGGTTTTCTTCTAGGGTTTTTATAGTTTGAGTTCTTACATTTAAATCTTTTATCCATCTTGAGTTAATTTTTGTATATGGTGAAAGGTCGCGGTCTACTATCATTCTTCTTCATATGACTAGTCAGTTACCCAGCACCATTTATTAAATAGGGAGTCCTTTCCCCATTGTTTATTTTTGTTTTAAAAGCATAACTGATAAATAAAAATTATGTCTATTTAAAGTACAGTGTGATGTTTTGATATACATATACCTTGTGAGATGGTTACTACAATCAAGCTAATTAACATATTCCTCACCTCACATAGTGACCATTTTCTTGTGTGTGTGTGAGAATGCTTACGGTCAGCTCTCAGCAAATTTCAAGTGTATAACACATTATTATTAACTGTAGTCACCGTATTGTACATTACAGCTTCAGAACTTATTCATCTTATAACTGAAAGTTTGTACCTTTGACTAAAATATCCCCATGCATGTGTGTTTAAAACTCCCTTTGCTTATTTTTTATTTTTTATTTCCATAGGTTTTTGGGGAACAGGTGGTGTTTGGTTACATGAATCAGTTCTTCGGTGGTGATTGAGATTTCGGTGCACCCATCACCCAAACAGTATAAAATGTACCCAATTTTTTAAATGCATATGGGGAAATGTTTACTTTGAATCTTTCTCCTCACAATAATTAATCTGATGTAGTTATGGGCTATGTGCCCAGAAGTGCTCAGGAAAGACTGAAGTGATGATGCAGATATGCACACCTGCAAGCTTTGCTTTACAGTTTTTCATGGGATGCTAGTTTAGCCCCTGTTCTTCGGCTTTCTAAAGCACTGAGTGAGACCTGTACTGTGATTTTCTATCTAGTCTTAAAAGAGAAAGAGGGCTATACATTAACTGTATGACTCCAAATAAGTTAAGACTTCAAATAAAGAAAAATGATGTTTCTACCACCACAGCTAAAATAATCAGATTTCCAAATTTTAAATATATTAAAGTTTATGCACTTTGCAGGCTTTATCTGGAAGATGGTGGTAGAGTGGTAGAAACTGTTATACCAAAGAGCATATTCTGGCCCTGCCAAAATATTGGATGTATTATTTTGACAAACCCCTTTGATGTTCTGTGCTTAAGTTCAGTCGTTTTTTTAGAGAAAGCTAACCAGTAAAGTAGATACGGAAAGTCTTTGAGTTTGTGCTGACTTGAATAAACCTGGAATCATGTATCCATGTCAGCTGAGAATTATACAAAACGTTTATCTTCAAGGCTCATACCAATCAGAGTAGTTAGCTTGAGAATTAATTGCTTCAAACTAACATGCATTTTATTATAAATTATCCAAAATGAAGGATTTTTTCTATTATAAATATTCTATTATAAATTTGTAAAGAATATGAAATCTTTCAAAATGTCTAAGTTAAACTTTATAGGTAATGAAATGGAATTGTGATAGAAGTTACATTTATACAGGTCTTATATGTTAACTCTATGAAACAGAGGGAAAAAATCAAGTTTGGTCTTTGATGACCAAAGTAGTATGAAGTTATTTCTTAAAGTTTAGCAAAAACATGCATAGATTAAAAATTAAAACCCAAGGAGGAGACTGCAATAGGAAAATAATGAAAAGATATACTCACCAAATGCCAGGTTCTAATCTAGGTGCTATATGGCAGAGAAAAAAAAAGAAATTTCTTATATAGATTGTATTTT
This sequence comes from Nomascus leucogenys, assembly GCF_006542625.1. Classification (NCBI taxonomy): domain Eukaryota; kingdom Metazoa; phylum Chordata; class Mammalia; order Primates; family Hylobatidae; genus Nomascus; species Nomascus leucogenys. Next base: position 36,317,985 of record NC_044401.1, read on the forward strand.
AATAATGAGAGACAAAAATTAAACTGATAAGAACAGACACTGGATCTTAGCCAAAAGGCTGAGAAGCAAAAATATAATAATTAAATTTATAATATGTTAAAAGCTGATAATACTATGGTGAAAAATCAAGGCAGGTGTGGGAGAGTGTGTGGAGGTATTTAATTTTCAGGTAGGATTGTCACCAAAAGCTCTCTCAGTATTTCTCATAAACTTGAGAAGTACCTTCTTTAAAAAAAAAAAAAAAAAAAAGACAAACCCTAAAATTTAAAAAAAGACGCTAGTCCTCAAAGAGTTCTGTGTACTGTATGATTAAACTTTAATGTAAAAATTTTTAAATACCAAATTCTGGTGAGAACAAAGACACAGAGAAAGAGGAATAGAAATAAAGATCATAAAGAAAGAAGAGGCCCAGTCAAGTATAAAAAGTAAAATAAAGAATTGATAGACCCACTTTTATATTTTTCATCTCTTGATGAAAAATATGAGCCTTGAAGATAAACATTTTATATAATTCTTGAGACAGCAGTTTAAGTGAGCCAGGGTCTATAGTAATAATAGCCACAGCAGCTAATAATTTGAGCACTTTTCCCAGTGCTAGATAGGGTGTTAAGCACTCAATAATAGATTGCTTCAGTTAATCTCTACACCCACCCTCTGATGTGTTACCTCCGTTTACAAATGAGAGACGGAGCCTCCGGGAAGTAAGTAACTTGCTCAAAGACACACAGTTAGCAATTGGTAGGACTGGAATTAGAATGCAGTTGTTAGACCCTAAAGCTCATGGAGGTACTCACCATATTTTTGTGTTTTAGAATGCTGTCTCCTATCCCTGTCTTTCTGCCTGAAATGGCTTGGATAATGCTTCTCACTGCTTATGATTGTCTTTATTTTTCAGAGGTCCCCGTTTCCAATTATCTTTTTATTTAGATATATTGCACTTGACTCCATTGAAGCCTGTTCCCAGAGTAAGTTTGTTTGGGGGAAGGTGTTTATAGCCTGAATCAAAATTATTTTGAGTTTAAAAGCACAATGTTTTTTTTTAGAAAGTGTTGAGTCTGTAGGGTGTAAACTCATTTTGATAATAAAAGATTTGGTTAAAAAGGTGAATAAAAATCTGTTATTTTTTCTTTTTCAGTTCTAAATAATTGCCATCGCTTCATCAGATAATTGATTATCCAAGTTCTTTGGATAATCCTAAAGGCACAGACAGAGAGCAACAGTTTTAGGGAGAGGTTAGTGCAGAAGTGTGAGCACATTTTTCTATTTTTCTTCCTTCTCAAATTATTAAGAAACAGTGACTTTTTAAATTTAAGTTATATAATCTTCTAGGATACAGAAAAGTTTCTAAGTAGGTTAGTCAGAAGTATTCTGTAAAGTATTTAGAATAATTGTCCTATTTATATAGAGAAATATGTAGTACTCAAAATTTTGTATTACCATTTGACTTGCTATTTACTGATGTGGGTCATTAAGCATGCTTAAAAATAAACTAATAATTCTAATAATTTGCGTGAAAATACATTTCAAAAAGCATAGTAATCCATTAATTAACCTGGTAGTGACATTTGAGCCCCTCATCCTTTGAGCTTGTTTTATTGCTATTTTGCATTGTACAGTTTCTAAAAATGTATGGCCAAAGAAGCATACTTGCAGGGATTGGAGTTTATTTTGTAGTCTAAAATCAGAAACCTTTTGTTGATGAAATGAGCACATCCTAGACTATAATAGAAATATGCTTCTGTTTTGCACTTAATTAAAATGTACAGGTGTCATTTAAACTTTTAACGAAGACAGTGTTCACAAATTTGAATGCATATTTAGCTTATGCATGAAGATCTTGCTTTTTTCAAGGTCATTAAAATTTTAAGGTACTCTAATAACAACAAATATATACATATACATATATATGTATACACACACATATATGTATAAAGAGAAAAGTTGAATTTGGCTTTTGTTATATCTTAAAATTTGCTTTGATTACATTGATTAGTAAGTTCTCTGTTTGTTTGTTTTGTTTGTTTGCTTGTTTGTTTGTTTTTGAGAGGGAGTCCTGCTCTGTTGCCCAGGCTGGAGTGCAGGAGTGCAGTGGCACAATCTTGGCCTACTGCAAGCTCCACCTCCTGGGTTCACACCATTCTCCTGCCTCAGCCTCACGAGTAGCTGGGACTACAGGCACCCGCCACCACACCTGGCTAATTTTTGGTATTTTTAGTAGAGACGGGGTTTCACAGTGTTAGCCCGGATGGTCTCCATCTCCTGACCTCGTGATCCACCCGCCTTGGCCTCCCAAAGTGCTGGGATTACAGGCGTGAGCCACCGCGCCCGGGCAAGTTCTCTGTTTAATTTCACATTACTTTCTTATAAATTTTATTTTAGAAATATTATAATATTGGGGATTTTTAAAAACTAAAGTCAGGGAGATAAAAAAAAACTAACTGGATATTTTCCATTGAAAGAAATATAATCATAAAGCTCACATGGCCATAAATAGTTTTGAAAAGTAATTAAAATATCAGAACTCTCATTTTTTTTTTACTTATGTTTTAAGTTCAGGGGTACAAGTGCAGGTTTGTTATATAGGTAAACTTGTGTCATGGAGGTTTATTGTACAGGTTATTTCATCACCAACATATTAAGCCTAGTACCTATTAGTTATTTTTCCTGATCCTCTTCCCTCCTCCCACCCTCCACCCTCTGGAAGGCCCCAGTGTGTGTTGTTCCTCTTTATGTGTGCGTGTGGTCTCCTCATTTAGCTCTGCTTAAGTGAGAACATGCAGTATTTGGTTTTCTGTTTCTGTGTTAGTTTGCTAAGGATAATGGCCTCCAACTCCATTCATGTCCCTGCAAAGAACATGATCTCATGCTTTTTAATAGCTGCGTAGCATTCCATGGTGTATGTGTACCACATTTTCTTTATCTGGTCTGTCATTGGTGGACATTTAGGTTTATTACCTGATTTTTCCATTGTGAATAGTGCTGCAGTGAACCTGCGCCTGCATGTGTCTTTATAATAGAATGAATTATTTTCCTTTGAGTATGTACCCCTTAACGAGATTGCTGGGTTAAATCGTATTTCTGTCTTTAGATCTTTGAGGAATCACCACACTGACTTTCACAACGTTCAAACTAATTTACATTCCCATCAATGGTGTATAAGTGTTCCTTCTTCTCCACAATCTTGCCAGCATCTGTTATTTTTTGACTTTTTTTTTTTTTTTTTCTGAGACGGAGTCTCGCTCTGTCGCCCAGGCTGGAGTGCAGTGGCGTCATCTTGGCTCACTGCAAGCTCTGCCTCCCAGGTTCACGACATTCTCCTGCCTCAGCCTCCCGAGTAGCTGGGACTACAGGCACCTGCCACCACGCCCGGCTAATTTTTTGTATTTTTTAGTGGAGACGGGGTTTCACCGTGTTAGCCAGGATGGTCTCAATCTCCTGACCTCGTGATCTGCCCGCCTCGGCCTCCCAAAGTGCTGGGATTACAGGCGTGAGCCACCGTGCCCAGCCTTGACTTTTTTTTTTTTTTTATTATACTTTAAGTTTTAGGGTACATGTGCACAACGTGCAGGTTTGTTACATATGTATACATGTGCCATGTTGGTGTGCTGCACCCATTAACTCGTCATTTAGCATTAGGTGTATCTCCTAATGCTATCCCTCCCCTCTTCCTCCCTGCCACAACAGGCCCCAGTGTGTGATGTTCCCCTTCCTGTGTCCATGTGTTCTCATTGTTCAATTCCCACCTATGAGTGAGAGCATGTGGTGTTTGGTTTTTTGTCCTTGCGATAGTTTGCTGAGAATGATGGTTTCCAGCTTCATCCATGTCCCTACAAAGGACATGAACTCACCCTTTTTTATGGCTACATAGTATTCCATGGTGTATATGTGCCCCATTTTCTTAATCCAGTCTATCATTGTTGGACATTTGGGTTGGTTCCAAGCCTTTGCTATTGTGAATAGTGCCACAATAAACATACATGTGCATGTGTCTTTATAGCAGCATGATTTATAATCCTTTGGGTATATGCCCAGTAATGGGATGACTTTTTAATAATAGCCCTTCTGCCTGGTGTGAGATGGTGTCTCTTTGTAGTTTTGCATTCCTCTAGGGATCAGTGATGTTGAGCTTTATTTCATATAATTGTTGGCTGTGTGTATATCTTCTTTTGAAAAGTGTCTGTTCATGTCCTTTGCCTACTTTTTTATCAGTGTGTTTGTTTTTTTCCTTGTAAATTTGTTTAAGTGCCTCATAGATGCTGAATATTAGAACTTTGTCAGATGCATAGTTTGCAAAAATTTTCTCTCATTCTGTAGGTTGTCCGTTTACCCTGTTGATAATTTCTTTTCCTGTGCAAAAGCTCCCTAGTTTAATTAGATCCCATTTGTCAATTTTTGCTTTTGGTGTCTTCGTCATGAAATCTTTGCCCTTGCCTATGTCCTGAATGGTATTGCCTAGGTTGTCTTTCAGGGTTTTTACAGTTTTGGCTTTACATTTAAGTCTTTAATCCATCTGGAGTTAATTTTTGTATATGGTGTAAAGGGGGGTCCAGTTTCAATCTTCTACAAATGGCTAGCTAGCAGAACTATCATTTTTAATGATGACTGTTTAAGTTTAGTGTGTATTCTAGATCACAGAAGTAAAAATAGAATTACCTAAATAAGATACACAAATACACACATACACACACACACACACCTACAACACCCCTCCACCACACACTAACAGACCTGCACATTCATTATCTATATAGCAATATATCACAAGTCTTTGCCACTCCTGCATTTGGAAAGAGACCAGAGAGAGAAACTGAAAGTTGTAGTTTATAGCCTTTTCTGTGATTCAGGACAATAAAGTAGGCATAATTTAGCTATGTTTATAAAATAAATGGACAGATCTATTTGAGATGCTAGGTAGCTATAACCTTAGGTTTTGTGGATTATAACCAGCAATAAATTCAATCCATGTAACATAAAAAGGGAAGGATTGTGTTAGAACATTGTGGCAAGCCCTGTGCAGTGTAGATCTCTTCAGACTACTACAATCATTAAACTCTCCTTGCTTTTCAGCAACTGTTCTTACCCTACCAGACATTTGTTCACATTTCCATTTATTAAAACATTCCTTAGAATTTTGAACCTAATATTTTCTGCCTTCAGTATAAATTCTCTTTCCTGGGATCACTTACCTCCTGGGCATTATTTTAATCGTGGTAATATGAATGGATTGATTAAAGAATTAGATATAAAATAACTTATACTAAATTCCTATTCCAAAAACCTACATTGTTTCACATTTTAGCCTGTCTTCAGTTGGCATGTATCTTACAATATTGATGTGATAGTCATATTTTTCTCTTTATTAGAGATATATAAAATAATTCATCTTGAAATGGGTGATGTCTTAGATTTGAAGATACATGGTAACTTACCCGCTCTGCCATCATTACAGTCATCTAGTCACTGGAGAACTCTTCTTTTTGTCACTCAATTTGAAACCTCAAGGGTTGTACCTTACAATAAATTTCCTTAGCTTCATCAGTGGGAGTGAAGTGAGTTTAGTGCAGAATGATATAAATGATAGTACTTCTTACATCAAAATCCTTATACTTTGAACAGACACTTTATCAAGTGCCTGAGCAAACACAGCAGCTTTTGAAGTATTTGAAGAGCCATTGAATTTAAGAGTCTTCATGCCTTCACTGTTCTTTAATCTTATTAGTACAGGCCTCCTTCAGAACACTGGCTCTTCCTTGGTTCAAATTTAAGGACTATAAAATTTAAGGATTATAAAATAAGGCTCAAAACTTCTTATCTACTTCAACCTGTTGATAGATATGTCAAATAGTTAGGAAGCTCTTGAATTTAAAACAAGAAATCATAATATTTTAAAATGCTATCCAAGATAGGGACCTATTTGATCTCCTTTAAAAAAAAACTATTAAAAAATTGTCATTCTTTCCCTACTGTATTTTTTTCCAGTTGAACAAGGTAAATTTTATGGTCCAGTGTTTTGTCTTTACTAATATAATGATCAAATGGACCAAATGAATAAGAAATGGACTAGAACAAGTATAGTAAATCTCAGATATTCAGACCTCAACATTACTTTTAGGAATGGCAATCTTGTATATCTAATCGTGTCAGTAATTCAGATGGATATCATTTTATCTGATTTTTCTATTTTTATTCTTCTCATCATTTTCATTCTGTCCTCTTTATGCTTGGAATGTGATATTTTTTGGATATTTGTCCCCTCGAGATCTCATGTTGAAATGTGATTCCCAGTGTTGGAGGTGGGTGAGTTCTCACTTACATGAGAGCTGATTGTTTAAAGGAGCTTCACTCCTGCTCGCTCTCTCTTGTTCTCTTTCTTGCCATGTGACATTCCTGGACCCCTTCTCCTTCTGCCATGATTGTAAGCTTCTTAAGGCCCTCACCAAAAGCAGATGCCAGCATCATGCTTCCTGTATGTATCATCTGCAGAACCGTGAGCCAAAATAAATTACAAAGTCTCAAATATAACAATATAAAGATTTTCAACCTGAGAAATAAACAAGAAACTGTATATGAAAACACTGCCATATTCTTGGCATAAAATTGGTGCCACATATAGAGAGTAAGGTAATCAGATCTACATTTGACTTACATGCACCTCCCAACTCTACCACTTAACAAGCTGTCTGTCTTTGGGCACAACTGCTCTCCCCTTCCACTTCTGTTTCCCTAATTCAGCCTCAGTTTCCTTACTTTTGAGTACTGTCACTTGTACTTCTAAAACTCAGTCTATGTCTCTCCTTTCCCACTCTCAGAGATTAGCCATACTTAACTATCCTTGGACAGTTGTTAGACTCCTGACTGGTTTTTCCGACTTAGTCTTTCCACTGTCTGTTTTATACTGTTTACAACCTCCAGGTTAATTTTTTTTTATTGTGATACCCTTTCTGAGGAATTTTAAGCACTATGACACTTAACTAATAAAATAAGTCTTAAGACCCTAACCCAGCCTTCAAAAGTCTTCATATGTGGCTCATCCCTCATATTCTTCTTCCCTGACTCTCCCTCTCATTGCATATTGCTCTTTGCTCTATTTATGCATGTTCATATGCATGCCTAATCTCCCTTTACAGGCTGTAAATCACATGTACACAAAGACCATGTCTTCGTTATTTTTGTTTCTTGCACAGTATCTTGTACATTGTATGTACTTAGTAAAGGAATGGGGGAGTAAAGATAATTTATTGTACTTTCCTCAATTATAAAAAACAATATATGTAATTTGGCTTTTCTTGGTAAGTCAGTGTTGTCATTCTGAATATCAGTTTCAAAGTTTTATTGGGAACCTATTATGAGAAGGTCCTCTGCCAGGCATAGGGAGGTAGCTATGGATAACAGATGACCTTTTAAGGTGTCCTGCTAAATTTATCCTATGTGCTATGTATTGGAAACCATATAACGAAGGTAGTTTAAAATAAGTATACACTGGCTTTGAGTCATATTTTCAGAGATAAATTTTCACAGAAAAAGGATGATGTAGGAATTGTGGTGCTGTGTGGGTCCCGTATTATGTATGTACATATGTGTGCATCTGTGTGTATGTGCGTGCACATGAGAGTGAGGGAGTACCCAAGTGAGAGAACGTGTGAAACAAACAAATGAGTTGCTCAAATAACCTGCTTGAAAAGGCTTGTTCTAATTCTAAGCAGTATTCCTAAAACATGTAATTTCCTGATACTTGAATAATATATGGTAGCAATTCATAATTATAAAGCTCTTTCACACGCATTACCTTTCATTTAGTGTTTAAATTTGTAGAAATTTCTGGATTTTAAAGGCCACATTTTCTAAAGGAAGCTATTGTGTTCCCTGGGTAACGTAGACACAGAACTGGGTGATTGCACAAGTGGACACAGAAAATTTTCTTCTTTAAATTATAGGCCAGAGAAACATGTCTAAACCGATATTTTGAAACTTTCTCTATGGCTTTTATAAGCTTTTCCTTTATGGCTACCAATTATATAAAGTAAGTAGATTCTAACATTTTCAATATAATGATCTCTTTCGGTGTCAAAGAGAAATGAATCCTTATATAGCAGTTGTTCTTTTACTGTCCTTTGATTGAGAAAAGTATACACAAAAACGATTAAATTTTGTGACTTTAAAATTGCATTTTTTGGTGTGTGAAGCTCAGTCTGTACTTTATTGTGGGAAAAGCATGTAAAATGATGGACACATGATTTTTATTTTACTATAACATTGAAAATAACTATTAAATATTATTTAATTCTGTGTCAGAAAAATAATTTTGTTGAGAACATTCTCCTTTATTAAGAAGAAGAAAAAAAAAAAGCATGCCAGGCATTTTAGCTCACTAATCCCAGCACTTTAAGCGGCCGACGTGGGCAGATCGCTTGAGCTCAAGGGTTCGAGACCAACCTGGGCAACATGGCGAAACCCCATCTCTACAAAAAATATAAAAATCAGTCTGGTAGCATGTGCCTGTGGTCTCAACTACTTGAGAGGCTGAGGTGGGACAAATTGCTTGAGCCTGGGAGGCAGAGGTTTCAGTGAGCCAAGATCGCACCACTACACTGCAGCCTGGGTGACAGCCAGACCCTGTTTCAAAAAAAAAAAAAAAAAAGCCCCTAAGTAAATGAGGGAATTCTTATTTTTAGTTTTACAACCTTAAATTATTTTCCTATAACATTTTAAAAATTATAATTCAGGTGACTAAAATGTAAGTGTTCATAGGAGGAATAGTCATCTCTAGTATTAGTGAGAAGTTGAATTTGGTTAGGAAAGGGTTCAGAACATGCTACCCCAAAATATGCCACTTTGGCTTATTGATTATTTTGAGCTGAAGCTGTTTGAGAAACAACAGATGCAGAAAGAGCTCTTTGATCTCCTCGTTTCTACCTAAAAGCAAATCATAAAATTACCCGTGAAAAAGTTGCCTTTCCTGTGCCAGGAATAGGAGGACATTCTCATCACCAGACATTGGGAAGCCATTCCGAAACAGACCTGTACAAACAAACCTACTAAAATAACCCCTGGTTATTTTCAGTTTCCCCCATATATTTCCTCGTTGTTTTCCCACAATTTACTGCCCCCCCGGCACAAGCTCTTGTGTCTTGTCACATTCCCATAATTGATCATTCATTGTGTAAAAGGCACATTAAATGTTTGGGTCTAATGGTTTCTTTTCTTTTCTTTTCTTTCTTTTTTTCTTTTTAACTTTTAGGTTCAGGGGGTACATGTGCAGGTTTGTTACTGGGTAAACTGCACGTTGTGGGGGTTTGGTGCACAGATTTTTTTGTCACCCAGGTAATAAGCATAGTAACTGATGGATAGTTTTTCCATCCTCACCCTCCCTCAACCTCCTACCCTCAAGTAGGCCCTGGTGTTTGTTGAATTAATGCAGGAAGGGAAAACAAAATACCTCATGTTCTCACTTACAAATGTGAGCTAAACATTGAGTAACATGGACACAAAGAAGGGAACAATATAATCTGCATTTTAATAGTAAAAACATGTACATTCTTTGAAATACAGTGTCAAACGTGTATAACAACATAATTTAGTCTTTAGACAATGCCTAATGCATATATAGATTCCCAACCCCTTATAATAACATAACTACTCACTCAGTGAGAACTTACAATAAGGTGACTACCAGTCAGTGATTCTTGACACCTAGGTTGGGAACCATTGCTTTTGATGATATGCTTGCCTTATTTAGCCACTGCTATCAAAAGCCTACGTTGTGAACCAGTAATTCATTAATTGATATTTTAATTCAGTCGTTTTTTAAAGTATTCTAGAACATTACTCTCTAAACTGTACTGTTTTAGTTTTTGGAAGATTTGTCAAAGTATTTTGAAGAACAAAAGCTAAACTTCTATGTTAATAGTTTTTTTTAAATTCCACAGTATTTCATTATTTGCCATGTCTTTGATTATTTATTTTCATTATCCAGATTTCAGCACTAAATATATTGGTACGCCCAAATAATTTGCAGCTATATTGAGTGACTTTAAATGTCCCTGTGCCTAGTAGTCATCATTTGAATCTCAGTCTTTCTCTCTTTCTCAACTCAGTAATATTCTGATTATCAGTTTCAGTTTGAATTAGAGAAGGCTGACCTGGATTGACTAAAATGGAGCAACACTACTAGCAAAAGTTTCTGTAGCATGTCCATCTTCATCTCTGACTTAGACAAAGATTTTCAAGGGTTGAAAATGATGGCTCATTGTTCCTTGCTCACAGGTTCTATTAATGTGATAATTTTTGCAGTAATGATAATATCCTAACATTTCTGAGATTAATGATATATTTTCCAGGAAATCAAAACAAAAAGCACTTAAACTATCTGTATTTCTACTTAGGCGAGAAGAAACTTAAGATTTCTAAGATACCAATGCATATTTAATTGTAGATTTTTGTATCAAGTACCATTTCTAGACATTTTGAGCCTAATAAATTTGAACATAATGATAGCTTTTATTAATTTTGCTGTAAATATGCTAATACTATCTAACAACTTATTGTGAAAAATCAGTTGTTCGGTATAGATGCAATGATGCATTTCTTTTTTGAATATTTTTTATCTGAAGTTGATTCAATTCATAGATGCAAAATCCACAGATATGGAGGACTGACTGTATGTATTTAGTAATATATCTAGCAGACACATGGAGATAGTATAACTATTAGTAAATATTTAAAAGATGACTACATGTTGAACTTATTCTTTATGGCTTGTCTTGGTAGAAATAATATAATCTCAAGGAGCAAAATTTCTATTCCATATGGAGAAGAATTTATAACAAGTGGAATGGGTTGCTTGAAGAGAAAAGTAGATTAGGTATGTTTCGTCCCAGGCTGGGTGGTCACTTGATGAGTCATGATGGAAGTATAACAGGGATCTCTTGAGTGTGTGCAGTAGATGCCTATACAGCCCCTTTCAAACATAAAACTATAAAAGAAGAAATTAGTTCTTAGCACAAATTATGATTTAACACTGCTCAACACTTTTAAATTGCTCTCTCAGCACATATTTTCAATGTCTCATTCAACTCCTCAACTGTTGTGTATTCCTTAAGAGCTGTACATTCAAAATTGTGCTAGATTCAGATGCAGCGGAATATGGAGGGCATCAGAGACTGGACCACAGCACTGACTTTTTTTCTGAGGCTTTTGAACATAATGGGCGTCCCTGTTCTCTTTTGGTAAGTAAGTTTCTCAACATATTTCCTGCTATTTTAATTTACTCCTTTATTCTTATAGTAATGTTTTTGTTCAAATAAACAACTCTTCAAATAAGCAACATGGAATAAAAGCATGAAGGAAAGGGGTTAGGGAGAGGGGACTATGCTTGGCCAGATGTAATGTGTGTAAAAATTGGGTTTTGGAAAAACTAGTAGTAAAGGATATTTAGGGGACAATTGGCAAAAATTAAATATTAATGGGATTCAAAACTGTTTTTCAAGAAATGGGCAGAAGGCAGTTTTTTATTTTTCTTTCAATTATGAACATTTCTATTCTTTATGCAACAGTTCACTTTCCTTCTGTTCTTATTTTCTCCATAACATTTTATATTAAGCAGATTTCTACATTATTGACTAGCAAATGAAGTATAATTTAAAATACCTTAAAGGAGTCAATGAAAAATATATCTTTCTTTTCTTTCATGTAGTAAATTGAAGACTGAATTCATTCTAGTTATAAAATTCTCTGGATTTTTTATATTACTGAATGAAGCATTATATGACATAACTAATTTTTACATTGTGGTGTTCACACATGTAGAATGTTAGAATGTTGCTTTAAACTACTATGTTTAAGTTCTTTAAAATATGTAGAATTTAGTAAGTTTCTACATACAGAGGAATTCACTATTGAATTTGTGGCCATATAGTAGGTTCAAAACCACATTTACCATTCCTAATTCTAGGAGGTACCTAACAAATACATGACTTTACCATAGCTGTTAAAGTTCTTATTTCATTAAATTCTCTCACTTTTCAAAAGTTTAGATAGAAGTCAGGCATGAGAATCCCTATAGTACCCCTAGGTCTTCCATCTTTCTACTGTTTTCCCACCTCTCAGAGTGATGCCAGCACTCCGCTTTGTAAGCTGCCATATTATATATAAAAGTGATATGCCAAAGATCATAGCATAAAATCATTGAAAACAGCAGGGATTACAAAGTGTGAGTTGTTGGATTATGGGTTGTGAGGAAAGTGCAATGGAAAGTCTTATGAGAATTAGGTGTTGCCCTAAATGAATGTGTGTGCATATGGGTGTGTGTTGATGATGACATTGATACAGCTTTAGATATATTTGGAGAAAGATATATATTTTTAAGAGCGAGGGCTTAAGGGTGCTATCACATTCTTCAAGGAATTATTACTGTAGTCTGTGAGAACATTCGATTTTGACACGTAAAATAAGATTGATAAAAATAGTTTTGGAAGTGAACACGAATATTACCATAAAGTTCTGAAATAATCAAAAGAATTAGATGCCCTTAGGGGTCAGGAAAGATGATTCAGCTCACAAAGGGGAGTCATGGGGAAGGAGCAACTGATGGCAATAAAACTGAACTTTCACTGATGGAACTAGACTGAAAGGACTTGGAAAGACTCAGACAGCAAAATTCTTGCATAGCCAGCTTTTCTAAATGTCCGTGTACCCCAACAGGGTTCTGTTATGAAGAACCTGAAGGTATAGTGAAAAGATCACAAAACGCCACGGCACAGGACCTGGAATCCTGACCCTAGTCTGCCATTTACTCACTGAGAAATTGAGTAATTTAACTTTTTTTGCACTGCAGTTTCCCCCACCTGTAAAATGAAGATAATTGATATTATCTTCCCTATAGCAAGAGATTCTTAGGAAGCAGAAACTCTTTAACATGCCCAAGCTTTTTGGAAACTGTAACATGCTATTGCACATGTATTTTAAAGTTGTTATTGTCATGGATAGGCAATTATTATTCAGTAGTTTAAACATGTCAAAATACCAAGTGTTCGAGGACACACAATTAAGAATACCTTCTCCCAACTTTGGGGAAATTATAATCTTAGGCGACGGCTCAGACTCTTTTGAGGTGGGCAGAAAATATCTTGGCATCCTTTCAATTTTGTGAGAGTAAAGATATGCTGGCATAATTAAAACAAGCCAAGCAACCAGTGGCAGCAACATCAGGAGATTACTTTTCAATCACTAATTGAATTGATCTCACCAATATGGAAAATGCAGTTGTAAATTATCAGGTGGAATAAAGAATATCTCATAAGTATCAGTAATACATAGAGGAGGACAGCACTGTAAGGACATAGGAAACAGACAAGAGCTGAACGCTGCCTGCAACAGAATTCTAATCCAATGCGCAGCTGTGAGATAAGGGCTAGCTCTCTCTTCCCAGCAGCAGCATCTTGTTTTCGGTGACTATAGTGCTTCAGGAATTACTCGTTTAAATACACCTTTAGGCTCCAGATGATAAGATCACTCGTTTTAATGTCAGATTAAGGGAGCCCACACAGATGAGTAAAATACAGAAAATCTAGGCAAACAGGTTTTCTTTTTACCGAAGTTAATCAGCAAAGAGTCAGAGGAAAAAAAAATCACATTAACAAATGTACCTATTTTAATAATGCTTCATTATAAGGGAACTCCTTATTAAACTGAGTCATATGTGCTGGGATCCAGTGGAGTTGCTTGAACATAATCATAAGTGCTGTCGGTCTTATACCACTTCCAGTGAGATCACTCATACCTCCCATACTCGCAGACTAAAAGGAGGAAGGAATAACAAAATATAACTTTTCCTTCTTCCATGAAATTTTTGCCCATCATAACTAGTACACAGCATTTGCTAAGGCTTAATTTGCAAGCTTAATAATCCAAAGGATCTGCTGAATAAGTGTCAAATCTGTTTTCAAAGACAGCAACAAACAGCCCGAAGGAATCTTAAAATAGCCATACATGCTGCAGCATCAGCAGGTACCGCTCTAGCGTTGTCTCTGTGTGCTCCCTCAGCTGAAACTGTGAAGCCGGGGATAACTGCATGTATACCGCCATTGAAACGTGTTTGCTAAGGTCAGAGTATGTCACAAATGTCCAAAAGCAATAGGGCAGAGCTCCGCCAGTCTGCTTTACTGGCAGTTATTGGAAACTCCATTTTAGCATAATCATTTCTCTATATTTTGATTCCTGATACAGGAACTTCATATGTTAACCTGTATGTTAATCAGTGCACTGGAGGCAGGGGACTTCCTTTCTCTCCTCTGATTCATAAAATCAAATTCCATGGCACAAATGGGAGAAGAGAGATTATTGAGCCTTAAATGAATTAGATTTCTTTACAGTAACTGAATGATGATGCTGAAAATGAGAATAAAGCAATAGGTTTAGCACTAATTACTTTGGCAGTTAGGCTTCTTATCAATAAGAAGTAGATGTATTTACTGTTATTCTAAATTTGGAGGTTCAAAAGTAGACTTGATTTAAATATAGGATTTGGCATAGATGTATCATTTTTATTGCCCCTCAGTTGTAAGTTTTAATACAACTTAATAGTTGGAAAATATCTTTTGCTGTATTCAAAATTATGAAAATAGTTTTTTAGAAGGAAGAAAATCTTGATTTTTAGTTTACTTTTTTAATGTATATGTTAGATGAGCTAATATATATTTTTATACAGAAATACTAGCGTCACTTTTCTCCTAACCCCAATGCAAAATAATGAGAATTAGAATACAAGAATAAAATTTATTTTTTCTTAGAAAAGTATTTTATGAACTAAAGCATGTATGTGAAAACTAAAATTATTTTATATCATCTTTTATTTTTCAAAAAACTGTGTGATTTTTATTACAACAAAAGTGTGTATATAGACTATGAAAGAATCTGATGACTTTTTCATTGAATGATGTTTTGTTTGTTTTTTGTGAGATGGAGTCTCACTCTGTTGCCCAGGCTGGAGTGCAGTGGCGCGATCTTGACTCACTGCAACCTCTGCCTCCCAGGTTCAAGCAGTTTTCCTGCCTCGGCCTCCTGAATAGCTGAGATTACAGCCGCACACCACCATGCCCAGCTAATTTTTGTATTTTTAGTAGAGATGAGGTTTCATCATGTTGGCCAGGCTGGTCTCAAACTCCTGACCTCAGGTGATCCACCTACCTCAGCCTCCCAAAGTACTGGGATTACAGGTGTGAGTCACCATGCCCGACCCACTGAATGATGTTTTCATTCTACCAGAATTATATGTGTATGTGCTATTTCTAAACTTAACAATTTCTAAGAGAATTTTTTTAATTACCCTTTAAAGTATTAAATATTTTTTAATTTTAAAATTTTCTTTTTTTAAATGACACTGTGTTTTCAAAAATTGTCTAATTAAATTTTGCAAGTCAGTTATTAGTCCTAGAGGAAAATATAGTCCTAGAGGAAAATAACATTTTGCCTGAATGACATAAAATAGACCATTGTGTGAACAGTTATTTTTTTAGCCACACTCATGGTTAGTGTAATAATTAAGTCATTAAAGCCGTCAAAATAACTGAGTAGATTAGCATGCATTTGACTCTCTTAATAAATGAATTGGATTGTACTGTGCTATTCTGATTCTTTATGAAGAGCAGACTATTAATATAGCTAGAAAAAAATGAAACTCATGGCTGTATACTACATTGTCTCATGTTCTTAAGGTGATTCTAGGTATAAAATGTTTAGAGCTTACAGGCTAATAAATGAGCATAGGAAATGTGTTTATCAGCATGCATATTATCATGCATAATAAGTGGCTTCTATATACAGGTATGTCAATGTACTTTTAATATTTAAATATACTTAAATGATTGTGTTTAAATCTACTGAAATGTGTTCATGTTTCTTTTCTCTTGCCATATTAATCAAAACTATTTTATGAATTAAAATGATAAAATGAGAATTACAGAGTCAATACTTAGACTAAATTTTAGAAACCCCAAATTGTTCATGTCTGTAATTGTCTCGTCATAAGGGTTAGCTCTGATTATCTTAAGTTCTCTGGTATAATTAGTAGTAATTTCCTAACCACTAAGAAAATTGATTTACACACTCAGAAGAAAACTCAAAATTCCATAAATAGCCATAGTTAAGAAAAATCACTCTGGCTTTGGGAAATTCTTCCATGTTGCCTGTACCACAAGGGCTCTGGAGTGATAGAAACACGTTCTGATAATTAACACTGCAGTGAAATAGATGTATGTTATTGCAAAGTGTTTCTGTTAATGATATTGTACAATTGTGAACCAAAGGACTTTTTTAGCATATTGCATTAAGAGGTCTCTAAGTATGACGGAAGTGTCATTATAAACCTTCTTACATAAAAAGACCAGCATCAGTTAGTAAGTATTCTTGAAGCATTTTTTAATCATTAAATGCCACAATGGGAATATATTACAGTGCATATATTACAAACCTGGAACTTTGTTATGGCATCCTTTAAAAAAAAAATCTCTCGGCTGGGCGCAGTGGCTGACGCCTGTAATCCCAACACTTTGGGAGGCCGAGGCAGGTGGAACAGCTGAGGTCGGGAGTTCGAGACCAGCCTTACCAACATGGAGAAACCCCGTCTTTACTAAAAATACAAAAAAATCAGCTGGGTGTGGTGGCGCATCCCCGTAACCCCAGCTACTCGGGAGGCTGAGGCAGGAGAATCACTTGAACCTGGGAGGTGGAGGCTGCAGTGAGCCAAGATCGCGCCATTGAACTCCAGCCTCGGTAACAAGAGTGAAACTCCTTCTAAAAAGAAAACAAAAAAAAAACCTCTTTAATTTAGACAAGCTAAAATGCCAAAACATCAAAGAGTAAGACTGGTTCTAAATTATCATTATGTTATTATTATTATATTTCATTAATGAAATAATGAGGTTATGAATGAAACAGTAGGTATCACAATTGCATAGGATCCAAAGCTGAGATATGTCACTATAACACGCACTTACAGAGACCTGTCATTATTTATCCTAGGCCTGACAAATGTATTTCATTGCAACTTTCCCAGGAACCTTGGACTTTGATCAGAGTCTTTTTACTCGCATTGTAGGACAATACTGTATAAGAGAAATGTTTTCAATGTAGAGGGAACTGAAATTCTTTTGTCCAGTTTCTGGTTCTACTGAAATGTTTAGATTGGTTTTCATTTTTAGATTGCTCATGGCAGAACAATTCAGAACCATTCAGATTGTAACCTTCTGTCCCACTGATTAGTTAAATCCAGTTACTGTGATCCCCAGAATGAAATATGTAGACTATGGCCAGCCGCGGTGGCTCACGCCTGTAATCTCAGCAATTTGGGAGTCTGAGACGGGCAGATCACAAGGTCAAGAGATTGAGACCATCCTGCCAACATGGAGAAACCTCATCTCTACTAAAAATACAAAAATTAGCTGAGTGTGGTGTTGTGTGCCTGTAATCCCAGCTACTCAGGAGGCTGAGACAGGCGAATGGCTTGAACCTGGGAGGCGGAGATTGCAGTGAGCTGAGATCACACCACTGCACTCCAGCCTGGTGACAGGGCAAGACTCCATCAAAAAAAAAAAAGAAAGAAAGGAAGGAAGGAAGGAAGGAAGGAAATAAATATGTAGACTAGACCCCCTAATAAGTTAATAAGTACATGGGACACTCCTTTAGAAGGGTAGGTGACTTTCTCAATTTGTACATGTTTTGCTAAGATGTAGGGAGGGAATGGGTTGAATCAGGCTGTTGTTTTTTTTTTTTCTCCTCTGCTTTGGTTTGTGTTCATTTTCTCTGTAGCTTGATTATGGAAATGTGCCCTCCTTTGGACTGGGTCTGTCTGGATCTTTGGTAATAGTTCTGCTTTATTCATGGATAACTCCAGCTTCCTTTTATTGAATCAGTCTCATAAACATCTTACATACGACAAAGAGAAAACATTGCATAGAAAGGATTGCATTAGCAGTGAAATTCTGAAGTGGTATGATAGTTATGAGATATTAAATACAATGTGTAAACTATAGGGAAACAGTTTGTAGCACTGAAATACATGGTTTTCTCACACTTAGTGACTACATGGATGTAATATTTATCTTTTTGGAAATACTGTATTGCAAAACAGACCATGAGACATTGAGCTACACAGCGACTGCTGGCATTTGTTAATCTTTTGCAGATGACTTTCATTTCCTAAATCACTATTACTTTGAATTGAAGATTAGAAAAACTGTTCTCTAGCCATTACATCCAAAATATAAATTTAAGTGCCACCATTTTAAAACTGCTTTAACTTTTGATGTTAAAAACTAACCAACTGTATCAATATGTCTGATTTTTTAAAGAGTAGTATGGGTTCTTTATTGTGAAACCTTAAGAGAAAACGTTTGTAGAGTTGAGATGCATTGGACATACAAGTCTCATTCAGTGAAAATCAACTGTTCTATTTGATTTTTTTCCTAAAGTCATGTTTGCTTTGCACCTTCATTCTGGTTCTAACCTCTGAAAGCTTTTATTTTTTAAAAACCATCAGGCAAGCTTTCATTTAGAGATAAAGTGACTGAAAATAGTAAAATATCAGCAAAGTCAGAAATGAAGAGAGATTGTCACAATGACAACCATCTACAATATTATTTTTACTGTTTGCTTTGTTAATACTTAGATATGTTGTTTGAACTAGCATATAAATAAGCATTAAGCAGTTCAAATCACTTCTCAATTTTATTTAAAAACTTCAGATATATTAGAGAATATCTTGTTAAATACGCACCTATTGATCCACTGTTATTCCTTTGTTCATTGTTCATTTTTTTAATTCAGTCATCATCAACATCTGCCTTGTTCAGTGGCACCAACTGAGAGTTAGAAATAAAACGTATGACTTCTGCCTTTGTAAAGCTCATAGTCTAATGAGGGAAACAGATGGTAAACTTGAAAAATCATTCACAAATTGTGTTGTGTTCAGAAAGAAATGAAAAAGCTGCCATGATTGGAAAAGAAGAACTTATCGTATCTAGGGTTGTCAAGGAAAACCTCTCCACATAGCTGGGATTTTTCCAAGAGATAAGGAACCAGCAAGGCAAAGAGTGTTTACAGCAGAAGGCACATCATAGGCAAAGATCCAACAAAAGGGGAGTGTTTGTTGTGTCCAAGGAACTGAAAGGCTCCTGCAGCTGGAGTGTAGTGGGTGAAGATGCAAACAAGGAGCTGAGCTGGGATATCAGATTTAGGCAGGGAGGAGCGAGTCAGGGCTGTGCACGCCATGGGGATAATCTGAATCCTAGTTTAAGTGCAGTGGCAAGCTTATTCACTGGTTTAAATTGAGAGTTAGGATTCCTTATATTACATTTCAGTTTTTGTTCTTGAAAGGAAAAAAAAAAAGACAAGATTAAAAATAAAAGTGTCTTGATGCAAAACCAGTGCCTTGTATATTGCTTTTCTTCATCTAAGTGAAGTAGTAACATTGCAAACTGTAGGGCAGCCTTCCCTCACCACCTGATAGAGCCTCAACATGGCTGCAACAGGGCCATTCACATCATTCTTGTGTGAGGAGCATTGGTTTTCATTAAGTCGTATGGAGCCCTCTAGTGGTGGTTGCTTTATGGTAGTCAGGTTGCTGCCAGAACTGTTGGAACTGTGAAATTGAGCCTTCTAAGAGCTTGTAAAATTGTAAAGGTAACTGTAATTTTAGGCAGATGTGAGATTGCATCATGCCTATGTTTCTTTGACGTAATGACAGGCCGTTTGGTACTTTCTTCAATTGCATTGACATAATTGTTTTGACGTAGGTGTACATTCCAAGCAGAGTGGCCCTCATCCTTCAGAATATGGATCTGCTGAATTGAAGAGGCCTGATTTCAGCTCCATCAGATGCAGATTTGTGTTTTGTTTTCTTGTTATCACTGTCCCACAGCTTATAACATGTATGCTTTTCAGAATACAGTTGTCTAGCCAAACCATCAGGTGTCTGAAATTCAACATTGGTTTATGCAAATACAGCAAACTTATTTAAGTAGATGGGAGAATATGTTTAAAATATTAGGAATCCTAGACCATATTTTCAAGTCATCTTAGCAGCTAGGATTCTCAAATGGAAGTGTTATATATAATATGTTAAAAACATTGTGCTTTCCTGGCTAATTATTTGATCCTTTTAAATTCAAATTTGAATCATTTGTCATGTATGATTATTTCTGTTAAATGTACACAGTACTTAAGATGGATATTTGGTGGCTCTGTTTGTTCTGATATCTTTTGGTCTAAATTATGAGGTACCAAGATTGTTTCTTTGTTTTGTGTTTAGAAATAATGTAATAAATATGCAGTAGTGATATAAAATAAAGAATTATATCCAAGATAATATAAAAGCCATTACGTATGAACTCATCCATGTCTCATTTTGTGTAAGTTTTATTTTGTGATCTCTTGTCCACTAAGTATCTTGTTAAATGCCAGTACCTCAGTCTTTCTGAAGCCCTGAAATGGTAATTGTAGCATTTCAGAAAATGTCTTTCATTTCAATCAATAAAAAGCTTTTGTAAAATTGCCTTTGCTAATGTTTATTTTGCAATACTATTATAGGGCTTGATTATAAATGAATATTATTGTGCCTTATCTCAGCTCTAATACCTTCTCCACATACATTCACATCTACATGATGGACTAGGAAGCATGGAGATTAATACTTTTGTTTAGGCACAATTTTGTAACTTGAAATCACACTAACCGATTTTGATATCTAAGCTACTCCTTCGTTGTAAACCTGAACACTTTTAGTAGCTAAATTAAGTATCTCCGCTCAGTAGAATACTTCTTCATGAATTTGCTCCTTGGTTAATTAAATACCAGGACACAGGTCTAAGATGATTGATTCATAACTGAGAGATTATAATGCACTTATGGGACATAAAGTATCTGTTACTTTTTCTAAAAGAACTAATTTTTCCCTAATATTAATACTGACTGATTGTTTTTTGTTTTTAGCCTGATTATTTGCGATTAATTAGAAATGAGTTCTTTCATTAAAAACTCAGTAGGAGAGATAAGCAATAGAAACATTTTTACAGCCAAGCCTATACTGTATATTAACCATCATCCTTAAACTGTTTTTAAATAAAGCCTTGAGCATCTAAGTGTGAAAGGTGTTATTTACTTTAACTTCTAAACAGAATAGTAGTTTGATTTCCTGAAAGAATCAGCAGTGCCAGCTGATATTGATACGTGCTGGGGAAAATTACTGAAAGTCATCTGTAATGGTTTTCCCATTGCATGGACATTATTAATATCTTAGCACTCGCATGATCCGTGTACTGTGAGAGTTATTGATTAAAACACAACGTAGAACCATGAAGCATGATATTTCATGTTCTAGTTTATAGTTCCTTAATTTTGCATGTGTTCTATATGAAGAGATATACTGTTTATTAGGTATAGTTTTTAAATTACAATAAATTATTTAACACCTAGAACACATTTACTTTTCATTTTGACCTCTGTGGCAAAGTGAGGAAGAACGGACTAATTATATGCCATATTTTCATTATATTGATTGATTTTGCTAATAGGTTCTTTAGATTTCACAGTCTAAAGTTAGGATTTAACAATGTAATGTAAGTTAATTGCCCCTGTCAAGTGCCCTTCTCCCCCACCCAGAAGATCGATAAATGCATGTTGCTAGGTAGGAATTACAAAAACCCATGCAAACAAATAAAATATTAAGAGTCCAAAATGGAAAGCAGTTGGGTTATAACACAGCATAGAGGACCTTTATGGAACATTCTAATATTCTAATAATTTTTACTGTAGGACTTTTCATTTCTGTGTCAGTAACGTTCTCATTGTTATGTCATCTTGTACGAAGTTCTTTATTGACTAAATGTTTCAATAATCAAAGCAGTTGCAAAATTTTACTCTTATAATGTGCCTTATAATGACGTGTTTATTACCAACATCAGAAATGAGTGAACTGTCTTTGTTGACTTTTTAAAAATAAATATTTTGCTGTTTCAATTTTTTTATGTTCTAGAAAACATGAGTACAGGTTTCTTGCTATCATTTTCTAATATTAGCAAACGAGTTCTAGTAGTTGCCCTATTATCTGTAATAGGATTTACACCTAAAGCTAATGATGCATAAGGTTTTCGTTTAATAAATAGCCGACTCAGGAAATACCGTAGCTCATAATAGCCATAAATTGAATTGTAAACATTTCTCCTAGAATGTTTCCCACTTTATACCACTTGAACTCTGAGGGTCAACTTTTCTCATATTCTCTTTTCTATAAACGTAATGTTTCTCACTTTGCCCTGTTCTTAGCTGACGTGTTTATCTCTAACCTAAAATGAGGGAGTTAGCCACCATGTTCCTCAAGTTCAAAAAGTAACCAGTGACAATAAATTGACTTTTCTTGTAACAGCTATAAAAGAATGCAAGGTTTTTTTTTCTCTGTCTGACTGAAGCACTCCCCTTAGCAATACCAATTCAACATTTGTCACCCATCAGGGTTATAGCCATTGCTATGGGGATCATACAGGTTGTCTGAATAAGAAGCCTGTTCTTCAAATAATACAGAAGAGAGTGCAGACAGATCTGGGGGGAAGCGATGAAGGGTCATGTGTTTTCCTCTCGCGTTCAGCTTTCAGTTTCCAGAAAAATACCTTTTCACTGTCTCTGGTCCTGAAGCCATTGAATCTGGTGATGAAAGCAATGTAAAATAGCTTCGTTATTGCTTTTCCTATGTAGAATGAGCTGGAACAGACAGACTTGATAGAGACCAAAACAGTGAATCAGCTTTCTGGCTGGCCTTGTGCCTCTCAGACTATTTATTTTTACTATTTTTGAGTCACGCCCTAAACTTGAGGTCTTCAGAGTAGTGAGTTTCATTTCTCTCTCTATTCCTTATAAGGGGACAAGCACTGAGCTATGAACTTTGCTAGGTAGAATATTCTGATGAAAGAAAATAGCATAGCAATGTCATGTCTTTTAAGCAGTAGAGTTCATTTATCATTCACAATGTGTTAGAATAGAAATGTAGATAAATTTTCTAACTAAAGCCAGCCTTTAGGGGGGAAAAAATCAAATGAACTCCATGCTAATTTTTCTGCCCTATTATCTTATTAATGGTGATTTGTAGATAATTTCAGAGAAACATTCATACTTCAGGGCAGAATTTCTTAATTGGTAGTGTGAGGAATTATAATACAGTAGCTGTAAGTGTTTTTGTCTCCATGAAGTGTTACATCTGGATTTTAACTCTTGGCAAAAACCGTGCAGAGAAAGCAATGTTTATGTACATTTAAAAAAATGTATTTTGTGTTAGATATGCTCATGCTAACAACATGTCATTCAGAAGCTTACTTATGACTTACGGTTTTTCTTGTCATTTCTGCTGGACCAGAGAGAGGTGTTTAGCCCTCGTGTATGCTGTTTTACCCAGAAGCCTGAACTGTGTTTTAAAAGAATAGTGTGATATAGTGGTCAGGAGAGGTGGGCTCAAGTTACAGCTCTTCGTGCTCAGTGCCTCATTGCTTATGTTTCCTCTTGGAACATACGGATGTCCCAGTGAATTCCTTTCCCCTACGGTCGCTGTAATGCCCCCCTGGTGTTTCAGCTACTCTCAGGCTTTGCACTAATATAGCCCAACCTTGTGAATGACATTTAACAATACCTCTATGGTAACCAAGAGGGCAATGTAAACTGTATACAAAATGAAGTAGCCTTAGACCCCATCATAGCAACCAAGTGTTGAGGTTATCTATTTCTTTCCCTCTTCCCCTCCTACTCACAACCTAGGTAGACTACAGGCAGAAGGAATAATTGACAGAGGAAGCAAGAATTGTAAAAGAGAGCTCATAGGTAGAAACAGTTTGGTTCATCTTTTTTTGTTATGAAAGTCTGTACTCTCAAGAACACACACTGTTATTAATAAATGTTTATACAACTAGATGTTAATTTCTTGAACATCGGGGAGGGATATCAACCATTGGCCTGAAATTTCAACAGCTGTCTGGTAGTAACAGTAAGGCAATACAAAACAGAGAATCGACAAAAATGCTATCACACCAAATACTTCGCCACACAGGAATAAGAATTAAATGAAGTTAAGTGTTCAAATTGTTTATGCATACTTGTCTAAGGTAATACAGGAAATAGAAAGCTGTAAATGTGTGAATAAACTCATCCAACATATACATATTATAACACATATAAATGTATGAAAAAACACATATATAATTTGTAAGTCAACTGAAAACACACAAAGTTCACTACTTCTAATATTTGACTTGAACCAATGAATCACTTGATCTCTGTATGTGACACTTGTTCTCAATTTTAGGTATTTTTCTGGTTACGTACAAGCATCAGACCCAAACAAATGATTTTATTTGGATTTAAAGAAGGTTCTAGATCTGTGCAATGAAATGCAATACATATGTTTTAAATCTTTAGGAATTTCTCACCTCACACTATTTAGCTATGAGTCTTCTCTTTTTCCTTTAGAAAGGGAGGAGGAGGAGATGAACTAACTTTATCCCTTCTTTATTTATGTCCAATAAGGATTCTTTTTTAACTGTTTGTAGTGTCTCTTTCCATCGACTCCAGTAATATACATGAAAAATACTGTGTGCAATTTCATTACACACACACCCCAAGGCACGCTGTGAATTATTGATTACAACTGATCATATGATATTACACACATACAAACACACAGTCACTCTCTATTCCCTCTTGTTCTTTCTTTCTTTTTTTTTTTTTTTTCTGAGACGGAGTCTCGCTCTGTCTCCCAGGCTGGAGTGCAGCGGCGCCATCTCGGCTCACTGCAAGCTCCGCCTCCCGGGTTCCCGCCATTCTCCTGCCTCAGCCTCCGGAGTAGCTGGGACTACAGGCGCCTGCAACCACGCCCGGCTAAGTTTTTGTATTTTTTTAGTAGAGACAGTGTTCCACCGTGTTAGCCAGGATGGTCTCGATCTCCTGACCTCGTGATCCGCCCCCCTCGGCCTCCCGAAGTGCTGGAATTACAGGTGTGAGCCACCGCGCCCAGCCCCTCTTGTTCTTTCTTGTGGTAAGTGGGCATCATTCAGTGGGACTTTTCTATGTAGAAAAAACAGTAGAATACCTAATTCTTTACTGAAACACCTATTTTTTAAAAGACATACTATATTGGCTACCATATATTGAGCCTTTTCTTTTTACTGTGTCCTGTGCTGAGCACATTTTTATTCTTACACTGCAAAATGATTATTACTGCACCCCTTTTGTCTAGGCTGTGCTGATCTCACTGTTCTCAGCTGTCTTTTATGCTAGTTGCACAAAGGATCACCGGAAATCTCTAAATCAGGGATCAAAAGTTGGCTCTGTCTTTTGTATTATTTTGCTTGTTTGCCTTTAATTGAATCTGAATGTCTTCGTTGGAGGACAGGGTGGCACTTGAAGCCACGTGGGAGGGTGGAATGCCCCACTTTGCTGTGAGATATGAGGCATGAGTCTGGAGGACTGCTCCAAAGAGTGAGAGCTTGTGCCAGGGGTCATCCTCTGTCTGCATTTTTTCACCATTTTCGGCCCCTGCTCTCACATCTCCCTCATTTCTTTGTTGGGCATTTTACCTCATGATGACTGTGTACTGTTGTTTGACTCCTCAGCAAGTCATTGTCATTTTTTTATTGTCTCTGCCATAAGGAGAACTAGGAATTATTGTTTATATTTCTCCTTTATCCTCATCATTTCTTAAAAAATTTTTGAGCATGATGCTTCTATCATCTTTATTTCTCAACTTAAAGTCCCCATTCCACTCGTTTATAAAGAAACAAAATTATAAGTCAGACACCGAAAGGCAAATCGTACTACATGTTCTCACTTATATGTGGGATCTAAAAAGGTTGAACTCATAGAAGCAGAGTAAAATGGTAGTTTCTGGGGACTGGGGCAATGGTTGTGGGGTGGGGAGAAGTTGGTCAAAGGGCACAAAGTTTCAGTTAGAAGGAATAAGTTTTGGAAATCTGTTGTATAGCATAGTAACTATAGTTAATATCAAGTTATTATATACTTGAAAATTGCTAAAAGAGTAGATCTTAAATGTCCTCACCACAAGAAAATGGTAAGTTGGTGAGATGAGGGATATGTCAATTTGCTTGATTTAATCATCTCACAATGTATACATATATCAAAACATCACATTGCACATCATAAATATATATACAATTTTCATTTATTTATTAGTTGCAGCTTAATAAAGCTGGTGAGTTGATTCGATGAGGCCCCGACCACACTATCGAGCGTAGTATCTTTTACTTAATGCCAATTCGTCATTGACATTAGCCACAAAATCGCTGGTGTTGGCCTTCACCAACCAGTGTGGTTAAATAACTGGGCATGATAGCCTATCCAAGCTGACACATAAGAGTAACTATCACAGGAATATTCTGCAGAATCATGACCAGACAAGGAAGTCTGAGAAACTGTCCTAGACAGTCCAGAGGGGGCTAAGGAGGCATGACAACTAAATGTAATGTGGTATCCTAGATGTGATTCAGGAACAAAAAAGAGACATTATGGAAAAACTAGTGAAATCCAAGTCAGGTGTAGAGTTTAACTGTGTGTGTGTGTGTGTGTGTGTGTGTGTGTGTGTGTGTGTGTGAGAAAAATAAAAACAGATACCTGAATAGGTAGTTCTCCTTTACTGGAGAAGTACAGTATTACAACAAATCACATCTGATGCCCCAGAGAGATAAACCAGGGCTGAAAGACACTGGGATCAGGAGCCTCAGTGCAGTTTTCTGAAGTGACTGGGAAAATGACAGCCAATTGTTTTTCAACATCTTCCCTGACCAACAGACAAAGCAAAGGTCTAAAACCACGACTGCGTGAAAGCAAATGTCTAAAATGTAGGTCTCTTGTTGATCTGCGTTTGATTACTTCCTTTAAGATGTTCCGCTTATTATTTGGGTATTGGTGTACAAGTGAATAAATAAAAACATTCTGAAACAAAACTCAAGATATTTGGTAAAATTTCTTTCACATTTAAGTTGCTCTTAAGTAACTTAAATAAAGAGTAACAGCTTCTAGGGCGTGTACTTTTCAGCCACCTAGGAGCTACATTTCATGTTAAGAAACAAAATGTTTGTAGATGTTCAAAAATTAGGAGCTGTGACTGCAATTCTCAGCTAGGAGAAGCTACGACGAATTTACAAGTAAATCCTAAAATCTTAATGACTGGACAAAACAAAAGTTTATTTTTCACTTATATCCCATCTCATTACAGAATGGCGAGGGACTCTCATCCATCCTGTAGCTATGCTATCTTGAATCTATGGCCTCCAAAGTCGTAATGGAAAAAGAGAAAACTGAAGAACTGCAAAAAAAAAAAAAAAAAAAAAAAAATGTCCAGGCACAGAAGTGGTTTATCCTCTTCCCACTGTCCCTTCTGTCCCATCCTATTAGTCAAAACTCATTCATATTGTCCTGACCTAACTGCAGAGCGGGCCGGGTCTTCCTGTGTCCAAGAGGGAGGACAGTGCAATGAAAACAGCATGCCATCTGCCGTAATTGCCAACAAAGTCTGGGAAATCTTATATACTTATTCCCCCTTACGGAATCGTGATGCAAATTAAATATTAAAGGCCCTGAAAATTCCTAAAATAAGGAAATTGATCTAGCATTGTTTAATTCAGTATTTCCCAAACTCATTTAACAGCGTTCAACTCAGTCCTCATTCACAGGGAACACCAATAACATCTTGGGGGAAAAAAGCTCTATTTGCCTAAACATAGTCTACAGCAACATAAAGATAAATTTATCTCTCCTTTTTTTTAATGTGTCTATGACCAATAACTCCCCCCTCCTAACTCCCTTTTGTGTGTGTGTTGTGCATTTGCCGTCCATTTTCCTCCATGGTCACCTGATCTAGGAGTCAACATTTCTATTAAAATGATGATCTCGTGATTAACTGTCAATGGACGATCTCATTTCTTTAGATTCAGAAATCTCTTGAGAGGTTTTTTAAAATTGATAAATAATATTTGTACACATTTATAGAGTGTGTGGGATTTTTATGACATGCATAGAATGTGTAATGATCAAGTCATGGAATTTAGGATATCTATCACCTTGAGCACTTATCATGTCTATATGTTGGGAATATTTCAAGTCCTGTCTTCTGGCTATTTTGAAATACACAATGCACTGTTGTTAACTAGAGTCGCCCTACTCTGCTATAGAACATTAGAGTTTATTCCTTCTATCTAACTGTATGTACCCATTAGCCATTCTCTCTGCCCCACCCCCAGACATTCGTCCCAGCCTCCGGTACCTGTCATTCTACTCTCTATCTCCATGGGATCATGAGAGGTGTTTAATTGGATCCCCAAGTACTGACCTCAGAGTTCCCTTGAATGAATGTTTCTGGGTTATGAGAAATCTGAAAACCAGATTAACGATCAACTTCTAGAAACAGAGTAGGATATTAGGATAAACATTTCATTTAATTGCTGGATTGATCTGCTTTATTTTTCAGCCTAATGTTTTCTTGCTGATTACTGTTGCCTATATTTTAAAATTCATTTTTATATCACTTATTGTACTATATGTATATTTGTAAACTATTTGCATCATTTTTGGAGAAAGGCAGTAAATAGATGATGGATACACAGATCATAGATAGGTAATAGATACATAGATAGATATCTGAATAGATGTTTTAAATATGCTTCTGGTGTGATGGCATCATCCACAGTGATCTGTTTCAATATTTTGTGACTGGTTGCCGAGGAACCACTTTAAGCTAATGAGAAGTGCAGGAGCTTCCCTTGATATTTTATTAGTATAAAACCTGGATTTTCTAAATTCGTGGAGATTTCTGCTTAATATTGTAAAAACAGGATGTTATATCTCACTCTAATGTGTAAAATGTTGGAAAGTCTATACAAAAAATAATAAATGTTCTGGGTATGGCAAAATAATAAATGCTTATATGCGCTTAATGAAACTTCCATTCCTTTATATCTCTAAATCATTAAAAGATGTATAATATATCATTTACATAGATACATGTGAAAAGTTAAGAGAAGCTCTTAATATGGGACAAAATAAAAAATAATACTGGATACAGGAATATATATTATACCCTGCCTTTATTGACAGGCAGTCATAAAAATGAAGTTAATAATGTTCAGCTTTCATTTTGTTCTTTTGAAGGATCATTCTCAAATAAAAATTATTTTTGTCTTTCCTGGCCAGTTATTCCTAGTACTTCTCATAGAACTGGTATGAGCATAAAGTGGGTCTATTCTTGACATTCTGACTAGCTAGCCAAATGTCAGTTTAAAATAGTCAATGTTGTTATTGATTCATTATTATTCATTCATATATTGAGATACTGTGCCAGGTTCTTGGGAAGTAAAGATAAATAAGATAGAATTTCACAGTTCAGTAAATTGACTTAGTCACAAAGGAGCAAACAGATTTGTTATTGTGTCAGAGTCTCAGAGTCACCTATCTAATGTCCATTCTTCTGTCTTCCACAGTAATAGAACCATTAATCAGGTGCCAGATGACAAGTTTCACCCATGTGTCTAAATTCTAGACAAAAGAGGAAGTTGGGTGGGACTTCTGGGATTACTGCTTAAGAGGAAAAACAGAAAACTGGAACATTTACTATTAATAAGCTTCCCCTTCAGCTGCTTGGAATGTGTATAAAATGCTGGAGATCTGCATCTATCTTAGCTATGAGACAACTTTACATGCCTGGTGGCAGATGGGAAAGGAGGATGCAGATTTCCAATAATTTCCAGTCATACAATTCTGAGCTGCCTTTACTCACTTTATTCATGTAAAAAAAAAAACTCTTATGTATTTACTAATATATTTAGGATTTTCTGTTACTTGCAGTCAATACAATCCTAAATGGTTCACTTATCAATGAAACTAAATGATCTCAATTGATAAATCAATCAAGAAGTTGGCCTTGGATACATAAGATTCAAGCAGGTAGATGAGCAGGGCTCTAGACATACAGAAAGAAAGCACATTAGTATATTAGAACTAGGAAATTACATTGAATGCCCTCTAAACATACATCAATTCCCTCAACATGAACTTGTAGTCCAAAATGATGGAAGCACAATGTCTGTGAAGAAAATGATTTAAAAATAAGGGTGTAGTAAGTTGGAACCAGTTTATAAATAGCCTTCAATGCCTAAGCTAAGAAGACCGAATTTCATTTCTTATGGATTATGGAGTCATTAAAGATTGTTTTATAAAGTGAGAGGAAAATAATATTTAGAGCTGAAGAAACCTTAAAATCCTCTAATGTAGTGATTTTCAAAATATGCAATGGGACATCTTCATTAACACCTACATGGTGGGCAGGGAGGGGCTGGAGCAGAGTTTGGGGCTGCTTGCTGGGCATGGCTGCATGGTGCTGAGAGCCCTCATTCATAGGAACTCTATTTTAATCTGTTTATAATCCCACATAGTAATGTTTTAACAAACTATCCCAAAGTGAATAGTATTTCAAATCTACCAATCTATGCCAATGTTAAAATTTTATTTATTGGAAAATTTTGACTCAGAGAAGTCTTTGCCCATTATCCCACTGTGAGTTAGGACTTGACCACAAGTCTACAGAACACTTTGACCACAAGTCTACAGAACACTAGCCAATTTCTGTATTTCGTTGTAGGGTGCAAATCAGAGATGTGCTTTAAGATCTTCTGAAATGTGCTTTGAAGAAAATAAATGTCAGAGGCTGGGCTACCAGTTATAACCTACTTCAGTTGCTACACCAGAGATGGTGAATGGGCTGAAACCAGAGAAGTTTCAGTAGAGCTACACAGGTAGGGATGTGTTTCAGTTACCCTAAATAGATTCCAAGCCTCTTTCGTCAACAGTGTAACCAAACCTCTGCTTTTAATTCCTTGTGTTTTAAGCTCTCAGAACAGTTTCTCTTTTTCTGGTTGCATCCTGACTTATTCATGATCAATGCCCTACCTTTTACTAAAGAACTGTTGAGGTTGTGAATTTAACTTGCATGGTAATTTTGGAGGCTGCAGCCTCAAAGTTTGGGTCTGATTTTTTAATACATCAGTCCTGAGGCTACAGAAGATAAAAGATGATTCCAGTCCAGGTATAGGCATTCTAGTGTTCTGATCATGCCTTGAGCTGAGAATTTAAAATCCGGAGCATTT
The DNA here is from genome assembly GCF_006542625.1 of Nomascus leucogenys. Lineage (NCBI taxonomy): Eukaryota > Metazoa > Chordata > Mammalia > Primates > Hylobatidae > Nomascus > Nomascus leucogenys. The sequence goes on from NC_044401.1 coordinate 36,349,166, forward strand.
TCGTTCTTTAATCTCAGCGTAGACATCTTCCCCAACAGCCTTTGTGCTCATCGCTTTCTTGTCATTCTTTTCCAAGTCACTTGGACTCTCCAGCTTCACTGTCATTAGGCTCTGTATGCCAGGTAACTACAAGTGACAATTTAAGTAACTTTTGTCTGCATTTTATGGACTTTCATCTCGTTTTCCACCGATGGTAAAGTCATTACTGCCTACAAATCTCACTAAATGAAATAGCCAATAAAAAATACTATCTTCAGGTGATTCTTTACCTAGAAGTGCTTATGGTGCCAAATGATTTATCAGTCAGGGGCAGACAAGAAAACAGACATCACGAAAGGTGTTACAAACACAACATGATTTATTATAGGAGCATAGAGACAAATGTCGGAAGTGCTGGTAAAGCAAATGTCAGGAAGTTACTTCTGGCTTTCAGAAATTCCAGAAATAACAGAACTACAGAAAAGCCATTGCTAATAAATGGAGCTCTCTGAAACACTAAAGTCAGTGTGATTCTCAGGAGGATACCCAGATATTGCTAGAAGCTTCTATTGATTATCACAGCTGCCTACAGCACCGAAGTGGTTAATTCTCAGGAGGATGGCGGAAAGCCAACGGCGAAACTTCCCTTCTGCCATCTGCAGATGCCCTTACTCTAAAAAGAGTAATGAAGTTGCTGAGGAAGAGCACCCCATGCACAGTGCAGGACATGTGCAAAGACTGTTGAAACTGAATTCATAGTGCACCCAGGCCTTCTGGCTTTGCAGAGTAATGAGGAATTATAAAAATGACAGTATAAGCTAAAACCATGCAAAATGATCTTAATCAAAAAGAAAAAAAAAACATAACTGTTTCACAACCTTTGAACATTTTTGTCAAACTATCAAAGAGTCTGTTATTATCGGTTAAAATCAAACAGAAAAATGAAAAAATAGCAAAACTAACATTTATTTAGTACATAGTAGTTTAAAACATCAAGAACAATGACAATTAGCCTGTTTTCTTTCTCTGTATAAAATATGTCAAGAAGAGGTCTTGAGGAAAATAAAAATCAACAATAACTGTAAAAATTAAAGGTGAAGAATAGTGATGCCAATAATTGACCTAGAAACAAGCAGTACAAAAGTCGAGGATCAGTGAGGAGTCTGATCTCGAACTTCTCTTGTTTTTTTTTTTGAGACGGAGTCTCGCTGTCTCCCAGGCGGGAGTGCAGTGGCGCCATCTCGGCTCACTGCAAGCTCCGCCCCCCGGGTTCCCGCCATTCTCCTGCCTCAGCCTCTCGAGTAGCTGGGACTACAGGCGCCCGCCATGACGCCCGGGTAATTTTTTGTATTTCTAGTAGAGACGGGGTTTCACCGTGTTAGCCAGGATGGTCTCGATCTCCTGACCCCGTGATCCGCCTGCCTCGGCCCCCAGAGTGCTGGGATTACAGGCGTGAGCCACCGCGCCCGGCAGGAACTTCTTAAATTTTAAGTGCATGAGGCTGATCCATGTGGAAACACCCAGCGCGCTGCTAAAATTTCAGTCTCCGTCTCAGGAGATTCAGGAACTAGAGCTACAAATGAAAATGCCGTGTACGAACAAGTGGTAAGTGAAGTTAGGAAATAAAATTGCTGAACTGAGACCCTTGCAGTAGCTCCCAGGTACATGATGTGAAGCAGATAAGCACAGAGAATGGTAGATGGTAGCATGAAGAGAGACATAAGGAATGGATAAAATGCAAAGTTATGTAACAAAGGGCAGTGAATTTTAGAGCAAAAGTAACCGCAACAATAACAAAGACGGGCGATGGTAAGAAATGTTGCTGAGAAGTAGGGTAAGTCCTAAGTAAAAACTCATTCAATCCACCATTTAGAATGTTAATGGTGATTCTTTATAGAAAACTGGTGATAAAATGCTAGAAATAAAAGAAGGAGGTTGGAAAGATCTGAGAAGTGAGTGAGCAGTTGATGAATAGCAAATGTGGACTATATTTTTTAGTTTTGTTTTTTTTTTTTGAGAAAGAAAGGATAACTTTATAATACACCTTGAGAAAATCTAATATACCTTGAGCTAGTAGAGAGATAAAAACTGAGAATGACAGTTCAGCAGAGGTTGAGAGGGTTAAAATTTCTTTCTTTCTTTTTTCTTTTTTCGAGACGGAGGCCTAGCTCTGCTGCTCAGTCTGGAGTGCAGTGATGCAATTATAGCTCAGTGAAGCCTGGAACTCCTGGGCTCAAGTGCTCCTGCCTCAGCCTCCGGAGTAGCTGGGATTGCCGGTGTGGTCCACTGAGCCCAGCTAGGGGGTTGGGATTGGGAGAACAGACTGAGGGTGACTTGGACAGGAGGAGGGCAATGCTTCCTGAGAGGGAGGTAAAAGGGAGGAGGTATCAACTCAGATTATTAGGTGATGAAGCAGGAAAGGAGTGGAGCCTTCCTTGGCATATCACTTCACCTTAAAGTTGAATGGAGAGGTCCGTTGCACCAAGAGGAAGAGGGAGTGCCAAACAGAACTTGTGAAGAGCTCAGAATGGTTTGTAACATTCACTGCAGGAGCTGATAAAACATACCTAAAATAATTATCTCGTTGTTTTATCCCAACTGGTAGGTTAGATCACGTGAACTTGACCCATGGATAAGCTGAATTTTTGTTATTTTTTTTTTTTCTATTTTAGTTCTTAGCTAAGAAAATTTCTGAGAGGTGGAATGAAGGAAAGGAATCTTTTAGTGTTAGAAACAGCGTTGTTAAAAAGGATGTCTGCATAAGAAGAGTAAAACCAGTTGGAAAGAATTGAGAATATATAGTGACTGTAGTACAGGATGATGGTAAATATCAAGTTTATTAAGGAGTGGCAAGCAGTTCTTTGTTTAAAAAAAAAAGTCTCTGTCTTTACAAGAGCTCTGTAGATACTTACCAGTGTCGAATACTTTCTCTTCAAATTCAAATACATCATTAGATTCATACTCTAGCATGCTTCTTCAGCCCTACCTGTGCTTATGTTTTTTTCTGAGACTTTTGTCAGACTGTTGCATCTTCTGCTTTTTTTCTTGGGAAGGTTTTTTCCTATGGGCTCATTTCTGACATTATTCAGTGTATAATTTCTTTTCTATCAAATTGATTTTTCCAGAGCAGAGAAAAAAATCCAACTTCTTATTCTAAGAAAAGAAAGAGTTTGCCTCATTTTTTTAAAGACATAAAACCTAATAGCTTGGTGCCTTTCGGTGGGAGAGCTGGAAAAAGTTACAAGTATCTTTCTTTCTACATAATTATTTCCATTTGGGCATATGGTTCTTAATAAACAATGAACCGGGTCTGAGTCTTATTTGTTCACTGTGTGAGTTTGGTGTGGATGCACACACGTCAGTTCTATCAACTAATGTACAATTCTTGCTTTGAAACTGCCTAGAAAAAAAGAAAATATTTGATTAAAAGAAGAAACCTAACTTGAATTAAGCTCTGAGCCAAGGAATATAAAGAAAAATTAATTCTTTTAAAACATCACAGTCCTAAACTGGAGATTGATCAAAAAAATTATTTATAATCAGAATTAAAAGAACTAGAACCTTAATATATTCAAGAAAAGTGGAAATAAAGTCATGGTCAACCTAAGGACCTCATATAATTGCCGAAGCTGATACACCAGTGACTTTCATATTTAATGACTCTGTTCCCAGAATGTATTTTGCGTGTGGGTAGAGAAATCCTTTTCACAGCACAATGAAATGACAATGAAAATTGGAGAGGAAAAGATGGCCATGCTAAAGCCGCGGACCAAGACACTTGGCATAAAAAAGAAATGGCTTAAGTGAAGGGCAATAAATAAAATTACATGTGAATATGCACACGTAATCTATTTAAGTGCAACCCTGAACCTCTCCCATGTTCACCACTGGGTTATGCAGCAATTCACAAGTAGTCAAAACTTTGGTTAGAAGCTGCCTTGGATGTGTCAGTTGCTAGTTGTGTGCTGAATAAAGCTCTAAGGAAAGGACACTCACTCCATGCTGCTTTTGAAATCCAGGAAGATACCTTTAAACAGCAAAGTTGATGAGCTGGTGAAGGGGCCTCAGGAGGACAGTCATTTGACTTCACTGAAGGAATTGGCAGTTTTTGCATTCACCTCCTGTTTAATTTCCATACTCCCCTGATGTCCAAACTTTTCTTTTCTCTGCCTAGCCTATTTATGCTTCTGTTCTTCCTCTCGCAGACCTCAGGTTTTGATTACTCCTTTTGTGCGAAAAGTCTTCCTGCTCAAAGCCCACTTTAAATTCCCTCAAAGGAGATAAGATAAGCATCAAGCACGTAGACAAATATTATGTTTCAACACAATAGCTGAAATGAATTTTATCTTTTGATCCACAGACTTCCTGTACTCATGAACTCATAGCATGTTACCTTTCCCAGTGACTTATCTTTATGCAATATTGTTTCACTGTTGTGATTATTTCATGTTTGTGTGTCTTGCTTCTTTAGCGCTCAAATCCTTGTATCTCATGGCTTGCTTTCATATTTTTCAAACCACAAAGCGGTGTATCTGTATTAATCCGTTTTCACACTGCTATAAATAAATACCCAAGACTGGGTAATTTATAAAGAAAAGAAATTTAATTGACTCACAATTCCACATGGCTGGGAAGGCCTCAGGAAACTTACAATCATGGCAGAAGGCAAAGGGGAAGGAAGGACCTTCTTTGAGTGGTGGCAGGAGAGAGAAGTACAAGCAGGAAAAATGCCAGATGCTTATAAAACCGTCAGATGTCATGAGAACTCACTCATTATCATGAGAACAGCATGGAGAGACCAACCCCATGATCCAGTCACCTCCCTCCCTCACACATGGGGATTACAATTTGAGATGAGGTTTGGGTGGGGACACAGAGCCAAACCATATCAGTGCCACATGGTTGTACAGAGAATGTGCTCAATTAATTTCCAGTGTGACAAATAATTTTTCCCATAGAAGAATTTGTACCCAAACATATCGTTTACCCCTTGGTATTTTACTTGCCTGTTTTACAAAAGATGCATGCAAGGCAGTTCACTAACTCCAACATACTGAAATGGTAATCAAATTTTTGTTATGTAGTGCCTCGTTGTAGAAGGGCTGATTCGGGCGTGGTGGCGGGCGCCTGTAGTCCCAGCTACTCGGAGAGGCTGAGGCAGGAGAATGGCGTGAACCCGGGAGGCGGAGCTTGCAGTGAGCCGAGATTGCGCCACTGCACTCCAGCCTGGGTGACAGAGCGAAACTCCGTCTCAAAAAAAAAAAAAAAAAAAGAAGGGCTGATTAGATTTAACTATTTCATGTTGCAGGTGAGGACACAAGAATGCTTATTCAGATTACTTTAACTTATGGAAGGCAATGGAGAAAAACAATGGCAACAGCCAGATCAAAAGCCACCCAAAACTTAAGCAGGGTTGTCTTCTACCTTAAGATGTGTAGCCTGATTTCCCTTCCCCTGACTGTAGAAATTTCGTTTGTCTGAATTTTCTTCAATATAAGTTTGCGGCATAGGAATAATTTCATTACTTTTGAACCTAAGTCACTTTCACACTTAATTCTTCATAAAAATGTTTTCCAGGGTTTAAAGAGAATTATAATTTCTCATGTTTGGACTGTCTTAAAGAGGTGGAAAATAGAATTAACTGCAGCAAAATGCTATGTTATGCATCGCTTTAAAATTATTCATTTTTTATTTCTTTTATTGAACCTGAGTTTTTACTCATGATTGACCTTCAGATGATTCTGAACATTACTTTCTGTCATAGAACTGAGTAGCCTAGTGTTGGCTTCTTAGGTTATGAAACTACAAATTGAATTGGCTTTCCTGAAGCTTAAGGCCGAGGTCGTTGGAGTGTCTTTTAATAGAGACTTACAGATTGAATAGTCAAAACTTTTTATCTGAATGTTAACATCCACCTGTAATCAAAGTCCATTTGTGCTTTGGCTTTGATAATTTTAGTGATGGCTTTCTTATGAGCTTATTTTAGCAGGTGACTAATTCAGAAGAGGCAGTAGTGTTTTGCAAATCCTGATATGGAAAATTATCAAGCAACATAAAAATGTCATACTAAGCAGTCATCATTTGATAAAACTCATTGAAAAATATCAAGGCAATCAGTCAAGAAATATGTTATGTTTTTAATGGCATATTGAGAACACAATGATAGCTGTGTGTGATTGCCTGTATATCACCAATATCATGTTCCTAAGCACAATGGCAGGAGACAGGATTGTGCCATTCAAGATGGCACTTTCCCTCACATAGCCTAAAACCTATTTGGAGAGACAAAACAAGGAAATAGTTATATGCATAAAATTGAGACAAGGTTATGGTAGGTGGGAATATTACAAATGAATTTTTTTAGACAGGCCAATAATTTGGCCACAGAGCAGAGGAGAATTTGAATTCCTTGATGGGAAAAGCAAGGCGAATTGAAGGAGATGAAATAGGATCAGGAAAGGCACAAATGAGAGTGTCAACATTTTATGGCACAGGACAGAGAGAGCAACAGCCAAAGTAAAGTAGACCATGCTTGGTGGGGTGTGGTGGGGAACTCAACTTCATAGAACTCAAGATTGTACCCAGTGGAGAATCAACACTGTGTATGTTGTTGAGCAATAAAATGAGATCGTGACATCATCCTTCTGCGAGATTAATCACATGATGCATTAAAATGATTGAAAGAGAAGACAGGTGCGAGTTGGAGAAAATAGTTTCAGATTTCCAACTGAACTACTCCTGAGGAAAAGAGAATGGAGAGGAATGTATAAAGATAAGAGACATTTTGAAGGAAGACACAATTGAGGTTTATGACTTAGCTGAAGAAAATGGAAGTGAAAACACAGCCATATGCCAACCTTACAAATGACCAAATATCTCTAATGAGTAATAAAATGCTCAGTGTGTTTATTTTGCTTCGCCACCTTGACTGTTCAACGAATTTATTCATTAAAAGGTAATGTATCAACATCAAGCCAGTATGTAGGAGGCCAGCAAATAACAGGAAAGTGGCCTCACCTGACGCTACTCTCAGACAACAGAACGCATACCCCTCATGTTTCACAGAATGCCCTTCATGACTGCAGAACAGAGATTAAATCATTGTCATTAGGATAGAATGCATGGCAGTTTCCCAACATTTATTCTTTTACCCTTGAGTTTCATACCATATCTCACCCCTCCTCATAGCTATCATTTTCTAATCTTCTATTACTCTCAAAAAAGTGTTGAAGCATAGATACCATAGTCATTGCTTCCTCTATATACTGAGATCTGGGAAGAGGAGCTGCTGCTACCCCTTGGAAATCTTGAAATCCCATACACCCCTGTATGATCACAGTCTCTCATTCTTTCAGTCTCACTCACACCTATATTCCTCCTGATGCTAATAATTTCTCAGTGACTACCAGTTGCTTTCCAGTTGCTTTTGCCTTTACCAAAAACACTCATAATTACTTTTATATTTAACTTCCTCACAAACCTCCCCTGGTACCAACAAAACAAAACTCCCATCCTGAATGTGTGCCATAAGCTACCATTCCTCCTTACCTATTTCAGATATAGTATGAGAATATCCATGATTGTTAACCTCAGCGGGTTCCTCAAATTCAAGAACAGATCTAGAGCAAAAAATAAAGACAAATGTCTTTCACTTTTGTTATCTCTGCCCACTGAAAAAAAGCAGCAAACTGCCAACCAGCTAAGGTTTCTATAATTACAGTGATTTCTGCATGTTCGTGTTCATGTGTATAAGTGTGTGTGTATGTGTGTTCCTAGGGAAGAATAAGGATTAAATGAAAGAGAAATCAAATTGCTTATTTTACTGTAAAGTAACACTCAACATTCTGCCCTTTTCCAATTTCCTCTAATACCTTTTACTTCTCAAGTTTCTTGAGTACAACTCTAGCATTATGTAATATCTGATCCTTTTCCTCCTAGAATGAAAGTGTCTAGAGGCTTTCTGGATTAAGTGTCATGGTGCAATAATTACAAAGAGATTTGGGATTTGAAAACTTCGCTCCTTGTTCAGAAAAATTTGGTAAATGAAAAAAGTAAGGATAAGTTTAAAGATGTATGTGTGTATATATTTGTGGGTTATAGATATTTATACCTCCCCAAAATACAAAAGTAAGAAAAGAATTTTAAATTGAATGTGAGATTCTATTTACACACGTCTCTACCATTCTGAATATTACTTAATATTCTTTTACTTAAAAAAGCCAAAGTCCCAACATGGTTCCTTCATTCTCTCATCAGAAGGGATTAGCATACAAGTTTTCCTGACCTGAAAAGTAACCTTTAGCTGACAAATGCATGTTAAGGAAATGAAAAACAGCAGTGTTTCTACTCTTATCCATTTCTTCTAGTCTCTTCTGATGTAAAAATGTTTCGGCTTTCAAAAAACTATTGTTTTATATCTGCATATGTTAAGAAAAGCTTTAAATAATTAAGGTGCTTTTCTGAAATGAGCATACATATAAATTTAAAAGTTAAGGCTAAGCAATAAAGTATTCTCTTTGAATTAAAGTGAACTTGCTGAAATGATTCATTAAACCCTTAAAAATAATTCAAACTGCAAGAATATATACTAATGAATATTTCCTATACAGCTTGCAAATTAAGTTGAAAAAGTCTACAAAGACATAGCTATGAATATAGGAATTCTGATAAATCATAGAGTCCTGATTTTGCTGTAAAAGTTCATTAACCCATGACATTTATATGGTTGTGTACATTGTTAGCATATAATTGGCAGCCTCACAAAGCCAATGATTTCACACAGGTAGATTTTCCATTATTCTAAGTGTACCTTTGAATCTCCGAAGATATAAATTTATTGCAACAAAGTGTTACTGAACAAAGCAAAGAGAATATAAAGATTACATGAAAGTTGCTGGTGCCAAAATGGAGTCACTTATTTCAAATTCTCACAAAATGGAGTTGAGAGGCCATGGCAGGGAGTTTTGATGCATATATGCCTATAACAGGACTCTTCACAAGACGTTTCTGCATGCAGACCAGTAGCAGCACTTACCACAAGAACTTCCTCAAGACTGTAATATTCCAGATAAGCCACCTGCACAAGGTCACTTAACTAGCAATGACTGGGTGCACCTTTGACCAAATGCCAATACCTGCAATGACTTCTGTGACCTATGAACTTTGTTTTAAAGCAACTTAAGTGCATTTATTCTTTTTTTAAAATTGTTTTGTATTTTATTTTCTTTTTTTATTATGATTATTATACGTTAAGTTTTAGGGTACATGTGCACAATGTGCAGGCTTGTTACATATGTATCCATGTGCCATGTTGGTGTGCTGCACCCATTAACTCATCATTTAGCATTAGGTATATCTCCTAATGCTATCCCTCCCCCTCCCCCCACCCCACAACAGTCCCCTGAGTGTGATGTTCCCCTTCCTGTGTCCATGTGTTCTCATTGTTCAATTCCTACCTATGAGTGAGAACATGCAGTGTTTGGTTTTTTGTCCTTGCGATAGTTTACTGAGAATGATGGTTTCCACTTTCATCCATGTCCCTACAAAGGACATGAACTCATCATTTTTTATGGCTGCATCGTATTCCATGTTGTATATGTGCCACATTCTCTTAATCCAGTCTATCATTGTTGGACATTTGGGTTGGTTCCAAGTCTTTGCTATTGTGAATAGTGCCGCAATAAACATACGTGTGCATGTGTCTTTATAGCAGCATGATTTATAGTCCTTTGGGTATATACCCAGTAATGGGATGGCTGGGTCAAATGGTATTTCTAGTTCTAGATCCCTGAGGAATCGCCACACTGACTTCCACAATGGTTGAACTAGTTTACAGTCCCACCAACAGTGAAAAGTGTTCCTATTTCTCCACATCCTCTCCAGCACCTGTTGTTTCCTGACTTTTTAATGATCACCATTCTAACTGGTGTGAAATGGTATCTCATTGTGGTTTTGATTTGCATTTCTCTGATGGCCAGTGATGATGAGCATTTTTTCATGTGTCTTTTGGCTGCATAAATGTCTTCTTTTGAGAAGTGTCTGTCCATGTCCTTCGCCCACTTTTTGATGGGGTTGTTTGTTTTTTTCTTGTAAATTTGTTTGAGTTCATTGTAGATTCTGGATATTAGCCCTTTGTCAGATGAGTAGGTTGCAAAAATTTTCTCCCATTCTGTAGGTTGTCTGTTCACTCTGATGGTAGTTTCTTTTGCTGTGCAGAAGCTCTTTAGTTTAATTAGATCCCATTTGTCAATTTTGGCTTTTGTTGCCATTGCTTTTGGTGATTTAGACATGAAGTCCTTGCCCATGCCTATGTCCTGAATGGTATTGCCTAGGTTTTCTTTTGGGGTTTTTATGGTTTTAGGTCTAACATGTAAGTCTTTAATCCATCTTGAATTAATTTTTGTATAAGGTGTAAGGAAGGGATCCAGTTTCAGCTTTCTACATATGGCTAGCCAGTTTTCCCAGCACCATTTATTAAATAGGGAATCCTTTTCCCATTGCTTGTTTGTCATCAGGTTTGTCAAAGATCAGATAGTTATAGATATGCAGCATTATTTCTGAGGGCTTTGTTCTGATCCATTGATCTATGTCTCTGTTGTGGTAGCAGTACCATGCTGTTTGGGTTACTGTAGGCTTGTAGTATAGTTTGAAGTCAGGTAGTATGATGCCTCCAGCTTTGTTCTTTTGGCTTAGGATTGACTTGGTGATGTGGGCTCTTTTTTGGTTCCATATGAACTTTAAAGTAGTTTTTTCCAATTCTGTGAAGAAAGTCATTGGTAGCTTGATGGGGATGGCATTGTATCTATAAATTACCTTGGGCAGTATGGCCATTTTCACGATGTTGATTCTTCCAACCCATGAGCATGGAATGTTCTTCCATTTGTTTGTATCCTCTTTTATTTCATTGAGCAGTGGTTTGTAGTTCTCCTTGAAGATGTCCTTCACATCCCTTGTAAGTTGGATTCCTAGGTATTTTATTCTCTTTGAAGCAATTGTGAATGGGAGTTCACTCATTATTTGGCCCTCTGTTTGTCTGTGATTGGTGTATGAGAATGCTTGTGATTTTTGTACATTGATTTTGTATCCTGAGACTTTGCCGAAGTTGCTTATCAGCTTAAGGAGACTTTGGGCTGAGACAATGGGGTTTTCTAGATATACAATCATATCATCTGCAAACAGGGACAATTTGACTTCCTCTTTTCCTAATTGAATACCCTTTATTTCCTTCTCCTGCCTGATTGCCCTGGCCAGAACTTCCAGCACTATGTTGAATAGGAGTGGTGAGAGAGGGCATCCCTGTCTTGTGCCAGTTTTCAAGGGAATGCTTCCGGTTTTTGCCCATTCAGTATGATATTAGCTGTGGGTTTGTCATAGATAGCTCTTATGATTTTGAGATACGTCCCATCAATACCTAATTTATTGAGAGTTTTTAGCATGAAGGGTTGTTGAATTTTGTCACAGGCCTTTTCTGCATCTATTAAGATAATCATGTGGTTTTTGTCTTTGGTTCTGTTTATATGCTGGATTACATTTATTGATTTGCGTGATAACCAATGCAGAGAAGGGCTTAAAGGAGCTGATGGAGCTGAAAGCCAAGTTTTGAGAACTACATGAAGATTGTAGAAGCCTCAGTAGCCGATGCGATCAATTGGAAGAAAGGGTATCAGTGATGGAAGATGAAATGAATGAAATGAAGCGAGAAGAGAAGTTTAGAGAAAAAAGAGTAAAAAGAAATGAACAAAGCTTCCAAGAAATATGGGACTATGTGAAAAGACCAAACCTACGTCTGATTGGTGTACCTGAAAGTGACGGGGAGAATGGAACCACGTTGGAAAACACTCTGCAAGATATTATCCCGGAGAACTACCCCAATCTAGCAAGGCAGGCCAACATTTAGATTCAGGAAATACAGAGAATGCCACAAAGATACTCCTTGAGAGGAGCAACTCCAAGACACATAATTGTCAGATTCACCAAAGTTGAAATGAAAGAAAAAATGTTGAGGGCGGCCAGAGAGAAAGGTCGGGTTACCCACAAAGGGAAGCCCATCAGACTAACAGCTGATCTCTCGGCAGAAACTCTACAAGCCAGAAGAGAGTGGGGGCCCATATTCAACATTCTTAAACAAAAGAATTTTCAACCCAGAATCTCATATCCAGCTAAACTAAGCTTCATAAGTGAAGGAGAAATAAAATACTTTACAAACAAGCAAATGCTGAGTGATTTTGTCACCACCAGGCCTGCCCTAAAAGAGCTCCTGAAGGAAGCACTAAACATGGAAAGGAACAACCAGTACCAGCCACTGCGAAAACAGGCCAAATTGTAAAGACCATCGAGGCTAGGAAGAAACTGCATCAACTAATGAGCAAAATAATCAACTAACATCATAATGACAGGAAAAAATTCACACATAACAATATTAACTTTCAATGTAAATGGGCTAAATGCTCCAATTAAAAGGCACAGACTGGCAAATTGGATAAGGAGTCAAGACCCATCAGTGTGCTGTATTCAGGAAACCCATCTCACGTGCAGAGACACACATAGACTCAAAATAAAGGGATGGAGGAAGATCTACCAAGCAAATGGAAAACAAAAAAAGGCAGCAGTTGCAATCCTAGTCTCTGATAAAACAGACTTTAAACCAACAAAGATCAAAAGAGACAAGGCCATTACATAATGGTAAAGGGATCAATCCAACAAGAAGAGCTAACTGTCCTAAATATATATGCACCCAACACAGGAGCACCCAGATTCATAAAGCAAGTCCTGAGTGACCTACAAAGAGACTTAAACTCCCACACAATAATGATGGGAGATTTTAACACCCCACTGTCAACATTAGACACATCAATGAGACAGAAAGTTAACAAGGATACCCAGGAATTGAACTCAGCTCTGCACCAAGTGGACCTAATAGACATCTACAGAACTCTCCACCCCAAATCAACAGAATATACATTTTTTTCAGCACCACACCACACCTATTCCAAAATTGACCACATAGTTGGAAGTAAAGCTCTCCTCAGCAAATGTAAAAGAACAGAAATTATAACAAACTGTCTCTCAGACCACAGTGCAATCAAACTAGAACTCAGGATCAAGAAACTCACTCAGAACTGCTCAACTACATGGAAACTGAACAATCTGTTCCTGAATGACTACTGGGTACATAATGAAATGAAAGCAGAAATAAAGATGTTCTTTGAAACCAGCGAGAACAAAGACACAACATACCAGAATCTCTGGGACACATTCAAAGCAGTGTGTAGAGGGAAATTTATAGCACTAAATGCCCACAAGAGAAAGCAGGAAAGATCCAAAATTGACACCCTAACATCACAATTAAAAGAACTAGAAAAGCAAGAGCAAACACATTCAAAAGCTAGCAGAAGGCTAGAAATAACTAAAATCAGAGCAGAACTGAAGGAAATAGAGACACAAAAAACCCTTCAAAAAAATTAATGAATCCAGGAGTTGGTTTTTTGAAAAGATCAACAAAATTGATAGACTGCTAGCAAGACGAATAAAGAAGAAAAGAGAGAAGAATCAAATAGATGCAATAAAAATGAAAAAGGGGATATCACCACCGATCCCACAGAAATACAATCTACCATCAGAGAATACTACAAACACCTCTACGCGAATAAACTAGGAAATCTAGAAGAAATGGATAAATTCCTCGACAAATATACCCTCCCAAGACTAAACCAGGAAGAAGCTGAATCTCTGAATAGACCAATAACAGGCTCTGAAATTGTGGCAATAATCAATAGCTTACCAACCAAAAAGAGTCCAGGACCTGATGGATTCACAGCCGAATTCTACCAGAGGTACAAGGAGGAACTGGTACCATTCCTTCTGAAACTATTCCAATCGATAGAAAAAGAGGGAATCCTCCCTAACACATTTTATGAGGCCAGCATCGTCCTGATACCAAAGCCTGGCAGAGACACAACCAAAAAAGAGAATTTCAGACCAATATCCTTGATGAACATTGATGCAAAAATGCTCAATAAAATACTGGCAAACCGAATCCAGCAGCACATCAAAAAGCTTATCCACCATGATCAAGTGGGCTTCATCCCTGGGATGCAAGGCTGGTTCAAGTGCATTTATTCTTTTTGGCTTTACAAATCTTCCTTTTGCCCCGTTCCCTTGAATATGCCTATGTTCAGTTACAGCATGAAATCCTAGATTGCAACCCTCTGCTATTCCCAAATAAGCTAATTTGTTCTGGAGAGCCTATCTCTGAGGTTTTTCTTCTGGTTGACTGTTGGGAATGGCTTTCTTGGAAATACCAAAGCCCCAGTCAGTTTTGTCACCTTGTACTTGGCTTAATGCCACTAACCAAAAAAAGTCTAACTCATGAATGGTTCAAAGAGCAATGGAATAATAACAAAAAGTACTATTATTCTCTAAATGGTGATTTAAAGGTCAGAGCTACTTCTTTTGCATTGATACAAATTGTTCACTTAAAAGAATTTTTTTTTGAGACAGCCTTATTCTGTCACTTTGGCTAGAGTGCAGTGGCGTGATCATAGCTCACTGCAGCCTCAAGTGATCCTCCTACCTCAGCCTCCCAAGTAGCTGGGACTATAAGTGCCCACCATCATGCTCAGCTAATTTTTAGAAATTTTTGGTAGAGATGAAGTCTCACTATGTTGGCCAGGCTGGTCTCAAACTCCTGGCTTCAAGCGATCATCCCACCCTGGCCTCCCAAAGTGCTGGGATTATAGGTGTGGGATTATAGGAGAGTGGCCAAATTATTCACTTTTAATTTAAGATATAACTGTTTAAAAAATCTTGAGATGTTAAACATTATAAAAGAATAGGTTTTACAGAGATTTTTAAATCTCTCAGGTAAAAATTAAGATGACGTGCAGAAAGGGGGGTAACATGAACTCCTTAGATAAAACAATCTGTGGTCAAATTAGAAATAAAGCAGATCTCTACCTTCCAGGAAAAAAGGAATAGGTATTAATTAAATGCTGGGCTTTTAACTGGATGCTGGCTAGACACTGATATGTGTATTTTTGTAATGGAAGTGATTGAAGCTCAAGTAACTGTCCACAAATTATGTGGTTAGCAAGCAGGAGGACAAGATTTTAATGCTATGTATCTTCTGCTACAGATTTCCTGCACAACTACTACTTTTCTGTAATATTCACATTCAAAAAAGTATCCAGTATATAATCTTTTAAATAATAAACCCATGCTGACTTATCATGAAATATGTCAGTAATGGTGTAAATTAGTTCCATATTTTGGAAAAGAAAATTAGCAATATGTTGCCAATCTATAGAAGAAACAGAGGAAAAAGATTATTCTGGAAACTGCCTACCCAAGTAAACTGGAAGGCTAAGAATGCTGCTGGAACAACTAGAATCAGGTGCTGCAACGTCTCCAGGATTCTTTCATTCCACCTCTTTCTGCTGCTGATCTTTGAGTTCTGGCTTTGTTCTCTGAAACCTGCTTTCTCCACAAGGCCGGAGCAATGACCACTAGCAGCTCTGGGCATGCACAGTTTTTCAAGATAAAACAAAATGGGCTTTCAATCACCCTCCCTCAAGTTTCACAATTCCTACTTATAAAACTCTTTGGAAGGCAGCCAGAACTGGCTTGAACCATGCGTATATCCCCTCAATTACAATCCAGGCAGGGACAGAGGAAACTATGATTGGCTGAGCTTGAATCAGCTGTTTATCCTTCAACCAGTTCTTGTTAGCACAAAAGTGTAAGTGCATGTAAAAACGAAACCAGGCTGCTCCCATTAAACACACTTTCCCTAGACAAAGGGAAAGAATACTGTTCTGGAACAAGACAATGTATCTTAATTATACTCCAGTGTCTCCTCATTTGCTTAAACAATTTAAATGGATTCCAGTCATTGTGACGCAAGAAGTTTCCATTATTAAATAAAAAATACTTTTTCTTATGTAAGGCAAACCATACCAAAGAAAAAAATCAAAAGGAAAGGGAAAATTCTATACGTACAATGTCTATTTTATTGCAGCAATCAATGATTGTTGCTACCTAGCATTCCCCTCAAATTCATAAAAACCCAATTTTTATACAGATGTTGACTCCTCCAGGGTCACCTCCCCTACCACAGCCTCAAAAGTGGGATTGAATGTCTCAGGTCCATCTCATGCCACATGGCATGGTGATTACATCAATGATCCAGACCTAAGCCAATTACTGAGTGACATTCTGCTGGCCACAGGCCTCAGGTACATGGATTAATGTATTTCATGAGAGTGAAATTGGAGGGAGTCTTTTTGAGGATAACAGAAGAGAGGTCTTCTGAGGCTCTATGAGAGAGAATTAAGAAAAGAAAATGTTCTCTGCCCTGCGACACATCTTGGTTTGTAGTCATGGGAAGCTGGAATGCTAAAAGCATTTTGCAACCATGAAGGGAGCCATTCCTGGGATTAAACCAATGCCCCTGGCCTGGCACAGCTGAGGAGTTACGGAGAAACAAAGCCAGCACCACTGTGTTAAGAGAATGGAAGCTTGTCCTTCTTTGGACAGCTACCTAAACAAACACATGTCCTGATTTATCTCGGGCGTTTTCTTCTTTATTTAATCTACAAAGTATCCTGAGATACATAGTTTCAATTAGGATACAGCTGGAAACAACATAAGTGATCGACCAAAGAGGAGTGAAAAATCAATGTTCAGATATTCAAAGAAATATTTTGAAGATACCAAATCTTATAATTATGAAGACTTTGTAGCTGTATTTCACTTTTTAGTTTACAAATAAATCATCTGTTTTTCCTTTTATTTCCTGAGCTATGAGTCAGCATCTGGCAGGAATATTAAGTATCTTATATTCTCCTGTAAACATAGTTGGTTCTTAGTGGTCTAACATCATTGGGAATGAGATTTTCCACAAAATAAACCACTTGAATTACTGATGCTTATAAAAAGTATCCTAAGTATTTTGATCGGACTATTTCTCTGACCTGTTCAGTACTTCCTGCCTTATTGGAGCAGGGTGCATAACTTAATGCTTTTCTGACAACTCAGGGTCGTCACTGTGCGTATCAATTGTACAGTGTATAGTAAAGTAATAATTCCAGGAGAAATTTGTCCCAAAGCCTATGCTTTTGAAATATCTTGGTCAGTTTGTTGTCCTTACTTTTAAAATGATTTTGTGTATATTATGGTTCCTCTGACATGCCCCTTTCTGTCAGGCTGTCAGCTGTCATTTCTTGCTGTTCTTTGATGGCCTGCCAATATGGTCATGCCCCCGTCTAATTTTCTGCTTCTAAATTATTCTAGATTAGAAAGTCAAATAAGCATGCTTTTTAGAACTGTATCTAAAAAAGTTTTTAATAAGGATATTTGTCTAATATACTAAGTTCTGAAACAGGAACATTGAGTTATTTCAGTTGGGCTGTCCAGATACTTTAGGACAGATAGAGTCTTCCCATTCGTAAGTTATAAAAGAGGTCACTTGTAAACGGAATCTTAAATCTGATTAATCTCTCAAAATAAGGGGTTATTTTGAGCAGTTTTTACATTGAGTTCATTTGGATTTTGCCCTGAATTAGGCTTGTTGTCAAGTGACATGTAAATTTTAGACCTATGATGAGTCTTAAAGCTAGAAAGCACATTAGCTAAGATCTCACACGATTTTTCAATTTACCAAAGGCACCCAAGTAGTTTCAATGCTGTTCCCTAGTTGACCTAGCTAAAGACAAAGCTGGTCTATTTTCAGTACCATGCTTTCCGTAGTGCCCAGGTCTCCCATATAAAAATATCTAAGTAAACCACCTCCTTTTCTTTCATTAAGATTATACATTTTTCTGCTGAATGGATGTTTTTAAAGAAAAATGACTTTGAATGTGTAGTACGTTGAACTGACTTTTTTGGATTGACATTAGTTTAAATCTTAAAGGATAGTACTTAACAGAACATCAACTTGAAGATCCTAGAAGACCATATGGAAATGATGGCTAAAATGTATACAAAATGCTTTAAATACAATTATTTTTATCATTGTCTTCCATGTATCTTCCATTGTTCTTTGCCAGGAAGGCATATAATGTGCTGTCTCATGTAACAAAGTGTCATTAGAAATAGCATCTTGTCCCGTTGCTAACTGCAATTCGGCAGTTTCAATCTGAAATGCAGATTTGTAAATTAGATCACAGGGGAAACAAATTTTATAGGACACTTAAAAAAATATCGTTTCCCTTTTTCAAGAAGGATGAAACTTTAATGGTTTTAAGAAGTCCTATGGAGTTTGAACCTTTAAACAAACAAATGAAAAAAGGGGAGTGGAAGAGTCCTAGAACTCCCTGGTTTATAAGGAAGGTGTTTGCTTCATGGGAAATCTCCCTCAGACTCAGTCCATATGGAACACCCTTTAAAACGTTCTCATCAGTTTTGTCTTGCTGCCTTCGATTGAAATGAGGCTACCCGCTGAATGTTGCTGAATTTATAGCTCTAGTAGAACAAACTCTGCCGGCATTTCCTACACACAATTGAGTTTCTTAGCTGCTCCAAAGATTTGAGCTACAGTAGTTTGCTTGATTATTAAAGACATACGATGCCTGTTGTACAGATTTCCCCTTGGGCAACAGAGCTGATAAAAGAATAAAGAATTTCAAGAATCTGTATCTCGAAAATAAGTCCCAAGGTATATTTTTTCATTTTTTTGTAAGCTGGAGGAAAGCTTGCAAAATAATTACCATTTTTATTTAGCTTTGTACTTATTTTCAAGCTGTGGGAGAACACAGCATTTACCAGATGAAACTATGTGCCTTATGAGATAAACATGTCTTATTTTAACTTTTGGCCCACATTTGGTGGTGTTAATGAAAGCTTCCTAAAAATGAGAATCTGAAGTCACATCCTCATCAGAAGGTGTCGTATAATTCCAAAGGGAGCAGATGTGGTTTGCTCCTGAATGCTTCAGTCTCTTCACTTGAATACTTCTGTTATCCCAGGTAAATTTTTTTTGTGTGTGGTCAATTGTGAAGTGTTTGAATTGTGACATCTTACATCCATCCTAATGCTTTAATGTCACTTCTGTGGTTCTATGACCCAAAGTCATTGTATTAAACCTATCAAACTGCCTGGCCCTTCACAAGCAACTCTGAAGCAGAGCGAGCAAGCTGCAATGAGGTACATGTGTGCATGTCAGTGGGAAAAAGCAATGCTAATCCAGATGTGCTTCCATCTACTGGGCTACCTGGCTTTCCACACATACGTTAAATAGCTGGGAGTCTCCTTTTGTTAGTGGAGAGGACAGCAGCTGAAGTAAAGAAGGGGGGATTCACAAAGATAGGACATCTATTAGAAATCGGCCCAGAAGCAGGAGCTGGCAGTGTTGCCAAAGCGGTTTTTCAGCTGCCACAGAGTCAGCCATTGATAGATGCACTTGGCTCCAGATGTTACCAGGGAGAAAAACATATTCACGAGTAGCATTTAGTTCCTATAGCAGTCTAAGTTCAAGGTACTAGGGCTATACAAATCAAGTGCTAAAGCTGTGCAGATAAGGTGTTGTGCTGCGGCTATAGCTGTACAGAGAAATTATTAATAAATATAGAATCTTACTTTTATCTTACTGGAGATGTGGTCCCCCAAATTTGCAGAGATCCCTTTGTGTCCCAGTTCTGAGTCTAGTCTTTTACTACATAATCTTGCTTATAGTGAATGTTCAGTAAATACTTGTTAAATGTAACAACTCCAAACTATTGTTTAATCTGTTCTGCCAAGTCTATTGCATATATGGCCATGAAAAAATACATTTCTTTAACTCAGTCTTTGTTTCCAAATTTCTCTTTTAATTAGTTCTGTTTTATAAAACTTCGCTAACTGAAAACTTATTAAAGTAATATAATCATGGACGTTTAAGGCTGAAGTAAACATTAGAGAGAAAGTGTATATTAGCCCTTTAATTTTATAGGTGAAGAAATTATGGCCCATAGAACTGGGACATTTTGGTAAGAGTCACAAATTTAGCTTGTTGCAGAAGGCGGGACTGAAAATTAGTTCTTTTAAATCCCAATACGGTGCTTTCCACTTTTTTATAATTGGAATGTGTCCATATTTCTTAATGTGCTATAGGATAAGAGAATAACTTTGCATAATTATTCTGAAAATAATAAGCGATATTTGTGAGTACTTGTTTGATAGGCAATATTGTTATATAAATTATTTTAATAAATCTTCACAATACTATGAAGTAACTTGCCTCAATTTTATACAATTTATATTACCTATATAAGAAATACTTATTTTTATTGTTACATGTAAATATTTATATCTATCTACCCACGTATCTCTACCTACTTACCTATCATCCATCTATCTGTCTGTTTTTCTGGCCACAGAATGTAAGTAGATGCAGAACTGGTTAAACATGGCTACAGTATAGCCTACATAAGAAGACTCACTCTATTTCACTCAATAAACCAACAAAAATATGCAGAAGTTAAAAAAAAATCCAAATCGAAACACCACAGCATCCTCAGAATATACAACACCATAATTTCAAACACAGGCAAATAATACAAATAAACACAAGTAGGTTAATATATTAGGTATTTTAACAAATTATTAAGAGTCTTTATTGTGCTAAAAACATAGTTGCTGATTTCTCATTTGAATCTTGAAAATTAAGGCAAAATATAACTAAAGGAAAGTGCAAAGCTTTATCAGACTGAGAATGTAATCATATTTTGGTCTATGTAGATTCACACAAGAATGATACTTCCAGAGGCACAATGATGTAAACAACCAACATGTTGACTCAGATGCTGTGGTGTACCTCCATTTGGTGACCAGGAATGAAACATAGGTGGTTGTAACAGAAGAAAAAAATGCTTATTCTTTGATCGTCAGAACAGGCAGGTGGCAGAGATTGTAAGTAGATTGTTGAATAGTTCGAACTCAGTGGGTAAAAACCAGGGCGAGTGGAGGGGATTTGTTCTCTAATCACTGTGTTTAAGCCTCTGCTCTGTCAACTCTGCTTCCCCCATCCCTTTCCAGTTACTTTCATGTAGAAGAAAAGGTTAACTGTGACTATCTTTAGGTATTATGTCCAGACCACTCCAACTTCAACCTGAATCGTTTGGAATTCCCAGTTTCCCTCCTGCACAAGCTCAGGCTGTCTCAGGTTAGACTCAGAGACTTACAGTAGAGTCTGTCCTTTCCCTTTTCCTTCAACTCTCCTACCACTCCCATACTTCCTGGGTCCTGCAAAGGGGTGAGACGTTTAGGGAAAACGTAGCAAATGTCTTATATCACTGGTGCTTTTGTAATCCAGCCACTGGTGTCTTCTGTGTGGCAGATATTCACAGGCTGATCCTCTTGGGGATCACATTAAAGGCTTTTTTGAAGGATCTGGTAATCTGCAACCTGCACCGTCGTCTGACGTGAAAAACATTCTTTCTGATGTCATCTCATGACCCAACCCCTCCTTTAACCCCACCCCCCCCAGTACACACTTGTTTTGCTTTTGGAGAATCCTCCTTCCTGCTCAGTTGAAACTGGATGCCTTTTGTTCCTGCTATACACAATGGCCATGCTGAGATTTTTCTTGTATTCTTTCCTTGATCCTGTGTGGGGTCAGGTGGGATCCTGTGTGTTCCTAAGCACATCATTTGCTTGAAGCACATCCTCAAAGAGCTTCCTAAGAAGGAGCTCTTCAGAGTTAAATTTTCATTTCTTCCATGTCAGAAAATGTTTCTATTCCAGCCATTCGCTTTATTAATCATTGTGCTGAATATAGATGTCAGGTTGAAAGCCTTTCCATTTCAGAAATTTAAATGTAGTGCTTCACCAACTTCTCTAGTAGGAATTTTCCAGAAGGGTGAGGATGGAGATCCGAGCTCTGCTTTCCTTCGTTTCAGCCTGATACTCGGCTTTCTCCCAGAACTAACTATATTATTCACAAAGAATTCAACGTTTCCAATCCAATAAAACTGAATATTACCTGATTTTCAGGAATCACAGATTACTGTCCACAAACAGCCACCTAGGGTCTTAAGATCTTATGTCTGCTTGTTGTTTCCTACACTGAGAAAAAAATACTGTTAATGGCCAGGTGCAGTGGCTCACACTTGCAATCCTAGTGCTTTGGCTGAAGTGGGAAGATTGCTTGAGCCCAGAAATTCAGGGTTATAGTGAGCTATGATTGTGCCACTTCACTTTAGCCAGGGCAACAGAGTGAGATCACCTCTGAAAAGAAAGAAAAGAAAAAAGAAGGAAGGAAGGAAGGAAGGAAGGAAGGAAGGAAGGAAGGAAGGAAGGTTGTATTGTTAATCATAACAATTTTCATTTTTTAGTGAAGAAAAAATTAGATATAAGGAAATTCAGAAATCTTATGTTTATAATTCAGTAAGTTTTGAAGATATATACACTTACTTATCCAAAACCTTCGTCAAAGTCTAGAACCTTTGTATAACCCCAGAAAGTTACCTTGAACCCTTCTCAAGTTAGTCCCTACCTAACATAGGCAACCACTGTTCTGGTTTTATCACCATAGGTCAGTAGTTTCATTGCTTTCTACTCCTGCCAATTTATCTAGGTCAGAAATAGTAAAGGTGTAAGGATTTACTGCTGCTCACACCCCCTATAAAACACATCTACTTAATGTAGGGTGAAGCCTGTCCACTGCTGCCCGTCATATAGGGCATACAAACCATTGCTTCCTGTTTCCTTTTCTCCTTTCCCCTAGGACATGACATATGGGGAAATGGGTGGAATTGAAGCAGGAGGGAGATTTTAATTTGAGTAAGCAGAGGAAAGTCCCTGAATGCAATTGAACCTGAAATGGAAGTAACATTATTAGGATTAGGGTTAGGGTTAAGCTAAGTGCTATGAGGTACATGATTCATAGAAACAACCTTTTCCTGAACTTCATATAAATGGGAACACACAATGGATAATATTTTTTGTCTGGATTTTATTGTTTGTTTAACATAATATCTTTGAGAGTAATTTACTACTATTACATACATCAGTAATTCTGTATTGATATTATTATTACTGTTGAAAAGTATTCTAGTGTTATGACTATACATTATTTTTCCATATATCTGCTGAGGGGCATTTAGGCTGTTTTCTGTTTGAGGCTACCTTTGAATAAATTTGCTCTAAAATTTCATGTGCAATGTTTTGTGTTCAAAAATATATTTTCCTTTCTATTTGGTAAATATTGAAGGGAGAAACTTCTGAACCATAGGGCAAACAAATGGTTGGCTTCATAAGAATGTCCAGCAGTTTTCTAAAGTGGTTATACTATTTTATACTCTCAGCAGCAACGTGTGAGTGTTCCAGTTGCTCCACATCCTTGCCAACATTTGGTATTATCAGTTCTTTCCATTGTGTTCTACTTGGCATGATGTGGTTTCAGTCAGCAATTCCATGATGACTAACGATATTGGCTATCTTTTAACATGCCTATTAGCTACTAGAATTTTTTCTTTTGTGAAGTGTCTTTCCATGTTCTACCCATTTTTAACTGTTGTAGGTTTTTTTTAATTACCAAGTTGCAGTAGTTTAGATATTCTTGATGCAAATCTATTGTCAAATATATGTATTATAAATACTGTTTTAGCCTTTTTGTCCTCTCGTGGTGTCTTTTGATGACATTTTTATTAATTTAGATGAAATATAATGCATTATTTCTTCATCTTTTGTGCTTAGTGCTTTCTTTTTTCTTTTTGGTCTTTTCTCAGAAATCCTTGCCTAACTCAAGTTTACAGAAATATTTGTCTGTGTTGTTTTCTAGAAATGTTATAGTATAAGTTTATGTTTAGGTCTACAGTTGTCTTAAATTACATTTTTTACTATTGGGAGACAGTGGTTGAAATTACTATTTTTTTTTTTCATATGTTTATCTGAGTTTTCCAGACTATTTGGTGAAAGACTTACCATCTCCACTGAATGGCCTGGGTGTGACTTTGAAGGAAAGCAGAATCTATTTCTGCACTTTCTTTTCCCTTCCATTAACCTATTAGTCAATTATTCTACCAGTATCTTTCTGTCTTGATAATTGTAGCTTCACAGCAGCAAACAAACAAATGACTAAATGAGAAAAAAATTAAAAATAACAGTATTTTTCCCTTATTTCTGCTTTCAGATGTGCGATATTTGGAGACACACTCTTGGTCTCTCTGTAAGGATGTAGGATAAAAGATGTAGCTAGCTGTCTTACTGACATTTTTTATACCTACTAACCTAAAATTCCAGTTACAGTGGGTATATCACCAGAGTCCTAAAATATCACAAAGTATATTTTAGCCCACTACTTTATTGTTGCATTATAGGCAATGTCAGCGATCTCCCTGGGATAGACAAATTGTACCTTTCTCATATTTCACTTTGACTCAGTCAATTCAAAATTTTATAATTTATCCCACCTTCAAGTATCAATTTCTGTAAACTTAAATCTTTAAGTTTTAAGTGGCATATTTCCCATTGTAAACGTGCTTACAACAATAACAATACATACATACAAAAGGGTTGTTATTAGCTCACACAATAGAAAAATCCAGGAGTAAGACAGAGAGCTTCAGGAAGATCTGTATCCAAAGAATGTCATCAGTAGTTCATCAGCCTTCCCCTGTCTCCACTACCTCCTCCCTCTATCCATCTCTTAGCTCTTTTATTCTGTGTTGGCTCGATTCCTAGGTGAGCTCTCACTGTACAGAGACCCGTGGCAGGTCTTGGCTTAGCAATTTCACTTGTCTTTCTGAAAGATTTCTGAAAGAATCTTGGGCTTAGCTGGATGCAGTGGTGTGTGCCTTAGTTTTAGCTACTTGGGAGGCTGAGGCTTGAGGAACCCTTCAGCCTAGAAGTTTATGTTGCAACGTGGTGAAACGTTCATCTCTAAAAAAATTAAAAATTAAAAGAGGATTGGGATTAACTCACTGTACCCTAGTTCAGGTACAGTCACATGCCTGTCCCTGAACTTCTCATTATAAATCTGTTTGGATATAGATTGCTTTCCGTCCCTCAGAGCAAGATGGTTTGCAGCCAGATTTACCAAAATTGTTTTTGTAAAGAAAAATAGAAGAGTAATGTCATAAGAAGGAAAAATCCACGCTGAGCAGACAAAACATTAAATTAGATAATCATACTGAAGTACTTATTTTTAAAAGAAGTCTTATGCCAAATATTTTTTCTTCTATTCTTTGCCTTCTACCACAGAACAAGAAGAATACAGGCTTCTTTTTGCGACATAATTCAATGGGTTTCTGATATAAAATGAATCCTCAGAGTTTTACTGAAAACACTGAAATCATATCACCTTTATCTTCTCAAAACTTCTGACATGTGGTAGACTATGAAACTGTATATATTTTGACTGTTCAGTAATGTTTCCTGGCCATTGATGAGAGATCCATGAATGCAATACCATGCTATAACCAGTTCTAGTCTGGGTTTTGATAGTTTATAATGTAATTTATCTGAAAGAAATTTTAGGTCAAATAATTGGCATTCTGATCGCTGCAGGTATGCTTCATTTTTATAGCGATTAAAAAAGTCCATTTAGCTGATTTGTAAGCCTTGTAAGAACTTGCTGTTAGAAAGTCATCAGAGTTCTTAGGAGAAGGGTCATTTTATATGTGTAGAGATTATGGAGAGTTTAAATCTTTTTGAAGTTATATTTTAGTTTATGATGCAAATCACCTGTGGTCCACATATAAATTAACTCCAACATTACCTCAAGGGTAAGGAAGCTTGGTTTAACATCACCTCTTGATCTCTGGACAAAAAGATTTTATATTTCAGTGGACCAATGTGACTACAACCATACATCACTGCCCAAATAATATATCACCACCCTCATAATCTGTGGGTTATCTTCTAACACCATTGCTTTGTAAAAACATGCTGGAAAATAAAATATATGTACCTCAATAACCAACTTTATTTAGTTTTAAGAAATCACTTTTCTTAATACATAGTCAAGGCCTGAGAGTCACAAAAAAATTTGAAAATCACTCCAGAAGGTGCATTAAGAAGTTCATTCTACTTGGCCAGCATTTAGCTCAGACACTAGCAAACTCAATTATTCTCTTCTTACTGGTAGGGTCATTTCACCTTAGCCTTTTCCAGCTTTACAACACAGCACAATATAACAACTCTCTGGAACACTCATTTCTTTCATTGCCATTAGCATCTCTTTTATCAGCTTTCCCTCTGCTTGGCCTCCGTATCTGCTTTCATACGCTTTTGGCGGCTTTCACGTTCATCAATTATGTTGCAAAGAGTCCTTTACTTCTCCACTGCTTTTAATAACATCTCTTTGACTCATTCAACCTCTCCTTTATTTTTTTGTTTCTTTCCAACTTTTATTTTAGGTTCAAGGCATTCATGTGTAGGTTTGTTACATGGGTTAATTCTGTGTCATGGGGGTTTGGTGTATAGATAATTTTGTCACCCACGTAATCGGCCTAATACGTGATAGGTAGTTTTTTGATCTTCACCCTCTTCACACTCGCTACCCTCAAATAGGCCCCAGTGTGTATTGTGCCCTTCTTTATGTCCATGTGTACTCAGTGTTTAGCTCCCATTTTTAAGTGAAAACATGCATCATGTGGTTTTCTGTTCTTATATTAGTTTGCTTAGGATAATGGCCTCCAGCTCCATCCATGTGGCTAAGGCCATGAACTCATTTGTTATAACTGCGTAGTATTCATGGTGTATATGTGCCACATTTTCTTTATCCAGTCCACCACTAATGGGCATCTAGGTTGATTCCATGTCTTTGCTGTTGTGGATAGTGCTGTGACAAACACACGTGTGCATGTGTCTTTATGGTAGAACAATTTATATTCCTTTGGGTATATATACCCATTAATGGGATTGTTGGGTTAAATCTGAGGAATCTCCAGACTGCTTTCCACAGCAGCTGAACTAATACTCATTCCCACCAGCAGTGTATAAAGTTCCTTTTTCTCTACAACCTCACCAGCATCTGCTTTTCTTTTTTTTTTTAACTTTTTAATAATAGCCATTCTGACTGGTGTGAGATGGTATCTCATTGTGGTTTTGATTTGCATATCCCTAGTGATGAGTGGTATTGAGCATTTTCTCACATGCTCACTGGCTGCATGTGTGTCTTATTTTGAGAAGTGTCTGTTTATTTAAAATTGCCCATTTTTTAATGGGGCTTTTTGGTTTTTGCTTGTTCATTTGAGTTACTTATAGATTCTGGATATTAGGCCTTTGTTGGATTCATAGTTTGCAAATATTTTCTCCCAGTCTGTAGGTTGTCTGTTTACTCGGTCCATAGTTTATTTTGCTGTGTAGAAGCTCTTTAGTTTAACTAGATCCCACCTGCCAATTTTTGTTTTTGTTGCAATGGCTATTAGAGTTTTTTTGTCATAAAGTCTTCGCCTGGGCTGATGTCTATGATAGCATTTCCCAGATTTTCTTCTAGGGCCTTTTTAATTTTAGGCTTTCCATTTAAGTCTTTAATTTATTTTGAGTTGATTTTTTGTATATGGTGGAGAGTAGGGATCCAGTATCAATCTTCTGCCTATGGCTAGTCACGTATCCCAGCAGCATTTATTCTATAAGGAGTCCTTTCTCCAGGGCTTGTTTTTGTTGGTTTTGTTGAAGATCAGATGGTTGTAAGTGTGCAGCTTTACTTCTAGTTTTCTAACCTGTTCCATTGATCGATATTGTCTGATTGTGTGTGTAGTAGTACCATGTAACAACCTGCTTTTGTTGCTATGGCCTTGTAGTATAGTTTGAAGTCAGGTATTGTGAAACCTCCAGCTATGTTCTTTTTGCTTAGGATTGCTTTGGCCATGTGGACTCTTTTTTGGTTTAGAATAAATTTTAGAATATTTTCTTCTAATTCTGTGAAAATGTCACTGGTAGTTTGATAGGAATAGCACTGCATCTGTAAATGGCTTTGGGCAGTATGCCCATTTTAACAATATTGATTCTTTCTATCCATGAGCATGGAATGTTTTTTCATTTCTTTGTGTAGCCTCTGGTTTCTTTGAATAGCATTTTGTCATTCTCATTGTAGAGGGCTTTTACCTCCCTGGATAGCTGTATACCTAGGTATTTTATTCCTTTTGTGGCTATTGTGAATGGGATTGCATTCTTGATTTGGCTGTCAGCTTGGAAGTTATTGGTATATAGAAATGTTACTGATTTTTGCAAATTGATTTTATATCCCAAAACTTTGCTGAAGTTGTTTATCAGTTCTAGGAGCCTTCGGTCAGAGTCTGTGGGGTTTTCTAGGTATAGTCTTATATTATCTATGAAATATAGACAATATGCAAGCTCTTCCTCTCTCTGTTTCTCCTAGTCACCTCTGTGTCAGCCTTCACAGATTATGGTATTTATATGCAAGGAATGAGGAGCATTCTACATCGACAGTGCTCTTTAACACAAACTCTGTTTACCAGTTGGAAGAAAATAAGCGGAAGGGCCCCCAGTAGCAAACTGGTTGTGACCAATACACTGCCAATGTGACAGGCTCCTTCAAGTGGAAGATCCGCTTCTAAGTAAAGGGCAGAGCAAGCAGAGATTCTCAAATGTCTCTTGAGACCCCCAAGGACTGTGGCCCTCCTACTTCCAATGCCATGATCCCTGTCCTCGTGGCTGCTTTGGGGTTTTCCCAGGCTCTGACACAAAGATTCCAAAGATATCTCTTTGGTATTGTTTCTTGTTTGACATTCTGAATTTCCCAAGCCCTGCCACTGATAAGGCACTCTCATCCCCTTTCCTTTTCTATCCAGCATTGCTTTTTTGTGCCTATAGCTCTTAGTCAACACATTAGATTGGTTGTCAAATATCTGACAGGAACTATATTTGCTTGTTCGCAATACTATATTTTCTTACTGTTATTTATAGGCATTTCCATTACCTTACTAGTAAACTTCATTGTTTCTCTGTTATGTATCATTATCTATATAAGAAGCAGTACAGAGTAGTGACTTAGGACCATAACCTTGGTGGCAAACTGACTAAAATCAAGTTGTAGCTTCAACCAGTATCAACTGTGTGACCTTAGAGAAACTACTTAAAATCTCTGTGCTTCAATCTCAATTTATCTTCAGTTAATAAAGATAATTTATATTGCTAAATCAAAGGATGTTGAAAAGGCTCAGGGTCTACAACCCTTGTCTAAACCCTCTGAGACCAGATGTACCCTAGAATAAGAAATTTTTATTTTTTAAGGAAAGATTATACGGAGTATATATCATATATTAAACAATACCCCATAACAGAGTTTGGGGAACATCTCATAGTCAAGCACATCAAAACTTCTACAGGAAAATATAGACATATTTCCACTAAGTTGAATAAATAAACACCAGAAATAGCTGTACAGCAGTTCAGGTCAAGTTCTGGCATCACACAAATTCAGGTAGAGTCAGGTCTTGTTGCCAAATGAGTTATGGAAAAAAATAAGTTTCAGAGCTTGAACCACATGAGTATATTGTTAGCCAAGTGTTTGACACATGTAAGTTCCCACCAAAATGTTGTCTATTATTATTCATATTATCAGTGAAAACATTTCTTGAGTGCCTATCACATGTGTTATTTATTTTTACATATATTATTGTTTCGTGGAACTTCTTAGTTAAGATCCGGGACTCTCATTTCTTCTCATCAGGCTCTGATGGATAAAGTTACTAATATTCAGATACGGTCCATGCCAATTTCTAATCCCGTGGTGGGAAAGGCTGCAAGCAGAATGGGAAATATCTGCCAATCTCATCCTTGCTGCTCACCCCACCCCACCCCTCCACAATAAAGAATGGTTCATAGCCTCTCAAGTCCCTTCACCATATCTGGTTTCTACACCTGAGGTGGCCCATCTGCCTCTGTTGTTGTTGAGATGATGGACAGTGTGGACATCCAATTACTGCCTTTTGCTTGCGATTTGAGCCACTGAGATGTGGGCATCCCATATCTTCTACTGGATATTACATAGTAGCAAGTATGCAGAAAATGTCATCTCAAGTTACAAGACACACAAGCTATAGAATGCTCCTTGTTCTTGTTTTCTTTCTCCTTAAATATATGTTCTCCTGGTGCTTGGGCAGATGAAGACAAGATCTATCCTTGGCTAATGACAGTTTACTGAATCTCTATGTTTGCAGATGAACCTTATTCTAAGCCAACCGGCCCAGGCCTTGATATTCAAAGCACACCTCATATATTTTAAACCCCAACTTACTAAAATCCTGTTTAAATGATAGTAGAAGTCACCATAATTTTCTGCAGGAAGACTTCTGTAAGTACTCTGAGCCCTAAGTTTTCATTTTTACTGTTTGATTATTACAGAATTAATAGAAGTAATTTTGTATAATTTTTTTGTGTAAGTATGCTGGTCCCTGATTTTCAATTGTTTATTGTTAAATAATCACGAATTAAATATAAGAAATTATGTATATATACACACATATGCTATATGTACAAATATCTATCTATCTTATAGATAGAAATAGATACAGATATTTCCTGTAAAAAGGCTGTTTAGAATTTGTCCCTCCCACCCCAAATCTTTCTTCAGGGCACATCTCATTTATACACTTATTGAAATACGAAATTCACGCAGGAGGCCACTTGATTTGTAGCCTAAAATTCCTAACATTCTAAACATTTGATACGGTGGTGCCCTTTAGGCTTACTGCCAATTGAACCTAAGTTCTGTGGCCGGTACTCCACAAAGTGTCAGGCTATGAAACAAGCTCTTAAAGGAAGGCAGTTTTTCAGGCTACATGATGGTGCTTTTAAAGGGAATACAATTCTTAATGAGAGAATGAGTCTCCTGAAGCTCCTGGCTGCAAGGTCAGCTCTGCATACTTGCTTTCTTGGTTGGCAGAAAATCTGTTAAGGGACATTCCTGGGAGCCCGCTCTGTAAAAGCCCCAGGATGAAAGAGGTTGGCAGATGATTCTCTGGAGCTTCAGTTGGGCAACTTTATAATTCTCTGACAGATTTCTTCTAAAGCTGTTCCCACACAGCAATACCCTAGTACCTCAGCTTCTCCCCCTGCTTCCTACCAACCACAGAAGGAGAAACTGGGTTGCTAAGGAACCTGTTGTAATAACACCTGATGGAACTAACACTTGTCAGCTAATAACTGTTTAGTGTGAATAAACTTATCAGAATCTTCCCAAGTGAATTAATACTTTGTCAGCTTCTGAAGGGCTTGGGCCCTATTTTTATTTATCTTTATTTCTATTCACATATAGCACAGTGCTAAATAAATGTTTGTGAAGTGTCAGCTGAGGTCAGCCTACTCCACCATATTGCTCTCAGCTGGCTCTTCCAAATTGAGAATGTGGAGGAGGAGGAGGATCTTTTTCTAGTTGCTGGGACTTGTTGCTTGAGACAAAGCTGTAAGCAGTACAAAGATGTGGTAGCTTTTAGAGGAGACCTGGAGGGTGACAGAACTTACCTGTTATGATTAAGTGAGAGGGGGAAAATAATGCTTCAGATTCAGAATCTTTCACCAAATGCTAAGATGGGTATTGTGAATATTGCTGCCTAAAGCATAATGGAACAGCTCTAAAAATTACTGCCCATAAGGCTTTTGGAATCTCTATAGGTGGTCTCCATTAGTCGATGGTGGCATTTAGGTGTGACTGTCCCGCCTCTAGAAGAGCGGTTAAATGGAGCTTTGATAATAGCACATAGAAATCAGGATTGGCATTATTTTCTTCATCCCACTTCCCGTGCACCCATATTTAAGGCTTCCTGGTAAGCTACAATGAACATTTCAACATTATGAGAAATGGAGATGACACTAAAATGTAATTACATTTAATTTATGGAATGCAGAATAATAGCATCCTGTACACTAGGACAAGTAAGAGGAAGGGAAAATCTAATCTGGTTTGCTGAGCCTCTTTCCTTGCTACCTCTTTAGCATGAACCAAGACTCACTGTAACGTGTATTATAAGGAGATGAATTCACTGGTGTGGTTCTTCGTTATTTCACTTTCACCAGAAATGTAATTAAGAAGCAAATCATATCACCTTGATGACAAGAGACAAAGTATATCAGAAATGGCATTATTACTGCTTAATTACAGAAAACACAGGCTTCATTCCCACTTCTAATTTATCACAATAGTGATAAAAGGTCTGACTGCTCCTAAACAGCAAATTTGAATGAGAATTATTGGCATTTTGTCACCGATGAGCAGAACTAATTTTTTTCACTGTTATGGAATTAATTATAGAATGTATGATGTAACTTCACTGCTTTTGGTGGTAGTAGTGTGTAGACCAGTAACAATCCATGGTGTCCTGTTTGGAAGAACCTTTTTTCCCTCTTCCTCGAACCTTGTTTGAACCACCTTCCGCCTGAGCCAGCATACAACTGCTCATTTAAGACCCACCCCTGCCAAGAACAGGCTGACCTCTCTGATCTCACCAGGCCCCCCTTATCCCATTTTTCCAAACCTGGTTATTTCTAGCCTTATTTATTCCTGTCTGTAAAAGAAAAACCCCTTTCTGCCTATTGTTATAGATATTTGCAGATGTCATGATCAGGACATTATTCCTGTTGCAATGGTTCCCTTCCCCAGATCATACCACGTATTGGTATCTTAGGCCAAGGTAAATGCTCAGACATTGCTTTCCTAACAAGTCAGTGTCTCTCATCCTCTCTTCTCTCTCTCTGTCTCTGACACACACACACACTCTTCCAAAAAAACTACAATATTGCAAGTTATGTTTCTCCGATTAAGAAAGCAGATGTGGTGATTGGTGAGCTACTAAAAAACAAATTTTTCTTTATAGTTGAATTTCTATCTATCTTTGATCTCTTGCCTCATTGCTTGGCAATCCCAAACCCCTTATTGAGATTTCTGTTTGACATAGATGTGTCTTTCAAAACCCACTGGTAAAACCAGTCAGTTTAACTCGGAGGAAAAACGAGCTGAGAAAATGTAAGCAATCCTTGTTTTAATTGTTTCTTTTCCCTCTCAGTAAACAGAGTATGCATTTGCTGAAAAATGTCAAACTGTCATATTTGACTGAATAAACTATAAGGATTTTAGATAGAATAAATAATGTTAATTCTAAGCTGGGCTTGTTGTGATATTTTCTTTTCTTGTGGGGGATGATTCAGGCATGTGTTTTAAGTTAAAAAGAGTATTTGTTTTTCGTAGCATTCATTACTAGCCAGGGCCAATGTCCACTTTCAAGGTTCAAGTCTTTTCAAATGAAATTTAAAGGACCACCATTCTTTCCTATCAGAGTGAAACACATTCCAAATCCTAATAAATCTATTCCTTTAATATGCCACTTCAAGTACAATAGTGCAAACAAAAACACATAATGGGCTCCTCTTGAGAGAAAGGAAAATGTATTCACTTCTGATGAAAGATCTTTTGATAATTCACTCTTGGCTTCACCACTTGATTTATATCACCTTCCCACATTAATTTGTTTTTAATTTTTTTCTGCCTTCTAAGGTTTTTCTCATTTCAGTGACATATACGTGACAGATGAGGTTGATGAACTACAGAAATAGAGATTCTAACTCAGATGAAAAGCTTAAATTATTCTGCAGTCCCACAGAATTCAAGAAAGAAACTGAGAAGTCGGGATTTCCACGGGCTTGATGTTAGCATTTTCGAAACACATGATGAAATCAACAACGGTAAAAGAAACATTAAAACATAGTATGTTTCTTTAGCCGTTACTAAATGACTCCCTGGAACATATTTTTTTCCATCTTCAGGCAATTTAATTGTATACCCTGGAAGTGATGGTGGAACTACAGAAGCACAGTAAAATTCATTCATTATTGTAGATTTTAATTGAAAAAACGTTTTCCTTTTGATAAAATTTATTTTAATATAGGAAAAAGTAACTTATTGAACTATCTTCAGCTAAGGAGGGAAGCAAAATAGATGGCAATGCCTCAAGGTGAAACTCATTGTTTTTAAAAGTAATTCCTAATACCTTTACGAGTACAGCCTATGCACGTTCATATAGAAGTTCAATTATTTCCATCCTGTTCTGTTTTCCACCAATCAGGTTAGAAGCTACTTAGTGCATCATTTTTCTTTACTCTGTCTCAGTAACAGGCAATATGTTTTAGTAATCTTCTTTCCCTCATGAATAGATTGTATTAATACATTTTATGTACCTTCTCAATTTGTCCTTTAATTTCAACCTACACCCATTGAAAAGATGATTGAGGATATGGCTCTATCTAGAATTCTGGCATCCCACCTCTGCCTTCTGGAGTAAGAGTCATTGTGTATCAGCTTCATTCTCCTTAAAATGGAATTATGATGGATAGGAAATAGAATCATGTATTTAAAGCATCTAATACTTGGGAAACATTCATTATTTCATTCATTTATTCTTCTACATTTAGTACTTAGTTGAGGATGATGTATTCTATTTATTCGAGTTTTTAAATTTCTTCCCCAAAGAGGGTACTAGAAAAGTATTTGTCTTGTTTTTGGAGTAAGTTCAACTCATAAAATAGGAAACCAGGGTAATTCATTTGTTTTTTTCTTAAAAATGCATTTTTTTCTCATGCTTTCCCTTGCATATACTTCAAAGCAACTTTATGCTATTCCATTATTAAGGGTGGGGTATGGGGAGGGAAGTAAATTCCTCAGGAATATATAGGAAAAGGAATAAAATCCTGAGGAGCAAACCAGTTCAGTTAACTTATTACATAACATCCCTGGCATAATCCTTGTGTTCAGAGCTCTGAACTAGAAGCTTTCGGCTTATTTGCTTAAATTAAAGGAACTTTAAACTGCATCTACAGCAAGATATGGCAAAGGCTATTCTATTAATAACATCCTCTCAGCCATATCATGGGTTTCTCAATCATGCAAAAGTCACCTGGTTATTACAGTTTACCAGTGGGATATTCCGTACAATCTGTGATATCATGTAATGTCTTCAAACTGTATGCTTGTGGCTGGATTTCACCATTAATTCTTAAAATTTAATTTCTACATGGACTCACGTTTTCAAAGCTATCACATAAGTACTTTAAACTACAGCATTCCCTAGCAACCCGCCTACACAACTGACTTATTTAGATGTGTTCTATGAAATTGTATGGGAGGAGATTTCTTGAGAAGCCTTTTTTTTTCCTCTATTTTGTTTTTAGTCACGGAGAACTGATATCTTTTCCCACTGATAAATGGCCTAATAATTAATGATTATCAGTGTGAATTTTGGGCTAAGATATTTGCAGATACTGTGTAAGTTTTATGCATCCATGCTCAAACAGACTATTTTAATAAGGGACACCCCCATGTTTTACTAAGAAGTTTGTTTTTTTTTAAAATCTGGTTCTAATATTCTTCTAACTTATTGCTTAATCATTTGCATTTTTGAAATTAAGAATTCTTTTACGTGTCCTGATTATCAGGATTCTTTGTCAAAGAAAAGTGTGATAATATATTGACCAAAGTGGAATTCTATAGTTGTCATATTTATATTAAGTACTATTCATACGTTTTCATTAATCCCCATGACAACCTTGCAAATGTATCTATTTTATGGAACAAAAATGTGAGTTGGAGAGTAGAACTTGCTCAACTCACACTACTAATCACAAGCAACATTGGAATTCTAACTCAGTAATCCTAATTTCAAAGCCCAGTCTTGACCTTTATCTTGTATCCCAGTGCTGTGTATATGTTGTACATACACAGTTTCTGGCGCAGACTTAGTCTCAAAAATTATTTGTTGAAAGGCTAATGAATAGTAAGTATTTGATAAATCAGTATAGGTATACATCTATTACATTATTTCATTGTATGTTATATTTTTATATTTTCATAAAAGCAAAGGCACATTGCCAGACCTCATACCTGCTCATCTCACTGGGGGAAGAGTTCTTCAGAGAAGATTCACAAAGTAATAGAAGCAGCAGATGTGGGCTTTGGTGTGGTCCATTGCACTTTGGCTAGGACAGATATCTGACTTGGGAGAGAGATCTCAGCTCTTAACGCTGTGTGATTTTTAAGATGCATGATTAAGAAGCATTGATTCACTCCCTGTCATGGTCAGGAGTCTGACTCTTATGGCTACAACTATTTGGTGTATTAACTAATGGCATGACCTACCACTTCTGCTGCCTTAGTTTAGGGAGCACCAGGTCCTCTCCTAACTTAATCATGGACTAGAGTCCATCTGCGGTGCCACCCACAATGAGATCCCATAGATAGGCGATCTATCTTGATGTGGCAGATAGGCGATCTATTTACCACTTCAGCATTCTGCCAACGTTATTTGCCTTAAGCACTTGTATATTGTAAGTTTCATCAAAACTTGCAGAGAATGTTTGAATAAGTGTATGTACATTATTGTTTGTGTAATTATTTTATTTTACATGTGTTCACAAAAGTTGCTGTTGCTAACATATCTCCTTGATAGAATATGTTTAATGCTTCTTTGAGTTCATTTTACTTTCTTGTTTTCTTCTCTTTAGGGGAAAATATGTAAAATTTCAAAGAAAAAAGATGATTCATAAAGGAGAATAGCAATGATAATGATTATAATGATAAGACTGATAAGTATTGGAATTATCTTTACTTAATACTTCTTTTATCAAGCAAGGCCTGATTTGCTAAGGATAATAGATAGAACAGTCACCTACCTGGTATGATGTAAGAGAATCAAGGAAACTTCTTTGTTCCTCAAACGTTCCCTTTTCTATTGCCTACGTTTCGCAAAATCCTAAAGTAAAAGATTGCTCTGTTTAATTAAAGACTTAAAATGACAGTTCTCCTGGGAGAGCTTACAGTGAGCAACTGTCAATCCCTTTTGTGTGAAAGAATTTCTGAAAAGTTAATAAGAAAAGGAATTTAGAGGGGTCCACTGGCAAGGAGAGCCTCTATAAAGTTACTGCATAATAGAATAAGATGGTGAGGGCAGCTATTCAATGGAAAAATGTCATTGATATCATTAAGGACACTTTGCCTCTTCAAAGATTTTTCTATTCCGAATGCTGCCCTAGCCTATGACTTATTGAGTGGCAGTCGCTTATTCTATTTTTAACGTTTACATATGTTCAACATCTGGATAATTATCAAAAAAATCAATCTGACATCCAGTATATTTGGGCATTTGGAAATAAATGGCTAATAACTATTGGTTTTTTACACTTTTTTTGCAGACTGGAGAAAATCATAATGTCAAATGATATTCCAAGATCACCCTGAGCAATTTAAATTAATCTATTTCAGAAAAGAGTAAACATTGAAATGATAAAATGAATAACTTTTTCTCTCAACTGAATATCATAGATGAAACTATGGAGCCACCTCACTCAGCTAAATTAGATATGATTTTATTACTACTGTGTACCCCAGGGGAATATGAAGGCAGCATAGGAATTGATTTATATTCTATTGTTTTCATTCGGTGGAGTCAAGAAGTAAGTAAGCACTGTGATTAAGATGTATATATTGTGCTACACAAAGTTTAGCCTTTTCTTACTTGGTCTTAGGCTGCCTTCTCATTTTTTTTTTTTTTTTAGTACAAATGTGTTAATCATTTGCTTGGATGTAACAAAACTCATTCAGAATTATCTAGTCAGTGCCTGGAGCAATCCTGGCAGATCCCACAAAATCCAAGGACAAGAAGGGCAGCCAGGCCCTGTAAGGGACTGAAACTGAGAGCACCCAAACAAGGCAATCAAGGCAACCCAGACATCAACACAACCAAATTATCCTGATCTCTCCCTGCCTCTCTTGGTTCCACCTGACGTTTAATACTACTTTCCTCAGCACTTGACTCTTCTGCAGTTGAGCTTTCACTGCTTGCCTAACAACAAAGCTGATAGTTAACCATGGTTGGCCCAGTCCTATTTTACAAGTTCTTTAGAGTCTAGCACTTGGAATCTGTTGGAATTTAAAATTCTTGAGAGAGTGAATCTGACTGGTCTGATCTAGGTTAGGGTTTCATGCGTTTGTAATCTCATCCCCTCAACATCACGAGTCAATTTTTCAATTATCAAGGGGTTTTCTGAGTTGCCTCATGTTCAGACCTGTCCAAGTATTTTGAAGTAAAAAAATTATTGGAATTGTTATGTGATTCATTGCGGATATTTTCTTCCAAGCCAACAGTAGCCATTCTGATAACATTAGGACCATTGGTATCTGTCCATATTTATAGGTATATATTGCAATTTCCTCAAAATAAACAACCACTGCCTGGCTTTTAAAAGTCATGTTTAAGTGACTTATTTTAGTGCCCAACATATGAAATCATGAGGTAAAACCTCAAAATTAAATCTCAAATATATTTTGTGGCACCAATTTGCTCCACTCTAATACTTCTACCAGATTCAGTCAGGCCTCTTCAGTGTAAGAAAGGAATATTTTAAAAACACACAAAATTCCTATTTATAAGTTAAGATTGAGCCCAGTTATTACTGTGAAGCACATTCACTGGGCACTGGTTACCAAGTGGTCAGAGTCTGGTGAGACAGAGCAGTCACATACACATTACATGAAGTGGGTTTGTTACTTACAGATAGGCAGCAAAGATGACAGAAACCTAAGATTCAAAAGCCACTCCCCAAGGTCCAAGAAAGCTGTCTAGTGCAGATGGAGTCTGGTCTGCACGTGCCCCACTTGCACCGCAGCCGAGGGACCCAGGGAAGCAGCCCACCCCGGGTTTTATGTCCTGGGCCATAGGGCTCATTGAGCTCTAAAGCCTGAAGGACATCCTGTTTCTAGTAGGGGAGACTGGAACAGAACCAGGGGCTGTCAGTCCCTCTCTGTCTCATGATACTACATTCGCAGCACATTCTACAGATATTCCTGAGAACTGTAAGTGAGAAAGGAGGGAGAACTGGGTCAGTCCAAGGCCACCTGGGGAGCTGTCTTTTATCCCTCACAATTTCCCCTACGCAGCCCCCTTGCAGAACTAAAAAGACCCTCCCCGCTGCTCCTATAACACACGAAACATGCCACAGCTGGCATTGTTGTTTGTAAATGTTTAATTTTCTTTCATGAATTAGGCAACCAGCTTTGATAGGGCAAAAATTTGCCCAGTTAAGTCTGTATTCTCAGAGCCTACGTAGCTCAGTGATGAGTATATGGTAGGTACACAGTAAAAGTCAACAATCACTTAAAAATAGCTAAGCATAGCATGACAATTATAGTATTATGGTATTACAATTCTCTGTGGCCAATGAAGGTTATCCTATTCTTAGTTACAGATTTATCCAGAAATGGCTGTTTATCTCAGATTTAGCCTTTGCTATACATGTTTCTTTTCACATACTTTGGAGGACTCCAAGAAAAGTGTAGTATTTATTTAAAACAGTACAAAGAACACTCGTTTTATAAATAACTGTGGCTGGGTGTGGTGGCTCACGTCTGTCATCCCTGCACTTTGAGAGGCTGAGGCGGGTGGATCATTTGAGCTCAGGAGTTTGATACCAGCCTAGGCAACATGGTGAGACCCCCGTCACTACTAAAAAACAAAACAAAACAAAAAAAGGCCAGACATGGTGGCGCATGCCTGTGATCCCAGGTACCTGGCAGGCTGAGGTAGGAGGATCACATGAGCCCAGGAGGGTAGAAGTTGCCATGAGCCAAGATTGTGCCACTACACTCCAGCCTGGGTGACAAAGCCGGACCCTGTCTCAAATAAATAAATAACTGTGTGAAACTTTGTGCAACAAGTATGATATAGACGTGGCATATAGATCAGTCTATTATCATCTTTAGAGTAAGGGGAAGAGTTAATTACTTGGTTTTAAAAATATTAGCACAAAATTCACATAGTTTTTTACCCAAGTGTCTTATGAAAACCCAAGTTATATTTTTAGAAATCACCTAATACATTTCTTAAATTATAATGACAGGACAAAATATTCTAATGGAGAGGGAGTATATAAAGAAAACAGGGCCAGGCGCAGTGGCTCACGCCTGTAGTCTCAGCACTTCGGGAGGCCGAGGCAGGAGGATCATGAGGTCAGGAGATCAAAACCATCCCAGCTAGCATGGTGAAACCCAGTCTCTACTAAAAAATACAAAAAATTAGCTGGGCATGGTGGCGGGCGCCTGTAGTCCCAGCTACTTGGGAGCCTGAGGCAGGAGAATGGCGTGAACCCGGGAGGTGGAGCTTGCAGTGAGCCAAGATCACACCATGGCACTTCAGCCTGGGCGACAGAGCGAGACTCCGTCAAAAAAAAAAAAAAAGAAAAGAAAAGAAAATTGAAGTATAACAGTGTCACATTTTTAAGTTACAAACTTGGTAATTAAATATATTGCAGCCTATTATAGTTTAACAACAATTTCTTTCTGCCTGTCTCAATATCTCTGTGCTAAATAACTGGACTGGAGACTTTGTCTCTGCTATACCTGAGACTGGCTAATTTATAAAGAAAAGAAATTTGTTTGGGTCATGGTTCTGCAGGTTGTACAGGAAGCATGGTGCCAGCATCTGTTCCTGGTGAAGGCCTCAGGAAGCTTACAATCATGGTG
Organism: Nomascus leucogenys; assembly: GCF_006542625.1. Classification (NCBI taxonomy): domain Eukaryota; kingdom Metazoa; phylum Chordata; class Mammalia; order Primates; family Hylobatidae; genus Nomascus; species Nomascus leucogenys. The sequence goes on from NC_044401.1 coordinate 36,389,589, forward strand.
CAAGGTGAAGGCAAGCCAGCCAGTCACATGACAAGAAGCAGCAAGAGAGAAAGGGAGGAGGTGCCTAGCTCTTTTAAACAACCAGCTCTCCTGGGGTCTGATATAGCAAGAACTCACTCAGCACCAAGCGGATGGTGCCAAGCTATTCATGAGAGATTCACCCTCATGATCCAACACCTCCCACTAGGCCCCACCTGCAACATTTGGGAATCACATTTCAACATGAAATTTAGAGGAAACAAATATCCAAATCATATCACTCTCCATCCTCTTCTCCTGCTTCTGTCTCTGGGTGATGTTTGGGCACCATGAGAACATACATAATGTTATGTTGTCCTTATCTACTGACTTCTGGGTACCTCCAGTTGAGATGTCATCAATCTTGCCTACTTTCAGGCCTTGGCTTCTGTCCTTGTTACATCTTCTGTGTAGTGTATAAATGTCCTTTGTGTGTGCAAGAAAATCTCCTTCTGTTACCCAGGACACACACTTCCGTTATTGCCAGGATTCATGACACTGGGGTGTCAAAGTGTCTGACTTTGAGCTAGCTACCAAACACCCACTGAGTGTCACGTAAAAACTTCTGAATTTCTTTCACGTTGTCCCTGGCTGTGGAGCATGAGAGGTCACCATGTCAGGATCTGTTCTCTGCCTAATCACATCATGTCATCATTAATACTTTGTGGCAGCTACCTTATGTTGTCAAGCTGCTTCTCCAAGGGTTTTTGAAATTGTACAAACTTTAACATGAAAATAAGGAATAAACTCTCCTCTATTTATAAAGGTATTTCTAGCAACCTCTTCTCGAATTTTGATTTTGAGGATGAAACACTCCTTGCTGCCTTTCAATTCGTCTTTCTCCAGGTCCCTTTTTCCTCCAGGACTGGAAGGCCCTTTCCATATGGAAGTATGCTGGTTGACCTCATGCCATGAACTGTTGTGTTCCCCCTAAAATTCATATGTTGAAGCCTTAACTCCCAGTTTAATGGTATTTGGAAATGGGGCTTTGAGATGATGAGTAAGTTTATTTACAGTCACGAAAGTGGGGTGCTCGAGAAGAACTCAGTGCCCTTATAAGGAGAGACCCCAGGAAGTTTTCTCTCTCTCGCTCTCTCTTTGCCATGGGAGGACACAGCGAGAAGGAGGCCGCCTGCAAGCGAGGATGAGGGCTCTCACAACCGGACCATGTTGGCACACTGATCTCAGACTCCAGCCTCCAGAACTGTGAAAAAGAAAAATATCTGTTGTTTAAACCACCTCCTTTATGGTATTTTGTTATGGCCGTCTCAGCTGAGTAAGAAACATTCTATTCTCTTTTCCTGCTATATGGCTTAATCTTAATTGACCAATGCAATTTACCAAGAATGCAAAATATATTGGCGCTATTTAAAAAGCATCGTTGATGTTATGGACAAAAGAACACAAAGAAGACCACAAATTCAGAGGTCAAATAATGAGAAATCAAGCACATTACTTTTCAAACTATTGCTTACAACCCACTATTGGACTGAGAAAACAGTTAAGCAGATCATAACCAGTCCTTTTCTTAATGGTTTGGAATATAATAAAACAGAATAGAAAATATTAGAGGTTGCTCGTGGCATTGTTTATTATTTAGTTGTGGATGAGAGTGTTTGCTCCACATGAGTATACCAATTAATAATATAAAATACTTTTCTTCCTGAGACATGAGCTGTTCGATTTACAACTGGCACACTCAAAGAGATGAAGATATATGTAAATCCCCTCATTCTAAGTCTCTGTTGCCCTCAATAAAGAAACACTGGCAACAATGCCTTCTGAAAGAGACGATAACCTTGGAAATCAGTGTGGGATTCTGTGCTCCTAGTTTGTCCCCCTCTCCACCATACACACTTTGGGTTTATTTGTATTGAGTTTCAAAATTAATGGTGACACCTCCATAAGCACCTTTTTTTTTTTTGTTCTTCAATATTTTATAGATTTCCTTCAACTTTACCCACACTCATTCTGATCTTGTTCTCTTTTACTATCCATCAAACAACTCCATTTAGCTTCTCTGAGTAAACATTTTCTTTATTTGGAAAATAAGGGAGTTGGCCTTGCTTTTATTCAAAGTCCATTCCGGCCCCCCAGATGCTATAATTCTTTGCCTTTGTTTTTATATTAAAGGATTGTATCTAAGACAGTGTTTCTCCACTAGGGATTTTATGACCAGCCACTCAGGATCTAATTTATTATCAAGGAAAATAAAACTTTAAAGTGTCTTTCCATAAAATCATTTGTTTGTTGTCTTAGTCTGGGTAACCCAGGGACATTTTTCTGAATGAGTGGCTTATGCAAAGGCTCAGAAAATTCCAGTTGTTTAGCATAATGGGAGCATATTGTATTGTATGTGGGGATATAAGATGAGATAAGAGATAGAAGAAGGAGTGGATCATGAACAGGACTGTAATCTAAATTGAGATTTTTTTTTTTTTTTTTTGAGATGGAGTTTTGCTTTTGCTGCCCAGGCTGGAGTGCAATGGTACGGTCTCGGCTCACTACGACGTCCGCCTCCCAGGTTCAAGTGATTCTCCTGCCTCAGCCTCCCAAGTAGCTGGTCTTACAGGCGTACGCCACCACGCCTGGCTAATTTTGAATTTTTAGTAGAGACGGGATTTCACCATATTGGTCAGGCTGGTCTGGAACTCCTGACCTCAAGTGATCCACCTGCCTCGGCCTCCCAAAGTGCTGGGATTACAGGCTTGAGCCACCGCGCCAGGCCTTAAATTGAGAATTTTGAACTTTATCCAGAGATCAATTTATATATATAGAGAGAGTGGGGGTGGGTCATGGGCACATTTGTAGTAGAAGAGGATAAAAGGAATGCATTAAAAGGAAGAAACAAAATCAGATTATTGTTTTAGAGACATTGCCAAAGTACAGAACAGATTAGTGGTAACAAAAACCTGGATCTAGTTAGGAAGGCTTTAATGTTATCTAAGTGATGAATGTTATTTGTCTGCCCTAGGGTTTAAATGGACAGTTAGAAAGGAGAGATGTGGAAACATTGGAGAGAGATTTTCTAGGTAGAATCAACAGAAATTGATATTGGGCGAGGTTTGGAGAATATGGGGAAAGAAGAGGTGGGTAATGACTTTGGCATCTGGTTTGTGTAACTAGGTAACTAGAGATGAACTGGCCATCTTCTGACAGTATGTCAAGAAATGGTGGAATAGGAAGTAGGAAGAAAATTGAAAAGATATTAGTGTGAAGAGCAGGAGAGAAATCTACCTGGACAGGGACTCTGGTATCACCATGTGGGGCTCATTTTGATCAGCACATTATGAATTTCTACACGTTTCTGTAGCAGCATTCCACAGCCAGTAGAAGCTAAGAAGTTTATCAGCCTAGAATTGGGGAGAATACAAAATACAGACACAAGTTTGGATGGCTTTCTACAAATGCTGATCAGCCATTAAAATGTTAGATAAATGTTTTAAGCAGATTGATTCGGGTCTCGTTGCACCCACAGGATCAACACCTATAAGGGGGGAGAATGGAAATAGGACTGGACAGAGAGAATTGTTGAAATGCCAAACAATGAGAACAAATGGCTCAGCCAGTTTCAGTGGGAGATCTGCAGCTGAGATAGTCCTTTCGCTTTATCCCTTTGAGGCAAGGAGGCCTGGCTTATGTACCCACAGTGGATCTGAGCTGCGCCAGATGGGAAGTGTCACCTTGGGTGAGCAGCTGTCTTCAGCTGAAGACCTTGGTTTCCAAAGTGTGCTTCCCAGAACAGTAGCACTGGCAGCACCTTGGTGCTCGCTAGAAAGGCAGAATATTGGGCTCCACCCTAGACTGACTAAATCAGAAGTCTGGGGGAACAGCCATCTGAGCTTTAAGCTCACCCAATACACCTCAAATTTTGGAGCCCTGGCTTCAAGAAATTTTGAGGCAGATCAGTTGCCAGCAGTAATTCAGCAACTGGGAAATGAGACTGTCATTCCTGCAGGAGAAAAATGAGGGTCACACCACTGCCTCATCAATAGGTAAAGTCAGAAAGTCAAGGCAAGAGGCAATGCCTTCTATTTTGAGTTAGAAATATTGAGAGCAGTTTTAGTTGGAAGGACATAGAGGAAAAACTAAAGTATTTGAATATTTATTACAAAAATGTACTATGAAGCTTCTTTTACATTTATTTATTGCCTTTTCTTTTTATCAACTATTCACCTTATATATAAAATTAAGTATTTTTAATATCAACAACTCCTCTGAAGTCAACTATGATTACAACAAATACTTACAGATAGAGAGTTTTATGTCATGATTAAGCAATAGAATATTTCACTAGTTCAAATAGTTAACTGTAACTCACAATATGTTTTTCACCCTTTATTATGTACAAGCTGGTAATCATTTAAAAAGGGGCTCCTGAAAGTGAGTTAATTTCCATTATATAGAAATATTAATCTGAAGCAAATATGTCTTTCCTTGGCTATTTAGCATATAAGTTAAATTTTTGTTATAATAAAATACCTAATAATTCATTAAAACACTCATAAGATCATATAAAACCTTATTTTAAACCCACATTCAATCAATTCTTTTCCAAGGCCATTGGTTATATATACATTTTATTGCTGAGCTTCTGTATCTTAAATTCCTATAACACCAACCTTGACTAGAGAAATATTCATTGCCAATGCACAATTTATTAAATGCACAGAACAATTTGATGGTTCAGTTCATCTAAATCTAGATGCTGCAAGGTGGACATCTTTACATTTTCTCACCGCTCAAGGCTGGTAGAAAATTGCAGTTCATCTTGAAAGGGGATAAAATATTTACTTTTACAAAAGCCAGTAAGGTTTCTATACCACTTGAAATAGAATAAATGCTTCCTGGAAAATAGAAACAAATAAAAACACAACAGATTTAAAGACCCCTGGAGAAGGAGATTCAGATATTTGGTTTAGTTGCTACCAAAGGATAATTAGTAGCTCTTTAGAAAAAAAGTAAGATATAGAGCCAATGTAAAACAAGTTAAAATATAGAGAAAACACCAAACAGGCAGAGAACATTACAATGCAGAAATATATGTTCCAATTTGCGTGTGTTATTCGCTTTCTAGTTTCTAAATGACCCAATATCGCAAGTGGGCTGCAAGCTCAGCACCCCGGAGCTGGGGAAGCCATTTGTTCCCTGTTGGTAATGTGCTCATGCTCTTTCTGGCTCCTTAGTATTCACCATATCACTGTTACGGAGAAGGGCAATGGCAGAAGACAGCAAACTGGACAGGGAGTTTGTGAGTTTGTGGCTTCCTAGAAAGAGAAGCCGAACTTAGCAGTCTCAATTGCTCGCGATTAGCAGTGGTACTTTGGAGATATCCTAAGGGCAGAAAGCAGTGGTTATGGCATTCTGCTGTGGGTGAAAGTATATATTAACAATTTCAATCTAATTAATCCTTTTATACTAGATTAATGGGATTTTTTAAATTGAAAACCCTACTAAAATTATATTTTTGGTGTGTGTATCCTATTCATATTACCTAAATATATTAACTGTGAATAGGAATTTAAAACTATTTTATTTTATTAATTGACAAGTAAAAACTGTATATATATATTGTGTACAACATGATGTTTTGAAATATGTATACATTGTTGAATGGCTCAATCTAGTCATTAGCATATGCATTACATCACACACATCATTTTTTTAATGGTGAGAACAGAAAAATACAGTTTTCGAAATGCAATATGTTATTATTAACTATAGTCACCATGTTTTACAGTGGATCTCTTGAACTTTTTCTTTCTATCTAACCAAAATTCTCCTTAGATCAAAATCATCCAAGTCCCTACAACTCCACACCAGCCCCTGGTAACCATCATTCTATCAGTTTAACTTTTTGAAATTTCACATATAAGTGAGGAAATTCAGTAATTGTTTTTCTGTGCCTGGTTTATTTCACTTAATCTCCAGGATCATCCATGTTGTCAAAAATGACAAGATTTCCTTCTTTTTAAGATAGAAGAGTATTCCATTATATTTATATATCACATTTTCTTTATTCATTCATCCATTGATGGACATTTAGGTAGATTCCTTATCTTTGCGATTATAAATAATGTTGCAATAAACGTGGAAGTGCAGGTATCTCTTCAACATGTTGATTTCATTTCTTTTGATATATACCCAGTAGTGGATTTGCTGGATCATACTATAGCTCTATTTTTAATTTCTTGAGGGACTTCCTTACTGTTTTCCATAATGACAGTACAAATTTACATTCCCACCAACTGTGTACAAGGGTCGCCTTTTCTCCAATCCTTGACAGCACTTGTTATCTTTCCTCTTTTTTATAACAGCCATTCAAATAGTTGTGAAGTGATATCTCATTGTGGTTTTATTTTGCATTTCTCTGATGTTAAGTAATGTCAAGAATTTTTAAATATATTTCTTGCCCATTATATTTCTTCTCTTGAGAAATATCTATCTTGGTCCTTTGCCCATTTTTAAATCACTTTATTTATTTTCTTTCTATTGAGTTGCTTGAGGTATTAATGACTTACCAGATGTATGGTTTGCAAATACTTTCTCCCATTCCATAAGTTGTCTTTTCACTCTGCTGATTGTTTCCTTTGCTGTGCAGAAACTATTTTTCATAACCTCATTTATCTATTTTTGTTTTTGTTGTTTGTGCTTTTGGAGTCATATAAAAAGTCATTTCTCAGACCAATGGAACTTTCCTCTATGTTTTCTTCCAGCAGTTTTATAGTTTCAGGTTCTGTGTTTAAGTCTTTAATCCACTTTCAGTTGGTTTTTGTATATGGTGTGAGATAAGAGTCTAGCTTTATTCTTCTGGAAGTGCATATCCAGTTTTCCCAGCACCATTTATTGAAGAGACTGTCCATGTTTTGTGTGGGTTCTTGGCACCTTTGTTGAAAATCAACTGACCACAAATGCGTGGATTTATTTCTGGGCAGAAATATTTTTAATGCATATATTTGATATTAAAAGCAGAGTGTAAGGTCATTTATTTACCTCTACATTTATTCCCTTTCTCTTGGTACACTACTCTGATTTTAATGGACATCTCCTTCCTGCTCCCATGACAACCATGTGCTACAGGAAACTGAACATGTTTGCTAGGAACAGTCATGGCACGTGGGCTCCCTAGCCATATTTGTTCCCAGATGGCCTGTTGTTTAGCTGGTTTAATCAGAGAGTGAATCTCAGAGCATGTAGTTGGAGACTGTGGTAGAAATGTCCTTCTTTGCTTTTGCTTCATGGCAATGCAGAAGTATGATTTTTGGGGAGCCACTGTCATTCATCTTGAATCAAGAGAGAGAAGCCTCCAAGGAATGAAGCAAACACCCAGGAAGAGAAGTTGAGAAATGCAAAAAGAATAAAGGCATGTCCTGGGACTTTCTTTTGATCTGTGATTAAAGCACTACCTGAAATTCTTCTCAATCTCGAAAGCAATAAATTATCTATGTTAATTAAGCTTGTTTGAGTTGTTTCTACTACTTGTAAACAAAAGCATTCTGTTAAAAATGGTAATCTTGCATCTTTCAATCCCTAACTCAGATGTAAAACACAACAAAAAACAGAAATGAAACCAAAGTAGCAATATTTCTACACGGGTGTTAACCTTTTCTGACTTTCTGCCTAACTCATGTATCGTGGGTGCATGCAATACCTAATTTTAATTGCTTATGTTGCCTCAACATAGTTAAAGCCATATACACCCAATATCAGTGTGTAATTTGGAGAGTAATGGTTTCGGTTCCTTAATTTGTTACCAGAAAACAGGAATACTGTAATCAAAGTATTATTTAGGTGTCAGAAGGGTTTCTCAACATTAACAAAAGATAGTCATCCATAAACAAAAAATTCTATTTCGCTCAAATATTTTGATTATGGTAATAAAGAACATAAGAAAAAAGAATGGGAAATCAGAGAAAAAACAAATTCTTTATTTTTCTGTTTCAAAGATTAACTGGAAGGATCTGTTGCCCTTTACTATATAATTAGAAAGACCTGAAGTTAAAATTTCATAAGGATTAAAGGCATGTGTTCATGGATATATTGGTCTAAAAAACTTAGAGAAAATATGCACTTTTATTGCAGGTCAAAACTCACTAGAGGAGTACCATCATTAAATAACCAAAAATGTCTGTTTTCTTTTTTTTTCACTTGACTGCATATGTGTGTTTATATAATAGCTATAGACAGCTCATTCTAGGGTCCGTGTTGTTAAATTTTAAGGGACTGCAATAAGGAGCCCACTAGGAATATTACAATGAAGGAAATAATTGTTTCTATTGGAAATAAATGATAAAATCAATATTAGATTATAGATCAGTAGACTCAGAGTAGGCCAATGGCTTCTGGTATTAACATATTTAAAGATAAACGATGCCACACAGAAGGGGCATCAGTCAACCATGGAAATAAAAAGTAAAAGGGGCCATGTATTTGAGGAAGTGGTAATGATCATGAAATGGAGAGGGTACCCTTGTCATTGGACATCAAGTTATTTATGTCCCACTGGCAAGCCTAGATCATGGATTTGGAGCCAGGAATTCTCAAATTTTCCTAATCTGAATGAAAAGACCAACTCTATTGTGAGATGAAAACCTCAGATATCCTTGTCTGTTACCATTAAACATTTAATTTATCTACTTGTCATTATTTTGATTTCATGCTCATCAAGAAATCAGATTCCCAAGTCTGCCTCCCTTCTGTTTCGTGGTTCTTATCACCAGAATATTTCACAGTAAATTAATAAAACAGGCTTTTATTATGATCACTGCATGACCACATAATTTGGCCACTGAGAGTCAATGTACCAACCTTTCTGACTCAAATATTTGTGGTTTGTGTGAAAGTGATATTTCTCAGTGCGTACAAGTAAATCAACCCTTTGGTATATATCTCACATATTATTGATTATTAAATGTGAATCAGTCCTTCGGGGGTTGATGCTACTCTGAGACATCAAAAAGAAAGAGTCTTTGGGGATATAAAAATGAAGACATATTAAAGAAGGCTTTCCTCTGTATAATACCACTTACCTTCTTATTTAAGTATGCATCAGAAAATTGTCAGTCATTGTGTATACTTTTTATACAAAATTTGGTCATTTGCTTAAAATCTTTCATAGCCTCCCATTGCTTTTAGGATATATTTTGGGCTGTTTAGAGTGATATACACATCCCTTTATGGTCTGACTTTCATATCTTCATCTCTTGACATCCTGCTGCATCTAATAAGTGCTTTAGGCACATTTGCTATTCTCAGTCTCTAATCTAAACCATCTACACTTCAGGATTCAGCACAATGTCTTGAGGGAGTCATCCCAAACCTTTCACTTTTCCTCAGCTTAAATACAACCTTTTTTGGAACTCTGCTTTTTGCTCTCGTAATGCTATTTGCAATACTATGGTGTGTTGTAACTGTTGACTTGTTTATCTTACCCATAAGATTGCAAGTCTTTTTGAAGAAGCAACCCTGAATTTTATCTTGATATCCCTAAGATGTAAAGGTGGTGCTTGTATATGAAACTGAAGGGGGTTTACTGAAAAAAATGAATGGAGTAGAATAAAATTTAGCTCCCAACCCAATTCACTTTCCTTGTAACCAATTAAACTCGATTGAAATAATCACCCAATTCTTTACTTCTTCCTGTACCCATACTCATTGCCATTTCCCATACCTTTCATAGAGCCCTTCAACTCTGACTCTTGACCTCTACCATGTGGCTTGCACTGGGCAATGGAACGTTGGCAAACAAGATTCAAGCAAAAAATGGTGGTGAGGCATATGGAGCAGAACCACTCTGCAGAGGATGAATGAGCTCAGCCAAAGCCAGCCAAGCCTAGTATAGATCAGCCACATCTCACTGATGCATGATAAATAAATGCTCATTTTTTCTTTATTTTTTTTTTTACCTATTGACCCATCCTCTAAGTTCCCTCCCCCTATCCCCCACCTCCCAACAAGCCCTGGTGTATGGTGTTCCCCTCTCTGAGTCCATGTGTTCTCAATATTCAACTCCCACTTATGAGTGAGAACATGTGGTGTTTGGTTTTCTGTTCCTGTGTTAGTTTGCTGAGGATGATGGCTTCCAGCTTCATCCATATCCCTGCAAAGGACATGATCTCATTCCTTTTTCTGGCTGTGTAGTATTCCATGGTGTAAATGTGCAACATTTTCTTTATCCAGTCTATCAATAATGGGCATTTAGGTTAGTTCAATGTCTTTGCTATTGTAAATAGTGCTGCAATAAACATACATGTGCATGTGTCTTTATAGTAGAATGACTTATATTCCTTTGGGTATATACCCAGTAATGGGATTGCTGGGTCAAATAGTATTTCTGGTTCTAGATCCTTGAGGAATCGCCATATTGTCTTCCACAAAGGTTGAACTAGTTTACCCTCCCACTAACATCATAAAAGTGTTCCTATTTCTCCACAGCCTCATCAGCATCTATTGTTTCCTGACTTTTTAATAATTGCCATTCTGACTGGTGTGAGATGGTATCTCATTGTGGTTTTGATTTGTAGTTCTCTGATGATCAGTGATGTTAAGAATCGATGCTAATTTTTACATGCTACTGAAGTTTTGGGTGGTCTATTATGCAGCATTATTGCCACAATATAGCTGGTAACACCCATGGTCACTGGTAAACGTAGTCCAGCAATACCTCTGTTAAAGCAAAGCAGTTATACTGCTTTGCTATTTTATACTGCCTATGTTGACCATAGGCAGTATAAAATAATGGTTCAGGTAGCATGCTCCAAAGCTAGACTGCTTGGCTTTTAACCCCATCTTTTCCATTTACTAACAGTTTGATCTTGATCAAAATACTAACCTACAATTTGGCTCAGTTTTCTTACCTATAAATGTGGAAAACATCCTATACCTCATAAGTTTTGTTATGGGTATTAAATGTGTGAATACATGTAGAATACTTTGAACCATGCCTGGCATGGAATAAAGGCTTAAGAATTTTTACTTATTGTTTTTATGTGCAAATAGGATCTTGTTTAATAAACTTACCCATTACTCTGTCCCTTGGTGAATGTTCTGCTATGTTTATCTATACCATAATGTATGGTTCTATATATCTATGAAGGATTGTTAAAATATTAATGTTTTATCATTTTTGTTCAATAATATGGTTCTTTTAAAGTCAGAACTAGGCAGAATCCTAAATTGTTAAGCACATTATAAAAGGAATGATGACAGAAATTTTCAGAGATAGACACATATGATATCCTCTACCAAAATATGAACACTTAGGAGCTGAGAAGGTGAAGCCTATTCATGACAAAGCAAATGTCCTCACTCCGAAATTGCCTTGCCCAAGTTCACTTCCTCTCAAAGTTATCCAGAGAGCAATTCCCTACAGGTAGGTCAGTCCTGACAGACCCTCAAGGGTTAAGGAACCTTAGACTAACCTTAAAACCTACTGCATTTTTGTGATTTCTGGCTTTTACATATGTTCACTTACATCTTTTGGGCTGCCATTAATTGGTACTGTGGAGTCTCTTATAAATCAAGTTAGGGAAAGAGCAAGCATTCTACCCCTTCACCATGATGGCCTTTGGAGAAGGAATTTTTTTTGTAGTAATAATTTATCAATCTCCTTAAAGTCTTCTACCATTATGCACGAGGCTCTCTATGATACAGAATACTCAAGAAGTTGCAAAGCATGATAATATTCAACTTTGACGGAATTTGACAAGGCAGGCAAAGTAAAACACAGTGAAGCCCTTGGACTTTACCACATCCTTGCCAAGGATTCCTAAATAAGAAAATCATTTCATAGACATCTGGAAGAATTCTTCCCATAAAGCATTGGCGATGTGCCTCAGGATGTAGGAAGACCTTCATCACCATCTGTAAAGAAGAGTCAAAATGCTGACTGCAGCAGTCATCAGGAGTTCTCATCTCTCTTCAGCACTGGCACAATCCCTGAATGAGCTGCTTTCAGTCAGTAACTGAGCACTGCTAAATTACTGTTGCAGAGTCATTTGTTGTTTTTGCCTGCTGTAAAAACACTATCCTCTTGATAGGAGAGAAATGCAAGGAATAATATGAATGGTCTATATAGATCTCTCAGAACTCTTCATTGATGTATTTCCAATTATTAGCAAGCTAGAATTGTGGTGCTACTAAATAGATATGGATGTGAGTATAATTCATTATGAGTCAAAGCTGGTACATGAGGACATGGCCTTGTAGATGACAACTCAGGGGTTGTGTTAGAGTCATTCTCCATTACTAATGGTGTAGAATTATGCATAAATTGTAGATTTGGCTTCAGAAACATCTCTTTCTGAAAGCCTGTTTAGGGAGATGTAAAATGATGTTATTAGATTATAAATTTAGCCTCTGGGGAAAGCCCTTTCAGCTAAAAAAAATTATGGATATCGTTAACGCTCTCAGGAACCACTTTTGCATACATGATAACTCAGTGGGAGTATGGAGCCAGCCATACACACCAGAGACATACAGGAGAGAGTCTTCATGTGGAGGAAGACTGAAATAACAGTCCCACCTTACACCATGATGACCGCTCACAATACTAAAGATATTATTTTGAGATGCAGAAATGAAAGCTGTCTGTACATGGGACATTCTGCTGCCTTGTAAGCTTTCTGACAAATAATTATTGATGGCAATAGGTGAGAAAAGAGGCCCTGGCTGTGCTTGGGGGTACAAAAATAGCTTGGAAATCCACAGGGGTTATTAAGCATTATTCCCCTTTCCAAGACTGCCCTTCAACGTGGTGAAAAATGAATCAATTGAACAGGTCATGGCTGCCAACTTTTCACTCTGGGTATAGTTGGGGAAGAATTCCTGGGCAGGACTAGTTCATTAATCTCCTTTAAACATTCTACCATTACTCACAAGGCTCCATTTTTCCCCCAGAAACTTCAGGGCTCTATTTACTTCAGAAGGGACATCAAGTACAACAATGCTCACTAAAAATGAAATCCTACAGCTCAGACTGTCAACTCGCATGGAGAATGTAGAGCTGTAAGTGAGCTTCACAAGGCAAGTCATGCACGAGGGAGGGAAGACAGCAAGATGCCGAAATAGCTTATGGATAATATGAGAGAGGGGGCAGACTGGGAATGGCAGGCAACAAAACCTAAAAAAAACACACAAAAGAGAAATCTTTGGCTTAGCTCTCTAGAAGCAGACAGACAGAAAGAGAATAACAGAGAGGCTACGATGGGTTTGCAAAGGGCAGGGCCAGACCCAGAGATAAGACCTGCCCAGGAAGCCTGTAGCAGTGAATGCAAGGTTATATCCATCTGAACCCAGGGTTTAGAAGGACCCTGGGTTATGTATCAAACATGATAGCTGTATTTGATATTTTCACTGTCATCTGTGTATTGTTGAATATAAAGGGCACGAAACTAAAGAGTTGCAGAGACATCTTAAATATTAAGGTTATACAAATGACATTCTCAGCATGAGATCACAACCATCAACATTTCAGAAAAGGTTGTTCAAATGCTCTATGTATCTGTTATTTTTATATACGCTAACACTTCCATGTAGGCCATGAAAAAAATGAGAAAATATCCTTAAGCTGAAGTCAGCATCTTCTTGTCCCTGTTTCTGTATTAGCTTGTTGGCCTCTGTTTCCCGCATAGCTGAGAGACTGAACACTTAGAAACAGTGCATATATGAAGACTATGATGGCACGTTTATAAGCTGCACATACATGTACCCCGATTTTCGAAAATATGACCTCTTCTATACCCTGCAGGAAGTCTTGATTCTTAAAAGATCATACAGTGCTTAATCTCTATTCATGTGAAACAAGAAAGGACCTCCTTCTTATTTTATTCAGAAGCCATCTTTAATGGCAAGGGTGAATCTGGATGTGGGGAAAATTGACATTTACTTAGAATTATTATTCAATCAAAGTTCTATTTTCTTCTTATGATGATTTCATTTTTCAGAGCAGTTTTAATGCAAAGCTTGCGATCAGGATTTTTTTTCTTAAACAATTGGGGCTACCATCTGTGTCACCTGAGGCGTCTTTTTGTGATTATGCATCGTAGCCTCATGTTATGTGACACGATGAAATCGTAAATAATTCCAGTCTTGTTTTGCTGGAAGAGAACACTCCAGACAGTTATGTGGTGCCAGAGTGCTGATTCCAGAGTGGGCAGGGCAAGTAATATTCTTCCCACAAAGACATGCCACTTTTTTTTTCCATCCTCTCTTTAAAATTCTTGTTTAGTTTGATTAGAGCCACATCAGAGGCATTTTCTAGGGACCTGTGTGTCTGGGAACTTCCCACTGTGCTGATGAAGCACCATTCACCTAGGCTGAGCTGTTGGAGTTCAGAACAACCCTAGGGCATTTTTGTTTTCAGTTTTATATCTCATTTGTTCTTTTTCTTTGTTCTCTTCCATTCAGAGGAAGGTGTGTGCTAATGCCAATTTGTTAGAAGCATACCCAGCAGGTGAAGGATGTGAGCTGTTTGGGTTCTTTAAAATAGTTCTGGGTTATTTGCCCAGTGCTTCAAATAACAATTAGAAGGTAGACTTTCCATAGACACCAGGAGCTCACTCCCCAAGTAGTTTATTAGAAATTGTGTTGCTGGGTAAAAATCTATACACTTTGATGGTTTAACCCAAACTCATAATTAGCTCTTAGCTTCCCTCCCCCATGGCCAGTAGAAATAGTTTTTGGCTATTATTTCTGTAACAAAGCTGTCCTCAAGAAAATCAGACACATTGGAGAGTGACTCTGAAATGCCATGTGTGGAGATGGCTGGATTCCATCACGAGTTGCATTTTCTGCTCTCTTACGTTAGCAAGAACTCTATGGACTGTGCCTCTCGAAATATCCTGGAAACAAAAGGGAGTGCTCACCTAAGTTAACGTTTAAGTATTATTTTTTAAACTTAGTTTTTAGAATGTATCTTCAGCAGGGGAGTGATAATAAATCAGCATTCTTGTAAAAACTTCTAAGAGCTAGGGTTTGGGATCAAAACTCATATTTAGCTTACTGACCAATACACTTTCTAGATTAGCTGCTTTTGGTTGATTAATTTTGTTTTGCTATCTTACTAGAGCACAAAGACACTCTTCTGAGACAGAAAATGTTTAGTGGTGATGGGAAGTGGACCCTTCTAAGGGCCTCTTATGCCAGAAAAATCATCCTGTGTTGTTCATTCTCCTCCTTCAAACATTTTCTCTTTCATATCCATAAAAGAGCCAGACCAGATTTGAAGTAGCAGGGCTTAAGACAAAGCACAAATGGACACCAGGGATTTTGATTTTCTACATACTTATTACTCAGAAAGGTTGATTAACTTGTGTTACTCAATTAACCACAGATGTGCCCTTGTGCACCACTAGTTTGTAATTACCCTAATTGATTCCAAGGCGTGATCTTTGCTCAGAGTCAAGCCAGATGTAGGCTTTGTTAGTGATTTTGATGGAATGACCCCAGAAAGCTCCATTTTTACAGCTTTGATATGAGAAAGTCCAAGAAGCTTGCCCAGGCCTCTCTGCTTACTTAATTATATTTTTGATAATTTATTTTACCAATTGACTTCTAGCCAGGCCAGGTTATGTTTGATCTTGATGAGGTTGCACAGACTTGCAGGAGAGGAGAAAATGTCCCAGCTCATTATCTTCTATTCTTGCTTTATCAAACCAGTTTTCTGGAAACGATATGCAAATTAAGGTTCTCAGACATTCTCTTTGAAAACCATTCCTTCCTTTCTCTCCCTTTTTCTGAATCATTCCATTAGCGTACGGCGGACTTTCTGTTTCCTGTCTTCTAATCGCTGATGTTGGAGATTTCACGCATTACTCACTTTCCTGAGCATCGTCCTTCCAAGTTTATCCAAACTCCCCTATTATTTTGGTAAAGTGAGGCTTTAAATAGAATGTTAGGTTAAGACAAAGCTTCAGTTAGATGTACCAATAAGATTAACTGAGAATTCTCAATTAGCACTCGATTAGCATCCAGGTAATTTTTGTATTTTTAGTAGAGACAGAGTTGCGCTATGTTGGTCAGGCTGGTCCCGAAATCCTGACCTCTGGTGATCCACCCACCTCAGCTTCTCAAGGTGCTGGGATTACAGGCATGAGCCACTACGCCTGGCATCCTGGAAATGTTTTAAAAATTAATTTCAGCATCTACAACCTCCTCTCCCCTGCTCCTGGAAGATAATTGTAGAAGGCAGAGAGTAAGCAAAAATATAGTCCGTTTTTTGTCATGGGGCAGAATGAGGAATGAAGGTAGAAATTAAATTAAATGATGGAAAAAGAAAGTTCTTTTTGTTTTTTAAAATTTTATAGCCGAGTTGGTGGTCTGTGAGATTCAGATCTACTACAGCAGTTTGTACTATATTCGGTTATAATTGTCCTTATAAACTTTCATTACAGGAGTGTATCTTCTATCAGTATACACAGGCACCTACTCTTAGAGTGCAGATAACTCTGGCAATTAGAAAATAAAAATCCTTCCCCACTCCAATGCTTTTCCAGATGAAGATCTTGTAGAGAAAAAAATGTTGGAATTCATAAAGTATTCATAGTATGTGTTGGCTACTGAAGGGCAAAGATAAATACTCTGTAGATGTCTTTTTTGGAGGGGAGGATGTTGATTGAGAGTGATAGGGGATGAATACGGTTCTGAAGCCAAATGTTATGTATTACATAATTTTACCTAGAGTTTCAGACTTTTCAGAATTTTCTTCAGTCAGTTTAGCAGGCAATTCATAGTTCATGGACAGGTCAGTAAATATTTTATGTAAACTTTTAAATATTTATTTTAAAAAATTTTCCATCTCACCCCTTGCTATGGTGGATTTTGTGAATGTTGTCACTAGAGTAAAATGTCTGAGTGCACAGATACGTAGAGGTTGAAAAAATATAGTAGCGGCACTTTGTGAGCTGAGCATGGTGGCACTTGCCTGTTTTTCAAGCTACTAGGCAGGCTGAGGTGGAAGGACCACTTGAGGCCAGGTGCTCAAGGCTACAGTGTGTTATCTCATCACACCTGTGAATAATTATTGCACTCCAGCCTGGGCAACATAGTGAGATCCCGTGTCTAAAATAAAACAAACAAATGAGTGGAACAATCCTGTCCTTTAATCTCCTCACTTGCATTATTTAGGATGCTTTCAGTTACAAGTTAAAGAAACTAAACTCAAACTGTCTTAAACACATAATGGGAATATAAAAGTTACCTTTGTCAGGTTTGACATTAGGTTTAATCTAGTGACTCAACCTGGTCACCAAGGACCCAGCTGGGTTTATTTCTTTACTGTGTTTCTAAGATATTAGCACTTGCTCTGCCATTGTTTCCCCTATGGTCACATAAAAGC
Organism: Nomascus leucogenys; assembly: GCF_006542625.1. Taxonomy (NCBI): domain Eukaryota; kingdom Metazoa; phylum Chordata; class Mammalia; order Primates; family Hylobatidae; genus Nomascus; species Nomascus leucogenys. Next base: position 36,406,942 of record NC_044401.1, read on the forward strand.
TGCCTGTAGATCTCAAGGCCAAATGGTTACAACAGGAGAAAATGAATCTTGGCCCCAGAATTCCCAGCAAAGTTCCTGATGGCCCCTTTAATTGGTCCAGAGCAACTTTCTGAATTTGCATTAATTGGTCTCGTTTAGGTTTTGTGTCTGTCTCCTTAGCAATTTCTACCAGCAGGAAATTCAGTACATAAAAGGTCTTAATAGAGGTTGTGTCCTCTATACCTGAACAATTCCAGCCCAGGAGTCACCTTCACCTGCAAAACCAAAGAATAGGGTTGGATGATCCCCTCAAATCATAATTGTTTGCTCTTGCCTCAAGAAGGGGAAGTAGTTGCTGGGAAAAAAAAAGCAATCAATCATTGATTTAACCATTTTGAGAAACACTGGTTTAGAAACTATATATGTATATTAGATAAATAAATTTAGAGTAAATTTAAACGTATGTAAGTAATATGTATGTATGTGCATCTATCAATAATGTATGCTGTGTGCACTTCTATATTAAAACAAAGGTGACACAGAACTTGAAAAGGTGGCTTTTTGTCTAAAGAAAAATAAAGCTGAAGAAATATTTTTGTAAATTAGAGGGAATTCAGCCTTTGGAACAGAATCATGGAGACCTAGTGCCATACAATCTTAAAATCGAACACGAAAAAACTAGGAAACTCCAGTTTTTAAAAATTCCTTTCTTACACGGAGCTTAAATCCTCTTTCTTTTAAATTTCACCAAACCATTTTCCCTGGTATTGCCATTTGAAATTACTAATAATAAGAAATCCTTTTTTTTATGTGACAGTCCCTCCAACATTTGGAGTTAGTTACAGATAATAACCACTGTAACACTGTCTTATATTTGGGTAGTATTTTACAGTTTTTAAAGTCTTATTACATTCATATTTTATTTCTAAAAAAACTTATGTGAAAATCGATAATCTTATCAGATTGGGAATTTTCTTGGTAGAAAGTGATAGATACCAACTTATAAGATGAAGGAAAGGAAGAGTGCTGCCTAGGAAAGGTTGGAAAACCAAGCAACAGGTATTGCAGATGGGCTCACAGTGACTTGGATATCAGACCATGACTCACTATTTCTTAACTATATCTCTCTATCAGCATCTTTCTTATTGCAGGTGTCCTTTCTTTGTTTGGTAGTAACCATCATCAAGAGCAGCTTCTTAGCTCTCATCTTCCAGCTTTGAATATTGACGACCCTCTGCCCTCTCTGGTTCACGAATTTCAGTGAAGGGCCTGATAGATGAATCAGGATCATGTTTCTTTACCTGCAACGACCAAGTGTAGTTGGAGTGTTGCAGATCTTATATGGTTGTTGGATAGTTTCTAGGAAAGGCTGCTGGGGAGACAGCACACAACTATCTATTATATCAATCCAGTTTTAGGGATGAGGAAGCTGAGACTTAGAGATAGGAGGCAATGTATCCAAGACAGTGTCTTGCAATTGACAGGTCAAGAAGTTTGGTTCAGGTCTCTGCATGTCTCTTTTTTTCTTTTCCCAGAGGTATCTCTTTTTCTAGCCAGTTTTTACCTAAGTATGTTTAATATAATCTTTTAATTATACTTTTCTGCAAATATTAAATTTGTGAATATTTTGGTACCTAGAGTTTAGCACATTACAGAGCAAGGAAACCGAGGAAAAAAAGTCAAAATGTTATTAATGTATACTTCATTTAAGTTGCATTAATTATTCTGAACATCTCTGTGTAGTCTAAAACTTCTCTGTATTTTTCACTTGAAGAGCTGTTAGGTGGGACCCTAATCTTATGTTACAAAAGATAAATTTCTTTGATATTTTCTGTTTTAAGTTTTAATCTACTTTTTCTTTAAGTTTCTCAAGATTTCTGAAAACTTTATTCTGTCAATCACTGTATGTCCATAACATTTTGAACACAATCATCTCTATATGTGATCTGTGGAAAATGTGCTGCTTCTGTGCATGTGATTCCATCCAGACATCAATATATTAAGGTTTCCTCTACATATCTATTGATATGGTTTGGCTTTGTCCCCACCCAAATCTCGTCTTGAATTGTAGCTCCCATAATCCCCACGTGTTGAGGGAGGGACCAGGTGGAGATAATTGAATCATGTGGGTGGTTAACCCCGTGGTGATGTTCTTGTGATAGTGAGTGAGTTCTCTTGAGATCTGATGGTTTTATACAGGGCTTTTCCCCTTTTGCTCAGCCCTTCTCCTTCTTGACATCATGTGAAGAGGGACATATTTGCTTCCCCTTCTGCCATGATTGTAAGTTTCCTGAGGCTTCCCAGCCATGTGGAACTGTGAGTCAATTAAACCTCTTTCCTTTATAAATTACCCAGTCTCAGGTAGTTCTTTATAGCAGTGTGAGAGTGGACTAATACATCTATATTAATTGTTTGAAGACAGTGGTTTTTTTCTTATCTTCTATTTGTGAATTCTGCCCTTTGCAACCACGAAGAATGAGATTTCATTGCAAAGCATGAGTCAGATAGTAGGGTTTGATTCTGTATTTGTCAAGCCTACTTTGGTTCCTAATAAAATCATATACAAGCTAGTTTGGGGAAAATGGAGAATTATTAGCTCACATAAACATAAAGACAAAAGGCAGGACTGGCTTCAGGCATGAGTGGATCCATGCGCTCAAGCGATATCCTCGTGACACCGCGTCTCTCTTCACCTGTTTCATGTCTCGTGAATTGACTTTGTTCTCAGGCAGGTTTTCTCTATGTTGCAGGGCTTAAGGAACTCCTAGTAAAAACCGTCGGCAGTTGTTACCATCCAAAATTAAAGAAATTTTGTGAGCAATCTAAGAAGCATTTGCAAAGTAACACTCAAGGTTTTGCATTGAAAAAGAGGAAGTCTAATGCCTGAAAAGAATGTGACTCTGAGTTGTAAGGAGTTTTGAAAGAGCATCCAGCTTATGAATTAGAGAGCCAAACTCAAGCCAGTTTCCTTTTATATTTCATTGTAGTTTAACCTGCACTATTTGATCAATCTTTGTATATTTCTTGGATGAAAAATGCACATATTTTCCAAAGGAACTGATTTACATTTATAATTGTAAATAAAAGAAAATCTCATCTCTTTTATTTGGGTTCTCCTTACATTTCTATGGCACGTTTGTTTTTGCATGGAAGTCTCTTAAGTTAAAGGTGCTATTTTATTTATTGCCCATTAATAATTAAAGTGTTTGGATTTTATAAGAAGGTATATATCTTGCATCTGTCATATTTTTTAAAAGATGTGTTCACTCTCAGTATTTGTATAACTAAGAATTAGAAACCTAGCAACTTAATTTAGCTCTAAAATGATTTTCCTTCAAAACACAACCAAAAAAGAACAAAGAGCATTAGTTAAGATTCTATTGGTTTCAAGTGTTCAAAATAGAACTTGTCCAAGCTTAAGTAAATTGGTAACTTAGTAAGTGGCTCTAGGCTCTCTCACGGTTGGGAAGATAAGAAGGCTCAGCCTCAGAAATAACTGAAATCAGGAGCCAAATTCCCAAGAAACTCCATCCACCTGCTTTAATATTTCTCTTTGTCTTTCATTCAGTTTCCTCGACTTCTCCAACCCCCGCAGGAGGAAAATATGGTTGCCACTAACTCATAAAATGTATATATATTACGGCTTCAGTCACTGGAGAGAGGCCTCAGCCACTGGAGAGATACTTGTTCTCCTTTTTCACAGTTTTATAAATCTTTAGAAAAGACTCTTATTGGTCCATGTTGGGTCAGCGACCCAGCCTGGTGACAAAAGCTGGAATTTGAAAAGAACATTGTCCAGCTTTTGTCAAATGCTTATGCCAAGTGGGTCAGATACCCAGTTGTAGTCAGTAGCCAGTATAATAGCATGATAAAATATTGTCCCTATAGTTATCATGTATATGGGGGAGGAATCATCTTTCGGAATAGAGGGTTCTGCAATATTCAGTATGCTAGGAATTTCTCACAGCAGTGTTAACTTTAGGAGATTGTTCAAATCCTCATTACAACTTTAACATATGTACCCAGCTATGACTGGATTTTATTCTTCAACATTATTGCTAATAATATTATACACAAAGTGAACTTGTCCATTTTGATGCCACTTGCACTTATTTTAATTATCATCTCCTACTAATTTTATTTCAGTTCATCCATGATAACCCTTGAATATAATTAGCATTGAAAATAAATATAACTAACAACGTTGACTAAAGGAACAGCAGTGATTATAGAATTAAACAGATATGTATGATATATTATAAAAACATGTATTCTTTGGAAATTGGCCAGGTAAGATACTTGTTTTGTCAAGGACATGTTTGAGGTGGGGAAGATTCTAATGACAGACTCACGCACCTATCTTCTACTTTACATTTCTCAAAGGACTTTTATTATCCTTTGAGATCTGCAAAATTCCTATAACAAAAGCTGTAACTAATCTTTATCATTATAAAGAAATAGTTCGTTTCAGAAGCTAGTTGAAATCATTAATTAGGTAAAACTTTTGCAGAACATCCAGCGTACCAAAGAGACACTGCTAGAAGTCACTGGGACACCATCTTTTTACAATTAGGTAATCACAAAGAAAAAGATTAGATTTTAGAAAAAAAATGTAATTCACTTTTTAATGCTTTGTTCCTTAAAAGCACATATATATCTGAGTAGCTTATTAAACTGAAAATCATTTCAATAGGTGGATTACACAGAATTGCTAAGAAACTGAATTTAGGCCAGTCATAAAAATTTACTAAAGCTTGCCATCTAGAGGTCTGTAGGGGTATACTTTGGAAGGTACTTTAAGAAACATTTTCTATAACCTAATGTCCTGATATGTATAAGTTTAATGTATTAAATGAAGATTAAGATAAAAAGAACATTTCACTTATTACTGAATCTACACTTGACAATACAAATGTTGGACCTTTAATCTTAAAAGAACGCAAGGTTGCTTCTACTTTTTTCTTACATAATCATTTTGTAGCTATATTATAAGGAATCTTTTAGGCAATCCAGTTTACATTTTTTTTAACTGTTTGAGAAAAAGAACAACAATACATTAGAAGTTGATAATGTACAGTGTGCATGTGATGATAAACATTTTCTTCACTATCCAGACCGATTGTTTTAGGGTTCTTGGTGAGTATTGCTGTTTGATGGATGGAAAAATAAAGTTATTCATATTAAATAATTATAACAGTATGGAAGGAAAAATTCCCTGATAATAAAAGTGAAGGGCATCAATCTAAAGCTGAGATTTACATCCTTAGATATATATGTAATCTATATGCATGTGTATGTTTATGTAAAGAATGTGATTTTGTGATGTTTTTGGTACTTTAAGAAGTAGTTGTAATGTGTAGATCATTGCTACAATAGATTACACAGTGGAAGCATTTATCAAGACTGCAATTGTGTTATCATGAATGTTTTACAGTTGTCAGCTCATCAAGGCTAAAACAGCCCTGTTTAATGTGCTTTAAAATGTAAGGTTATGGGGCCACAATAGAATTTACTTCAAATGAAAACTTCCCAATCAACTGAGTTGAAGGTTTTGGACTTTTAATTCTCACTACATCATAGGGTGATGGTTTTGGCAGCAAGACAGACAAGATGTGCGGTTGCTGCCATTATTCATGCTTTGTCAAGATGAGGTGGCGAGCATTCCATGTGATCTGGGCAAACATGTTAAATCTTAACAGCAGTGGAAAACACTGAAAAAGCACTTTTCAATTTTTAAAAACTACATCTATGCCATACCAGTATTAGATTATTTCACTTCTTCCATTTTAAGAGACCCTCTTTTAAGATGTACCTTTGAATTAAAATCAACATTTGGAAGAGGGTATCACCTGATTAAATGTACACATTTACATGTGATTTCAGGATGTTAAGATGTGTTCTGGTGTCAGAATCCCTAAATGGGAGGAAAAGGTGTTTCTTAGAAATGAGAAATTCCTATAAAATTATCTCGTAGCGATAACATGTACCTTTGTCATTAAGCATCTTATGTAATGGTGTAATGTACTTGGTGTCCTTACACTGACCTCTAGGAAAAGAATGTCTAAATATTACAATATAATTTTAGCATTTGTTTTTGAAAATAGCATAGTTCCTGGGAAATGCAGTGCACTGTGTTGATAAAATACCCAAGGCGATTTACTGACAAATGTTGTGCCAGCAGCAGTGAGGTTCCTCCTCTTTATTCCAGGGACCTCTTATATCTGGAATCGACTTAAAAACAGTAATAAGGTTGAGAAGATAGCTCAATCTCTGTGCTCATCAGTGTTTGGGGACTACGGGAACCGTGGCTACCCGAGGCTGTGTGTTCATTATGCACTATTCACAGCCGCTAATGACAGCAACCATTTTATGTTAACAGTACCAAGATCTTATGATGAGGAGAGCTGGTTGTGAGCGTTACCTGAAGAAAAGACACTTCTTGAACTTAAAGCAACTCCTCTACAGTCAAAACATGCAGTTTATCATAAGAAGAGTTTCTATTTACTGGTAGGTGTTGATAAGCATCATAAAGCAGTGTGGGGTTTTTCTGACTACAGGAGCGCATCTTACCACTGTGATTGTAATTATCTATGCATGCTTTTGTACACGTATACGTGTGCATATATATGTGTGTTTGCTGGGTGGGATGCTCTGCTGCTTTGTCTTCAAAGGTAGCATTTTATATATTTCAATAGTCTTGTATGTTCAAATTGTTACCTCTGCAAGCGAAGAGAATTTGTTGTCTTTTGAAAATGGAATCCACAAATTTAAGTCTAATATGTTTAGCTGCTCGTAAGTCTCATACATTTAGGTGCTTAAAAAATGTCTTCAGCCTAGCATAGTGGTTAATTGCATGGCTTTGGAGTTGGATCATTGAGGTTCGCATTCCAGCTTCCCCACCCACCCAGCTCTATAACTTTTGGCAAGTTATTTTAAACCTTTCTGTGATGCGATGATCTATGATGCAAATAGGGATAATAACTGTATATACCCTTCAGGATTATTGTGAGGAGAGAATGACTGAAACCTAATAAGAGGCCAATAAGTGTTCACTTTTAGAATGATATTTATTCACCAGTCAATAGCCTTGAAACCTATATTGTAGTTTATTTCCCCATGTCAACAAAAATCTCTATTACTCTTTCTGACAAGAGACTCTTAAGTAAAAATCAACCCCTGCATTTTACAAGATCTTGGGGCCTTTAAGTGTAAGAGGCAAGAAGAGTTTCAAATGACAGTATTCTACAGTAATTTTTGAAATATGTGATTTTCTAAAGATCTAAATATACACTCGTAAGAGGATAATATTGAAGAAGAATAAAAGCAAGGCAGTGTTAGAATAACCGTTGTTGGCACTGTACCAGAGTTAGGATTACAAGTCCATCTCTTGGTCACTATCTTTCAATTTTATTCCTCATCTATAACTTAGAATAGTATTATTGTCTTAATTAGGGTTGCTGTGAGGGTTAACTGAGATGAATAATTAAATCTTACAAATAAGAGCCAAAAAGTAATGTTTTTGTTTTAATAAGGAGAAGAAGCAACAGGAGAGGAGGTGGCTAGATGTGGGAATATTGCTCCTATATGCCCTTAGCAATTCCAATTCGGTTTTTCTCCATCTATGTCTCTATAAACTGTTCCTTTTTGCTCTCTTTTCCCCTTCTCGCTCACTAAATTCATCTTTTGCTCTATGTATATGTTTCCTTTTCCCGTTCTCATTTCTTCTGTTATGTTTCACTAAATCTGAAATATTAGCAGGTTTTAATGAATATATATATACATATATAATATATGTATGTGTATATGTGTATATATATGTGTATATATGTGTATATATATGTGTATATATATATATATATATTTTTTTTTTCGAGACAGAGTATTGCTCTATCACCCAGGCTGGAGTGCAGTGGCCCAATCTCGGCTCACTGCAAGTGAGCCCAGGAGGCAGGCTCAAGTGATTCTCCTGCCTTAGCCGCCCACATAGCTGGGGTTTCAGGTGCCTGCCACCACGCCTGGCTAATTTTTGTATTTTTACTAGAGACGGGGTTTCACCATGTTGGTCAGGTTGGTCTCGAACTCCCGACCTTAGGTGATCTGCCCACCTTGGCCTCCCAAAGTGCTGGGATTACAGGCATGAGCCACTGCACCTGGCCTGAAAATACTTTTTCTAATTTTGTTAAAAAGAGATTCATGTTTATAATAGCTCATTATAGTAGAATGTAACATGGCTAATATACATTACTAAATAAGGAAGAAAAAAGATATATGTATGTATTTATATATAAAAATCAATCGATGGTACATGATTTATATATATATTTGAATTTTAAATAATTTTTACATATCGCAAAATATTATTCTTTTAATTTTTTTTTCAGCCCGTAAGGACATATAAAAACAAGTGATAGGCCAGATTTCATCCACAGGTATAGTTTCCAGATCCCTGCTTTAATCTCTGTGATTTATGCTGATCTTAAGGAATTATACATTCAAACCCCTAGCTACTTAAAAACAGATTAGAAGAGACTATACTATAAGATTGGGTGGAAGGAGATTAAGGAAGACTTGGAATAAGAAGAGGCACTTCGTTAAATGATGTTATCACTAGATTGCTTTATTTCTTCTTTTTTTTTTTTTCTTTTTTGAGACGGAGTCTCACTCTGTCGCCCAGGCTGGAGTGCAGTGGCGCGATCTCGGCTCACTGCAAGCTCCACCTCCCGGGTTCACGCCATTCTCCTGCTTCAGCCTCCTGAGTAGCTGGGACTACAGGCGCCTGCCACCACGGCCGGCTAATTTTTTGTATTTTTAGTAGAGACGGGGTTTCACCGTGGTCTCGATCTCCTGACCTCGTGATCCGCCTGCCTTGGCCTCCCAAAGTGCTGGGATTACAAGCGTGAGCCCCCGCGCCCGGCCGCTTTATTTATTCTTAAGCAGGAGAATGAACTGAGGAAAACAATGTATGAGGAAGATTCATCTGAAAGTGCTGTGGTGCTTTGTGGATATCAAAAGGATACAAAAATTGAAGTAAATACTCAACATATTTTGTCCTTGTCCAGGTGTCAGCCAAGGAGGGCCTTGACTTGGGTGGTAGCTTTGAGAATTGTGAAGGAGATGAGGAAAGAACGAGTCAATGAAACTTGACCAGCAATTGTATTTAAAGCTAAAGTGGAGGAGGTAGCTGAATAAGATGGCTATTTTATTAAGTCCACTACTGGGATAAAACAGAAGAGTAACAATGGAAGAGAGAAGTCATAATTTGAATTGTATATCTCTTTTATGCCAAATAACTGAGGATATCAGGTCTTCCAAATTTTGCACAGAGATTCATAAGAGAAAACCTTCCAAAGAATTTTCTTCATCATTTGTTTTTGATAAATTGTTATTTTAAATTTTATGTTGTAATCAAGTTAAGTCAGTAAGCCTGCTAATGACTGGGGACTAAATGCGATGATTAAGTGGTCTCGTGTAAGTGAGTAAAACAAGAAAATGTTCTCATAAAAATTCCACAGGCAAAATTGTTATTGTGGTAGTTTTATAAAGCAGAGAGTGTATAAATACATTTGTTTTACTTTGTTTTATTAGTATATAATGGTAGAAAAATGGCTTTGTTCAGAACCCATTTTCTAGGCACTTAGAATGTGATATTCAAGGATGTACATTCCAAGTAAGAACATTTACCAGTACCCAGAATCACTGAGAATTAAATAACGCCACCTTTCAACAGGAAACTCAATTTTCAAACTTTCATATCTCATTCTTTTCCAGGGACGCTACCCCACTCATGACTTCCTTTTGTACTTTCTATCCATCAACTGGGGAAAAGTGTTGTGCTTAAGAAGCAAGCAAAGAACGGAGCCTTAGGGCTATGAAGTTTCAAGCTCTTATTTTTATCCAACGAAACTTGTACTTCTAAGTGAAATATTCACCTAAGCACAGACTGAGTTTAAATAACAGATTTGGTGAGCTCCCAGAGCTTGGGTGGTATTATGTGGCACATCAAATACATTAGTTTCTGTAGGATAATTGACATATGTGCATGTGTAAGGTAGTTTTGCTTCTGGTGAATTGTCTTTTTGTAATTTGGATGATCCTTTCTTATTGTCCTTTTTAAACTGAGAGGCAAAACAATCTTTTTCTGTTTCAATGTAGCAAAATGATATCCATCTATACAAGCAGTTGGTATGTAACACCCTTATGCTCTATCCCTGCATCTGGGATGGTGGTCTGTGGCTGATAGAGCAAAACGCCTTCTATCCAGTGCAAGTTAGATGGCTAGTAGGATGATTAATAGAAAAAAATGGCTTTGCTGGCACTCAGAACTCCTCACTTAGCTATGTTCTGAGACTTTTAAGAGTTATAAGGTATAACTGTAAAACTAATTTTTCTTGTACACTAAGTGGGTATTATTTGTTCAAAATAATGAAGTGTTATGGCTTCGCATTCATTCCGGTGGGATACAGCTTTTATGCAAAACATTTTTAGAACTCCACTTTTCAAATCATGTTTGACTCTAGATTCACTTTTAAAGTCTGCCTAATGGTGGTCATATTTTTCCTTTTAGAATATAATAAATAGTTGATTTGGGGAGGAAAACTTATCCTAAATATTAACAGTGGTGAAAGGGGGATAGTTTTTACCCAAAAGTGAAACGTACAAAATAAAACTGATTTTTAAGAGTAACTCAACAATTTCAAACTACAAATTTGAATAGCAGCATTAGTGGTTTAAGTGTCTAGCAAAGGAAAAAATGAGTCTGATAAATAAGATGAAGCTCTGGTGTGTATGCCATAAAATACTCTCATACAGTCACACCTGAAATTAAGCCTTACATTAGGTTCCTCTATTTTCAGGATATAATTCTTAACTATCATTAGTTACCTGATTTAATCATTAAATTTGAAATTCTGTGCCATGGCGTCTATGTCCAAATTCAAACCATTTAAACAAGTGACAGATGGACTTCATGCAGGTGGGTAATGGTTCTGGTACTAAAAATTGTGGTTGTTTTTTCTGTTTATGTAACCTACTTAGTATTGACTCTCTCCGTCAAGAGAGTCTTCCTAAGAGTGCTGTCATTATTTACTTGTACATGAGATTTTTAAAGGGCTTTATGTGAACTATGATATTGTCATTTTTCTAAGCATATTCAAAAGGGTAATAAAATTATGTTTATGTGCTAAATCTAATGAGGAAAGTAAGCCAGGAAAAGTGAATGCTATTCATTAGGTTTTAACTGAATAGAGCAGTTCCTTATATAGTAACAAATGTATAGTAGGGATAAGACACTAACTTAATGTGTGTTCATTTTAAATTGCTCTGTATTTTTAATTGTCAAGAAACATAAACGACTTTGTATATTTGAAGATTTTTTTCCAACAGTTTTTCGTCTTCAATGTCTTAACGTGAAAGTTAACATTTACCAAAAGAAGAAACTTGGCAAAAACAGCCTTCTAACACACGTTTTTTAATGAATAATGGTAGCCTAAACTTAACATTTTTATAAAGTATTATAATATTGTCTTGTGGAAAATTGAAATAAAAATATCATTGAATGCATCTATAAAAAAAAAAAAGAAAAAATCTGGGCCGGGCATGGCGGCTCCTGCCTATTAATCCCAGCATTTTGGGAGGCTGAGGCAGGTGGATCACCTGAGGTCAGGAGTTTGAGACCAGCCTGTCCAACATGGTGAAACTCTCTCTCTACTAAAAAAAAAAAAAAAAATACAAAAATGTAGCCAGGCATGGTGGCAGGCACCAGTAATCCCAGCTACTTGGGAGGCTGAGGCAGGAGAATCCCTTGAACCCAGGAGGTGGAGATTTCAGTGAGCTGAGATCACACCACTGCACTCCATCCTGGGCGGCAGAGTGAGACTCCGTCTCAAGAAAAAAAAATTGATTATAGTGAGAACTCATGTAATAATTTGTTATGTGCATTCTTTAGAAATTTTCTATTAACCTAAAACCAATAACATGTTAATTACCCCTCCCCTCTTTGTTTGGATGTAAGTCCAAAAGTTTTGGATACCAGATATGATGTATGGATATCAGATATGAATAATACCATAGAGTGAATAGATGTCAAGCTGATGAGACCTTTAATTGGTGTTAAATAGCATATGATGAGACCTTTACGTGGTGTACAATAGCATGTGTATTGGATTTTTAAAGTCGCTCTATAAATTTTCTTTGATTTTTGAAATATATACAGAATGCTACTAGGTTTTCAGCTATTGAGAGCAAGGGATAAGTCTTGTTTATGATCGTGTGATCAGTGGGTATCACAGTGCTTGACATATAATCAGCATTCAATTATTTTTTAAATGGATAAATGAGTGGATGGTTGGATGACTATCTATACTCCAAAAGGGAAAGGGATAATATACTGACTTCTACATGGCATTCACAGAGTATGAATCTAGATAACCAAGTTAATTCCAACATGAAAATGTATTTACTTCCATATGATTACAGCAAATGTTTTCTTTTCTCATTATATAATAATACAGAGAGAAATTTCATCCTCAGTATGCATTTATTGTCTTTTTAAGACTAGCTCAACTAACCAGATCTCATCATTTGTAATTATATACTTTCTGCAAACTGAATCAGGCAGTTTCTCTGGGAAGCTGGTCATCTATATTCATTTCTTCATGTTTTACTTTAACCCTCCAAACCTATACATAATTTCCAAAATACAAAGCATTCATACTACCCGCAAGCTAAATTACCTTTGGGTAGTCTGATTCTCCTCCTACTGTATTTTATAATACATCTACTTTTCTTCATAAAAATAGTAACCACTGATTCTAGAATAGTATGTGGGCTTCTTCTTGCATCAAGAATGACTTCCTGCTGTAGTTTAATTGTGATAGTAGGTACACATTTCCTAACTTTTAGAAAGGTTAATGATAGGCTTTAAATAATTTGTATTATAAAGTCATAAATGAGTGCAAAATTATTTAATGTACTATTAAAATGAGGCCACTATGTGGAAATCACAGTAATATATTGAAATAGCTTCAAATAAGCACTTGCTTTTTGTGCTTCATAAAGCCATGGATATCTCGTACTACTTTGTACGGATTCTATTCAGTGATATGATGATGTTCACAGGTGTCAGTGTACTCAACATGAGAAATAAACATTCTTCAGATAAACTGACTTCCATTCAGCTCCCAAATAATGTTTTATGGTACCCAGTGATCCCTTACATCACAGATCTAACAGTTCTTTCTCAGCTTTCCTGGATCTCTCTCCTTTCCTTTCATTTTGTCCCTGGAGTCCTCTGACAATAAGCTCTCCTAGTTCTCTTTCTAATTTTTCTCAATTTTCTGTTCTAATAATTTCCTTTTCTTCCTCAAATAGAGTTATTCCTCAGGGCTTTTTTTGTTTTTTGTTTGTTTTTAATTAGAGCACTCCTCATCTTTTTTACACACAGTTATGAGTCTTATATCTCCTTCTAAAATCATGGCCTCTTTTAAAATTGGAATCCTATGTGTGAAAACATTGGACAGAACCTCCTCTGCTCAGATGTTAGGCTGCCATCAAAATGAAAATCACCAATGAATGTTCTTCTTCCTGAACAACTTAAACTACCTCTTTCTTCCAGGACTCCACGTTTCTGTGCCCTTTCTATACATAAATTTAAATTCCAGCGGCAACCTGGACTTCTCATTTTTCCTCACTTCCTACATTTTAGGATGAGAACTTTTTATTGAATTCTAATATATGAGGGGAGGCACCATGTCAGGTCCTAGGAAAGTAAGCCTTACCAAGTCTTTGTTCCTGATTTAGATAAACACTTAACTTACTAAGGCAAAAAAAAAAAAAAAAAAGCAATATGGGAAGACAAAAATTAAGAGTATGGGGTAAAATCAGAAGTCAGTTTACAATTTGTTTAGGCCTTAAAGAAAGAGTAGGATTTTGACAGCTAAAGAGGGAGATAATAAACCAGACCTCATGTTTCTATTCTCTGTTATTTGTTCACATGACTTTTCTTAACAATTGCCTTCTCCTTCGTATCTACTGTTAAAATCTCACTGGATTCTGTAGCTCATAATCTTGTTCAGTATTTGTTTTTCAATTGATTACAAATGTGTGTGAGAGAATATATGTGTCAATTGTAAACCCTATCTTGTTTTATTAACTTTATTGTCTCTCCTACTAGCACTAGCCTGTGTTTGGCACATAGTAGTTGTTCAAAATACATTTGCTAAAGCAGTGACTAACTGTATAAGAAAGTGAGCTATTTAGGATGGCAATCAATCAAGTTTTTTCTCCTATATTCACATGTTAACTAGGTACCGATGTTGGGATTCTAACTAATTGTAAAGTACAATATAAACACGTTGGTGCCTTGAAACCAGAAATAACCAGTCTTTACATGTGGAGATATGCACAACAAATATTATTACCTATTATCCTAGTATGTTGTCAATTATTAAGAAGTCGAAGTTTAATCACAAATGGAAATTCAGCTATAGTGAGTAACAGTGTCTGGATCTTCAGTTTCTTCTAATCTTCTGTCCCATGTTTTTCAAACTGTGACTAACATGTGCTTCACAGTCAAAATTTAGGAAAAGTTGGTTTTTACTGATTCATTCACTAAAATATTTTGTGCCTGTAGAAATAAAAATATAGTGCCATTTAATATTTATTGAGTGCTTGCAATGCACTAGCCACTTTACATATATTACTTTACTTAATCTTTAGAGCCACCCTATGAATTATTTATACCATTTTATGATGGAAACTAACGGGGAAAGTGATAAACCAATTGCCTGAACTTATAGTCCTAGGAGCTAGGGGCAAAGTTTTAGGAAACTAGGTCTAACATCAAACCCAGATCTTACCACTACGTAAATTATCCTGAGCCACTTAAATGAACTGGACATATAGAGGTCATAAACGCTGATTGGGCTACTGTTTGCACGTGTAAGAATGTACACAATCATTAACTGAGAAAAAGTTTATCTACCTTATGCATTGTATATCATGGGCAAAAATAATTTATTTTTAAAGTTATATTTAGATAATATGTTGTGCCATTGTCTCAACTCTAGATTGAGATAGAGTTAGATATTATGGCACAATATGTTATCTAAATATTAGTTCAAATTCTTTCAAACAGCAGAATTCTATGAGATGAATTTTATAGGCCCTTCAATCTCTAAAGACTCTAAATCGTCATGGTCACTAGTTAAAAGGACTGTGCTAAGTAAGAGGTAGAATAAATGTTTCTTTTAGAAGTCAAGATCCATACAAGTTTGGACATTAAGAAAGGAAGAATGTTTTTCCTTTGCACATAATATTCTATCAATTATGGCTTTGATTAGCATGACATTAACAAACCAGGTGAAAACTTGAAAATAAAAAATGTCAGCCAGTAGTTTGGGCTGAATTTTGGAAATAACTAAGTTAGCGTTTTTTGTTCTCTTCTCTTCACTGGATTAATTTGTGGTTTTTATTTTACATAAGCACATTCGCTAGAACTACTCAAACTTGGCAGTCATTTCTCCTTCCACACTCCCTCGCACAATGGCTTGAAAGGTACTTTTTAAAAAAACTTCCTCTTTTTTCTCTTCCTTTTGTCTTCCTGGAGTGTTATATGTCTAAGTGACAGGAGTCTTACACGTATTTTGGAAGATAAACACCCTGCCTCTGTTAGGTACAACAGAAGGATTCATACATCATTTACGCATCCCTCTTCTCACCCGTCTGGCTCAGGAGAACAATAACCCTGGCTGGACTTCAGTGCATTATGGCAGATTGCTGTCCAGGACATCATTATTGGTAATCTTGTCTTATCTTTGGTTCATGGATGTCACAGAGGATACTGATCCCAGAGTGAGATTTCTGCAGCAAGCCTGAGACTCATTATATGTTATTATTCCACTGGCAAAATGACGAGTACTATGTTAAGATTCAGTACAGCTTTTGAAAATAATTTTCAAAGAAATATACATTTAACCATTTTGTTCATGATTTTCACTTTTAAAAATTAGAGGATCACCATTTTACAAATAATTCTTAGTATTTTAAGCCTTTTTAATGATTGAGTCTCAAAATTCTAATGAACTCTTCCTTTAACATAAAACAGAAATCTGAAAAACCCATCTATAACACTCCTAATTGAAATGTGCAATGCCCAGGAGACGAATTGCTCGTGTTTCTGTGTGAAACCAAATTGGCTATCTTTTTTTTTTCTTCCTCGGTGAATTGATCAAATTGGGATTACATTATTTGCTTGATCATTATATGTGCATAATTCACATTACCCAGGGAGTATCGCTCATGGCCGATTTTTCAGGAAATTGAATGGACTTGTGCTTTGTGGGCCTGCTGAAACTTCTGCAGCATGCCTCACACTGAGTTTGACAGTGGGCTGCCATTGTCAAAATCGTCCATCTGAATGGCATTGTTGTGGAGTTGGAGAAGGACTATGGGGAAATCTTCGCTTACAGTCAGGGGCCAACTCACAGGAGACAAAGTAGTAGCCTGGTCCACAATATGTATATTACTTTCTCTCAAACCTATAACCCTGACCTCCAACCGTTATGATTTTTACTTAGGCAGAAACAGCATAAATCAATATCATTGGCTTCAAAGAGTAGCCATGGCATAGAGGCCTTCTTCTGCTTTAAATTGTCTATTTTAGAGATGGGGCTACGTTTTCTGGGCCTATTTTATCCTGAAGAGATAATCTCTGTGATTCAGAGATTATTTTGCACTTACTCCACAAAGGAAGTGTTCCTGCACGCTCACTAGTGCATCTCTGAGTAACAGACGATCACCTTTCTATGACAGCTTTTTCTCCTCAAATACATTCTATATTAAAAACCTGCTTTACACAACCTGTGCATGACTCTGCATATAAAATACTGAAACATCATCATTTTAATGAGATAGTCAACCTAGTACTTGAAGAATTTATATTTATGGCCCACAGACTAGCAACCTTCCAACATGAGCTAGGTGATGCATTTCTAGTAACTTCAGATTAATCCTTTTCATTATAGGAGTAGGTGCCCATGAAAATGAATAGAAATTGCTGATCTCATTAAAAGCTGAATTGAAATCAATTCTTATGGTGGCAGTAGCTACAATGTGTGATAATTTTCTAGCTGCTATATGAGTTAAGTCCTATAATTACTTTTAAAAAATTCTAAATAGCATAATTTTAAGTTGTATTGTATTTTTATGTGTATATTTGTATGTGTGTTGGAGGAATTGGTATAGAGATATATTTTAAAAAGCTTGAATTTTAATTAGGTTGGCTTGGTTTTTATATTCACAGGGCTTTATATATATCTTTCTACAAACACAACTTTTTTTCCTCTAATTCTTTTGGTTTTCATTCTCATTTTGAGACACTGATCCTCAGATTATGACTTGTTAAATGCATACTATGCTAGAGGGCTATTTTTATGCTCACAGACTCAAATCATTCTGAGATTTAATTTCCCTTCTATAGTGTGAAACAAATTTTTAAATTTAAAAAGATGAAAACATTTGTCTTTGCCCTAGGGCCCTGATTTAAAGTAAAGGCAGAGGGTTAAATATCAAAACTTTAATATAAATCAGGTGCATGCATTTCTAAGTAAAGGTCTGGCACCATCTGCACAGGGCCTTGATTCCTCTAGCTGGAGGGCTGGAGAGTCTGTTTACAAAAGAATACACAATTTAAATAGAACAAGTGCCCTTCTATCAAATAGAAGAGAAGAGTCACGTTCATTCGTCATTACAAGCACATCATTTCCTTTTCGGTAAGTTAATGCCCTTCCTTAAAAGGAGATTAGTCCTGTAAAGTAAAGAAATTGAAGCTGGCAGTCAGCATCCGGGAGTAGATACAGATTCGAAATTCTTTAAAAGCCTGTGCATGCAGACCCTTTCAGAATCTCTTAAAACATCGCCAGAGAATACTGGTATATCCACATTCACCTACCAGGATTATTTCACAGTCATGACCACATAACTTGTCACAGTAAGAATCTGCATGCGAGTAGATATCAGTTCTCAATCAATACTGTGGGAACTTGTTGGTTAATGTGTCAAGAAAGCAAGTGAAAAAAAACACAAGGGGGTTCATAAAGGTATTAATCTTAAGATATGACACGACAGGCCATACCTTGATTTTTGCTAATGTCTGTCCTCTATGAGATGGCCCCAGTTTCTTTAAAAACTTACCCTTAAAATTAGATGCAATGGGTAATTATCCTTGTGGGGAATTTAAATTCATGCCTTGATTTCTTTCACAGATGAATCTCATACTATGAACACAAGGATAGTAACAGGCCAAGGAGCATTTAAATATTTATGCATATTCTACTTAGATTTATATTTGGAAGCATTTTAACCCTGGTAGAAGAAACATTTCTCTTCTCATGAGCTATTCTATTTTCTAGGACTTTAAAAGTGGGTATGTTAGTACAGAAAAGCAGCAAAGGAGCCAATCGACCCTGTAGCTTTGAACAAAGACAATTCTATTAAACATTCCTTTACAAATCATGATTAGGGAATTGGCTGAGAGTAACAACATGCATCATAGATAAATTGAAAATTGTTCCAGGTATTATCACACAACAAAATATATGTCACACTGATGCTGTATTCAAGACACCTCAATAATTTATTGGTTTCCAAGTCACTTAGAAAACCTGCATTAGTTTAGGATGTTCATTAATAGCATTGTAATCTTGGGGAAAAAATAAGGGTTTAAGTTTTCTGACTATCTGCATTTGGGACAAAACCCTAATTGTTAGGTTAATTTGTTTTATATCAATCAAGGTTTTAGATTTTCTTTTAGAGAGTTAGTCTGGGGCATATTATGTTAGCAATGATACTGCTGCCCTTGTTTTTACAACAGTTTTGACACAAAGGAGTATAAAGTCTAGGGAAACATATTCCTATAGATGGTAAAGCATTGCAAGAAAAGCAGTCCGAAAGGAGGTAGTTCAATAAGAAATGTAAAAAAGAAAAAGAAAAAGAAAGCACTCTGTTAGACCTAGTTCAATCCTGGCCTTAAACTAGCTGAGTGATTTGGTGCACATACTCCTGAAAGTCACAGTTTCTTTATTCATAAAACATAAAACACAATGCATATTGCATCTGATTGTTGCAGGGGTTAAAGGAGATGGTATATGTGAAGAGTATGGAGCATTGTCTGTTTCTGTTCTCATTACCATTTTAGGTGATAGAAAAGTTAAGATGCACCAATTCCTCTCATCCTGGACTTCTTTTAAAGGTCTCAGAAGAGATAAATCTCTCCATTTCTCATTTCTTGGGTTTTCCTTCTAGGCAGAGATGCCAACCAGTAGGTCAGGAAAAACTTCATGGGTATACAACCTCATGATTTATTTTGAGTACTGATATGACCAGAGTCAGTGGGCAAAGAAAATTGCGCACAGTGCCTTGGAGCTCAGTTGAACTCACAGATGCAACTTGGCCTCCTTGTACTTAACTCAAATTCTTTTCATAATGAACTTTCATTTTTGTCTACAACACAAATTCCTACTATCTCATTTCAAAACCTAACCTGCGGCGGTGGATCTAAATAGACCCCACGTGATTCAACCTGTACTATGCACTGAATTTTGAAGCAATGTTACAAAGCATTACCACACAGATGGATCCCATTGTCACAGTGAAGGGGAGTGGAGTCTGCATTGGGAATCTTTACTGAAAATGTCACAAACATATTCATCTCCTACATTCTTTATGGTTCTCCTCATTTTTAAATTGTATGGATGTAAACATCTTATGCAGTGTCTTATTGTTTCTCTCTTGGATTTGTATTATTTTTACAAGTTTTGTATTGTTGCTGACTTGTACAGTTTCTCATTTACATATTTAAATTTTTAATATATTTTCTAACCAATTTTGGTTCTTTTTTTGCTATTGCTCCAATATGATAGATTTTGGCTATGAATCTTCTCCACTAACCCCTACTACCCATCCCATACACATAATAGTATTCAATATACTGGCATTAGAAAGCAGTTGTCATATAAATAATATAGTCATGATTCAAGTAAGCGGTCTTTAGCCTTGTCGTGGATAAAGAAAAACAAAGACTGGCCACTAAAAGGAATCTCAAAATAAATTAATTTGGTGGTATATATATGAGGGAAATGAAACCATAGAGAATCTGCACTCTCATATTCATTGCAGCATTATTCACCATGGTCAAGGTATGGGAACAAACCTAAACGTCTGTCAACAGTTGACTGCCTAAAGAAATCACAGTGTACATATACGTATATATCTAAGTGTACAGATATACAACTGAACATTCAGCTTAAAAAAGAGATCTTGCCATTTGTGACAACATGGATAAACCTGAGGGACATTTTGCTAAGCAAAATAAACTAGACACAGAAAGAAAATACTATATGATCTCTCTTATATGTGGAATCTTTAAAAAAGTTGAATACATAGAAATGTAATAAAATGGTGATTATCAGAGGTGAGGTGGGGAGTTGAGAAGAAAGGGGGATGAGAATTAGAAGATATAGGTCAAAGAGTAAAAATGTACAGTTATGTAGGGTGAATAAATCTAGAGCTCTAAAGTACAGCATGAGGACTACAGTTAATAATATTTTATTATATACTGGAAATTTTCCAAGAGTATATTTTAGGTGCTCTTGCCACAGAAAGGATGACTATATGAGATGATGGATATGTTAAATTGTTTACCTGTAGTCCTCATTTTATATATATATATATATATATATATATCTACATATATATGTGTGTGTGCATATGTACACACTATATATGCATACACTATATATACCTACGTGTGTGTGTATATATGTGTGTATACGTATTTAAATATGTGTATACGTATACACACATATATATACACACACACGTAGGTATATATAGTGTATGCATATATGTGTGTATATATGTATATATATGCATACACACATATATGTGTATATACACACATATGTAGGTATATATAGTGTATGTATACATCTATGTGTATATATGTATATTTCAAAACATCATGTTGTACACCTTGAATTTATACAATAAAAGACATGTAAAAAAGAAAGGCTTATGTGTTAAGAAAAAGAAAAAGAGAAGGAGAGACAAAAAGAAAGAAATAGAGAAACGAAGTTAGTTGATTACATGTCTCAAGCTCCATAAAGAAGATATAAGGTCCACTGTAATACTTCCTTCCTATCTGCCTCTAGTAAGCCCATTACCAAACCTCAACATCCACATTTCCTGAAAAATGTCTTCACTAATATTTTACGTTCTAGTGCAATTTCTTTCTCTTACCTTCCCATAATTATGTGTCACAATAATGCGAAGATCTGCTTGGACTTGGAACGTTTCTTATTGTTTGAGATAAAGGAACAAACTTAGCAGGCAGAGCCAGAAACATCTTTAGTGGGAGGGGCGTAGGAAAAAACTTGAATTGTTGTTATTTTTATTTTAAAATCCACAAACTTCAGGCACCAGTGTGGGTGAACAGAGTTGAAGATCATAAGAGGTATGCAAGCCAGTGGGTATCAGCAATGGACTACTGAAGGAATTCAGTGAAATACAGGATCAGAGAGAACAAATTATTTCCATTTTGTTAACATTTGGTGACTGAAACTCAGAAAGAAATGAATTTTTAAGAATGTAAAAAAGATGAATCTGAGTTTGTACTCTGGTTAAGTGGAGCTCACTTTATTTTTTATTTTTTTATTTTTTATTATACTTTAAGTTTTAGGGTACATGTGCACAACGTGCAGGTTTGTTACATATGTAACAACATGTGCCATGTTGGTGTGCTGCACCCATTAACTCGTCATTTAGCATTAGGTATATCTCCTAATGCTGTCCCTCCCCCCTCCCCCCACCCCACAACAGTCCCCGGAGTGTGATGTTCCCCTTCCTGTGTCCATGTGTTCTCATTGTTCAATTCCCACCTATGAGTGAGAACATGCGGTGTTTGGTTTTTTGTCCTTGCAATAGTTTGCTGAGAATGATGGTTTCCAGCTTCATCCATGTCCCTACAAAGGACACGAACTCATCATTTTTTATGGCTGCATAGTATTCCATGGTGTATATGTGCCACACTTTCTTAATCCGGTCTATCACTGTTGGACATTTGAGTTATGCAAGCCTGTGGGTATCAGCAATGGACTACTGAAGGAATTCAGTGAAATATAGATCAGAGAGAACAAATTATTTCCATTTGGTTAATGTGTGGTGACTTAAACTCAGAAAGAAATGAGTTTTTAAGAATGTAAAAATGATATGAATCTGAGTTTGTATTCTGGTTAAGTGGAGTTCACTTTCTTTAATAGAGAACACTAGATAACTGCTCTTTGGAGACACTGATTATCTCCCTTCTTTTCAACAGCGGCTGACTAATAAGATCAATGAAAAGTTATAAATATAATAAGTTGTTATTGTTTACTGCTTACATAAATAAAAAATAACTGTTATCTGATGGTAATTTGTAAAATTGAGATTAAGTAGCTTTTCTTCAAACAAGTAACTCCTACAGTGGTTTAGGGTCAAGGCAAATGTTCTGCGTAATCCACTGTGAGGCCAGCGTTCATCCGTCTCCACAGAGCCCTCCATCTTCATGTAGGCAGAGGGGCTGAGTGGGGAGCTTAATGCTAAGATTCTGTGATCCAAATATAATAGTGAACGGATTTAAAATTCACCTTTCAAAAGATCACAATCCCCAGCCTAAACCAAATATTCAATAAGTTCCTTTATGCTATTTTTGTTGGGTTCACAGTTTGTTTAGTTTTCTATCTAGCATTTGGGGTCTTAATGCTTATTTTCTCCTTGCATTTTTTTTAGCATCTTCATTTTGTATATGCTAACATTTCTTTCTATACTCAACACTAAACACATTTCTTCCCAGTGAACACTTCTATTTCCCCTTCCCTGCCATACCCTACTTCCTTCGGATCTTCCACCAAAGGTAATGATCTCTGAATTTATAGCTCAAAAAGGTAAAACTGCCAAACAAGAAAAACACATTGCTTGATTCATTTTAAAGTTATTTCAGAGGATGTCAAGATAAATGAGTTGTATTCCATAAACAAGGAAAGAAATATTAACAGATTAAGAAGTCATAACTGAAACACAAAAATGAATATGCTAATCTGATAAAAACGATTTCATCATTTCAGATATAAGTGAATAATTTTTATACACAACTATAGCACAATTGCATTTTATGACTTTTACAAACAATCTCACTAATATAGCTTTTTTTTTTTTTTGAGACAGCGTCTCACTCTGTTGCCCACGCTGGAGTGCAGTGGCATGATTTTGGCTCACTGCAACCTCTGCCTCCCGGGTTCAAGTGATTCTCCTGCCTCAGCCTCCTGAGTAGCTGGAATTACAGCTGTGTGCCACCATACCTGGCTAATTTTTATATTTTTAGTAAAGACAGGTTTTCACCATGTTAGCCAGGCTGGTCTCAAACTCTTGACCTCGGATAATCCGCCCACCTTGGCCTCCCAAAATGCTGGGATTACAGTCATGAGCCATTGCGCCTGGCTAATACAGCTCTTTAAAACTTTTATTTCTATGCTTTATGTGTTATAATAGCAACTATGTAATTTGCACTCACTTTATGCTGAGATTTGTATCAGCATTAAAAATGTTGTTTCAGTATTTACATTAACCCTAATAGGTGTTATATTAATCTCATTTTATCAATTACAAATGAGTTTTATAGATGTTAAGTAAATTTCCAATTCTGCATAACTAATAAACATCAGAGTGAACATTCATAGCCAAGTCGATAGAACTCCAGAGTCCATGGCCATTGCCTTTACAGTTATAATCCAATAACTTCAACCTCAAACATCAAATGGAAAATATACTGAAAATTATTATTTATTTTCTTGAAAAGTTTTTAGCCTATCTAATGAGACAGATCTACTGAGAGCTTCCTTGGAATCATGGAATCTCGGAGGTTCCTTTGTCTACTATTTTGTCTGAGTCGGGAATCCTCACTACAATACTGGTGATAGGTAAATGTGTTGCTTCTTCTAAACATTCCCCATAGCAAAGAGCACCTGATCTGATAAGACATATGTGTATATACATCAATCAAGGACCACTATAAGTTTTTTGTTTTTTTAATCCTCTATTATTGAGTAGATATTTGCTTTCATTAACATCCATTGATTCTAATTCTGTAATAACCAGACTCACAAAAGTGAAAAGTATTTTAATATAACATGTGAGACTGAAAAGGCAGTAGAGAAAACTCAACCTAGATGTATAGGTATTCTAAACACAAATAACAATAAATGTATGAGCATCTTCTATTCCAGAGTGGTTGAGAAAATGATTTTATTTTCTTGCCTTAGAAGATATATAATTTAGAATCCTATCTGGGGTGCATTATTATTTTAACGCAACAGCATTGTAGCAATAGAACCATGTAATACTATGATAATCCTATAGAAAATGCAGAGAATTATTCTATGTCAGATGTAGCCAAGGTTATCTGGTGAGGAAATAACTTTAAATCGGATGCAGGGGTACCAAACTGAAAAAATTAGTATTTTCAAAATGTCTCATGACATTGGAGAATATAAAACAGTAAAATCTATTTTTGGCATAAACAGTGTTTGATAGTGGAGGAGTGAAAAGGGCATGATAACTTTCCTCACCATCATGAGTCATGGTTGACACTCCTGTAAGAAAAGACAGATTAACAAGAGAATAGCCCAACAACTTCATTTAACTGAAGTTTTATGTGACACAGAAGCCAAATGAAGATAAAAAGACACAGGGAAAACTGTCCATTTTTATGCTTAGGTTGAATGAAGAATGGACCATGTAGAAATGTGACTGGACAAAAGATATGATTTAATACTAATAGACTGAGTGAATAAACCCAGCAAAGCCTGTCTGTTCAGATTCTTACTGGCCTGTCTGTTGTCGAATTCCTTCTTCCTATGTATAGACCAGAACCCTCTAAAATGAGAGTCTTATGACTTGTCAAACAAGAGTGGGTCAGATAATTTTTCTATAATCAGCTCCTAAACACAAAGGTGGGAAAAATTTAAAGTCAAACTTGTAATTTTTATGGTTGTCTTTGGGAAAGAGGTGCTCTTGTTTCTGTGACCCACCTTGGGAAAGGGGAACTCTGGTTTCTCTGACTTGCTTCAGGGAAATTTAACCATCCCCCTCCTAACTGCTTCTTCCTACATTCACTTGTACTTTGTCACCACCAGAATCACTCTTACCAAAATAGTCAGTGCTCTTAGGGAGCCAGTGACAGGGTTTGTGAGTTGGGTACAGTGTATACTGCTCAGGTGATGGGTGTGCCAAAATCTCACAAATCACCACTAAAGAACTTAAAACACCACCTGTTCCTCAAAAACTTATGGAAATAAAAAAATAATAAAGCCACTGACAGGGTTTAAGTGAAAGTACTTTGAAGTACATGTCGGAATGAAAGGATGCCAATGCTGCTGCCCCCAATACTTTGAGTATGAGAACTTGGGAAAGTAACATACATATTTGGGTTTCTATTTAATCATTTACTAAATAATATTGATCCTTACTATCGTGCAAGTTTGTTGGTTGATGATGATCAAATCATATATGTAAAATGTGATTTGCAATGGGGGTGTGTGTGAGCATATATATATATATACACACACATATACACATATATACAAAGTATACACACATGTGCATATATACACATATATGCAAACACAGAAATATTTAGCAATACCTTTTTTTGCAAAGATAACAATAGCGAGTGCTTGAGTTATTCTTATACATTTGTACCATTCTAAGTATTTCTATGCATCAACTAATTTGCTCATTTCACTGTTATCCCCATTTTACAGATAAAATGAACAACTTTCCTAAGATTACATAGCTAGTAATTGCAAGAATTATACATTACTACCAGGAGATCTAACTCCAGAGTCCAACACCCTTAACCACTACATCACCTGTTTAATGTTGCCTATATGCTATAACTCTGGATCTTAATACTATTCAGCTTTATGTTTACGAGGAATAAAATGTTGTTTGTCCAAATCTAGATTTCAGCAAAATGTATAATTTCAATTAGCAAAATATTAAGCTTTGTAAGAATAGTCAAAAGAAAATAATAGTTAATACCTAATCTGTTTTGTTATAGTTAGTGTCCTGCTAGCAATGAGTGAATTCAAATTTTACTTTTGTTTCATTTTGCTATTTGTTTAACAGTTGGAGTCATTCTTGGACCTTCATCTATGAATCCCACGAAATTTTTTACCCCTACTAGAGACCATATGAAGTAAATAATAAACAATATTAGAAGACCGTCACTCATGTTGAAAGCCCCTTGTCACATGTAATGTAATGCAATAGATAGTGTTTTGGACTCCTATTCAAGTGTAAGATTTCATCATTTACAGTCATTCTTAAAAGATTTTAATTACAACTCGTTTCTCTATCTCATTCGATTTATCCATATTGTGATGTTAAATCTAACTGTAGTATACTATAAGAGACATATCATAGCCTTAAGATTAATGATACCCTTAAGGCCCACTAATATATCTCTCAGGGCCTACACTATGTGTCACTTAGCAATATGATGTAACCTGGCCTAAAGATTTCCAACCCTGGCCCAAGGATTATGGGCTTTCTACAACAATATGGTCAGTGTGACCTGGTTGTATTATAGGCAAGGTCATCTGAGCACAAATGCAACTTTCATGAAGCTTAAAATAGAGTTCACACTTACTAGAATAGCTTAAACTCCCTTTGTGAAAGAAATATCTAGTAACTGACCCAGGCTGAATATAGGTGTCAGAAAGGGAGAAAAATCCCCCAAATTTGATAATGGTTTCCAGATGGAGACTCTTCCGTGACTGGCGGTCATCTGACCTGTGACTGCTTCCGGCCCAGTCCCCTGGTCTGCTCCCACCATCTGTCTTGAAAAGGTGCTGCCAGCATAAGCGGCCTGAACACCAGACTGTGCCTGAGACTCAACTTTGTGTTTTGTTGTTTTTTTTTTTTTTTTTTTTTTTGAGACGGAGTCTCGCTCTGTCGCCCAGGCTGGAGTGCAGTGGCGCGATCTCGGCTCACTGCAAGCTCCGCCTCCCGGGTTCACGCCATTCTCCTGCCTCAGCCTCCCGAGTAGCTGGGACTACAGGAGCCGCCACCGCGCCCGGCTAATTTTTTTGTATTTTTAGTAGAGATGGGGTTTCACCGTGTTAGCCAGGATGGTCTCGATCTCCTGACCTCGTGATCCACCCACCTCGGCCTCCCAAAGTGCTGGGATTACAGGCGTGAGCCCACCGCGCCCGGTCTGAGACTCAACTTTGAAAGTGAATCAGATGGAAGGTGAAGTCGCCCCCTGGTGATGCTGGCTAGCTAGGACCACCATGGACCCCTTAAGATGACACTAACCATGCCCTGGATTAATCTGATTCTAATTGGTTTCTTCAATGATGTTTTTGATTTCTGGATATTTAGCATATCTCAAGAGAATTTTTCAGAAAGACTTTCTAACTTTCGAGAGAGGTGGCATGAAGCTGTTATATAATATACTCATGGAAGATACTGCTAGTGGATCTTCAGACATAGCCTTCTTTTAAAGAAACCAGTCTCATTTTTATGGTGGGTGGTGCAGGTACTCTAAGGAAGAACATGAGTGAAATGCTTATATGCTGTTCAAACAGGCTGCTGAAAATAACCCTGACTAGTCTCAGAATCTCCTAGAAGAAATTCCCATCCCCGTCTCTTTTGTGTGTGTGTGTGTGTGTGTGTGTGTTTCAGCCATGTGGTATAAACCTTTCAGGAGCTTATTTGTGATTGTGGGTGGTTTAGACAATGAAATGCTATTCAGGCTATTGAAGGGATAGTCACAAATCTAAAACACACACATTGCCCAGCACTTATTGTGGTCTCACTTAGCATGCTTTCCTGAGTGTGAAGCTTTTGTCATTTTCCCAGTTGAGTCCCCAGACCTATTATTAGCATATTATGCTTTACAAGAGGGTGGTTTTTTAAATAACAACACTGAGAAAGCAAAACCCATTTGTTCATCCCAAGAGGTTTGAGAGCACATTATAAGCACACGGTGGTCAGAATAAAAACTGATACAAGTACGCAGTCCGTGATGGTTCCTAATTGGAGAAAATATCCAATTACAGCCAAAAGGCTGAGAAACAAATTGTTTACCACAGTAAATCATTCTCATAAATATAATTATTTTGAACATTTGAACTCTATTTAAGGATATAAACAGTGATGTGCGCTTCACAAGGAACTGTAGACAGCTGGCTGGCTTTAAATGTTAGTGGGAGCCACACTGGCGGCTGCCAAGGGCTTCTACTGTTCCATTTTAGCTAAAGGCAGGATTACTGAAGCTGCATTATATCCTCCATCTCATTTTCAGCTCTATTGCACCAATTATGCTGCATTGAGGCTTATAAGGACTCACATTGAGTTTCTGATAGATGGAAGAAGCCAGTCTATATTCTTTGTGATAAAAATAGTCATTAATTACTGAGACTTATAAACCGCTTAGCATCCTTCTTAATGTGGCCCCGTCAGGTGCTTCTCCTCATTCTATAGCTAATCAGCAAAAGGGGAGAAAAATCCTCAGGAAGTGGGTGATCTTTTTTGGCTCAAACATAAAGCCAAGGTTAAAAATAGATCTAAACTGCAATGAATACCTAAGCCAATATGCCTTCACTGGTAAAATACGGTCTTATTTTCTTTTCAATCAAAGTTGATTAAAGAAAAATTTCATGTAATATTATCTCATGGGGAAATTGTCAGTATAATATTTAAACCTGTCTGATACAGGACAGTTTGTTTGGATGCCTGTTAAACAACACAATACATTCTGAGGAGTTGGATGCATGAAAACACATTTACAAATAGTTCAAAATGGAGTTAGATAATAATCTAATTAAAGAAATGTGAAATGTCATGGGAATCCATAAAGTAATTTAGTAGAGAGGGAACCCAACTAGTAAAGGGTCTGCTGAAGGTAACAATAGATAGTTTCATCTTTGAATGGACAGTTTCTGTTTTCTGGTGAGATTTCAGGTTAGGCTGTTTTGGAATTGACTGCCATATCCAGTATTTGAATGTTTAACAATAGCCTTATGTTTAATCGGCAAAAATGCCCATGATGCCACTTTATTAAGGCAATCAGAATCATGGGGCAGTAAATGCCAGTATGAGAAACTATAACAGCCTTCGTTTGGTAGACAAGCTACGAATGAATGGCTTTTGTTTGTAAAAGTGTCCCACAGGTTGAAAAAATAGAAAGCATGTCTATATGGACTATAAACACATATTGAAGGCTTCTTTCTTTAACATACGTATTTCATGAATAAAAACCATGCTGTCAGGAATGCCGTACAACTGCATTTCATGCATTTTGATATGACAAATATTCGTGAATGGGGTACAGTGTTTCAAAGGAATGGGCAAAGAAAATTGGAGTGATGGTGTATCGGCTAAGTTGATTTTTATAAAAGCCTTGTAGAGAGCTTTAAAAATGAACAGTGTGTGCAGAAGGAAAAAAACAAATATGAAAGAAATTACAAGTGGGTTTCACTACATTACAAAGTTGAGATTGCTTATTAAATACATAACTTGTTTTTCTGCTAGACCAGTCATTTTACACAAGTGTGTGATTTGGCTTCCATTTATAATGTGTAACTGCAGCATGCTTCAACGATGCCACAGGGAATACTTGTTATGGTTTGAATATTTGGTTAAAGTCATTGGAAACATTCCAAGGGCATTTGCATACTCATGGTAGCTTTGGGTAAGCACATTCTTCCAGTTCACTTCTCTTCTTGGCAAGTGGGGAAAAAACAATTGCCCTCTAGACACGGGACAGACAATATAGTCCCATTTCCTTTCTTCCCATTCCAGGTTTTTAGGAATCAGTAGTAACTGTATTTGAAAGTAATTTAAATTTTCACTGCTCCTTGGGAAGAAGCTTCTTTAGAACCTTTCTGTAAAATGTTGAGCTGTTAATGTACACTATATATATAGTTATTTTAATTATAATTATTGTAGTTAAAACCAGCAATAAAATATTGATGACTTAGTTTAGCTTCTAAGTAAAATCCCATTGCATAGCAATTATGAAAGGCAGGGAGGGGTGGAGAGGAAGTATTATACAAGCAGACAAATGAGAGGAAATTTGCCCAAAACATACAGAAGTGGGTCCTTCATAAGCTAGACTAAGTATAGATTCCAGCACAAATTTTGTGATGGACACCTGGAGAATGTAAAAACCAAAAACTGCAACAGGTATTTTTTTCCCACTTTAAGCCTTTACTAGAAAGAATGACATATACAGTCTTTACATGTAGTACTTGATTTATTATAAAGAGGCAGAGTCACCCCCAAAGGGAGCCAGATACAGGATTCGAGACTGAAAGAATGGAAAAGAAACATTTAAATGTGTGCCAGGACCTTTTGTTTTCTAACAGCTCTGGTATTTTTGGTACAATTCGAAAGGCTTTGCAGGAACCATTCGTCAGCAAAGGGAAAACAGTCTTATTTTTCACAAAACAAGGTGCACATGGAGACAGGTAGTTGATATAAAACACTCTTTCCTTTTCACATTGTCACCTTTCCAGGGGTGCGTAGATAAGACGCTCACTTGGAAGCCATCTCCTCCTCTGCTATCTGTTATTGTTTTCTACCTCTCCCTGCCCCCGATGCCCTCGTTTCTTCTACATCTTATCCAGTGGTTTGTGTCCTCTTCTCTGGAATCTTAGGGCCTTGACTTCATCCTGTCTGGGAGCTTTAATGTCAAGGTCAGGAAGAAAATCCTGGATAGATTCAGGCGTAACCTGAGAACTGACAGAAATGATTCCTCGTGTCTGTGGTTAGGAGTAGGCCTACATCTTTCAAAATAATCAAACTGCAGGATCAAAAGACCTCCTCACCATCAGGGTTTGGAAGTAAAGGGAGAGGGGCAGAAGATTCCTTCCTGTTACGCTTTCCCTTTAGTGGCCTTCTTTGAGTTCTTGGAAGAGGTAGCACTATTTAGCTTTCCTCCGTGAGTGGGTTTATGCCTTAAAAAAATGTATTAAGAGCCAGGGTCTCACTATATTGCCTAGGCTTGTCTTGAACACCTGGGTTCAAGTGATCTGCCTGCTTCAGTCTCCCAAAGTGCTGGGATTACAGGTATGAGCCACTGTGCCTGTCAGAGGGTTTGTGTCTTTGGAGTTGAGGGTAAGAGATCTGTAAAACCTATGTACTAGGCAGCAGTTAGCCAACTGGAAAATGTCTCCCTTGGGCATTCATGGCTGATCATAAGTCGGTTATGCATAGAACTAAAAGACCAATCGATACGGTTTGACTCTATCTCCACCGGAATC
Organism: Nomascus leucogenys; assembly: GCF_006542625.1. Classification (NCBI taxonomy): domain Eukaryota; kingdom Metazoa; phylum Chordata; class Mammalia; order Primates; family Hylobatidae; genus Nomascus; species Nomascus leucogenys. The sequence goes on from NC_044401.1 coordinate 36,438,282, forward strand.
TCATCTTGATTATAGGTTCCATAATTCACACCTGTTGTTGGAGGGGGCCTGGTGGGAGATAATTGAATCACGTGGACGGTTTGCCCCATACTCTTCTCGTAGTAGTAAATAAGTCTCACGAGATCCGATGCTTTTATAAGGGGTTTCCCTTTTTGCTCGGCTCTCATTTTTCTCTCTTGCCTGCTGCCATGTAAGATGTGACTTTCGCCTTCTGCCGTGATTGCAGAGCCTCCCCAGCCGCGTAGAACTGTGAGTCCAGTAAATCTGTTTTTCTTTATAAATTACCCAGTCTCGAGTATGTCTTCATCAGCAGCAGGAAAATGGACTAATATACCAATTAAAGCTTCAGTAAGTAAAAAAGGAACAATATTGGCTCACATTATTGAATAGATCTGGGAACAATTTTGCCTGGGGTTGAAACTTTGATGAGGAACTAAATATTCTGTATATTTTTGACTTCCTTATCTTTGTTTTGCTTTCCTTCAGGTACAAATGTCACAATATGGCTCTCAATGCTAAAACCGTAGCGTTATAAAATACTCCAGTCTCTGGGGTAAATACCTTCTGTCTTAAGGAAAAAAAACAAAAAGGCACGTCTACTAAGAGAAAACTAGTGCTTCTTTCTTGCTACTTGGAACTGTGAATCTTCCTTCTGAACATTTTATTCATCTACTTTCCTTATCTAGGGTAGCAAGGAGCAAAAATAAATACAGGGCTGTGAAATCATAGGTTTTGTGATTTTCAGGATGAAAAATCCCCAGGCTGCCAGACATCCCCCTCCCAATAGGGGAGAAGGCCCTCTATTTGTGGGAGACGGCTGGAACCCCATTTCCACATTTCTTATCAGTGCCTGTTGAGGCCTATGCCACAGAGTATCTGTGGTGCTGTTGCTTAATCTTGAATGAGAATGAATTATAAAATTAGTACAATGAATTATAAAACTACTTAATGTAAAGGTTTTCCTAGTCTTTTTCACTGGGTCCAGTTTAGCACTGATAAGGAACTACGGAAGAATGTCATTTTTAATTCCCTCTTAAAAGTTACTGCTATAATTTAAATGTGTCCCCCAAAAGCATGTGTTGGAAACTTAATTCCCAATGCAACAGTGTTGTTGGAAGGTGGGGCCTAGCAGGAGGTGTTTAGATCTTGAGGGGCCCTCCCTCATGAATGGATTAGGGCTGATTAGAAAAGGGCTGTAAGCTGTGAGTTCAATCTCTTGGGTTTATGTGTGACCTCTCTCTCTGTCTGTCTGTCTGTCTCTCTCTCCTTTCTTACCCTTCCACGTTCCACCATGGGGAAACACAGCAAGAATACCCTCACCAGATATGGCCTCCTTGATCTTGGACTTCTAGCCTCCAGAACTGTTAAAAATAAACCTCTGTTCTTTATAAATTACTCAGTCTCAGGTATTCTAGTTATAGCAACACAAAATGAGGGCAGATGCTGTTTATACATACTTCTTGCTGATAAAAGCAAAGCTAAAACTCAATTTACAAATGGGTTATCTGCCATTACTGCCATGTGGATATTAACCAGTAAAGTTCCCAGATTTCCTATAGAAAAGCACAGCCAAATATTCCAAGGTTCATTTTCCTGAATGCCTACTGGATGTCTCTATGAATGTGCCTATCATCTGGAGGTCTGACTCCTGCTGACCCAAAGCAGCTCCGGGAAGATACCCTCTAATGCAATTATGACAGGTGGGGGAGATCAGCATAAGCTGTCATGGATAAGCTATAATGACTACAGAATCCCAAAATATGTTTAGCTCTTTAAAATTGGTTGTTCCTAGCATATTTTATTATCTAAGAGTTGTGGGGGAAAAAAGTCAGCATTCTGTTTCATCCAGGTGTTGGGAAATAGTTCTGTAGAGCAGGTTTGAATGGACAATAAATGGGAGTCATGACGTAGTTCACAGATTCTTTATGAATCCCACAAATATGTATTAAGAGCCTACTGTGTAACATACACAATACAAACATATTCCCTGGCTTTAAGCATCATGTGAATATTTTAAGGTCTTTTGGTTTACTTAAATGTTTTCTGGTTTCGAATCTTTCTGAAATTCAGTGAGGACTCATATTACCAGAGAAAGAGACTTGCCTGTCTATAGATGAAGCCACTACTATTTACAAGGGAAAGTGGCTAATGTTCAGTCAGAAACAATTGCCAACACTCATTAGCATCAGAGGACCAGGGCAAATTGTGGAAAATGAGAGCAGATCAAGTGAGGCTCATCAAACACAGGGGGCCTTGGGAGGATCGTGAATGTAGGGACTGAGATTTTAGTCTAAATCTGTAATTCTGAATTGCCACCAGAAAATCAAAGGCTCATGTCTGAAAGTTAATTGAGGTAGGGTTGTTACATAATTTAGGATTTTCCTTAAATATCTTAAGAATTTATTAAGAAACATTTAAAATAAAGTAGTCTGTCTGTTAGAGGAAAAGTTAATCATTTTGCTAAAGTTGATTATTTCATATTTTCTAAAATGTTCCCTGTTGAAAGAAAAATAGTATCATGGACTAATTAAGAAAGACTATTGACTACCATGCCTGGCTTGTTGACCCTGATTAACTGATGAGTGTCTGATATTAAATTTGTTTTTTAAAATTATGGAAAGTCAGATTGTGTCCAAAATGTATACAAGACTTTGAATAATAAAGAAAATGTTTAGAACTTTTGTCATTGGTCAGGGTGAAAAATTTCCTTACTGAATCCAAGTAGAAGATATATTAACTACTGTATTTTTGAGTACCTGTGTTAGACATTTATTTCCTGTTCTCAAGGAATTCATATTTTCCCCAGAAAGACTGACCTTCTTCACTCATCACCAAGTACCAAACACCAGTGTCAGACACTAAACTTAGTTCTTTTGGGACTTCGCTAGTCCCAAAAGCTATAAAGCAAGAAGTACAACAGGATTCTTGGAAGAGTAACAATCTGGGTGGGTTATGATGAAAATGATTGATTCAGTCCCTGCCCTCACATAAGTTGTACTCTATTGTTGGGAAGTGGAAAGGAGTGATGTTTAATCAAAGAATCCTACAGTACAAATACAACTGGGATAACTGGTGTCAATAAATTCTTATTGTTCTAAAGAGAGCATACTAGGGGGATTTTATCTAGTCAGTAAGAGTAGGAAGTGATTTCTGGGGACATGACATTTAGCTGATATCTGAAGGATGCTTAAGATTTAATTAGAAAGAAGTACAGAGGGGACTACGAAGCAAAATGTGTAGAAGTAGCTAAAGAGGCCCTGCGAAGAAAGGAATCATAGCTCCTTGCTGAAGGTGAAAGACGGTGTGGATGGACTACAGATGTTATGTGAAATAAGGATCTAAGTGAGGGATCTCAGACTACTTGGCTTAGAGGGCACCTAATGATTTTGGACACTGCCTTAGGGCCTCTGGAAGCTACTAAAGTGTTAAAAACAGGGTGTGAGATGTATAAATTATCATTCCATTAAGATTGTTGGCCATATGTGAGGAATAGAATGGTAAGGAACACAAGTAATGATGAGCAGAGCTATCAGGCAGCTCTTGCAGTTGCTCATGTGAGAAACAGCCATCATCCAGAGCAGTGATGGTGGAGGTTGGGTCCTGCAGGTAGACTAGAGAGATATTTAGAAGCTATAATCACTAAGACTTGGTGCCAAGTATTGGATAAAGGCAGTGAAGTTCGGGAAGGTCTTAGGATAATTCCTTGGTATTTGGTATTTGTAACTGTCCTCTTTTTGATCAATTTCACCAAGAAAGGAAGTAAGAAAATGATTGTTTTGCTACCATGATGATATGCACATGTTGCCAAAGACATTAACGGAAGTGGTCAAAAGGTAACACAAGTGTTGGAGAGCTCACATTGAGGTTTCTCGTACACCCACATACACATACACACACACAAATATGTTCATGGAGAACCGTGATGGAATTGCCAGCATCAGGGCCAGTCAGCTATGATCCTCTGTATGAGTTTTGAGATCTTTGATTGTAAATAACAGAAATCAACTCTGAGTGAATTACATAAAAGGAAATTTGTTGGAAAAATAATGGAGGATTACAGAATTCATGGAATGCTGGGCATGAGCATAGGTTTTAGAAACAGGCAGGGGCCAGGCACGGTGGCTCATGCCTGTAATCCCAGCACTTTGGAAGCCCGAGGCAGGCGGATCACATGAGGCTGGGAGTTCAAGACTAGCCTGGCCAACATGGTGAAACCCCGTCTCTGCTAAAAATACAAAAATTAGCGTCTGTCATCTCAGCTACTTGGGAGACTGAGGATGAGAATCACTTGAACCTGGGGGGTGGAGGTGGCAGTGAGCTGCGATCACACCACTGCACTCCAGCCTGGGTGACAGAGCCAGACCCCGTCTCAAGCAAAAAATGAAAACAAACAAAAAACAACAACAAGAAACAAGCAGGTCAGGTAGTCCCAAAAGCTAGAAAGCAAAAAACACAAGAGTCTTGGAAGAGTAAAAATCGGAGTGGGTTACAGCTGCTAGAATGAAATTCCAGTCATTGCTGGTCTCTTTATTCTTCTGCTCGAAAGGAAGCATCTGACTGGCCTAACGCAGGTCACATGTCATCATCCCTTAAATATGGAAGCAGGAAACCTTACTGGAGGAGATTATTCCTCGAAACGACATTAGGATCCTATCCGAAAGGGAAATTAAATTTGAAAAGCCTCAAACAAATCTCTGCTACATCTCAGAAGGCACTTAACTTACTCTCTTTTAAGTATTCACTGAAGCAATGCAGAAATGCAGCAACCCTTTCTGATATTTGTTTGCCTACAAATGTGAAAAAGAAAGCACCTTCTCTGAGTTGGCAGTAACTGTGACAGTGAAAAAATTATTGTGCTTGCCCCTTTCTGCATTCTCCTTTCCCTCCTCTTCACCTCACACATTCTAGGGTTGACCAGGTGGCCAGATCTATTCATCTTGGTTATTGCAAATACTGAATATGTCACATTACAGGGGGATGTTAGGTTAGTGGGTGAGGGTGGGGGTGTGAAGAGGAGAAGCTTCCTTTAGTACACAAATACAAGCTTGTTAAAAATTCAAATAAACTTTAATAAAAGAACTTTTACACAGATTAGTTATAAGTCAAAATGAATTCTAAAAGGATTTCATTATGATTCAGAAAGGAAAAAATATATTTTTTGTATGCTGCAGTTTTCTCTCCACACAATAAGCATTTTCTTACAATTCAGTACGTAACTCTTCTATAGTTACATACTTTAAACAGAAGACATTCATATCACTGTTGATTTACATATATTTCACAATACTTCCCCACCCCCTACAAAGACAATTCAAAGATATTCACCAGAACGTTTACAGTTGCATATGGAATAATGTTTGCAAGAGTTTTGCTTGTACCCATCACTTTCCTGTCAGTACAATTCTTCTCACTGTTCTGAGGAAAACACGTCTCTCTTTCTGAACACAATTTTGGTTCCCAACTGTGTTAAGTAATTTATCTCCAGTTGTTGTCCCAAATCCTGCATCAAATTACCTAAGTTGTCAGTCAGGTTTCCACATATTGATTCAGCAATCTCCGCCGCGTCCTGACCAGCTCCAGCAGAGAGCTGATTGCTTTACTCCAAAATCCTTTGAAAAGTTAAATTGTTAACAATACAAATTCACTGGAAATTGGGATAACTCTTTGCCTCAGCTTCAGTCTCTTCACCTTGAGCCCCGGGCAGTTAGAACTCATCTCCAGGCGGCAGGGTGGGGAATTGGAAAGGTGAGTGGTAATGCAGTTATTGCCAGGAGCCAAAGGAATAGTTAGATGTGTAGTTAATTCTGGCAGTAGGTGCTCAGGTGCCCACCTGCTTCCCAAAGCAAACAAGTACTGATAAGGATGGCCAATGAAATATAATCTGCATTCCAGGGTCCCTGCATATTCCTGGCCAAATAACCAGAGAGAGACAAAAATAAATTGGCCGAAAGGGCAAGGGATCTATTTACTTTAACCTAAACCTTTGCTTAGATTCAGCTCTTGACTAAGAAGAAATATTTTCTTTTTTCTTTCTTTTCCTTTTTTTTTTTTTTTTGAGACAGGGTCTTTTGTTACCCAGACTGGAGTATAGTGGTGTGATCATAACTCACTATAGCCTCAACCTCCTGGGCTCCAGTGATCCTCCTGCCTCAGCCTCCCTGAGTAGCTGAGACCACAGGTGTGCACCACCACGCCCAGCTAATTTTTGTTATTTTGTGGAGGGGGGAGGGGTGTCTCATTATGTTGCTTAGGCTGGTCTTGAACTCCTGGCCTCAAGCAATCCTCCCACCTCTACCCCCCAAAATGCTCAGATTACAGAGACACATTTTCCTGTAATACCAATTAGAAACTTTATTCTGTGGTTTATTTCCATGATAGCTAATGAAAACCATACCTGATTGCAAATATCATACCTTTATAAGAAGGCACTAAAGCCTTAAATAGCCTTGAGTGCTTTCTACTTAATGTTCAATTTGTAGCTAATATACTTTAGGAGTTAAGTGCTAGTGTTTAACCTGTTAAGAGATTGTTAACTTGGGTGTTTAACAATGAGCTGTTTTGAAGACTATTACAAGCAAGCAGGTGTTTAAGAGAGCTGATCATAATTTAAAGTACTTGACTGAAAAATAGGAATCTTTAAAAATTATATTTATGTATTAAAGTCTTTGGTAAAATTTCTTTACGAAAAAAAAATGACCTAGCAAGGCAGCATAGTGCATTTGCATTGCTGTTCTTCATACTATTAGAATGCTGCATCTTGAAGTTGCAAGGGAACTTAGTTTATTTATTGCATCCTTCCATCCATCTTTTTTAAGAAACTGTTTTCCCTTATTTTATGCTCAGCAAACTTTCCCATTTCTCTGTCCTGTTTTTATAACAAAAATCCAAAAAAGAGATGTTTATAGATACATTAATTTATCTTTTCTTATCTGCTCCAATTAATAACCCCACTATACCATAAAAAATGATCTGTGAAGGCCACCAATGGCCTCTACATTGCAAAATCCACTTACCTGTTGTAATTCTTATCTTAGTTTACATCTCACAGGATTTTACATGATACACCAGTCCTTCCTTTATAAGCGTTTTGTTCACGTGGCTTATGACATACTTTCTCTATTGGTTCATCCTTTCTTCGTTGGCTACTCATTCTCAGTTTCATGTGATCTCGGCTCACTGCAACCTCCACCTCCCGGGTTCAAGAGATTTTCCTGCCTCAGCCTCCCTAGTAGCCAGGATTACAGGTGCCTGCCACCACGCCCAGCTAATTTTTGTATTTTTAGTAGAGACGGGGTTTTACCATGTTGGCCACGGTGGTCTCAAACTCCTGACCTCTGGTGATCTGCCTGCCTTGGCCTCCCAAAGTGCTAGGATTGCAGGCATGAGCCACCGCGCCCAGCCTCCCTGATGTTTTAATGATGAAAAACCATAGATTTCTTCTCTTTTCATTCTATGCTCATCCCCTTTGCAATATTGTCCAATTTTATGGCTTCATTTGTTGAACCTCAATAAGATATTTAGAGATAATGATTATAAATAATAATTGGATGATTTAGTAAACAGACACTGTATCTCAGTCAATTCTTATGCATTACCTACTTTATAAATATGAACTTTTTTCCACTTAGCTCAAATACAACAGAGAATCCATATATTTTGCTGATTTTCAGACTAGGAATGAGCAGTATATTAAGCCTGAACTAAAGACATAGAAATACACCAAAGGACGATTGAAATGGAAGATTAAAAGGCAATATTTTGTTTCAGCACTCAAAAGAATTGGATTTTTGTAGATGCCAAAAATTCTGTTTCTTACATGTGTAAGAAATCATCTCAAATATTTCCTTATCAAATATTTCATTAAGTTTAATCTATAGACAACAAAGCAAATACTTTCTAATTGCATTTTAATCCCTGAACTATAGTTTTCTTTGTGAACTGTTTGAGTTGTAGCTTGGCATCATCAGAAAAATGTATTGGAGTTTGGGATCCAATATGTGTACTGAACACACATTAAAGCAAAAGAGAGGAGACTGGTTTGGACAAAGAAAACAGTGGAACGGACTTGACAAAGCTTCCAGCAGTTCAGCAGGAACAAATTTGTTAGAGTGTTTTACATGAGGCTGAACTGTCTAAACTTTACACCTGCTCCTCCTTCAGTAACTGCATGTGGGCTGCCCTGGGAAGGGTGTGATCCCAGACTAGGCTGCTTTGTACAGTTGAGACAAACCTTGAAGAGACTGACAGTTGGATAGTGTGCTGAGCACACTCTTCACAGAAGATCTTTCATTTAAGAATGATCTGAGGGGCACATCTTCGCATCTACTACAGCATACCCCTTGCCTCACTGGGTTCTGCCTCAACTCTCTTTGGATAGCTGCTCCATTTCGCATGTCAGAATCCAAGATTTTCCTAATTGGAGCTCTGATGTGGCAAAACTGACTCGCCTTGGTTGGGCACTTAACCTTGCTTGTTTTGGGGCATTTAACCACTTGGTCTATTAGGTCCTGTACCTGGTTTTGGACATTTATGTTGATTGCATATTTTTGCTATTGTGAATAGTGCTGTGATAAATACACAGGTATCTCTTTGATATGCAGATTTCTTTTCCTTTGGACAAATATTCAGTAGTGGGATTGCTGGATCATATGGTAGCTCTGTTTTAAGATTTTTGAGAAGTCTTCTTACTGTTTTCCATACTGGTTGACTAATGTACATACCTACCATCAGTGCACTAATTCCCTTTTCTACATATTCTCACCAGTATGTTATTTTTGTTTCAAGAAATTTTTATGTCCATCTTAATTTCTTTATTGACCCAGTGGTCATTCAAGAGCATGTTGCTTAATTTCCATGAATTTGTATAGTTTTCAAAGTTCTACTTTGTATTGATTTCTAGTTTTTTTTTTAATTGTCATCTGAGAAGATACTTGATATGATTTTAATTTTTGAAAATTTGTTGAGACTCGTTTTGTGGCGTAAAATATAGTCTATCCTGGGGAATGTTCCATGTGCTGATGAGAAAAATGTGTATTCTTCAGCCTTGTATAAAATGTTCTGTAAATATCTATTAGGTCCCTTTGGTCTAAAGTCCAGTTTTAAGCCAGTGTTTCTTCATTGATTTTTTGACTAGATGATCTGTCTAAGGTTTAGAGTGGAGTGTTGAAGTTCTCTGCTATTATTGGTTTGTTGGATTCTCTCTTTAGATGTAGTAATATTTGCTTTATAAATCTGAGTGCTCCAGGGTTGAGTGCATATATATTTAGATTTGTTATATCCTCTTGCTGAATTTATCCCTTTATCATTATATAATGATCTTCTTTGTCTTTTTTAAACTGTTTTTTTTTTTTTACATACAGTCTGTTTTATCTTATTTAAATATAGCTACTCCTGCTTGCTTTTAGTTTCCATTTGCATGGAATATATTTTTCCATCCCTTTACTTGATGTCTAAGTGTCTTCATAGTAAATACATTGCTTGTATGCAGCATATAGTTGGATCATTTTTTTAAAAAAAAATTTATTCAGCCAGTCTCTATATTTTGAATAAAGAATTTAGTTCATTTATATTAAAAATTATTATTGATATGTGAGGTTATGTTCCTGTCATATTGCTAATGGTTTTCTGGGTGTTTTGTATATTCTTTGTTCTTTTTTCTAAAGTTTAGTATTTGTTATTGTAGTGTGATGGTTTTATGTAGTGGTGCCACTAGAATTCTTTCTCATTTGTGTGAGTTTTATAGTTTTTTTGTGTTTTCATGATGGTAATGTCATAACTTTAGCTTCCAGGTTTAGGACTCCTTTGAGCATTTCTTGTAGGGCTAATCTAGTGATAATATATCTTCTCAGTTTTTGCTTGTCTGTCAAGGATGTAACTTCTTCTTCATTTATAAAGGATAATTTTGCTGTAGGTAGTGTCCTTGTGTGGCAATTCTTTTTTCTTTCATTACTTTCATTATGCCATCCTATTACTTCCTGTAAGGCCGGTAAGGTTTCTTCTGAGAAACCCATTGTTGGTCCAATGGCAGTTCCTTAGTAGATGACTAGATTCTTACCTCTTTCTGTTTTTACAATCTTATCTTTGTCTTTGACTTTAAACAGTTTGACTATAATGTACTATGGAGAAGATCTTTCTTGCTTTGTACCTACTTAGGGGTCCCCAGGCCTCCTGTGTCTGAATGCCAAATTCTTTTGTGAGACTTAGGAAGTTTTTGTTGATTATTTCATTAAATAGGTTTTATAATCCTTTCATTCTCTCTTTGACTTAAAGGACACTGATACTTTGAATATTTTGTCACTTTATGTTGTCCCAAATGTCACTAAGGCTTTGCTCATTCTCTTTCATTTGCTTTTTTCTTTATTTTTAATCTGAATGTGTTATCTCAAATGACCTACTTTCAAATTCTGAGGTTCATTCTTCTGCTTGATACCCTCTATTGTTAAATGTTTTAAATGAATTTTTCATTTCATTCTGTGAATTCTTCAGTTCCAGAATTCCTGTGGGTGTTTTCTTTTTTAATTTAAATTTATTTCTTTGAAAAAATCTCATTCATACCCTGGGTAGTTTTTCTGATTTTTTTGTATTATGTTTCTGAATTATTTTATATCTTGCAGTCCCTTTTAAAAATGAGTATTTTGAATTCTTTATCTGGGATTTTGCAAATATTTTAAATTGGGATCTGTTGCTGAAGAATTATTGTTCCTTTAGAGATGTCATATTTTCTTGCACTTTCATGTTTTCTGTGTCCTTATATTTATATCTGCACATCTGATGTAACAATCACTTCTTCCAATTTTTAAAATATTCTATCTAGGGAAGGACATTTTCCTGAAGATGTATCTCTGATGTTGATTAGATAGTGCACTTTGGGTTTAGTTTTGGCTGTATGCAGTGGTATATTCTCTTTTCTATCTATAAACAGCATCAGTGGTATCTGCTATTTCTTTGGTAGCTTAGAGTGCATTTATTAGTGGAGGCTGAGAGGAAGTTTTGCTGGGGACTGGAATTCCAGATGGCCTAGTCTTTGGGCCCCTGTGGTGGCAGTGGTGAGCTCAGCATGCCTGTGTTTCAGCCCCAAGCATGAAGGACAGGATCCTTTACTGGATCCAGTGTTAATGGGTCCAGGTGAACCAATTATTGTGCCTCCAGATGGCTTGCTTAAATACTAGTAGTGGCAGCAGTGGGCTCGGCATGTGGGTGGGGGATTTTGGGCTCCTGGACAATGTACATAATGTGGATGATGGCAGTACCAGTGGTGGTGCAACCCACTGGAACCCAAGCTGTCCAAGCTGGTGTTGGCAGTGGCTGTATCAGGTTGGGGGACCAGTCCTGTGGCCTGCTGGTGGCACATCTAAGTGGGTGCCAGCTTTGGTGGTATCCACAAGTTGTGTTGGCCCAACCTTATACTCTGGTAAAGTTGCTCAAGTGCCAGTGGTTGTGGGCTGGTCTGGGCAATTTCCAGGTCCTTAGGTGTCATGTTCATGTACTGGGGAGATGAGACCAGGCCGATAGACTTATTGTCAGGCCCTTTGGTAGTTCATTCAGGTGCTGATTGTTTAGGCAGGGGCAGGTTGGTCCCTAGGCTGCTGGTTGAGTGCTCAGGTGGGGAGAGTGGCAGCTGCACTGAAGGCCTGCCACTGGTGAGGGCAGGGTCATTCTCAGTGGAAGCAGCACAGACAGGCAGCTGTGGGGGAACACACCATGCCCATGACTCACTGGCACAGCAGCCCACAGCACCAGTGGTGATGCTTGTCCCTCAGGGCAGATGAGCATGCTCAGCCTCCCTTCTCCATCCTGGCCCAGTGTCGGCAGCAGTGGCGGCAGCAGTAGCATTGGCTCTTGGGCAGGACACAATATATTTGGGGGCTGGGATCTTGGCAGGCAGCTGTACCATCCAACTTTTGTGTTTTTTGGTCAATACAGGTATGTCTATAGATATAAATGGATCTTCGATTTTTAATATTTGTCTTTTCAATGTTTGGAAATTCTGCTCATCCTTACTATTTTAACCAAATGCTCAGGTTTTTCTGAACCTTCTTCAGTCTCCTAAATTAATCTAATCTCTTATTTATGTTTTCACAGCATAACATTATCTTCTTATGTCATACTTGTAATAAGATCATGAGTCTAATAGGGACAATTCTTATGGTAAACTTCCGTAAATGTTTTGCTCACCAGAAAGAAGTGTTTCCTCTTCTTGAAAACTGTCTATAATAAGACCTAAAGTATGTGGCTTTATACTCCCTGGAAGAAACGTAATAATAATATAGCATGTGGTATGTATCTGCTAACTGAAAATAAAATCAAAAAGCTCTTCTTTTTGTCTAGAGAAGGAGGGGAATTACAGAATACATGAGAGAGAGAGAGAGATGAGTGTTTTATTGAAGAAAAGCAAAAAAGGGAAGAAATGATTTTGTTCTACTTTCTGTTTGGAACTCAAAAACGAAAATTCAACATGATTTGGTTATATCTGAGTAGAAGTAGACATGTGTTCTACTCAAGCAAGGAGAGAAAGATGGAAAGTGAGAGCGAGAGAAAGAGAGACAGAGAAAGTAACAGTAAAAAAAGTGCTAGAGCTAGTGGTGGTTTTGGTGCATGTGGAAAGGGTAGATAGATCTTATTTCATGGTTTTGGCAGGATGCAAGTGGCTGATACTGCTGGCTGATAAGCTTGCCATGGAGGGAAATGAAAGGGGAGGCTTGATCTGGTGGGGCAAAGTACACACATGGCCAAGGCCATGAGAACACAGAGAGAACCCAAATGGCAGCAAGAATCAAAGTAGTGATGAAATAGCAAAGGAGAAATCCGTTTGCTGAACCTTCAGCAAGCGGAGCAAGAATCCACTGGACAGAACGCAGTTCAGAGAGTGTCCACATTACCAGAGTCCCTTACACTCAGCAATAGAACCCACGTCTCTAAACAGCCATTGGTTTCTTGTGGGGGTTGTGGGGGATGGGGTGGGAAAGGCAGAACCAGGAGAAACAGCAATGATGGGGGTTAATCTTTGAATTAATTGCATAATGAATAAATTTAAATGACAATGTCAAATAAACCTGGAGAACAAGGCTTATTGCTGCTATGCACCAAGAAGAAAATATAAGGCAGGATTAGATCAAATGTGAAAATAAATGTCTTTCATTTCTTGCCATACATGAAAAGAAGGCTAAAAATTGCAATGATTTATTCATACATCCTCAGAGAATTTCGGGCTCATCTGGTTTATACCTGACCCCTCCTTTTTTTTTTTTTTTTTTTGACAGAGTTTGGTTCTTGTTGCCCAGGCTGGAGTGCAATGGCACAATCTTGGCTCACCGCGACCTCCACCTCCTGGGTTCAAGCGATTCTCCTACCTCAGCCTCCTGAGTAGCTGGGATTACAGGCATGTGCCACCATGCCCAAGTAATTTTGTATTTTTAGCAGAGACGGGTTTCTCTATGTTGGTCAGGCTGGTCTCGAACTCCTGACCTCAGGTTATCCCCTCGCCTCAGCCTCCCAAAGTGCTGGGATTACAGGCATGAATCACCGTGCCTGACCCCATCCTCATCTTTTTAATCCCTAGGCCTAGCATTTATAGGTCCTTAATTAATAACTGTGCCTTTAGACAGTGGAACCTTGTTTTATTTTTCTGTGTTCCTTACAGAACTGAGTTTTGCAAACAGAGGTCATTTAGAATGCTTTTTACATTTCATAATATAATTTCATAGTCATCTATAATTTCTTCTTCTGTGTGCATGTGGAACCACCGTTTATGGAAAAAGTATACTCAAAGCATTCTGACTACTTTTGAAATTAAACTTATCTGTCCTCTCTCATTTCCATGTATTATAAAGTGTGTTACTACTTTCCATTTCACCTAGGTTTTAATTATCATTAGGTTTTAATTTTAATAGTTAACTCTGTAGTGCTAATTGATTTTTCCTTGCTTACATACTTAAAAACATGTCTCTAAAACTGCTGAGAAAGAAAATTGGCCTAATAAGTAGTATTTATTGCTAATTTACTTTATACTTAATATTTCTTTACCAGATTTTTTCCTTACTCATAAGTTTAAGGCATTCTTTACCAGATTTTTAAATATGAATAACACCATTTACTGGAACAGAAAATTTCACAGGGTTTTTGCATTAATTCTTCCTCTAATTCTTGCCAATTTGCTGCAACAATGTAATTGCATTGCCCACATTGTGGTTAACAGGAAAGATTAGGTATGTAGCATTTTATTGTCTTTGACAGCTTGATGAATTGTGACTTGAAGTGAGCAAGTGCTTTTGTTCTAGCTGTCTCTTTTTCATTAAAGCTGAGAACTATACTTCGGCACTGAGAGACTACTCTTCCTCACTGATTTCAAGTTACAGCGGTTCACGCTGATGAATGTTCTCCACCTAAATTGTGGAGGCGGCTCTTTGTTTATGTTTCACCCTTTTTATCATTTCAAGGCTAAAATTGATGAGGATCAATCAATACTAGAGACTGAAAAAGATTCTGAAGTAATTTCAGGAAACAGAATGCCTTCTCCTACTTTCCAGAGAAGTTGATGAAGAAGATAAAAGAATCCTCATGCCATTTTTGCCGTGTATCCTATATAGTGTTTTTGTGTAGGGTGAATCTGTGGTTGATTAATTTGGTGGTCCAGCCTAATTAATCTAGGGTAGCACCACAACTTTCATCCCTTCCAGTGCATATTTACATTTCTCTTTTCAGAGCTATGTTATTTCCAAGTGGTCATTTCATGGTCATTTATCCACTCATTTATTTATAATTAATTAATTTCAGTCATTTGGTACATTTTCACTGAGGATCAACTTTGAGCCAGGCTCTGTCTTACAGGTAGTGTGGACAATAAAAATGAATGTAACATATCCATGTCCTAAAGGGGTTGCATTCGCTCATTGGGTGATCAGATGAGAGACTTTGACCCCAACTGTGAAAACTGTTTTTTTTTTTGGCTTCAAATAACAGTATAGTAACAGTTTGTGAGTGGGAGGGCAGCTCTATTTGGAAATGGTCGGAAGAAATTTGTTGGATATGTTCACTGTACAGCACAATTCTAGTGATTGCCTTTCATATGTCCACAAGTACATGAAGTCCCCACCAGTGTGGAATTGGGAAGAAATATGTTTGAGAGTTTTAAATCTTCTTTGCTAGGTTAAGGGGTTTGGTGTTGACTTTATTCTGAAGTTGAGAAGAGCCACTAAAACTTTTACAGAAATGAATGATGGGATTATTTCCAAGGTTTAAAAAGCTAAATGGCAGCACTGAGAGTCAGTTGAGGAGAAAGACAAGTTATTAAATGTTCAATTTTTGATAAGGTAAAACTAAATGTTTTTAATACATTTATGGTAAAAAAAAAATGACTACAGTGTCCACTGATTTAACTGGTAATGATGAGTGCCATAAAAAAGAGGGTGGCAGTTGGCATGTCTTACTCCCTTTCTGCTTGACTTCATGTGCCCATCTGCTGATTTTGTTTTCCCAGTAATTCTGGCTACTCCATCCAAATGCCCCCTTGACTTGTGCTTGACTCCTGGCTGGCCTCAGAGGAAAGCATCAGTTTCTATTACTTGGTAGCATTGTAGAAAATGCGTGAGACTCAGTTAATTGAGGACTTTGTCAGCATAAAGCAGATGAATCAGTTCCAGTGTGTTTCAAAGAGGTTTTCAAGTCAAGGACATTCCAGTCAAAGGAAATGCAGCTGTTGGGTGGTGAATCATTACATCCCTGGGAAGAGAAACTACTTTGATGACAGAGTCTTTAAACACCTGCCATTGATGAAGTATCCAATGGCTGGCAGAAGAATGTAGTGGCCTGAGTCAGGAAGCGGTCATATTGATATTTGGGTCCCTCGCTTGACTCACATTCCATTGTCTGTCCAAAGAAGGTAATTTTTGGATCTCCGCTCCTTAGTTCCTTTTTTCTTTACTCATTTTATTTCCTAGGCTTAGTGTCACTGGCTCCGTCTGTAGTGTCTGTCTGAATAATAGATGTTTCTTTCAATAGTTTAGAGCTGGAGCTAGATTCCTTTCATTCATAGCTCCCCAAGTTGATGATTGTTAGGTCCGGGAAGGACACCTGGTGACCAAGAAGTCCTTAACATTTCCTCAGCTTAATTTTAGACAAGCTTCTTCTTAACTCTAGGCCCCCACTTCCCTTTTCTTAGAGCATTTACTTTAGAAAATTGTAATTGTAATTTTGTTTTCTGCTCCTTTCAGATCTAAATATTTTTAAAGCTTCTTGCCATTTTTACAACCCAGGAATATCTTTCTCAAGGACCTGGGAGCCACCTCTTTGAAATGTAATCATCAAAAAAGAAAATAGAACTGCTTCTGTTTTCCACTCTTTCTGGGAAAGCTGAATCCTAACTTAAGCAGAAAATACCTTGCTTCAAGTTGTAAAACTATTAACTCTTATGAAGATACAAGAAAGTTTATACTTTTTCTTTAATTGGGTAAAGCCAATTAAACACAAATGGCCTGCAATTCTCCTACCTCCTCTCTCTCCCTGCCTTCAAGTTTTCCCCCAAAAACATTTATGTTACATTTGCAGTGGTGGGTCACTGACTCTTTTGCATAATAACAGGCAACCATGAAGGAACATGAGACTCTATTTTTGGCTTTATGTTCTTGGAATCAGCAGAGTTCAGCTATATTCCTTCTCTGGGGCAGAAAAGTGGAAGGTCTGATGACTGAATATTCTGTAGACTCAGATTGGATGAGTTAACTTTAATGTGTACCAAGTATGAAAGACAGTAAGTTCTTTGTAGTGTCTGTTTAGATCTATGCAGTGATTGGGAGGTGGCTGCAAAATCCACAAGCTGAAATCTCAGAGTGAGGATTTCCCGAGAAAGATACAACACAACATAATGATGCTCCTCTAGGTAACTAGTAGGAAGAAGGCAGGGTTCAGAAGCATTGGGATGGTGGGGAAGGGTGGTAGGCTGGGAGCGGGAAGAATCCCATTCATTGTAAATGGGTTAAAAACAGATGGCTGATACAATTATAGAGAGGAGCTGCACTGAGGGCAGTGGCTGAGGATGAGGGGAACTGAAAGATATTTTTAAATGTTACAAAAACTAGCAACACTCTGGTGGAGGGAAGGTTGAGACTTTTTATAGAGAATGAAAATACTAGGTATAAGCCAAGAACAGAAGCTGCTCAGACATGCATCCAGATTGATTGACATGAATGCCTGGAAAGTATTTGGCTGCCTCTTCTGTGAAAAATGCAGACAACTCAATGAATTAAAGTGAAAACCTCAACTATTTAATTTGAGGAGATTTTGATTAAATCACATTTCAATTGGCTACTGATCATTTTCTTGGAGGAGGATCCTGGAAAGGGAAGGGGCTCTGAACTGTGCTTGTTCTTCTCTGTTATCCTGCCTTTTGATTCATGTGAATGTTCTGAGTGCATGGGTGCATGGATCTACTGATGAGGTGCATTCATCATGACTATTGTTGGTGGCTTCTTTAGTAGCTGAATGCATGGCTCAGAACTGCTTAATAGCTTAAAACTTGCCAGTGGTTGTAACACTGAAACAATGTCACCTCTGACGAGATGTTCAAAAAAAAAAAAAAAAGGTACTCTCCTCATCCAAGCATCACTGGAGGCAAGGGTGCTATAAAAACAATCTCCTATTCTGGCCAGTGAAAGTCATTAAAAGTCACTGGCACTTGGAGATTCACTGTGGACTCTTGAGGCTCACAAACAAGAAACTGTTGTTCTTATAATGCAGCATCTCATTACAATGACTGAACAAATAGCCATCACCAATGAGATTTTATATGTAACCTTGGGTATTGCTAATGCTCTCTTTTCCATACCCCTTTAATAAACCCCCCACATTAGTTTCTCTTTGCTTGACAAGCAACACAATATGTTTTTACTTGTCCAAGCTTCCCTGGCAAGTGAAGCTGGACAAATCTGAATACACTGTGGACTAATAGACAAGGTGTAAACATTCCAGGATATGGATATTATTTTGATAGTTGTCGCCAATGGAAAAAGAAAAAACCTCTTATCATTACATAGCATCTAAGCCCAAGTGACTAAATATGAATAGGACCTTAAATGTGGATAGAGTCTAAGACTGGCACACTTGGGAGCTAACTAGACTTCAATCCTTAGAGACAATTCAGTCTATTAAGTTAAATTTGATGGCCTTTCTGCCTCCCCCTGGAAAGAAGGAGGCCCATCAATTGTTTGACCTCTTTGGATATTAGAGAAAATGAATTCTATACTTGTGCATGTTACCACAATCTCTATCCCAAGGCTGCAGGTTACTGTCCAAACTTGACGGGCAGGCCACAACCTTGAAAAGCCGCCTTAATCAGTAAGACAAACCCTATTCTTGGGCTATCAATTACTTCAGGGCCCAAATTCCTTATTCCTGAGACCAATCTCATAGCTATTTAGAGCCTTACCAAAAACAAACAAACAAAAACAATAATAACCTCCACCAGTGTTCAGTGGCTTCTGGGTTTTTGGATTTGAGAACTTTATTCCGATGTTTATCAACAGCTGTTAGCCTGTGATTGGGCCCTATTGAAGGCAAATCATTTTCACTAAAGGAAGATTTGTGACTTTTTCCTGCAAAGAATTCTTACCAATCCAAAAATTATGTAAGAATTTTAAGGTAAGGTAAGCCCAAAAATAATCTGTTGAAAAATGGACATGATACAACCAATCAACAGCTAAGCTTGGTTTCTGAGTCTTAATCAGCTTTGTGAACAGGCAACTCCCTACTCATTTCTCATAAATTGGCCCACCTACACCTTTACCTAAATTTGAAATATTGTTCACTGAAACCCTTAGCACAGTAGGAGTTTTGCCAATAAGATTTTCCACCTTAGAAAAGGCATGCGTCACTGATTAAAAAAAATAATAACTTTTTTCTAAGGTGGATAAATCCTATGCAATGCCACAACCATCTGCCATACATAGTGATAGTAAATTGTTGATAACTCACAGCATTGGTGGTTCTACACAATAAACTAAACTTTTGTCATCTTGATCATGGAGTAGCCCATCTGAAATTGACTGAAATAAAAATCTATATAGATACATGGTATAGTTATTATAGACATGGTACATTAATATATGGTCTGGCTTTGAGTCACTCATGACTAGACTATTAAAGGCAAGAAAGTGCTGCCTTTAGCGGCTACCTCTCACTGAAACAACTCAATCGTGAACTCAATCTTAGTGTTAGATGTGTACATGTCCATGTGATGTGATCACATTTAAAAGAAATAATTTGGGCGTGCTGTGGTGGCTCACGTGTGTAATCCCAGCACTTTGGGAGGCTGAGGCGGGTGGATCACAAGGTGAGGAGTTCAAGACCAGCCTGGCCAAGATGGTGAAACCCCGTCTCCACTAAAAATACAAAAATTAGCCGGGCGTGGTGGCGGGCACCTGTAATCACAGCTACTCAGGAGGCTGAGGCAGAGAATTGCAGTTTGTGCTGAAAAATCCAAACAGACATATGTGGCCATCATCTCTACTCCTGCTTGTTGTACCCAGGTTTGCACTCGTCATAGTAATAGAGCCACCATATTTGACTAGGATGACCAGTGGAAAATATCTTGACGTTAATAGAATGCTATGTTTGCCACCCATTCTAGCCTCTCCATTAATAACATCTAAAAGGTTAGCTGAACTGGCTGCCTCCTGCTCTGTAAAAGTTGCATACTGCCCTATCTCCTCTATCTTAGCTGAGCAACAGTACATCCAGGAGTCATAGGGTAATAAGCCAGGAGAGTTTGAGCAGTTTGGCCATCTTTAATATTTTTAAAATTTATGTTTGCTTTTACAACGGTACATGGATGTAGGGTTTATGACTTTGGAGGGTGGATGGGTAGTGTGTGATCTTGGTGGGTGGATGGGTGGTTTATGACCCTTGGTAAGTGGATGGGTGGTGTATTGTCTTGGTGGGTGGATGGGCAGTATATGACCTTGGTGGGTGGATGGCTGGTATGTAACCTTGATGGGTGGATGGGTGGTATATGACCTTGGTGGGTGGATGGGTGGTATATGACCTTGGTGGGTGGATGGGTGGTATATAACCTTGGTGGGTGGATGGGTGGTATATAACCTTGGTGGGTGGATGGGTGGTATATAACCTTGGTGGGTGGATGGGTGGTATATGACCTTGGTGGGTGGATGGGTGGTATATGACCTTGGTGGGTGGATGGGTGGTATTAACCTTGGTGGGTGGATGGGTGGTATATGACCTTGGTGGGTGGATGGGTGGTATATGACCTTGGTGGGTGGATGGGTGGTATATGACCTTGGTGGGTGGATGGGTGGTATATGACCTTGGTGGGTGGATGGGTGGTATATGACCTTGGTGGGTGGATGGGTGGTATATGACCTTGGTGGGTGGATGGGTGGTATATGACCTTGGTGGGTGGATGGGTGGTATATGGGGGGGGGGTGGTATATGACCTTGGTGGGTGGATGGGTGGTATATGACCTTGGTGGGTGGATGGGTGGTATGTACCTTGATGGGTGGATGGGTGGTATATGACCTGTTGGGTGGGTGGGTGGTGTATGACCTTGGTGGGTGGATGGGTGGTGTATGACCTTGGTGGTGGGTGGTGTATGATCTTGGTGGGTGGGTGGGTGGTGTATTGATCTCAGTGGGTGGGTGGGTGGTGTATGACCTCGGTGGTGGGTGGGTGGGTGGTATATGATCTTGGTGGGTGGGTGGGTGGGTGGTGTATGACCTCGGTGGGTGGGTGGGTGGTGTATGATCTTGGTGGGTGGGGGGTGGGTGGTGTGTCGGGGGGGTGGGTGGGTGGTGTATGACCTGGTGGGTGGGTGGGTGGTGTATGACCTCGGTGGGTGGGTGGGTGGTATATGATCTTGGTGGGTGGGTGGGTGGGTGGTATATGACTTGGTGGGTGGGTGGGTGGTGTATGACCTCGGTGGGTGGGTGGGTGGTGTATGACCTTGGTGAGTGGGTGGGTGGTGTATGACCTCGGTGGGTGGGTGGTGTGTGTTCCTCGGTCTGGGGATACCGGAAGAGACATGAATCTAGATAGTGACATTGTCTCTTATGGTTGTACAACTATTTTTTTTTTATCCCCAGAAGTTGTTTTTAATAAGAATGATTCCTGAGTCCCTGCAGGACTTTTTTTGTTTGTTTCCTTAAAAGTAAATATAAAGCCTGGCTTTTAATCAAGAAGGGATGACAGACCTCAGGCATTAATATCTCTGACCCCAGAAAGTGTGTGGTGGGTGTAAATTTCCCATTTCACATGTGGATGCAAAGGCCAAAATGGTCTTTTACAATTGTTTCAAGCAGTGACTTGCTATCCAGGCAGCAGGAGACCTCCCAGACAACTATGCAAGAATGACTCTCACTCAGGATCCATTAGAGCTAGTAGGAAGGCTCACATTGAATGAACAACCAAGGGCCACGGGATTGACTGAGGAGAAAAAACTTTGGATGGTTTTGAGGCTCATCCTCCTCCCAAATCCCCCTCACAAACACCTACACACTTTTGGTGTGGTTTAGCAAGTGGCTGGCACAACACTTTTGAATTAGTACAGCAGCCTGATACCAGAAGCTAAGCTCAGAGGCTCTCTAGCTCTGCTCTACCAAGCATGCCTCTCTACTTGCTGTCAAGAGAACGGAAGAGTCATACACTTTGCTGCATCTCTGCTTGAGAGTTTCCCCAATAAACCTTTTTTTATTTTACATTTACACCTAGAGTGGTGTGGTATATGTGTGTCCATGAATGACACATGCAGAAAGACATTATTTCTAGCTATGGACCTTTGTTTAAATCCCAATGGTAGGGAGGAGGAAGATCTGTTAAGAACCCAAAAGGGACCATAAGATTTGTCTACATTATTTCAAGTAGATGCAGGTAATTTAAAACCTGTGAATATGTAATGCATAACTTAAAAGGTTTCAAATGTAAGATGTAAATACGTTGTAATAGGCCTATGCCTCAGAAGACAGAGGAAAATATTTCAAGGCCTTTAGTGCATGTTGATAACTCTGCTTGTATTACCATTAGATTATAACTGCAAAAACCCATGCATGAAGTACAATAAATTACTATGCATAGAGTTTTAGTTTGGTGAACGTTTCAAATAAAAGGATCTTACCTAATGGAAAGGGATAGACATGAGTTTTCTTTTCAATGGGATTTCAATAAATAACGACATACTTACTACAGATCATCCAAGGTCACACCTACAACTACAAATCTCATTTTGTATGGTTATTGTGGGACCAACGATGATTGATGTTTCTGTATGGTATTGAAAGGAATATTTATGACTTCAATGCAATTCTTAGTTATAAGTTTGATTTTTGGTTTTGAGTGATTAGGAATCACAGTAAATAAAGAATATATTATGTTGGTTCTAAACTTTTGCATATCCTGCGAGTTTGGAAACATTAAGTCCAAGAGGGCAATTGCAGAGGAATTTTGCATCAGTAGTGAAAGCTCTGCTGCAAAGAACAGGCAGGAGAAGTTAGTGGAATTAGAAGATGGAATATAGAACAGTTTCCTGAAAAAAGGGAGTGTCTTGGAAGTTGCAAGTAGCTGAACCTCTAGTCAGGTAAAGAACTCAAAGTCCTAGAGACAGTTATGACAGGCATGGCCATTATTCGCTTTAGACACTTTGAAAGGATTGAAATTGTAATACTCCTCACTATTGGACTTATTAAAAATACATTGGGAGAAAAATGATTACTCCTAATATGGAAAAGCAGAAATAGTTACAGTTAATGTGGCTCATGAATCTTCCAGAAGAAACAGAATAAAGAAGATAGCTGGAGTTTCATCATTGTGCAAAAAAAAGAGCACTTCTTCAATCTTATGGAAATCATTAAAAATTTTACTGGCATAACTTTAAAATGATTAATGGCAAGGGTCAGAGGACCAATGGTCATTGTCCTTTAACAGGAACAGAACTGAACCTGAGGCAAAGTAGAGGTCTAAATATGATGATAGGCTTGGCCTGTCGATTGTTAGAGATTGAGCCAACCCATTCCATTAGAAAATCATGAAATTCCTTTGACTTGATGAGCTACTTAATAATAATATTCTTGTTCAGTTTTCATAATGGCTATATGTTGGGTGCACTTTCTTTAAATTATAAACTAGGAAGATGGCCAAGATTCCCCAAAATGAAACATATCATTTGGAAAGATTTTCATATTGTATGAAAATGGTCCCAGTAAAACAAAAAGAATATCACACAATGAAGGAAGCCTCTCTGGAAGTTATTGAAGTATCTAGGAATTTGACTATTCTAGGTAGTTCATATAAATGGAATTATACAATATTTGTCCTTTTGTGTATGGTCTATTTTACTGAGCATAATGTTTTCAATGTTCATCTATGTTGTAGTGTGTATCAAAACTTCATTTTTATGACTGAGTAATATTTCATTGTATGTTATCTATCACATTTTGTTTATCCACCCATCTGTTGATACACACTTAGATACTTTATTTTTTTTGGCTATTTTGAATATCTTTTCTAGGAACCAGCAAACTGTTTTCCACAGTGGCTATACCATATTACATTCTTTTTTTTTTTTATTGTGGTAAGTACACTTAACATAAGATCTACCCTTTTAACAATTTTTTTAATGTACTAGCAATGTACAAAGGTCTAATTCCTCTAAAGTTTTACTAACAGTTAGTTTTTTTTTTTTAATTATAGCTGTTCTAGTAAGAATCAAATGGTATCTCATTATGGTTTTGGTTTACATTTCACTAATGACTAATGATGTCGAGCACCTTTCATGTGCTTATTGGCCATTTGTATAATTTCTTTTGAGAAATGTTTATTCAAGCTCCTTGACCATATTTTAATGGATTTTGTGTTTTTTGTTGTTTTGTAAGAGTTCCTTACCTATAATGAATATGAAACTCTTATCAGATATGTAATTTGCAATTTTTTCTCCCATTCTTTGGTTAGTATTTTTACCTTCTTAATCTTTAATACAAAAACATTTTTAATTTTGATGAAGTCCAGTTTATCTATTTTTGTTGTTTTTGCTTGTGCTTTCAGTGGCATATCTAAGAATTCATGGCCCAAACCTAGGTCATGAGGATTTACTCTTACGTTTTATTCTAAGAGTTTTATGGTTTTAGTTTTTACACTTACATTAGTAATAAAATGTTATATATGTCTTGAGGTGAGGTGAGAATCCACATTCATTCTTTTACATGTGGAAATCCAGTTGGCCCAGTATCATCAATTGAAGTCACTATGCTTGCCTCATTAAATAAACTTTGAAAATTTGTTAAAAATAAATTAGCACAATAGGGAAGTTATAATTAACAATAACTTGTTGTATATTTTTAAGTGGATGTAGAGAATTGTAATGTTCTCAACACAAAGAAAAATGTTTTAAGTGACAGATATTGCAATTACCCTGTTTGATCATTGCACATTGTATATATGTATGAAAATATTACATGCACTTTGAAAATATGTACAGCTATTATATATCAATAAAAAATACAATATAAGCCCTAATTATCTGATATAATTAAAAATCAAAATCTGATTAGGAGAAAGAGGCATGGCAGGGTGTGGCTAAAGAGACAGGAAGGAGTCTCATCAATAAAAGGCTCTCCTGTGTCTCTTCCCCACAATACCTAAACTACTGGTGGAAGTAAATGGAGTATGGAAAGATTCTAGCACAGAAGAGCGGACATGGACAAACTCTTACAAGCTTTAAGTAGATTTCCCATCTGGTCAACCTATCTTGAGAAACCAATGTACCTGAAACTATCTTGAGAACCAATGTACCTGAAACGTGTGTGCATCTTCTGCCTCAACAGTGTCAATTCACTGTAGAAAGAGCCTCATGGAAAACGTTTACTGTTCTTCCTTTGCATAGTGGTTTCTCAGAAAAATGACATCAGGTCCAACTGGCAGCTGTAAAAGCAGATTCCCAATATCAAGGAAATGGAGCCCCAGCTGAAAGCTTTTCTAGAGATGAATCCTAGAATGCTGAAGTTCCAAGTGGACGTGACCTTGGATGTTGACACGACCCATAACTTCTTTATTATTTCTGATGACCTCTGGAGCATCCAATGTAAGCATATCAAACAGAATCAGCAAGAGCTTGCTGAGAGATTCGACTTCACAGTTTGTGTCTTGGGCTGTCCTCCTCTTACTGCTGGTGACCATGACTGGGAGGTGGGTATGGGAACAGGCGAAGAATGAGACCTGGCAATTTGCAAAAAATCTCTTGATCAACAAGGAAAGATTACTCTTCAGAGTGTGTATCCTGGACTCTGAGTTTGAGGGCGGGAGGCTACTTCTTTGCCAGCACAAGGCCTATCCCCGTGTGGACCCCATGTTACAGCAAATGGGGATTTTTTTTGTATACGAACATGGAAAAAAATTATTTTCCTAAATTGAAGATGGATCCCAAATCCTTACACCCATGTGTTTCTGCTGAGGAGCCACTGTATCCAGTTTTTTTGTTCCTTCAACTCTCTGAGATCAGTGTGTCCTGAGTATCTGTCCTGTGATGAACCTGGGCACTGCCAATTTTCCAGTCCATCTTGGGAAGGATGAATAAACCTCCACTGCAAAGACACATGAACAGAAAATTACTTGTTGGTTAAACCCAGAAACTTTCTGCTCAGTATTGTGAACAAAAGTTCTCTGAAAAGGAATTTGGAGGAAAGGGATTTTATTCCATTGAACAATTTGCAAACCAAAAAGATGCAGCCTTTGATGTAAAATGAAGGTGCATGTTCCAGAGAACAAAGGGAGGATTCGGTTTTTGTAGCAAAAGTTCCTTCCTAGGTTCCCGATGAGGTCTGTTTATTCAAATAAAGGATTCAAACGTGCTTAGTTCTGAATGGTTGGTTTATACAGCTAAGCCCTGATTGGTTGATAAAACTCAGGCCTGAGTGGTTGGTAAAGGTGATCATTGAAGTTCCAAAGTTAAACAGAGATCTGGATTTCCAAATAATTCTTTTCAAAGAAAGAATACATGTGTGATGTCTAGTCAACAAATGGCCACTTGCATCTATTTAAAACTGAGGCTCATTGAGCCACCTGGGCTCCATCTTGAAGGATTGGCTCTTTTAGGTTCACATTTGTTCAAAGTATAAATATTATCCAAGTCATAGAAGAAAAATATGGACCATTATATGATGCAATTAACCTAATTAGAGTCATTAGAATATAAATTGAGTTTTAAATATTCTTGTCACCACCAAACTCGTTGGGTTTTGTGTTTATAGTTTGTTTCCTATAATCTGTCTGTATTCTCAGATTAATTTCCAAATGTTTTATTTTTTATTTGTGTAAGTTCAACTTAATGTATTGTAGATGTTATTAAATGCACATTTTTATGTAAGAAACTCAATTAGCCATAGATGTAAGAGATTATTTCTGGACTCTTAAATCTATTCTATCTGTTTATATGTCTATGCTTATGTCAGTGCCATACTGTTTTGATTCCTGTAGCTTAATAGTAAGTTTTGAACTAATGATGTGTGAGTCCCCCAGCTTTGTTCTTTTTCAAGATTATTTCAGCTATGCCTGATTCCATATACATTGGAGGACTGGCTTGTAATAATAAATGTAAATGCTTGAAACACACCAATTAAGAGATAGATATGGTCACACTGAATAAAATGTATGCTGTCACAAGAAAACAACTTCAAATGCTAAAGATAAATGATAGGCCATGGGACAAGTTTCAATATGTTTTTAAAAAGACTGAAATCATATACACTATGTTGTTTGACTGCAGTAGAACTAATCTAAAAATAAATAACAGGAAGAAAGCTGGAAATACACAGGTACAGGGAAATTAACCAACATACTTTTAAACAACCAGTGGTTCAAAGAAGAAATCACAAGTCTAGAAAATACAGACAAATAAAAATGAAAACACAACTACCCAAACATATGGAATGCAGTAAAGGCAATGCTAAGCAAGAAATTACCTATATATGTCTATACAGGATTTTTTCCCAGACGTTACTTTTTAAAAAAATTTTGATCTAATTGTACATTAACATGAATGTGTAAGAAATAATAGAGAGATCCCATACACCATTTCCTGTTTCCTTAGTTTTTCCCCATAGTAACATCTTGCATAACTATAGTATGTTATCACAATTAGGAAATTGATATAATCTACCTATCTTCTTCAGATTTCACCTGTTTTACATGCACTAATTTGTGTGTGTGTACATTTCTTTTATGCAATTTTTTTCACATGTGTAGATTTGTATGACTACCATAGCACTCAAGATATACAGCAATTCCATCACAAGAATCTGTAATTTACCCCTTTAATAATCATAGCCACCTTCGCCTGCCCTACTGTCCCCTGCTTTCTAACCTCTATCAACCACTAATCTATTCACTATTTCCATAATTTGTCATTGAAGAAATGTTACGTAAGTGGAATTATACAGTTTGTGACAATTCGAGATTGGCTTTTTCACTCAGCATAATTCCCTTGAGATCCATCCAGCTTGTTGCATTTATTACTACCCTTTTCCTTTCTTATTGCTGAGTGGTATTCTTAACATGGATATACCACACTTTTTATTTTGAAGGCTATTTGAATTCTAATTTGGGGCATTGTGAATAAAGATACTATAAATATTCCTCTACAAGTTTTTGTGTAAACATGTTTTCATTTCTATAGGATAATTACTCAAGAGTGAAAATGTCGAGTTTTGTGGTAAGCACATATTTAATTTTATGGGAAACGGCTGTACTGCTTTCCAGAGTGTACAATTTTGCATTTTCACAAGCAACATGAGTGATACATTTCCCTTAAAGTTGTAGGTGTCTATGCTACTGTAACAGAACAACTGGGCTGAACTCAAAGCAGGTTTAGGGAAGGAACAAAAACCAAATAAAAGAAAGAAAAAACAACCCACCAGCTTTCTTCTGCATTCTGTAGCTGAAGAATTTCCTTTTCCCATTTCCTTTGCTTTAAAAATACGATTTCATTAAGAGAATGTGCTACCCATGCTCTCTGTGCAGTTCTTGGTCTCAGCTTGCTTTCAGATCAAATGTCAGAGATAAAGGAGGAAAAAAACCCTACTAACTAGCTTCCATACTGGACTTTATTCAATTTTTGACTTCCTTCCCAATCTGTCTGTTACGGTCTATTTTTTAAAGTCTTTGCATTGTTTCTTTTTGTATTCTGTCCAAAGTTTTAGTTATTATCATGGCAAGCTATAAGCTATAGTAAACTTACTTCATCTTGGACACTACTGGAATCATTTCACACAATTTTATGGATTGTCAAGCTGTTGGTATAATTTCAAATACATTGCTACTCCAGTATTTTTTTTTTTCAAATCTCTTAGCTTTCTTTCTTTTTGGCTAGCTAGGAAAGATGTTTGTAAGTGTTCTAAAGGGAACAATGGCTGAAGGATGATTGACTTCTGAGCAATAAATATCATCCAGCTGATGATCTAATAGATGAGAATACAACTTCTGACAGTGAAGACCATGAATGATGTGAAATAGATGATATGCCTCGAAACCAAGGCTTATCGGTACATCTTTGAACATGACTCCCATTGCAACACTTTAAGAGCTTTACGTTTGTCAGTGGGAGATGATTAATTAAAAGGCTTGCAGAGTCAATCTTTTTATTTTTTTAAAAATTGGTAAATCCGGTTTCTATTTTTGTTTCCTCTGGTGTTCTTCCATTTAGCTTATCTTTGAGTGGATAAAATCACTGCAATTTCAGAAGGCATGAACTTAATCCATGATATATTAGGGTTTCCAAATTCCTTCTGGGATTCTAGTCTTTCCCCAGGAGAGATAATTAACCTTTGAAAGTAGCCATTTGTATAGTTTCACCTGTGGTTTGTTTTAAGAATTGATTTACCTCATTCACCTTTCTGTGCAATCACTTTAGACTGCAGGTCTGATTGGTGAGGATGTAGAAAAAGGTGGCTTTTACAAGGACGTTTCAGCAGTGGCAACCCCTCAGTATGACATTTTAGTATTTAATATTTAACTCTATTTCAGAAATCTTCTGAGTTGCCTGTTTGCATCAACGTGTCTTTAAATCTAGTAAGTCTAAGATAGTTTTTCTTCACTGGTATACTGGAAAGTGCATAGAATTGCAACTGTAAAGGATTAACTTTGTATCCAGGTCTAACATTTACTAATTACATTACTTTAGACAATTTATTATTACTGAGCCTGGGATTCCCCATCTGGAGATGGGATTAATAATCACAATAATTTTGATAATAATAAAAATCACAATAATAATCACAAATAATTTTGTTCTAAGTCCTAAATTTTACATTTATACAGTTTTACCCTTCATACCTGTGGGTTCCAGATCTGTAAAACATGATCAAAACCATTAAAAAAATTAATACAACATAATGCAACAATAAAAATAGTACAAATAAAAAATGCAGTATGACAACTATCTAGATACCATTTACATTGTATTAGGTATTATAGGTAATTTAGATACGATTTGAACTATGTAGGTTACATGCAAGTACTACATACATCATTTTATGTAAAGGATATGGGCATCTGCAGATTTTTGTATCTGGGCAGGGGAGGGGGGGGTCCTGAAGGCAATTCCTTGTGGATACAGAGAAACAAGTGTGTGAGTGTGTGTGTGTAGTGTATTTTGTACAGCACACTTAATACAGGAGTATTATTTTTATATACATAATTTATGCCTGAAGCACAGTGATTGCTTCCTTAGTGAGAAAAGGCAGCTTAGAAATACAAGTGCATTTCCAGGAGTAGTTTTTTGAATATTTACAATATTCTATACTATATTCCTCCTTAGTACTATTTCTAGGTAGATTGCAGAAACTGAGGATAGTGTCTATTCCAGTTTATAATTATATTTTGCAGCCTCTCTTTGAGGTCCTGGGTCTTTGTACTCCCATTTTGGAATCTACATATAAATTGCTGTGTACTGTCAATTTTGATATAGCCAAATACATTTCAAAGCCAAACACCATGATGTTTAAAAAGGGACAGAGAACAATTATATTTGACAAACACTTTTTACATGACCTGAAAATGTCTTGGGATTAAAAACGATCCTTTTATACTCTGATTTACTTGGAAGTGTTTAGTTGAAACTGGTAAAATCATTTCACTTTATTTTACAGGCTGATTGAAAAAGTTGGGAAAGTCTCAACACAGGTTTTGCATTGTGCCTTTTTGCTAACTGGGATGAGAGCTCAACAAGTTTATATTCAACATATTGAGAGTTGTTACCATGAGCACTTTAATCATTTATGCAACTTTCATGAATACCCAGGAGATGGGTACTTTTCAGTTTTGGAAGGAATATAATTTATTGCAGAAAACACTTGACATAACTGTAAGGGAACATGTAGTGTTAAAAATGGAAAGTCTGTAGTTACCTTTTTGTTTCATTTAGCATAAAGCAGAAGCATTCGTATTTTTCTCACAATTTCAAAGTAGGCATGTGGAAACTTTTACATCATTCAAAGGAAAAATAAATAATTCACACTGAAAAGTAACTGCCCCAGAGCTTGGGAAATTTGTTTAAATATGAGTTTCAACTGATTGTCTTTTTAAAAAATCTTATTTCAATTCTTTAGTTATGTTCATTTTTAAATGAAAATTTGTAAACTGATGGAAGTTAAAGGACCAAATTTAAAAAGATCAGTAAAGTTTTAATTATACAATGTTTCTCATTTGTCTCCCTGAGTGTCCTATTTGAAGGGTTCCTTGATGGCCCATTGAACTGTCACCTCATTTTCTTTTCTTATTCAAAGAGAATATTTTAGAATTTAATTCTTTAAAGTTTTTAAGAATGATTCAGAAGATTAAAGTAATTTTGGCAGATTGGTTCTCAAAATAAAACATATAAAATAAGCACTTTTTCTGAAAGGAATTGGAGCAGTTTTGATGTTCTCTTCCTGAGAATAAATAACTTGTGAAGACAGGGCAGTACCTTCAAAGCCTCTGTTTCTTTAACAGAGGTCTGGTAACATAACAACCTTGATTCTTTCAAGTGAAAGGTTTTACCAGGTTTGAATTAATTCACAAGCACTCTTGGAGATTAGTAAAAAGGCCACCTCTCACCCCTGTAAGGAAAAGAGAAAAAAAACATTTTATTTTCAAGCTTAGAAAAGGTGAAGAATAGGCTCTTAAAGCCCTAAGTAGAGTTCAATGTTTGATTTTATAAACCCAGTAGATAAGGGTCAGGTTATTGTAATAACACCATACACACACACACACACACACACACACACATATTTTTAAACCTTCTTTTCTATGAGAAATCATCAAACAGGAGATGTCATTGGCTAGTATTTTTTTATTTATTTACTGGTTAAAAACAATGGATACAAGTTAGAAAAAAATAGTGGTAATATAGAGTGATGGTTAAGAGTATAGGCATGTGAAGTCATTCTTATGTACTGTAAGATAGTTTAGATCCTGGTTGTAACATTAAGTATCTATGTGACTTTGAACACCTTTCTTAACCTTTCTGTGCTTGAGTTTTCCTTTTTATACAAAAAAGATATAATAATTTTATAACACATAACATTTAACGTTTGTAGAAGAAATAAATGAACTAACATAAAATATTGGCACAGTTGTCCCTCAGTATCCTGGCAGATTGATACTACAAAACCCTCAGATACCAAAACCTGTGGATTATCATCTCATAAAAAATAGTGTAGCATTTGCATATAAACCATGCCCATCTCCCTGTATGCCTTATTTTTTAAATCTTTAATTTTTAAAAAAATATTTTAGAGACAGGTTCTCTGTCACCCATGTTAGAGTACAGTGGCATGATCATTATTCACTGAAGGCTAAAAATCCTGAGTTCAGCAATCTTCCTTCTTTAGCCTCTTAGGTAGCTACGGCTACAGGTATGTGCCACATACCTGGCTAATTTTTAAATTTTTTAAATTTTTTCTAGGGGCTGGTGGCCTCAAGTAATTTTCTCTCATTGGCTTCCCAAAATGCTGAGATTATAGGCATAAGTCATGGCTCTTGGCGCCTCCTTTATAAGTCATCTCTAGATTACTTACAATACTTAATACAATGTAAATTCCATGTGATATGGTTTGGCTCTGTGTCCCCACCCAAATCTCATGTCTAATTATAGTCTTCAGTGTTGAAGGAAGAGCCTGGTGGGAGGGGATTGAATCATGGGAGTGGAATTACCCCTTATGTTCCTCATGATAGAGTTGTCGTGATATCTCGTTGTTTGAAAGCGTGTAGCACGTTCCCTTCTCTCTCTTTTCCTCCTAGGGGGCATGTGAGACTTGCCTGCTTCCCCTTCAAATTCCACCATGATTGAAAGTTTCTGGAGGTCTCCCCAGCCATGCTTCCGGTCCATCCTATGGAGCTGTGAGTCAATTAAACCTCTTTTCCTTATAAAATACCCAGTTACAGGTATTTATAGCAGTGTGAGAATGAACTAATACATCATGTAAATAATTGTTGGACTGTATTGTTTAGGGAATAATGGCAAGAAAAAAGCCTGTACACATTCAGTACAGATACAATTTAAAAAATATATTTTTGATCTGCAGTTGTTTGAATTCATGGATGCAAAACCCATGAATATGGAAAGTTGACTGTATGTGCTTAGCTTTAAATGGATTTCAGATGTTTTTATTGTTATCCTCATCATTTTAATAATTGTTACATCATTATTGTTATGAGCCTAATTATTATTATATTCCAAAAATCTATTTTATTGGATTATACCAACCTTTTCTTTAAATTTGGTTCCTATATTTAGCAGAGCAATGTGCATATATTTGCATGGTGTGTTTGAGTATTTTATAGTTTGTTCTTTAGGTCCTAAAAAGGATAAACATAAGAGTAAAATAAATTAATATTTCATATTGCTCCTCTTACTAATACATATACATTTTCATATCTTATAATAATAATATATATTATATATAATATAATAATATATTTTAAAATCACTCAAAATAATTTAAGAAACATTAAATTTTAAAGAGTTAAGTTTAAATATTCAGTAAGAAGTTCTTAGATGTTTTAAGAACCTTTTCGAATCCCAGCAGCCCAGCATATTCTGTAAAGTTTAATATATATTGAACATAAAATGAAGGTTTGTGCCTTTTTAATACATGGTCAAGTGAGGAGTTGAAAGGGAACAAGGACAAAAAAAGAGAAAAATCCAATTTTGTACCCTAATTCTATGTTTATTTCAGTACCATAAATGAAGCTATCCTACTTTTGAGAAAATGGCAATGAGATACTTATTTCTCTTGTCAGGATATTAAAGCTCATATGCATCAGGTATGGTGGCTTACACTTATAATCCCAACACACTGGGAGGCCAAGGTGGTAGGATCACTTGAGGACAGGAATTCCAGACTAGCCTCTATATTTTTTATAGAGGCAGGTTCTCACCATTTTGTGCAGGCTGGTCTGGAACTCCTGGCCACAAGTGATCCTCCCACCTTGGCCCCCCAGTGTGTTGGGATTATAAGTGTAAGCCACCATACATCTTGTGAGAACTCAATCACAAAACAGCACTAGGGGATTGGTGGTAAACCATTAGAAACCACCCTCATGATGCAATCGCCTCCCACTAAGCTTCACCTCTAACATTGGGAATTAAAATTCAACATGAGATTTGGGTGGGGACACAGAGCCAAACCATATCATTCCGCCCTGGCCCCTCCAAAATCTCATGTCCTTCTCACATTTCAAAACACAGTCATGCCTTCTGAACAGTCCTGCAAAATCTTGACTCATTCTAGCATTAACTCAAAAGTACAAGTTGAAAGTCTCATCAGACAAGGAAAGTTCCTTCTGCCTATGAGCCTGTAAAATCAAAAACAAGTTAGTTACTTCCAAGATACAATGGGGGTACAGGCATTGGGTAAATGCTCTTATTCCAAGTGGGAGAAATTCATCCAAACAAAGGGACTACAGTACTCATGCCAGTCTGAAACCCAGTAGGGCAGTCATTAAATCTTAAAGCTCCAAAATAATCTTTTGACTCCATGTTTCAAATCCAGGCCACACTGATGCAAAGGGTGGGCTCAGAAGGCCTTCGGCAGCTCCACCCCTGTGGTTTTGAAGGGTACGGCCCCTGTGGCTGCTTTCGTGGGCTGGTGTTGATTGCCTGTGGCCATTCTAGGTGCATAGTGTAAGCTGTAAGTGGATCTTACAGCTTCATGCTGGGTTCTGGAGAATGGTGGCCCTCTACTCATAGCTTCAGTAGGCAGTGCCCTGGTGGGTACTAAGTGTGAGTGCTCCAACCTCACGTTTCCTCTCTGTGCTGTCTTAGAGGAGATTCTCCATGAGGGCTTTACCTCTGCAGCAGACTTCTGCCTGGACATCCAGTTGTTTCCATACATCCTCTGAAATCTACATGGAGGCTCCCAAGCCTCAAATCTTGTCCTCTGTGTACCCACAGGCTTAACACCATGTGGAAGCCTTTGCAGCTTCTGGCTTGCACTCTCTGGAGCAGCAGCCTGAGGTGTACCTTGGCCCCTTTTAGCCACAGCTGAACCTGGAGTGGCTGGATGCAGGGCACCATGTCCCAGGGCTGCACAGAGTAGTGAAGCCCTGGTCCTGGCCCATGAAACCATTTTTCCTTCTAGGCCTCCAGGCCTGTGATGGGAGGGGCTGCTACAAAACTCTGAAATGCCTTGGAGGCATTTTTCCCCCATTGTCTTGGCTACTGAAATTCAGCTCCTCTTTAATCATTTAAATTTCTGCAGCAGGTTTGAATTCCTCCCTGGAAAATTAGTTTTTCTTTTTCTACCACGTGGTCAGGCTAAAAATTTTCCAAACTTTTTCCTCTGCTTCCCTTTTAAATATAAGTTCCAATTTCAAACCATCTCTTTGTAAGCATGTATAACTGTATGCTTTAAGGACAAGCCAGGTCACCTCTTGAACACTTTGCTGCTTAGACGTTTCTTCTGCCAGATACCCAAAGTAATCTATCTCAAATTCAAAGTTCCACAGATCTATAGAGAAATGGCACAATGCTGCCAGTCTCTTTGTAAAAGTAAGAGTGATCTTCAGTTCTCAATGATTTCCTCATCTCCAACTGAGACAACCTCAGCCTGGACTTCAGTGTCTGTATTACTATCAGCATTTTGGTCACAACCATTCACCATTGTCTAGGAAGTTCCAAACTTTCCTTTTTTTCCTATCTTCTTCTAAGCACTCCATACTTTTCCATCCTCTTCTTGTTACCTAGTTCCAAAGTTGCTATTACATTTTTCAGGTATCTTTACAGAAATACCACACTCACAGTACCAATTTTCTATTATAGTCAATTCTCACATTGCTATAAAGAACTACCTGCAAGAAATAATAGAGGTATATCTTCATGATGTCTTCAGAGGCAATACTTTCTTAAATAGCGCAATAAAATTACCATCCATAAAAGAAAATTAGACCTCATTAAAATTAAATACATCTATTCTTCCAAAGAAATTATCGAAAGTGTGAAATAGCATACCAAAATTGGCTAACTCAGTAATGAAGCCTAAGAAGTCTCAATGATCTGCTATCTTCAAGGTGGAGGTATTGGTGTAATTTAGTCTGACTACGAAGGCCTGAGAATTAGAGGGCCTGTGATGTAAGTCATAGCCTGAGTCCAGAAGCTTAAGAAACACAAGCATCAATGTCTGAGGGAATGAGAGGATGGATGTATCATCTCAAGCACAGGGTAAATTGGCCCTTCCTCAGGCTTTTATGGATAGTTTTACTCAGGCCTTCAATGGATGGTGGTGGGGGGATGCCTACCCACGTTGGGGAGGGCCATCTGCTTTCCTCATTTCACCAGGTCAAAAGGTGATCTCTTCCAGAAATACGCTACCAGACAGACCCAGAAATAATGTTTGACATATGGTCTGGGCATCCCTTAGCCAAGTCAGGATAAACAAATAACAAAAAGAGATGGACAATACAACTTAAACATGAGCAAAAATTATGAACTGGCACTTCATAAAAGAGATATCAAATAGCCACCAGCATGGTGGCTAATGCTTGTAGTCCCAGCACTTTGGGAGGATGAAGTGAGTGGATCACTTGAGGCCGGAAGTTTTAGACCAGCCTGGCCAATGTAATGAAACCCCATCTCTACTAAAAATACCAAAAAAATTTAGCTGGGCAGGGTGCACATGCCTGTAATCCCAGCTACTTGGGAGGCCAAGGCATGAGAATCACTTAAACCTGGGAGGTGGTGGTTGCGGTGAGCTGAGATCATGCTACTGCACTCCAGCCTAGGTGACAGAGTGAGACTCTGTCTCAAAAAAAAAAAAGCCAATAAACATGAGAAGGCAGTTAATATCATTAGTCGTAATGGAAATTCAAATCATAAACACAAAAACACAAAGTTATACCACTTAAATCCGTAAGAATGGTTAAAAAAATTGGAGAGAAATACCAATGCCAGAAAGAATGTGAAATATTTAGAACACTTGATACTTTGCTGGTGGAGGTATAGATTAAAGCAACCCCTTTGGAAACCTGTTTGTCTGTATGTATAAATCCAAGTTTCATCCCCCCTGTCCTGCCAATCTTACTCCTGATTATACCACACAGAAATGAGTCTTATGTATATTAATAGGCATTTACAAAAATATTTATTGCAGTATTCATATTAGCTCCCCAAAAGAAACAATTTGTAATTTCTTCCTAATTAAAATGGTTAAAATGTGGCATATCCACACAATTTAACACACATTGCAATAAAATATAATAAATTTCTGATACATGCAACAACATGGATGATTTTAAATATATAATCCTGGGTTATAAAAAAGCCAGACCCAAATAATACATACGTATGCTTCAAGTTACAAGTAGTTAAAAAGCAGACAAAACTTATGTGTGGTGATAGAGATCAGGATAATCATTATATCTGGTGAAATTTACTGTGTGTCTGGATGCTGAAAATGGTCTGTGTGTGTGTGTGTAAAAATTGTTGAGCTGTATGCTAAAAATTAGTACACTTAATACACTTTATTATATGTAGTTCATTCCTCATTAGGAAAGAGAGGAAGAAGAAAGGGAAAGATAAAAAGAATAAATGTCTCTTTATAGTATAACTAAATTTCTATTTGCTGTTTTTCTTATTTCAGCCTCTCTCATTGTTTCCTAGGTCGTTAATGTTTCTTTAATTTTACCTTTGTGAACTGGAGACTGAGTTTTCCTGATTTGTTTGACTTACCTGATTAGTCTTGGTATATCCTCAATTCTTTTGAAAAGGAGTGAAATCTGATTTGCATTTTCATTTTTTTTTGCCAAAGATGAAACTGTAAATATATATTATTTACCTTATGTAGGGTAAAATCTGGCAGAAACAAAACATTTGACATTGTAACACATCATTCTTGGCATTCGTTGTGTATCCTAACTTCTTAGAATGTAATTTTAAGCTAACTAAGATTTATTTTCTGGTAAATACACTTTCTGGATATGACTGATGTTTCATTACCGGCATAAATACAGATACTGGTGCTCTCTAATTCTTAACTATCCCTACCTAGTCATATTAAACTGTGCTGAATCCATCTTGCTTGTCCTTATATTTCATTTATGAGAGAGTAAAATTCAGATTTTTCATATCATAATTTTATCAGTTGCCAAATTTCTTTTTAGCTGCAGCCTTTTAAAAACCCTGTTTCCTGCTGTTATTCTCTGGTTCAGCAGTTTATCGTCTACTCTTTTACTTTCATTGTTTACACCTTTGTCAGAGGATTGATTGAGATTCAGGCTGCATAGAATCAAAGAGAAACGTTCTGAACCAAAATTGGAAAACATACCGAAATATTTGCGTTCAGCCTGGAGTCTCAAACAAATACATAAGGTGAGACGGTTAAGAAAAAGAGGCCCAAGAGGTCCCTGGAAAACCCCTCCACCTTTATAGCCTCCAATTATTATCCTTAAACAGAACTTAATGTAATATCTGAGTTTCATGATTCACTCTGTTTCTTCCGAACATGGCTGTTTATTTTGTAAGAAAGGGGTCTTGACTTGGAGAGTGCCACGGTACTGCTAAATCCATCTCCGATCATCACTATTTTACACCGTGCCTGATCTTTTGATAAGTTATTTGATTCCAAATCTTGTCTCTGTTCTATGTTGTTCAGAATAGTTCTGGCAAGCATCTGAAATAAAGACACCGAGAAAGACAGAAGAATTATTTTCTTTTGCTAAGTAGCACACACTGTTCTGCTCAATTGCCCTTAGCCAATTACTGAACTTATGAGATTATGACAACCTAGCTCGTGATTAATATGCCAGAGTTCTGTGGTAGCAGGCTGATATTACCCTGCTGGGACATTGTCTGCAACGGCACCATTTGTTTGCTTCCTCTTTATCATATGTTTCTTCGAATTCCATCATCCCTCCATCTCCATTCTTAGTCATCTTCTGGAAATACATTTTTACTACATCACTAGCAAAAGAATCCTCTTCTTAGAATCTGCTTCTGGGAACCTGGTCTAATAAAAACTATGAGCCAAATTGCAACTGCTTCTGGTCCATATCCACAATGAATTTCTAGAGAATTTAATCCTCTTTAGTAAAATTCCATGACATTTATAAGACTGTGTGTTTACAGTACTGATATTATTTTAGATTGTTACCTTCTGAAAACCATAACTGATATTTTACATATTGAGAATAATGGTACTTTCTTTCGACTATAGTAAATGAACTTACTTTCTCCTGAAAAAAAAGTCAGACTGGATGTAGCTCTCTTAATTTGCTTATTATTTGATAGAGCAGTTATACTGTCCACTTTGAAGTTTATTTTTGAAACTTTAGAAAGCATATATGAATTGTTAATTTTTATGTATTTTTTGATGTAATAGTTGACGGCTAGTCAAACGTGATCAAAACGATATGATAGTACTTACTGCTTATTGTGTAACTTAGTTAATATAAACACTAAAAGCTGGAGTTCATTCATAGAAAGCAGCCAGCTGGGAGCACAGGGACTGGCTGCAGTCAGCAGACTGAGCTGACCCATAGGATCAGGTACACCACTGTGGCATTCATTGTGTATCCTACCTCTGTGGTCTAGGAACTAGCCAGAGAGTGACTGCACTGGGTCAATTGCGTACCCAACTACTGAGGGCTGTACCAAAAACCAAGAACCCTTTTTTTTTTTTTTAGATGGAGTCTCGCTCTCTCGCCCAGGCTAGAATGCAGTGGCAGGATCTCAGCTCACTGCAACCTCTGCCTCACAGATTCATGTGATTCTCCTGCCTCAGCCTCCTAAGTAGCTGGGATTACAGGTGTGCACCACCATGCCTAGCTCATTTTTTTATTTTTAGTAGAGACAGTGTTTCACCATGTTGGCCGGGCTGGTCTGGTACTCCTGACCTCAAGTGATCTGCCAGCCTCGGCCTGCCAAAGTTCTGGGATTACAGGCCTGAGCTATGGCACCTGGCCAGATGAAACTTCTGAACCAGGAAGAGAAGCTCCTTCCTCTATTTTGTCTTTCAACATCCCTCCAGCACCCTCTATTGACAAAGCCTAACATTGTGTCACCTGCCTTGAGGAAACTGACGTCAGAGTCCAGCTTCAACATCACAAAGTAAGAGTCAAGACACGCAAATTTGGAGCTGAGAGGAAATAAATTGACAATACACACAAAATTTATGTTTATCTTGCATTTAAAATAAAGCATCTATTAAATTTAGTTGTTGTGATTAACCCTACTTTAGAAAGCATAAAGTAATGTATTTGTCAAGGTTTTCTAAAGGGACAGAACTAATAGGATATATAGATATATACACACACACACACAGACATATATATATACATATACACACACATATATACACATATATACACATATACACACACATATGTACATATATACACATATACACACAGACATATATATACACACACATACATATATACATATATACGCATATACACACACATATATATACATATATACACATATATATACACACACACATATATATATATATATGAGGAGTTTATTAAGTATTAACTTGCATGATCTCAAGGCTCCACAATAGGCCGTCTGCAAGCTGAGGAGCAAGGAGAGCCAGTCCGAGTCTCAAAACTGAAGAACTTGGAGTCTGATGTTTAAGGGCAGGAAGCATCCAGCAGGGGAGAAGGATGTAGGCTGGGAGACTAGGCAAGTCTATCCTTTTCACGTTTTTTGGTCTGCTTTATATTCGCTGGCAGCTGAATAGATGGTGCCCACCCAATTAAAGGTGGGTCTACCTTCCCCAGCCCACTGAGTCAAATGTCAATCTCCTTTGACAACAAACTCACAGACACACCCAGGATCAGTACTTTGTATCCTTCAATCAAGTTGACACTCAGTATTAACTATCACGGTAACTTATTAGATTTTTTTAATACAAAGATTAAGTTATTAAATCTATATTATTATTAATTTTTTTTTTGAGACAGAGTCTTGCTCTGTCGCCCAGGCTGGAGTGCAGTGGCGCGATCTTGGCTCACTGCAAGTTCTGCCTCCTGGGTTCACGCCATTCTCCTTCCTCAGCCTCCTGAGTAGCTGAGACTACAGGTGTCCGCCACCACGCCCGGCTAATTTTTTGTATTTTTTTAGTAGAGACGGGGCTTTCCCATGTTAGCCAGGATGGTCTCGTTCTCCTGACCTCATGATCTGCCCACCTCGGCCTCCCAAAGTGCTGGGATTACAGGCGTGAGCCACCACACCCGGCCATTAAATCTATATTATATAGAAACAGAGACTACAGTGCTATGTGTGTGTTTTTTTAATTAGGTGTTAGTAATGGGGTTCAATACTTGATAATTCAAACACTCCTTCTTTTTCTATTGTTTAATGTTTATTTTACTGTAACACATCCTTCAGTTTCTTTTGCTGTGGTGGTATATAATGAGAAAAGCAAGTGTGAAATAAATGTATATATTCAGCTCAGAGATTAATTTCATGTTAAAAGTTGCTAAAATTTACTCATCCAGTTAAATAAGAAGTAGTAATCTTTGGTGCACCTACCAGCCATGCTCTATTTTTAAAGAAAAGGATATTTTAAAATCCTTTTTTCTTTTTATTCTTAGAGTCATGGAGCTGAATGTGGTGTTGTGTATCACATGGTAGTACCTTCATTTTTAATATATATATTTTAGAGGTGGGGTCTCACTATGTTGCCCAGGCTGGTCTTAAAGTCCTGGCCTCAAACATTTATCCTATTTTGGCCTCCCAAAGCACTGAGATTATGACATGAGCCATTGCACCCGGCAAACACCTTCTTTTTTTTTTTTTTTTTTTTTTTTTTTTTTTTTAACAGATGAACAGTTTGAGAGCTAAACTAGCAAAGGTTACCAACTTGCTTGTGAAAACATTCCATGCATGCAAGAAGTAGTGTGCAAGGATCCAGGGATGCAAAGTCTTCCTGTGGAGTAATAAGGCAGCGATGCAAATGTCGTATTATTTACCTGTTGCTGTGCAACATCACCTTCATATTTAGTAAATTACAGCAGGAAGAATTTAATTCATAATTCTGCAGTTTGGCAATTTAGATGAGACTTAGCTTGGCAGTTCTTCTGGTTATGACTGGGTTCCATCATTCATCTGTGTCCTTCTCTGGTTGGGCAGGCAGCTTTACTGATCTCAACTGGGTGCCTTCATCTGTGGGCCTTAGCTATGACTTTTAGGTTGGCTAAAAACCATTTGATTCTACCTA
The DNA here is from genome assembly GCF_006542625.1 of Nomascus leucogenys. NCBI lineage: Eukaryota > Metazoa > Chordata > Mammalia > Primates > Hylobatidae > Nomascus > Nomascus leucogenys. The sequence goes on from NC_044401.1 coordinate 36,479,967, forward strand.
CTGGAGATAAGGTCTAACTTCTTCCGTAAAATATTAGCATTCCTCCTCTTTACCATCCCTTCTGCCAGGACATATTTCTTGTCTTTGCTAGTTTCATAGGGAAAAAAAGTTTTAAAAGAGAGGAATGATATAGAGGAAGGAACACATTGAAGTTGAAAGGGGTAATAAATGCTGTTGGCACACCCTACATCTCCTTGGCCTACTCTAGATGTTATTGGCAGGCAGAACAAAGGAGGAACCAAAGTTCAGTTTGCGAGTAAGGGTGGCCTCAAATGGAAGAAGCTTAACTTTCTTTCTTTTTTTTTTTTTTTTTTTTCAGGATAATGTCTATGGAAAAAGACTGGGTCCAATGGAAAGGATTTATGCCAGTGCTCACAAGCATGGTACATGCAAATACAGGAGGTGGAGGTAAAAAAAAAAAAAAAAAAAAAGCCTTAAAGAAGTATGTGTGTGTGGGCAGTGGGCAGGGAAGAGAGGTCATGATAAGGCAAGAAGAGGCTGTTAGCTTGTAGGAGTGATGGAGAAGATGTTCAAGAATGACAGTCTGAGTTTGTGAGCATGGAAAGAACTATACCCTAAGTTAAAAATAAAGATATACAATTTAGGTATAATTAATGGAAGAGAAAGTTAACCATAGTAACCTTCATTCATATGACTATGTAAATACTGATTTGTTCCCTAACTCACCAACCATAATGCTTCCATTTGTTCTCCTCTAAGCCCTTTAATGCTTATATTCAGTTGTAATACAGCTGGAAATATATACTTTTCTTCATACAAGCTTGCTGGCATAGATTTTATTTCACTTTCACCTGGCTTAAGCATTGGTTTCGATGACATTCAAGTGAGTGACCATTTCTTCCTGCCAATTTATGAACTAGAATGAATGGTTTGTAAGAAACATAAAAGCCTTTTTTCCAAAAAAACCCAACACTAATAACTATATTTCACCTCCTGTATATTTACCTCTGGGATACCTTTTAACTTTTTTCATACCAGTTTAGAAAAAGAACATAATTGTAAAATGAAAACCAAGCTCATTTGATACTGTTGTTGGAGAGCAAATACAACCTAAGTACTGGGAAATGAAAAACTTGGAATTTGATTAAGAAGTGCAGAGCTTTAAGTGACACTCCAGTGCCTTGGGCTGGAGTTTCAAAAAGTTGGCAAGGGAATTGAATCCCCCAGTGCTCAGGCTTATGACGGCAAGAATAAAGCTATTTTTATTCTCTAGGCAACAGCTTTCCTCTGCCAAATTTCCCAAGACTCATACAATGAAAGCATCCATCCCAAAACGATTAATGCAAATTTAGTAATTGTGCACATGGATCATTTCTCTGTCACCCATTTTATCCGTAAAATGTGGCTTTCTCTCCATGCATGCATCGCTCATGTTTTGTGCCATTCACCTGTTGCTGGGGGCATGGAACAAATTACCTCTTTGTGTGAGGCTGCAGGAAGAAGAAATTATCACATTTGTGGCTGGCACCCCCTACTAAACCAAGCATGTAATTATTTGAATCAGAATGATGGTACGCACAAAGTCAGATTTATCTTGGATATCAGAAGAAGAGCATATGAGGTCTGACCCACAGCTGGACAGTTTCCGAAAGGGAGGATGGATGGGAGGAAATAGGCTTCTGTTAAAGAAGATAAATTTTTGGCAGAAAAGACACATTTCAGTAGAAGCCAATGAGACCTCAGGGGTTCTGGCTTGTGTAAAATTTTAAGTGAAGTGAGTGCAAGTGTAAGGTTTTAAGTCGAAAGCCCTGGGGAAGTTAATCACAAAAAGAAGTGTTGTGTTGCCAACCTCACAGTGTGGACTGTCCTAAAGCACTTCACACAAGAACCTCAGACTTAATCAACCAAGAAGGCTCAGAGGAGTGAGCTAGAAGGACCAAGGACCCTCAGGCTTGTGATATACCTTTCAAGTTTCCAGGAAACATTGATGCCTGCTTAATAGGGCCTTTCTGGAAACGAGTAGCTCCTTTTCAGAGGGCACCAATCACCTTTAAGTTGTGTTCGGTCAGAGCTTTAAATTGACGGTGTAAGACAGAGTAGCCACAGTAAGGTATGGGCCACCGCCACAGAAGCCATTTGCTGGTTTAACATCCCACTGCTTTCTAGCACTCCCATCTACTGAAAGGCTAGATGCTCACTCAGTCCCTAATCTGAAAGGCTACATGCTTACTCTACGCTCTACTGGTGGAGCAAAGTGTCTATGGAATTTTTCTTCTGCACCATAGACTGTCAAGCAGATTTCCTGAAACAAACATGCTCTTTTAAGCACCAATTAATGATAGTGGATCAAAAATATGCATTTTTTTTCATATAGAGAATGCAAAGAAACCTATACATAGAGCCATGGCTGCTTATACATGTCATCAAAAGATGTTAGGCACAGAGTCAGGTGACCTGATATATCCCCTTCTCAAATGCCTTGCATCTAAGCTTTTTGAAAATGAGTTGTATGGATATTCTACTTTTAAGGAAGCTTAACTATCTGTCTCTTGTGTTAGGATACACTGGGAAAAGAATAACAACAAGAACAGCAATAGCACACAACATACAAAAATAGAGGGTTCCAGTTGACAGCATTGTAGGGAAAATTTGTGAATGGCATAGAAATGGACAAAACCCAAAAAGTATTGAGTGTCCTGTGTAACACACCTTTCCTGGTGATCTGGTTCTATTTGGCCTTGTACCTTTCATCTTCTTTGAACTACTTAGTAACACAAATAATTATTGTCTATACAAATTATTAAATTTTGTCCAGTAGAATGCAAGTGATTATTGCCATGTGGATATTCATCAGATTTACATTCATTTGCAAGTTTATTTCAGCATTCTTGATTGTCTGTATACATGTAAACAGTTTGAATTCTATGAACCAATAGTAACATCTTACTGGTGCTCTCACTAATGAGTTAAATAAAATATTTGCCACATATTCATTTTATAATTTTATACAAGTTATCATACCAACTTTTAAAAAATATATCTCTTATTAGCATCAATACAGAAGTATTTTTGGTTTTGTTTTTGTAGTTTTTCAAAATGATATCTGTGCTGAGTCTCTTCCAAATTCATTTTCAGTCGAGGGCATGATTTTTGAGATTATAATTAAAACCATTGTTTAGCAAAGATACAGGATTAGATTTTTTTCCTTTTAATCCTTCACAATATAAGGAGTAACTCAGGTAGGAAACTTCATGATTGCTTCTGAAGAAGTCTTCTATTTGTATTCTTTGATGCAACGTCACTGTAATGAATGTCATCACAGTTAGAACAAAAGAAAAGTAAATGAATGTTGGAGACTATTGAATTAGCTCTTTAAAAGACATCTGCTTCATTATAGCTTACATATTCTCCAATAGATATTTTTGACTAACAGTAAAGGAAAGATCTGAGTTCAGCTAATACATCATAGAGCATATTTTTGAAGTTTACCTCATACCAAACTATTTACTTGAATGAGATTTATACTAAGGGCTTCAATTGATAAATCATGAGTGTTTAGGAATCCGGCTTCCTAAAAAGTTTTTCTCCTTCCTTCTTGGTAGTTTCCCACCCCCCCCCATCAGTCAAATATAGTACATCTTAATAAACCAGAATAAATCCTCCCAGGACAAGATTATAAGCCTCTTTTCCCAAATTTAATATTAATAAGTTGTTTTTCAGCAATAAGGAAGAGGAATGGGGGTCAATGTTTCTCTGGTATGAAAAAGTAATGGGATGACTTGAGCTTATATTTAATATCTGATGGGGAGCTATTCAAAACTTCATTTTCTGAGATGTTTGGTGAAACTTGGGTTTGAAGCAATAATTTTTTTTGTAACTCATTGGCTATATAGGGAAATGTACCCGAATATAACATACTATTTTTTATTGGTTGTTCCTTCAAGCTTTGTGTTGGTGGTGGGAGAGTGAGAAGAGAAGAAAGGAAAGATCACTAGTTAGAATTGTGTCTTCACAAAAAAAATTGCAACTGGAACTAGTATTTATCTACATTATGGTCTCATTTTCAGTAATAACCTTTTCTTGCCTAAAGATTAGGAAAGATTTCTGGGACTACTTACTAATTAAACTATAGCACTCAAGACTTTCTAAGTTAATTTACGCCTTCTCTCTCTTGAAACTTTTAGATACATTATACTTCAATGAAACTAGCCTTTGAGTTTCTGCAACCTGTACAATACTTTGCTTTACAAAAAGCTTAGACTGCCCCCCGTGTTTATGTATGCGTTATTTTATTTATTTATTTATTTATTTATTTATTTATTTATTTGTTTGTTTTTTTGAGACAAGAGTTTCGCTTTTGTTGCCCAGGCTGGAGTGCAATGACACGATCTTGGCTCACCACAACTTCTGTCTCCCAGGTTCAAGCGATTCTCCTGCCTCAGCCTCCCGAGTAGCTGGGATTACAAGCATGTGCCACCAAGCCTGGCTAATTTTATATTTTTAGTAGAGACGGGGTTTCTCCATGTTGGTCAGATTGGTCTTGAACTCCCAACCTCAGGTGACCTGCCCGCCTCGGCCTCCCAAAGTGCTGGGATTACAGGTGTGAGCCACCGTGCCTGGCTAGACATGTTATTTGTTTTCTAACAGTGCTTCTAAAAAAACTTCCCATGGTAGAAGACTGTTTATGAAAGTTTCTATTTAGCTGTAATCCAACATTGCAAAACAAACAAACCAACAAAAACCAACAACAACAACACTGCGAATATGAACTTATACAGACCAGTTTGTTATTGTTTCCAAAACACATTTAAAAAATGTTATAAATGTTTCTAAACCCTTTGAATCTCCATACTTAGGTCTTCACAAGCCTGAGACAAGCTTTTCAGCTGACTTAAGGCAGTGGACTTACATTGGGTAAGGAGCAGAGCATAATTTTCCTCATAAATGCTATTTCTTCCAATTATTTTTCTTCTATATATCTCTAAATAAAAGTGTTATAACCTTATTTGAAAGCAACGGTTCAATGTTGTTACTTTTCTTATAATAATCGATTTAATCTCTACTGTCTTAGGGTTCTTGAATAATTATAATTCCCCTTGAGAGAAACTTGAGCTCAAACCTAGGACTAAATCATCAAGTAATTATTTGCCAAACCAAAGTTGCTTAAGTATCTTTTTTTTTTGAACTAGATTTTAAAAATTGATGCTGAATACTAATTTCCACCTCTTGGGTTCAAGCGATTCTCCTGCCTCAGCCTCCCAAGTAGCAGGATTACAGGTGCGCACCACCATGCCCGGCTAATTTTGTGTTTTTAGTAGAGATGGGGTTTCACCATGTTGGCCAGGCTAGTCTCAAACTCCTGACTTCAAGTATCTGTCCACCTCCGCCTCACAAAGTGCTGGGATTACAGGCGTGAGCCACTATGCCCAGCCTACCACCATTGTTAATTCTAACACAGACAAAGGTGGGTCTGAAAGCAGGAATCTGTAAGTTGCCTTCTATAAGAATGCTAATTCTCTCTTTATTCCAAGTAAATCAAACATAAGAGTTTGAATGTCTATAACTGACAATATTCTCAACTTTACTGAACCACTGACTTAGTCCTGCTGCCCTTGCCTACTTTACATTGAACTTAGGTAGATGTGGCTTTTATTTTCATTCATTAAATGTTTATTTTACATTTCCCCATTATCTAACTTGGTCAAACCTAAGGTCTATAGCCTTCCTTGACCTCTTCCTATTATCATTACTCATATCCAATAAGTCGTATGTCATTATGGATTCTATTGCTCCGTGTCTCTCACATCTATCCTTTCTCATTCATCTCTATCCACCTTACCCTTATTCTGGGTGTCAACTCAAAATCAGAGCTGAGATTGAGAGAGATGGAACTCTATCAGTTGTGCAATAGTCTTCATCTATTTTTCTTCATTACCTAACACATACTAGGGTTGGCCCATCTTTGGAGGGTCCCTTTTCACCAAGAGATAATTTTTAATTACTTATGAAAGTTCCAACATAACCTCAACACTGGTAAAGTTCATATAATAATAAACTCAACATGTCAAAGCTAAAATGATTGTGGAGACTAGGCAGGTTCATTCAAGCATGAAGAGACTGAACTCTCTAAACCAGCACTTTAGGGTAAGATATTGTTTTATTGGTTTTTTAATAAACAGAAAAAATTTTCCTCAGTATGTCAGTTTATGGTAAAATTGATGACAAAATAAGAGTAGCAATGGCTCAGGGAAAAAAATACTTCCAAATATAGCATCCTGCACAAATAAACATATTTAAGATGTAGGATTAGTCATAGTGTAAGGGAGAAATTTCTTGCCCATTGTAAGGTTCATGGCAGAGGCCTCTATAACAAAATACAGATGAACAAAAAAAAGCATACACACCATACACATTTATACACATTTATTTAATCATAAGTTTTATGTGACATGAGAGCCTTCCAGAATTAAAGACTCAAGGAAACAGAAGAAAAATTGTATTTTGATGCTCAGCTTTAATGAAGATTAGGAAGTCATGAAGAAATATGATTGCACAAAAGGAAGTGTGATCTAATGCTAATAAACTGAGGTAACTCAGGCCTTTTTGTTTAGAATCTTCTTGGTATCTTTGTGTATTTTCCTTTGGATATAAGCATGGTATTTCTGGAATGAATATTTTCTTCAAGCAATATTCAGAGAATTCGGCTGTGACACTCTGCATGACAGCAGTGTGGGAGAAAATGAGAGCAGGCTCCTTGCTTCTGCTGTTTGCTCAAATGCCAAGGTGCCATAGTTTGAGGTAGCATGTCCTTAACCCTATTATTAGCCATGGTGTATCTGGTTACACATTACTGAGTTTTAGAAACAGTCAGTTGTCTGTTTCTTAATGCTAATGTTGAAAACTCTGAAGTCACTATACGGAATAAGTTTCAAGATAAAAAGTATTTTCCCTTTTAGAAGAATTGGACAGAAATAAATCATATCATACTAATCATTTTGATAGTGACGCTAGCTATGAGTCCTTGTGCAGTGCCTGATCATGAAAGTGATTGATAAGCCGTGCAAGTTTCCTGCAAATTAAAAGTTTTATAGATTTTTGGACCATAATTTTTAGGAACCTTTTTCAAATTATAAATGTCAATTTTTGAATACAGCTAGTTTTGTTTGCAGTATGCTTTGTGAAAGTTGTTAGAGTATTTTGGGGAAGGTGCTAAAGGTTACTGTACTGACAGCTATCAGTAAGATATGTTAGCCTCAGGATGACATTTTTCTTTCAAGAATGAAGTACAGCTAATCAGATACCAAAGTCCATTATCTGATGAGAAGTAAACAAGTGACAGTATCATAGCTGTCAAAATGAAATATAGTCTTGTGAGAGGGTTGTCTAGGAAAATGAAGAAAAGTGAATATAAAAAAGATCTCTGAAACAAGATGAAAAGAACTGGCTTTTTCCTTTGGACATAACAACGGGTCATTTTTTTTTTTAACACAAGAATGTTAAGAAATATTTGGGATTTATAGATTAAAAGTTAGAAATATCAACTGGTAAGTTCCTATACCTTTCTAAAATGAAAGTTTTAAATGCTATTGTAATATCAGCAGTGAACGAATAAGTAATGGGATTTATACATTGATTATCTTACTTTAAATATACATGTTTTCTTGATCTTGAATTTTAAAAATATAAATTATATTTAAAATAGAACATGTGCTGTCATTGTTAGAGTATAGGCCAAGCTGGCATAAAAAGATCTCAAAATTCAAGAGCTTACATGAAACAGGTATTTATCTTTCAGATAACTATTTTAAGGTTAGGAGATAGAAAATAGCTCAGACTGAGTGCAGTGGCCAATGCCTGTAATCCCAGCTACTCGGGAGGCTGAGACAGGAGAATCACTTCAAAGCAGGAGGCAGAGGTTGCAGTGTGGCGAGATCACATCACTGCAGTCCAGTCTGGGCAACAGAGCGAGACTCCATCTGAAAAAAAAGAAAAACCGAATCCAGCAACACATCAAAAAGCTTATCCAGCATGATCCAGTGGGCTTCATCCCTGGGATGCAAGGCTGGTTCGACATAGCAAATCAATAAACGTAATCCAGTATATAAACAGAACCAAAGAAAAACCACATGATTATCTCAATAGATGCAGAAAAAGCCTTTGACAAAATTCAACAGCCCTTCATGCTAAAAACTCTCAATAAATTAGGTATTGATGGGACGTATCTCAAAATAAGAGCTATCTATGACAAACCCACAGCCAATATCATACTGAATGGACAAAAACTGGGAGCATTCCCTTTGAAAACTGGCACAAGACAGGGATGCCCTCTCTCACCACTCCTGTTCAACATAGTGTTGGAAGTTCTGGCCAGGGCAATCAGGCAGGAGAAGGAAGTAAATGGCATTCAATTAGGAAAAGAGGAAATCAAATTGTCTCTGTTTGCAGATGACATGATTGTGTATCTAGAAAACCCCATTGTCTCAGCCCAAAATCTCCTTAAGCTGATAAGTAACTTCAGTAAAGTCTCAGGATACAAAATCAATGTGCAAAAATCACAAGCATTCTTATACACCAATAACAGACAGAGAGCCAAATCATGAGTGAACTCCCATTCACAATTGCTTCAAAGAGAATAAAATACCTAGGAATCCAACTTACAAGGGATGTGAAGGACCTCTTCAAGGAGAACCACAAACCACTGCTCAATGAAATAAAAGAGGATACAAACAAATGGAAGAATATTCCATGCTCATGGGTAGGAAGAATCAGTATCGTGAAAATGGCCATACTGCCCAAGGTAATTTACAGATTCAATGCCATTCCCATCAAGCTACCAATGACTTTCTTCACAGAATTGGAAATAACTACTTTAAAGTTCATATGGAACCAAAAAAGAGCCCACATTGCCAAGTCAATCCTAAGCCAAAAGAACAAAGCTGGAGGCATCATGCTACCTGACTTCAAACTATACTACAAGGCTACAGTAACCAAAACAGCATGATAGTGGTACCAAAACAGAGATATAGACCAATGGAACAGAACAGAGCCCTCAGAAATAATGCCACATATCTACAACAATCTGATCTTTGACAAACCTGACAAAAACAAGAAATGGGGAAAGGATTCCCTATTTAATAAATGGTGCTGGAAAAACTGGCTAGCCATATGTAGAAAGCTGAAACTGGATCCCTTCCTTACACCTTATACAAAAATTAATTCAAGATGGATTAAAGACTTACATGTTAGACCTAAAACCATAAAAACCCTAGAAGAAAACCTAGGCAATACCATTCAGGACATAGGCATGGGAAAGGACTTCATGTCTCAAATACCAAAAGCAATGGCAACAAAAGCCAAAATTGACAAATGGGATCTAATTAAACTAAAGAGCTTCTGCACAGCAAAAGAAACTACCATCAGAGTGAACAGGCAACCTACAGAATGGGAGAAAATTTTTGCAACCTACTTACCTGACAAAGGGCTAATATTGAGAATCTACAATGAACTCAAATTTACAAGAAAAAAAAAACCCGTCAACAAGTGGGCGAAGAATATGAACAGACACTTCTCAAAAGAAGACATTTATGTGGCCAAAAAACACGTGAAAAAATGCTCATCATCACTGGCCATCAGAGAAATGCAAATCAAAACCACAATGAGATACCATCTCACACCAGTTAGAATGGCCATCATTAAAAAGTCAGGAAACAACAGGTGCTGGAGAGGATGTGGAGAAATAGGAACACTTTTACACTGTTGCTGGGACTGTCAACTAGTTCAACATTGTGGAAGTCAGTGTGGCGATTCCTCAGGGATCTAGAACTAGAAATACCATTTGACCCAGCCATCCCATTACTGGGTATATACCCAAAGGACTATAAATCATGCTGCTATAAAGACACATGCACACATATGTTTATTGTGGCACTATTCACAATAGCAAAGACTTGGAACCAAGCCAAATGTCCAACATTGATAGACCGGATTAAGAAAGTGTGGCACATATACACCATGGAATACTATGCAGCCATAAAAAAGGATGAGTTAACGTCCTTTGCAGGGACATAGATGAAGCTGGAAACCATCATTCTCAGCAAACTATCACAAGGACAAAAAACCAAACACCGCATGTTCTCACTCATAGGTGGGAATTGAACAATGAGAACACATGGACACAGGAAGGGAAACATCACACACCAGGCACTGTTGTGGGGTGGGGGGAGAGGGGAGGGATAGCATTAGGAGATATACCTAATGCTAAATGAGGAGTTAATGGGTGCAGCACACCAACATGGCACATGGATACATATGTAGCAAATCTGCACATTGTGCACATGTACCCTAAAACTTAAAGTATAATAATAATAAAATTTTTTTAAAAAGTAGATAGCTCAGCTCTAGAATGCACTGTCACCTAGGTGCTGTTCTCATTTGCATGGCCAAAGCTGGCTAACGTCCATCCTACAGCCTCTTGGAAGGAAAAATAAAGATAAGGAGGTACAAGTCAAGCAATTTTATTATAAGAAAGATGCCCAGGAAATTGCATGCTTTGCTTTTGGCTCACTTTGCATTGTAAGAATTTAGTTGTATAGTCCTTCCTAATTGCAAGACAGGCTGAGAAATACTGTCTCTAGCTGGGCAGCTATGAGCCTTGTTAGAAATGGGCAAATTGGCAGAAAGAAGGGGAAAGTAGGTACGGGAGAATAATCATCAGCTTTGTATCTATAAGATTAAAATTAAATAGAGGAGCTTAAAATGAAAGAAATAATTTCATTTTCCCTTTTCCATTCCTTCAGTCCTCTGGTTAATTTTTGGGTGATTTCAGATATTTTTATACTCATGAAAAATATACAAGTTATCGTATTTTCTCCTTTTAGAAAGTGTACCTTAATATACATACTGTTTTGTGTTGTTTTGTTACTTTTACATCTTAGAAATAGTTCTTTTTCTGCACACATATATGTTCTTTCTCTTTCTTACCACAGTTGTACATTGTTGAATTACATGACTGAATAATAACTTATTCAGTGTATTGGTTTGGGATATTTTGGTATCTTCACAGTTTTTATTTTTTTCCCCTCTCTTATGATTGATTTTACAATGAAATTCCTATATGTACATCTTTGCATAGGTGTATACACAAATCTACATACATTTCTTTTCTTAATCTTAATTGGATGCAGATATATTCCATAAAATACACTCATTCTAAGTGTACAATTTAATGAGTTTTAGTAACATATACAGTCATGCGATGATCATGACAATACAGGTTTTGAACATTTTTTATTATCACTAAGAAGTTCCCTTATGCCCCTTGCAGTCAATTTCTGATTGCATCTAGCCTCAGATGACCAACTATTTGTTTTTCATTTCTATAGATTGTACTTTTTATAAGTTTCACATAAATGGATTATGTAGCATAATGCTATATAATGTCTGGCTTCTTTAATTCAGCATAATTACTAAACTTTCAATTTTGACAATTTTATTTTATTTTTTAAATTTTGACAATTTTAGATTCACAGAAATGGTGTAAAATAATGTAGAATTTACATGCCTCTAACATTAACAACTTCATGCCATCGTACAGTTATCAAAACCGGGAAATTCACAATATTTTAATGGTTTAATTTCATGTATTTTGTATTTAATAGAATGAATCAAAGCTAAGGCAACATTCAAATGTTTTTATTTCAGTAATTACAGCATATGATCTTACAGAAAATTAATAAATTATTGTTTTAACAGTAGAATAATAAACAGAATGTTAATTCATTCTACTTGTTATTTTTTTCTCTTCCAATATAATGCTCAGTCTTGAACCATAGCATACATAATTTTGAAGAGAACGAGGATGTCTTTGGATAATAGCAGTACCCATGTTGACTCTAAGGAACATGCCAGTTTTGTACCAGGCCTCTCAGTCTAGCTCAGCAGTACATAACATTTTATTTCCATCATGCAAAATGTGCAATTAGATAGCTTATTTCTAAAGATGGGGAATTAATTATTTTTCACCTTCACTAAAACTCCTAGATGACACACCTTTTAGATATATATTTGGTTACTGATCTGTAGATGGACAATTCAGGCTGACTAGAATAACGGTTAGTATAATTATTTTGAGACTGATTCATGTTGTTGTATGTACCATTAGTTCTTTACTACCGCTAAGCAGCATTTCATTGTATGGATATACCAGAAATTTGTCTACATAACAAGTAATAATGAAGAAACAAAACTTGACTTGAAATCCTTTTATCAAGGAATAATGATGACTACCATTTTAAAGTATATCTCTTGAGATAATTTTCTATGTCTACATATCTACTTATGAATATTTAGTACTCTCCCTCCAAACACAATTATATCATACATGGACTTCGTAATCTACTTTTTAATTTAACAAAATACAATGAAAACCTTTCCATTTAAATAAGTTTATGCCTTTTTTCATATTTTAAATATTGAAAAGATGTTTAATAATCATTATCAATTCATTATGATTATAAAAATGTCATGATGAAAATCTGTGTAATATTGCAAAGTCTCAATATTATTGTCTTAATGTTAATTTTTGATTCATGCTTATAGTAGTACATGTTAGGCTTTATTAAATATCAAAAAATTAGAGTAAGTCTTATTGCTGGCCAACTGGGGAATCCAAGGCTAATGAAAATATTGAAGTGCCTATCACTATCTTATGTCTATTTTTACCAGTACAGGTTAAAGAAGAAAACAACAGGTGCTAACCCATGTGTACATGCACATGAGCCCATACACATATTCACTCACCTGAAAAACCTTTACGAATAATTGAAAATTCAATTCCTTTACTTTTTCCATTTTTAGAAAAAAAAAATTTAGGCTATTTAAATCTACTCCTAGTTCACCATAGCTAATGGAACATGACATGAGTGAAGCCTAGGACAAGTCCCTTGGGCAAAAAGCTACAGATGTATGGAACATGAAGAAACTAAGTCACTTCTCAGTCAGGGACAATTACACCAACATCTAAGAAAAATAGCATTAGAGTTGCTTGACAGTTGGAATCTAGTAAAGAATCATCAAAACTGCTGTACGCTAGGTTCATGCCTAAGGCAGATGACCTGGTTGACAAGCTTGCCCAAGCTAACTATATTTATGCTTCAGATCAGTGTAAGTGGAACTAGCAGCAGTTCTCCTTAACTAGTCATGTTAAAATTGTTGACAGATTTTATGCCTGTTTTTCAGCTGCATAACTATTCATCAGTGGGATGAAGAGAGAAGTTCACATAAATTGATTAGAATATGGGCATCTTCCTTCTTTTGGAATTGTAAGGATATGTGAGCTTTCTTTTCTTTTATAAATTTGCTGGTTATTTCTCCAGTTAAGTAAAACTTTCCAACAAGAGCTAATCTTTTTTATTTAAAAAGAAAAATTAAACTGCATAATGTATCTGTCAGTTCTGAGGATTGTGCTATGCGAGTTGTAAGCTACATATCTAGGTCACATACTTGTGTCAGGAAAAACAAGTTTCAGTCAAAATTTGGAGAGTCAAGTTCCATTAAAATATACTTGATAAAAATATAAACCCTTAACCAATAATTAGGCCTTGAGGTTTAAAATTGTGACTATCAATTAAGTTTATGTTTGACAATGATTAGGTAGCTTCTCATCTCTTGTAGAGAAGTATTTCAATCGTTTTTGTTCTTGAAAGTAATTAGATTTTTGAATGATCTATAAAATTGCCTTACAAGCTGATTTTCAAAACCCTTCAAACACATGTCTGGTCATGATTTTGCTATATTAGGATTTGGCTTTACTTCCTCATTTCTGAGAGAAATAATAATTCTGTAGCTGTTGAAAGTGAAAATGATAGTCTCATGGTTATATCAGCTCATATATAGAGAGAAGTTTGAAGTAGCTGCATGATATGTGCCAGTAGTATCTATACCATATTTCTCTTTGGGCAGGACTTGTATTGGCTTTTATGAAAAACAAAATCCCGCTTACGTCTTATCACCAGATCCCCAACTTTTCTCTCACTTCTGGAGATAACTTTATGTTTAAATTTATGACCCCCTTCTCCTGAGAACCAGAAGTCACTACTTCTATTATCCAATTGCTTCTACAATTTTTCTAGTCAGGTACTGTAAACTCAAGAAATACTTTAAGATCTGACTGCTGCCCCCAAATGTATAGGGTGTAGTCTTGCTATTTTCTTTTTATCCACTAGGTGACATAATAGATGCAGCCTTTCAATATCTGTTAAGGTGTAAATGTCTGTGTAACTTATTTTATAATGTGTAATACTCTGAGTAATGTTTGCTAATGGAACTTCAAGTGCAAATATGCTGATGGAGCAATGGCTCGTGAGGGTTTATTCCTAACTGACCACTTCAGTGTTTATACTTTGCATCTTGGAACTTGGATAGAAATATAATGATTGACCAGGAGAATACTAGTTTTCATTTTGCTACACAATTTAACAGTGATTCAAATGAGAAAAAAATACAAGAAAAACACAACGGATATTGACTGAAAAATGAGTTTTTGCGAGTGACTAATCTGTTTTGCCAAATTTGATTGAAACATGAAAGTAAAAATGTGGAAAGACCAGTAAATGTTACCATAGATTTTATCAGGGTTTCCTTGGGGATGGGACTGAAATCACTCTGAATCTCTTGCTACTCAGAAAGCTCATTCTTTAAAATGAGTGTAATGTAATTGCAGAAACACTTGTTACTCTTTACTATCTCCTCTTATTTTTAATTAGAGCTCAATAAGGTTATGATTTAAAGCAATATAAAAAATTGTATTTTGAAATAACTGAAAATGCTCATGTGTCTTATTCTTGCTAAATAAATAGAAGAATTTCTTGCGTGGCAAACAAAGAAAAAAATCATAGAGCACAACCCCAACACATTTTTATATTTTCTGCTAGTCTTTCTTTTCACTTTCCTTTTAGAATATGGCCAAGTTTAATATTTTATGACTTTTACATGCCAACCATGTTGCTTCTGAGTTTGACTCTGAATTATCCCAATATAGAGAAATATAAACCTATTTGTGGGGGACAATCTGATGGCACATTTACTTATTATCAGAAAAGGATGCTCTATGGCTAAATCTCCACGAATCCACTGTCTGTTAAGCATTTCACCCTCCTGCTGTCTTAGGAATGTTGCATTTTATTTCCACCTGTGTTCTGAGCCTTGCTTATAATCTGTGACATATAACTTCAGCTACACGGGTAGTAGTATATTTTGGTCAGGCTTGACACTATGGTTTCTGGTAGTTACTTACTCTGGTTATTATGAATAAAAAGTAATTGCACATAAAGCAGAATCCTAAAAAACTATAACAGCTAACATGTATTAAAGACTTAACTCTGTGTTATGTCCATTGTAAATGTCTGAGAATATTCTCATGAGAAATTCCCTGAGGCATAGTTCCATGTGACTATCATACTTTCCTCATCAATTCTTATACTTTTAAATATAATTGTTTCCAAATATAAATCTCCAACTTGGAGCTTTCCCCTGAACCTCAGATTTCTGTGTTCATCTTCATACTTAGATATCCTAGATGCCTAATAGGCGTCTTACAACTTATGTGTCCATAGAACTCTTGGTCTTTCCTCCAAAAGCAGTTGCTTCCCTGATTCTCCATCTCAGTTAGTAACAACTCCATTATTCCCCTGGCTCAGGTCAAAAATTTTGTTTCTTCTCTTTCTCTCACACACTAACTCTAATCACCAATAAACCCTATAGACTCTATCTTCAAATTCCAATGATTCTTCACCACTTCCTCTGCTATAACAATACCGCTCATGCTCCTCTCTCCTCCAGCTACTTACCACATTACCCTAATTGGTCTTGTTCTCCTCTTCCCTGTTAATACATCAGGTCACATGAAATCTCCTCAAAATGCTCATGTATTAGTCTGTTTTCACACTGCTATGAAGATACTACCTGAGACTGGGTAACTTATAAACAAAAGAGGTTTAATTGACTCACAGTTCTGCATGGCTGGGCAGGCCTCAAGAAACTTACAATCATGGTGGAAGGGGAAGGAGAAGAAAGTGCCTTCTTTCACAGCGGCAGGAGAGGGTGAGTGCAGGGAAACTTCCACTTTTAAGCCATCAGATCTCAAGAGAACTCACTCTTTATCACAAGAACAGCATAGGGGAAATCACCCCGATGATCCAATCACCTCCCACCAGGTCCCTCCCTGGAGACATGGGGATTCCAATTTGAGATGAGATTTGGGTGGGGATGCAGAGCCGGACCATATCAGCCCAAATGCTTCCCACTTCACTAGGATTAAAATTCAAAGCCCTTAGAATGGTCTACAGGGTTTTATAAGATACTGCAAGATTCTGTAAGCCTATAAGGTACTGCATCATCAGTATACTCCCTCTAACATAGGTCGTTATCTGTCTCAGCTCTTCTCTTGCTGTGATTCTTCCTGAGTGCTAATTCTAAGCATGCTTGCTTTCCTACTGTTTTTGAAACAAGCAAGGCATCAATAATGTTTTGCCCCATGGTGATTCTCAGCCCTGGCTATCTCACCTCATTCAGAACTTTGCTCACCTGATTCAGAGAGAGAGTAATTTCTTGACTATCTGAATTTAAATGAAAACCTGACACTCCCCTCCCCATTGGTTTGGCATTCTCTATGCACTCTCCTTGGTTATTTTCCCGCTACAGTACTTATTAGCATCTAACATACTTTGTGTTTTACCTGCTTATTTAATGTATTGTCTATCCTCTACCATTAGAATGTAAGTGCATGAGGACTGAGGTCTTTCTGTTTATTCACAACTACTGGAATGGTGTCCAGTGTTTTATAGATGTTTAGTAAATATTTGATGACTGGGATAATGTAGAAACTTTACACTGACTAATCTAGACTAAGGAGGCTAAAATTATCTTGTTTATTTTCTTATAATTTTTGTTCCCCCCACCCCACAATATTATTGCTGAATAAGAGCAGGGATCTTCCTTTATGTTCTCTGATACATACCTAGAAAATGGGGAACACCTAGTGTGCGGCAGCTGCATGAATGACACATTCGGCTTCGTTAGTTATGAGACCCAAGGATCACAATAGTCATTTTCATATTTTTGAAATAATTTTTATTAACTAATGCCAATTTTAAGAGAACATATTTAATTGCTAGTGATTCAATTAGAGATTGGAACATGTTGAAGACAGAGTTTACCTCTCCTATCCTGTTGCTAATCAGTAAGATTGAGGACTTAAAAGACCTGCAGCTTTCTAAATCTTGCCTGCATTTTATTCTATGAAGAAGAGATACATACTGAGCAGACAAGTATCAGTATCCAGGAGCTGTTCTTTTATGGAAAGTACTTTTTCTTTGCACTGAATACCGTGGTTGGTAATGAGAAATTTATGCATGCTTGTGGTGGCAGATACAGGGGTGGTCAAGTGGATGAGGAAGAAAGAGATGGGGGATATTTAAAGATACGAACTTTGTCACTGGGAGGCAGATTCAGGTTATCTAATTCACTTTTCCACTCTTGTTGGTAGTACCATGAAAGGAACTGGATTTTCTTTCTTATTGTCGGTAAAGTATTTATCTAGAAGTCAGAGAAAAAGCATTGATGTCATTTGGTAGTGTGTGTGTATATTTGCTCATTGTACTGTACAAGTGCCTCTTATTGATGCTTTTTTTTGTTTTTTAATTCATTATAATTCAGTTCCCTTGTTCATTTCCTATATTCCTTTGAAATATATTTATTTAATAATAACACATATCTAAATGATAAAGAACAAAACCTGGTATAAATTTTGTTTTTACATAAAATAAAATTGATGTAGTTCCAAAGTTTACAATGAAGAACTAAAGCTTTTATCTTTAGGGGAATTTAAGGTAGTCACATATTTTTAATATATTTAATACTGTAAACAATGACTTACAACTAAAAAACATTGATATGGAATTGTGCCTTAATTCAGCGTATGTTTCCTGGAACTTTTCAACCTGTTTTTCTTTCAGTTAACTAGATTAATTTATTATTTTAAAACCTGTCTACCATTCTCACATTAGAAGATTGATCAGAAAAAAATTGATTTATTAAAACAATGATGAGGAAATAGAACCTACTAATACAAACAGTTATGTTGCATTTTTCACATCTACGAGACTCCATCAAACATTGCCTAAGATAGATGTGTGTGGAAAAGAATATCTATTTATTGTGATTATTACTATATATAACATATTTATATAAGAATATACATCTATACATACATGCATATGTATGTATATCTATCTGTCTATATCTATCATCTGTCTATATTTTGTGGACTAATATGTTTACACCTTTAAGGATTCATTACAGTTTCCCTGGAGCAAACAGAGAAACAAATAATTAGAAATCAATTTTGAAATCTTCTAACTTCACACAAAACTCAGATGAGCAGAGGAAAAAGCAAATGCAGATTTAATAAATAATTTTTTTTTAAGTAATAGAAGAACCAGTACTCCAACTACCTAAATTTAAGTTAACTGTTAAAATAAAGCATACCAGGACATTTAAGGTTTATCTCATTCTTTGTGGGAAAGTATAATTAAATTTGAAAAAATAAAAATTTAAAATTCAAGTAAAAAATTGATATGTGGAAATAACATTTTTTGTAAGCTAAACTTTGATGAAAGTGGACATATTTTTAATACTTTATATTGCAATTATTTCAAAAAATTTTTATTATACTTTTCTGGTGGCCGTTAAGAGTTATAATTTGCCCATTGCACTTCAAGTAAAATGTAGTTTTTATCAGTGCAATAAAGCACTTTCAAAGCAATTAATTTGCATTAATCCATTTGTATTTTTGATGCTGCTAGTTAAATCTTATTTGGCAGAATGTCAGCCAATTCACTGCAATATTCATAATTTTCTTGGCACATGAGTTATAGATATGAGCTTACCTAAAATAAATGTATGGTTTCTCATGATAGCTGGGAAGTATCTCCACTGAAAACCATGTTTACCAAGTAAGCTGTTATTTGAAATAACATTTCCTCGTTATCTCAGGATAACACTGTAAATTATATGTATTATTCAGAATACTAAACAAATATTTTCAGGAGCTCATCAAGCACCTGACTTACAGCTCTGAAATTGTCGCAGTGTTACTCCGAGAACAAATCTTGTTTGTGTATATATTATGAAATTAGACTACACCAAGCCCACAGGCAGATACAATCATTCTTTCAACTGTACAATAAATCCTGCTGCTCTGAAAAGGTTGAAAGCCTATTTGCATTTGTCAGAGGTAATGAAATGCATCTTAATAGACTCAGATATGCAGCTTTAATAAGTATCAGCCAAATATAACCATTTGCTGGGTGTGATCAGGTGGGCTCCTAACATTAAGCTTTGTTTCTCTAGTTGGCTCTTGTTTAGTTTTCCTGTTTGCACAGAAGCAAATATGAAGCATTAGACTTGCAGGTGGATTGAGCTTCAAAATTATTATCATGTAGAAATGAACAGGAATCGCTTGTTTGTCAGCAAATAAATGCTTAAAAAAAAAAGCCGATATTATGCTAAGGTTTTTGGATCTACTGTTAGATTGATAAGTAAAAATGCCCTTTTTGGCAAGTCTCTGTAATCTCAGGAACAACAGCAACAACAAAATAAATGGAATATGTGTTCCAAGAAGGTTTGCACGATTACCTATAATTATGCAAAGATCTTAACATGCAACTCTGCGGACAGACATCTGGCTTGGAAAGTTTTTCTGTAACAGAAGTTGACATTGGGAAATTTCTATTTTCTTTATTCTCAGATTTTCTAAAGAGTTTTACAATTTCAGATAGATACACTGTATAGACAACCCTTTTTTATGCCACAGTAGAACTAAGGGCAATTTCAGAATTAGTATCCTAGCATCACTCATACTATACCAATTGGAAATCTATATCCAAAAGAGAGGAGAGCCTACATCCACTCCAAAAATGCAGCTAGCGTAAGGATTGACTTGGAAGCTTTGCATGCCTACTTGTTCTAAACAGTGCTTGAGCAGCCTAAACACAATGGTATAAATAAAAATAAACGTCCCTTGGAATAAAAAGAACATCATGTTCATCACACCTGGATTCATCCTCATCACAGCTGATGTGTACAGGAATGATTAGAAATCATATAGATACCGATGAGGAGTAAGAGGAAGTTATTTAAAATTCGGCTGCACCTTGTGCTCAAAATATCTCCGTCAGCTTATAGTCACTCTTATAAACAATTTAGGAAACCATGTTTTTTATACTGAAAACGCTTAATTTTATGAATATTTTAGATACATTTATCCAGATTGAAATTTTTAAAAATGCAAGCATAACATTTTCTTCTCTATTTCATAACAGGTGTAACTAAAAAGTAAACACAAAAAAACCCAACACATGTTACTTAGAAAGTATAGATTTTCTCTATGAAGATAACTCTCTTGTTGGCTCGTCATTGTTTTAGAACACCATACTAATAATTAGGACAGGAATCTGTTTTTGGATAATATAACTTGATTATATCTACCATATTCCAAATCTACAAAGCCACAAATCAGCAAAAAGAACCCAGCTCACAAATACTTTGAAACCCATCCTTTATTGACGATGGATCAACAGCATCATATGTTTGATGGTACAGTATGAAACACAAATATCTAAGTAAAGGCCAGTTATCTGGTAAGCTGTCGTCTCTTAGACACAAAGTTAATTCATATTTAGGCACCAAAATCATAACATTGACTTCACTCAAGTTTAAACATGTCCATTTAAACATCAATCTAAATGAGAGTTACATCAGAATTATATATTATTGGTCAATAAATAATAAACGAATGAGAATGATCTATGAGTTAATTAGCTAAACAATACAGGTTTGCAAATAATTTACATATATACATAATACTGATTTGACTCCTATTTAATCATCAGTGTTTCTCATGTTTACCAGATAGATTTACTGTTTGATATACAGGTTCTTAAAAAGAAACCTTTTTTCTATTTTTATTACAAGTACCTTTTAATATTCTTATGGCTGGCTATCTTCTGCTGCTGGTAGAAATGTGTCTGATCATTGTGGTGTGTGCTATAAAATCCTTTTTGAGTGGAATGTTGGCTTCTATCAGTCTTTTCCTTAAGTGTCTATTCTATTTTTCTTTTTCTCATAAAAGGCCTAGCTGGGCTGATGATGCTGCTATTACATTGCTCTTTTCACCATCCTGTTTCTGACTTTTCCATTAGCACAGATACACCTTCTGTGACATTGCTGAGCAATAGGTATGCTCCTCTGTCTCACCCGGAATACTGCAATTTGTCTTTTTGTCTGTTGACCTTTGTATTTGGAACACTGGAATACTATCTCCTGACTTTGTTTTCTCTGATATACACTGACTTCTAAGTTACTCTGCGACCCATGTTTCCATCTGCCTAAACATAGTTTCCATGTGTCTCCTCCTGAGTTGTATGGTTACTGGGTCAAACGTGTATTATTTTTCTAGTCTTGAAGACCATGTTATGGGATCTTTCAATAGCTCCACTGATCAATTTGACTCAGGAAAAAAACTGCGTCATGTTGTCTGCAGGCTTCCCTTTTCTCTCATTTAAACACTTTGAAATCAAATAACTCAAGAGTTCTCATATTGTGTTCCAAAGATTACTCATTTCAAGTCATCATAACCATATAATAACATAGATCATATTAGTAGATATGACTGCATACATTTTTCTGTGAAGTTAAGCAATTTTGTGAAAGGCTACATTAAACCAAATTAATCAGGTCATTTTAACGTAGAATTTCTCATTGTCTTCAAGATTTATTAAGTTTTTTGTGACTATATATGAACTTTTCAGGAAGATCACAGTGCACTTGGTGGAACAGACTTTGACAAGTGCTTCGGTAGTTTTTTTACTCCTTGCTTTCACTCAGGATTAATACAGAGCAGACTTAAATACAGTCTGTTCTCCCCAGCTTGTTCTTCTATCGGATGAAAAAAGAGGACATTCTAGCAATGAGACAAGATGAAACGGCAATGTCATTACATATAAACATTACATTCTATTTGGGAGCTTAGGTTTCATGCCTTTCTTCGTCAGCTACCACATCTTACTTTATATCTTTTCCTCTCTTATTGTTTCCTTATATCAGTTGTGTGTACCTGTTCTTTAAAAATAGGCTATAGGCATCTTTGAGAAGATCCTGGAATACACTTCCTTCTCTGTTCTGTGGCATTTCACAAGAGTAAAATAAATGTTAAAGTCAAAAGTGCAATAGTATTAAATATTAATTATATTTTAAATACTGATAATTAAAATTGAAACTGATCATTGGGTTACACTTTTCTTTAATAAAAATTCTTTCTATTTCTTTCTTGCATTTTAAAAACTGTTTTCACATATTATCTAAATCCCTAGTGAGTGTTTAGGGAAGGTGATTGAGTGGTAGCTGTTAAAATTTTTGTAATGTTTGATTCTAGAAATGACCAAATAGAAGGTTTACTCTATTCCACAAAGATTATGAAACTAGACAAATTATATAAAGCTTTTATTTTAGACATTAGACAACATTCCAAGACAGTGCTGTGATTCTTAAAGATAACTCAGAAAGTTAGCTTCACATTCACTGCATTCTGCCTGGAGCCACTTTTCAAACTGTGGTTTAAAAAGTGGAATCTAAGTAGAGGTCAGTAGTCTCTTTGGATGGAGAAATGCACAGATCAGCTTGAGGCTGCCCAGGCAGCTGTATATATCAGCACATGTTACCATAGAGAATAGTCCAGGAACTAGCACGGAGGTACCCTCCACCACTGAACTGTCATACATGTTTTAAGAATCTAAAAGTCTTGGAAGAGAACAACTACTGGTGGCTGTGAGAGGAGCCAAGATTCTGGAAGTTGAATGATGATGGGAGATGCTGGAGATTTAAATGGGCAAGTAGAGAGGTCTCAATGAGTATACTAATTATTCAGCTGAGACTCCAGAAAGACTACTGTGGGAAAGAGAGTTTCTGGGGTGCCAGTTGAGTTGATCTCCCCTATGTGAGACACCCATGTGAAGCCATGGCGGCCTCTGAGGAGAAAAGTCTCCTTGTTGACTTCATGTCTTTATGCCCCGAGAGTGTAACTGCTCAGCGGCATTCCACAGGTTGCTGGGAGAGAGAACACTCCCTTGAAGCAGGGGAGTATAATCAAACATCTTGGCTCCTCCTGAAACCCGCTCCCACCCATTTCAGTCCTGAGAAGTTGAAGATCTTAGGTAGTTTAGACACACACCTTTGCTCAAGGAAATTTACAGAAACCGCCACTGCTATACATCTTAGCGAATGACTCACGAGTTCTCCTTCACTGATTAATCCTTTTCCTCATCCCTTCCTCCCCTTCCCAACTGCCCTAAGAAGAAAGAGCTTGTAAACCAATAAATTGGGCGGAGCCCGAGAGCTGAGGGCCCTGAGCAAGGCTCCGATGCTCTGGTCCCCTGGACCCGCCTTTTAAACGCTTCTTCTGTCTCTTTCTAACTCCTTTGTCTCCACTGGACTCGGAGTACCCGCTGGGTAGTGTGGGGCTGGTTTCTCCAACAGCTACAGTTTAGGATTGTTCTTGGCCATGCTGTTGGCTGACCCTTTTAAGGTCCCTAGCTGGGGTCACAAAAGAAATGTCCTACCAGCATAGCCAATCACCTTCATGCTCCAAATGTACATGTCAATTATATAGGCTGACAAAATAACAGCAAACCACCTACCAACCAACCAACTAATTCACCAACAAACAAACAGGAATGATAGCTATGGAAGCTCTGATGTAAATAGCAAACCCAGGAGCATGTGGTTCTCCCCCTTTGAAGAGCAGGATTCCTGGCCCCATCCTCAGTTTTTATTTCCGTTCATCCCTTCTTTGACGCTTCTAAATCCAGTCTAGATTTTCCTTCGGCCCTATTGACTAACTTGCTAGTCTTTCCATTCCACAGGAAAACACTTCTAGAAAGGCTCCCCACTTCCATTTTTGCCCGATAGGCATGGTCCCTGGGGACTCTAGCATGCGTTTAGCTCTATAATATTCTTAGGTACCTTTCAGGCTCCTGCCTTACTAGAGCAGCCACTGTGCACAGCATGTCTTGCTTCTGAAACTTTAGCTGGCCCATCGGCAACCATAAGCACAGCAAACATAGCTGTTCACATTTGCACTGGTGGGTTCTTCTAAGGAATTGTTGAGCCAGGCTTCCTTCTCATTGACTATTGGAAGCCTTAACAACACATCCAGTGCTCTTTGGATTTTGACTCATAATTATGTTGTGCCCTGATCTATTCGAGGTCCTGATAGGCCATGACCACCTAGTTGTTGGTCCTGCAAATGACGTGCTGCTGCTCCCAGGAGGAAAAATTTCCTCCCGTCATGATGGCCTAAGTCAATTGTGTTCTTTTCAAAATATCATAGCAGTAGAGTAAGTGGAATATTCTAATTGTGGTCATCCATAATTTGCAAAGGGAAGCAGACACACACCACTGGTGCCTCACCATACCGTATACTTGTAAAGAAAAGTTTATGACATGAATTTACAAGGAAAGCAGCCTTACAGCACAGGTAAGCACATGTCAAGGAGTTGCAGAGAGAGATGATGCTCTCATTCAGCTTAGTTAGATGCATAGTTGTATGAAATTGTACACAAGAAACAGTTTATTAGATATATGACAATAAGAGTTTCCTGGTACTGTAAGAAAGGAAAGACCTCTAGAGCTCAGCAGGTTGTGAAAGAAACCTCGTGTGAGGTTTCTTTGAGATCACTGAGCTCATTCAAAACTACAGTGTTTCTAAAAGGGGGGTGGGTAATGAGCCTCCAGAACCCTTTGCTGGCCTTGGTCAGCCTTCTACCAACTGCCAATTCTCTCAGACTTCTTGAGAGAGAAATAGAAACTCATTGTCTCCACTTTTAAATGTCTTATGTATTTTTAAACTCTCTCTGTTCTGGCTGGTGTATCAAAACTTCTTAGGTTAAAGACTGGAAATAGCCCCCTTGTTTATAAATCCAAAGCACTTTCAATTTTCCTTATTTTGTTTGCCCTTTCTCAGAAATTGGTCCATTTTCTCTTTTTCAAAGTTCATTGTTTCTTTGGTTTTTAATTTTCTTTTAATGTATATTTTTGTGGGCACATGGTAGATGCATATATTTATTGGGTACATAAGGTGTTTTGATACAGGCATGCAATCCTTTGGCTTCTATGATCTAAGTCTCTCTTTCTCTCAATCTCTCCTTCTCTCTCTCAGTTATTCCCCTACATTCTCAGTATGCCTTTTAGTCTCAATTTCTTTTCTTATATACTTCTCTTTGTTTGTATTTTGGAATAATGGTATTCATTAAAGTCCAAGAGATAGATCTCTTCCTTCTCTTTTAAGTGATCACATTTACTCTGATGGATTAATAACTCTCTATATGCATGTAAATCTCACACCTGTACACCCATGCCCAGCCTATCTCATAGTCTCCAGGCACATACCTACTACCTATCTCATGTGTCTAAAACTTGGATGCATCATTTTTTTCTGCTATATTAAACCTGTAACTTTCTTGGTGTTCTTTTGCCCTACAATTTGCTCTTCTACTTAGTGACAAAAATAAAATTCTTGTCAATAATATTTGTTTTCTTCCTCTCTGCCATGTGAAATAATTCCTAAGTCCTATTGATTTCAATTCCTCCATATATTTTAAGTCTGTCACTTCTTCTGCACCTGCCTGAATCAGGTTCTCATTAATATCTTGTTTATGGAAAATAACCTTATAATGGAATTCCCTAATTTCAGAATTATTCCCTTCTAAACCATTTTCAGTGGTTTAGCTGGAAAGATTATTTTAGAAATAAAAATATTCTTGTTTAAAATCCTTGAATGTTTCCTCAGTGGTCTGCAGAAAACTGTATACATTTCCAAGCATGACCCTGATACTTCATTGCACAGATCCAGCCTGTCTCTCCATGCTGCTTCTGTTGCTATGCCTTAATATTTGTTCTCCAACAACATTTCAGCCTCTGATTTATGTCATCACACACACACACACACTCCCTCATGTTCTGTGCAAAGACTATAAACAGCTCCATCTGCCTAGAAAGGCTTCCTCCTGCCTGTCCCTTTGGCTAGGTTGCCTCTTACCTGTTTTTCAACATTCAGTTCATGTTTTACCTTCTCTGAAATGCCTTTCTCTTTTTCCTTATGTTAAAATTTATTTATTTATTTATTTATTCGTTTTTCTATTTTTAAAGATTGTCTTGGTTACATAGTAGGTGTACATATTTATGGGGTACATAAGATGCTTTGATACAGGCATGCAATGTGAAATAATCACATCATGAAGAATGGGGTGTCCCCTCAAGTATTTATATTTTGTGTTAAAAACAATCCAATTACATCCTTTCAGTTATTTTAAAATGTACAATTAAGTTATTATTGAATAGAATTCACCCTATTCCGCTATCAAATAGTAGATCTTATTCATTCTTTCTATTTTTTGTACCAATTAACCATCCCCACCTCCCCTCAGGCTCCCACTACCCTTCTCAGCCTCTGTTAACCACCCTACTCTCTATGTTCATGCGTTCACTTGTTTTGAGTTTTAGATCTAACAAACGAGTGAGAACATGCAATGCTTGTCTTTCTGTGCCTGGCTTATTTCACTTAACATAATGATTTCTACTTCCATCCATGTTGCAAATGACAGGAATGCCCTTCCTTTCTTTCTTTCTCTTTCTTTCTTTCTTTCTTTCTTTCTTTCTTTCTTTCTTTCTCTCTCTCTCTCTCTTTCTTCCTTCCTTTCTCTCTCTCGCTCTTCCTTCCTTCCTTCCTTTCTCTCTTTCTTTCTTTCTTTCTCTCTTTCTTTCTTTCTCTCTCTCTTTCTTTCTTTCTTCCTTTCTCTGTCTCTCTCTTCCTTCCTTCCTTTCTTTTTTTCTTTCTCTTGCTCTCTTTTTTTTTTTTTTTGACAGTCTCACTCTGTCACCAGGCTGGAGTGCAGTGGCCCCATCTCAGGTCACCGCAACTTCCGCCTCCTAGGTTCAAGCAATTCTCCTGCCTCAGCCTCCTGAGTAGCTGGGATTACAGGCATGTGCCACCACGCCCAAGTAATTTTGTGTTTTTAGTAGCGACAGGGTTTCTCCATGTTGGACAGGCTGGTCTTGAACTCCCGACCTCATGTGACCCACCTGCCTCGGCCTCCCAAAGTGCTGAGATTACAGGCGTGAGCCACTGTGCCTGGCCTGGAATGCCTTTCTCTTGACATCACATATACCATGTGCTGTATTAAGTGAACTGAAATTTTTTTTTTTTTTTTTTTTTTTTTGAGAAGGAGTCTCGCCTTGTCGCTGAGGCTGGAGTGCAGTGGCGCGATCTCGGCTCACTGCAAGCTCCGCCTCCCGGGTTCACGCCATTCTCCTGCCTCAGCCTCCTGAGTAGCTGGGACTACAGGCGCCCGCCACCACGCCCGGCTAATTTTTTGTATTTTTAGTAGAGACGGGGTTTCACCATGTTAGCCAGGATGGTCTCGATCCCCTGACCTCGTGATCCGCCCGCCTCGGCCTCCCAAAGTGCTGGGATTACAGGCTTGAGCCACCGTGCCCGGCCGAACTGAAATTTTTGGCTTAGTTTCCTCGTACATAAAATGGGAGTGACAGTGTACTAATAAGAATATATTAATAAATTGATAATTATAAGGTATGTACCTTGAGTAAATAACTTTACCTACTTTTAATGAGCTTTTCACATGCTACAAATAGTGGTAAATTTTATAAGGGAATTCAATGTTAAAAACTTTGCTTGTTTAGTGAAAAGATCAACACATAAGCCAAGGGTGAAAGTTGAGCTTAAATAATGTTTCATGAGATAATATTATGTACTTCATCCAAGTTTTCTCAGAATCTGGCAGAATCAAGGGTAAAATTTATGTATTTCTTTGGTAATTAGTTACCTTTTGCTATTAAAATTATTCTAAATTTGCATATTTCTCTTTCTAATTTTGTGTATCTCTCGTCACAATTGCAATTATTTTGTGTTCTCAGGATTTATCCTTTTGTTATGTTTATCTTTCTGCTATTTTGTACACCCTATTTCTTGGGTCTCACATCTCTAGGGCAGCCTCGTAATTTCTATTTGTATATAACAGAAGTGGGTTTTTATTTACCTCTCATTTTGAGGTTTCTAATAATGCCAAAGGAGTGTTTTATTTTTACCTTTATAGGAAAGGTAATGTGTTGTAATGTGTTGATCTTTTTTGAAATTATGTCTTTTGCAGTAACATGGATGGAACTGGAGGCCATTATCGTAAGTGAAATAACTCAGAAAGTCAAATACTGGATGTCATTATAACAAAACTGCCCTGCACCTCCTAAATCTATAAAAATAGTAGTGAATCTTGCAGGTAGTCTCATTGCTTATATAGCTATTAACCATAACACCTAAGTCTTTGTTTTTGCACAGGGAAAATATGGAACTCTAATTTCAGGTGAAGGGATTTCAGCTGGTTAGTAACTCAGTGACCCACTCACAAGAGAGAACACCCTCTCCTCTCCCTCCCGACAAACCGAAGGAGGTGACTTTATATGAGGGATATATTTGACTTGGCTTCTCCTAGAAAGATATGTTGACATTATCTGCAAGTGATTGTGTTCTTTTGCTTTTAAGCCTCATTTACTATTTTCTCTTCTTTCTTTCTTCCTTGTCATAAGGCTTGACTCCTGAATCACATTCCCCATATTCATCGCTTGGTAAAAACAATAGATCTCATCAGGATTGTGTTTCAACAGGTAGGTGTTCCTACTTATTGTATTTTCTCTCATAAGTCAAATGGAAAGAAATAGTTTCTTATTGTTAAAAAAAACACATTTTGTGGTAACAAAGTTGAAAGGAATTTTAGCAACTGCAAATGGCTTCTAGTTACCCAAGGGTCTCTATAGAATTAAAGTAACAATTTTAATACCTCTGTTTATGTGTGCACATGCATATGTATATTGTCATGTTTTGTTTCTAGAAAGTGTTAAATTAACATCACCATTCTGGTTCATTTTACCTATGAATAAATAGGTCAGTTTGTGGCATACTGGAGCATAGATCCATGTCTCTGTTCTCCTAGACCAACGTGTCTTCCGCCACACTATACATATACAGTTGTCTCTGATAGCTGTATCCTTTGCAAGAAGGTCCAACTTACATTTATGTGATGTCAATTATCCTGGCAGCTTCTCTGCAATGAGCAGCCTGGCGTCTGTTCCTTGACAATATGTTGAGTGGTATTTGCCAGAAAGAAGCTTTATCAGAAACAAAAAGGCAACGGATATGCTAATTCACCAGTTACCATAATCCACATTCCCATAATGTACCTCAAGGACATTGTCCCGTATTTTTATCTAGAAACCTTTGGCACATGTATCAACTCTGGGTCAATGTACCTGCTCCACTGACATCCCTGCATCAACTTGGATTGCACAAAGGTACAATTAGCCTACAGGCTGCATGTATTCTAATTCTGAATTATG
The DNA here is from genome assembly GCF_006542625.1 of Nomascus leucogenys. NCBI lineage: Eukaryota > Metazoa > Chordata > Mammalia > Primates > Hylobatidae > Nomascus > Nomascus leucogenys. Next base: position 36,509,445 of record NC_044401.1, read on the forward strand.
AATCTCAAGTGGAGCTTATTTTGCCAAATTTGGCTCTGTGCTCAGATTCTGGCTTGACAGTTTCTAGGAACCTTCATGGTTTCCCTTACTGTGAATGAAGAGTATATGAGATTTGAGGAATTTCTGCATATGATCCAGACAAAATTGAGGTTTCAGATCTCCATATGGGTGAGCCTTTTGGTGAGCCAGGTTTTACTGAAGCAAGAGTATCTTCTATTAGAACCTTCACATTTAGGATTTAGGGTCATAACTTAATGCTTGTCACGGAACTAAAGACATTGTCTCTGATTCATGGTCACCAGTGTAAAATTCCAAGAGGTTTTCTTTCAAGCTGTCTGAATTGAGGTTGATGACACTGTGCATATCCAGGTGTTGATGGATCTTTCCAGTCACTTCCCAGCATACTCCTATTAAGCACTGCTAGCACTTAGAAAATTTAATGTTATTAACGATAAAAACTTCCAGGGTCCACCTTACTCAAACACAGTTAAAAGAATGACTTTCCTGAGGGTTGGTGCTGTTCTTTATTAATGGGGGTTATATTTGTATTAACCATTGACATTCATCTCCTGTGGTTTTCTGGAACACAAACTATCTTATAAATTAAATACTAGATTTCAATATGTATATTTCCTTCTCCCTAAACAAACTTCCCCTCCCTCCCTTCCTTCCTTCCTCCTTCCTTCCCTTTTTCCTTCCTTCCTTCCTTCCTCTTCCCTTTTTCCTTCCTTCCTTCCTTCCTTCCTTCCTTCCTTCCTTCCTTCCTTCCTTTTAAGGGGTTTTGCCGTCAGTTTGTATTTCTTTCAAAGGGTTAGCTGTGGTATCTGCACATAATTCTGCCAGAGCCTGAGCCAACCTTGAGTATTTTCAAGAGTGAACGTGTTTTGTTGTTACAAATCAAATAATGATAAGCCTTTGTCTTATTGAGTGCAATTTATGTAACCTGTTTTAATAGATGACAGGGATTATATGGTCAAATGAACTCTTTTTGATCTTTAACCCTTAGCTTAGCCTTCTTTATAACTAGAGATTTGAGATACTACATCTTAAGCAGTGAAATTAGTCCTTCACTATAATTCTATTGAAGTTACAAAATGAAACAAAACTTGAGTTTAAAATTAATAAATAACTCCAACTATGTATGGTGGGACTGGAAATAGGGAAGGAATGAGGTTGTGCCTATGGTGTTTATGTGGTAAAAAGAGCATGCATATTTTTAAATTTTAAAAATGTAGGTTTGAATTTCAATCAGGATAATCTTTGAGAGTTGATACACCTTTTAGAGCTTTAAATTCCTTATCAGAAAAAGTGGACTTGACAACCCCTATATATTAGAGTTATTTTAAAGATTTACTAATGTATGTTGCATAGTGCCTTTAGAGATAGATAATGAATACTAGCTTCCATCTCTTTCCTTTTCCTCAGAATTTCTTCTTTTACATAAGACATGCATTCACTCACACTACTAAAACATGAATCCATGAGATAATACTGCCTAGGCAAGGTAGGTTTTATAGATTGACTTAGACCTATATCAGAACTAAAGAGACATTTGGAAAGCCAAGATTTTATTTTCTGAGAATAAATATGTTTTATTACCAATTGCAGCAGGATTGCTCCAGCCAGCAGGCTCTCATCTGAGTTCCTATGGCATACTTCTGGATAGACAAGGGTTTAAATCCACATTGCATCACTTTCTAGCATATGATCTCAAAAAGCTAACTTATCCTTTCTCTGCCTCAGTTTTCTCACTGTAAAATATCATTTAATGACAGTACCTTTCTCAGTAGAGTTAGTATGAGGATAAAATGTGCCTAGCTCTTTGAAAATGGTAGAAAGCTGATTTGTTATATTTTGTATTATGGTAATATCAACTTGGCCATGTGTCTGTTTTTCCAATAGATGCAGATGGATGTCCTCCTGTGTTGGCCCCCTCTACATCAGCAGTCTTGCTTCATATGTGAAGTAGTGAGTAGCAGAGGGGTATTTAGGCCAGTTCATGGCCCCTCCCTTGAGATTTCATACTTCAGAAAACAAGTAACAATACAAGAAGGGGTGCTACTGACATATTAGATGGTTTTTTTTTTGAGAAACGATGATAAATAAACAAGAAGGTATCTCATCCATGATATCTGCATTCCCTCTTTCTACAATTTCCATCTTTTGTTAGTTTGCTCTAGGACATCTATTGACAGGAGCAATGGCTGACATGACTAATGTTAGCATAAATTGCAGGGTCAGAGAAGTGAGGCAATCCCTCACCTTCCCCACATATGATTAAAAAGTAACCATGCAAGAATGGGATGATTACAACTTGCCTAATGATTATGTTCAGTCCCCAGTGGTCTTTCTATTCTAATCATTAGTATACCAGGAAATGCGACTAGTAGAATGTCAAAATACAATTAAACTTTTTGTGTCATTTCTAGTATAAATATACAAGCAATATAATGTTTACAATGGTGAAGAAGGAGGATTTTATCTTTCATCAGCAGCCAGGGATTTAGAAGAGTGATGTGTGAAAGGTAAAAAGAGTAAAAAGTAAATTCTCCTTTATCAATAACTTAAATTAAGCCTATATGTAAAGAGAAGATACCTGTGTAAAAATACAAGTATGTGGACACATATAGAAACACACACATATCTGAATAAGTTTTTAACTGATAACAGGGTGGGTTTTGGCAGACAGTACTTCAGATGTTACTGATTAGAAGTAATGAGACTGAAACTACTAAAACTTTAAGTGACTCCTAAAGTTTATATAACTGTTAGTGGCAGACCAGGTTTTAAAATTCACTCCTTGATTCCATTAAGTCCTAGAGCTTAGTCCATTAAGCCATGCTACCTCCATTTAACACCTATTACCGATATTTTCCATGCTTAGCATTCAGTGTTTGAAGTAACTAAATGCAACACAACTGAAGTGGCATATTCTTGGATAGATGCACACATATTTGCATATAGATCTCTACTCTTTTATTTGCCATAAGTTTTAAGCTTATAAATTAATAATGGTCCTATATAGCTCAGGATTTCTTTTTATGTTGTTAAATGCTTTCTTCCATGATTATTTCCAGAGTGACTGATGTTAATTTTGCAGCCTGTGTAGGCTGAACTGATATCTCTTAAATCACAGTGCTTGATAAAGGGAGGAGGTTAATAAGGCGTGGGTCATTACAATTGTAGACCCATTCTAATTTATACTAATGACTAACGGGACTCATAGCAAATAAGAGTCTGTGAATTGGAAAGTGAAATGGCTTGATTAAAAACAATGAGATTCATGTGTTTTGGAACCACACAAAGAGAATGATAATTTTGGTGTCATCTATCTGTGATAGAGAAACTGTCAATACAGAAAACGGAGGATTGCTTGTGAATAGCTTTTGTGAATAAGGATATTCACAGACTCATAACAAATTAGGTTCAATTGCGGTGAACTCTACGAGAGTGTGGCTGTGGTCTTTATCCTACAGTTTTGAGGAAATATTTTCTGAAATAAAGGATAATCAGGTGGGGTAATTTTGTTATATGGAAAATGTTAGTTTTTGTCATAATAGGATTTGACCGATAGATGAAGTACAGTTTAGTTACATTTTTTTGTGAATCAGCCCATATATATTCTTATTAGGGTTTCTCTTTTATTAAGAAATATCGGGAACAGCAGAAGCCATGTAATTAAAGGGAGCCTGAGGTTTCAAAGCACCTATTGAGAATTATCCTTCCCCCAGAAGCCCCGAGGAAAAGTAGAACTGTTGTCCCTTAGAACCATTTAGAAGGAGGTGGGGAAAATCCATGCTTCTGTAACCGCAAAACAAGTGGATTTACTCTGTTGACTTTTCCTGACTCCACGAGCTTTTGATATTATCCACTGATGCTAGCTTGTAACTGTGTGTGTGTGTGTGTGTGTGTGTGTGTGTGTGTGTACATGCACATGAATATGTGTTTGTGTGTTGGGGATTGGATACACACAAGGCGGATCTTGAGAAATTAATTTTATGCTCTTCACTAAAATAAGCCTATCTTATGGCCACATAACATACAACACACTTAAAGAGGATGCTTTGGCCAAGCGCAGTGGCTCACGCCTGTAATCCTAGCACTGTGGGAGGCCAAGGTGGGCAGATTACCTGAGGTCCAGAGTTCGAGACCAGTCTGGCCAACATGAGGAAACCCCATCTCTACTAAAACTACAAAAATTAGCTGGGCGTGGTGGTGCGCAACTGTAGTCCTGGCTGCTTGGGAGGCTGAGGCAGGAGAATCACTTGAACCTGGGAGGTGGAGGTTGCAGTGAGCCGAGATCACGCCAGTGCACTCCAACCTCGGCAACAGAGAGAGACTCCATCTCAGACAAAAAAACGAACAAACAAAAAGAAGATGCTTTAGTTCTAACATTAGCCATGCTGAATAAGTGCAAAAAGAATGGAGAGAAAACACACTTTTAGGTGTGGAGTGATAATCGTTTCTCAGTGTCCTCACAGTGTTAGATTGGTTTTTGCGAGGCTGGCTGAGAAGCTCTTGTAGCCTCTAATTACAGCATTTATTATCAGTCTTGGCTTAATACAGAGGTACCAAAATTATGCTGATCTGGTGTTAATTCCAGGTCTGTGATACCATCTCTGGACAGTTTGCGCAGACTATTTAGGAGAGGAGAGGGACTGAGGTCTTGGGTGGGTGGAGTGGGCAGCTGTGTATTATTTAACCCTAAAACCATCCCTTCTGTCACAGATGGAAGACAAAGATCCACGGTGGGAAAATTCAGAACGATAAACCACAGTGTTGAGAAGTGAGTCCTTTCAAAGAGGTGGACTGAATGAAGGCTTTTCTAAAGAATGAGTCATCCGTTCTTGGGGGAGCAAAACAATGACTAATTAATGAAGAGCTGAGCGTGTGTGTACCTATAGGTCAACTGTAGATGTAGGTGCACATATGGAGAGGGACAGAGAGAGGGGAAAGTGAGCACAGGATCCTACCATGTGTGCAGCGTCAGTTAGTTCTGCCTGAGAAATCATGCCCGTTGTGTTGAGAGGGATGCAGGATAACTTGGGACTAAATATGGATAAGCTGGGTATGTAGTTCTTAGGGTATCAAGTAGATAGTTCCTCTGGCCCACTATTGTGGAGGGTATTTAGACAAAAAGTAACATTCAATTGAAAATATTTCCCACACAGGCTGCCTATCTGAAGACGATTTACACCAAAACACAAAATAAAACAACCCCCCAGTCCTTGCCTAGAATCACATTGCTTGACTTGGAACTAGATATTCCAATCTTAGCAGTATTCAAGTGGGGATGAACCTTTGAAAATGTCACACCTGGGTAGTTACCAGTGGAGAAAATCTCTCAAGACATGATTTGATTTGAAAAGTAGAAATATCTTTCCCCTCACCTCCTCTCTCTTCTCCTCCTCATCCTCTTCTTCTTCCGCATCTTCTTTAAATAGGTTCTTTTGTTAGATTTCTTTTTATCAAAATATAAATATTGAGAATTGATGACTTGGTAATCATATTACTTTATGAAGACTAAAACATCTGGTACAATTCCCCTTTACCTTCCAGAGGAATCTCAACTAGAAAGCTTTGATTTACCAGTTATTTCTTAATTCATAATAATTCACTACATAATCTAAAATTGCAAGGAGCAAGTTATAAAAGTATCTTTCCTACACCATCTACCAATTCTTTTCTTCACAGAAATACATTTTATAGCAGTTTTCTCATAAGTACATATATGTATTTGTCTCTTTTTACGAGTTTAATTTTCTCACTAGAAATATATGTCAATGAATGTTAACATTTGAACACTTAAAAGACATATAATCATTATAAAAGATGAAGAGTTATCCTTAATCTTACTTCAAACTCCATCACCCCTACTTGCCCCAGGGACCCTTTGGGTACTTATTTTATGTATTTCTAGGTTCTTAGAGTGGATCTTTGTGCCTTGAAATTAGCACATTGATAGCTCCAGTAATTTATTTATGAACTTCAAGAATGTTCTTTTTAACTTAGCTTTCTCCTATCACTGGTTATATTACCATTTGTATGTTGTCTTTGTTTTTAGCATATATATTCTTTCACCATTACCATAGTTGTTTAGCCTTAGTTCTATAATTTAAAGGTTTTTAAGGCTCATCATCACATTTTTATTATTTTTAAAGTATTTTTAATTATTTTAACTTTTAATTTCAGAAGGTACAAGTGCAGGTTTGTTACCAATAACAAGTTCTGAAATTGAGGCAGTAATAAGTAGCCGACCAAGCAAAAATAGCCCAGGACCAGATGAATTCACAGCTAAATTCTACCAGATTTACAAAGAAGTGCTGGTACAACTCCTACTGAAATTATTCCAAAGAATTGAGGAGGAGAAACTCTTTCCTAGCACATTCTATGAGGCAAGCATCATCCTGATGCCAAAACCTGGCAGAGATTCAACAACAACATTAAAAACTTCAGGCCAATATCCTTGATGAACATCGATGCAAAAATCCTCAACAAAATACTAGCAAACTGAATCCAGCAGTACATCAAAAAGCTTATCCACCATGATCAATCTGGTTTCATACCCAGGATGCAAGGTTCGTTCAACATACACAAATCAAATGTAATTCATCACATAAACAGAGCTAAGACAAAAACCACATGATTATCTCAACAGATGCAGAAAAGGCTTTCAATAAAATTTGACATCCATTCATGTTAAAAATAGCTCAGTAAAATAGGTATTGAAGGAACATACCTCATACTTTTAATAACTTCAAGATGGCCAAGGTGATGCCCTTGGGTCACTAATTTCAAGCTGGAGTGATGGAATAGTCGTATACCCAACTCCTTCTCTGCCAACTGAGAAAAGAGGAAGAGCTGCAATCATTTTTGATGCTTCAAAGCATTTGGCTAAAATGACATTCATTCTTGTGGTAGTAATCCCAGTCTCATCCCCCTACTCTGTCCCTGCTGCTATCCTGCCTAGCTTGATATATACCTACCTAAAATAAAGTAAGGGAGCCTTTGTTGATTAATGTATTCTATCTTTTAAATGAGCTTCTGAGGTAGCTATGTCGCCTGTTGACTCATTCTGAGTCTGTAATCAAGCTTCCTATTCCTCCCTGCACCACCCCTCAAAACGCACTCTACGTGTGATGAGACCTTGGCCAAATCACCTCTCAGGGTCTTATTTCTTATATGTAAAATGAGAAGATTGAAGACAGATGTTCTGAATTTCTTTTCTTTCCTAACTTTTTTTTTTTAATCCTAGGAGAATTTACTTGGTATTTTCATGTAGAATCTCTTATCTACAGCAATGTAGGAGTGTAGATCTGCCTAGAAACATTAAGCTGATTCAACAACATAAAATGTATAGATAATTTATTTCAGTTCTACAAACCCTATATTCACAGACGCCTGAATACTGTGTGGCTTGTGTGTGTGCGTGTGTGTGTGTGTGTGTGTAGGTATATTCAATTGACTGTGCTGGCTTGTGATGGTCCAGGAGAGAGAAAGTAAGTTTAAATAGAAAATACCAGTGGGCATGTGAGTGAGGGAAATCAGGTGTGGATTTCTATGCAAAAACTGCCTATTTCTCTGTCTTTCTGTCTCTCTCTTTACTCTCAGGAACAGTCGTTTAATTCAGTACTGTATCTGATTTGAGCTGCTGTCAACCTCTCATCTAATTTCATACACAGGGAAGAGAAAGAGAAACATTTTTAGGGCAAATAGATCAGAGACTATGTATAACACTAAAGGAAAGTCTAAAGTGAGGTTTAACCATGTGAAAGCACTAATTATCCTGTATATTATCCTGTATATATCCCCCCGTCATATATCAACACATCTATTAGAGTTTGAAATCCCTTCTCTGGTCTTCACCTTACTCCCAAACTCTTTCCCAGTTTCCATCTAGCACCAGATTTATACAAACAGGATTAAAAGGTGATTATAAATGACAAAGGTGCAACATGCGGAGGCTGATTACTAAAGAATATTTGAGAAGGGAGAGAAAAGAAGTGACAAGGGAGACAGTTTTCTCCAGTGACCACGGGTTGGGTGGACATATGCATACCTCCAGAATCTAGAATGCCTTTTCTATGATTTTGAAGAAAAGTGAATAAGAACAGAGGATCTTCTGGGCTGGGCGAGGTGGCTCATGCCTGTAATCCCAGCACTTTGGGAGGCCGAGGCAGGCAGAACGAGGTCAGGAGATCGAGACCATCCTGGCTAACACGGTGAAACCCCGTCTCTGCTAAAAAAAAATACAAAAAATTAGCTGAGCTTGGTGGCGGGCACCTGTAGTCCCAGCTACTCGGGAGGCTGAAGCAGGAGAATGGCGTGAACCCGGGAGGCAGAGCTTGCATTGAGCTGAGATCATGTCACACTCCAGCCTGGGCGACTCTGTCTCAAAAAAAAAAAAAAAAGAATAGAGGATCTTGTGATGTATTTCTTTGTCTTTGGTTATTTATTGGTCAGAATATTGACTCATATGCAGTGCTATGTAAAGAATGGCTTAGTACATACTTTTGTTTAGCACATTGTAGACTTGCTCAGAGAAAGTTTTTGTTAGACTGAACGGTGCCTATATTCTCTACTTGAGCTTACATGGAAATTATATTAAGAAAAAGCAAAAATAACTAAAAAAGACATGTTTTAGATATTTCTAAAAATAAAAATTATGCAAATGCTAAGAACAGTGTTATAACTAGCATATTAAAAGTATTAGATATTGTCCATCTGATATTCTGTAAAAAAATTGTTACTCTTTATATTTTTAAAATGTATTATTTCTACAAAAATTTTATTGTAAAATATTACAATCCTGAACAAAACATCTCATGGGATTTTATGAAATCCCAGTTGTTTTGAAGGTAAATGACAGTTTAAGTGGAATTATCAAGGTGACTTCCACTATTACTGTTATTTTTGTCTGCAGTAACTAAGCACAACCTTTTCCCACAGACAGAACATAAATTAAATGAAAGCAATGCCACTGACTCCCAGTGATAAATAGAAAGGAGACAGTAATGGGGACTCCCTACTGTTTTTCTTTGCTAGTGTGTCCAGGAATGAAGAAGAAAGAATATCTAGTTCATCACTCAAATTTTTATGAAATGTACTGATTCTCACACCACCCTGAAAGAGCATTGGTATACTTAAAAAATGAGCTGTCCTCACATATAATGTGACAATTTACAACATAAAACTTAAGAGAAAAAAATGTGCATTTTTATACAACTTAGATTCTGGTGAAAGGATATCAGCTTTATAACTTCAATGAATGAAATATATCTTCCTAAAATAATCATCAGTTTCATCTATATTTGAATTTTGAAGGCTAATTCTTTAGTTCGGTTTAAAATATGTGAAGGTGAGGCAATATATCAGTTTAGTCAGGCGGTGAAGATGTCAGACTTTGAATGTGGAATCAGAGGCAATTGTTCTGATTCCATTTAATAGCTTTATGCCCTTGGAGAAATCAGTCTCAGTTTTCTAAAATACCTGATGAGAATTATAAGCCTGACCCCTCTGGTTTGTTCAGAGGTTGTGGTGGACATCTTATTTGGACCATCCACTTAACGGTATGGCCTAAGCTGTTTTGTATGTCTGCCCCTTGGTGCACCATCCCTCAGCCATGATTCACTGGACTAAGGTGAGCCGATGACCCTAGCTAAGCCAATTGGGCTTCTATTATTGGATAGCTGGAATTGAGGGTGAAAGAGGGACGGATAGTTTTGCTGTCTCCAAATACTTATACCTGGACTTACAGAACCCCAAACACAACCCCAAACCCACCATAGGGAGCAGAGAAAAAGAACACAATAAGATTTAAAGAGAAACAGAATAATTAATCAAACTTAGAGAGATGAGGCATGAGTGAGAGTTGAGATAGTTTTCCGTGTCTTTCTGATGCTTAGAAATCCCACTGTCCTTGGGTTTCACGTGAAACTTTTGTATAGTAATCTCTTTCCAGCCAACATCAGCTTGAATCAGATTCTTTGTTTGCAACCTGATATGGTTTGGCTGTGTCCCCCCGCAAATCTCATCTTGAATTATAATTCCCATAATTTCCACGTGCTATGGGAGGGACCTGGTGGGAGGTAACTGAATCATGGGGTCAATTACCTCCATGCTGTTCTCATGATAGGAGTGAGTTTTCACGAGATCTGATGGCTTTATAAAGGGCTTTTCCTGTTTTGCTCAATACTTCTCCTTGCTGCTGCCATGTGAAGAACGACATGTTTGCTTCCAGTTCTGCCATGATTGTAAGTTTCCTGAGGCCTCCTCAGTCATGTGGAACTATGAGTCAGTTAAAACTCTTTCCTTTATAAATTACCCAGTTTCAAGTATGTCTTTATTAGCAGCATGAGACTGGACAAACGTACAACCCAAGAAGCCTTGACTAATAATAGATGAAGTGAGAATGTTCACGGATACAATTTTTAAAAACTATAGAGCAGCTTAGGAGGGTTGTCACAAAATTCCAGCAAATATAGAAAAAAAGCCCAAACTCCTTAGTGTAAGTAAATGACTCAGACTAGCAGTCAGTGACACAGAGCATAATCTATAGCAGCAATTCCCTCTGGAGCCTTCTGACCTTCATCCTGTGCCCTGCTGCCAGTGAGATCACCTGATTCAGGTGAGGATTCTAGAGTGTCTTTTGAGAAGTTCCATTTGCTTTCTAAACCATTACATTTTTCTAATACTCCTCCCTCACTTTTATTTTTTTCTAACAGCTCTGGCTTTTTATCTGCTGGCTCAACAGGCAAGAGTGACTGGTAACAGCTCTGATGTGTTCATTTTTGAGTGAAACTGTATCTTTAGGATCAATTTCCCAGATATACCATTCTGTTAGCAATCTCAGGTTTAAGCCTATTTATATCTATTCCTGTACCCATACAAAGGGAAGGTATTATCAAGGTATTCCTTCAGTTATAGTGATTAAGAGCTTCTCCTTGGAGTCAACCACCCCTGTCAGTGCAAGCACCTATTATTACTTTTGTTTCTTCAGAAAATCTGGTGGGCTTGAAATAACGTGTGTTATTTCTATAAATAGCATTGGCAGAAAACTTGGGAAAATGTCAATCTAGCATTTCTTTTCTCTCTCTTTTTTTTTTTTTTTTTTTTTTTTTTTGAGATGGAGTCTTGTTTGGCTGCCCAGGCTGGAGCGCAGTGGAGCAATCTCGGCTCACCACAACCTCTGCCTCCCAGGTTCAAGTGATTATCCTGCCTCAGCCTCCTGAGTAGCTGGGATTACAGGCACATGCCACCATGCCCGGCTAATTTTTGTATTCTTAGGAGAGGCAGGGCTTCACCATGTTGGTCAGGCTGGTCTCGAACTCTTGACCTTGTGATCCACCTGCCTCGGCCTCCTAAAGTGCTGGGATTACAGGCATGATCAGTCTCACCTAGCTCAATCTAGCATTTCTATAAGTCCTGCCTTGGGTCATGTTCTTCTAAGGTATGACATAACACATTGCAAGTAATACACTGCAGGAAACTATTAAAATGAGCAGAATCCTGCCCTTCACCTCTGTTTTCTACCTTCAGAAATCAGAAAAAACAAAAGAAGTTTTTCTGCTTCAGGAGTTAGCTAGGAGTCCCAGATAAGTTTGGATAAGTCATCTTCTTTTCTAGCTTTCTCCTCAGCATTGAGCAGCTCAGGTAAAGAAGGACATTGAAATTCTTACCTTAACTGGCCATACTCTCCCTTCTTCCCCTACTCCTACCCCAGGGCTCCTACCTTTACCATCACTCTCTGCATGGTAACCAGGACAAAATTTCATTTTACTCTTGGTTTTATCGGCCACCCCTGCACATGCAAAGCTCCTGGGCCATCCTCATCATGCAGAGTCACATCCTCATATAGCTCTGCTCACCTGCTTTTCTTAACCATCTGCCACCTTTCTTAAGACCTGAAAATCCTCCTATGTGTCCTCTGGCGCTCACAGACATTCATCAGCAAAATGCCCTGTTTCCTCCTCCACTTTTTTGAATGTTTCTTTCATCTTTTTTATCTAAAAGAAGTCTGACTTTTCTCCCTGATGACATTATTTCTTCAGAAATTCTGAATCGGTGGTTTCCTGGAAACTGATTTCTCCACCTCAACCCTTATGTAATTGATAGCCGTAGATCTTTACTGTCACATATGGTGGCCACTAGCTACATGTGTCTATTAAGCACTTGAAATGTGGCTAATGTGAATGAAGGTGTGCTATCTGGGAAAAATATACACTGGATTTCAAAGACTGCACAAAACCAAATGTAATATATTTCATTAATATGTTTTCATATCGGCCGCACGTTGAATTGGATAAATTGGATTAAATAAGATATATATTTTAAACTTAATTTTACTTGTTTATTTTTTCCTTTATTAATGTGACTACTGCAAAATTTAGAATTATGTTGTACATTTCCACACTATTTTTCTGTTGGGACATTTGCTCTTATTCTTTCTGTTACAAATTTCTTAGCATTTAATCTCATGACATAAAACACCTTCTATCACATTCCTCCCACTGTCTGCATCAACTTTAATCCCCCAAACACTCCAACACTCTTCCCATCTCTGCCTTCTTTCCTATCTTCCTCCCTCCCTCCCTTTTTCTTTTTTCCTTTCCTTTCCTTTCCTTTCATTTCCTTTCCCTTCCCTTCCCTTCCTTTCCTTTTCCCTTTCCCTTCTTCCTTCCCTCCTTCCCTCCTTCCCTCTTTCTTTCTTTCTTTCTTTCTCTTTCTTTCTTTCTTTCTTTCTTTCTTTCTTTCTTTCTTCTTTCTTTGTCTTTCTCTTTCTTCCTTTCTCTTTCTTTCTTTCTCTCTCTCTCCTTCCTTCCTTCTTTTCCTTCCTTCCTTTCCTTCCTTTCCTTCCTCCCTTCCTTCCTTCCTTTCCTTCCTCCCTTCCCTTCCCTTCCCTTCCCTTCCCTTCCCTTCCCTTCCCTTCCCTTCTCTTCCCTTGCCTTGCCTTCCTCCTTTTCTTCCTCCACCCCATTCTTTTCTTTTTCTTCCTTTGGGTTACATGTCATTCTTTCCAATATACATAAATCATACAGTCCTTGTGATTCCACTATACACGTAGCTACTATTTCAGTGATGTAGACCTGCATTTGAATTCTTTTCCAGTGATTTATTTTCCTCTACTTTTCCTCATGCACTAATTACCATGGCCATATGCTAGAACTTGTCATTATGAAAACTTCCAACTCCCATGTAATTCCAGTTTTCAAGTGGTATACCACATCTTATTTTTCTTTTTTGTCTGCTATTTATCTGCAATAGTCTTTTCCTCATATCTTTTCTGATGTAACTTAAATTTCATTATCCCTTGTCATAATCACTCCCTTGCACACACTTTCGACTCCCTGCCTCTATCTCACTTTGTCATAATATCAGACAAAATTTTCATTCTGTTTAATTATCTAACTTCTTAATTCCTAAACTCTTGAGGCTGAACAGATCTGTATGAAAACTCCCAGCGATCTACCTGCTCTCCTTTTAGTTCTCTGACCACAAACCTGAAGTGGGTCCCTAGAACTCTTGAATAAATATTTATTCTCCCATGTGACTCTTTTATACCCTTTCCTCTTCTTATAAACCTCAACCACTACTCTCCTCTCTTACTTTAAGCACATGATCTTATTTCCTAGTTCACTGGGGAAATAAAAACAATTGCAAGAGTATTGTAATAAACCTTTACCATTCATCTTCCTATCGAATACACATTAATTCACACATATTCCGCTTTGCCACTGTTATGATGGATGAAGTCTTTACACTTTAATTCCTATCCCTTTAGCTGAACACTAGATATTATTTCCTCTCATGTATCTAAGTTCATTACTCCAGAAATCCTCCAATGTCATGATTTTTCTTCTTTTTGTTGTATCTTTCCCATTAGTATACAGATATACTATAATTTCTGTTATCTTAAAAATCTTCCCCTTTTTACTGCTCCATATTTATCTGTTCTTCTTTGCAGCAAAATTCAACTAAAGCTTCTTTTTTTAAAATATGGTCTTTCTATGAGTCCTCTGTTCCCACGTTCTCTTAAATCCTTCTAATCTGTCTTTTGTCCCTACCACTTCACCAAAATCATTGCTGCAAGACTGGCAATGACTTTCATGTCTAAATACATGTCCAATTTTCGTTCTACTTTAAACACAGTTGGCCACTCTTCTTGTAACATCTTTAAGTTGCCTTATCTCTACCTCACATGCTACTCTTTCTTAGTTTCCTTTGCTCATTTTTTTCTTATCATTCCAATCTGTAGAATTGAATTGCCCCATAGATCAGATTTTTGGACTTCTTCTCATCTGTATCTATATTTGCTTCCTTGGTAGTATCATTCAATTTCATGGCATTAGATATAGTTTCATATTTATAATTCTAGTTTCTTCCTACCCTTTGAAATAAGACATTGTCTATCAATAACTCCAATTAAATATCTAATAGGCATAATATCCAATAGATATCTCAGATACAATGTGTCCAATATCTGATCTTCCTCCCAAACTTATTCTTGACATCATCTGCACTATATCAATCAGTAAATGGCAACTAAATGCTTATTATTCAGGCCAAACAACTCAGAGTCATCCTTAATTCATCTTTCTCTCTCAAACACCACATCCAATCCATTAGCAAATTCTGCATTTCTAACTCAAAATTATCTCCAAAATCTGACCATTTCTAATTATCTCATCTACTACTACTTTGACCAATCCATCACCACCACCACCATCTCCCTTGTAGATTTATAATAATTCCTACTAAGTTCACCTTTTTCCACTCTTGTCCCACTATCCCTCTGCCGTCTTCTCCCCACCTGCTTTCTACTTGCCACAAAACAGCTAAGGTGATCCTGTCTCGTCTTGTCAAGTCAAATCACTCCTTAGTCAAATGCCTAAAATGACTTCCCATTACACTCACACTAAAGCCATACCTTCCCGTGGCCTTCGGTGACATACACGTGCTCCTCTTTCACCTATTTGACATTATTTCTTATGTCATTTATCTTCATTCACTCAGTTTGTGGCCTCCTTTCTGTTATTAAAATATGACAAGCTCACTCCTAATCAGAGACTTTTTGTGGGTAAGAATAAGAGATAAAACTAAAAGTCCAATGAAAATTTAGACGTTATCCTGTAAGAATTGGAGAATAATTTTGAGTGAAGGGGGAGGTAAAATATGCATTTTGGAAAGTTAACTATATGCCAAAATTATTGAAGATAAATTAGGAATGGTAGAGAGAGTATAGCTTACTAAAATTTGGGGATTATTTTTTGAGGTTACTAACTAGGCTTTGGAAGGAGGCACAATGCATTTGAACAGCATTTAAAAATGGAATTGAAAGAATTATCTCATTTAGTATGCTAGATTGAGGGATAGGAGGGTCAAAGGTGGCTGGGGCATTCAGTGAGCTCTGAGTACCTCACTGAGCAGGGAAAGCAGACAAGGTGTTTGTCGTAGTCAGTTTGGGTTTCTATAACAAAGTACCATAATTGGGTGGCTTATAACGAATATAAATTTATTTCTCACAGTTCTGAGGGCTAGGAGTCTGATGTCAGTGTGGCAGTGTGGTAGGAGTCTGCTGAAGAATTTCTCCTAAGTTATAAACTGCTGACTTCTGTAGGAAAAGAGTGAGTTAACTCTCTGGTATTTTCTTATAAGTGTACTAACCCTACTCATGAAGATTCCCCATTCATGACTTAATTTCCTTTCCAAAGCCCCACTTCCTAACACCATCACATTGGGGAGATACAACATTCAGTTTGTAACAAGGTTTTTTTTATCTATTCTTGATATTGGTTTAATATACATGTCATAATATTCTGGTTCTAGTCTCTTCCCAAGTCTTGCCCTAATACTGGTAGATCAAGATCTTGTGAAAACCATCTCCATTCCATCAATGGGTTCTTTGGTTAAGACCTAAAACCTATAAAAAGGAAATTTTATGTTCCATGAAATTGTATTTCACAAACATCAAATGTTGATGGAAAAAGGTAATACTATGACCTAATCAACTGAATACAAACACCAGTAGCCCAACCACTCTGGAATACACCATGTTTGATTTTAAATGAGGTGCAAAAATTAGCTGGGTGTGTTGGCAGTTGACTGTAATCCCAGCCACTCAGGAGGCTGAGGCAGGAGAATCACTTGAACCTGGGAGGCAGAGGTTGCAGTGAGCCAAGATCATGCCACTGCACTCCAGCCTGGGCAATAAAGTGAGACTGTCTCAATAAATAAATAAATAAATAAATAAATAAATAAATAAATAAAATGAGGGATATTTTCTAAATCTAAGTTTTGCCTACTTTTTAAGAAATAATCAAGGACTAATGTCCTGTCTTTAGGATAACTCTCTCAGTACCCTGTCCTTTGGCAATTGTTACTGGCTTTAATGTTTCTATGTCCAACTCTGTGCACTGCTGAAAGAGTTTGGTTTCACTCTGTCTCATGCTCTTTATGATAGAGTTGTCTTTTTAAGTACAGGGCTCTGATCTTGAATCCCAGCTGCCAAGTCCACACCCTCTCAGGAGAAATCTAGCAAAAGGTTCATTTATATATCACTTAAGAGAACCACCTTACAAAACCCTGCCATGCATATCAAATATCCGCCTACTTCCTAAAAGGCCAAGGGTCTTTAGACAGGGACTCACAATTGTTTCATCTGTAGAAGCTGTCGTTTCTGAAGCAAACGTTTTTGAAGCTTTGAACACTAATACTTATATCTAATGCTCTTGGTCCCTAAGGACCTAAAGAATCAATGATGTTACCTAGGTGGTTTAAAGACAGATTTATGGTTGCTGTGCAACCATAATGCTGTATTGCATGACAGATAATTTTATTTTTTATAACACATCACATGAGTTCTCTCTTTCTCTCTGCATTTCTATGCATATGAACACATAGAAGGGAAATATTTTATGATGCAATTTAACATTTCAAAAAATTTATCAGCTAGTATAGGAATGTAGGCAGGGGAAAGATAGGACTTTTTTTAGATTGAATATGTACATTGCTGATACTTAGTAGGGTTATTATTATATTATTGGGTTAATAATAACTTTTATTGTTCATTTATATTATAATGCATGGCTCAGGTGGGGAAGACAGAAAATACAGCAAGTAAAATTATCAGGAGTCCCAAGAACCAAAACCAAAATAGGTTCTAATTACACACACACACAGACACACACACACACACACATACACGTGTGCAAGTATATTTTTCAAAACAGAATAATACACTGTTTTGTAATCTGAAATAAGAATGATCTAGACAAATTTACTACTTAATCTAGGGACAGACTTATTTTCTGCCAGTAAACCAAAAAGGAGAATTAGACATTTGGGTGATAAGAACTAGGTATATAGCATTATGACACTGGGTTCTAGGTGTTAAGGTTCAGACATACATCTGTGTCTAGAAAGATACCATGTAGGTTGAACTTTTGAGGGTTTTCAGGCTGAATCTCAGTGTTATATGTTGATCATATTTAAAGACTACACTAATCCTTGGAAAATCCTACACAAGTAGAATTGATACAGTATCTGTAGTTAAAAATTTGTAGCTTGTGTAACATTGTCCTTTTGGCTTACTGTATTATTCATGCATTTCTAAATATTGATTTAAAAATAGTTTATGTACATGCTTACAAATTATTGATTGATGCTGTACAACTGTACGATTCCCCGAGGTAGTCTGCAATTCTAGGCTTAAAAATTGCAATAATTATTATGATCCTATGGATAGGTGAGAAGCTAGAAAACATACATGATTGTAATTTTATATAATTTGTTAGCAATATGGTGTAAGCTGGTAAGCCCCAGAAAAGAGAGATCAAATTAGGTTTGTTCTACCTGCATGGTTTTGTATGACTGTCTTTTTCTATACTGTGTATGTAAAACTGGCTAGATGGTTTGCTAACCTTTCTTTTGCTTCCGAATGAACTTCCAGCTCATGTGAAATGTTTTACCACATCACTTAAAATGATTAGAAGGAATTATTTTGCTTATTATACTTACATAATTTTTAATATAAGTTTATTTTCCACTGTAATCAATAAAAAGTATTTTATCTGAAAATAGCTTATGCATTAAGAATATTACTTGCCTCCAAACGCAACCCAAACAGGAGGACTGTTTCGTGATTTATAATACTTTGAAAAATGAGGCCTTTATGTGCAATGTAGCACTTCTAAAAGTAAAAATGCTGCTGAAAATTTCCTTATATTGCTTAAATATATAGAACTACAAGGCAGCCGGATATTGCAAATAGCATTGCATAAATTATATAAACTTGAATAGAGCAGATTTGAAATGAGAAGGAAGAGCAACTATCATTGGGTTTTCAAAGGAAGTATTACTGTTTGACAAAACACCACACATTCCCCAAAAACATATGTGAATTTGCAAACTTTGAATCTGTTCCTCATGGATCACATTTCCATAGGGGAATTAAAGACAGTTACCCATTAAAATTTTAGTGACATATCAGCATCTAGCACAATTTTGAGTTAGGGATAAGGAAATCAATGAACTATGATGAAAGTTTCTAGTCACAAATAGTAGAGTGAAATTACATTCAAGGAATAAAGTAACCTTGGATTTCTAGCTTAAGAGATATCTTTAGATATTAATATGTAAAATGATATTTAACAAAATTAAGTTCAAACTCTTCTGATTTTGAGATATTTACAAAACCAATTCAACCACAAGCATTATTTTAATGTTCTTTCTCATTAGAACATTTTCTTCAGTTTTATTAAAAATGTGTACTAGTTAAAATAGTTATGTTTTTCCTAATATTAAATCGACAAATACTGTGTTCGTATGCTTAGATTTCTTAAAATATTGATTACTTTAATGAACATGAATGACTTTAAATATGTAATCATTTGGATTAGACACAATCTTTGTGGTATATACATATATGTAAACTCTTAAAAGCTTTTTAAAAATTTGATAAGTTGTGAAAAATTCTCTAAAATATTATAATAAATTATAATGATTATTAGTGATTTTTAATACAGTAGAAAAATCATAGGTCTCAAAGCTACTTGTTGGACCTCACTGTAAACTAAATTAATTTTCCAGGTTTTTTTTTTAACCAATACTCTTACTAAAAGTAATTAGTTTTTCATTTTCCTAAAAATAAAACTTTGTAAGACTTTACATGTATTAAAATCATTCTTCAATTTTTTTACAGTCAGTGAAAACTTCAGCTTGAATATATCTTTATGTAAAAGAGCTTCTGACTACATAACTGTATTTACTGGAATCCATAAATCTCTACTAACCTACAGAGAAGAGTAAGTAAAAGTATTTGGTCTATATTTTCTCTTTTCTCTCTTAATGTCTTACTATGAGCATGTTTTTGTTGCTTTAGGTACACATACCTTAAATATTCTTCTGACATCATTGACTCAAATTAAGATACAAAAAGATAACAGCAAATTGAAACAACAGATTATCTGTATTTTGTAAAGAGAACTATGAAAAACTGCTCTTAGTTCAAAAAATCTAATCAAAATGAGATTGCAGAAGCTATAGCTTCTTGTGTGAAGCACATGCAAAAAGACTCAAGATTTCAACGTGACTGTAAGCTTATTATGATTCAGGTGTCATGTGCCTGTTTTTAAAAGCTAACACATCTGAAGGCCTTATTAGATTTGAAAGGTGACTGAGGTTGGATGGAGGTTGAGGGTAGGGGAACCATATATTTAAAACAGTAGAAAGAAACTAGGGATATTTAGCTTAGAGGAGAGAAAATTCTAAGGGCAGGTATGGTGGCTATTTAAAAATAGTTGAAGAACTTAAATATGGAAGAAAGATTAAACTGCAGCAAATACTTTAGACTATTTTACACCTGAAGACTTTTCAACTCTAAGATTACATGATTTTGTGAACAATACTAACATTTTCAGAAAATGATGATTGTGTAACTTAATATTTAATTACCTGTTTTTCAAAAATTCCCATCACCAGTGACCCCAATGTTATCTGTGTTCACCAGCAGTGGGGAAAACATCTGAAAAGTGATGCTGAAGCAAAGAAATATAATTGGGCCTTGGGGATTTGGAAAGCTCAGTAGAGTTAACCCTTTTTTAGAAATTGTGTTAAGTATAATCTTAGAATCCCCCAAATCTTGGTATATATATATATATATATATATATATATATATATATATATATTCTCTTCATGGCTATTCCTGAGATCTAAAGGGTAGTATCTTGGGCTTATATCATTCAGTTGAAGGCTCTGAAGGATGGATGACAGGCGAATTCTTAAGCCTATTAAGTGAAAATTATGGTACTGCTGACTACAGACTCTAAAAGTCTCAGTAATTGCCACTGTGATTTAAGATCATCTCCAAATGCAACATTGTGAAACTCATTGCTATTGCAACAAGCAAAAGTGTAGCCTTTAAATACAGAAGACAATATTTACAGAGCTATATTTTTCCATTCATGATTTATTAATTGAATGATTGCTCAGTACCACCAGATTAGGCCTATTATAAATATTTACAATGGCCATGCATTTCCCTTAGCCCTCGTGTATGGGCATACGTTACCTTGGTGTTAATAACGTTCCTCAAAGGCCGTTCCCGATGGCATACAGCATAAGATTCAGTTGTTAGGGACAAATTCCAATGAACAATTAGCCACTTTTCATGAATTTAGAATATCAGAACAGACAGAAAGCTAAATATATGAAGTAAAATCATCATTTGAGTTAAGAGAATTCCTGAGACAGCACTAAGGTTACATAGAAACAACAAAATTGTCTTTAAATAAACCACATAGGTAACATCATTGATTCTTCAGTTCAAAGAAATTATGATCCTTGGGGACTGGAGCAATAGATATAAATGCTGATTTTCAGAGCATCAAAACTGCTTGCTTCAAAGAGGACAGCTTAAGGAGATGAGACAATTCTGAGCCCTGTCAAAGGACCTTTTGGCCTCTTAAGAAGTCGATGGAATCTGACATGAATTGCAAGGATTTGTAAAGTAGCTCCCTTGAGATTTATTTAACAAGAGTTTTTGACTGATGGTAGTTGTTCTAAGCCATCTATTTCCTTAAATCTTTAAGAATTTACTTATTTTAAAAAAGAAGAAAATAGAAAGACCTCCCCTGGAAAAAGGGTATTTATTTGATAACATATGGTATCAATGGCGGTGATTTTCTGGAAACAAATCAAAGTAACAAACAAAAATAAAATAAACTGGAAAACACTATTACACTGCAGTAACAGCTGATTGAATTTGTTTTTGAGGGGCCTTCAGGGGACAGCTACATAAGAAATTTGAAAAAAAAATTTACAATGAAAGTAAGTGATAATTAAAGGCCAGTCTATGGTTGTAGTCTGATTTTAACTTTCCTGTCAATTTTCTTTCTGTTTTTAATAATGGAGAGCTTACACTTACCATTTAAATAGCCATCTGGAAAGTCAAATCAATAATGCTGTCCATTATTTTTTTTTTTCATTTCAAAAAAGTGAACTGACCTTGCCAAGTTTCTTCTCTAGACAGAAGTAAATGGCTTATTATAAAGAGGGGACATGTTTTCATCATGTGGGCAGTGGAGGTGGTGAACACCACTGACAGTTGTATTACATGGGAATTGTGTCCAGATCACACAACTGTGTATAGGTGCCCTCTGCTGGAAGGCACAAGTAGGACAATTTTTAGGAAAGTAATTTTCTTTTTCTCTTTTCTTTTCTTCTCTTTTCTCTTTTCTCTTCTCTTCTCTTTTCTTTATTTTTTTTCGAGATGGAGTGTTGCTCTGCAGCCCAGGCTGGAGTGCAGTGGCATGATCTCAGCTCATTGTAACCTCTGCCTCCCGGGTTCAAGCAATTCTCCTGCCTCAGCCTCCTGAGTAGCTGGGATTACAGGTGCCTGCCACCATCCCTGGCTAATTTTTGTGTTTTTAGTAGAGACAGGATTTCACCATGTTGGCCAGGCTGATCTCAAACTCCTGACCTCAGGTGATCCGCCCGCTTTGGCCTCCCAAAGTGCTGGGATTACAGGCGTGAGCCACTGCGCCCAGCCGGGAAGCCATTTCTAAGCTGTGTTCTTTTCTGCCCATGGCATTTGTCAAAGCAAATATATACATAGCATCAACAGATTTTTGTTTTGTGCCTACTTTGTATAAAGTCAGGTGTTGGAATCTATATGAAATAAAAGGAAACACAAGTCATTGCCACTGTTTCAAAGAGGCAACAGTCAAATCTCATATCCTCTCCATTCCTGTGTCAGCTTAACTGGGAACAGGGGGAGACAGATAGCCGGGACACTGAGTAGGCTGCCTAATGCATACTCCTACTGCACTGTCTAATGTGGTAGCTACTATCTAGATTTAGGTATGGCAACTCAAATGTAAATTAATTAAGATTAAAAACAATTAAATTTTCCATTTTAATTCAATCACATTAACCACATTTCAACTGCCCAGGGACCACATGTGGCCTGTGGATATCATATTAAATAGTGTTGAGCTGGGATATGACCTTCATCACATCAAGTTCCAACAGACAGCATTGCAAGATATCCTAGGATAACAGAAAGAGCAATGGCCTGAGTGTCAAAAGTCCAGGGTTTGAGTCAGGCTTATTATTATTTTATGTGACCTAGAACAAGTGACTTCCCCTTTCTTGAATTCAATTACCTTCTTTTCCAAATGAGGGTTTTGTTCGAAAACCCATGAGAAATATTACAGTAGTGATTCAAAAATGCCATAAGGGTTCCTTTACAGAATAGAGCCAAGAGTCACCTGGAGTCTCCTGAAAGTGTACTCCTGTTTTAAAAGTTTCTGGACACATAATTATATCCCAAACTGAAATTGGATTTTGGTTTCTTTCAATGGTCAGGCCCGTTTGACTTTCAGTAAGTAAATAAACACAACTTTTCAGTGTGGCTGCTGATAGAGTATTGCCCAATACATAAAAACATAGTGCTAAAGGATTTTTCATAATCTGTATTATCAGCCAATCTACCAGTGTCATTCGAACTGTAAATGTTAAGCTTGTTTTGGTAGCCATGGCTGACAGGACAGTTTAAAAGAATGCTGGAGCTATATTTGTGATTTTATTGAGAATTGTTTTCACTAGGGAACTCTCAGCCTGTCGGATTAAAATGGTAAAGAGACCTTTTACTGCAAGAGCTCTGACAGTTATCCCCTTAGCAAAGTTTGCTTTTGTGATAATTACACCTATTCTTGTTTACCAAATGAATCACTTTTCAGTGCTGCTTTTAACCTTGACTGGTTTCCCTTTGATGCTTGCTCTTTGCTATGATGAGATGTTGAGAAACATGCTGCACATTTCACACTGCTCTTCTTCAAGTGATGTTTACTCTTGGTTTCCTTTAAAGCACGTTTCCAAGGTTCACTTGAGGGGGGCAGTTAACTTGGGGGAGGATGTCAACAATATGTTTTTCATCTGCAAGAGGATAAATGACTGTGTGGCGGTTAGTTAGGAATAATGATACCGAATTTCTGTGCCTTCCTTGGACGCAATGAAGTATCAACAGACCCACTTGTGATCATGGGAGGAAAGGTTAAGAGAATTTAGAGACTGGTAGGTGAAGATGAGGCCAACGGTTCCTGTAAGTTAGCATGGGTTTGGTCAGGTACATTTCTTCATAGAGCAAGAAAAGTTACCACAAGGTAGAAGAATGTTGAGATGTTGAAATTATATGCTGGACTTCAGGTTCACATTTTGTAGCACCAGTAATTTTAAGTATGAAACTTGTTAATTAATCAAACATTACAAGTTCCAAAACAGAATTTCTATAACAAACTCAAGAGCCTATCTGTATTTTTTTTTGTGTTGGGGGAGGGTACTAAAAGACTGCTAAAATCCTCTTAATGACAGTGGTGGCAGTAGCAAAGAAGGCAGAAGAGAAATATCAGTGAGTATCAAGAAGTCTGGGTGGTATAGAAGTGGCCAAAACTGTGATACATGTGGCAACCTAGGAAATAACAACGGAAGGGGCAGGCATTACAAAAATCTACTAGAGCAGTAACATTGGTTTCAGAGGCTGTTGAGATCTGGAACCAAAGTTGAAAGCAAAAGAAGCATGGGAGAGGAGAGTCATGTCCTAGTAATTTGATATTGCTACTCCAAGAAAAAATGTCTGGCTCACGCTTCCTATCCCAGCACTTTGGGAGGCCTAGGTGGGCAGGTTACCTGAAGTCAGTAATTCGAGACCAGCTTAGCCAACATGGCAAAATTCTGTCTCTACTAAAAATACAAAAAAATTAGCTGGGCGTGGTGGCAGGCACCTGTAATCCCAGCTACTCGGGAGGCTGAGGCACGAGAGAATCACTTGGGAGTCGTAGGTTGCAGTGAGCTGAGATTGCAGCACTGCACTCTAGCCTGGGCAACAGAACAACAGTCCGAAAAAAAAAAAAGTCATGAGGAAGCAAAGGCAAGCGTATGGCCATGAAGACACAAACATAGCATCGTGTCTGATAAACCTTCCTCATCTTTCATGCCACCCTGCCCTATTGCCTTATCTATTGTCTCCTTTTCACAGTCCAATTTTCAAGTCATCTTCTATTCCTTTTGCAATTTTTGGCTTCCATGTCAATCTTTATTGACACCTTTATTGTGTATTGTGACCTCTACCACACCCCTCTACTGAAGCCAATCTCACTGAAATCACAGTACACTATGTAGACAATGAAACTACACATAATGGGTTCTGAGAATTCATAATTTTTTAAACCACAATGATTAATTTTTCACCTTTAAAATACATAATTCATTTAGCTTTTGTGGTACTATGCTCCTCTCATTTTCCTACATTTTCACCTTCTTTGCAGGCTCATTCCCCTAGAGTGACTTCCTAATTGTGGGTATTTCAATTTAGGAATTCTTTTCTCACTCCATACACTCTCATTGGACAATGGCATCTACTCTTGGGATCCAGATACCATCAATACACTTGTAATACCCAGATATATACTTGCAGGGCAAATTTTCCCTTTAGGCTTATAGAGCACATCTATAATTTGAATTCATTTTTTTCCTTTTAACCTTCTATTTATTCCTTTTCCATGATTTCCCATTTCATTAAGTTGCTTCATTCTTCCAGTTCCTCAAACAAACATACCTAAGGGTAATTGATGATTCCACCGAAGGCCTTAACTCCCTATCCACTAATGACAATCAATGAATTGCCAAGACCTATTGAATCTTCCATCTACAAGGCCACTTTCTTCTAACCCCGTTTCTCTTGTCCTTGATCAGACTGGGATTTTTTAAAATTTCTGTAATAGCTTCTAAATGTCTTACATACTATAGCATTTTGTATCTGCAATTCATCTACTATAAAGACAGTAATCTTTTAATAGCATATTCTGATTTAGACCATCCCTTCCTTAAGATTTCTCAGTAATTCTTTATTGCCATCAGGATCAAGTTCCAACTCCTTACAGTCACTAGCAAAACTGTTTGGGACCTTTGTCCTACTTGTATCTTCTTACCACATCCCCGGGAATGTTTCCCCTCAACTCAAAGTTTCGAATTCTGATTTCTTCTAGTTCTTTGAATTTTTACATCGTCTCTTACTTCACCACCTTCATACATGTTGTTTGTCTTTCACCATTACTTCATTCTTCTGAAGACCTCCCCACCTTTCAGATCTTATCATAAATACTGTTTTCTTCAGGAGAGTCTTCCTGACCACTAGAACAGGTTAGGTCCCCTCAAGAGCAGCTTTCTGGAAAAATCTCCAACTTCTACTATCATACAAATAGGATTGTATTTAATTTCAATGGTATGTCTCTCTTACAAACTGTAAGTTCTATTAAAGCAAACTTTAATAGACTGTGCTTTAATAGAACTTACACTCTGTCAAGTTTACTTTACTTTACAATTTAGCTTTAATTAGCTATGCTTCAGAACTTTCCTTTGTCAATTTTACTTTGACAAGTGTCAATTCTCACTTTCACTTTGTCAACTTTATTCAATATTTTTTCCATAACTTGAGGCAAAGATTCACACACATAAGAGGTATTTAAATTAATACATAAGATAAACATATACATAGACATATGTATACTCATAAAAACACATAATTTTATTGTGTTAACAAATATCAATATTACTGTCCTGTAGACTCATGTAAAGAGATAAAATCATGCCTAGATATTTCTGGCATAACAATGTGTGTGTTATTGGATAATCTTTTTTTCTTCAAAATTGCATACTAAAAATAACATGGCTTATTGGAAATAGAAATGGGCAGAGATTCAAAATCTATTTAACTTTGTTACTAGAGTTTTAACTAAAATATTAATTTGTATGTGGAAATATAACACAAATGACAAAGCAGGCAGCTCAGTGTGATTGGTGATGGCCACAGAGGATAGTTTTTCTAAAATTGGCAGAACAATAGGTTGTATATTCTGGCTCGTGGGTACTGGGATGTGCAGAGCAAGTTGTGCTCTGAGCCAGCGGAGCTCCCATTTAGGGGTCACAGGATCAAGAGAAATGTGCCACAAGCTGGAGGCTGTGCAAAACTGGCAGCAAACATCTATGGGGAGAGCCCTGCACACAGGTACTCATTTTTACTCTCGTGAAGTACAGCTGAAAGTGCTTCTATCAGTATAGCAGCTGAACTAAGGAGTTTTTCCTCTTCTGATGAAACTTACAATTGTACTCTGGCTATTCTGGCTCCTTTCCCTAGAAAAACCTGCATGTGAACTTCCATTATTTTCTAGTCTTGATTATGTATAAGGTAATCAGTGTTAGAGAAGTGTACATGTGGGAGCAGAACAGATCGTATTTGCTCACTTGGCAAGTGGTACTGGAATTGCATTCCCTACATGACTACCAATTTCCACAGTCACATTTAGAAGGGAAAATAAGAAGTCAAAAGTTAATAAAGTGTTAACCTTTTCTCGCTCACAGGGCAGGAATATGTGCTTCAATACAAGTATACATAAAAGTGTTTTAGAAGTAAGTTTGTGTGTGTGTGTGAGAGAGAGAGACAGAGAGAGAGAGAATGAGAGAGAGAGAGAGGTAAGAGAGGGAGAGAAAGAGAGAGGCTGAATGAGTCTGCATTTAATAAAGATGGTGAATCACTGAGTAGCTGAGTATTGTGGAATAAGGGATTTATTACAGGAAAAAGACCGGACCCAACCACAGGAGGAAGGGAAGGTCTGAAAAGGGGAGATGTAGAATCAGAAAAACATCAATCCCTAAGGCTTCTGAATCACTGATGTGGGTGGCAAATTATAACTTGTAAAAGGATCTGGAAAAGCAGGTCCCTCCAGCTAATGCTGTGCACTGTGGAGGAGAGCTGGCGAAGCGGGTGGCCTTTATGTATCATGAGGGATTGGAGATCCCATCAGCAGAGCCAGCAGCTGGGAAAAAGCTAACTGTGGAACAGGGAGATCAAGGATAAGGTGGAGCCTGCCAGCACTTCTGTGTCTGTTTATTCTCGTATCCTACTGACATGATGTTTGGAGAAGAATGACTGTATCTTTCCTTTGCCTTCCAAATGATGAATAGAATTCTCTTGTGGCAAATTGTAACTTGGAGTCATACAGGCAAGAAGATTCTTGAAAAGGGGATATAGTCACTACTTAGACAAGCTGACACTTCACATATACCTCAGTAGTTTAGCCTGCAGAGGGAGGCAAGTGCAAAATTATGGAGTGCTTCTAAGGCCAGAACTCAGAAGTAGCATTGTGTTCTGGACAGTACCTTTCTACCGTCTTTGTTTTTGTAAGATAATTTTTGTAACAATAGAATGGACTGGATTGGAGAATGCCTGGGAGTTTTGGAGTCCAGTAATGAACTCCAGCACACCCTGGAGACCCTTCTTTGTAGGATGTTATAAAGAACTGAGCTATGAGCATGCCATTGGAAGGAAAGAAGGAAAAAAATCTATTTTTTTTAAAATAAATTTTTATAGAAAATTTTGGTGAAACCAGTTGGATTCTGTCTAAGTGTCACAAAGTCCCAAATAACTAAGGATGAAAGTAAGTTCTGATAGCTCTGTTCCCATATGGCCCATATATCTCTGGGTCTTTTTTCTTGCAGATCTTTCTTCCTAGAACATTTTTCCAGATATTTGAATGTCTCATTTCACCCAAGTCTGGGCTCAAATATCACATCACCAGGGAGTATATTAAAACAGTGCATTGGTGTATGTTCTCTTTTCTTATCCAATATTATATTTTTTTCATAACATTCATTACCATAATACCTTAAATATTGTTTTTTATTTAATTTATTCTAGTGTCTGTGTTCTTCATAAGCATGTACTCCATGAGGGCTGATATGTGTATTACTTTGTTTATTATGTATCCATGCTCCTTGAATAGAGAATAAATAGTCCATATGGGCTTGGCTATGAAAGGTGTGGGAACATGAGTAACAGCCTTTAAAATAAGGTCAGACTGGAAAATGCTGTAGTTAGAAGCATTGACCTGACAGTGGAGGTAGAAGTGTACCCTTTCCAATGGGATTGCTTTTTGATATTCATACATTAGAGGTCAACTTTGTTGAGCTTCTTAGAAATAGTGATATATTGTGAATGTTTCTGTCTGGACAATGGATGACCACATGTATTTATTTATATGCCTGACTGTGAGAATGACAGAGACCAGCCAAGTTCAATTCCAACTGAATGCTTAGAGGATCTAGAAATTCACCTAGTCATTGTCCTAAATTGGTGGAGCACTAAAGTATGTTCAATCTCTACCCACCAGGGATAGACTCCTAACTCCTTGCCAGGCACTAGATTAACTGGAGCTGATGGTGCTGGTAGAGAATCTCCCACACATACTGTTGGGCAGGGTTGGAGCAGTTGGGAAATGACAAAATGGCACGAGGTGAAAAGTTAGAATTATTCTGTAATCATTCTGTACCTAGGTTTTCACCTGTCAATCAGTTCCATGCTTTCAGATAGAAGGCCATAACTGCATACTGCTGTGTGTTCTACATAGTTAGACAACAGGATTTGGCTTGTGGATGTGGAAATCAGGTACTACCGATGTACTGAATGGAGGTTTGGAAACGTTTACTGGGCAGAAGAAGGAAATGGAACCCAATGAAAGATGACATGTTGCAGAACAAATTGGGGGGATTCTCAAAGAAGCCTCAGAATTTTCGTTGGTAGTTAAACCTGAAAATAACATGAAATAGTAGCAGTGTATGTGTTCCTTTCCAGGGTCAGGGACTTGGAATGGGATTGCTTGCTCTAAACAGGAGATTGCCCTGGGCACTGAAAGCCAAATGGAAAAAGAAAAAAGATCCCTTGGCTAGAATGCTAAGAGGACCTAATCAAATGCCAGCTTTGGATGCCCTGAGTTAAGAGTCACAAATCAGTCTTGGGCAGTATTGATCAGAATGAAAAGTGTTTGAGCATGAATAAAGGCATCAAGGTGATAGACGTGAACAAAACTCTGGAGTGTGTCGGCTGTGTGTGTTCATGTGCTGGCTAGTGTGTGATGTTTTGGTGGGTATGTGTGTATTTGCGTGAATTGTTTTAAGACTCAAGAAAAGCCTGTAACTGTTTAGTGTAGGCTATGAATTCAGCTATGTTGCAGAATGCTATTTAGTATATTACTTATCTTTCAGAAAACATAGCCTAGTGCTGCAGAATTGTATCTATGTTAAGGTACATTACTTGATTCATCACAAAAAAGTTACATATGCATGCATGTATGAATGTATATGTATATATATTTACATGTGTATGTGTCCATAAGGAACGTGAACCTCAGAGGAGTCCAGGCTTTGAAGAAGGCTCCATTGGTCCTAATATTCTCTGCATCTCCTCTCAAACTGAAGGTGCTTCATGTCTCCAGGATTCCTTTGAGGTTATAATGATGAGCCACAGTAGCTTTAGAAGTTCATTTATAGGTTTCAGAACCAGGGCCCTGAGAATGATAATAAGCAAAGTTTTCTGACCAGATAACTATGCTGGTATGTTCATTAGTCTTCTAGGGAGCTGGTAAATTTTTATGATCAAGATGTGTATCAGTTCTGCTCTCCTGTTTAATTATAGAGACAAGAAATAGGCAGACACACTGATGCAGCATTCGAGTTTGGGGAAAAAAAGAAGGGAAACTATTACAGACGTCTGGATGGTGTCCTCAATTCCCCCTTTAGCTATTGAATCTCAGCTGTCTGCAATCAAGAACTGAGTCACAAAATGGCGTGCATTGTGTTGCTATTTCGGTTTGACAGTCTTTCAGCATGAAAATTGTGAACAATTCACCAGGTTTTAAAATTTCTATAAAAATATTTAAATGCTGCTAGAACTTTAGCTATAAGATAACTAAGTACAAGTCTATGAAAATATTTTAATAATTGTGTGAATATTCAGTAAAACCTCATTAAGTTGAAAAGTAAGATACACACTTTCCTACCACAAGCATATTTTAAAGTAACTGTATTCAGATAAACCAATAATTTTATCAAAAGAAAGTAGGGCAATTACTTTGCATAATATACAATTTGAAAAAAAGATTCCTGATTAATTAGGCATTTCTGAAAACAGCAGGTATTTTGAACCACTTACTTTGCTGAAAAGTTTTACTGAGTTCTCATTTTCCTAACTGATACAAATATTCAAATCTGCAACTGTTTATGCTTACCAGTGTGCATGTTTGCGTAGGGTCTCATCTCTGTATTTGTATACTTCTCTCTTTGGTGCACACAGGTATGCAATACATTTTGGTTGGGTGCACAGGAATATTTATCACAGTCGATTATTTTTGTCAGTTTTAGAATGTCCCTGTCTCTACTCTTGTAAGAGTAATTCGGGGAAAATGCAAGAAAGGAAGCCAAAGACGTTGTGGAAAGCAGGCTCCTTCCCCATCATGTCACTCAAATACAATGTTTCATTTATAAAACATACTTTAAAAGATTATGAATGCTATTTAAAAGAACACTAAAGGCCAGGCACAGTGACTCACTCTTGTAATTCCAGCACTTTGGGAGGCTGAGATGGGCAGATTACTTGAGCTCAGGAGTTTGAGACCAGCCTGGCCAACATGGCAAGATCCTGTGTCTACTAAAAATACAAAAAAAAAAAAAAAAAAAAAGAGCCAAACATGGTGGTGTGTGCCTGTGGTCCCCACTACTTGAGAGGCTGAAGTAGGAAGATCTCTTGAGCCCAGTAGGTGGAGGTTGCAGTGAGCCAATATCGCACCACTGCACTCCAGCCTGGGTGACAGAGCAAGAATACATATATATATATGTATGTACATATATAGCAATCAACCAAACAATAGCAACAAAACACTAAAGTGACATGCTGACTCCTTGGAAAGGTGGTAAGCTCTTTAGGCTTCCCAATCAGAGAAGGTAGATAAAAAGAGTAATTTAACATCATTCTAATCTGCCCCAATGGAATTGGCAGTGATTTTCTTTCCATTTTTTCTCATTGTTTTTCAACCTGATCACTAATAGGTAGCTGAAATGGAGTCACATAATGGTTTTTGCTTTTTAAGAATTCCAAACTCACAGTTTGAAAATTATAGTTCTTGCATTTGAAGTTTTTCTTCATCATGCTTGGCCTGCCTGGTGGCTTTTTTTTTTTTTTTGGTTTGTGTTCTCTTTCATCTACCCAAAAGCAGTTGAAATAAATCAAAAGTTGTCTCACTCAGGAATTGTTTACAGTAAATAAATGAAAAAAAAAAAAAACGAGACTAATAATTAGGCAACTCATTGAGTAGGCTGTTGAACCAGCTAAAGTGGGAAAGAAATTATTCAAGTTCTAAACCTTTCTACTTGCAAATTAGCCAAAATCAATTGCATTTTAAGCATTGCATCACCTTGATTGATTTTTAAAATGGATAGCACTTTGCTGTTCACATTTATGGTGAGCCGTGAAGGACTTGGCAATGGGCATCTTTTCTACCGTGTTCTGCATTAAACTCTTTAAATAGCTTCTGCTTCTAAATGTTGAATGAACTTTACTGCAGACTGAGTCTGAGGGTTTTTTTTTTTTTTTAAGGTTGAAATACATTCTTCAGACTTTACTTTTTGTGTGTAGCATTCTTCTTCCTCAGAATACCCAAGAGTTTCTAACTAATTTCTTTCAGCCACAGGAAATATTTCTATAATTTTAGGGTTAAAATGGAGAACTATAGGATGAAAATATAATACAAGAAAATGAATTAAACCCTAAAATTTATTATTATATGTGGGTAAAAGTAGAGGGGAAAATCACTGGTTTTGAAATTAAAAGATGAAAATTGTGAACACTTTGCATGGAGACCCTATTCGTGAACTTGGACAAGCTTCAGTGCCCTCTCTCTGCCATCTTCTTTCATTATTATTTTTCCTCAAGGCATTGTTTTGAAGATTAAATAAGAAAATGTGAACTAGCTTGAGAGTACAGTCAGCACTTGAACAGCATGGGTTGGAACTGCGAGAGTACACTTATACACAAATTGTTTTCAAACAAACTCTGATCTAAAATACAATATTTGTAGGATCTAAAACTCGTGTATGCAGAGGGCCGACTTTTCACATATGAAGGTTCTGCGGGGCCAGCTGCAGGACTTGAATGTGCCTGGATTTGGGTATAAACAGGTAGTCCTGGAACCGATACACCAAGTATACTGAGGGACAATTGTTATAGGCACAAAAATGTCAATCGATAAATTTTGTTCTTTTTCCTGAAATGCAAACCAGGACACTTATAAAACTAAATGAATAATTAATTTTACATTTAGTGTCTCTGTGCTTTTCTCTTTTACCTTTTCCTACTTCTTCCGTATACTCAATTTGTTAAGAAATCATGGAATTTATCTCCACCTACAGGCATTCCTCATTTGATTGCCCTTAGCTTTAGTGAACTTCACAGGTATTGCTTTTTTTTTTTTTTCTTTTCAATTCAAAGTTTGTGGCGATCTTGTGTGGGGCAAGTCTATTGGCGCCATTTTTCCAACAGCAGGTCATGCGCTCACTTCATGTCTCTGTGTCACATTTTGATAATTCTTTCAATATTTCAAACTTTTTATTATTATTTCATCTGTTATAGTGATCTGTGGTCATGATTTTTTTCACTTGCTAACTAATGAATTTATTTATTAAGTAATTATACAGTAATTTACCTCTCAATCATTTCCTCGTCTCCACAATCACTTTCAATAATTTACTGACATGAATTTGATGTGGTCAGTGATGTCCGATGTTACTACTGTAATTGTTTTGCAGCACTGCACCGAAAACCACTCCTATAAGACGGATAACTTAATCAATAAATGTGTGTGTTCTCACTGCTCCACTGACTGCCTCTTCTACCCTCTCTCTCCTTCTCCTCAGACTTCCCTATTCCCTGAAACACAACAATATTGAAATTAGGCCAATTCGTATAACCTTACAATAGCCTCTAAGTATTTATGTGAAACAGAATCACATGTTTCTCACTTTAAATCAAATGCTAGAAATGATTAAGCTTAGTAAGAAAGGCATGCTGAAAGCTGAGATAGGCAAAAAGCTAGGCATTTTGAGCCAGTCAGCCAAGTTGGGAATGCAAAGGAAAAGTTCTTAAAGGAAATGAAAAGTGCCACTCGAGTGAAGAGACAAATGATAAGAATGTGAAACAGTCTTGTTGCTGATAGAGAAAAAGTTTTAGTGCTGTGGATAGATCAAACTGACCACAACATTCTTTACACCAAAGCATAATCCAGAGCCAGGCCCTAACTCTCTTTAATTCTATGAAGGCTGAGAGAAATAAGCTACAGAAGAAAAGTTTGAAGTTAGCTGAGGTTAGTTCATGAGATCTAAGGGAAGAAGCCATCTTCATAATATAAAAGTGCAAAGTGAAACTGCATGTGCTGATTCGGAAGCTGTAGAAAGCTATCCAGAAGATCTAGCTAAGATAATCGATGAAGTGGCTTCACTGAACAACAGATTTTCAATGTAGATGAAATAACCATATATTGCAAGAAGATGCCATCTAGAATTTTCATAGCTAGAGAGGAGAAGTCAATGCCTGGCTTCAAAGGTTCAAAGAACAGGCTGACTGTCTTGTTAGGGGTTAAAACAGTTGGTGACTGTAAGTTGAAGCCGATGCTCACTTACCATTCTGAAAATTTAAGGGCTTTTAAGAATTATGGTAAATCTATTCTGCCTAAGCTCTATAAATGGAACAACAAAACCTGCATGGCAGAACATCTGTTTTACAGCATGGTTTAGTAACTATCGTAGTCCACTGTTGAGATCTACTGCTAAAAAAATTTTTCTTTAAAAATATTGTCACTCATTGACAATGTACCTGGTCACCCAGGAGTCTGGAGTTATACAAGGAGAATAATGTTTTTATGCCTTCTTGCATTTCTGCAGCCCATTAATTAGGTCTAATTTTGACTTTAAAGTTTATTTATATTTATTTATTTATTTATTTTTTGAGATAGAGTCTCGCTCTGTCCCCAGGCTGGAGTGCAGTGGCGTGATCTCGACTCACTGCAAGCTCAGCCTCCCGGGTTCATGCCATTGTCCTGCCTCAGCCTCCCAAGTAGCTAGGACTACAGGCGCCCGCCACCACGCCCGGCTAATATTTTTTTTTGTATTTTTTTTTTTTTTAGTAGAGACGGGGTTTCACCAAGTTAGCCAGGGTGGTCTCGATCTTCTGACCTCATGATCCACCTGCCTTGGCCTCCCAAAGTACTGGGATTACAGGTGTGAGCCACTGCGCCCGGCCTAAAGTTTATTTTTTAAGGAATACATTTTGTAAGGCTACAGCTACCACAGACAGTGATTCCTTTGCATCTGGGCAAAGTAAATTGAAAACCTTTGAATTCACCATGTTAGATGCCATTAAGAATACTTGTCATTCATGGAAGGAGGTAAAAACAAAACAAAACCAAACAAAACCAAACCAAACCTGACTTGCCTCTTATGGACAAGCAAATAAATGGTTTCTTGAGATGTAATCTCTTCTTGGTGAAGATACTATGAACATTGTTGAACTTACAACAAATAATTTAGTATATTACATACATGTAGTTGACAAAGTAGTGGCAGAATTTGAGAGGATGGATTCCAATTATTGAAAGAACTTCTACAATGGGCAAGATGCTATCAAACAGTATTACATGCCACAGACAAATATTTAATGAAATGAAGACTCAATCAATGCCACTAACTTCACTGTTGTCTTATTTTTAGAAACTGCCACAGCCACCCCAACCTCTGGCACCACCACTCTGATCAGTCAGCAGCCATCAATATCTAGTCAAGACCCTCCACTAGCAAAGAGATTATGACTCTTTGAGGAGTTATTATGACTCTCTGAAGGCTCAGCTGATCATGAATAGTTTTTAGAAATAAAGTACTTTTAAATTCAGGTATGTATATTGTTTTTTAGACATAATGCTATTGGATACTTAATAGACTACATTACAGTGTAAAAATAACTTTTATGTGCTCTGGGGAACTAAAACATTTGTGTGACTTGCTTTATTGTAATATGCACTTTATTGCAGTGGTCTGGAGCCAGACCTGCAATTTGTGCCTGTATACTGCCATGGATCTGTATTGAAAACAAAAGTTAGTGATTATGCGTGAAATAAGTGGTAATTACTGTAGTTATAATTGATAGGAATGATATGATGATATAGACTAGGAGAACAAATATTTTGTGGTTTTGGCCATGTAAAATACTTAAATATATGTTGATTTACCAGAATTAGGGATGGTTGTAGAGTTAAGGACATTTGTGGCTATTTTGCTAGAATGTTTCATGAATAACATACATTTTGTACAAATAAAAGTGGGGGAAAAGTTAGGTGAGTTACAGTTTAAGTTTGTAATATCATTTCTAATGATTAGTCACTTATAAATATTGATAATCCAGCATATTTTTAAAAACACTCTCTTGGTTGAGCTAGAATTTTAATTTGCAAAAATTGGCTGGAAACAAACATTGGTAATTAGTTTCTAGTTTGCATAAGCCTTTCTTCACAAATATTTGCTTTTTTAAATAGTTAGCAGTGGGTGTTTGCATATGTACAAGGATTTGTGGGCAGTAACAGTGAAACTCGTTATGACTTTCGTAACTGTCATCATGTATTTTACACGGGCTTCACATTTGATAAGACCTACTTACTTCTTCACATCGCATAGTAATCCAAATTTGACATTTTTAAGAGCCAGTTAATTTTCTTTAAGAAAATATGTTCTCACCAGATTTTATATGTCCCAAGAAGCTCCTTTTTTTTTCTTGCCATCTTACCTTGTAAAGAAGAAAGTTTCAGTTGCAGATGAAACTTTGAATAAGGATTTTTTTCTGCACAGTCATTCCTATTAATGTATTAATATAAATAATGCCAACTGGAAATGGCTTCGCTTTTAAAGGCAGAGGTAAAAAATTCTTTTTAAAGTCTAGGGGTGAGGCCCTAATCAGCACTTTAAAACTAAGCACGTTGGTTGATTTTGACTAGCTCAGACGATCTCACTTCCACACAAATCAATCTGTATAACAAGATTGTTCCAAATTAGCCTATTTAACACAGGGGACTTGCACCAGAAGGAAAAATTAGAAATTATATTGCTATACAATTTTATTTTATCATTATTTATTGATGTTACAGGAAAGGGACCCAGATCCACATCCCAAGAGAGGCTTCTTGGATCTCATGCAAGAAAGAATTCAGGGCGAGTCCATAGAGTAAACTGAAAATAAGTTTATTAGGAAAATAAAGGAATAAGAAAATGGCTACCCCGTAGACAGAGCAGCCCCAAGGGCTGCTGGCTGCCCAATTTAATGGTTATTTTTTCAAGTATGCTATAAACAAGTGATAGATTATTCATGCCTTCCTCTTTTAGACCATATAGGGTAACTTCCTGACGTTTCCATGGCATTTGTAAACCTTCATGGCATTGGTGGGAGTGTAGCAGTGAGGACAACCAGAGGTCACTTTCGTGGCCATCTTGGTTTTGTGGGTTTGTGCCGGCTTCTTTACTGCAACCTGTTTTATCAGCAAGGTCTTTTTGACCAAGTATCTTGTGCCATCCTCCTAACTCATCCTGTGGCTTAGAATGCCTTAATTGTCTGGGAATGCAGCCCAGTATGTCTCAGCCTCATTTTACCCCACCCCTATTCAAGATGGAGTTGAGTTGCTCTTGAATGTTCAAATGCCACTGACATTGACATCTTTAAATCTGTATCTGTTTATAAAAATATATTAAGACTGTTGCATTTATGCAATTTATTTAAAAACTAAATGAGTATTTGTGGTTGTGATGTTTTATAACTGACAGATATGCAAAATTAGAAAAATCAAAAGGTCTGATCCAGAGTTTCTCTCCTGAATTTCTTTATAATGCGTCTCTGGAGTACTTTTTGGTGTACTGAAATCCTCCATCAGACAGCTCAAGCTGGGTTCAGGTATTTTATATTCTTCCCCTTCAAAAAGGTCTGATATAAAAATAGTGTGAAAGCAAAGGTGATAGTGGGGTGAAATAGGTTTTTCCAGTAGTATTTTTGTCTAAACACCCCATGTACATACAGTCTTTTCTACTGAGCATAGCTGTGTTTCATCAAATCATCCAAGCTTATGCTTTTGCCTCAATAGCCACTATGTGTCCTAGAAATCGGGGTTGATAAGGTCAGAGGAGCATGATGGGGAGAATAATACTTACAGTTTGATTGCTGACATTTGTTTGTTATATTTTGGCTAGCTTTGCTGTATTAATTCAACTGTAGGCTCTGCTATATGAGAATATTTTGCTTTCTCAGCCAGGAATGCCCATCTTCAGTCTGGCGAAAAAAGGTTTCCATGACCTTACAAGCATGGATGCATGCCACCTTTAAACAGTCACGTAATACTCTAAACTTACTTCCATAATATGTAATTCTTGTTTTAATTTTTTTGCTTTAAATTTTCTTCTTTACATTTAGTAGATTTTTGATACATTTGGAATTTGTGTTTAATAGGCTTGTTGAAGTAGAATAGACATGCAATAAAACGTCTACATTTAAAGGATAGACGCTTGAGGGGATGAATACCCCATTCTCAATGAAGTGTTCATTTCACATCGTGTGCCTGTATCAAAACATCTATGTACTCCACAATGTACCCATAAATAGGCCAAAAAATAAATTTAAAAAAATTAAAAACAAGAAAATATATAATTTGGTAAGCTTTGACGTACATATATACGTATACTCATGAAACCATCACTTCAAACAAGATAATGGACACAGCCATTACCCCCAAAATGTCCCTCAGTGCCTTTATAACTCCTCTTTCTGAGACCTTAACCCCCATCCCACGCAAACATTGATCTTCTTTCTGTCATTATAGATTAGGTTTTATTGTATAGATTTTTATATTAATGGGATCAGATAATATGTGTTTATTTTTCTGGCTTCTTTCACTTTGCATAATTATTTTCAGATTCATCAATATTGTTATATGAATCAACCGTTTCTGTGTTTATATTTTGAAGTACTATTTTATTGAATGGAAACACTATGGTTTATTTAGCTATTTTTTTTATTATTATACTTTAGGTTTTAGGGTACATGTGCACAATGTGCAGGTTTGTTACATATGTATCCATGTGCCATGTTGTTTTGCTGCACCCATTAACTCGTCATTTAGCATTAGGTATATCTCCTAATGCTGTCCCTCCCCCCTCCCCCCACCCCACAACGGTCCCCGGAGTGTGATGTTCCCCTTCCTGTGTCCATGAGTTCTCATTGTTCAATTCCCACCTATGAGTGAGAACATGCAGTGTTTGGTTTTTTTGTCCTTGCAATAGTTTACTGAGAATGATGTTTTCCAGTTTCATCCATGTCCCTACAAAGGACATGAACTCATCATTTTTTATGGCTGCATAGTGTTCCATGGTGTATATATGCCACATTTTCTTAATCCAGTCTGTCGTTGTTGGACATTTGGGTTGGTTCCAACTCTTTGCTATTGTGAATAGTGCCGCAATAAACATACGTGTGCATGTGTCTTTATAGCAGCATGATTTATAGTCCTTTGGGTATATACCCAGTAATGGGATGGCTGGGTCGAATGGTATTTCTAGTTCTAGATCCCTGAGGAATCGCCACACTGACTTCCACAATGGTTGAACTAGTTTACAGTCCCACCAACAGTGTAAAAGTGTTCCTATTTCTCCACATCCTCTCCAGCACCTGTTGTTTCCTGACTTTTTAATGATGGCCATTCTAATTGGTGTGAGATGGTATCTCACTGTGGTTTTGATTTGCATTTCTCTGATGGCCAGTGATGATGAGCATTTTTTCATGTGTTTTTTGGCTGCATAAATGTCTTCTTTTGAGAAGTGTCTGTTCATGTCCTTCACCCACTTTTTAATGGGGTTGTTTGTTTTTTTCTTGTAAATTTGTTTGAGTTCATTGTAGATTCTGGATATTAGCCCTTTGTCAGATGAGTAGGTTGCAAAAATTTTATCCCATTCTGTAGGTTGCCTGTTCACTCTGATGGTAGTTTCTTTTGCTGTGCAGAAGCTCTTTAGTTTAATGAGATCCCATTTGTCAATTTGGGCTTTTGTTGCCATTGCTTTTGGTGTTTTAGACATGAAGTCCTTGCCCACGCCTATGTCCTGAATGGTATTGCCTAGGTTTTCTTGTAGGATTTTAATGGTTTTAGGTCTAACATTTAAGTCTTTAATCCATCTTGAATTAATTTTTGTATAAGGAGTAAGGAAGGGATCCAGTTTCAGCTTTCTACATATGGCTCACCAGTTTTCCCAGCACCATTTATTAAATAGGGAATCCTTTCCCCATTTCTTGTTTTTGTCAGGTTTGTCAAAGATCAGATAGTTGTAGATATGCGGCATCATTTCTGAGGGCTCTATTCTGTTCCATTGATCTATGTCTCTGTTGTGGTACCAGTACCATACTGTTTTGGTTACTGTAGCCTTGTAGTATAGTTTGAAGTCAGGTAGCGTGATGCCTCCAGCTTTGTTCTTTTGGCTTAGGATTGACTTGGTGATGTGGGCTCTTTTTTGGTTCCATATGAACTTTAAAGTAGTCTTTTCCAATTCTGTGAAGAAAGTCATTGGTAGCTTGATGGGGATGGCATTGAATCTATAAATTACCTTGGGCAGTATGGCCATTTTCACGATATTGATTCTTCCAACCCATGAGCATGGAATGTTCTTCCATTTGTTTGTATCCTCTTTTATTTCATTGAGCAGTGGTTTGTAGTTCTCCTTGAAGAGGTCCTTCACATCCCTTGTAAGTTGGATTCCTAGGTATTTTATTCTCTTTGAAGCAATTATGAATGGGAGTTCACTCATGATTTGGCCCTCTGTTTGTCTGTGATTGGTGTATGAGAATGCTTGTGATTTTTGTACATTGATTTTGTATCCTGAGACTTTGCTGAAGTTGCTTATCAGCTTAAGGAGATTTTGGGCTGAGACAATGGGGTTTTCTAGATATACAATAATGTCATCTGCAAACAGGGACAATTTGACTTCCTCTTTTCCTAATTGAATACCCTTTATTTCCTTCTCCTGCCTGATTGCTCTGGCCAGAACTTCTAGTACTATGTTGAATAGGAGTGGTGAGAGAGGGCATCCCTGTCTTGTGCCAGTTTTCAAAGGGAATGCTTCCAGTTTTTGCCCATTCAGTATGATATTGGCTGTGGGTTTGTCATAGATAGCTCTTATTATTTTGAGATACATCCCATCAATACCTAATTTATTGAGAGTTTTTAGCATGAAGGGTTGTTGAATTTTGTCAAAGGCCTTTTCTGCATCTATTGAGATAATCATGTGGTTTTTGTCTTTGGTTCTGTTTATATGCTGGATTACATTTATTGATTTGCGTATGTTGAACCAGCCTTGCATCTGAGGGATGAAGCCCACTTGATCATGGTGTATAAGCTTTTTGATGTGCTGCTGGATTCGGTTTGCCAGTATTTTATTGAGGATTTTTGCATCAATGTTCATCAAGGATATTGGTCTGAAATTCTTTTTTTGGTTATGTCTCTGCCAGGCTTTGGTATCAGGATGATGCTGGCCTCATAAAATGTGTTAGGGAGGATTCCCTCTTTTTCTATCGATTGGAATAGTTTCAGAAGGAATGGTACCGGTTCCTCCTTGTACCTCTGGTAGAATTCAGCTGTGAATCCATCAGGTCCTGGACTCTTTATGGTTGGTAAGCTATTGATTATTGCCACAATTTCAGAACCTGTTATTGGTCTATTCAGAGATTCAACTTCTTCCTGGTTTAGTCTTGGGAGGGTGTATTTGTTGAGGAATTTATCCATTTCTTCTAGATTTTCTAGTTTCTTTGCATAAAGGTGTTTGTAGTATTCTCTGATGGTAGATTGTATTTCTGTGGGATCGGTGGTGATATCCCCTTTTTCATTTTTTATTGCATCTATTTGATTCTTCTCTCTTTTCTTCTTTATTAGTCTTGCTAGTGGTCTATCAATTTTGTTGATCTTTTCAAAAAACCAACTCCTGGATTCATTAATTTTTTGAACGGTTTTTTGTGTCTCTATTTCCTTCAGTTCTGCTCTGATTTTAGTGATTTCTAGCTGTCTGCTAGCTTTTGAATGTGTTTGCTCTTGCTTTTCTAGTTCTTTTAATTGTGATGTTAGAGTGTCAATTTTGGATGTTTCCTGCTTTCTCTTGTGGGCATTTAGTGCTATAAATTTCCCTCTACACACTGCTTTGAATGTGTCCCAGAGATTCTGGTATGTTGTGTCTTTGTTCTCGTTGGTTTCAAAGAACATCTTTATTTCTGCCTTCATTTCATTATGTACCCAATAGTCATTCAGGAGCAGGTTGTTCAGTTTCCATGTAGTTGAGCGGTTTTGAGTGAGTTTCTTGATCCTGAGTTCTAGTTTGATTGCACTGTGGTCTGAGAGACAGTTCGTTATAATTTCTGTTCTTTTACATTTGCTGAGGAGAGCTTTACTTCCAACTATGTGGTCAGTTTTGGAATAGGTGTGGTGTGGTGCTGAAAAATATGTATATTCTGTTGATTTGGGGTGGAGAGTTCTGTAGATGTCTATTAGGTCCACTTGGTGCAGAGCTGAGTTCAATTCCTGGATATCCTTGTTAACTTTCTGTCTCGTTGATCTGTCTAATGTTGACAGTGGGGTGTTAAAATCTCCCATTATTATTGTGTGGGAGTTTAAGTCCCTTTGTAGGTCACTCAGGACTTGCTTTATGAATCTGGGTGCTCCTGTGTTGGGTGCATATATATTTAGGATAGTTAGCTCTTCTTGTTGAATTGATCCCTTTACCATTATGTAATGGCCTTCTTTGTCTCTTTTGAACTTTGTTGGTTTAAAGTCTATTTTATCAGAGACTAGGATTGCAACCCCTGCCTTTTTTGTTTTCCATTTGCTTGATAGATCTTCCTCCATCCCTTTATGTTGAGTCTATGTGTGTCTCTGCACGTGAGATGGGTTTCCTGAATACAGCACACTGATGGATCTTGACTCCTTATCCAGTTTGCCAGTCTGTGTCTTTTAATTGGAGCATTTAGCCCGTTTACATTTAAAGTTAATATTGTTATGTGTGAATCTGATCCTGTCATTATGATGTTAGTTGGTTATTTTGCTCGTTAGTTGATGCAGTTTCTTCCTAGCCTCGATGGTCTTTACAATTTGGCATGTTTTTGCAGTGGCTGGTACCGGTTGTTCCTTTCCATGTTTGGTGCTTCCTTCAGGAGCTCTTTGAGGGCAGGCCTGGTGGTGACAAAATCACTCAGCGTTTGCTTGTCTGTAGAGTATTTTATTTCTCCTTCACTTATGAAGCTTAGTTGGCTGGATAGGAAATTCTGGGTTGAAAATTCTTTTCTTTAAGAATGTTGAATATGGGCCCCCACTCTCTTCTGGCTTGTAGAGTTTCTGCTGAGAGATCAGCTGTTAGTCTGATGGGCTTCCCTTTGTGGGTAACCCGACCTTTCTCTCTGGCTGCCCTTAACATTTTTTCCTTC
Source organism: Nomascus leucogenys (assembly GCF_006542625.1). NCBI lineage: Eukaryota > Metazoa > Chordata > Mammalia > Primates > Hylobatidae > Nomascus > Nomascus leucogenys. The sequence continues at coordinate 36,552,359 of NC_044401.1, forward strand.
ATTTCAACTTTGGTGAATCTGACAATTATGTGTCTTGGAGTTGCTCTTCTCGAGGAGTATTTTGTGGCGTTCTCTGTATTTCCTGAATCTGAATGTTGGCCTGCCTTGCTAGATTGGGGAAGTTCTCCTGGATAATATCTTGCAGAGTGTTTTCCAACTTGGTTCCATTCTCCCTGTCATTTTCAGGTACACCAATCAGACGTAGGTTTGGTCTTTTCATGTAGTCCCAAATTTCTTGGAGGCTTTGTTCATTTCTTTTTATTCTTTTTTCTCTAAACTTCCCTTCTCACTTCATTTCATTCATTTCATCTTCCATCAGCGATACCCTTTCTTCCAGTTGATCGCATTGGCTACCGAGGCTTCTGCAATCTTTGCGTAGTTCTTGATACTTGGCTTTCAGCTCCATCAGCTCCTTTAAGCCCTTCTCTCCATTGGTTTTTCTAGTTTTCCATTCGTCTAATTTTTTTTCAAGGTTTTTAACTTCTTTGCTATTGTTTTGAATTTCCTCCCGTAGCTTGGAGTAGTTTGATCATCTGAAGGCTTCTCTCAACTCGTCAAAGTCATTCTCCGTCCAGCTTTGTTCCGTTGCTGGTGAGGAACTGCGTTCCTTTGGAGGAGGAGAGGTGCTCTGCTTTTTAGAGGTTGCAGTTTTTCTGCTCTGTTTTTTCCCCATCTTTGTGGTTTTATCTACTTTTGGTCTTTGATGATGGTGATGTACAGATGGGTTTTTGGTGTAGATGTCCTTTCTGTTTGTTAGTTTTCCTCCTACCAGACAGGACCCTTAGCTGCAGGTCTGTTGGAGTTTACTAGAGGTCCACTCCAGACCCTGTTTGGCTGGGTGTCAGCAGCGGTGGCTGCAGAACAGCGGATTTTCGTGAGACCACAAATTCAGCTGTCTGATAGTTCCTCTGGAAGTTTTGTCTCAGAGGAGTACCCAGCTGAGTGAGGTGTCATTCTGTCCCTACTGAGGGGTGCCTCCCAGTTAGGCTGCTCAGGGGTGAGGGACCCACTTTAGGAGGCAGTCTGTCCGTTCTCAGATCTCCAGCTGTGTGCTGGGAGAACCACTACTCTCTTCAAAGCTGTCAGTCAGACAGGGACATTTAAGTCTGCAGAGGTTCCTACTGAATTTTTGTTTGTCTGTGCCCTGCCCCCAGAGGTGGAGCCTACAGAGGCAGGCAGGCCTCCTTGAGCTGTGGTGGGCTCCACCCAGTTCAAGCTTCCTGGCTGCTTTGTTTACCTAAGCAAGCCTGGGCAATGGTGGGCGCCCCTCCCCCAGCCTCACTGCCACCTTTCAGTTTGATCTCAGACTGCTGTGCTAGCAATCAGCGAGACTCCGTGGGCATAGGACCCTCCGAGCCAGGTGCGGGACACAATCTCCTAGTGTGCCATTTTCCAGGACTATTGGAAAAGCGCAGTATTAGGGTGGGACTGACCCAATTTTCCAGGTGCCGTCTGTTACCCCTTTCTTTGACTAGGAAAGGGAACTCCCTGACCCCTTGCACTTCCCGAGTGAGTCAATCCCTTGCCCTGCTTCCACTCGCGCACAGCGTGCTTCACCAACTGCCCTGCACCCACTGTTTGGCACTCCCTAGTGAGATGAAACTGGTACCTCAAACAGAATTGCAGAAATCACCCATCTTCTGTGTTGCTCAGGCTGAGAGCTGTAGACCGGACGGTTTATTTAGCTATTTACCTGATGGTCGTGTCCACATTTTGGTTGTTAAAAATAAAGCAGCTATAAACATTTATGTATGAATTTTTATTTTAGTAAGGACATTTAACATGAGGTCACCTTCTTAAATCTTTAAGAGTACAATACAATATTGTTAACTATAGGAGCAATGTGGTTCAGCACACGTCTAGAACTTATCTTCCATAATTGAAATTTTTATGCCATATGTATTTATTTTTTTCAATGACTATCAGAGATTTGAATGACTGGATATAAGTAGGTATATATTTAACTTTGAAAAAGTTGCAAAACTTATTTAAAGTGGTTTCATTGTTTTTTATTTCCATCAACATTGTATGGAGGTTTCTGTTGCTTTACATCTTCATCACTGTTAATTATGGTCAATCTTTTTAATTTTAGGCATTTGAATATGTATATAGAAGTATCATATTAAATTTTTATTTGCTTCAATGCCTAATGACTAAACACATTGATTCATTTTAAAATCTGCTTATTTACCATTCATATCTCTTCTTTAATGGCCTATTTAAATAAATTGCTCAATTTTTTTATTATTAACTCTTGAGAGTTCTTCATATTGATCTGGATATATGCTCTTTCTCTTAACAGTATCTGTGGAAAAATAGAAGATTTTAATATTGTTGAAGTCCAATTAATTATCTTTTAATTGACAGTGATTTTAGTGTTAATGTTTAAAAACTCATTGCCTAACTGAAAGTCACAAAAAATTTTATCCTGTTGTTTATTCTACAAGCTTTGTAAGTGTAGATTTTATATTTAAATCTGTGATCCATTTTAAGTTAATTTACAGAATCTATTCATTTTTTGGAGATGGGTAGCCAATTATTCCAGCATCATTTATTTCAAAGACCATCCTTTTCCACTGAATTTTCTTTGTATTTTTGTGAAAATCAATTTACCATAAATGTGCATGGATATTTCTAAACTGTCTACTTTGGTTTATTAATCTATTTGTCTATATCAGATCACTACCATGTTATTTTGATCATTGTGTCTTTTTCATATGTTTTATATTTCTTCATATATTGTAAACTTCATAATACATTTCTATTTTTACTTTTTAAACAATCAGTAATCTTTTAGTATTAAGTAATTAAAAAGTCTTATTTTTCCATTAGTTACCATTTTTAATTCTCTTCATTCTTTTAACAGTACCTTTTGAAGAGCAATTTTTAATTTTATTGAGGTCCGATTAGTCCTTTTTTTAGTGGGTAGTGATTTAGTGTTACACCTAAAAATTCTTTGGGTACGTTAATATTTCCATGTATATATAAATCCTTTTTTTTTTTTTTTTTTTTTTGACCGAGTTTCACTCTTTCACCCAGGCTAGAGGGCAGTGGTGTGATCTCGGCTCACTGCAACCTCTTTCTCTCAGGTTCAAGTGATTCTCCTGCCTTGGCCTCCTGAGTAACTGAAATTACAGGCACGTGCCAATATGCCTGGCTAATTTTTGTATTTTTAGTAGAGACAAGGTTTCACCATGTTGGCTGGGCTGCTCTCAAACTCCTGGCCTCAAGCATTCCACCTGCCTTTGCCTCCTTAAGTGCTAGGATTACAGGTGTGAGCCACTATGCCCAGCCAGAATCCTTTTTATTCTGGATGTGAGATTTTTTAAAATTCTATTTTATTTTATTTATATTGTAAAATATCCTTTTTTTCTGGATGTGAAAGACTTCCTTAGTAATTTTTTTGCAGGATATATGGGCTGGTGATAAATTCTTTCATGTTTTATGTGTCTGGAAAAGACTACTTACCTTTATTTTCTATAGATATAATTGCTGAGACTAAATTGTAGGCTGCCTGGGTTTTGTTTGTTACTTTTTTGGTTATTTTATTACTTTACAGATATTTCTCTGTTCTTTTTTGACTTGAATTGTTTTGGCTGTCATCTTTAATTTCCCTGTACACAATATTCCTCTTTTCTCTTGCTGCTTTTTTTTTTTTTTTGGAGTCTCATTCTGTCGTCAGGCTGGAGTTCAGTGTCGCGATCTTGGCTCACTGCAACCTCTGTCTCCCGGGTTCAAGCGATTCTCCTGCTTCAGACTCCTGAGCAGCTGGGACTAGAGATGCATGCCACCGTGCCCAGCTAATTCTTGTATTTTTAGTAGAGACGGGGTTTCACCATGTTGGCCAGGATGGTCTAGATCTCTTGACCTCGTGATCTGCTTGCCTCCGCCTCCCAAAGTTCTGGGATTACAGGTGTGAGCCACCGCACCTGGCCCTCTTGCTGCTTTTAAGGCTTTCTCTTTATCACTAGTTAAGAAACTGGTTATGATGTGCTTTCCTGTAGATTTTCAGAATTTAATTATTTTATTTTATGCTTTTTGAATTTGGAGTTTATTGAATTTTCTGTTTCTGTAGTTTTATAGTTTTCAGTAAAAATTGGCTGTGATTTTTCCAAATATATTGTTGGTCTCCTCACTTACCCTCATTGCCTCCAATTCTGTATTCAGTAGGTTTCTTGAAGCTGCCACATAGCTCACTGATGCTCAGGTAAATTTTTTGTTATTTTTCTTTCTGTATTTCATATGGGGTAATTACTACTGACATATTTTTCATTTTACTAATCTTGTCTTTTGCCATGTATAATCTAGTGTTAATCCTTTCCAGCATATTTTGTTTACCCAGACGTTTCTAAAAGTATGATCTGAGATTTTTTATAGCTTTCATGTCTCTAATTTATGCAGTCAATCTTTCCTTCAGCAACTTCCAAATACAAAATATAACTGAAACTGTTTTATTGTACTTGTTTAATAATTTTATTATCTATAGTAGAGCATTTCTAGATCAGTGTATATTGATTGATTTTTCTTATCATCAGTTATATTTAACCAATTGTTTGAATGCCTAAAAATTTTTGAAAAAGTGTCAGCTGTTGTAAATTTTATGCTTTTGGGATGCTGTATTTTTTTTCTGTAATTATTTTTTACCTTTATCCTGGAATGTGGTTAAGTGACTTGTGGAATCGTTTGATCTTTTAAGTTCTTGCTCTTAATATTTGTTAGTTGGAACCAGAGTATTTAGTTTTCAATTAATTTCCCCTGCCACTGGAACAAAACCCATCTGAGATTTCAACCTGATGCTTCAGGAATTATGGAATATTTTTCTCTAGATGGTGGGAATAGGAACTATTTCTGGCCCTGTTTGTGTTCTGGAATTTCCTTCTTCTAATATCCCCACATAATTTCTTCCCTGGTCTTGGGTAGTTTCCTCACATGCATCAATACTCATTGACAACTGGAAGGCAACCCTCTGAACTCTTTTTCTGTGCAGCTCCTTGGTGTAGCGCTCTGCAAACTCTAGCCAACTTGACCTCTCCTTACTCGAAGTTCTCTCTTCAACTCACTGTGCACCTTCCACTACCCCTGCAAAACCTACCTTGCCGAGGTTGTTCCTCCCTGCCCTGCAGCCAGGAAGTTTTGTCCACGCAGTAGGCTGGGACAATCCTGGGACTCACCTCCTTGATCTCGACATCTTTGTATGTTGAGTTTCTGTCAGAGATTATTCCTTCATTGCCTAATATCCAAAGTCCTAAAAACGATTTTTAATATATTTTGTTGTCAAAGGGCAAAAATGCAACAAATTTAGTTTGAAGATCTAATTTGCTCTTATTTGCTTTCCAGGATTGGGAAATATCTCATTCTGTATGTTAAAATGAGTATTTTGATGAGCTGAACAGAGGAGGTTGGCTATATAGGTAGAAAAAAGCTGAAGACAACAGAAATGAGGAATGATAAAAGGATTGGTCATTTCAAAGTGACTTACTTTCCTTATGAAGGTTAAAACAGAAAAATTTCCTATCATGCCAACTCAGGAAAACTGTGCCTTTTCTGGGTGGCTGCTGTGAATCTCCTGGTTTTGTTTTTGTTTTTATTTTTTGTTGTTGTTTTGGAAAATTGGCAAGTTTCAGAGCTCATTTCGGTTATGTGGCTATCAGCATGAGTGACTCCATTCTGGTTAGTTCCGGTCGGCTAGGGCCAAGGACAGAAGCTTAGTCCAAACTAATGGCCTCCCATGAATTTATTTAAAATTATCTATTTTTTTGTGTTGGGGACTTTTTTCATGTTAGGGTAAATCTGATCCCTGTAACTCAATATTGATTGAAATGGAAATCTATGTGACTTAATTCTTAACACATATTTGTAGTTACTGTCCCCGCCCCCCGGCTTTTTTTTGTCTTATTACTTCAAGAAACTTTAAGCTTCTAAGAACTGCAAACCTGTCTTTTATCATTGTATGCCCATTTCTTGGCGTAATATCTGGAATATATCAATGTTGAATGATTGTTTCATGATGGACTCACATGCAGACGTAATTACAAAAAGAAATCAACCTCCTTATAGTGTGACCTTGTTCCTATTTACTCTGTCTTAATGGTGACCTTGTTCCTGTTTACTCTCTATCTTAATGGTTTCCAAACTTTCTCCTAGTGATCATTGACACTTCATAGAAGTGCCTCAGAGGCCACATGGATTTGGGTTGAAACACAAAAGAAAGAAACACAGACAAAGTTCTAATCCCATTTGTTCAACTGTGTTTACGTGTTGAGTTTCTATGTAAAATTTAAGGAGTAATTTCAGTCACTTATACGAAAAGTATTTTAAAATTTGACTTAATATATTGCCTTTCCCTAGGTTATGTATATTATCAAATTTACTTAACAGATTAAGAGTCCCTTCAAAGCCTTAAAATACACAATATCTAATTGTGAAATGACTCAGTGTTTTACTGGAGATTTGGATGTTTTTTCAGGATAAAGCCTTGCTGGTGGTATTTGAATCATACCACATAGGTAAATACTTTTTCTAGCAGTCAAAAATCAATTATAGTAGTTTTTTCCCCCCTAAACAAAAAGGGAAAGCATGCCTGGATTTTCTGTGACTAAATATCATTTTGATTAAGAAACAGAAGTTCAACTTTGTTCTGGTTTTCTCTTCGAAACAATGATAAATGACAGAAGAATTTGCCATTCTCCGTTCAATACAAGATTGCAGTGACTAAGATAAGGAAAGAATTCAATAAGAAATCAGTTAAAAAATCAGTTACAAAATTGCTGTGCCACTTCTCTCTTGTAGGGAGCTGGAAAATGGGAGAGAAAAGAGCTATTTCTGGAGACACAATTTACATATCAAAAGGAAGATTATTTAAATTGTGTGAGGGACAAGAATGAGCACAAAGCCAAGGCTACATTCTTGGCCATCCAAGTCTTGCTTGATGTCAGACACCCGCTAGAATTCTGGACTCTATTTATTTGTTTTGTTTTAACTGGTGCTGATTTCAACTACTTATTTTTTACATTTTTGCCTGTTATGCAGTGAAATGTGATCCCTGGAAAATATGGCTGCTCTATTTTTTCTATTTAATAATGAAAGATCTGCTAAAAAAAAAAAGGTCTTTGAATGTCAATAGCATTTCAAAACTTCCTCAGAAAGACACCAGCACTTAGGATGTTTGTTTTTTCCTGCTGGACGTCATTGACCTACATAGGCCACTGGCCTGGGCTTAAGGAAAAGAAAAAAAAAGTGTTTTATCTCAAAAGCCAATGATAGCTTTTGACATCTGTGCAAGACCCATTTTCTACCTGCTGTGCTTAATTTCAGAATTCAGTTCTATCATTAAAATAAAAACCTTGTTGGCCCTTCCATTGATGTGCCACATTACATCAATTTTCTCCAAGAATCATGTACAATTTCTAGGTACCAGTGCCCCCTGGATTTCCTTGAAATTTCAGCTCTTGCTACCCTGCTGTATGAATTGATCCTGTGCACTGTCAGATGACACATGACCTGTGGAAATATATTATTTCTTCATTCCTTTTCCCAATCTCACATCCTGGAATGACCTATTTCTCTCACATCTTTGATGGTCTTACTTGTGTGATTCCTTGCTCTTCCCACAAAGACCATCCTTCCACTAGGAGAGGACTGATCATTTCGATTGTTTGCAAGAGATAACTTCTCCATCTCAGCCTGCTGTCACAGGCAAAATGGGTCTGGGCATGCAGGCCGTGCTCACATTTCCAGTGTCATTCTCCATTCTGTGCTGTCTCTTGAATTTCAGTTTTAAACATCAGCTGAGCATATTAACTCAGAGCGTCATTACTGAGTGGCTGAATTACTAAAATACTCTTTATGTCAGTGTTCTTAGGAGTCTATTGCTAGTGGAATTAGCAATAGACTGATGATAGAGTTTTGACATTAATGAGAGGCATGGGACAGATGTTTCTGTGCTCTATGTGCTGTCTGATTTTGGAGAAGAGTAACTGGTAGATTTTGGGTGCTGTAAAGAAGAGATGCATATTCCCTTAAAAGGAGCAGAAGGAATATCCCTTTTTGCTCAGTCTGTGTTGCAGCTATTCCTAATAAGTGTGCTTCTGAGTACATTTTCACCAGTTCACTAGTTATGAAAAAGACAGGTGCTACATATTCTTTTCCATCTGTAAGTCCCTCATGGCCAGTGGTGGCTCCATCTGTTCTGGTTCCTATGGCAGAAACATGAGTGTTGTCCTATACTTACCTGGTGACGAGACACTCTCTGTTTTGCTTTCATGAACATATTTGTGTCCATCTTACCTTTTTCTATTCCTGTGGCTATAGCTTTCAGAGCATTGTCTGAATTTCTTCAATAAGCTCCTAATTTGATTCCTTTTTCCCCCCCATAGTGCCCTCAGAGTGATATTTTTGTAAAAGGCAAATATGTCTCTTCCCTGACAGAAATCTTTGAGATTCCCATCACATAATATGTATTTGTGAGTGGGAAAGGCTAAGTGGAATGTGTGTAAACCTTGCCAAGTGATTCAGACATATTTCCCTCTTGCCAGATTGAGAATCACAGACCTACAAGACAATAACAGCTAACATTTATATCAGAAAATATTTTAATTGCTTTACATGTAAATACATGTTCACAAATTAATGTTCACATTTAATGCTCACAAATATGGCATAGGCCTTCTTTTTTTTGAGACAGAATTTAGTGCAGTGGCATGATCTCAATGGCATGACCTCCGCCTCTTGGGTTCAGGCGATTCTCCTGTCTCTGCCTCCTGAGTAGCTGGGACTACAGGTGCACACCACCATGCCAAACTAATTTTTTGTATTTTTAGTAGGGACAGGGTTTCACCATGGTGGCCAGGCTGGTCTCATACTCCTGACCTCAGGTGATCTGCCTGCCTCAGCCTCCCAAAGTGCTGGGATTACAGGCGTGAGCCACTGTGCCTGGCCATAGGTACTCTTTTTTAGGTCCATTTTTTAGGTGAGGAAACTGAAGCACAGAAAGAATAATTAATTTGTCCAATACAACAAAACTCATTGTAGCAGAAGCACGAAGCAAATTGGGGATATTCTTGATCCAGGCCAATGCTCCTAAACCCTACGCTATGCTTGTACCCTTAAGATGGAGTTCTAGTTTCTTGCTCCTATGTCTATGTAGATATTGATGATTTGTGTTGAATATTTGCTATATTCTCTACCTCCAGTCCTTTGGTCTTTTAAAATCCCTTCGTCTTTGGAATTCCTTCAGAGAGAACTAATTTAGTTGTAAGATAAGCATACAGATTTTCAAATGTAGAATGACTTACTGAAGCAGGTAGCAAAAATCCTAATAACATCAAAATTACATATTTTCTCATCTACCTGGATGTTTTAAGTATGAACCTAATAGGGTAAGAGGATCATTAAGGAATATCCCAATGAGAAACAAGAGTTCGCAAAATATACAGAAAAAGCTGTATAATATTAAATTTTGTGAGGAGGCAAGTTGCCTCAAATTTCTCTCTCCAGTAAAGTATTAGCCATACATAGAGAATAAAATATATATCTTTCTAGAAGAATTAACTCTGATTTAGGTTTTCTAAAAGGTAAATTACCTATAATGAGAGAAGTAGTGAACACCTGAAATAAATCATAGAAGCAAGGTAATTAATCGTCTGAAAAAAAAAGAATCAGGACATTTGACATACTTGAAACTGCAATTCTGTCATGGGCAAAAATACTAAAAAGGGACATTTCAATGTTATAATATAAAGAAACATATTCAGAAGGGATTGACATATTTATTACCTTTTAAATCGTTATACTGGCCATGGGGCAATCCCTTCAATGTTACAGCAATTTTGTTCAAGCATCCAGACTTTAACAACACAAGTCACTAACTGGCCACTTGAGCTAGAATATTTAGAAAAAAGACCACACACAAAAAGGATGACTTTTGTTGTGCATATTGTCTAAAGCAACACAAAATACATTTATAAACTTCATGTAGAAAGTGAGAGAAGAATATTTCTAGGGAATAGGAAGTGGTAAATACAAAATATTGGTAAAGTATCCATAATTACTATGTATTAAAACACGCTGTATAATATGGCATTAATATTCTCTTAAACACACACACAGACACATACACACCCCACAGTTTCTTTGTGATAGCTTCCCAATTGTTTACTAATTTAGAACAAATAAAATAATAATAGGGTGTCCTTGTATGACAGTCATAGTTCCTTCCCCAAACTCTCCTCAGTCAGGTTTAAAATTGTTTTACCTATGATGAGATTTTTCAAGAATATCGCCCTTCTGACTGGGAAAGAACCACTGTGATACTTTCTCTTGTAGACTGGTTGAAATGAAATGTGCTGGTTTTTTTTTGTTTGTTTGTTTGAAAAAAGAATTCTATTGAAATATAGCTTGCATACTACAAAATATGCCTAAGTGTACATTTAAATAAATTTTAGTGTATTTTTATTTACGGAGTTGTGCATTCATCATTGTGATCTAATTTAGAACCATTTAATCACCTTAGAAATGAATCTTGTGTCTTTTTAGTCACTCTCCATGCCCATCCCCAAGCTCGGACAATGTCTCATCTACTTTCTGTCTCAAAATTTTTCTGTCTCCCCATATTTGCTTTTTTTTTTTTTGGATATTTTGTGTAAGTGAACCCATAATATGTGCTCTTCGTAAGGCACTGTTAGAGGAATTGAGAAAGTTTAGAACTCTTTGTTACCTTTGATCTCATGCAAATAATATATAGAAGACTGTTTCTTTATAGTGGAATAGTACCCAATGCTAGAGGAATGGTATTCTATATTCTAGTAAGGGGGAGAATTTCTGTATCATTTGTACTTTTAATTTTCTTTAGGCCTTTGGCCAAGTTGCCTAACATTTTTTTAGTTTTGTTGTCTGAAAAATGGGGATAATAATAGTACTTATCTTACAGTTTTATGGAAATTAAATGATACTATGTAAAAAGTTCTTAGAAAAAGACCTGAAAAATAGTAACATTACATATTTTTTTTTAATTATGGCTAATTTTGGTTATTGTCATTCTACTCTTGAAGAAATATAATAGCATTGGGCAGGTTTGTGAGTCTTTTTTTTTTTTTTGCTTTGAGATGGAGTTTCACTCTGTCGCCCAGGCTGGAGTGCAGTGGTGCAATCTCGAGTCACTGCAACCTCCGACTCCTGGGTTCAAATAATTATCTTGCCTCAGCCTCCTGAGCAGCTCGGATTACAGGCACCCGCCACCATGGCCGGCTAATTTTTTTGTATTTTTAGTAGAGATGGGGTTTCACCGTGTTGGCCAGGCTGGTCTCAAACTCCTGACCTCAGGTGATCAGCCCACCTCGGCCTCCCAAAGTGCTGGGAGCCCACGCCGGGCCAGGATGTGAGTTTTGGTCAGTTGGTACTCTGAAGTGATCAGTGAAATGAAACTCTCTCCCTGGGGCAGGAAACTGATAGCAAAATCTGCTCCTATAGGCATAAATTTGCCACATTTGTGAATGGCAGCTTCCTAAATCAGAAATTGAACCATATTTTCCTTTGATCACAAAAAGGATGAAGAATGCACCATTTTTCCTGTGAATCAGCTGACTTTTCATTTTTTGCTGTGAATCACAAGTGTGATTCCCTTCTTGGGAAACTCCATCTTGATAACAGAGGAAAAGAATCAAATGGTTATAGGAAAATTGCCCAATTTTATCCATTCTAACAACAAAAAGGAAGAATGTCCTTTAAAAAAAGGCCTTTACCAAGGCCAATTTCTGCTGCACACTTCAAAATATTCTCTATTCATCAACCATTCTGTCACTTCCAATGGATTTTTATTTTTAGTTTCAAAACTAAATAGAATGGCTTATTTACTTCATACTTGTTCTGTGAAATTTAAGCTGGCTGACCAATCTGTGTGTCTCACAACCTTAGCAGGTGGGAAAAACTTCGGGGACAGTAGGTGTTATATTTCTCAAGTGGTGACAAAATAGGAGTACCCTTGAAAGATGAGCATTCCCTTTGCTTGTCTTTTTCCTGGAACAACTCTGGCAGTGTGGTGTGCAGCCTTGGTAAAATGTTCTAACATTTTTCTGACTACTGAAATAGGTATAAGAGAAATAGATCATTTCTAACAAATGACATTTACTAGGGAGCTGCTTTTTCTGGGAGACCCGAAGTGTATGTGTGTTCTCTGGTAAACAAAGTGAATCTCCACTCAGGTACTTGCATAAGTAGCGAGCTGCTTCTGATATAGTTTTATGTTAAAACAAAAAACAAAACAACAACAGCAACAAAAATACAAAGACAGAAGTAATAGAAGATATATTTTAAGTGAATCAGTTACTTGAATAGGTAGTTAGCTGCTTCTGATAAAGTTTTATGTTAAAACAAAACAAAACAACCACAAAAAGGACAGGATGTAATAAAATATAGATATAAATTTTTAAATTTTATTTATTTATTTATTTATTTATTTTTTATTTATTTATTTATTTATTTTGAGATGGAGTCTTGCTCTGTCACCCAGGCTGGAGTGCAGTGGCATGATCTTGGCTCACTACAACCTCCACCCCCTGGATTCATGCAATTCTTCTGCCTCAGCCTCCCTAGTATCTGGGATTACAGGCATGAGCTAACACACCCAGTTAATTTCCGTATTTTTAGTAGAGACAGGGTTTCCACATGTTGGCCAGTCTGGTCTGGAACTCCTGACCTCAAGTGATCCACCTGCCTCAACCTCCCAAAGTGCTGGGATTACAGGCGTGAGGCACCACGTCCAGCCTAGAAGATAATATTTTAAGTGAATCTGTACATTGTCCCCTTGATTTCAATAAAAATCTCACACCTTTAATAAAGGCTCAAAACTTTGAGTTGCATAGTGCATTAACTTTCACAAGGTGAGCCTAATTACATTTATCCAGTTTCTTTTATTTAATGCTGCCCATAGTCTATTTGTTATTATTAATAATAGTAGTGGCAGTAGCACAGTGGCTTAAGTTAAATATTTCAGAGACAATTCCAAAACGTCTCCTTGGGATAATTTTTACATATGTGATTACCCTGTATGTTTAAAATAAAAACACTTATAATATGATCATCCAGCTAACAGATCAGGCTATCTTATCTATTTTCATTTCTTTTATTTTCATCTAACACTTTAAAAACCTCAATATTGAGGTCATTCCTTTTGAATTAATTGGGTTGGACATTGATGAGTTCCGTATTCTTTAAATATTTTTCATCATTTTACACATTCTGACCAAGAATTTCTAATTTCTAATTCATTCAAAATAAGAAGCCAGATGACGAAGAAAGCTTTAAGAAACAACATCAATATGGGGTGGCTTTTTTAGTAGTTGGTAAAATAATCTATGCAGCTCATCAAAGGAAAAGGCCAGAAAAGTCAGAATCAGACCCCCAGATATATAACAATTATGTAATTGATGGAAGTGGCACCTCCAGTTAGTGAACAAATGTTAGGTAATTCAGTGAAAAATTTTGGATCAAGTGATTCATGATTTAAGGTGAGAATTACATATCTACTTCATACCATGTAACATAATTTCCATGTGTTAATATTTTAAACATAAAAACAAACTTAGGAAAAGGATAAGTTTATCTGATCTTTCTGTAGTAATGCCTTCCAACCACAAAAAGCAAAACTTTACAAACCATAAAAAAAGGGATTGTAAGATTTAAGCGTAAAATACTAAAATTTACCATGGCAAAACCATCCCAACCAAAATTAAGTACAAATCGTGAAAGGGAAAGACAGCTGTAACACATGTGGTAAACAGGGATATTCTTGAAGATGAAGAGATATTTCAAGTTAATGGAAAAGACAATATCTTAATAATAGGCAAAATGTTGACAATCTACTCTCCAAAATATAAAAGATCAATGAACATTAAAAAATATTCTAGGCCGGGCGCAGTGGCTCACACCTGTAATCCCAGCACTTTGGGAGGCTGAGGCGGGTGGATCACGAGGTCAAGAGATCAAGACCATCCTGACCAACATGGTGAAACCCTGTCTCTACTAAAAATACAAAAATTAGCTGGGCATGGTGGTGCACATCTGTAGTCCCAGCTACTCAGGAGGCTGAGGCAGGAGAATCGCTTGAATCCAGGAAGTGGAGGTTGCAGTGAGCCAAGATCACACCACTGCACTCCAGTCTGGCGACAGAGTGAGATACTGTCTCAAAAAAAAAAAAATATATATATATATATATATATTCTAAATTACGTATTATTAAAGAAATAAAATTAAAATAGTATTGGAATATCACCTTTGTCTCATCAGTTGGAAAGGTATTTGTTGTTTTAAAATGACAATATCCTCAGTTGGTTAGTGTGGAGATAGACAGGTGTTGTTACATATAGTTCGTGATTGTAAATTGGTGTAACTTTTAAGAGGTCAACTTACAAGTTGTAAGAAGTATTCAAAATAGTAAGGAAATAAGCATGATTCTAAATATTTAGTGATAAGGATGTTTGTAGGATTGTTTTATTGGCAGCAAAGACAAAAGCTGGAAACATTATTAAAAATATGAGATTTATTGGGTAAGATGTTATGCATAAAAAGTGCGTATATGCATGTATTTGAATTAAATTAGTAAAAGGTGAAAAATTTATATGATCTGAAGAGAAACCAGAGTATCTTGAATTAAATTATAGAAGTGTTAAATTTAAGTGGAAAATATTAAGTAATAAAGATTGGTTGGAAACAACATATAAATTATCCAACAGAAATTATCCAATAGAAAAAAACCTGAAAATCTCTCGAAAATATTTATGGTAGTTTTCTCTGTAATGAGATTATGGATGATTTTAGTCCTCTTTTTTGGGTTTATTTATTCTTAATTTTTTACAGAATAAATTATTATTTAATAATGAAATAAACACTATAATCTGCTTTAGATTAGTAGTTTATATTATGGTTAAGTGTTGTATAATCATGTTTTATGGATTCCAATCCTGTCTCTGCCACTTACTAACTGTGACATCAGCCAAACTGCTTACTCTCTCATTTTAAGTTTTCTCTTTGTAAAATGGATAAAATAAATTTACCTTCTCCATAAAGTTAGTTTTTGAAAGAAAATAAAATTTCAGGACCCTCTAAATTTATTGTGCCAACGAGGAAGTTAAGCCCTAGAGACTGAGTCACATAGCATGTTTCCAACCTCTGTTTCTTAGATTATACATTAATTTTACTCCCCATTGTTCTTTTTCTGTAAATGTCTAGGAGAAACCAGAGACCAGACCTGCCTGCTTTTCAATCACCGATCTTTGTTATAGATTAACTGTGTACTTTACTGTCCTGTATCTAACTCAGACCAGATGTTACTCAAAACCCCGTGGCTGTTACATCTTTGGTGTAGAATGTTAAATATACTTTTCCTGAAAAAAAAAAAGACCACCTCAATTAATCAGATTTTTATAACTATCCATTAAGCCTCATATACAAAGATGTTGAAATTCTGTTTGGCTTCTCTAAATTGTATCTATGTCAACGATCCCAAATTTCTGCACTTCAGAACACTGACCTCCATTCTTTGGCATTTGTGTTTCCAGGGCGACCATCCTCAAACTTTGAGCTTGAATCTACTCTTTTTAATCTAAATTCTAACTCTTTTGATTATTTTAGTAGACAGTTTAAAGATTAATTGAGATTTGGCAAAGCTTGTATCATTATGCCTGTTATTTATTAATTTTGCTGTAAGCATTTTCCATTGTTACATAAATAAAAGGTTGTATCATAGTTATAAACTTCAAACTTTGCCCAGAATAGATGATGAAACTGATTGTCTAGTCTGCTCGAGTTTTTCTATTTTTTATAAGAACTTTTTCTGGTGTTCGGGTACAGTTGTACATTTGTGCATTGCACAAAGGCACCAGGGAGAGGAGGTGAGTAGGGTTAAAACCAGCTTTCATTCTACTACCCTGGCCATGTGGTTTTCTATTGAAAGAGACACGCAATAGCTAGTGGAAGCACCATGATTTTCATTCTTCTGTAAAATCCAGTGTCTACCTACAATGATAATGGCTAATAATCTTCATATGTTAAGTTTTATGTCTTATGATGTTAATTTTATCATCCTTCCCACAAAGAAATAATGCTTTCTTCTTACTATCCTTAAATACAACAGACCTCTCAAAACTTTGCCACTTAGTGAAATTCAGTCAGGTCACCTACTTCAGTTATGTTACCTTAACCTTAAAAAAAGTTTTAACTTTGCCATTATTTTCCATGGCCTAAATCACCTGCTTCAAAATGTTTCAGAGGAAATGCTGAATTTTGCACAGTAGCCATTTCAAATAACAGAATAATATATCTATCAGTACTCTGTTCTCTCTCATATTCTGTGCTATTGAAATCTACCTGCTGTTTAAATTCCATAGCCTGGCACTCTGATATTAACCTTGAGCCCCAAACTCCACAGGATTTACCAAACATACAGACAATGTCCTATTAACTTACTCTTTGCCTTCCTTTCTCTGTATTTCTCAGATATGAGCTTGTAATTTTCTGTGGTGGGGCACTTGTATGTAATAGCTTGTGCCATCTAATTGAATGAGGGGTTTAAAGAACATTAAGCACTTAGAGGGAAATTGTGCTGGAATATAATGCCCTCTTTGGGCTATTGGCTGACTTTTTGGTTCCTAATCAATAGGCTGATCAGCAGCTGTAGGAGAGAGACGAGGGTGATAGAAAAACTGTACTCTAATGAGGAGAGAATCAGAGAGAAAGCTGGATCCTTTGAAAAGAGGAATAGAAATAAAATTAAAGAGCTGAGACAGAAGTAATTGATTTTATTTTCTACAAACATTTACAAAAGACCTACTGTGTGCATAGCACTAAGCTATGTATCAAGGGAAACTTGAAAAAGGTTATTTTAATGTTGGCAAATCCTGGGAAGAATAGACTACTTTGGATTAAAACTATCAATGCTTGAGATAGCAGCATTATCACCATAGCTGTTAAGTAACATGGGGTACCTTAAAATGGCACCGTACCTTAAGATGGGGCCGGTTCCGGGTTCTTCTCCCTTCCTTGACCGGGCACTGTCTGAACCCGCCAAAGGAGGGCCAATCAGAAAGAAGCATCTCCCGCCTTCCCTTGGGCCCGCCCCTAGCCCAATCCACGTAGGACCAAGGGATATAAAACCCAGCACACCAGCAGCCCTCTCTCTCTTCTCTTCCTTCTCCTTGCGTGGTGCCGCTCGATACCTCCAGTAAAGATCTCTTGACCGTGACTGGTGTAGTTTGGTCTCCCGGCCCCTTTCAATAGCAGTACAAAAATAATATCTCCTTTAGTGCCACTAAAGGTATTTTTCTATTTTCTTCTGACGAATGAATGGAGGTAAGCCAGAATATTTATTAATTAAAATAAAAATAGAAGAGAAATCTGCTATGTGGGCTAGGCAATGGAGGAGGGTGGCTATAAGGAACTAGCTATTTTTCTTCTAACTTCATGTCATCTCCTTAAAAAAATCTATACCCATCTCATGGCCGCAAAGTAATTAATGATATTGCGGCCAGTTTATTTATAGCCTTGTAGCATATGAAATCTTTAATTCTAAGCCCTAGTTAGTAACCAAAACCTATTTTGCTTGATTGTTCTGCTGGTAATGAAAAGGAGAAAGAAAAGAATGATGAAAAATATAAACTCTGAAGAAAGAAGAAGAAATTTCAATCCTTCTCATACATCGTAAGGAAAATAAAAATATGTTTCTTCTTCTTTTTTATGACAGCCAAGCCTATAGCATGTGTCAGTGGCAGATCAAATATTTAAAGCAAATTTTAATAAGTGAGACTCAAAAAGGGATTTATAAAGCTCAGGGGATTTGGAGAAGAGTGTTCAGATCAGGGAATTCCACAGCTCTGGGGCGTAACAGGTGAATGCTCTGTTGCCCATGGATGAGATACCTGACAAGGGGGTTGATGAATTTGAGATTTATTATTAGAAAGTAAGGACGGAGGGCACGTATAAATGGAGGCCAATTCTGATAGGAATGAAAGAGAAGTTCCACAGAGGTAATGAAAAACTCTGAGCCAAATTTTAAAGTCAATGTACTGACTGATAGCGATTGAGTGTAAATCTGCCATAACTGAAGTAATGTGATTGAATTTATTGCTATGAGTAAATGCATGGGTTGTGGCGGGTTGAACAATGGTGTGCTTTGTGAGTATTGGACTTTGGAGAGTTTCCATATTAACATAATCTAGAAGTCATAACAGTACACATTATAACAGTAAAAGCAGCACAAGTACTTTAAAAATAGTGGGTTAACCACTTTAAATACTTGGACTAGCTCAGTGAAAGAGTTTTCCTTTGATAAAAGCTTTTAGACAGTTAACTGTAGATGATTTGGGAAACAAAGAGTAATATGAAAATAAAAGTTTTATAAAGCAATAGCAGGACCTTCATAAATTCTATTTAAAGTGAAAATGGCAAATAACTTGAGATGCACATTAGTCACAGGAGAAGGTAAAGGGGAATATGATATCAGAAATCCATGATTCTAGAGAAATAATTGTTTCTTATAATAAAGAGAGAAGCACCGTTCTAAAAAAAAAGCTATTCTTACAAATTGAAAATTGGGAAACACTGCACTGGATATTAGGACTACTAAAATCCTTTCGTCTAATCTTCTGTTCTGCCCCCACACTTTCTTAAGACTAAATCATCATTTACTGCCAGTGGATTTTAGGAGGGCCACTTCACAGCACTAGTATTCCAAGTTGGAATCTAAAGGCTTGGTAGAACCACATTCAGCCTTTTCCTTGTATTTAGTCCTTCTTCATTTCCCCTTGAATAATATGTGTAGACTTATTTTTAACTCGTGTTTTGTGTCTGTTCAATTAGGGAGTTTAAAAAAATCCTTGGGGGCAGGAACATGGCTTTCTTTTGTTGTCATCCATGTCTAATACAATGTATTACACAAAGAAAACATTTTTCTATGTTTGAAATTCTTTTGTTGAATAAATTGATTCTGCATTTATGTTAATGATTTGGGAATACTTTTCAAAAATGTTGAAATTGCCTCCCGTGAATATTTTTTCATTGTCATCATCCACAGCTATAGTGAATGCACATGGTTAAGGTGTATATTTTAGATATAGTAAAAGAGGAAATGAGAAAAAAGATCTACTAATTCAGCCATTTATTTCATGCTTTAAATTTATTCAACAAATATTATTGAGTGTCTCTTTTGTGCCAGGCACTCTTAACTGCCTGAAATACCTCAACGAACTAAACTGACAAAATTTCCTGCTTTTATGAAGCTTATATTCTAGTGGGGAAAGGCAGGTAAAAAACAACACAAAAATAAGTATGTATGTAGGATGTTACAAGGTGATGACTGCTATGGCAGAAAGGCCCAGAGAAGGGTGATCAGGATTGGGAACCTGACAGGGGTGTCGGGTAAAAGCTAAAATTTAAACTAAGTTGTTGAGGATAGGTGAAGATTGAGCAAAATATTGAAGGAAGTGAAGTTAGCCATGTAGATATCTAGGGGAAAAACTGGTACAAGGCACCCAAGGCAATGATGTGCCAGAAGGGTTGGATTGGAGCAGAATGAATAAGGGAGAGAGTAGGTGGGGAGAGATTTTCTATGGCCTTATAGACTACACTATAGTCACATTGTAAGCACATTAGCTTTTATTCTAAATGGGACATCTGTGTAGATTCTAAGTAGAGGAATGGTTTGATATAACTTTATATTTTAAAGAATGACTCTGGTTGTTGTGTTAATAATACAGTTTAGGGTGCAAGGTTGGACTAAATATTTGTTGAAGTCTAATGATGCTCTACTCATTGCTAATTGCTATGGATAGGAAAAGAAGATAGTATGAGAATGCATAAAATACGAAGGGCAGTACAAAATTAACTGCTCTTTTGCTTTAAAATTGACCTGTTGAGTAAGTTTTCTTTTAAGAAACTGTATAAAACATACAGAGAAAAATGATAAAATATACAGAGGTGTGATATTAAATGATTATATATGGCCTTTACCCACTTACCTTTACTAAGCAATTTTAAGTCATGGAGATTTTAAAGCTGGCGGAGACTCTGGAGATCATCTGGTAACCTGACTCCTTCTTAGGTACATCAGAGCTCTGAACCCAGTGAAGAGTCACATTAGAAAGTCTTCTGGTATAAATGCCAGACCTGGACTTCACCGTGGATGTTCAGACTCTAAGTCTACAGCTTTCTCTAGTAGGGCATCTTGTCTCTGTTTATCGCAGTGTTGATGTCTGTTAAATCAATCTTTAGGATGTAAAAAAAAAAAAAAAAACCAGATGATTTTCTCTAGGCAAAACTATCGGCACAGTTCTTGCATAAAAGAGAGAAAAAATGCATTCTGAAATAGCTCTTCAGAGCCATTATCTGTTGCTCCCTCAGAACAGGTAAGCACTGAAATGTATTGTCATTGATGAAAACTAGTTTAAAAATTAATTGGGAAAGACTCCCTCTTTGGATTATGAAGATGAGTTCTAAAGTTTTTCTTTGAAATGCCAAAAGCCAATGAGTGGCACTAAAACAGAGAAACAATCTGAATGATCAAAGTCATTATTTTTCAGCTTCAGAATGCCAAATACCAGGAAATACTGCTTTCTGGGAGCAAGTAGTTTATTTTGTAATAAGAAGATGTTAAAATTAGCTTATGTACTGACAACAAAACAGATGACATCGAAACAATAAAACACAATAAAACAATAAGAAACTGGAAAAAATATTACTCGTATCTGTTAAAATACTTGCTTGTTAATTCCACATAAAAAGAGCAAACAATATCAACAAAAAGGAACCATAACAACAAAAGAACAAATCAAAACCAGCAGCTAAATTGGTAGAAATTTATTTTTTAAAAAAGTCTGGCCATTCTAATCTGGTGCCATGCTTTTTTTTTTTTTTAGCTCATTCGGGGATCTACTTGTTCTAGAGAAAGGGTTAGCACTGTTGTTTTTGTTCTTGTTGTTGTTTTTCATTTGTTTTTGGTAAAGAGCCTCATAGAAGAACGTTTAGGCTTTAGGACCATATTATGTCTGACTCAACCATTCAGCTCTGCCTTTGTAGTGTAAAAGCCATAGAAAATATGTACACAAAGGGTGCATCTGTGTTCCAAAGACATTTAATTCACAAAACAGGCACTGGGTCACTGGTTTTCAGACCATAGGTTCAAGCCTCTTTTCTAGGTTGCTGTCTGAGTCTGCATGGCTGAACATGGGTCATTGCATTCCATCTGCATTCCAGCTCAAAATAAAGAGAAACAGAAGCTACAGAAATGTACTGGAGTGTTGCAAGTCCAAAGGGACATTTTTTATTTCCACCCCCATATCATTAATCCAAACCTAATAATGTTTCTGTACTTAGTTGCAGGGGATATTGAGAAATGTGCCAAAGTTAAAGAAAAGAATGAGGAGACAAAGGATACGGAGGGACAAAAATCAGCAAAATGCTTCAATAGCTTCATACCAAAATTTTGCCATTGATTACTCACCCAACAAATAATGTGCTGATTATCACAACTGATGATATGCCTGTTAGGATTTTAGACATCCTTCTATTACTTCATTATTTATTATTATAACACTGAAGTATTAAAAAATATTAAAAGAATTATACACTAAACACTCAATACTCATCACTTAGATTCTATAATATATACATTTATATTTTTATCAAATACCTATGCATCCATATATCCTTCTATCAAACAATAAATTCATCTTTTTTCTGCCTTCAAAATAAGTCTCTGACCTCAGCATTCCTGACTAGCAGGCACATCCTCAAGAATATCATTAGAGTTCAGTATTTGATTATAGTCAATGGGGGTTTTTGAGGTAGAATTCACATACAATGAAATGTATAAATATGAAATATGCCATTCAGTGAGTATTTTCAAAAATATAATCTTTGTAACCACAATTCATATTGAGACGTAGAAATTTTACCCCAGCAAGTTCTATTATGCCCTTAATCCTCCCTATCTAGCAACTACTATTCTCAGTCTTCTCATCATAATTTTTACTGTTCTAGAATTTCATATAAATGATATCGTGAAATATGTACTCTTTTGTGACTGTTTCTTTTACTCAGCATAGGGTTTTTTTTTTTCACATTTCATCTGTGCTGTTGCGTGTATCTGTCATTTGTAGAAATATGTCATCCATACTTAATAAACACCAGAAGTTTTTTCTGTTTTGGACAATTATGAATAAAGCTGCTATGAACATTCTTGTACAAGTCATTTATTGATATATGCAGCATTCACACACACATATATATACATATATACATGTGTACACACACACACACACACACTTTTTTGTTCTTGGGAAAATACTAGGAAAAGAATTGTAAAATTACTGGGTCAGAAGGTTAGAAGATAAGTATATATTAAGTTTTATAAGAAAATTCTAGAAGCTTTTGTCATGTGGCTTAACCATTTTATACTTCTGTCATCAGTACATGAGAATTGCAGTTGCTTTACTTCCTCAACAATATTTGAAGTTGTTAGTCATTTTAATTTTAGTTGTTCTAATGGTTAAGTCGTGGGCCTATGCTATTTCTTTTTTTTTTTTTTTTTTTTGTGTGTGTGTGTGTTTGTTTGAGATGGAGTCTTGCTCTGTCACCAAGCTAGAGTGCACTGGCACGATCTTGGCTCACTGCAACCTCTGCCTCCCGGGTTCAAGCAATTCCCTTACCTCAGCCTCCCAAGTAGCTAGGACTACAGGCATGCTCCACCACGCCCGGCTAATTTTTTGTGTTTTAGTAAAGACAGGGTTTTATCATGTTGGCCAGGGTGGTCTCAATCTCCTGACCTCGTGATCACCTTCCTTGGCCTCCTAAAGTGCTGGGATTTCATGCGTGAGCCATCATGCCCGGCTGGGCCTATGCTATTTCTATGGAGGATTGTCTACAGGGAAAATATTATCTTCAAAATATGATAATTAATTTATGATAAAGATGAAATAATTTTCTCACTGAGCTGAGTTAGAACCTCTAAAATGATTCGATGAGAGTGGATCTACCCGTATTGATAAAGTCCAAGGGGAATGTGGTACTTGATGTAAATGGATCTAGATTTCAGTTGGGGAATGAGGGGGATATTGGGTGGTGATTTACATAGATTAAAAGGTGAATATTACCCCCTGATAACCATCCTAAATGATTGAAACTGTTTAAATAGGCATACAAATCAAGAGAGTACTTTAAAAATGACTTCATTTTAGTTTATCTTTTCTAAAGTTTTACATTTAAAACAATCTTCATCATAAATGTTCTCACCATACACACACACACACACACACACACACACACACACACGCATGGATGTGTAACTATGAAAGGTGATGAATGTGTGAACTAAATTGACTGTGGTAATAATTCCACAGTATATATGTGCACCAGAGCATCACATTGCACATCCTAAATATATGTAATTTTGTCAAATGTACATTAATAAAGCTGAAAAAAATAAAAACGCTTCATAAACAATAAAAAAAGAAAAAAGTAGAAGATAAAAGCAAATAAAACTCCTATTTCCTTGAGAGACAAATGGATGCACCTTTTGATAGAAACTTGTATATCTCATGAGCGATTCCTGAGTTAATTTTAGTAGGTATGTACTCACAGTTTCAAGGGTCAGAAATAAGGTTTTTGATCTTCCATTGTAAAATCAAAAGGTTGGGCTTCTTATCAGGCCTATGATATTTTCAAGGAAACACTCTAAGAGGAGGAGAGTCAGGGGCCTTTTCCAACTTTACCTAACAAAGAAAATTTCATTATTTTTCCCTTACATAGGGTATCAAAAAATCCAGTGTAAGTTTAAATCCAACTAGTATAAAAAAGTTCAAGAACCAGAGCTTGATACACTATTATTTTATAAAAACAACAAAATATGCAACTTTTTATTTTTGCTGTGCACGTACTAAACCATACCATTTTAAGTATTTGTACCCAATGTGATTATTTTGTAATTAATTTTAATATCTATTCCTAGTTGACTTATTTATTATCTTAGTAAAGATCATAACATGCTCATACTTCCCCTGTTTTAAGCAAACAACATCTCAATATTTTTATCCCTTTTAGTTTAATCAGTGGATAATAAGGGTAAACAGCAGGAAGATTTACATTTTATTTTTAACTGATTTTGCCACCATAGATTCTTAACTTCTAAGGTAAAATTATTAATATTTTTACTCTTGTGATTTCCCTCTTGTATATTTACACTTTGGCAGTAGTTTTCTTTCAAAATAAAATTTAATAGTTTCCCTTTCCCACCACATCTACTATTGTCTAAAGCCTAATAAAAACGTAATTTTGTAATGAGTTTTTAACTATGGCAATGAACAATAAATTTAGACAAACAGAAGATGCTGTGCTGGGTGAACAACATGGCCCCTGAGATATTTCAATTTAAATGATCACTGTAGGAGACAGTTTGTGAAGTTGCCATTTACGGTGGAGTGCTGTATAGATGCAATCTAGCAAAATGTCAATTAGATTTTCAACTCATGTTAGTGAAATGTGAACTGTAACGATCCCTGTCCAGTTTCAATGTGAAATGATACTCCTTATGCAATGGTAAAGAGCGAGTTCATTGTGGCATCAAACCACACAGAGTCTGTCATGATACAATCAAATCTAACATTTACAAATTGTCTTGAGTGACTAAATAATTATTATAATTCTTTCTTTTGTCAGTTCTAAAGAAAAGTTACTTTAAAAAAACGTGTTGTTAAGTAAATGTTCCTTAAATACCTTGGTAATGTAATGTCTTGCTAAACATATTAATAAAGCTCCTTACTGTTCTAGTCTTAGAGAACAGTTAATTTCCTATTATTTCAATCTTGGCCTTTTCAGACAAATTCTTGAAGCTCTTTTACATTTAGCATAGTTAGGGGAATTAAGTTTCATTCAGAAAACTCTGAGGAAGCATTGATTTAATGTTTTAAAATTGTAAATATATTGTACCTAATTTCTCACATGTATTAAAAATGCATCTGCGATCATTTCAACAAAACATTTATTTTTACCCGAGTACAAACAATGTAATTTGAAAATCTGAAGTGAAAACCTCTGTGTAAGTATGCCTTCAGGTAGTTGTATAGTCAAATAATTGTCTGCCTCTCCGTAGAGGAAAGGGTCTCACTGTTTTTTAATTGGTTTTAAAACACCAAAAGTTAATTTTCCCCATTGGAGCAAAGCAATAAGAGATGATTAGGAATTTGTTATTGCTTGAATACCGCATTTTTCAACTGGCACATTGTTAGCATTTACTCATAAAACTAAAATAACTTGTTAAACCATTATTTAAGTCCCTATACCAAATTTTATCACTGAGATTTAACACTTTTTATTTCCTTATATCATTTTCATTTTATCCATAATCTAAAATTACAGTATGTAACTTTTAACAAATACTTGTAAACCAATCCCTGAGATTATTCCCTAGAATAAATTTCTGTGAATTAGAATTACTTGGCCACAAATAATGAATATTTGAGTCATTTAGTAAAGTCATTAAATAAAGTCCTATATGCTGCATTATAGTTTCTGGTAATATTTATAAACCCACCATTGACAATATTGAGTATGGTCTCCTTAATATTTTTCATTTTAATAATTATAAATTATAGTTTTTTAATAAATATATATTTCTTAGATTACTAGTGAAGTTAGCTATTTTTTTTTTTTTTTTTTTGAGACGGAGTCTCGCTCTGTCGCCCAGGCTGGAGTGCAGTGGCGCGATCTCGGCTCACTGCAAGCTCTGCCTCCCAGGTTCACGCCATTCTCCTGCCTCAGCCTCCCGAGTAGCTG
The DNA here is from genome assembly GCF_006542625.1 of Nomascus leucogenys. NCBI lineage: Eukaryota > Metazoa > Chordata > Mammalia > Primates > Hylobatidae > Nomascus > Nomascus leucogenys. The sequence continues at coordinate 36,578,171 of NC_044401.1, forward strand.
GGACTACAGGCGCCCGCCACCACGCCCTGCTAATTTTTTGTATTTTTGGTAGAGACGGGGTTTCACTGTGTTAGCCAGGATGGTCTTGATCTCCTGACCTCGTGATCCTCCCGCCTCAGCCTCCCAAAGTGCTGGGATTACAGGCATGAGCCCCCGCACCGGGCCGAAGTTAGCTATTTTTATAAGATTATCAGTTATTTGCAATTCTCATTCTTGGAGAATATTATTTAATATCGGTTCACCATTTCTCTTTCATGTTTTTTATTTTTTGATTGTGAACATAGTAACATTAAATATTTTTCCTCAATATTTGTTGCAAAACTTTTTCCCAGTCCACAGTTTGCCTATTGCTCGTTAGGTCCATTTTACCCATGTCCAACACATCTGACACCTGTTTTCAGTATTTACCCCCTTGTGTAGAGCTTTCACTTTCTGTGGATGATTCTATCTGTGTTCTGTCTCTATAGTCCCCCACTACCCCCTCATCTTTTCCAAGAAATGTCTCCTAACTTTCAGCTCAGGCAGATCTGGAGATAGCTCTGTTGGTTTGGATCATTATTTTTCAACTGATATATACTTAGAAGTCTGAAGAATTCTCTGTCTCTTAGTTGTACCGTAGGTATGGGTTGTGAGTGGTTTTACTTATTCTCATAAATCTGCATAAAGGATGTATGAAGAGATTCAGTCTTAGGCAGCTGCCATTATGCAGAGAGAATCCTCCCTTACGATATTTGAAGCAAAGAATGGTGAAGCAGTAAAGACCGCTGCTAAGAATTCAATAGCTTAAATCTTGTATCTTAGGAATACGTCTGATATCTTGACTAGTTTGATCTTTAAAACTACAATATTAATATTGGTTGTTGGGAAATTTGACTGCAATTGGTAAAAGCAGTTTTTTGTTCAGAATTTTACTTTTTTTCAGCCCTTGATCATATTATTCACTACTTTAAAAAATAATGTTTTAGTATATCCTCTGCCTTATTCCTTAACTTTCAAACAGTGTCCTTATTAAGGCTATATTTTTTCTCTTATGTTAGATTGTATACCTGCTGTTTGTTAAAGAATGATTTTTGATATTTGTTTTGATTTTCATAATTATGTATGCAGTTATTATTTAGACATCTCTGTCTATCTTTACAGACTGCCCCTTTTAGTTTTAATTAGACTTATTGTATGCTACATATTTCTAAAAATATCATTCTATATATTTTTAGGATAATTGTTATATGAAATTATCTTTTTGTTTTCCTCACTAATTAAAATGATTTAGCAGGGCACAAAATGTTGACATCCACAAAATTTCCTCTGAAAACTCTAAATGTTGTTCCTGTATCTTTTCCACTTAATCTTGCAGTGGACAAACATGAACTGGTTGGAGTTTGCATTTGTAGATAGCTATTTCTTTTCTTTTTCTAACAAGTTATTTGCATATATTTTTACTTTATTATTATATTTCTCAAATTGTAGATGAGATAATTAGATTTGCCTGTCATTCTTCTTTCATTAATACTGTCTGAAACAGCTTAACCCTACCATCCCCAACAGTCAGTGCAGTTTTCTTTAGATCTATCTCTCTTAGTATTTTTTCCTCTTTCAATGTTTTAATTTTTCTTATAATCATCTTTAATTTTGAGTTTTAATGTTTACCTCGTATTCTAGATCTACTACATTTTCTTTTGTCATTTTTATCACTTTGCCTTTGAGGTACATATTCTAAAATTTGTATTCATTTATTTAGTAAATTTATTTTAATGCTCATTGCTAGCTTTCAAGCCCAAAAGTGTGGACTTTGATTTTGCTGTTTAACTTTTAGCTTCCTGGCAATTTTTCTTTCCATCACTCAGAAATTTTTAGCTTTTCCCATTTATCTTTATTATATCCTGCTGTCTTTCATTTCACCTTGTTTTCTTCCTGTAGATTTCTGCACACATTTCATGGAAAGTATCTCTACTTGTACTATTTTAAACGCATTTAACCATTTTTAGGTTTTTCCCCTCTCATTACAGAAATAAATTATTTTCAGAGTTTGTTATTCCTTCTCTGAGTCCACAAAATAATGTTCACTTCATCTTTGAATGTTGAAATAGCTTTATTCAGGACTCATTACCTTCCTTCCTATATATTCATACTTCAATAATGAGAAATTTATTAAATCCAAGGCAAAATTTGACAACAAAGTTGGTTTGTAAACTTGTGTTGATTTAATAATGTTCATTTGAGTGCTATGAAATGTTTTTCTCGGATATGCAACTGAAAAAGTATCATTAGGCATCATTATCATTTAGGAATCATTAATGATACCTCCAGTAATTACTCTTAACTAGTAGAATTTATTAAATGCTCTGCTTAACTTAGATGGAAATGTCTCCTAAGCCATCCTCATGTTTTTTGAAGCTCTAAACCAAGGCACTGTTTGAAAATTAGAGTCCTTGTAATGTACTTCTACCAGTCATATTACACCATGTATATCAGTTTACACAAGTAAACTCTGTCTTTCTAAGTATCGTCACCTGTATTTCCCTCCCTGCCTAAATCGTCAGAATCAGCCTTTCCCTGGCTTTATGTAGAATAAAATTTAACTGATTTTGAGGGAAGGGCTATAGAGTCAGACTTCTATGATAAATCATGTCCTTTGTAGGGACATGGATGAAGCTGGAAACCATCATTCTCAGCAAACTATCGCAAGGACAAAAAACCAAACACCGCATGTTCTCACTCATAGGGGGAAACTGAACAATGAGAACACATGGACACAGGAAGGGGAACATCACACACCGGGGACTGTTGTGGGGTGGGGGAGGGGGGAGGGACAGCATTAGGAGATACGCCTAATGTAAATGATGAGTTAATGGGTGCAGCACACCAACATGGCACATGTATACATATGTAAGTAATCTGCATGTGGTGTACATGTACCCTGAAACTTAAAGTATAATAATAATAAAAAAGAATACAATAAAAAAGTTCTCATCATTATACATAGAAAAGCCTACCTTGGGTCTTGAAAGAATCAGGAGGAAGGTAAAATCTCTTCTTACTTTTTATTACCTTGATTTCTAAGTTAGAAGGTTTTCTCTATTGTACAGGGTGTGTAGCACATTAACTGAGTCGCTCATGGAAGTCTCAGTTTTTTTAACTGGTAGTGGACATTTCAGATTCTGATTACTGGCTGATGTTCACTTAAATCTCAGTGCTATTATGCATAACTTTTCAATGCTTCCCCTTTCATTTTTCTGGTACTGTATGTGATATTAAACTGGTAAGTTTATTAAGTTTATTATTAGATATAATATTAAACCATAAGTTTTTAGCATGCAAATGTAAGAATGGGGTTTTCTTTTTTTATCAGAAAGATTGAAGATTATATTTAAACAATGAATAGATGTTATATAACACTTGTTCAGGTTTTGTAGTGGATAGTTTTGTATATGATAATAGTTGTACTAAATCAATCATAGTCTCATAGTCTTCGAAAGGGAAAATATTGTGAGTGAAACAGTATACAACGGAGATAAACCTATATTTAAAATTCTGTATAACAGATTTTTAAGGTGCAATTTAATATAACCTCTCTAAACCACAGTTTTAATAACTGTAAAATTAGAAAATACTATTTCACAAGATGATATTGAGATTGAAATGAGACAAATTTTTAACAGCTTTTATTGAGGTATATTTGATATATAACAAACTGTACATACTTAAGGCATACAATTTGATAAATTTCAATATATGTATGTACCTGTGAAACCATCACTACAGCCATAATAGCGAATATGTTTGACAACCCCCGACTTTTCCTTGTTCTCTTCCATAGTCTTTCCGTTGATGTGCCCCTTCACTGTACCCTGGGTTACCACTGATTTGCTTCCTGTAAACCATAAATTAGTCTGCATTTTCCAGTACCTTACAGAAATAAAATCATGGAGCATGCACACGCGTTTGCCTGACTTCTTTGATTCAGTGTAATTATTTTGAGATTCGCCCATATTGTAGCATGTATTCATGGTTCATTTATTCGTATTGCTAAGTAGTATTCCACTGTTTAGATATACTACATTTTATTCATACACTTGATGACGGACATTGAGCTCTTTCTAATATTTGGTGATTACAGGAAGAGCTGAGAACATTCATGTAAAAGTGTTTGTATGAATATACAATATCTTCTTCCCAGCAAAAGGAGAAGATGTAAGTTTAACATTTTAAGAAATAAGACAATCCGTAATCAAGTTTATAGGACATTATAAAGTGCAACCTAAATGCATGTTATTATTATGTTTAGAAATATACTCATTTTGTCTGGTCACTGTGGTATGACTAAACATATCCTATTCGAATTTAGTAAGAAGTAAATTATTAAATCAAGTTGAGCATATTACAGCACATGATTCTCAAGAATCTTGGACAAGTCTTAAAAGACCTAGACTTAAAAATGGATTAGAGTCTCTACTACGAAGAAAAAATGTATAACATCAGTGTCAACAAATAGAAAATATGTGGAAATATATACAGTGACTAAACTAGGTGGGATCATATTTAAAGAAGATAATTTTGTTTATCATAAGGAGATACGAACGTTATTATTTAAACTATTCCTCAGTTTCCCCAAGACACCACTTATATTGTCTCAACTAATATATTTCTGAGACAGAAAATTCAGTATTAGTATATTTTCTATCTAACAGACAGAAATAAAGAAATTGAGATTCCTAGAAAAAATGGAATTAAATAAAAAAGATTTAAATGTAAAGATAGAAACATGGAGTCACGCTAAGGCTGGAGAGTGGTCTTTCATCTATGTGTACAATTAACTTTTCACTCAGTTTCTTATTTTCTTCTTAGGTTAGGTCCTAGCAGATAAGATATTAGAAACATAAGTATGTTATGATTTCCAAGAAGGAAATTATGAAGTGAGAGGTAAGGAGGGGGAAGAAAACACAGTGGGGGAAACATCAAATCATTTGTAGCGTGGGCTAATTCAGAATAGCAGCAATAGCCTTGGATGCCTAAGCATCTTGCTTGCTTTAAAATTATTTGAAGTAATGACAATGATGCCCTAAGAATCTGTTAAAATTTTATGTTAAAAAGCTAAAGTAGTTTGGTCCATCCTTTAATCATTTACTTTATAAAATTTAAAATATTCTGAATAGAAAATGACATTATCTAAAAAAATTATAGTTGGTGTCTTAATTTTTGGTAATACCATGTAAAAAAGAGTTTAGGCTAACATTTCAGAGCATGTAGCATGACAAATACAGATTAGTTGGATAGGAAGAAACAAAGAACAGCAATAATAAATAAACAGCAGGAAGTTATTATAGTCAACCCTTGCATTTCAGAGATTAATTGAAGACCAGAATGGTGGGTTCATTTCTCTAAAACCATTTAGTGTGTTAATAGCAGAGATAATATATCAGGAAAATGTTTCATGCTTATTCACTCATGCAGTCATAGTTAGAGATCATCATCACCTTTATGTCATCTACCTCCTCTAGTAGCTCATGGTCTTGATAGAGATAAGAAATTTGTTAACTAAAGATGATAGCCCAGCCTGTCATCAGTAGAGGTGGTTTTCTCAGCACAATCCAAAATTACTCATGGAAGACTCAATTCTGATGAAGCTCAGTGTCTGCTCACAATCCTGGCTGTGCCTACAGTGTTTCACTCAGCAAGTTCTGGTTAGTCTCTCCTGAGCTTGTCGATGATACAGAGGTGGAATGGATGGTGTACAGAGCAAGGCTCTGGAATCTGAAGGTGACGGTCATCACCCTCACTTGCTGTGTGAGTTTTATCATTATTATTTTAAAATTTAACTGTATTACAGATTTCTCAAATGTAAAACTTCTTCCCAGAGTTGTTCTGATTATACTATGTGGTCTTGTAAATTGTCTAGTAGAGGAGGCACAACAGAGTAACTTCATCGTAAATGTAAATTCTCTTTTTTTTCTGTTTCAGGCTAACCTTGGCTCTCACATCAAATTCCTATACTGAGCAAATCCTTGAGTTCTCTCCCCGTCCTTTAAACTGTGCTGTCGATTTGAAAGCACCTACGTTTCTTTGGATGTGATTGGTCATTATCTTTGATGCTCTTGCTTCATTTCCATGAAAAAAAAGAACTCAATTATTTAAAAATATTTCTATTCTTCACACTTAACATGCCATCATCTTTAAATAAGTCAATTTCATGTCTAATACATTATCTTGGTGTGTGGCATTCAGGCCGTTGGATATGTTTTAGTGGCCTAGAAATTAAAAAAAGCCAACTTCTGACTGAAAAGTATGATTAAGACTAACTCTTCTGCATTAAAAGTGTTAACTTTGGTATAGAAAGTTTTTCCTTTTAAAATGTCAGAAACTTTCTATCATTATTTTAATTCTTGTTCTATTTTATACCTAGTGTTTTAAGGTATGATTTTTAAAATTTTGTAAATTTATAAACATTAAAAAATGTTATATTTTCATATTATTGCAATTAGTCATAATATTCTATTTCTTCCAGGTTATTTAGATGACATCACATGTTACAAGCATTGGAAACAGTAAAAGAGTGTCACCTTTCCACATTAAGAGCATAGGTCACATTACTTAATAAAGGTTGAATAATGTGTATTGTCTTTCGCTTGTTGCTGTTGTATTTAAAAAGCGTCCTTAGAATTCCATATCGTAGTGTGAAAATTTTCCTCATGCTCTATTTTGCCAACAGAAAAATATTTTAACCTCCCAAATACCAACAACTTAATAAGAAATTCTTGAAGTAGAAGTTTGCTATTTGTCATTTACATTAAGGAAAAAATGTACCTTTTTACAAACTAATGAAACAGCAGTATTAAACTGCAACTATTTCAAACCTAAAATAACTTCAAGTATTTTAACTTACTCACTTACAGTAACAAAATATTGTACCTCCAGCCTCATATTTTTATTCTACATATACTACTTTAGCAATTTACTTTGTTAATAACCTTGAATGAAGATTAATATCCCAGTTTTAAGATTTCCATTGGAACATTTTAAAAGAAGCACTTTCTAGTCTTGATCAAATAATACAACTTTTCTCTGGGATTTTCAATTTTGTTCCTACCTTGCAATAATTAACCTCCCAAATAGTTGCTATAGCTATGTTCGGCTCTCAAGGAAACAGTTCATCCTACATTAATAGAGAAGCGATACATATGAAGTGTAGCAGACATTTCAGAAATTCATGGAGTTTAAAGCCATTAAGATGTGAAGCCACTTGGTGGCCTTCACTATATGAAATGCTTTTTGTTACTCATCTGTTTATGTAGCACAAACTATCCCTTCTAAGATGATCCTTACCAAGTCCTTTTGAATCAACCACAGTTCATTAGTAAATCAACTATCCAAAACTGATCATTGGAAGATGACTTTTTTTTGAAGATGCAAATACAAAACGTTACTTATATAATCATGTGATGGAAAGATCAACTGCTTATTCATTAGTCATTTTTAAATACTGCTATGTAAGATAGGAATATCAGAGTAGTATCTAAAAATCAGGAAAATCATTGAGGTATCTACTGATTATAAATGAAATTATAGTCATATGATATTGTAAATGAATTGGGTTAGCTTTTATATTCTGTTAAAATATAAATATTTTTGTAACTAATAGATTAGATGAATTCAAACTAAGGACTTAATATAACTGATTTTCTTTGATCAAGTCAAATTGAAATATTGTTCGTTAATAAATCTAACCAAAACTTTGCCTTTTAAAGTTGTTTTTGAGCAGTATTAAACCAGATATTTATAAAAAGAATAATTTAAAGTAGTTGTATAAATTAAATAATTTCAAAAAAAGCAAATTTTTGAACAAAATCACAAATCAAAATAGGCCATCATGATCTTTCCCTAGGTCGTTGACAGCAAAGTGTTATTAATCTACATCCTAAAAGCTTGATTCACATGTTTCAACAAGATTGAAAGATGACCTGGTCAGCATGGCATATGACCTTTACAAAACATCTGTGATTAAAACAAATGTGACAATTCTGGTGACAATAAAGCAAGGAAACATTTGTCTTTATAAAGGGCATAAAACCATAATAATAAGTAATATTGATCAAGAATCCACATGCCAATAAATTAGATTAAATTTTATTTAATTCTTAATAACTATGCGTTAGGTTCTAATACTATCTCCTTTTTCTGAACCCAAACTCTCTACACATATTTTAAATAAAAAAAATCATTAGACTTTGTATGAATATTGGTGAGTTCAACACCTAAGTTTATATGCGTATATATATATAAAATATATATAAGATTTTATATATTTATAAATACGTAAGTACATATATGTATAGATACATAATAGTACTAGGTATATGTGCAAAGCAGTAAAAAAATATGACTTCTCTGGTAATGAAATATGTGGATATGTGGTAAAATAGGTTTCCTTCTAAAGCTGTTAACTTATACACATAATACCTAGCTGCTTTTCAAATAGAGTTTCTTGATTCTTTTATCAATGACTCCTCCTCCTTGGCAATATCCAAAGAACTATTTGCAAAACGTCCTTCCTAAAAGTCTTTACTTAGTTAATGAAAATATACTGGGAGATAGAGGGTGGTGGACAGGGTCTGTGGTTTATAGTTACTGTTGAAATTGTAGTCCCTTGCTTTTTCTAAGACTCTACCTTATAAGGTTTTAAAATAAGTTTCATTTTTAAAAAATGCTTTCTCATTTTTGTTTGCAAAATTAACTGGCAGAACTGTTTGGAGTTCTTTTGGTTGTTACATATCTATACTCTCATAATAATTTGAAATTATTTGTTTATTGAAATACTTATTTGGAATATTTTTCAGACACAATATTGATTTGTGAGGCAAAGGAATATTAAAACTTACCCTTTTTTTTTTTTTTAGATGGATTCTTGCTCTGTTGCCCAGGCTGGAGCACAATCTCAGTTCACTGCAACCTCCACCTGCTGGGTTCAAGTGATTCTCCTGCCTCAGCCTCCTGAGTAGCCGGGATTGCAGGCATGCACCACCACATCTGCCTAATTTTTGTATTTTTAGTAGAGATGAGGTTTCACTGTGTTAGCCAGGCTGGTCTCAAACACCTGACCTAGTGATCTGCTCACGTTGGCCTCCCAAAGTGCTGGGATTCCAGGTATGAGCCACTCTGCCTGGCCAAAACTTACTCTTTTTTACACTACAGGATTATGATTTCATTTTCTAATGCTTATCCAGGACAAAGTTGTTCAGTGCTGACGGTGTGTCAGGTACTCAGCTAGGTGACTATACTTTAAATTTGGACTCAAAAAAATCTGTGCCTTAATGAACCCTAAGCGTGGTAAGAGAAAAAGGTAATTCAAACTTACTTGAGAATTCTGAAAATGTCTTCTAGAAGTTGAGATCTATCAGGCAGGTCTTAAATAATTAATAGAATATTTTTGGTAGGTGTGGAGCAGAGAAGTGGAAGTGGGAATAGGATACATAAGGGTGTGGAGCCTTAAGAGTGCATTTGGTAAAGACGTGCGTGTGTGTGTGTGTGTGTGTGTGTGTGTGTGAATAAGGTATGGAATGTGATCTTACATTCAGTGCCCTGAAATCTGACCCTTTGATTCCTATCAAACCAACCTATATGAAACATATAGATATCTTAGCTTTTCCTTTTTAATCTCTTCACTAAATCTGTGGTTCTTAGTCTACTCAGTGGGGACTTTTCAGAAGTGTTTCCAAGAAATCCTGGTACAGGAGTGGGGACATGGATAAAAAGAGAAAATAAGGAGGCTATATTTGTCAGCGTTATCCACAGGATTGTACACAATCACATAAGGTAATTCCAAAATCTTCAGGCTAGGCTGGCAGGCTGGAGACCCGGGGAAGAGCTGATGCTGAAGCTTGAGTGTGAAGGGAGTCTGGCAGAATTCCCTCTTTCCAGGAGACCTCAGTCTTTTTCTCTTAAGGCCTACAAATGATTACATGAGGCCCATCCATTTTATGAAAGGTAACCTGCTTTACTCAGAGTCACTGATTTTAACATTCATCACATCTAAAACGCTGCTTTCACAGCAATATCCATACTTGTGTTTGACCAAATATCTGGGAAGAGTGGTCTAGTCAAGTTGACACGTGAAATTAGCCATCACAGAGGCCAAACAAGGGCACAGTGTCACCTAAATCCCCATGGCGAATCACTTTGGCTCAATCCCACTTGGTAGTTTTGAACACAGTCTAGGTCACATTGTAAGAGTCATCTCAATCAGGGGACAGTGAGCTGGTAAATATATCTATTCTTTCTCTCCTGCAATCATTGGTTAATGGTGGCTCCTGAGGGGACATCATTCTCAGGTATTTGTGTGAGCAGACAAAGCTATCTCAGTAGCCTAAGGACATTTCTCTAACAAAGAAGTATATAGGTGCTGGCTGTTGGAATGACAGTATGCCTATAGCCATATAGCCAGTATGTCCCTAGAAGTCAAGAGATCAATGGGGTATGTATGGATCATCAAAAACATTTGCATTTGCATAAGGGGTCAGGGAAAAGAGCTGAGGTTTACAAAGTATACCAGTACTAAATCATGACGGGTTTTTTAGGACATATCCAATAATGTAGATTTCACATAAAGATAAGTTAGTGTCAGGCTTTATCAGTACCATCCTGCAGGGGAATTATCATGTAAATAATTATATATGATCCCCAGGGTCTCTCATTAAGGAGATCTAAAATTAGGCCCTGGAATCGGGTTTAGGATCAATGTCTCAGGCTTTGGAGAGCCCCGAAAGATTTGCAGAGGTGCAGAACATGATCATGTTTACACTTCACAAAGAGCACGCTTGTCATAGCTGGAAGGAAGGCAAAACTGAAAGAAATGATCCTTCTTTACTGCATTAAAGCACCAGGTGTGAAGACATTATGTGAGAGGAAAGTTAAGAATATATTTAGATGGCAAATTTAACAAAAGTATTTAAAGAGGGACAAGGAAGAAAATGATTCGTGAAAATTTCCAAGTCTCTAGCTTGGGAAATGGAAGTGATAGTAGTGCCAAACCCTGAAATATAGAACACGGAAGCAGGATTTGCTGGAGAAAACAGTGAATGAGGTTTGAAGGGTCAGTGAGACATCAAGGAAGAAACAGCTGTGAGTCAGAAAGAAAGTGTCCGAATAGAAGGCTCTAGACTACAGATAAAACTTTCTGAGTTATTAGTATAGCTCGGATATTGACAAACTGTGACCAGCAGGCCAAATCCATCCTTGCAAGTGTTATGTAAATAAACTTTTTTGGAACACAGCCGCACTCATTTGTTTACATATGATCTGTGGGAGCTTTTTCTAAATGACAGAGCAGAGTACAAATACCTTTGTTATGACAGAGACTATAAGGCCCACACAGCAAACAGTACTTCCTATCTGGCTCTGTTTATAAAATGTTTGCAAACTCTTGGTGTAGATGGGTAGTGACTGAACTTTTAGGAATGTGTAGATTGCCAGGGGGATATGTATATTGTAAAGACAATTGAGTGTGCACAAACATTTAAAGACAAAGGAGAAGGAAAAGAACAAAGGACGTAGACTGCAAACAACAGAATTAGTGAAGAGAGGAAAAAAAGCTGTAATTTTAAATCTATATTTATCTAGTACTGTTCCATCTATATTTTTTCTAGTCACCAAATAAGCCAGATGCTGATAGAAAAATAGGCAGAGTACTTGTTCTCATTTTCTTTCCTTTCTCATCTCTGTCTTGTCTTGTCTTTTCTTCAACTAGCCTATTTTCACATTGCTATAAAGAATTGCCCAAGACTGGATAATTTATAAAGAAAAGAGATGTAATTGACTCACATTTCCGCAGGGCCAGGGAGGCCTCAGGAAACTTACAATCACGGCGGAAGGGGAAGGAAACGTGTCTTACGTGGCAGCAGGAGCAAGAGAGTGTGTGAAGGAGGAACCGTCAAGCCCTTATAAAACCATCAAATATCCTGAGAACTGCCTCACTATTACAACAACAGCATAGGGGAAACTGCTTCCATGATCCAACCATCTCCCACAAGTTTCTTCCCTTGACACGTGGGGATTATGGGGATTACAATTCAAAACGAGAATTGTAATCTGGGTGGGGACACAGAGCCAAACTGTATCAACATGCTTTAAAGAAAGAAGACATTTGGTTTAGGAAATAACAAAGATCATTCTGGAAGTCATGCTTAATTTAAAGATGAAGAAATATTCTGAGAAACATGTTGTTAGGAGATGTCATCATTGTGTGAACGTCATAGAGTGTGCTTATACAAACTTAGATGGTATAGCCTACTACACACCTAGCCTATACGGTGTGGCCTATTGCTCCTAGGCTACAGATCTGTATGGCATACTACTGTTCTGAATAGTGTAAGGAAATAGTAACACCATATTAAGTATTTGTGTATCTACACATATCTAAGTATAGAAAAGATATGGTAAAAGATTTAAAAAATGGTACCTCTGTATAGGACGCTTAGCATGTATGGAGCTTATAGGATTGGAAGTTGCTATGAGTCAGTCAGTGAGTGAGTGGTGAGTGAATGTGAAGGCCTAGGACACTACTGTACACTACTGTAGACCTTATAAACACTGTATATTTAGGCTACACTAAATTTATAAAAAATAGTTTTCTTTCTTCAATAATAAATTAATCTTACTATAATTTCTTTGCTTTAAAGCTTTCAATGTTTTTAAATTTTTTAATTCTTTTGTGATAGCACTTAAAACAAATATGCATTGTACAGCTATACAAAAATATTTTCTTCATAAACTTATTCTGAAGGCCTTATTTTTAAAATTTTTCATTTTTCTGTTTACTTTGACAACTGTTTCTGTTAAACACTGAGATAAAAATGCATCCATTAGCGTAGGCCTACACACATTCATGGGGCGTTCCATCTTCACGTCTTGTTGCTCTAGAATGACTTCAGGGTCAATGGCATGCATGGAGCTGTCATTTCCTACGCTAATAATGTCTTCTTCTGGATACCTTCTGAAGGACTGGCCTGAGGATGTTTTACAGTTAATAATTCCTATATAAGTAGGAGTACACTCAAAATGATGAAGTATAATATACTAAATACACAAACCAGTAACATGGTTATTATCAAGTATTATGTACTGTGCATAATTGTATGTATGAAGACTTCTAAATGACAGTCAGCACATTAGGTTTGATTAACCAGCATTGCCACATATATGAGAGTAATGTGTTGCATGATAACTATCACAGCTACAATGCCACCAGGTGATCAGCATTTTTCAGCTCCATTAAAATCTTATGAGGCCATCATTGAATATGTGGTCCGTCATTGACCAAAACATCATGATGCGGCTCATGACTATGGTTCTAACTGTCTCAGAAGATCCAGGAAAAAGTAGGTTCCTCTGAGGCCAGAAGCCCATTCAGTATCTTAGCCAATGGCATGTCTTACAGGTATGTGTCAATCACGCATCCTGTTTTGCTTTCACGTTTCTTTTATCTTCCCCTAGTTCCCTTTTATTTGGTTCATATGGGTTTTTTTTCCCAGATAGATACAAATAGCGCAGCCTTTTGCCAGAGAAATGATATCTTGCTTCCTTTGCCAGGAGCTGTGTACTTGCAACAGTAATATAAATGTGCAGCCCACATGAGGTACTCAAACAACTTGTCATTTGTTTGAAAAGGAGCCCTCTATTTGAATAGAAGAAACAGGAGCCAAATGAGCTTGATTCCTTCCTATGCCAGGCAGCAATGCAATTACAAGAATGGGGACTGGGGAAGGACAAAGTGATCAGTCACTCATGCACATAGGTGCAGGGGCTATGTACTTGAAGTGGTTGGTTGTGCTTGGGACCCTGCCTTGGTCTGTTAATTACATATTGCAAAATGGGATCTCATGTGACTGTAATTCATTGGTAATTTCTTGAGAAATTACAATTTTTGAAAGGAAAGTTTTTTTTTCTTTGTGTCCTCTGATAAATTCTCATGGTTTGTAAAATCTTTAGAATTCATAATCCTTAGGTAATGCACTTTGTAGAAACAGCAGGAGTGTGAGGATTTGCAAACCTCCTTTTCTTCACTGATGAGTATAAAATGCTGTGGTTTACTTCAACTGTCGAAAGTGGAACTTTCTCCATATTTAAGCAGTGGTGTTCTCTTTTCATGCTGAAAAAGCAATGCATTGTCAAAAATGGACATCTTGCCATGAATAAAGATGACAACTGAGTAGGTGACTCAGAAATGTGCCTGACAAGAGAGAAATGGTTTGAATATAGAGTGTATATGTACTCTTCTGCTAAAAACTTGGGAGACCAAACAAGTCTGATTGCAATCGGTAACCAACAAACAGGTACAGGGACAGTAGATCTCAGTGTGTTCTCATGATGCCCAAATTGCCAGCCAAACCTCTTCTGTGTGCTCTTGTTTGTGAGACTAAGATTCCGCTCTCTTCAGACTAAGATCACAGCTTGGGTGTAATTTGATCCTGCTTCAAGCTGGCAAAGCCTCAGAAGCCCTCTACCATCAGAATCCTGCTCAGAGGAAATAGCTGGAGACCATTCCTGAAGAACTGTCATCTTTAGTACTGGAGTTAAGTGTCCTGTTTGGGTCTCACTGACATGCTATTCCAGAGACACTCACTGGCATCTGAAAGCTCATTCTGGGATCTGGGAATGAAACAGAATTCAGGGAGGAAGCCTTAGAAGTGCCTTATGTTCAGAGAGACCCTGTGTCCTCTTAAGGGAGCATCATTGGTAAACTTCCTACTTCTCAATTTCCTTATCTTTAAAAGTTGTTGAATGAGTTAAATAATATGATATGGAATTCATAAAGAACTCAAGAGTACCTGCTATTACTGTATAATATATTGTTTATATTTACAGCACATACAAAGTACCAGTTTTTCCATTGTTAATGTGGATGTGAATGTTGCCCTAAAATAATTTTGTCTTTTGATTTGTTATTCTTCGTCTATCCTTGCTTCTATCATTATTAAAAATTTATCTATGAATAAATTTAGAGAGGAAATGGAAGTCATTATAAAGTTGCATGTTCAAGCATGGCAATGATTTGTAATTGTCCCAACAGTGAAGTGTGCATCAGTACAGCCCTAACCACACTCACTAAGGGCTTTTACACTGATTGCAGAGATTGTAGGTGCTGAGTTTCCCCGTGTGTTGCCATAAATCTGCTTTTCCTTTCACTTAAGAAGGTACTTAGAAATACGAGAGTGTAAGGATGATGTTATCAAAGACTAACATTATAATCCTTCTATTTTATGGAAGAAACAATTATTTGTGAATTTCTGCCATGCTGCACAGCTGGCGATGGGTCATGAGAGCTCGCTGCCAGATGCCAAGAGCCTGGCTAAGACAAATGAGAGAAGAGAACTTCTAGGCACGGTGATGGCAGAAGTGTGTGCCAATTTGAGTAATGCTTTTTCTCACATACTTTCTATTTTTCCTCTGTCTGGGAACTAGTGCAAGAAATCTAAAAGAGGAAAACCAGCCTGTTTTCTCTCACTTATTTGAATTTACTAGTGTTTGCAATAGTGTTAATTTCTGGCTTTAACTGAAGTATGTTTTTTTGCAGTTTATTCTCTCATTTTTCATTCATTTATCCTTTTGTCAACCAATATTTCCCTTCCTTTTTTGAGAGGGTTCCTGCATTAAATGCTGCAGCTTACTAGGACAATTCCTGTTCCCCCAGGAGTTTATAATCTTCATGTAATTTATAAAAACTTGCCCATCCACCTTGATTTAAACAAATAGCTCTCAGTGGTGCTAGTGGTGAGAGTAAAGGGCTGCTCCCAGAAGGCGTTCTTTGGCAATGTCTGAAGACATTTGTAATGACTGAGGGAGGGAGTGCTCCTGGCATGCCAAGTAGTGAAGAAATGCTGCTAATATTCTATAATGCTCAGGAGAGCTCTGGGATAACATAAAGTATTATCCAGTCCCAAATGAGAAACCCTGTTCTAAACTTGTGCTTGGAACAAGTTTTATTCTTTATGTAGCACAATTCTTTATGTATAATAAAGGGATTTGCCACTTGTTCATCAACTAACAGAGGTTCCTAACATATTTTATAGCATTTCATAAATATTTGTCAAAAGGATTAATATTAAACTGGATTAAATTTAATAATGCAATATAAAGAATAATGATGTGGGGAGTAGAACTGGGTTTGTATTTTTACTCCATAATTTAATGTTCTGTAGCTTTGATCAAGTTACTTAACATTTCAGACTCTTGGTTGTATACTAATACAGGATATTAGTACTCACTACTGTACTTAGATTTGAATGAAGTATAATGTATGTACATAATAGTTTCTTATATGATGTAATTCTTGTCTCTTCTATGGCTAAATAAATTTTGAAAGGGTGAATGGATAACTTTTTAAATTGATAATCCTACATTAGATATCCCACAACATATTATTTTTGGGGTTATGTGTTCAATTTTCTTTAGAATAACATCTTTTGTGAAATCAAGGTTATTCTGCCTACTGTTTTTATTGTTGTTGCAGCCTGACAAAGGATTGAGTTTGTATTTGGGTCTATATGCTGTTACCTGTTCTTTGTGTGCAAAAATGTAAGCACTAAATGTTCCAGATGGTACCACAGATGCAGAAAGGTTAAGAGATGTAATCAATTGTCATACCAGGGAGGCACTCAATGCGATTTTGAGTTTATTGTGAGTCCCTGCTGACTGAATTAGAATGTCATGTTCTGTGACAGGATCGTCATAGATTAGATGCTTGCTCCTCTCTGCTCTTCTGGATAAATAAAGGGGAAATGCAGTTGTGAATTGCCTCACTCAGTGGCGAGGATTCCATGATTGTCTGAGAATGTCCACTCACACTCTCTACCTCACAGTTCAAGGTATTTAAGCTCAAGCCTTGACATCTCCTCTGTTGTGGAGCAAATGAATCATAGTAGTATCAGAATATCCCAGAACATGTTGTGCCTGCTAAAGGAATAAAGGGAGGGAGAAGACTCCAATTCTAAAGGGGGAAGCTCAATGTTTGCCTTTAGTTTGAGCAAGAAAGCAGCACCTGAGGTGGTATTGCTTGGTAATAGAGTGATAGGAGGTTGTTTGATAATAGGGTTCTTTCTTACGTAAATTAGGAAACCTGTAATTTGAGAAAAGTTCTCTTCCACAGGTGAGAAAGAACAGCATGTATTATGTAGGTAGGCTAATGCTCATAAACCACCTAAAGCCCTTTGAAAATTATTAGTATTTTTAGCAAGTCTAGGTCATGTAATTTCCTTCTTGATGGCAATACTTTTGACCATGTAATATAAGTAACCCATCATAATATGGTGGCTCAGCCATTCAGTGGTATTAGAAAATGTGAAAAAACATAAAGTTTCCAATAGGAGGCTATGAGAAGCTATTGCTCTTAAAACTATATGAGAGGTAATTTCATTTTAAAATTGTATCTTTCATTTTATAAAGTATCTCACTTGACATCACACTGTGGCATCTGAAAGTAAAAGTTCTGGACTAGACAACCTTCAGTCTTCAACATGGCACTCATGAGCTTCTATGGCAATTATGCTCAGCTGTGGTACACAAATGTGATGAACTCATGCGAGTTTTAAGCCTAACCTAACATTAAGTAACAGTTAGTGAAAAAAAATTAGTATATCAATGTTTTAACTGATATTGCTTGTTGATAATGGGTTAAATCTTCCAAGATAAATTAAATAAAATATGTAAACCAGGTTGAAAAATTATAATTATTGCTCTAACAGGTAGGTACAAATGTTTTTTGTCACAATTCCCATAGAATGCCATTGCTAATAACATTTTAAGAAGTTTTAAAGTGAAAAGCATGAGGACTTAAAATTGTCTTCCTTGGTTTTCTTGAGTTTATGGAATATATTTTCATCTTTTAGTCATAGTTATGTTTTTAAATAACTCTGTTCTGCTCCACGAGAGACATTTCAGTTCTAAATGTATGCAACCAAATTATCTCTTAACCCTCATTTTCAAACTGCAGTTCAATCAGTATACTCCAGATGGCACACAATGATGATAAAATTATGCATATGTTACATTGAGGGATTGAATATGCAAACAGAAGGAGCTGGTTAACTAAGGCTTTCAAATTGCCTTCAGGACTTTACCATTCTCCTACATAATGAAAAAAAACCACAGATAATGTTTTGCTTGGTTTTAGGATTTGACACTTTTTAATATATCAAAATGAAATGCAATTATAATCCATAATAGTCCACATGAAATTTTGCCAATGTCAATATAAAAGCAAATGTTTTGCTACAGAAGTCTGTACATAGTGATGCATTTTTACCTTAGTTTATTACCAATGATTTTCAGATTATACTATCCTCATGAGAAAGTAAGTCGGGGGAAACCAATCTAAATTAATATATTTCACAAATTAATAGACATTTTTCTTTTTCTAAATACATGATTGGGGAGTCAGGTCATCCTCTTTTGTTTGCATAATTTTAGAAAAACATAATATTTGGGGGAATATATAGGGAAAAAAAGCAAACAAAAGTCACTTATCTCTAATTACCAAAGGATTATCAACTGTTCTATTACTGAATAATTTTTTCACAGCTCTGTGGTTCTTTAGTGTGAAAGCTACTAATCAGATCCTTACAGTCAGATACAAAAATGGTTAAAGAAATCATATATTTTTTCAATTTACTGTTACACTATTGTCTTCAGTAAACCTACTCAATTCCAAGGACAATTGTTTGTTTCAGTAAAAAGCATGTCCATATCGTTCAGATAACTGTTAGTATAGTTTTTAAAGATTAAAGAAAATCGATGGTAGCTTAGTAGTAAAGTCTTCTGTATGACAACTTTGGATTTTATATATATAAAATTTTCTACCTATCAACATTCAACCAAAAATTATTATTTTAAAATGTTTAGTCCTACTGCCTAAAGTGGGTTTGTGTAAACTGGTGATACTTCTTTTTTTATAGACTTTCTTAGTTGGGAAGTCCTTTATTCATACGGGAAACTGGGTGTTTACTTTTTTTTCTATAGTTTCATGCATTGATTTTGATGAACATTTCATGCTAAAGGAGTTTCTAAAGTAGAACAATTCAGAATCCATGAATAGTAATTGAGCCCTTTAGTTCTGCTCTAAACTTAAAACCATTATTCTCCATTTAAAGCAGACAAATCATGTTGCTCTACAGAACACTGCCCTGTCATTTTAGTTTTTTGTGGTGGTTGTTTCCAGTGAGCTGGGCTGGAATATTAAACTCTCTTTGCTTCCTGTGCTCTCTCTTGCTGTGCTGGGCACATTTAGGGTTCTGTTTGAAATGGGCAAAAAGCAATTCTGTTGTTCATAAAGAATAACTTGTAAGCTGGTGTGGGTTCCTGTACATTCTTTATTTTGTGAAGAGAATGTGCTATTTGTCAGGCTTTGAATCTCTGGCAACTGGCTTGCTGAAACTCAGTTTAAATGTACTGTCGTGCATAAACAATCAAATGTAAAACAATAAAATTCTCTTCTGACTGTATTTCTCACCACAAACACATCGGCTCAATACCCTGTTCTATGTATGGGGAGTTGTATCTGTCAGAAACTAATTTTAAGTGTCATGTAAAAACAAAAAGATAATAGAATAGTGAAATATTGCTTTTAATATTAAAAATGAACTCTAGCATTTGAGGAAAAGTAGCTATTATGGTGCTTGCAGAGTGATGTAGTGAAAAGCCCTGTGCTGAGAGCTCGTTTCATAGCAGGGCAATCATTTTCTAATATGAACTGTCCTGTTACAAAAGTTGTCTGAATACATGTTTGGATTCTCGTGATCTGTTTTGTTTGCCTGGTGGAGAAAAAGTTTGAGTAGCTCTTAAAAAACAAACATGCTTCTTTAACCAAAAAAATAAAATTTGTACTGGAAGCACTATCTTAGAGTTATGTTTTAGGCCTGTCTTCATAAAAAGTGCATTCATCTAAATTTTCTGCACTACATTTGTGTACTCTCACATTTAAGATGCCATAATTTAATATTCACTAAATATTATATGTGTTTGATGATCTTTTGATTCTTATCTAAAGATGGCTTCTACGTGAATTTTCATTCTATATCATAGTCTTTCTTGGATACTATGTAGGAAATGCTAGTTCTGAATACTACAAATATGAAAGCTCTTCTCTTTTCTCCTTTCCTTCTTCCTTCTCTCTCCCTCTCTCCCTCTCTTTGCCTCTGTTTCTTTTTTTCTCTTCTCTTTTTCCTTCCCTCCCTCCCTTCCTCTCTCCTCCCCTCCCTCCTTTCCTTGCTTCTCTTCCTTCCTTCCTTCCTTCCTTCCTTCCTTCCTTCCTTCCTTCCCTCTCTTCCTCCTTCCTCCCTTCTTTCCTTCCTTCCTTCCTTCCCTCCCTCTCTCCCTCCCTCCTTCCCTCCCTCCCTCATTCCCTCCTTCCCTGCTTCTTTCCTCCCTTCCTTCCCTGCTTCTTTCCTCCCATCCTTCCTGACTTTTCTTAGAAATATAAAATATAATAAGATTTCTGACAACAGATCAAATTATATTATAAAAACTACATAAGCAAACATTTTTAGGTTACCATCAGGAGCCAAAGACTAATCATGTATTTCTCATACAACTTGGTGCGAATACCAAGCCACCTGATTCATTTGGCACTCAGTAACAACTATATCATCAACAGCGTTAATAGGAGCATCTTCTAATGCTGGAAGATAAACAGAGCATAATGAGTTTGCTGAGAGATTGTGTGAGAGCCTACAAGATGGTTCCTAATAAATATTTAAGGGTATGTTTGACCATTAAGGAATTCTATCTAGGTTGGTGAATGCAGACCCTAACTCCTTCTAGTTGCATATGGCTTTGCAGTAGAAATAGAAGCATGGGGAATGTATCTGGTTATTACATCTAAGGCAGAATCTGAAGCATAAAAAGGAAGTACAAACTACACTGGGGACTTATTTGGTCATTCTATATGAGTGAGGAGGATAATGGGCAAAAGTTTAAAAGAAATGTTTATGTAAGAGATTCTTTGAATAAATCTTTGAATAAATACAAGAAAGTGGCCAGAGAAAATACAGGGTACACAGTTAAATTTAAATTTTGGCTAAACAACAAACAACTTTTATTATGTCACAAGTATTGTGTGGGACATATTTATAGTAAAATTTCAGTGTTTATCTGAAATTCAAATTTAATTGGATGTCATATAGTTTCCATTGTTAAATCTGGCAGCCCTGGTCTGAAGAAAGCATTGGAAGGGTAATGCAAGCAGGAGCAGATAAACTCCAGGCTGGTCCTGGGCCTCCCCTGCATAACTTTTCTTCTTTTTTCCACCCTCTGAAATTAAAGAAGTGGAAGTGGGGTCATACACGATTGTATCTAGGAAGGAAAGGCTGAGGGTTCTTGTATCTAAAAGCATCAATATGTAGGACTCAGAAAAGGAGAGAAGGTCAACAAGATGCAGCATTAGCACCTTACTTATTAAATCACCAAGGCCATTGATACAAAATGCAGGTTTCATCCCCAAAGAATTGTCCTATATCAATCACATGTGCACCTAAATTAGGAGGTAGTATGGATTGAATTTTGAATAAAAATGGAAGAATCTAGAAGAAACAGGACCTCTAATTCAATCACCTTTTTGGCGATACTTCCTATTTTCTTCTGCTATTTCCTCACAGACATTTTTTAGAGAGGGCAAAGGAGAAAACTTCCAATTTGACCAGTTGTCATTTCTCTTGAAGACTACATCACAGAAAAAGTTATATTACCAGTCTTTGTGGTAAGTTACAAGGTACTCAAATCAAGCAATTCTATACTAAAACATAACTATTTTTGAGTGTCAGGCATAAATCTAGGTGCCTTGTATATCTTCTAAACTAGGTACCTCCATTTTTCATATACAAAAGCAATACAAAGAAGGATTAAAATTAAGTTCAAGGTCACAAATCCAGAAAATGAAGAAGTTGAGAATAGAGTTCAGTGTAATAAAACCGTTACTGTTGTTTAGCTGCATAAGAAAAAAAATCAGAATTACTCTATGACAGCTTGAACTACAGTTTTTGACGTGTTATTTTGGCCACTTTTTGTTACTCATTGAAGTAACCCAAACATGAATTCTAAACCTTCAGTATAAGGTCTAGAATTTAAACTGAAACAAGAACCTGACATAAGTTCCGGAAAAGCAATCTGATTTAGATGCTAAGTTTGAACATTATTAGCTATCATAATTCATATTCTACTTATTGGTTACTTTATTTAAACAATGCAGGTGGCAATGCTGACTACCCCACTGTGACACTGAAGGAAGAACAATGACAACAAAAGGCATACCGAAAATAATGCAAAGCTTTTTTAGTGTGTACCGACAGTGAGGCGCTATATGAAGGTTAAATGACAATAGCTCTCTGATAGACATAAGTATAGACGTTTCCATCCATTCACCCACTCTGCAGATAATTATCAGGAAAAAAGTGGCTTTTATCCTCAGTGAGAGGGCATATATATTCAAAACAGGCAGATGCGATTTTTTTAAAAAAGAAAATTACTGAATTCATACATTTTTTAGCAACAGAGAAGTTAGATGAAGTTACTTTAAAAATTAGTTAAAATGCAAACCTTGGCCTGCCTTACAATCAATTTTTCAAAGAGGTAAGAACAGGACTTTAGAATTTAAAGATTGTAATTCGAATGAATATTAATGCTCAAGTGTGTGGAGCACAGAGGTAACTGACCTCGGACCTCACACAGTGTACAAAGTAGCTGCTTAGCTGGGAAAACCAATTTTTCACCTTTTTTTTTGTCAGAAATAGGAGACACTCCACTATAGGCTGGATTTTGTTCCTTGTAGAGGTCAAATCAGTGTCTGCTTGAAAAATTCATGATCCAGAAAAGGTAATTTTTAATGAATATTTATGAGCGATAGCCTTTCTTATCAGAGCTGTGCAAGTTTTCTGAAGCTTGCCACTAAGACTGGCTTCTGATTTTTAGCAAAAAACCTCTGAATCAAAACGAGGAAAATGGACTTGATATACTCTCGTCTGACTCATTTTGGCTTCTCCTGTTATGCACCATCATTGCATATAAAACAACATTGTTCAATGCTGTTCATATCACCACGGCTGCAGCATTCTTTCCATTACTTTTAGGATCCAAACACCAACATGAAAGAACATTTAAAGGACATTATACTCTTTCTACATTTTTTAACCCTAAAAATACTTTGCCCATAAGGTTGTTAATGACTCAGACCAAGTGACAACGGAAATAGTGTCTTCCTCTATTAGCAGTGGCTCTCATCGTCAATATGTAAAAACAATAAACTCAGAATACTAAAAAAGTTTATAGCTAAATCATGATTGTTTAGATTTCCTGCACTATCTCTTAACATCAGTATAAACCAGGAGATAGGGTTCTAACAAAACAACTGTTGACATTTTCCAGTAAATATATATAAAATCCCTGAGAAAACTATTAGATATTAATTTGTAAGTATAAAATCATGTGCTATATTCACACTTTTTCAGGATATTAGATACAATCAAATGTCTTTTTCAGTTATTCTTAATCTAATAGATTGTAAAAATAAAACTGCATCATGAAAATAATTCACCCTGCCTACAAACTGGTAAACATTTTAACTTTCAGCCTCTGCCATTTGATAATACGAAATGTCTTCATGACACAAAATTACTACTTTACTACTTATAGATTTTCCCCTCAAGGTAGCGTATAATAGACACACATTATCATATTATTAGTCTTCATGTGGTTTTATAAAATGTTTCTCTGATGAATTAGGATGACAACCTATTTATCATTATAAACATTAGAGGAAGGCATAGTGAAATGGAATATTGTACCTTATGGAATCAACATCTTTGTTCATAAGGATTCTATCTTTAGATTTTGTGAAGGTCAAGGTGTTTGTTGTATATGCCTAATACCAAATATAAATCATGTTTATTATTTTCATTGTCTATTGCTTTTTAGTATTCTGAAGGATTGGAAGTTGAAACCTACAAAATATTAAAAATATACATACATCAAGGGACTTTGGCAAACCAAGTGCTGTTTGCTTAATTCTCTCTTGAATCCAGGCCTTTTCATCAGCTGTTAACGCTTCGCCTGGAATGCTCTTTCCTCTGTCACCACAAACCTAGTCGCACCCCATACATAGCCTCTTTGACTGCTACTCATTTTCCAGGTTTTCGATGAGGTGACGCTCCTTATGGAGAGCCTTATTTTGCAGCCCCAAGCTTTAGAAGCTCCCTGTAGTAGCTCCAATTGTATTGCGTTTGGCTAATAATATTACACTGTGATTACACACTAACATGATAATCTTCCATACTGAAATACTGTTCCACAAGGACCAGAACTGAGGATTGCTGAGCGCGGTACTCTCAGATCATGACATGTGCCCTCATTCATTTGGTCCATCTTTATTTACAGAAGGCATACCAACTGCCAGGCTGTGTTTGAGGCTATGGTGATGGAACATGTGTCAGACAGATCATATACAAGATGGGTTAACAAAAAAAGGAAACAGCTAAGCTCAGATTCTGCAGTAAAAGAACTCTGTGATACGGAATGACTAGGTAAGAGTGGGATGGCAAATTTACATTGGTGGTAGTGGAATTAATGAGTAGTAATGAAGCAGGAATGTATAAGGGCCAAATCTTTCCACTCTTGTACCCCTTGGTGTCCAAGCCTCTTCCTTGTCCAGAATCTCTCTTAAACATTTTGCTGAGTGTTGTCTTTCTCCTACCCCAAATAATCTGATATCCACTGAATGTAAAATTATTTTCAAACTTATGATTCCATATTGAATCAATCCTTCAAAATACTTGGAGTTATAATTAATGAAACAAAGTTCCTGATGTTTTATTTTCTCTTTCTTTTTGTTTGTTTGTTTTAAAATAGATTATTAGTGGAATCAAACATTCATATGAGGCCGGGCACGGTGGTTCACGCCTGTAATCCCAGCACTTTGGGAGACCCAGGCGGGCAGATCATGAGGTCAGGAGATCGAGACCATCCTGGCTAACACGGTGAAACCCTGTCTCTACTAAAAATACAAAAAATTAGCCGGGCGTGGTGGCGGCGCCTGTAGTCCCAGCTACTCGAGAGGCTGAGGCAGGAGAACGGCGTGAACCCGGGAGGCGGAGCTTGCAGTGAGCCGAGATGGTGCCACTGCACTCCAGCCTGGGTGACAGAGTGAGACTCCGTTTCACACACACATACACACACAAAAAACATGATTTTCTAAATACCATCTTGATGGGAACTTCTTACTGGGAGGGACAGTGTTACTGTATTGGTGAATACTAATGACCTCAATACATATTTTTATTAAAAATCCTTTATTGTACAATTACCTTTTGATTAATTTTTTCATTTATGGGCTATATTAGAATATTTTTTCATGGGCACATAGGAGAGTCAGGTAATAAACGGCATGCTTGGCCCAGAAGTTTTCACGGACCTCTCCATGGGTCCTTTCCTCAATCCCAATTGTATAATTGGAATGGAGGATGGCAAAACCCCAACATCAGTTTATCTGCCTGTAGAATAAGATCTGACTGTAAAGAAAGGGAAGTGGAAGTCTTTTAAAGTAACCCCCAGCTAATATAATACATTAAAAACAATAATATACTAGTGACATTCTAAAATTTGTAAATAATGCAGAGGTAGTAATCCTTACCTTACCTCCTTGTAATTTACTAGCCTACTACCAAAGAAAGACAGATCTTAAAGGGTAACTAAACTCCTGCAAATTCAAATAAGTATTTGCCCCATTGCAGCTGCTGTCCTACATATAGTATCTTGGCTAAAGAAGATTAACGTGGCCTCAAGTACTTGATATGTGTCCATTGGTCAGATAAATGGATTTTTTTTCTATCACTGTCTGTAAGGAGGACCAGAAGTAGTCCACATTCACATGTGGCAGAGAAGAGGATACCTCTGCAGTCTTGACCTAGGTGGGGTGTTTACTCTCTCTCATCCTATCATAGTCTAGTTTGGGCCATCAGGATATTCTGCAGAACATCACATTGCCCCGTCATTGATTATGTAATGTAATCAGACAAGATGAGCAAGAATTTCCAAATACAATGAGGGCATTTTCAATCATGTGCACTCAAAAAGATGGGAAAAAACCTGCAGAGATTCAGGAGCCCATTTCATTAGTGCTCTGTGACATGCTGAGGACATTTCCTATAAAGTAAAGGACAACTTATTTCCTCTCACACTTTCTGCTACTATGAAGGAAGTATAAAACCTTGTAGGTCTCTTTGGATTTGGGATTGACAAATTCTACACTTACAAATGCTTCTCTAATCCATTCACTGAGTAGCATGGAAAACCGCCAGGTTTTAAAGGGGGCCAGAGAAGAGCTGTGTAGTAGGTCTGGGCCATGGTGCAAATAGTACTTTCGCTTGGGCCATATCATCCAGAAGGCCCTAGAGTATTAGCTATACCTGTGACAGGCAACGTCGCCAAGTAGAGCTAATGGCAAGCCCTAACAGGAGATAACAACTTGGAGCCATAGGTGTCTGAAGGATGGCCATGTGATCTGCAAAATAAAAATATACACCATTTGAAAATAGCTTCTTGCATGTTACTTAGATCTGGCACAGACAAAGTGCCTAACCATGGGACATTGAGTAATCATGCAACTAAACATACACATTATGAGGTGAATTCTGTCACACATAAGATTGGGTGGCAATCTCTTATAAGAAGGAAAGAATATGCTGAGTGTGATGGTTAATTTTATGTGTCAACTTGACTGGGCCAGGGATGCTCCTCTAGCTGGTAAAACATTATTTTAGGGTGTGTCTTTAAGTGTGTTTCCAGACTGTATTAGCATTAAAATTGTTAGGCATAGTAAAGAAGGCCACTCTCACCAATGCAGGGGGAAGTAATCCTATCCACTGAGGGCAAGAATAGAACAAAAAGACAGAGGAGGGGTATATTAGTCTGTTCTCACCCTGCTAATAAAGACACACCCAAGACTGGATAATTTATAAAGGAAAGAGGCTTAATGGACTCAGTTCCACATGGCTGGGAGGCCTCACAATCATGGTGGAAGGCAAAGGAGAAGCAAAGACATGTATTACATTATGGCAGGCAAGAGGGCTGTGCAGGGGAACTCCCATTTGTAAAACCATCAGATCTCATGGGACTTATTCACTGCCATGAGAACAGTTTGGGAGAAACCAACCCCATGATTCAATTACCTCCACCTGGCTCCACCCTTGACATGTAGGGATTTAATAATCAAGGTGATAATTCAAGGTAAGTTTTCGGTGGGGACATAGCCAAACTACAGCAAAGGGTGAATCTGCTGTCTGTGTTTGAGCTAGCACATCTATTCTCTTCTGCCCTCAGACATCGGTTCTCCTGGTTCTCTGGTATTTGAACACAGATCAGAACTTTAGACTGAATGACACCCACAGGCTTTCCTGATTCTCCAGCTTGCAGATAGATGGTAGATTGTGAAATTTCTCAGCTTCTGTAATTGCATGAGCCAAATCCTATAATAAATCTCTCTCTCTCTCTGTCTCTCTCTGTCTCTCTCTCTCTGTCTCTCCCCTATTGGTTATATTTCTCTGAAGAACCCTGTTCATTACACTCAGGTTCTAGCACCAGCAGGATCAGAGTTCATCCATAAGCTGTTGTCACTATCACTGCTGCACTTTTGTTCTTTCTTAGCTCACACCTACATACCCACGGGGGATTCCCTATGATCAACTGATGGTAGAGGAGACCCAAGCTGAGCTTGGGTCACAGATATGTGACCTCAGTGTGTCTATGCAAGGTCTACTTTTGCTCTTGAACCCAAATCAGGAATGATTTTAAAGCATGGCTGTGAAAGTAGATTCTCTCAATGAGCAGAGCTTCATGAAGTATACCTGATAATCCACTTTGAGTAGAAAGAGTTGTTTGAGGTAAGACTATATACTAAATCATATTGTTGGTGAATAGCCTGGCTTATTGGTGAGGTGCACAGAAGAAAATAAAGAAGCTTGTGGTCTGAGTAAGAGGCATGTCGATGGACCGATGGCAATGTGTTAACATTTTTATGTGATATTAACTCTCATCAGAGGTTATCCACCATGAAAGAGCCACTAAGTAACTAGCTAGACAAGAGTGATTCAGCTGGCTGTTGTCAGCCAGCCTCTGACACTGACCAAAATAATTCTGGCACAATGGGTTCATGAATAGGGTAGCCATGGTAACAGGGAGGCAAGCTATGTATAGACCCAACAGCATAAGCTCCATACACCAAGGCTAATCTGGTATTGCTGAATATCCAATCTTAGCAAAGAAACCCCATTGAGCCACCAACAGTACTGTCCCCTGAGACCAGTCATTTTGCAGCAAATTGATTACATTGAACCCATTGCTCCCTGGAAAAGGCAGTGATTTTTTTTTGGCCTAGAATCAACACACACTCCACTATGAATTTATTATTTATGCCTATATTTAATGGCTAATTTTGTTGGCATATGACCTGTGTAGCCACATGAACAAGAGACCCCACATTTTTATTTTTTATGGGAACAACAAATTATGTAGCCAGTCCTACTGCAGCCTGGGCCAGTCCTTGTATCTGCAGATGTGCAAAGTATGTAATACATTAATATGAATCCTACACAACATCAGGACAGACCAAATGACCCACTTCGCAGCAAAGGAAGCAGCATCCACTGGTTTTATCACATACCTCACCATCCAGAAGCTGCTAGTATAATATAACAACAGAGGGCCTTTGGTAAGCATAGTTAAGGTGCCACTTTAGAAGGAGCACCAATTTTCAGGACAGGTCTGTGTTTTAAAAAGGAGAATACTGAGTCTAGGCACCAAGGGATAGAAGTAAAAATGGCCCTACTTACCCATTACTCCCATTGACTTACTTGGAGAAGTTGTTAGACTCTGTGAGCTTAGGGGTCATAATGCTCAGAAGTGGAATGCTTCTGCTAGGGGACACAAAAAGAGCCCCATTTCAGTTTTAAGCTTTGTTTGCCACCAGATCATTAAAGACTCCTTTCAGGAAGAGACCAGCAAGCAAGAAAAGGAATCACCACGTTGGGAGAGAGCATTCGCCCTGACCTCAGGAGGAGTGAGAACTGTTATTATACAACAGGGAAAGGAAAGGACACGCATGGCTCCCAGGTGATCAACTCGGGTGTCTCTTGCTACTCCTTACCCAATTTTGACAGTAAATGAGCAGCACTGAAGCTATGGCTAGAGAGAGATGGTGGCTAGGGACTCGGAGCCCTCAGCAATGAAGGTCTGGGCTGTCCCCAAGTAAACCATTTAGGCCTACAGAGGTGCTAGTGGAGGGTAAGGGAAATCTTGAATAGTTAATAGAGGAAAGGAATTATAAATAAATATCAGCTGTTACCCTGATAGCAGCTGCAGCAATAAAACTATATATTTTTTCTCTAACCATCTTCACGTAAGTTTCACCAGGAAAAGATACCATCCAGAATCCTGGAGGAGGTGTCTGCAGATGTGGTGAACATCTAAAACAAAGCCGGGGGTACAGCAACCCTACAGGTGGATTATAGGGGATGCTATGGTGCCCTGCTCAGATTCCTTTATGCAAAACCAAGGTATTCATTTCTCAGCTACTCTTGAGGGTTGCCACCTGATAGCTCACAGAGAGTCCTCACTGGCCCATGTTCAACGACTATTAAATATGACGGCTTAAAGCCCAGCTTGCTTTAATTAGAAACAACTCTAACAGGTCATCCTAGTTCTAGGACTTGTCAAATTTCGGGCGTTTGCTTTAATTACAAAACAAATTCTATTTCGTCCTCTATCTAATTCTGTTTCTCTAATTTCCTCACAGACATTGTTGCTGAGAACACTCTCTAATAAGCGTCCTGCAGACCATTCTTTATATCGAAGTCTTTCTTGGAGGACAACCTGACCTCAGACACTGTCAGAGATTGCACCCACGTAGTATCTGTATTAAGACCATCTAGAGCTTTGCTTAGTTCAAAACCAAGCATTGGATTTGGTATCAACGCACAATTACTGCTATGAAAGTTGTTGTAATCTAACTGGGAATATGAAATAACACAGATATATGGGCTAGATGAATATAAATTGATCCAAGACATGAATGTCAGTAAAGGAGGAGGCATCGCTATGTATAGAGAACAAGCTTCAGCAAAATGAAAAACAGGAAAACAACGAAGAGGGTGATCGGAGACAGACGGCAGCCCTTAAATGCGAGGGAGTGAGGAAATCCCACAGAGGTCGGAATCTTTGCTTGCTTTATTTGTGTACTCCAAATATGTAGAACAGTGTCTGGCATGTAAGGGGGACCCCATAAATATTTGTTAAATGGGCCGGGCGTGGTGATTCACGCCTGTAATCCCAGCACTTTGGGAGGCTGAGGCAGGCAGATCACGAGGTCAGGAGATCGAGACCATCCTGGCTAACACGGTGAAACCCCGTCTCTATTAAAATTACAAAAAAATTAAACAGGCGTGGTGACAGGTGTCTGTAGTCCCGGCTACTTGGGAGGCTGAGGCAGGAGAATGGCGTGAACCCGGGAGGTGGAGCTTGCGCCACTGCACTGATCTCAGGTGAGCTGAGATCGCACCACTGCACTCCAGCCTGGGCGACAGAGCAAGACTCCATCTCAAAATAAATAAATAAATGATAAATTAAAAAAATAATAAATAAATAAAAATTTTGTTAAACGTTCCCATCTTAGGATAAACTAAAGAATTGAGAAGCAAGCCAGGCGCGATGGCTCACGCCTGTAATCCCAGCATTTTGAGAGGGCCAAGGTGGGCAGATCACATGGTCAGGAGTTCAAGACCAGCCTGGCCAATATGGTGAAACCCCGTCTCTACTAAAAATACAAAAATTAGCTGGGCGTGGTGGCGGGTGCCTGTAGTCCCAGCTACTCAGGAGGCTGAAGCAGAAGAATCGCTTGAACCCAGGAGGTGAAGGTTGCAGTGAGCTGAGATTGCACCATTGCACTCCAGCCGGGGTGACAGAGCAAGACTCCATCTCAAAAAAAAAAAAAAAAAGGAATTAAGCAAATAACACAATGAGCAAATGTGTGTCATGTTTAGAGAGAAACAACCTAGGCATACATTCAATTACATCATAGCACTTTACTTCGCACTGACTATGTGACTGGCGATCGCTCAGTGCTAGAAAAACGAACATGAATAAGACATGACTCCTGGCCCACAAGGGATCACGGTGAGTGAGGACTTCCTGCTAATGTCATCTAGAGAGGCCAGTTTGCTTCACAAACGTGTCCTGACTTAGTGGCTTCCGCTTGATAAGGATTGTTTTGCTGCAGTGTCTGATCCCTAGTTTTGTACTTTCCAAAACAATTTTCTAGTAATTCACTTAAAGCTGATGTTGTACAGGTAGGGACTGACTCACATTAATACAGTGTACAAGGACTGTATGAATCAAGCTTATCCCATATTAACTTATAAGAACCTGTCCAATTCCAAGAATATTTGCCTCCACCACTCTGTGGAAGCCCTCCTCAGGAACAGGATGCTTTGGAGCTGCTAAATGGGTATGTCTGGAATCAGAACAAAGTGATGGTGAGTATTAGAAAGGAATGTCTCACGCATAGAGAGTAAAGTCTAGAGCGACATCCATAACTGTAACAGAAAATGCCTTTTAAATGATTTAAATGCTCATTTTCCCCCAGTGTAACATGTTTCTCC
Source organism: Nomascus leucogenys (assembly GCF_006542625.1). NCBI lineage: Eukaryota > Metazoa > Chordata > Mammalia > Primates > Hylobatidae > Nomascus > Nomascus leucogenys. The sequence continues at coordinate 36,609,847 of NC_044401.1, forward strand.
TATTTTATGAATGAAATAAACACAAACCTCTTGCGATCCCACTTACATGTTTTTCTAAGGTTTATATTGACCACCAATTTCCTCAATTAGAATCAAACTCCAGCCCTGCAGACTTTTGGCTGTTCACTGATCTGATTTTTACGAAGAACTCTCTGGTCACCCTGGTAGGGCTTGGATTTCTCTATGTCTTCTCAGCTACACTTTTAGCAGCCTTCCTTTCAGTTATTTTTCCAAATGTGTTTTTGTTATAAATATTCTAGAACTTGTAAAAATATTATCACTATTGACTTGGAGAAGAATAGCCTGCTGTGATGGCCAAAGGTTAGGCATCATTTAATATGTGATTTGAAAATTTAAGAATTGATATTTTTATATATATATGTGTGTATATACATATATGTGTGTGTGTATATATATATATGTATATATAGGTGTTGCTTATCTAGAAACTGTGGTTTTATGAGTGTACTAAAAACTAGTCACTACTAAACCAACTAAGCCCCAGAGAATTTTGCAGCTGGGGAAAGGGAAGCAATGGTATAAACAGAAAGCCCAATTCATTTCTCATTAGAAGGAAATCACCACACTGTATATGGAAATTATGGTTTCTTTATTAAGTAGTGGAAGTGGAAAAATGTTTAGATTCTATAGATAATTCAGGTATTGCCTAAGGTGATAAAGTGGAAAATGGTTAATTACCTACTTTGACTTCTGGGCAGCACAAGAATAGGCAACTTTGCTTTTGGCTTAACGGAAAGATGTTGCAGAAAATATTTTCAAGGAACAATAGATATATAATCAGGAAAACAACCACATTTAATATTTTCAGATGCTGTTAAAACAAACAAACAACTCAGAATGCTTCTCAGTCTACAGGAAGTAATCTTGTAATCATTATGGGTTTTGAATATGCAAAATATTCAATATTCATTTTAAGTTTAGTTTTCAATTAACTCTATTAATCATTTTTTTCTCTGATGAAAATTTAGTTATATCTAGTTACTGAATTAATTTATACTTTTATATAATAGAATAAGGAACAAGAAGGGAGGCTGTATTTCCCAGGAGTCAACAGCCTAAGAATAACTTGCTCACCCATATAATCCTTCCTTAATGGTGATGACTTTCAGTTTACTCACTGCTATCCTGAAAGTGTTAATTCAGTTACATACAGGCAAGTATTGTATAGTGAAATTTACTTACCAAGGTCTAACAACCCACTGTCTTCAATATGACATCAATCAAGGGGGGGAAAAAAAACCCTGAGGATTACTTAAAGCTGTACTATTCCAAGGTGGTAACTAATCCGACATTAAAAAAAAAATTGGGGGCAAATATCAGTCTCAATAGAATGAGCTTTACAGGTCTTTGAGACCATTATCATTTCTTTGCTGTAACAAAACAAAACTCTACAACAATTTATTGAATCTGATTTTAAATGTTGAAGCAAAAATGATCCATCCAAATGTCATCTGCAATTATAAATATGACATGTTTGTATGTACCTTTATAATCTGTAAACTCCTGAAAAGTTTTCAACATTTTCATAGCTTCTCATCTCCTAAGCGTATTATTGTTGTTGTAAAATTGAAATTATCAGAATTCCTGAGAATATAAATACTGCGATATTGTGAAAATAAATAGTTCTCTAAAAGTCAGGGAGACAGTATTCTGCATTTTGTATTAGGAAAAACAGCATATTTCAAATAGTTTCTGACCCTAAAAGGAAATATTTTTCTGGAAAATGTTTTTTAAAGTAATTATTAGACAGTTATGATATTTTAAATTTCCCAATCATCTCTACTACTTAAATATTATGAAACTAACCCAGTGAAAATGTCTCAACTCTTTTATATTTCATTTGTGCTAAATGTGAATTCCAATTATACAGTGTATCTATGTTTGCACATATACAAACCCACAATTTTATGTTATATGATAATAAAACTCTTTGCCACTTCGGGCAGATTTTCTATCTTTCCAAGTATTTCTTTCCATTCCCTTTTGAAAATTATACTTCATTTCCTTTTTTCACTATTTTGTTATTAAAACCAATAAAAATTAGAATTATTAACTAAGCCATTTGTGAAATGTTAATATTTAAGAAAAACAGGGAAAATGTAAAGCAAATATTAAAAATGATGCTCTCTTTCTCTGTTTTTTCTCTCTCTTTTAGGCAGGAAGGGCTGTGAAAAATTGAGAGAAAGTGAAACATCAATTCCCCAAAGAGTTACTTTCTCAAAGTGTTGAAAGTCAATTCAACAAGTATTTATTGAGCTTCTACCCCTGCCCTTGGGGACTCTGGTAATATAAAATCAAGAATCTTCCTCAACATTTGATTCATTTTGATTTAAAACCGGCAGCCTGGGGAGCCTACTCAAGGTTGCAGTTGCTCTTCATATATAAATATTTTTCTACAGTTGGAGCTTTTACGTATACCAATGCTTGAGTCTTAGAACTCTGCTTTTTTTCTCCCGTAGATCACTGTATGTTCAAAAAAGTTTGAAAATGGTAGTGATTGAATTATCTACATTAGAATTGGTCAATTCTTTTTAATACAGGAAGAATTTTAACTTTGAGAAAAGGTAGAAACTTATACTTTTAATATATGAATATTTGGTTATGTTTTTCTCTTTTGGTTGTATCTTATTAACATAGTATACTTTTGCTAACTGAATGATATTTTTTGTTTTTATTTATTTTGCTACATCAATATAGCAATAATAAAGAGAATATTTAATTTGCTTATTCACTTAATAAACATTTAGAAAGCACTTACAGTTTTCCAGGCATTGTACTGAGTGCAAAATTTGGATTTCTCCTTTGATATAAACCTGAACCTTAGCTAGATTCCCTTTGAACCAAAAGAATTCATCCATGCAGGAAGAAAAAAATCGGATAAATAAAATTGGATTTTCATTATCCTTTCTTGTCAAAGGAGTCAGGAAAAAGAAGAGATACAGAAATGTTCTCTGTTTTGTTCAAGTAAAATTAGTAAGAGAGAGTCACTAAAAAGAAATAAAGAGGATTAGGAGTAATCGTGTGTGAATAAAGACGCAGATTAGAAAATGACTACTGTTATTATTAAAAACACAAGTAAAAATAACATCCAAAAGTGAAGTGTGTTCTTTATTCAGTGTCATCAGGGACAATTGAGAAACAGCACGTTTTCTGCAGTGGGCTTAAAAGGAGAAGCTTATGTTTAAGCTCCAGTTTAAAAGGAGAGCTGGAGTTGTGAGTGGAGTGATGCCTAAGAAAACGAAATCACCAAAAGTAGAAGAAGTGAGACTGGAATACGGGAATCCCATCCACACTGCCAAGTGCAGATTCCGTAGTTACAACAGCAGTGAGAAATTTGTAACAGAGAAAAATAATCACTTCTAACTCTGTAAAATAATGTGTGATGTTTACTGATACCTCAGTGGTTTTATCACAATCTCAGGGAACTTTATTCAAATCAAAGGAGGATCCCACAGATTCAGGTAGCCTGGGCAAGAAGGGCTAGGAGACTATGTGAATTACTGAAAAGTGGCTAAATGGTGTGCTTTGAAGTAGATAAATTGAGTTTTTATGACTACTGAGGCATTGCCTTATTTCAATCCACATTATTGGAAATTTTCACAGTCATTTTCTTAAACTCTTCAAACAGACCTTTTATTTAGAAGCCTTTATATTCATGTGTGAGTGGTATTAAAGAATACTTTGGGTTCATAGAGGTGTAACTACAACAAGGAGTACTAGCGTTTTGGATTTAAAAGGTTGGGAAAGTAAAATGATAAGTAGTAATAGCAACAACGTAAACTATTAATGTATTCAAGTACAAATATTACTTTTAAATAAACAGAAATTAATGACTGGAAGGAAACAAGCTTTTGGAAAAAAATTAAGTAGACCTAAATATAAGAGTTTTAATAAAAATAAGCCAGTTTATTATCAACCAATGTCTCTAACATAACAGAAAATAAAATCCTGATTCAAACATAGTTTTGATTCACAAAAGTATACTGTGGTTTATGTATATTTAGAAGAAAAACAATTGGTTTTGGGATTACCTGCAAGAAAGGATTGTGATAGTGGCAACAGGGTGCCAAGGACCCCAAGCTATTTCCTATAGCTGATATGTAAGCCAAGTTGGGTATGAATATGGGACTGTGTTTTGGGACTTTCCTGCAGGAGAGTGTGAACTAGAACACTGAGAGAGGCGCTAAACGCAAACACAGATGGAATAAAAAACACACAAAGGAAGGAGGGGGTTTCGATTTGTCCACTCACGTACATTCAAGGATTGCTGAGGGCCGTTAGTTTTCTTTCTGCCTATTGGTCATTGCAAGTAAATGAGTTTCAGCAGACTCAAACTGTTGGCCTCCTAACTTATCAATATTGGTACAATAAACGGATATTCAATTTATGAGCTCACTTCCTTGGTAGTACTTACAAATAGAACTAGGATTGCAGTAACGTGTTGCTGTAACCAAACTGCTCTCCTTTTCTACCAATAGATAAAAGTGAAAACTCCCAGGGTAGAGAGGAAATTGTCAGGAAAACAGACATGCTATTTCTAACACTTGCCAGTTTTTATAAAGAAGTCATGCTCCCTTCATGGTCTTCCTTGATATCTTCCCCAAGCTCTTTGTGTGAATGTGTCTGAAGGAAGGACAGATACACCCATACACAGGAATGTCTTGCTAACCGTTTGTAATGGGAGGCAGTGATTTACTCCCATCTGGTCTCAACAACAAATTTCTGTTGTTTTCCAGAGTCAATAATAAGTAATTTCATGCATTTCAAATCTTAGCGAGGGAACAGGAACAGTTACTTTGTTACCATTTTAGGGAAACCCGGGCTAAAGCTCCCAACATATGGATACTGGGATACGGCGCTATGCGCAACACCCAAGTAGAAATTCCTGGTGCGTATCACCTTCCCATTCTTAGAAAGGGAATATCTGATTACTACTGTTCAGTCAGTTTAAGCACAAGCTTGCAAAAGCATAAGAATTCCTGCTCACTTATTCTTGAAGAACCTCCTACAACAATTTTACAGAACCATGAAAGAAACTCTGGACCAGAAAGTGGGGCAGTTTGAATCTCCAAGTGTTCTAAACCTAGAAACAATTAACCAACTCCCCTTCTGATGATTTTCCTCTATCTTCCACTAAACCTGAAAAGAACTCCCACTTGCTCTGCTGGTGGGAGTTTTACGGGGCTAATAAAAATGAGGTGCACCGTTCAATTTATCTAGGCCCCATTATGTTAGAAGGCAGCTAAAGTTGAAAGTGAGCCCTGTAAACTAAACAGCATTGGAGTCCCTGCAATCTGGAAGGGGAAATATTCAAAGGGCACTGTGAAGCTCAATTTACAGAAATAGACCGAAAATTGCTGCCAAGTGGCCCAGCAGACAACGCTTATGGGCAGCCCTCACAGATCAGGTTGCTCAATTTGAGAAAAAATGTTGTATAGCACCAGGCAGTGATGGCTTTTGTGCCATCGTCTCTGAATACAGAGAATAGTGACCCAGGCACTAACACCTGTCTTGATTAACCTGGTGCCAATCTATGAGTTTTAAACATTTTCTCTCTCCTGATCATTTCTACACGGATCAGAAAATATCATCATTGCTCAGCCTGGCATAATCTACTCTACTGTCAATTTAGAATTGATTCCTGTTTATAAATATCCTGGCTAGACATCCTGGAATAAAATTCCTTAGACTCTTTGCTCATATGCCATGTCAGTATTCTGCTAGAATCCTTGTCAAGCTCTTGGCTTTTGAAATAAGTTATTTTCATCGACCATGCTGTAAGAGGTTACGTGCCACATTATACCAACACCTTCTGGCCATGCATCTTATCTCTTTACCCCTAATAAAAATGTCTTAGTCTTATGTCCCAAGGAATGGTTTCAGAGCTCTTTAAGATGACCTTCCGTCAAATAGGTCAACTCTTATTTGAGATTTCACAATTAATGCCTTCTCAAGATGTCTTGTTTTGGAAATGACTTTTGCCATTCTGATAGAGTTTAGCTTTGATATTCAAGCTCATTTGCCCTCCTCCAGTTTTCTCAGCTACCAGACACTTGAACTTGTATTCACATTTTTCTGCCAAGCTTCTGCTGACGGGTCTCTCTAGATACCATTCACTAGGCTGACTGAAATATAACCTCACTCCAGGTCAAATGCCTTTAAGCTGAAAACCATTTCCAAGAAGGATGAAAATCTTAGATATTTCAAGTTTGTCTATGTGGCAGTGTTGAGATAAGAACAATGATAGTCTTGTGTTGTTGTTTTTTTTCCTTTTCTTTTTAGCTGTTCCGTAGCAGCTTGAGAGGATGAAGAGTTCAAATATACAGTAATTCTCATTGCTATAAATGCATGAAGCACAGAATGGAAAATAAGAATGGAACAAATTGAATAATTATTGTAAGGGTAGATAGGTAAAATGTAATGATAACAGGTTGAAGGTTCAAGGCATACTTAATATTTTATTTTAATAAAAAGAATGTAATTTGACTTGAAATTGAATCAATTTTGCAAATATAAACTCTCACTGATATAGTAACTTTAAGTATGCCATAGTTTCTAAAAATTACATCAATGGGTATGAGCAAATCACATGAATTTATTCATAGTGAATTTCCAGAAGACTTCCTACTGCATGGCTTTCCCTTACCATATTGTCTCAAAATTTCAACATTAGAGTCTTTGTTCTGTTCTAATCAGATGTGGTGATCAAAAAGTCTACCTAAAATTATACATATATGTGTACACACACACACATACACACACACACATTCATTTTATAGAGGAAAAGAGAAAGGAGTGGCCATCACTTTTCCCTTTATGTCCTATTTGATCTATTTGGCTAAAAAGCATAGAGACAGTTTCTTGCAAAATTACGCTGACATTTATACTATATACAGAGAGGTTTTTGAAACATAAGACTCAGGCATTTTTATTATATAGAGATAATTTCTTGGGCTGTAAGAATCACTCAGGAAATTTTGCTAAGGGTAAAGAGAGAAGACATATGGCCAGAGTGCAGGGTTGGAGTAAGATGACACATGCCCTCTTCCTGCATAGCTGAGGGAAATAGATTGGTTTAGAATCTGGGAGTTTGACAAAGATTCGAATAGAATCCTTATATAGCTGAGTGACTGGCAACCACCGGAGGCCCGTCAGGCAATGGCTGGGCTGGTTGACGTTGCTGTGTAGGTGTTGTCTTGGTGAGGGTGATATACAGGGAAGTGGGGGAAATGAAAGACTGTGAACATAAATGTGACCTATCTTGTAATTTTATTTTAGCTTTCTCTGTCTTTACAAAACCCCTTTCTGCACTATTAACACTCTGTTTTGCTTATTCTCTGTATTGACTTCTCAAAAGATCACAGTTTTTACAAATGCTAAGCAGTGGTGGCTTGTTTCAACTTTAAAATCATGGATATTTTTGGTTCACAGGAAGGAAAAAGTGGCATACAGAAATCCGAGACCTAAAACATCAAGCTTAAATGGTATATTCATGAATTGAAACTCACAGTATTATTATATGTAGTTTAAAATCTAAGTTTAAGATATAACTTTCATATATTAGAAGTAGACAGGTATCACTCTCATTTTTAAGAAATAAAAGTGTCTGTCTTAAAACATTGCATTAAATGAGTTACAATGGAGAGCCAAGTATTCTTTAAATTACTTTAAATTGGGCCTTTTTTACTTTTGATTTCATTCATACACTGCTTGCTATCTAATTTTATTAAGTAATTATTAAATAATTTGTATTTATTCTAGGTATCTTCTGGATATGACATGTATCCTCAGGGAAGACAAGAACTAAGTTTTTTTTTCACTTTAAAATATTAAACATTTCACTTTATCTTTAGACTAAAGCATGCTGCCTGCCCTCAAGTTCTCTTATTCAGTAGGACAAACATTCTTCTCAATTCTCTTCCAAGATTTTGACTGTCTTTTCATGCTTCCTTATTTTGGAGTTTCTTTCACTCCACCAATTAAACTTCCCCTTATTCCTTCTGGTCAGCACTATGATCAGTCAACTCATTGATGAAAAAAATGGAGTGAATTAATGCATTTAAACATGGTTACAACATATTTTTTTGTGTGGTCTAATTCAGTTATAGGCTAAGATAGAGGGGCTAAAAATGTAGCACCTCAGACAAGCTAAAACTCTACTTTCTTCTCATCCATCTGGTAAGTACCAAGATTTCTTCTATTACATTATTGTGCTTCCTCTAGAGTGTTATAGCTCATCAAGACTGAGACTGGGTCATCACTGTGCTAGCATTTTAACTTCCTAGAGAAGAAGATAAAAATAAAAAGGGAAAGGAATTCCCTTTTATTAAAATGATATGTGCAATCTCATATTCCTGTGGAGAAAACTCAACCACATGGCCACACCTAGCCGCCAGGCAAGTTGGGAATTGTAGTCTTCTAGCTAGCTGGCCTGTGCCCCCCTACAACCTGAAAGTGGCTTCTAACTCTAAAATGGAGAGGAGACTAGGAAGGGTCACAGCCTTAAATCTCAGCTTGGCCATGCCTGCACTACACCTTGATGCCTTCTTTCCTTCAGTCTTTTATGTCCCTTCTCCTCTGGTTGAGGCTATTTATGCACTCATTGCACCTCTTTCGGAGGACATGGAGGTCATGCGACACCAGAGTGTAGTTGGATATTAAATGATTTTACTTTAAGCACTAAATTGAAGGTTATTTAATTTACAAAAATGTGCTTTACCCTAAATGTTTAAAGAATATATCTATGGCCTTAGGGAAGTATGCAGTGTGTGCTTAATTAACTATAGGTTACCCTATACCTACTACATGAATAGAGCTGAGTAGTTTAGACATGCAAAGAATTGGAACACAAAGAAACTTTCCTCAAGTAATTTACTAATAGCTTGAGGATACCGAATAAAACCTTAGTAAACAGGGCAATGATGCAAAAGCTGACACGGGACAGAAGAAATGTGGAGACCTTTTTTGGTTGTCGTTATTGTGGCCAATGAATGCATATATTTAGTGAGAACCCCTTTCATCCTACATGTTTTTAAAAGATCCCTTTCTTGAATTAGTGTTTATATTCCATGTGGTTTATGAAACACCTCATTATAAATATATAATTATATTAGGAAATAAATATTAATATAAAGCTACCTTCTATTCTGAGCTGTTCATCTAAATCATAAAACCCTGGTGGTTTGACTCCATTGACCATGAAAATGATGTGATTATAACATTTGTAATATCATATATTCATTTCTTCTCTTCTTTAATGAGACAGAAAGAGTGACTCTCAAAGTTTAATGCTCTTAATCATTTCAAGTTTGTTGAAAATATGTATTTAGAGGCTCTATGGAGAGATCTTTATTCTCTAGGTCTTACACAAAGGCTAGAAACTGTCATTTTTCACAAGTACCTATATTGATTATGTGGCTACTCTTCCTCTGACTTTAAAAACATTTGGATTAAAGAACACATTGAGAAGTTTATATGAATAGATACCATTATTGATAAGCTTTCTTTGCGTAGTATAATTGTTTGGACATAAATCTCTTCCTTGTGAAACTGTTTCTGCCACTGTGATTGCCTCTTTCAAGAGAAGACAATTATTCTCATTTGCCATATTAAGGAAAAAATCGATGTATCTAAAATGTTTACCTCTGAATGAAAATAGAATCCCACACAAGAGGCGTGATTGTAGTGATTTCTTTACATATTTACCTATTTTTAATCAGAAAAATTTCAATAATGTGACAAATGTTTATTACTTAACAATATAGGTAGCATTAATTATATTCTCTTTCCTGATTATGCATTTACCTCTTTGCTTTTGGATTACAGCTGATGCCTGAGGTTAAGAAAATCAGAAAGCAAGAAAGCAAGAACTTAAAAAGAAAGAAAGAGGAGAAAGAAGTAGAGAATACGGAGATAACGCAAGAAAGAATGACCTTGAAAAACAATAGTATTTAATCTGGAAAACTCATGTGAAGGTAGCCTCCATAGTTGAGCTAGTTACGTAGAAATGATACATAAAACACCACTGATACTTTCAGCTTCCCCACCTACTCCATGGCACTCTCACTGTGATGTCTGGAAGACACCAGTGTCCATTTTTTGAATTGATTATTGACTCAATTTGGAAAGATCTGATTTCATTGAAGGTGCAATTGAAGTACTATTTCATATTTTCTTAAGAAGTATAATTTTCCAAATTTAGAAGATTGTCTTTAGAAACACAGTCATTGTTCTTGCCTTTCAAAACCTGTCTCTGCATTTTGCCTAAGCACAATTGTTCTAATTTTAACCTTTAATTTCTTAGAGTAGATAATCATCTTACAACCACGAACACCAGGCTGATTTCTTGCCAACTCTTCCCATCTTTAACACTACCATCGCTGATGTTTATTGATTTGAGGCTTCTGCCTCCCAGTACTTAATTAATTTCAAACACAGCAGAATATTTGGGGATTTTATATTCAGGATCCCATTGATTTCTTGTCTTGCCAGTTTTAATCAGATTTGGGAAAAGGGAAGATTATGTCAAGGCTGTCTACTCATCTACTGCTTAAAAATGATATAAGCTCAATCATTAGAAAACACTTCATTTGAATAATGTATCTAAGCCTTGAAGTGATCAATTATACACACTAGGCATTAACATAATAATATTTAGTTTAAACGTCAGAATGAATGTGTGCTTTAATTAACAGATGTAGCATGTATCTCACATGACCATTTAAAAACAGAGGAGTATTTGTTTAAATATATAATGAAATCTTTATTTCATATTTCAATGTAATTCATATAGAACTATTTTTCTGTCAAACTCCCACATCAAAATGTCTAATACTAGACCGAAATCTGTGGAGCCTCGCAGGTTTGTGTGCTGAGTTTTAATGATAAACCAAATAGTCAAATACATCATTTCAAACTGTTCTCAAAAGGCAGCCTTTTGAAAGAATATACCTGCAATTGCTGTTTTGTGGTACAACAGTGACAACCAGTGGCTGCTGCCTTTCACTTTAGGCTCACCCTTTATTGCAGACTTTATGAAGATGAACCCGTATCTGGCTTTAATAACCAACAGTCAGAAATATCTTGCTTCTTGTTCATCTTCATCTCATTTTTCTACTATAATAGGTTGATATCTACCACCTGTCTATTTGGGAAATCTTTGTTGTTGTTGACTAAATACATGAAATGTAGATTAAAATGGTTTTACTATGAAGTCACTGCAAATGTTTACATAAAGGAGGTGACAAGGATTCTTGATGGTTTCACCCTCTGTAATACATGAATCAAATAACCTATTATTGTTTCTCTTACCTTCAGAGGAAAGAAAACAAATCTGCTAGTTCTATGTAAAAATAAATAAGTAAGTAAATAAAAGAGGTCAAGGCACTCCATGGGCAGACAGTTGGGGATTGTATAATTATTTACGACGTGAGCATCCCAGGTTGGTCTTGTCTTCCTTCCTAAAAGGCTTCCATTTGAATGAAATAATGGATTGAAGATTTGCTAGATACAATAAGATGAATAATGGAAAGTTCAGCTCTGGATTATAGACCTGTGGAGGCTCCAAACAGTTAAAGGTAATGATTTGATTCTTGTGTTTATTTCAAATTTCTTCAGAACAGGTCTATTTATAATTTATTGGAAGTCTCTCTGAGACACAGCAATCTGGAAATACCTTTTTTTATTCTCTCTCTGTCTCTAACATCTGTGACACTCCTACTCTGTCTCAAACTGTCTTTCTACTTTCTTTTTTTGTTTTCTCCTGAGCGCTGCTCCCAACCTTCATTTCCTCCTCCCTGGCACTGCTCTAAGAGTGCTTATGGCAAATTTGCTTCTGTAATCATAACTTGAACCCATCTGGGGATGAGATTGGCTACAAGCTTAGTATTTCCACTTAACATATTCATGATTAGCATGCACAGAAGGAGTAGAATTAGGATGAATGTTTTTGGAACAGTACAGATAAATCCTCATAAATGTAGTACAACAGCTCTGGAAACGCACAGTGCGGAAATGTAATGAAGCTGAACTCTGTAGAGAGTTTGGTATTCTCAGTACCATGCCTCTCCTAATGAACTCATTTAGATTAGAAAATGGATTTAATATTTTATTGGAATTAACCTGAGCCAGTAAAGAGGATTACACTTTCTTTCCATAAATATAGTGATATTACAGGGCGAGGTAGCGTGTTACATGAATATTAAGCACTTTACGAACACTGTCATGAAGCCAAAAGGAGTAAGGTGATTATATTTTAACATAGTGGTACTGTTCTTATAATAATTAAATTTCAATAGCAGGAAAGGGATCTTTTTAAATGATTTAAATAAAAGTTTTTTGTTCATTTTCAGATTTAAAATGCCATGTGATTAAAATTAAACTCAAGATAGAACATTTAAGTAACCAGCCTCAGCAGAAGTTATATTTTACCAAGTGGAAAATGAAAAACAAATAAACTTGGTGAAAAAAAAGGAAACTAAGACTCTGAGTTTGACTACAGAGAAGGATGATCTCCTCACTAATATGAAGAAAACTGTGTATTTACTCACCTCTGACTATTCCAGGGGATAAGACCATCAAAGAATAGAATTTTGCTGCATTATTGGCTGGGTTCTTTATCCTTTTTGTCATCCTTTTTTTCAGTTCAAACTCACTCATGTCCCTTTTGTATGATGAGTGGATGCTTTTCTCATTTTTCAAAAGAAATTCATGTAAGATTGAAATATGACCTATAAAGGAAGAAATTCCTGAGTCATCATGTCATTTGACGATTCAAAGGACTGATGAATTATAGGCAAGAGAACTAATCTCACCCTTTTGTAATCTTAAAAACAATAAACTGTAACATGAATCGGATCCATCCTTAAATAAAGGGCAAGCTCTGGCCCTGGAGTGCCATTTCTACCCATTTTGTAAAGTCAGCTACTGTGCATATGTCCACCCGAGCATTCACTGATTTTACAGGACAAGGCACAGCGAGTGCTGCGTGCTGGAAACTGAGGTTAGGTCTGGAGGCCGTGCAGAGATCTTCTGATTAAAGCTGAACATGCACTGTAAAGTTGTTCAAGCATGTACACAGAGTTGGTTTAAGGAAAGCCTCTCACTCCTCCTCCATCCCACCTATGCTGGGAAAACTTTTTTTTCCCCCTTTATATAGGTGAAGGCATGTAAGGGGCTCCTTCCTCTCTGTGTGGTTTTTAGATTTCTCTCCATTCCATATATGCAAAGAGTTCCATGATGGATGCTCTTTTCAGTTTCTGTCACACGGGGGCTTTGAGTTAATGCTGTTAAACTGGAGCTAAAGGAAATCAGCTGCTTGCTGAGTATGGAAGCGGGGTCGGGGTGGGGAGCATGAAAAAAAACAGGCCCTAAATAGGAGATGCCAGCATCAGTGCTGAGCAGCTGGTGAAACTCTGGCAAGAAGGCTGTTCTCCCTAGCACAGGAAGATCTTCTAGAAGGAACTGCTGGAGGACTGATGAAGAAAAGCAAGCTGGGGAGCCCTCATGGAAACAAGACGAAAAGAAAACAGGAGAGAAATAGGGAAACAGGGCCGGTGAGGAGAAATTGCTAGAAGCTTGGAATCTGCTGGCGTCACAAAGATCCATGATGAGGCCTTTTGTTCCACTTCATTTTCATTTCTGTGCTCTTTCTTACTAATTGTGATCTTCTAGTTGCTTTTTTCATTTTCATGCCCCCTATTTTATTATCAAAAAGCTTAAGATATAGAGTACAAGATTTTTACCATATTTAGCCAAAATATGCATTTCTCATGCCCAGGACCTGAACAGGGTTAGGGCAGATGGGGGTGGGATGGGAAATTATTAGCAATGTTACTGAAATAATCAAAGTGAGACATCCAGAAAATCTTTAACTTTTTATGTTTTCTACAAGGATCTGGCAGTGAGATGTATGAGGCTTTTAAATCAGGCAAATTAGACTGAAAAAGGATTTTGTAAACTTCTTTATCAACTTCTTTAATATATCAATGGCTAGTCTGGCTGACTTAGTTGAGAAAGCTCATTTGATGTTTAGAGACTATATTTTTTGTTTCTACATCTTTTTATTTTGGAGGAAGAAAAGAAGACATGGGAAAAAGAAACAGTGTGGTGGCAACTTTCATAACACTGAGGATGGTCAATGAGAAGCAGAGAAAGGAAAGGAAGAGAGTGTCCTTATTTTCTAGAAGCTAGAATAGTGTCTCTGTTGTCTCCTCTTTGGGCTAAAGTCCTAATTGGAGAGATGCTGCATTAAATAAGTATGTGGCCTCTATTCCTTGCCACTTTTTGGATTCTAGGATGAGATGATTTGCAGACTCTCTTCTTTCAGACTACGAATCAGCTCCCACAAAGTAAACTTAGCAGTTCACACTAAACAGACCGTACGGCAGATGATTGTGGGGTAAGCAGCCATGAGGTAACCAAAGTATTGACCAAGAACTAGAGGAAAGAGAGGCAGCAATGCATAAAGACCCTGCCCCCCCCTTTTTAATACCATGTTGTTTTATATCACTTTTAGAGGTGGGCTCTCTCTCTTGCCCTTCTGCCTTTCACCATGTGATGATACAGCTAGAAGTCCCTCACCAGATGCCAGACCCTCGGTCTTAAACTTCCCAGCTTCCAGAACTGATAGAAAGAAATCTCTGTTATTTATAAATTACCTGGTATCAGGTATTCTGTTAGGGAAGCATAAAACAGGCTAAGACAAAAGATCTATTGACACCACGATTTTGGACTTCTGGTCTATAGAACTGTAAGAGAATAAATTTCTGTTGTTTTAAGTCACGAAGTTTGTGGCAATGTATTAAGGCAGCCACAGAAAACTAATACATACCCAGAGACCATTCTAGAAATGTTGGCTAGTGGGGAGTTGAGACGAAGTTGGAAGACAGAAATATGAACAACTGGGCATTTTAAAAAAATTCAATGTCTAAGCATTAAGTGAAGGAATTAGTAAATGATCATCTCAGAAGTGTTCACAGAGTTTAGACATTTAACATTTCCCTTGCTAATCAAACAAAGAACAGATCAAGAAAGAAGAGCACTAGGCTTAATACCTGGGTGATGAAGTAATCTGCACAGCAAACCCCATGACACAAGTTTAGCTATGTAATAAACCTGCACATGTGCCCCTGAACTTAAAGTAAAAGTTAAATCAAACAAACAAACAAAAAAAACGGAAAGAAAGAACAGCTCAGCCTCATAGTAAATTTTTTAAAAATCATTTCCTTTGCTTATTCTTTGTGTAGTTGGGTGAACCTTTTGAATAAATATATGAATTGAATGGTGAAACATATTTTGAGATGGCAAATGCAGAGGAGAAATTTACATAAAGTAAATGATCTGTGTCTGTTCCATTTCTCAGGTTTTATAATTCACATTGTTTAAAAGTAAGAAAGAACAATGGTAAAACAACTTTGATGACTAATTCTCTAATTTATACAGTATTCCTTTGAACTTGGTTAAAGTATCGGATTCAGAATAAGGATATGTGGATATGTAGGTATGTGAATAATACTTAACAGTTTATAATGTGCACTCTTACTATCTCAATTATTGTTCACAGTAATATTTTGATAAAAATACTATTTCCTAATTTTACAGCTAAGAAAATAGAGGCTCAGAAAAGTTGAAAGATATTCCTAAAGTCAGTTTAGAGGTAGAGTCAGGGGCCAGGTGCAGTGGCTCACGTCTATAATCCTAGCACTTTGGGAGGCCTAGGCGGGCAGGTCATGAGGTCAAGAGATTGAGACCATTCTGGCCAACATGGTGAAACCTGTCTCTACTAAAAATACAAAATTAGCCAGGCGTGGTGGTGGGTGCCTGTAGTCTCAGCTACTCGGGAGGCTAAGGCAGGAGAACCGCTTGAACCCAGGAGGCAGAGGTTGCAGTGAGCCGAGATCGCATCACTGCACTCCAGCCTGGCGACAGAGTGAGACTCCGTCGGGAAAAAAAAAAACAAAAAAGAGGTGGAGTCAGAACAAAAATCCAGAACCCATTTTCCTAGCTTGCTGCTTGTTAGAAAGGTTTTGTTTTTGTGAAAATCTTACTTAGTTACTCTCAAGATAGTCTCATTTGCTTGGAGACAGGGTTCTTGTTAAAATTAATGGCTTCAGAGTGGTGGATTACTTTAGTGCAATTTTTGTGAGGTAAACAGAAGTCCTTTTTATAGGAGCATTATTATTTGTACCTAAAAATGCATTGCATGGAAACCATGAGAGCCAGGGGTGTACTTTTGTATGCAAGCCACGTTGAGAATAAATGCAGACCATCTTATTAGATTCTGGTTTAGCCTGCAGTTGAATCATCAGGCTAAATGTACCTTTTCTTTTTTTTTTTTTTTTTTTCCAAATTGGTTCTGGTTAATTGGTGGAAACAGTCTTCCCTGTAAAGGCTTTTGCCATCTAAAGGAGTTTACCAGTGACAGCTCTTGACTGATTACCATGTAGGGGTGACTGCCTCTTGGAATGGAGGTGGGAGCGTGCTGGCCTGGAGGCAATGAGAAAATGAGCTTTTGAAGCTCTGTTTCATGCTCCCTCCATGGAGCTCAGCGACACCTTTCTCTAGCACCTCACTGACACCTTGATACATCAACCTCCAACTTGATATCTCAAGGTATACCTTAGATGGCGACTACTTTGAAATCAGCCCTTTTATTTTAGTTTTTGAAATATTTTTATCATTTAAACCGTTTTTAAGGAGGGGATGAGATTAAGCAGTTTCAAAAATACACAGAACAATACAGAGAACATCCGTGTTTCCACCATCTGTCACCCAGTCTCCACAATCATCAACTCCTGATTAATCTTGTTCTATGTAAAGCGATTGCAACATTCAAAGTCAATTCTTCAGTTTCCTATTTGTGTGCCTCTATACCTTCATTTCCAAGATGGAAGTGTTTGGCAATTTACTAGTCCCTGGGCAGCTCTCAGTCATTGTCAGACATAGGGTATAGAAGCATAGCTCCTTTGCATTGAATCAGGAAGTCTCAAAGATTTGTGTGTACTCTTGACTTCCACTGCAGGATTTTGCTAAAGCTACCTTCTGCAGTACTTTGCATAAAATCTTATTTCTTCTTACCTACTCTTGTTCTGCTCTCTGTAGCAGTGTGTATACTCGTGTAACAAAATGTGCCCATGAATTCTTGACTCAAGGTCTCCTTCTGGGGAACCTGAGCTAACACACTCATCTATGAAGACCCTACAATGTTAGAGTTAAATAACCCTGAAATAACATTTAATCTGTACTTCAATATGTATCTCTATTAAAAATTCCTGAAAAAATTAAAAAGCATTACCATGATCACGCCTATGACAAAATTTCTTAATATACAAAATAACAATTAGGATTCTAATTTACAATTTCTCATGAATATATTTTTTAAGAGTTTAATTCACTAGGTATCCAGATAAAGTTTTCATAGTGCATTTGTTTTGAAATGTGCTGCTGACCTCTCTTTCGATAGAGATTTTCCTTTTATCTTTCTTTGTTTTTCTTTGATGTTTTTGTGTTGGAAAATATTATAATCTTTCCTTTAGAGTTCCCCACAGTCCGAACTTAGCCTACTGAATCTTCAGAGTATCTTTTAGCATATTTGTCTTGTCAATGTATAGCCTATTCATT
Organism: Nomascus leucogenys; assembly: GCF_006542625.1. Lineage (NCBI taxonomy): Eukaryota > Metazoa > Chordata > Mammalia > Primates > Hylobatidae > Nomascus > Nomascus leucogenys. Next base: position 36,627,487 of record NC_044401.1, read on the forward strand.
GGTAGTTGAATTTAGAAGCTTGATCAGATTCAGGTATGGTATTTTTACTGAATCTCCTTCATTGGTGGCGATATGTTCTTTAATTAGTAGGCACATAATTTTATCTTTCTTTCTGTTATTTGACAGCTATTAGTAATCTATCTACTTTGATTATTTAAATTCTTTATTCATTTATTACATGTCATATTTCCAGAAATACAAAATTCCCATCATCCTCTGGTTACTACTGGGTAAAATGCACTTAGAAAAGATGAATAAATGATTGGATTTTACCTTTTACTTAACAATTTTTAAACTAACTGTGTGTTATCTGGTATAGTTCAACCAAATAAGATTTTTTGGTGTGTTTTAATATAATTGCAAAATCATTATTTCAAATATATTTAATATTTTCCTTACATTGCAGCAATTCTCCTTCTTGTCCATTCATTGGCCAATGGAAGCCTCTTCAAATTTACTTACACTCCCTTTGGCATGACTAAAGTAGTATTTGATGTCTATATTACTAAGAGGTACAAGCTTCTAGTCTCATCTTGTATGTATCGGCTCCATATCTGGAATGGCCATTTTTCCAAGGAGCCCTAGTTCCTTTTAGCTTATAGGCAACTATAGGTCATTAATTTTAACTCTTTTCAGTGAGTGGAGGTAGGGTTACTTTTTAAAAAAGCTTAAATATACTATGAGTTCAACTGATTCTTCCAATCACAGTTTAAAAGCACTGAATTTTTATTTAATCAACTCTAATTTAAATCTCCTTTCTGCCACATGGAGAATACCAGTTCACAGCAATACCAGCACTGATAGAATGAAGATATCACATAATTGCTTATATGAAAGTCTTAGGAGACAATGCCAATTTTCACCAACACTTTGATTAGTGAAATCAATTTTAGAATTTTTTAAAAACAATTTTTGCAGTTTTTTTTCCCTCTGGCATATCTTACATCAGGGATAAACTGCTAAATGATATATTACAGGCTCTTGAAATAACCACTTTCTGGGTGGTTATGTCACAAACAGGGTACACAATTTGGTTTATTTGTTTTATTTTCTTTTTTATTTGGGAAGGTTGCTTTTTTAAATACATGAAAACAGGTGTATTCAAAGATGTCTGGCTCCTATCCCTGTGCCATTGATCCTATGCCTTCACTCTGCCTGTAGGTTAAGTATTCAAAAAAAACACACTTTAGTTTTTCATTCCATTGTTTGTCAAATATAGGCATATACATTCACATTCCTTCCTTTCTTAAATGGTGACAATATACATTTATTATTTATCTTGCTTTTTCCCCCCAGTAATGAAAAATCTGAGAGTTTCACTTCATAGTAACATATAGAAGCCTCCTCATTTGTTCTTACAGCAGCAGAGGGCTCTCTCTTTTATGAAGCATGCCGTTATTTATTAAGGAAGTCCCATATTGATGCATATTTTGGTTGTTTCCACTCTTTTCCTTACATAAAACCCATCTTTTGAGGTATAGCTTTGGGCCTATACCTTTTTATAGTTTTTCTAGTGTATCTTTGGGATACATTCCTAGATATGAGATTTTCAGGGACAAAAGCCAAATGCATCTGTAACTTTACTAGATATTGTTAAATGTTTCAGTTGTACCACTTTTAAGCATGCTCACCAGCAATATATTTTTCTATTTCCCTTTGGTCTAGAACAAAGTATACTTTGATATATTTTCAAATATTTTGCTAATCTACTGGGTAAGAAATAATGTCACAGTGAAATTTTAATTTGTAATATATATATTTATCAATTTCTAGGCTTTTTTTACTTTTATAAATGACAATCATGCTGTTTGTGTTATTTCCATTCAAAGATTATTTGAATTCAATGTATTAAGACAAGTTGTTTCTATTGTATTCTAAACAATTTTATAGAAAATAAACTCTATGTGCCATTCCTAGCACTTTCACCAAATTTTATAATAGTATATGCATGTAGGTATATAGCTTATATGAATTAGAAAATTTAAATCCACTTTTCTTTCTATAATATCATTGTGTTATCCCACCTTTTAGAAAACTTAATAAGTAGACTTTGGGGGAAAGCTAGCTTTTAGTGTAGGAATAAATACAATAGTGAGATTAAACTGAAATTCACTATTTTTTTAATTTTTAGATTAGTACGGTGATTAAAAGTGACAAAAATAAAACATGTCTGCACAAGATAACTTCAATATTTCTGTGGGTTAAAAAAAGACTTTAATGAATATGTCTTTTGGATATCCTTGCTGATAGGGTGCCCTCTCTGTAAGCAGGATGACCTCGTGAATGAATATGCTAACAGTTTTTGGAGTTTGGTGTTAGAAATTGATGGGAGTGAGAAAGGAAGGATACAGAGGAATTGATAGGTGGCATTAGAGCTTGTCTCTACAGCTGGTAAAATCACTTCGCTCTTGAGAGCAAGAGAGAGGTGGGGAGCAGAAAGACAGAATTAGAGAGGGTAATTGCATATATATTTGTGGTTTCTAACATTTTGGTGAGATGGGGGCTCAGTCGTTTACATGACCCAATCCATAAACGTTTTGCTAGAGCAATAAATGAAAAAGATACTGTTTGTTTTAATTTCTATTTAATATTATTGTGACTTCACACTAGAATTAGAATCACACTGTAGCATAGAATCTTGGCCAAGATAGAAATCTTCAAAGTCATCTATGTTTCCTGATAAAGGGGACAATTATTTGCCATGGCACTAATATGTGTCATCTTTGTGAAGATGATCTAGAAGAAAAAGCACGATTAGTTAAATATGGCCCATTTTGGTTTCTGATAGATTTAATTGTTTGACACCTTTTCTTATTTTGAGGTGTAGCTTCCATGTACCTTTCCAGTATAAATTCAGGTCCTACCATCTAGAGTGACTCAAAGTAAGGTTGGACTTCTTTTGGAAGACAAAAACAAACAAACAAAAAACAATTATTCAAATATTTGAAGATAAATATTGCTGCGAAAAGCCATCATGGGTATGCAGTCTTTTAATTCTTGCATGGTTGGCTAAGAATGTGCTTTGGGTCTGGAACCAGTTCTTAAAAAGAGATAGAAAGCTTTCAGAGCTTGTGCTGGGTGTATCTCTTTGTTTGCGAATATTTTTTCCTGTTCCAGACGTGATGTGTATTCTTCTGTTCTTCTTAAGCATGTTCATCACATGGCATCCCCTGCTATGTCTCTTCCTGGTTGGGAGGAAATGGGGTCCTTCACCTGCTGCCCAAGACGGATCCCTGTGTCGACTGTGGGACGAGATCCACTGGTCATCAGAAACTGAACTGATACTCACTGTGGAAACTGGGCTTTCTCTGTCTCTTCTATATGATAGTAAAGCATTGTTCCATCCAGTACTCGTGTGAGTCTTTCTTGGAGATCCCAACACCTGCGAACCATGCAGTGGGTTAACATTCCATGACTGCTGCTCCCAGTGGCAGGCACTGTTATTCTCCTTACTGTTCTCCCCTCACTGGACTCCTCCCCAGGAGATGGTAACAATTGTCCCTTGCTTGACAAATAGTGAATAAACGCTAATTGTTTCCCCCTCGTTCTATCTCTGTAGGCCAAGTATTGCTCTGGAAAAACTCTGCCTTTATGAAAAAACCCAAGCTTTTAAAGTATGACATCACAAACTGGATATAATACTTAAGATGTATAATGGCAAATCAATCTACTTTTAAGTTTGGATATGTTAATTAATCATTTGCTATTTTTAGCACTGCGTCATAGTATTAATTACTTTTATAATTTTAGTCAACAAAAGCATTTAAAGCTTTTAAAAAATATAAACTACTCTTTGTCAAGTTTTCTCATGCATACAGTTAGAAAATTGATTTTTATTCTCTCTACAAGCAAGATATTTATTTTGGTTAAGTTGATTTGTGTTAGTGAGGGCCCTAATTATTTACCCTGCCATTTTTATTTTTGAACCTTGATACTGTCATCAATTCCTTTGAAGTTTTTTTTTTTTTCAGATGTGGGTCATCTGAAAATTTAATCAGTATTATGTCTGTTTCTTTTTTTTTTTGAGATGGAGTCTCACTCTGTCGCCCAGGCTGGGGTGCAGTGGCGCGATCTCGGCTCACTGCAAGCTCCGCCTCCCGGGTTCCAGCCATTCTCCTGCCTCAGCCTCTCCGAGTAGTTGGGACTACAGGCGCCCGCCACCACGCCCGGCTAATTTTTTTGTATTTTTAGTTGAGACGGGGTTTCACATTGTTCGCCAGGATGGTCTGGATCTCCTGACCTCGTGATCTGCCCGCCTCGGACCCCCAAAGTGCTGGAATTACAGGCGTGAGCCACCGCGCCTGGCCTATTATTTCTCTTTCTATAGCTAAGGCTTTAATAAAAATGTTGACTCGTCTCCAGGTCAATGACAGAGTGTTAAACTATGCCATTATAAGCATCTTTCTAGTTACATATCGATCCATGGCTCAATGCTTTTGCGTATTTATTCAACAAATATCTATTGAGTTTTTACTATGTATCAGGAACTAATTTAGACATTTAAAATGTCTGTCTTCATAGAGTCAACAGACAGGCAGGGCTGCTGATGGCCTGTATGACGCCTTTGTGCAAATTACATAAAAGCATACTATTAAGTAAATTTGAGATTTTCTTAAAAAAATAAAGTGTGCCTCTTTTGCGGGTGGAACAGGCAAGTACCAGGGTGAATAATTTGCTAAGAGTAGCTGGCTGGACTTCAGCTTCCAAGGAGCTCTGTGGCTGTCAATTTTATTCGATGAACAGCCTGTACAACTTTCTATGGTAAACGCTGCACGGTGTGATATATCTATCTCTTTAATGACCTGAATAATTTTTTACTCATTTTATTGGGCTTGCTTATCTTACTTTTGGAAAATGGCTATGTTATTTAAAGAAGAATGATTCATCTACCTTATAAGGGGGCATACAGAAAACTCAACTAAGGCATTTTCTTCCAAATGATTTAAATATGTTTCCAAGAGAATAATGTATTGAACATTATGGAATTGACAGTTGTCTGTCTACCAAAGATTTGTGCTCCTCTTTCCAGAGCATCGAACTGTAGCTCTGGAGTGGCTGCCTGATAGGGCTTTTGTTTCCTAGAGCCTTCGCCCTTCTTTACCGTGGACCACATGCTAGTTCTTACCAATGGATCGCATCAGAATTGATAGATTCCACTTTTATGCCATGGAGCTTAAGATGTGGTTATATCTTCCCCACTCTCTCTTTCCTTTAACACAACCAGAAAAGAAAATATCTATTACCGTCTCATAGCAGCTCTCAAAATTTTTGGTCTCAAGATCCCATTACACCCTTAAAGAATATTGAAGATCTCAAGAGCGTTTTTATTTCTGGATTATAGTCCATCAGTACTTATGGTATTCAAAATGATAATTGAGAAATTCTTAACAAAGTATTTTAACACATTTATTGTAAAACAAATACCCATTATGTAAACATAATCCATGTTTATGACATATAACTATATTTCAAAAAAATAGAAAACTGACATTGTTTTACATTTTGAAAATCTTATTACTGTCTTTCTTAATTCTTCATTCAAGTGACTGCATTATCACATATCATACAGTTCTGGAGAATGTGACAGTTAGCTCACTGGGGTGAGAATAAAAAAGACAGATAACATTTCAGTATTATTACAAAAATTACCTCACGAAATCACTAAAAGAGTCTTGAAGATTTTTGGTGGTGCTGGTTTACTGCTGCCCTGTGGGAAGATGGAGCAACTTACTAGAAAGAGTTGTGGGGGATTAAGGGGTGGAGTCTGTGAATCGCCATATGGGAATTTGGTTCTGCAACACCACCAGTAGTGGACTGTCATGTGGGAAAGAAGTGAACCCACTAATGTCTGGGAGTTTATATATTAGATGACCTAGAATTGCCCTATCTCGAACAGAAATCTACAGAAAAAAATAATTTTTATATAGAAAACTTAACTTTTCAATGATACTTCTTAGGAATTAACCTTATTTTAAATTTCTGGTAAGCATGCCCAGCAAGAAGCATCAGTTAAAAACTGACAAAATCCATAAGAGGCTCAAGAAATAATGGGACTTATATGGTTAGGAAAGGGATTTTCACAGAAAAACTAAAGCTGTTGAATGTATTTTAGAAATAAGAAGGCCATGGGTATTACTTTCTAAGTGTATGAAAGCTTAATCTAGAAATTACTTTAAAATGCTGTGTATATATGTGTGTGTATGTGTGTTTATGCATGATGGATGGTGTTGGTAGAATGACAAAGAAGATATTTAAATTACTATGCATTGAATTTTGATTAATTAGTAGAAATTATGACATGATCGTTATTGTTTTGAGATAAGAAACTAAGCTATTAAGAGCTTTGAAAAATATTATTCTTCAGAAAGATGAGTAAAGCTGTGCTAACGCAGCCTTCTAGAGACTAGTTAATACTTTTAGAACGAACACTGAAAATGCGTGTCCATACATATGTAATAATGATGATAACAGTTTAAAAATAACAATGCTAATTAGCTGGCAATTTTTCTTATAACCCTGCCCAAGGTGGGGTTTAGAGAAGAGGGAATTGGAACCCTAATTTATTTACCTCTGGATTTTATCAGCCATGATGAACTTATGATTTGAAGTCTTTTCTAGATAATGATTTCTTGAACTCATTTGGCGTAAGAGCTAGATAAATCCCTCAAAATTTTGTGTAAGCTTGACCAGCATCTATTGTTAAAAAAAGAAGCTTTGTTTCTAATAGCCAGACTTACCGGTATGAAAGATTTCCTTTCCTCTCACTTCCTAGTTAGAAAAAAAAAACAGTAACTGTATTTATTGAGTAACCCATCAAGGTGCTATGGTTAAAAAAAAAAAAAAAGAAGAAGAAAGTCAAAGATTACAAGCCTTGGATTAAAAAAATAAAAAGAAAACTTTGAATGCAGGGCTTGACGATTTGACAATTCTTAGAGGGCTATATCATTTCATTTTCATTATTCATTATGTGACATGGGAATAAAATTACTGATTGGTATCTCTCGAAATATTATGCAACAAGCTTTCTTGTGTCATGAATGCCCATAACCCCCCGTATGGTTCTCCAAGTGTAAAACCCAGAGCAGCTGCAACAGCATAGCTGGGAATGTGCTCTTGAGCCCCATTCAGACTTCCTGAATCAGAAACCCTGGAGTTGGAGGTGAGCAATCTGTGATTTAACAAGATTTCCCTGCAGTTCTGACGCAGGTGACTGAGGACTCTATCCTATATATCCAGTGTACTTTACATGTTTGAAAGAACCTTTGTTTTTGAAAGGTGTATTCTCATTTGGTCAAGCATTCTCATTTGGTCATGATGAGAACAGGTGAGCTAATTACTCACAGGCAAGGAACCCACCTCACTGCCTCATCGTGAAGCCACCTCACAACCCCATTGTTGACAGGCAAGTTCCTCAGCCAGTGAGCAAAGTAGAACAGGATTTGGGGTGTCCTGGCCTCTACTGAAATAATCTGGAAAGAGTTATGACAGGAAAAGGTCTTAATTGGTATACATTTTTTGTATATTAAACAGCCAAACATCTGTTACCTTTAGGACATTTGCAATAAAAAAGTGAGAACTCTGAATATTAATGATCTTATGTTAGAAAGTTTTTGTCTGTGAAACTTATTTGTGTTTTAAAAATAAATGCTTCGGGCCAGGCATGGTGGCTCACGCCTGTAATCCCAGCACTTTGGGAGGCAGAGGTGGGCGGATCACCTGAGGTTAGGAGTTCAAGACCAGCTTGGCCAACCTGGCAAGATCCCATGTCTACTAAAGATTACAAAAAATTAGCTGGGCATGGTGACGGGCATCTGTAATGCCAGCTACTCAGGAGGCTGAGGCAGGAGAATCACTTGGACCCAGGAGGCGGAGATTGCAGTGAGCCGAGATCACACCACTGTACTCCAGCCTGGGTGGCAGAGTGAGACTCAGTCTCAAAAATAAATAAATAAATGAATAATGTTTCTTGTTTGAATGAATGTTTCTCTCCATCTTCCTAGAGTGCTATTTTATTATTTATTGTAATTTCAGGCATCAGAAAAGTGACCTAATATTCCTGAGTTCACATCACAACAAAATGAAGAGACAAATATAACTCCATCTAGGAACTGCTATTTGAGACACAGATGTGGGATATATGTCATACTGCTCACCTTTTCAGGAAACAAATAGAATGACAAATACAGGGTGGTCATGCAATGCTGTCACATTCTGCTTCAAAAGAATAGAGCAGAACACACTAACGGGTTAGATTAAATGTTGGAATATAGTCCATTTTCTTTTGACTTTTAGATGCCAATATATTGTTTTCCACAAACACTCTTTTAGTTAAGTTTCTTCAAAAGCCGTGTTTCAGTAGCAAAACAAACACTCATGTAACCAAATACCACCAGTTCCCTAAAAACCTATGAAATAAAAAAATAAAATATGAATAAAGTCTTCCTTTCTCTTCTTCCCTCTCTCCCTCTGCTCGCTCTCTCCATTCCTCACTCCCAGTTTCTCTCCTTCTGTTTCTTCCTTCCCTCCTCTAATAGGTATTGGCAGCTTCATATTTGCTACTTTGTTAATTGCATGCATCAGAGGAGGATATAGAGGATACAATACTTGACCAATTTTTTGTTTATAAATTTCAGTACAACACTGTAGGAAATAATATGAGTAACACACATTACTGACCAAGAAACCTTGTAGTTCTGTGTGTCAATATCTGCATCCCAGATGCAGAAATGTTTGATCTTTGTGTTCATTTGGTCGTATACATTATATCCATTTTGCTTTATTTCAGTGAGCCTAATCTAAAACTTAACAGTTAAAGACAGCAACTTTAAACTAAGAACAAGAAATATTTTGTGGTTTTGTACAGTTTATTAGCTCCTTGGGACAGTTAGGGTTCAGGGTCTCGGGAAGAACATTTTCAAGGAATCCTGCCAACACTAACACATAATTTAGCCTAGAATAGGGCTAGAATCCTCACAATACAATTAGAAAATGGGAGACTTGGGAAGGCCATGTGGAATCTGCAGTCACGCAGAACTGGGATTGAATCCTGGCTCAGCCATTTTCAGGCTCTGCGAGCTTCTACTTGTTACCCATCTCCTTAAATCTATTATTCCACATCTGAAAATGAGGTAAAACCTGCCTTGTGAAGTTGTTATGGTGTTCGCATATACATATATATGGTGTGTATTCGCTATGTAAGTGTGTATATATGTGTACAGACACACACATACACACACACACACACACTGAGAGAGAGAGAGAGAGAGAGAGAAAATTACAGCATGCCCAGATCAGAGTAAGGACTTTAAGCATTGTACTCTATATTACAGAACTGTTCTCTAGAATTTGGCTTATAGCTTTGAAAAATCATGGAAAAAGAGAATTATTGATTTAAAAAGAGGCTAAAGTTTGTCTTTCCTTTAAGCCACTTCTCTCCCTATATTCTGCACATGCACTATTATTTCTAAGAGTTAAGAAGCATACTTACATACTCCACTGAATACAAAATTAACTACAGAGAAAAGAAAATGGCTTACTTATCCCCAAGCAAGTGCAGATTGAAATAGAACATGAAGATGAGAAAAGAGAGTGTATTTGATTTATTGATCCTAGTTCTTTCTTGTTATTCAGTTCCCCAAATACTTCCTCTGTTCCTCTGTCCTTTCAGCACCAAAGACTTGGGATTATCTCTGGAATTTCTGAGTGCTTACTTTTAAGACCTGTGCGTAACCCACCCCCTCTTCTCTCTTCACTGAATTCCACTTTTCTCAGTGGTTCTCAAAGCTTCAGATAGGATACTTTGTGTGAGGTTTCACATGGAAACAAGTGAGAATAAAGGAAAAAATGCCAAGGGACGCCATAATCTAATGCAAGTATTTGTAGCGAAACAGAGTTGACAGGCATGTAAGCGAAGGGGTCTTGATAGAGCACTCAATACCGTTTAAGGAGATGTGGGACATGTCTTTAAATAATACTTAGTTCTGTCCAATCCAGTTCCCTGGTTCACAGAGAAATCTTGGAAGTACTCAAATACTTAATCTAGTAGCAGGAGAAAGGTAGACAAAGGGTCTTCCTTCTACTTCCAATTAGCAAGACTGTAGTTGGCTTAGCATGAACAGCTGATTGATGTATATACAAAATGTATATACTGGCCAGGTGCGATGGCTCACTCCTGTAATCCCAGCACTTTGGGAGGCCGAGGCAGGCAGACTGTCTGAGCTCAGGAGTTCGAGACTAGCCTGGGCAACATGGTGAATCCCCTTCTCTACTAAAATACAAAAAATTAGCCAGACATGGTGGCCCGTGCCTGTGGTCCTATCTACTCAGGAGGCTGAGGCAGGAGAATTGCTTGAACCCGGGAGGCAGAGATTGCAGTGAGCCGAGATCATGCTACTGCACTCCAGCTTGGGCAACAGAGAGAGACTCTGTCTCTTAAAAATAAAAATAAAATTAAAAAGCAGAATGTATACACTAAGTAGTTTCTACAAACTTTTTGTTAGTGGAAATTCCTATGGACTGGAAATAGATTGACTGGGGCTGGGCGCGGTGGCTCACGCCTGTAATCCCAGCACTTTGGGAGGCCGAGGCGGGTGGATCACGAGGTCAGGAGATCGAGACCATCCTGGCTAACACGGTGAAACCCTGTCTCTACTAAAAATACAAAAAAATTAGCCAGGCGTGGTGGCGGGCGCCTGTAGTTCCAGCTACTCGGGAGGCTGAGGCAGGAGAATAACTTGAACCCGGGAGGCGGAGCTTTCAGTGAGTGGAGATCGCGCCACTGCACTCCAGCCTGGGCCACAGAGCCAAACTCCATCTCAAAAAAAACAAAAAAAAAAGAGAAAAAAGAAAAAAGGAAATAGATTGACCAAAAGTTCTGGTATATGCTATTGTGTATAGCATGTGTATGATATGTATGTTCTGGTATATGCTATTTTGGGTGTGCATGTTTTTATATATACTCTAGTAATAAGTTGGAGAATATTTAGGTCATGAGCTCAGTAGCAGATGCCATTTTCAAAGAGAAACTTCTCCTCAGTTTCCTTTAATCTGTTGGCACACAGGTTTGGTACTAGTCTTGTTTGCTAATGGCACTTTGATTTGGGCCTAGTAAATTTTTAAGATTGTTTCTACTATGGAAAACTTTCCAAATAATCAGTAGTAAAAGGAATAATTGAGGATGGTTGGCATATGGCTTAAGGGATGCTTGAGGTTAATATGATGATTTGTAAACACTGTGGTTTTTCTCTTAAAGTACACATATAATTCAATATAAATAATAATAATGTTTTTTGTTGTGTACTCAGCGAAACTTCGTTTGGTTAAAAGGTTGCCCAGTTCAGACACACAGACAAGATCTGTAATTATGAGACCAAGTCTAGCAATTATTCTGAGCTTCTTTCCCAATTTTGGCAGCTCCAGGGAAAAGGAAGAAATTCATCTTTAACTACTCAAGAGGAATCCAATACTTTTTCAATCACTGGCATTTCCAGGGGATGAATCTGAACCTAGCTTTAAGGACCAAAAGATTCTACTCTATTCATTATTCCACTGTTCTGCTTCTGCAAATCAGATGTGCTGTTTCAGTTTTGACTGCGAAGTTTTTCCAGTGTCTGAGCTTATTGCCATACATCGGTTTAAGCAGAATCTCATTTTCTTATATTCTGCTCATTTTCCTTTCTTTTGGTTCTTCTGCATGATTTCTCTCTCCTCACTGTCTGCCTGCTTTAGGTTTCCTTGCCCATCTTAGAGTGAGCTTGCCTACTTGCAGCATATCTATTCTCCTCAGGAGGCATTTAAATGGCCTGTTGTTTGCAGCCCACTGCATTCTAGGGCTGCGAATGGAAATAAGAGGAGGGCCTGTGGACATTTCCCATTGTCCTTAAATATCTAGGGAGCTACACTGTGATGAATTAACTGCAGATTGTAAGAAACATAAAGACGAACACATATGGTCTCCTTTTCTAATCCATGTTACAGATTTTTTTGATGGATTTTTTTTCTGTGATTCATCTAGTTCTCTTTTTCCTCAGTTTCGTGAAGCAGACTGAAACACATTTAATTTTCCTGCTGTGAAGCAGCGTACCCATATCATTTGCCTTCTCTCACATCAAAATACTAGAATTACACATATATAATAATTTAGTTAAGATTGATTCAATTCTGCCCCTCTCTTATTTATTCTATTTTTAAAGGTAGGTCATAAAAGTGACTATAAATCTTAGTTCTTGTTGCTTTCTGTTTTTTTTTCTCTCAGGTGTGCAATAGTGTATTAATTGCTGTAATACCTTGAATACTCTAAGTGCTATCAACAGCATCACTTTCAATCTTAGACATTGGTCAGATGGGGCACACCTCTTATAAGACCTCATCTCCCTCCTTTTAATCTTATGAGTTAACTGATTGAGGTAAGTGAGCATTTCTTAACAGCACTTCCAAGATGCGATTTTCAGCCTATCTGCCTTTGCTTGCCTAGTGCACACTCTGTAAAAAAATATAAAAGCCTGCTTTCTTTTCCCACTCTGGCTCACACAGTTTTTCAGATGGCCATAATCAAAATTCTGCAGCTTCCTCTGAGATGTTATGTTCTTTACATGACATCTAGAGGCCAAAATTGATGTGAGCCGTAATTAATCTTTCCACGTGGCTATGCAGACCCTTGGTATATCAGGGATAAAAACCACACTGTCTGCATACTTAAACTTACAGAACAATCCAGCACAAATCTATATTCTGTGCAGTGCACAGTTTGATCCCATTATCCTACAGATATAAAAGATATAGGAGAAGAAAGCAGCCTTATGAGGAAAGAAAAGATTTAAGAGAACAGAACTCCTTTCTTCTGAGTTTGCATTTTATATACAATAATGCCTGCTGCTAATTTTCACACAAATTTTGAAATAATCTAATTAACATTCTTGATATTTACCCACGACAGTCAAAATCCTGCTGGTAATCAATAATGTAAATGTAAAGTGGCTGATTAAGTTTCCTTTTCTATTCTGTCAAAAATTTTAAGGGCAAAATTCATTTTACTGTCCCTTATGTGTTCTCAGAACCCTCTTCTAACTCCTACTTTAATCTGCAAATTCACAGAAGGCACAGGAAAGAATTTAACTCATGTGAAGGATAATTGATAGTGTCACCACTTGGCTATGAAGCAGTTCTCTGCATTTCTTCAATAGACTTGGTAAAGTAAATTATCAGAACCATAGAATGAGTACAGTTGTAATGAAGAAAATATTCCTAGCTCCCTTTCTGGATACTTGAATATCAGAAAATTTAAATCCCACTATTTTATAAATGAATCATGAGACTACCATAAATATATGTTAAATCCTTATATATTGTGATAACTTTATGCTTTTTATACATAAATGTCTTATACACACATGTAAACACATGCACATATACACATATGTGCATATGCATATATACATTATATTCTCTCTCTCTAAATATATATATATATATAGTATATATAGTTAAGTCTTCCATAGATATTTAAAAGTGTTTATTGTTAACCATATCTGGTCTAGTATCATTCTAACTGATTCAAACTAGGAATAAATAGCTAATTGTGTGTGTGTGTGTGTGTTTGCGCATGCATACATACTCATAAACATGTTATGTGTGGTGTTAGTTTAAATAAATGGTAGCTTACTATAAACCTTGATTAATTTCCTTGTCTATATTGCCAGTTGTACTTACAGCTTGCTGCATCTTACTGCTTCTGCATTGTTCATGTCCACCAGATTTTACAAACCCATTCCCTGATGATAGACAACTAGAAGGCCATCATTTTTTATTACCGTTACAAAAGCCAAAATGAGTATCTTTATAAATGTCCCACACTGATATGTACATGTATTTTCTGGAACGTATATTAAGACTGGAATGTCTGTGTCATAGGAAACATGCATACGTAATTTTGCTAAATATAGCCAGATGGCTTTCCAGAATGGCTGCTGCAGTATGCACTGCCAGCAGGGTGTGAAAGTTGCTGTCTTCTCACATCCTTGCCAATAACTGGAATTATCCCATTTTCTGATTTTCACCATTCTGATGAATTATGAACTTATATCTCATTGTTGTTACAATTTCCAATTATTTGATTAATATTAAGTTCAAACAACTCTTCATATGCTTGTCAGACATATGAATTTCTTTTCTATGAATTGCCTTTTAAAATCTTTTATTCATTTTTCTATCAAGCTTTTTGTCGTTGTCTTTGTGACTTGCAATTATTTGGATATTCTCTTTCTTAATCCTTTATCATCAATTTTAAATATTGCAAATAAACTCTTCCAATTAACCCAGTGTCTCTTAAGTGATCTTAATTTTGCTATGCTGAAATCCACCAAGTTTTCTGTTTGAGTTGTATATTTTAGATATTTTAAATATTTTTTCATACATCCAGATCACAAATATATTCTTCAATAGTTTCTTTTATTAGCTTTATATTTTGCTTCTCTATAACTGAGTGTTTAATCTAAAGGAAATTTTAATCTGTTGTGTAAAGTGAAAGAATGGGACTCAGGCTTTATACAGTGAGGCAAATTTGCCTAAAATATCATTAAAACAATCTGTCTTTTCTTCATGGTTTTGAGATGTCAGGTACACATACATATATATTTATATATCATCTTTTCCATGTTATTAATATATTTGTCTGTTCATCACCAGTGCTATTCCCAAGATTTGTTTGATGCTGGTTAGCTGTGTATTCTAACTGGCTTGGTGACTCACACATTAGTGCTTTCATACATGAACACAGAATATTTTCCCATATATTAAAATCTCCTTTTGTGTCTTATAATATAATTAAAAATTCGCCAGAATTTTTGTTTGTGTATGTGTTTGACAGTATTTGATTCCAAAATGCTTATGCATTTTGTTGATAATGAAAATGGTATCTTACTTTCAACTTCTAGTTGGTTATTGTTGGTAAGAGATCTATCAGTTGATCAGTGATTTCAAGTTTATTATATATCTAGAAAACTTGCTGACTATCTAAATAGTTCTATACTTAGCTGATTCTGTCTGGGTTTCTTATGGCTTGTCCCATCATCTGGGGCTAGATTCACGGGCTTGAGGAAATATAATGGACATTCATCAGATGCCCCTTCAGACTCACTGCTCATCATTCACCGTCTTTCAATGTGTGGGCTGTGAGCTAACTTGCATAAATAGCACTCCTAGAGTTGTGCAATGCACAACCTGTATAACTGTACATGGGTGTCCTTGACTTATGGATACTTAAACCTGAAGGAGATAGTATCTCTCTGAGGTTATTACAAGGCTTATTATTATAAATTTTAAAATATAAATGTTTATCCTGTATTTGTATCTGTTTTTAGTCACTTCAGCTGTAAATAACTTCTGAGGCAGTTCATCTGTTTTTCAGCTGATACATTAAATATATGTAAACGTTAGTCATTTGGAGGGTAAGAGATAGAGTCTAAAAGGGGACATGGATTTGTGACAGCTTAACTTGAGATATGGCATATATAATTGAAACTGTCCATATAGCTTTATAAAATGAATCAGAGAAGAAAAGAAGGGAGAAACAAAAATAAACTAAGCTTGCAACATATTCAGTATTAATTATTAGGTCAGCTTGCTCCCTGACCTGCTTTCTCATAATGGTTTGGTCCCTATTGTCCTGAAATGATGTAATCCCTAGATTATCGTTCCCTTAACTGCCCTGTACATAACAACCTGAACATTATGAAACATTAAGTTATTCCTTTGGAATATTCCTTTAGGTCCTGTGTACTGATGAAACTACTGACTCAGCTGGTCTGAAGGACTCCAGGAGGAGCTGACTCACCAAATAATGCATTTTTCACATACTGAAGATTTCATTCTCCTGTCCCGTCAATAAATGACCCCAATTTTCCAGCCCTTCACCCTTCATAATTCACCTCAGAACTCCTTGGGGAGATGGATTTGAGGGTTTTCTTCCATCTCCTCACTCCACACCCTACATTAATTAAAGCCTTTCTCTGCTGTATTCCTGCTGTTTTGGTGTAATTGGTATGTTACTGTGCAGCAGGCATACAGATCTGTTGGTCCTATAACATGATGATTTAACGTGTGATGAAAAGCGAAATGCTGAGAATTAAAAATATATATTTTTTGGATATAACAGAGAAAATGAAGCAGTGTGGCCAGATATTAAAAGAAAATATTGAGAATTTCACTCACTAGTTCAGCAGCCAGGGAGTAGATTATAATAGATATTCAAACAAAACAAATCTAATGGTGAATATAGGCTCAATGAAGAGGATGTTTTTGTTCTTTTTCCACTGATTTTTTTTGTTATGTTTTAACTTCTTTGAGTTTGGGAATTATATTATATATATATACACACATTTATACACATATATGTATATATAACTCTAAGCTTAGACTTGGATAGTGCCAATAGAAATGCAGAATATTAAATGAATTTGAGAGAGTTCTTTCAATGATAGCATAGAAAAAACTTGGTTATTAGGCCGGGCGCGGTGGCTCATGCTTGTAATCCCAGCACTTTGGGAGGCCGAGGCGGGCGGATCACGAGGTCAGGAGATCGAGACCACGGTGAAACCCCATCTCTACTAAAAATACAAAAAATTAGCCGGGCGTGGTGGCGGCGCCTGTAGTCCCAGCTACTCGGAGAGGCTGAGGCAGGAGAATGGCGTGAACCCGGGAGGTGGAGCTTGCAGTGAGCCGAGATCACGCCACTGCACTCCAGCCTGGGCGACAGAGCGAGACTCCGTCTCAAAAAAAAAAAAAAAAGAAAAAACTTGGTTATTGACTGGGTATTAGGGTGTGCTGTGGTCTGAATCTTTCACCACCAAATTTGTATGTTGAAACCTAACTGCCAAGGTGATGGTATTAAAAGATAGGGGTGTTTAGAAAGTGATTCAATTATAGGAGCTCTGCTCTCATGAATAAATGAAATTAGTAACTCTTATAAAAGAGGCCCAAGGGAGCTTTTCTGCTCCTACTATAATAGGAAGACCAGCTAGAAAACCTCAGCTTTGGGGAAGAAAGCAAACCCTTACTGAAGAATATTCTTGGACTTCCTACCTTCTAAAACTAAAACTGTGAGCAATAAATTTAGGCTACTTCTAAACTGCCCAGTCTAAGGTATTTTGTTACAGTAGCCCAAATATCCTAATACAGAAATTGTTACTGAGAGTGGCTGTTGCTATAACAAATTCCTAAAAATGTGCAACCAGCTTTGAAACTGAGTAATGGTTAGAGGCTGAAAGATTTGAAGGTGCCTGCTGGAAAAAGCCTGCAATGCAATAAATGGAGCACTAAGGGTGATTCTGTTGATGGATCAGAAAAGAAGAGCTATAGGGAGTCCCAATCTTCTTACAGGGAGGGAAATTTGCCTCAGAATGAGTCATATTTTCTTGAGTCCCATTTGTATCCAATTTAGATGAGATTTAGATGAGATTTTAGTCTTAAGACCTTTGAATTAATGCTAGAACAAGTTAAGAGTTTTGGGGCTATTAGGATGAAATTAATGTATTTTGCATGTGACAAGAACATGAAATTCAGAAAACCAGGGGCAAAATGCTGTGGTCTGAATATTTGTGTTCCCCAAAATTCATATATTGAAGCTTAACCCCTAAGGTAATTGTATTCAGAAAGTGATTGGATCATGAGTGATAAGCCCTTATGAATGGGAGTGTGCCTTTATAAAGGAGGCCTGAGGGGGCTTGTTTGCCTTTCCATCACATGAAGACACAGCTAGAAGGTGCTATCTTTGAAACAGAGAGTGAATTCTAAACAGACATTACATCTGCTGGTGACTTGACCTTGGACTTCCTACCTTCACAACTATGAGCAATAAATGTATGGTGTTCATAAATTACTCAGTCTAATGTTGTTTTAAAGAACAATCTGAAAAGCCTAAGACAGGGAGAGAGGATAGCAGAATCAAAGTTGATGTGCAAATGTTCTGTTCAATAGATAGATCTCTAGAATATAAGTTCCATGAAGACAGTAATTTTCTTCCATTTGGTTCACTGATGTATTACAAGTGCCTACAACAATAACTAGCAAATCACATGTGATCCATTAATATCTATTGATAAACAACACTGAAAGAACAACAGGTTGGGGCTGTAGGGCGTCCTTTGGTTCATTTATCTTGACTTTGAAATGCTGTCGGCATCAAGTCAAAATATGTGGTAGGCATATAAACTTGTAATCTATAAGATAAGCTCCAGCTGAAGACATTTGTGTTGTATAATTAATACTCAAAACATTTTAGATCATTAGCAATGGCTAACAATTAGATATTAGAAAGAAAACATTATATTTATCTGTTTAATCACAGCAGACAAAACAAAGTCTATTGTATTAATGATACTTTGCTACAAGGTCCAATTACCAATGGTGGCTTATTTGATTATTTGTAAAATCTACATGGTTTTATCACAGAATTGCTGCTGTGCTATAGGAGTTTTAAATGTTCTTTTTTAAAAATAAAAACCAGTTTTATTCCACAACCTTATTTTTTTACCATTTCCTGTGGAGATTCAGGTAAATGCTTTAAAATGTACATTTTAAAGTTTTGATCAGTCATACATATTCAGGAAATCAAATATCTAAAATTGTAGAAGCTGTAACATTACTCTTTTTTGTGAGAGCACATGTTTTGTCGATATATTAGTTTTGATTAGAAAGTCCAAAAATAGGCTGAAGGCTTTACTGAATCTTGGAATATAAATTTACATTTTCTTTGTAATAAAAGATAAAAATGAAGTAGAATTTTACATACTAATTTGGAGTTTTCTAAGAATTCCATATGCACTTTATATTCTTTAAAAATAGACAGGATATTATAATACTTCCATTCAATTGTCCTAGATTTAAAACTATAAAGGTAGACATTTTTGGAAAAAAAAATCTTTTAGATAACTTTAATATTCACTAAAAGAGTGTGTGTGTATGTGTATATATGTGCATGGTTGTATGGTATGTGTATGTGTGTGTATATGTGTGTGCAGTTTGTGTATGTGTGTGTATGTATGTGTGTGTGAGAAATATTTATTTTAATATTAATATTATCCAATTGTGTTGATCATTTAAATATGATAGTGAGCATTGAATTTCATTTTGGACAAAGAAAACAAAAGAATTATGGAATAATATTGTCTACTGTTTTAATAGCTCTCTTATTTAAGTAATGCAGGTTTTTTTTAATATAAAACGCACATTACAATTTTATTTGTAGTGATTGATATTATCTTCCAATAGATATCCATTGCCACTATACAATTCAATTGCAAAATAAATTAAATTTATCTGGTGAAGTAAAAATGTTTGACATTATATCTCTAGTAATGAGGAAAAGTAAGTTTCACAAAATGCACTAGGATTTTCATATAGGTTAATAAAACTTTAGTACACCAGGTATTCTTTTAAATGTCTTTATTTTACGTCACAAATAGTTTGTCTTATTTAATTGAATGACTTATAAAAATATAAAAAATTTCTGTCATCATCAATAAAATTCTTGTAAACCTGTGGTGTCCTTATCAGTGCATGAAATACTTGCTGATTTATTTTGTGCTTTCTTGCCTCATTTACAGGCGTCTTTGTAGATCGTTCCCAGTTGGAAATATCAAGAGCTTATGTTCGTTTCCGTTCCATGAAATATCAAGTTTGACAGTGATAAGTTGACTACCTTATGGATTCTAAGTACCATATTTAGAACCTGCTATTCCATATAACTATTTATTTCCCTCTCACTAACTGAACAATCTGCCTTTTATTTCATTTAATTTTTTTCTCACTAACCTTAACCATGTTATTTTGAAGATAGAATTTTGGAGGGATTCGGTGCTAATAACAAAAATGTGGCACCTTACTTTTATATCAGAGCAAACTGAAAGTAATAATAACCCTTTCTTTTTTATTATTCAGGAAGTATTAGGTATTTTAATATGTTTGACTTTATTATTATTTGACCGAGATTTCCATTATGGAAAATGCTACCTACAACCTCATTACATTCTTTTTTTTTTATTATTTTATTATTGTACTTTAGGTTTTAGGGTACATGTGCACAATGTGCAGGTTTGTTACATATGTATCCATGTGCCATGTTGGTGTGCTGCACCCATTAACTCGTCATTTAGCATTAGGTATATCTCCTAATGCTATCCCTCCCCCCTCCCCCCACCCCACAACAGTCCCCAGAGTGTGATGTTCCCCTTCCTGTGTCCACGAGTTGTCATTGTTCAATTCCCACCTATGAGTGAGAACATGCGGTGTTTGGTTTTTTTGTCCATCATGCTGCTATAAAGACACATGCACACGTATGTTTATTGTGACACTATTCACAATAGCGAAGACTTGGAACCAACCCAAATGTCCAACAACGATAGACTGGATTAAGAAAATGTGGCACATATACACCATGGAATACTATGCAGCCATAAAAAATGATGAGTTCATGTCCTTTGTAGGGATATGGATGAAACTGGAAAACATCATTCTCAGTAAACTATCGCAAGGACAAAAAACCTCATTACATTCTATCTGGGGAGACAGAACAAGATGAATGAATCACATATGGAGTATTTTAGAGTATGATCAATGCTGTGGAGAAACACAAATCAGAAATGGCATTGGAGATGTGTGTGTGGGTAAGCGGAGGGTTGAAACTTACAAAATGTATTAGATTTTTACAGCTACTGTAAGAAATTCTCACAGACCTGGTGGGTTAAAACACAAGAAAGGGTATTCTTCCCCAGTTCTAGAGGCCAGAGGGCTGAAATCCAGGTATCGGTATGAGTATGCTTTCCTCACAGGCTCTAGGGGAGATTCCATTCCTTGCCTTTCATCTTCTGGTATCCATCGGCATTCCTGTGGTCTCACCAATCCAACCTTGCCTGTTTTATAGAGCTTTTTCTTTTCTATTGTCTCCTGTTCTGACTTAAACCTTCCTTTGCCTTTCTTTCTTGTAGATGCTTATCATTGGATTTAGGACCCACCTGTATAATCAAGAATTATCTCGGCCAGGTGCGGTGGCTCACTTCTGTAATCTCAGCACTTTGGGAGGCAGAGGCAGGCGGACCACGAGGTCAGGAGATCGAGACCATCCTGGCGAACATGGTGAAACCCCGTCTCTACTAAAAATACAAAAAAATTAGCCAGGTGTGGTGTCAGGCACCTGTAGTCCCAGCTACTTGGGAGGCTGAGGCCGGAGAATGGCGTGAACCCAAGAGGTCCAGCTTGCAGTGAGCTGAGATGGTGCCACTGCATTCCAGCCTGGGAGACAGAGCAAGACTCTGTCTCAAAAAAAAAAAAAAAAAAAAAAAGAATTATCTCATCTGGAGATGCTTAATCACATCTGCAAAGACCTTTCTTTTCAAATAAAGCAAAAGTCATAGATTCCAGAGTTTTCATATGAAAATGCTTTAGGAGTGAGAGGACACTTTTCAGACTACTGCAACCATAAAACCCAGTTAGATGTATTGATTTTGAAATAGAGGAAAGCAATAATTGCATTGAGAAATAGAAATAAATCAATATTGAGATATACTATTTTACAGAATTCTGCAGAAGTAAAGTTTATGTCTTCACTAATTAATTGGGTGACTAGACATAATTATGAAAAATTTGCATATCAATGTGCATACTGAGAAATGAGCTTTCAAGTCAACGTTATTAATTATTATAGCTTTTTAGGTAAACAGCTAGCCAGGAATAACTAGCACCGTAGACTAGCAAACCACACTTCACTGCACATTATAGAAACAACCAGGCTAAATCTACCAGAAACTCTTCAAATAAGGTTGAAGGCAAAGGCATTTGGAGATATTCTACTGCGACAAGGGTTTTTTCATGTTGTAATTGCGTGTGAAGCACTTTTGACAGAAGTATAACACAAATGGAACCCACACTCCAGGGAAGAGAAAGACCATAAATAATTATGTATAATTAAATTACAACATGGATAGTGCTACATTTAAGGTAACTGGATAACGTGGGTTAACATCAAGAGCTTTTCAGACAAAGGCAACACAATGCAAAAGTCAAGCTGCAACAAAGAGCATAGCATTTGCTGGTGGCAGAGATTGCGTCTGAAACATTGTGAATGCAGTAGAAATGACTGAGGAAAGAAAAATGGCATAATAGAATTAACAAAAGACTGAATTTCATACCAATGATTTTGGATCTTTTTCTAAAGATCAGTGGTCTCCATAGCACATTTTCTTACAAATAATAGATTCAGCAGAGGACTGCACCACAGCTTTACTCCTTCGGGAAAGCCTTCTCAAATAAGCATAAGTGATAAAACTGTGCTTGATATGCAAACGCAGCTTCAAAAAAAGTAGCATAGGTGCACTCTCACCCTCCTTTACAATCAGAGAGAAGTGATAGTGAGCCCCTTTGCTGCTCATCAAAATTCTTGGTCCTGATCCTCTTTCATATAAATTCCGGAAAGCTCCTCATTAGCAAATCAGGTGCCAGAACTGTGCAGCTCCAGATATTAAAGATATTTGCCATTAAAGTAATGGCAAAAACTGACATTACTTTCAAACCAACCTAATAATTTCTGACCCAAGATTTTTGACAGTGTCAAAATAGTAACAGGATACAATGAAGTTTTTAAAGAGATTTTAAATATTACTTTCAAAACTTACACATTTCTATCAATAAAACAATTTGTGATGATAAAAATTTTCCATATTTAGATTCTCTATTTCTCACACCCTCTCACCTCATCCCAAACTTCTACATGTATAGATATTTCAAAAATAACTTTTCAGGTTTGTTGATCAAAGAAGTGAAATGAGAAAAATATAAATTAAATTTACACAATAAAGTGATTGGATGACTCCAAAGCAGATTCATTTAGAGTAGCGGAAGTGAAAGGGTAAGCAATAGCTATACAGAATTGCTGAGAGTGACGTATCTGTAACTTTAGAAAAGAGGAGCTTTGAGAAATTTTCTTATGCCATATGCAATGCATTTCTATGCTGATCTCCCACCCGCACTAACACATCATGTCCCAGTCACACAAACATATCACATCAACAGAAAAATTCAGTAGAGATCTACATTGCTCTTTGGTGATTTTGGAGTCAAGTGTGTTCTTTTCAATATGAAAACAAATTTAAAATTTGTCATTATTTTTGTCCTTCCTTTTTTTTTTTTTTGTTTCGAAATGGAGTCTGGCTCTGGCACCAGGCTGGAGTGCGATGGCACAATCTCGGCTCACTGCAACCTCCACTTTCCAGGTTCAAGAGATTCTCCTGCCTCAGCCTCCTCACTAGCTGGGATTACAGGGATGTGCCACCATGCCCAGCTAATTTTCGTATTTTTTTAGTAGAGATGGAGTTTCAGCATGTTAGCCAGGATGGTCTTGATCTCCTGATCTCGTGATCTGCCCGCCTTGGCCTCTGAAAGTGCTGGGATTACAGGCGTGAGCCACCGTGTCCAGGCTGTCCTTCCTGTCTTCTCTCTGTTACTATTTTCTGTCTTTCTGTTTCTATACATATCTCTGAAAGCATGTTGTGTTTTTGCTTGGAGAATATTCTATATTCTGCGATCTTGTTATTTCTACTTTGATTCAACAATTTCTTTCTTTCACAAAATGATGTGCAATAGTGAAAGGAAGTGTTTACATTTCACATTATAACTGACAAAATAATGTTAACATGCATGTTTATATATAAAAAGTCATATTTCAAGTTGTTTTATGAGGCTCCCAAACTGCTCCAGATGATTTAAAAACATCAGTAAAAACTTTAGAAAGGAAGGTTTGATCAGATTTGCCTTTTACAGAGAGAACTTAGATTGTAGTGTGGACAAAGCATAGGAGGAATTCCGCACAAGAGGTGATGGGAAAAATATAGATTAGAAAATGATTTCCGAGTTTAGATTATAGTTCAGGAAAATGATTATGTGGATCTGAACTATAATGACATACAAAGCGCGCAGAGGAAAATGTATCTTTGTGGGTGAGGTTGCTAATGATATTTAGAAGTATAAACAATGCTCCGTGATAAATTGGATATGAATGATGAGGAGAGGGAAGAGTTAAGGAGACTGTTTTCCATGTTACATGCATAGGTAGACAGAATCACCATAATCTGAAAGAGGAAGTAGAGTAGGAAAAAACATTTTGAAAAGGAGAGAAAGTAATGGCTATTTTGAAAGATTATAGCTGGTCTATAAAACTACTCAGAAAACACTTCGAGATTAGGCAAAAGCTCTCAATTACAGAAAATACTAAAAAAAAAAAAAACATGAAAATCCCCCAGAAAAGCCTTTTACCTAATTTTGACACCAAACAGTGTTGAACAGTCTATACATATATTTCCGCTTTGCTAAAAGTAGATTTTCAATCTTAACTATAAGCCTATATTTTTCAAGTGGATGCAGTTATTTCCTATGTGTGTATGTGTATGTGCTACATACATATGTATGTATGTGTGTGTATATACTACACACATATACACATAATGTGGGCATATATAGGTCTATTTGCATTATTATAGAGAAGTACCAGAGACTGAGTAATTTATAAAGAAAACAGAGTATTTGCCTTATGGGTCGATGGGCTTTACACAAAGCATAGTTCCAGCATCTGCTTCTTGTGAGGGCCTTGAGAAGCTTACAATCATGGTAGAAGGCAAAGAGGAACCAGCGTGTCACATGGTGAGAGAGGGAGCAAGGGAGAGAGGGAGGAGGTGGAAGGCTCCTTTAAACAACCAGAACTTGTATGAACTCACAGAGGGAGAACTCACTTATTACTGTGAAGGCATCGCCAAGCCTTTCATGAGGGATCTGCCCCCATGACCCAAACATCTCCCACTAGGCCTACCTCGAACACTAGAGGTCATATGTCAACAGGAGATTTGGAGAAGACAAAACATCCAAATCATATCTTTTTGCTCCTAACCTCCCAAATCTCATATCCTTCTCACATTCCAAAATACAATCATCCCTTCCCAACAGTCCCCCAAAGTCTTAACTCATTTCAGCATTACACAGAATTTCAAAGGTCAAAGTTTCCTCTGAGACACAAGGCAAGTTCTTTCCACCTATGAACCTATAAAATAAAAAACAGCTATTTACATCAGGATACAATGGTGGTATAGGCATTGGGTAAACATTCTCTTTCCCAAAGGGAGAAGTAAGCCAAAAAAAAGAACAATAGGCATCACGTAAATTTGAAACCCAGGAGTGCAATCATTAAATCTTAAAGCTCAGAATAATTTCATTTGACTCCTTGTCCCACATCCAGAACATGTTGGTACAAGAAGTGAGCTCACAATACTTTGGAGAGCTTCACTCTTGTGGCATTGCAGGGTAAAGGACCTGTGGCTGTTCACATGGGTTGGAGTTACGTGCCTGGGGCTTTTCAAGGCTCAGCATGCAAGCTACTGGTGGCTGTACCATTCTGGGGTCTGGAGAGTGGCAGCCCCCTTCCCACAGCTTCACTAGGCAGTGCCCTGGTAGAGACTTTGTGTGGGGGCACCAACCCCACTTTTCCCCTTGGCACTGTCCTAGTAGACTCTCTCTGCAAGGGCTCTGCTCCTGTGACAGTCTTCTGCCTAGGGACCCAGGCTTTGAAATACATCCTCTGAAATCTAGGTAGAAGCTGCTAAGCTTCTTTCACCCTTGCGTTCTGTGTACCTGAAGGCTTAACACTATGTGGAAACCACCAAGGATTACAGCTTGCACCCTCTGAAACAGTGGCCCAAGCTGTACTTGGGGCTCCTTGATCCATGGCTGGAGCTGGAGCAGTGGGCACGTAGGAAGCAGAGTTCAAAGGCTTTGCAGGACAGCAGGGCCCTGGGCCAGCTCTCAAAGCCATTAATTGCTCCTAGGTCCCTGGGCCTATAATGGGAGGAACTACCTTAAAAATTTTGGAAATGCCTTCAAGGCCTTTTCCCCATTTTCTTGGATATTAACACTTGGTTCCCTTTTAGTAATGCAAATCTCTCTGCAAGTAGTTGCTCCATAGCCCTCTGGGATTCTCCTGAAAGTGCTTTTTCCTTCTCTACTGAGGGGCCAGGCTACAAGTTTTTATGCTTTGATTCCCTTTACATTAAAAATTCCAACTTTAAGTAATTCTTTGCTCCCATATCTAAGTTAGGCTGATAGAAGCAACCATGGCATATCTTGAATGCTCTGCAGCTTAGGAATTTCCTCTGCCAGATGCCCTAAGTCAGCACCCTTAAGTTCAATCTTTCACAAAGCCCTCAGATGTGGACACAATGTATCCAAGTTATTTGCTAAGATGTTACAAGGGCGACCTTTGCTCCAGTTCCCATCTGAGACTTCGTCAGCCTGCTATTTACTGTTCATATTTCTATCAGCATTTTGGTCACAACCATTTATCCAGTCTCTAAGATGTCCTAAACTTCCTCTTATTTTCCTGTATTCTTTTGAGACCCCCCAAACTCTTCCAACCTCTGCCTGTTAACCCAGTTCCAATGCTTCCACATTTTCAAGTATCGTTA
The DNA here is from genome assembly GCF_006542625.1 of Nomascus leucogenys. Lineage (NCBI taxonomy): Eukaryota > Metazoa > Chordata > Mammalia > Primates > Hylobatidae > Nomascus > Nomascus leucogenys. Next base: position 36,653,979 of record NC_044401.1, read on the forward strand.
TAGCAATACCGCACTTCTTGATACCAGTTTTCTGTATTAGTTTGTTTGCATGGCTATAAAGGAGTACCTAAGACTGGGTAATTTACAAATAAAAGATGTTTATTTGGCTCATGGTTCTGCAGGCTGTAGACAAAGCATAGTGCCAGAATCTGCTTCTTGTGTGGGCATCAGAAAGCTTACACTCATGGCAGAAGATAAAGGTGAGACGGTGTGTCACATGGTGAGAGAGGGAGCAAGACAGAGAAGGAGGAGGTATCAGGCTGTTCTAAACAACTAGATCTCATGTGAATTCATAGTGTGAGAACTTACTCATTACTGTGATATAGCACCAAACCATTTATGAAGGATCCACCCCAGTGCCCCAAACACCTCCCACTAGGTCCTTCTACAACACTGGAGGTCACATTTCAACATGAGATTAGAAGGGGACAAAATATTCAAACCTTATCCATCTATCTATCTATCTGCCTATCTAATGTTTACGTATATGAGAATCCATCTCATTGTCTTGATGAAATAAGATTTGCTGCAGTATTAAAAAATAATTCTCTACTCTCCTAATGTTTTCAGTATTACTGTTAAACACCTTAATGATCTTTTACTATACACTCATCTTCTAAATGTAAACGCGCCAATCAGCACTCTGTAAACACGGACCAATCAGCACTCTGTAAAATGGACCAATCAGCACTCTGTAAAATAGGTCGATCAGCAGGTTGTGGGCAGGGCCAAATAAGGGAATAAAAGCTGGCCACCCGAACCAGCAGCAGCAACCTGCTTGGGTCCACTTCCACGCTGTGGAAGCTTTGTTCTTTCGCTCTGCACAATAAATCTTGCTGCTGCTCACTCATTGGGCCCACACTACCTTTATGAGCTGTAACACCCACTGGGAAGGTCTGCGGCTTTACTCCTGAAGTCAGCAAGACCACGAACCCACCAGGAGGAACAAGCAATTCCAGACTTGCCAACTTTAAGAGCTGTAACACTCACTGCAAAGGTCTGTGGCTTCACTCCTGAAGTCAAGCAAGACCACCAACCCACTGGAAGGAAGAAACTCCGAACACATCTGAACATCTGAAGGAACAAATTCGGGACACACAATCTTTAAGAACTGTAACACTCACTGTGAAGGTCTGCAGCTTCATTCTTGAAGTCAGCGAGACCAAGGACCCACTGGAAGGAACCAATTCCGCACACAATGTTTTTATGACCCTCATTTAATGTTTAGAAACAGCTAACACGTTCTTTATTTAAAAGTTGCACAGATTTAAAGGAACACTATACAAAGAGCAATAATTATGGATTTTATCTGAGAAAACTTATTCACTCCTGAACATAATTTAAATAATGACATGCTGGACTCTAAGTGAAATCTCTATTGGGATGAGACTTCTGGGGGTGTTTCTGACCCTTAAAATTATGAGATAATAAATGTTCGCTATTGTAAGCTGCTAAATTTTGAGTAATTTGTTACATAGCAATGATCACTAAAGCACAGCCCTATCAACTCTAAGTCTCACCCTATATTGAAATCCAGTAGAAAAATCATCAATAATGCAAAAGATTTTCATACCTTTAATATCTACCAATTATCTTGGCATCAAGAGACCTTTTCCAGTCAGCTTTAAGAACAGTTACCAAACTTCTAAATCCCAAAAGCTATCTTTTCTGCTGATACTGGGCTGGTTCTAATTTTCAAAATACCTCTCGTAATATTTTTTAAATTATATATTTTTCTCCATCCTGAACTCTATTGTGTCCGGAACTGTTTCCTTCCTGTAGGTTCTTGGTCTTGCTGACTTCAAGAATGAAGCCGCAGACTTTCATGGTGAGTGTTACAGTTCTTAAAGATGGTGTGTCCAGAGTTTGTTCCTTCAGATGTTCAGATGTGTCCAGAGTTTCTTCCTTCCAGTGGGTTCATGGTCTTGCTTGACTTCAGGAGTGAAGCTGCAGACCTTCGCAGTGAGTGTTACAGCTCTTAAAGTTGGCGCATCTGGAGTTGTTTGCTCCTCCCAGTGCGTTTGTAGTCTTGCTGACTTCACGAGTGAAGCCACAGACCTTCACAGTGTTACAGCTCATCAAGGTAGTGTGGACCCAAAGAGTGAGCAGCAGCAAGATTTACTGTGAAGAGCGAAGAACAAAGCTTCCACAGCGTGGAAGGGGACCTGAGCAGGTTGCCTCTTTTGGCTCCAGTGGCCAGCTTTTATTCCCTTATTCGGCCCCGCCCACATCCTGCTGATTGGTCCATTTTACAGAGTGCTGATTGGTCCATTTTACAGAGGGCTGATTGGTCCATTTTACAGAGTGCTGATTGGTCCATTTTTACAGAGTGCTGATTGGCACGTTTACAAATCTTTGGCTAGACACAGAGTGCTGATTGGTGCATTTTTACAGAGTGCTGATCGGTGTGTTTACAATCCTTCAGCTAGACAGAAAAGTTCTCCAAGTCCCCAGCTGACCCAGAAGCCCAGTTGGCTTCACTGCTCACTATTACTTACTAGGCTATGAGTCCTTGACCCTACAAATTTTGCATTCCATCTCTGTGACCTTATCATCAAGCAATACTGACAATGGATAATGCTTAATAAATATATATTAAATAAATTAGTGGGAGAACACGTAAATATATGCCCTGTTATTAGAAACAAATACAAAATAGCACCAAACATTTCTTGATCTTAATGAAACTCCCTTCACCTTTTTCTTCTAAATCATAAGAATTTTTATATCTTTTATTATTAGTGTATTATTATTTATTTCATTTTCACAAGGGTTGCATTTTTTGATAATAATAGGGATTCTGCTTTTATTTTGATTCTTTGCTACATCTTTCCTATACTTCTAATAGAAAATACCAAAGAATTTTACCTCTTTGTACTACTTTTATTTTTAAAACATACTTTTGGAAAGATTGTCTTTATTAGTATTTTATAGATGATATCCAATTCCAACTTTAATTCATTGTTAGAATATCATTTTGGCTTATTGAATTATTTATTAGCCTATTTTAAAGTTTTGATTTGCCTACACATTTTAAATTCAGTAATCCTACATGAATGTCTGATAAACTTGTCATTTTAAAATTATATTTTTTCTGTCCTTCAGTTCTATATTCTGGGTACCAAGTGGGGTGACGGAGAATTACTACTTTGATGGTTCTCTTATTTACTATCTTTCATGTACCCACTAGTTTCCAGTCTTAACTTTAAGCCTGTTCTATGTAACATTTCTTCTATGATTTATTATTTAGAGTATTTTTTTAGAAATAAAAACTTTGCATTTTAACCTTTTTCTCAGGAAATCGTGTTTATTATTTATTAAAATATCTTTAAAACTACTTTTTTTTTTTTTTTTTGAGACAGAATCTCGCTCTGTCACCCAGGCTGGAGTGCAGTGGCACAATCTCGGCTCACTGCAAGCTCTGCCTCCCGGGTTCACGCCATTCTTCTGCCTCAGCCTCTGGAGTAGCTGGGACTACAGGCGCCGGCCACCACGCCCGGCTAATCTTTTGTATTTTTAGTAGAGATAGGGTTTCATCATGTTAGCCAGGATGGTCTCGATCTCCAGACCTCATGATCCACCTGCCTCGGCCTCCCAAAGTGCTGGGATTACAGGTGTGAGCCACTGTGCCCAGCCTAAAACTATTTTTTAAAGCATAATCATTAATCCTCGTACTATATTGTCATAAGATATTGTCTTCTCTGTTAAGGCTGCTATAACACAATAAATACCTTAGACTGGGTGGCTTATCGGCAACAAAAATTTATTTCTCACGGTTTTAGAGGCTGAGAAGGTCAAGGTCAAGGACCAGCAGATTTGGTCTCTAGTGATGTCTATTTTCTGGTTCATAAGTAGTGCCTTCTTGCTATGCCTATATATAGTGGCAAGGGGCAAAGCAGCCCTCTGGGGCCTCTTTCATAAGGGTGCTAACCTCATTCATGTGGGCCCCACCTATGACCTAATCACTTCCCAATGGCTCACCTCCGAATCATCACACTGGCCATTAGGTGTCAACCTATGAATCTGGGGGGACACAAACATTGAGGCTACAGCAGCAAATGTGAATAATTCAGCTTTTCGGGTGTCTCTCTTCTTCACAGCTTCTAACATATTGTAACAGAAGAATTTCTATGAGAGAAATCTGTTGACCACTTCTGAAAAACTGACAAATTAATTCTTGTTATTTTGAAATTAGCTTATTATTTTTTACAGTGCTGTCAATTCTCTTCTATGTCTGACAGATATATTCCACCTAATAAGGATATGACTAGTATTCTTAATGTGTTATGTATTCTAATAACATCTCCTACTCTTCTCCTTTAATATTAAAATCTTCATAACCATTTAAAATTTGCACATATTCCACATATTACCAATATAAGTAATTACATTTAAAAGTATGGATCCACTGAATTATAATATATCCAATCTCTGTTTCCCCTCATGTACCCATTTTTAAGTGAGCATTTATCAAATTGAGAAGTTATATAGAGACTGAGTGTCTTTTCTTTCTAATTTTAGAGAGTGATTAAATTGACTAATAAATATTAGGATAAGGCAAAAATAGTGTTTAATAAGTTTAATTTATGCAATACAATTTATTACAATTTTATTTATAGGGTCACACAATCACAGCTAATTGTCAATTAAATTTAGAATCATTGTATACCCTACAGATACTCTGCATTTATCATGTATTTGAATGCTAATTGAAAGTACTTTTATTTCTTGACAAAGGAAGCTTCTGAGGCTTATTCTTTTCTGCTTCCATGAAATTGTTTGTGCAATTATAATAATCATAATTCAGGGCCAGCTATTCTCCCAAAGGAAAGCCCTGAGGACTAAGGCCTTATATACAAGGCTAGTTACTCAGAAAAACCAGAAAATATAGTTATGGCTTCAGGAAGAATGGTGTAATGGAATATGTGTAGAATTGCAATAAAGCTAGTATACTTGGAGTATACTGAGTGAAGAGATGAATCGAACTAGATGAGTCTAGAGGTAGGCAGGGGCCAGATATATAAGACTTTTAAGCCTAGCAGAAATTAAGAAAAAAAAATCTTACACTAATGACAATGTGGAACTACCAAACAATTTAAAGAAGAGAATGCTTTCTGAGTAAGGAGTGGATTCAAGAAAAGTAACAGTGGAATCAAGAAAAATAGATAATTGCTAGAATTGCAGGGAGAAGGAGATGACTCAAAATGTATTTTGGATTAGAATCAAGAGGACGTTTTAACAGGTGGGAGGCAAAAACAAGGGAGAAGGAGATGTCAAGGGAGACTCAGTTTTCTGTAGAATTTGGGTGGATGCAGGTGACAGTAAATGAGATAGGAAATATTAGAGATAAAATGGATTTAAATGGTGGGCAGGGATCATGAATTAAACTTTGAAAATACATTTAAGATATCTGAAAGAGATTGATGGGATGTTGTTAAATTAGTTTAGAAAAGAGATCTGTATAGAATATTTACATTGAGAAGCTGGAAATTAGATGGTGTTGCACGTCATCAGAGATAAGTGAATCTAGTAAGAGGTATCGAGATGGTGAAAAGAAGAGAGTCCAGGACTAATTTTTAAGTAACTCCAACATTTATAGTTTGGGTAGTGCTGAACAAACCAGTGAAGTATATTAAAAAAACTCCCAAAGTTGAAATACACTAGGCAAATGAGAAGAAATTATAGAGTATAATTCCTACGAGTGCTCTGAAATTAAACCACTTAGGTACAAATTCACACTTACTGAATTCAGGTTTAAAGTGAAGTAAGTTACTTAATCCCTTTATTCAGCAGTTTCCCACTGGTAAACAGCGACACCCACATTGCCCATCACCGAAAATTATTGATAGGACTAAAAAGAGTATATTTTGTAATTTTTGTTTTCCGAACAATCTTAATGTATAGAACAGACTGGGCATGTAATAACAGATGGTAAACTTACTATTAATAATTATTGAAACTTACATATTGGGGCTTATTTGTGACTTCAGCCAGAAAGAATATAGTGGAATTGGGAGGCAGAATTAAGAAAAAAAGTGCTTGAAGAGTCCATGAGAATGAGAATATTAAAGAGTGTACAATCAATTATTGGAAGAAAGTTTTCTACTTAAGGAGCATAGGGAACTAGGAAAACAGCTAGAGAGAGATGTGGGGCGAGAAAATGTTATTAAATCATGGAATAAATAAAGGATGTTGTCATCTTGAAAGACATGTTTTAGTAGATGCAAAATGTGGGTAAATGGAATCAAGTATTTGGAAAGACAGTGTGAGGGGTCCAAAGTGCTTATAGAGGCATATCTTTTGATAGAAGATGAGGTAGCTTTTCTTTGTGAGAACAAGAAAGTAAAAGTGAATGGTATCAGATGAAAGTAAATGGTCAGCAAACTATCGCAAGGACAAAAAACCAAACACAGCATGTTCTCACTCATAGGTGGGAATTGAACAATGAGAACACATGGACACAGGAAGGGGAACATCACACACCGGGGCCTGTTGTGGGGTGGGGGGAGGGGGGGGGAGGGACAGCATTAGGAGATACACCTAATGTAAATGACGAGTTAATGGGTGCAGCAAACCAACATGGCACATGTATACATATGTAACAAACCTGCACGTTGTGCACATGTACCCTAAACTTAAAGTATAGTTAAAAAAATGACAGTAAATGGTCAGATTTGAGGACGGGAAAATAACATAATGTCTATTTTGTTTGATTGCTTTTATCCTTGTGTTCACTGAACAATTTTTATTCAATGCCTATCATGTACCAGCACCGCATTAAATGTTCAGGATATAGGAACATAGAAAGTAATCCACTAGAAACATCCTCTTTAATTATTGACTGTGATGGTTAATACTGAGTGTAAACTTGATTGGATTGAAGGATACAAAATATACGTCCAGGGTATGTCTGCGAGGATGTTGCCAAAGGAGATTAACGTTTGAGTCAGTAGGCTGGGAAAGGCAGACCCACCCTCAATCTGGGTGGACACCATCTAATCAGCTGCCAGTGTCTAGAATATAAGCAGACAAAGCAATGTGAAAAGAGAGACTGACCTAGCTTCCCAGCTGACATCTTTCTCCTGTGCTAGATGCTTCCTGCCCTTGAACATCCAACTCCAAGTTCTTCAGTTTTGGAACTCGGACTGGCTCTCCTTGCTCCTCAGCCTGCAGATGGCCTATTGTGGGACCTTGTGATCATGTGAGTTAATACTTAATAAACACACACATATATATATCCAATTAATTTATATATATAGTATATATAGGAAATATATATATTCAATTAATTCTGTCCTTCCAGAGAACCCTAATACGTTGACCTGATATTTTATTAGAAGGTAGGAAGACACATAGCCCTCCAAATAAATATGTAAAATATGTACTATTTTAGATGATAAGGTCTATGGAAAGAAGTAAAATCAGGAATGGAGATAGAGAATTTTGGAGATTTACTTTTAAATAGGATGAGAAGAGTAGGTCTCACAGAGAATGTGAGGTTTGAGGGAGATGAAGAGTAATGCAAATACCTGGAGGATGGGCGTTCTAGAGCAAAGTAAGTATACAATCTCTAATGTGAGAGTGTGTCTGAAGTATTCAACAGGGAGATAGGATGTTTCTGCAGTTCCAGCACAGAGAGTAGTTTTCACTCCAGCTGACACACAGAGACATTAGAAGTTTATGAAGAGAGAGGAACAACATGATTTTGGTTATATTTTACGGAAGCCCTCTGGCTGCCATATTAAAAATACACTGAAGTAGGCAAGGATTGAATCAAGAGACTGTTTAAAGAAGAACTAGAAAGGTTTTTGGATTGGAGGTATGGATGAATTTAAAAAATTGGAATAATCCAAGCTTGCTCTGGGGTGACAGTATTAAATTTAATAAAAATAGAATTCTGGATATGTTTCTAAAGTGTATGACATGACATCATGGGTATGTTTTAATAGTAAAGTATATAGAATTTAGCAAATAATTGAATGAAGATAGTGAGAAAAAATAGGATTGAAGATGACTGATATTTTAGGCTGAATAACAAGCATGGAAACTTCATTATTTAGATGAAGGATTTTGAAGATGCAGATGGAGAGAGAATGTGAGGATTGTGGATTCTCGTGTTAAGTATAAAATACCAATTAGATATTTGGGTCAATATTTAAAGTATCAAGTTATATATATTAGTCAAGAGCTTAAAGGAGAGTTTAGTCTGAAAAGTATAAATGTTACAAGGCATTGTGTAGAAGGCATTTAGAGTCATGAGGCTGGATGAGATCACTGAGAAATGGTGTGTAGATAGAACAAATTCAAGGAATGATATCTGGGGCATTTGAAGTTTTTGAGGTCAAGAAAATGAGTACCAAGCAACTGAAGTGACTGAAAAGGAGCAGTGATTTCAAAAAAGGAAGAAAATTCGTTCAGTGTAGTGCCCTTGAAACCAAATACAAAAGTGTTTTTAGAAGGAAGAAGTGAACCAGCAATGTCAAACATTGCTGATAGGTCAAGTAAGATGCTGGGAACTCATCCTTGGATTTAATAAAGTGAATGTAATTGGTGAAAATCTGAATGGTTTGGGCTCAAGAGAGAATCAAACTGAAGAAATTAAAAACAGTTGTCTGAAGAGTTTATCTTTAAAAAGACAGGTAAATGGAAAGGGAAATGGAGTCGCCATATTTATGTTAATAAAAATGTCCAGTTCACAGGGGGCAATTGATGATGTGGAGAGAGGGGAGAAAAGTGAGTGCACAAATTATTTTTGACGTGTGAGGCCAAGTTATCTTCTGAGATAGACAGAGAGGGAGGGAAGATTAAAGTTTAAGAATCATCTTGATCTCATGGCATGTATGTTACAGATAATGGGAGAAAAATATTACCAGAGCAATCTGGCAAAACACCGTTGAAACCCTGGATCTAGTGAGAGATTGTGAAGCGTAATGATACCAGTATCATTGATTATGTGAGTCTTCTGCACTAACGTTTACCTTTTGCAGTAAGTCGTGAAGAAAACAGATTGTGGTGTTAATTCAAGAGTTACTTTTGGTAATTGGAAGGGAAAAGGGTGTTGGGAAGGTGAGGTATATGTTAGGTAATGATTGTACAGATTTATTATGGTGTTATAGCTAGACATGAACAGAGGTGAAGACATTAATGAGATGATGGGTAGAGTAAAAATGAGAGGTTCACTGGAGTATACAAAATGGTGAAGTTAAAAAATTCTTGCAGCGGAGCTTGAGAAAGTGGAGAGAAAGGCCAGGTTTCCACTAAAGACCAGGATCGTTGAATTCATCATTCCCGAGGTGAAACAAGGGATGACAGCACAGCTCAAGAGGGAGGCCACGAGACCAAGGGAAGGGAAAGGTGACTTGTGATAAAAAAAACAAAAAAAAAAAAACCAAAACTCAAGGAATTTGAGACCAAGAAATTCTGGCATTTTTTTTTTTAGAACTGTCACAGAATCAAGGATGGGGAGAAAGATGATTATTTTGGTTCTAAAGTTTTCAGTTAAATGACAGGAAGTATGGTTTAACAGTATTATAGTGGTGAAGAAGAAACGAGGAGATGGCTTAACAACATAAATTAAATTTTCTTCTCTTTATAAAGATGGCTATTGTAGGCCAAACAAGACTCAGAGGCAGGAATGCTTGAAATTGAAACTTCATTTCGTGGCCAGTTGGTGGTGTTTTCTATACTGAATGTAGCTGTTGTTTCCCAGCAATGAGTACATACTTTAATCACCTACAGCATTTTAAAAAGATGCCTAAACCAGTTCTTATCACCAAAAATCTTCATTTAATTGGTCTGAAGTGTTGCTTAAAGACAAGTGATTTTAACCTATAGCTAATGAGATAGCCACTTTCTACCTCATTCTGCCATGCATTGCTACATTTCCTCCTCCAGATACTTTGTGGTCACCCTGCTAGAAATGTCACCTGAGAGCCATAAGTACATTTGATTAGATGTCAGATAGGACTTATTCAGGCTGTTTACTCCTCCTGCATTGCCTTTCCAATCATTTCTTGTGTCTGAAAGCTAAACCTACATCCTGGAAATTCTCTCTGTTTCCAGTGGATTTCCAAAGTACTTTATAGATATTACCACCAAGTGCATTTTCTCTATGTTAAACAGCAGTTTTAATGTGCACATAAATAGACTTAATGAAAATCCGCACTGAGGATATTACATTTTATCTTTGAACTCCTAACATAGTATTTTGCACTTAGAAAGTGCTTATTAAATATTTGCTGAATGAGAGTCTAATAAGTGGCATTTCCCTGTGTTAAAAGTAGTTGGCTTTTTGGATGAAATTTCATGTATTATTAAATTGTATCAAGACCTAACTTAGAGTAGCTGTTTAATGTATTTTCAGCTATTGTGAAATAAAATGGTAGTCAATAAATGCTTGAATTACCTATTTTGCAATTGCGATAAATTTTGGAGATCCTTATTACATAGGTTTAGATTACAAAATATATGCCTTTAGCTGACTAAGCCATATCTGCTTGAAGACTGTGAAAACTAATGAGCCTAAAAACCAGTCCTATCTGTGAAATTATTTAACTTTTAAATTTTGGCTCAAGAATTGAAAGCTAGTTCATTCCAGTGTCCCGAGTTAGGCATCCTGAGATAATAGTTAAATACTGAGATGTCATAACTTTGGTCTTTGATGTAACGTGTTGGGATACCAGTTGCATAGGCTTGTCTGGTAATATCAGCAATATAAAACTAATATTCTGTTCCATTAATAGCATCTCTTTTGTAAGTTTCTAATGCAATTTAAAAGAATAAATTATAATGTTTATTTCTGATCTGAATTTTTTACATTTAATTTTACCTTGAGCCCAAATATCTCTACATCTTTTATTTACGGTGAAGGGCAATGCCATGGTGGCACTGTGAGAAAAGCAGTAGAGGTGAAACTAAATTCACTAGCTTTTTCTTTTTAATCCTGTTTTGAAAACTGCTTGAGGACCTTCAGAAACACTGCTGTTTCCAAGATTACCAAATTGGTGGAAAACATTGGAACATTAAAATGTTGAACTGCTATAGTGTCTCATGAGCACATTCATAAAGAAAAGCAGAGCCAATTAAAAAAATAAATTCCTCATGTACTATAAGATAAATCACTGCAAGCCAACCAGTAAAAATAATAGAGCTGTCAAAACAGCATAATTTCTGTGCACAAACAAAAGCATACCCAATATAATAATAGAATGAAGATCTCCTGAATAAATACCTAGTCAGAAATTAACTGTAGGGAAAAATACATTTATTTAGAGCTCAGTTAGTTCATGGAAACAAATGTCTTCTTACAAGTTTGTAATATTTGACAAGGGGAAGATTACAGCTCAGCCATGGCCTCCAACTTAAAATATTTGAAGCTTTAGACCTTGCTCAGTTAAATGAGTTACCCAAATGTTCACCTTTCACAGATTGATAACCTGGCTATAGGCTAGGGCACTTGACTATCTGTAAACTGATGAATTATCAAGGCATTAACTTGATAGATCAGGGTCTTTTGCTAAATAAATTCAAGCAAATAGGAGTCACTGAGCAAGCTGTTGGCTGGTCTAACGGGTATTTGTCAAATTAATCTCAGTCAGTGATTGGGAAGAGATGTGTTCCAAATACATTTTGTTCATTGAGGGACAAAGTACGTTCTTGAATTCTGAATGGTTGCAGAACATTCACTTAGATAAATGAAATATAAGATCACACGAAAGCAGAAGGTAGAGCTGCCTTTTGACCATGTAGAGCTGTAAACATGGGCTCAAATAATATGTACCAGTTTCTATTACAGGACATCACGTGTGGAGGCGCAGTAACAGGGGCATCCATGCAGATCCTTTGATTTGTGAAACCAAGGAACAGAGGTTCACCTGGTTGAGGAAGACAAGAAGTTAGGATTTGGGAGTAATCATTTTTTCTTGAAGCAAATATTATAGAGACGTTTAGCGGAGGTTGTGCCTTAACTGCAAATTGACAGAAATATGTAGGAAGATTACAATTATTTAGAAGGGAGATTATGAGAATCAATCATGTCACAAGGATTATTTCTGGAACACAGGGAGCTTCAGATGGACCAGGAATGATGCAGTAATGCATGAGGAATACTCATAGAAACAACACGTTTATTTTGTTGGTTTATTTTCTGGAAATGAAACACAAATAGGAAAATAAGATGAGTAGAGGGCTTTATTGGGGGTAATTTAGTATGAACTAGGTAATCCAAGGTAGTTACCTTACTCTCATTTCCTTTGATTAGAAAAAACATGCAATGTTGTTTCTCGCTGCAGCTAAACCTTGCTTGTCTTCTATTTAGTGTGTCTTTAACTCACTAGTATTATCTCATTTTGCCTCTTTATATGATCAAGTGACTGATTGCGGTGTTAAATATTTTCCCCACATGCCAGCAGCCAAAACTACAAGACTACCATTCTCCTGAAACTCATGCAGTCCTAAATATTATGGCTCTGGTTTCTGCCACAAATGTCTTTTTTTTTTTTTTTTTTTAGAAAAGCTATCTATGATACTTAACCATCTTCTTGCTCACCTACACAATATTATAGCTGAAAGTGGGTTAAATGTAACTATTTCTGGCCAGTTTTTAATCAATGGCCCCATGCTAGAGATTTAAAACTCACTGATTATTTAATAAGGAAAATATTTGGAGTGACTAAGATATTTGGTGTTAGTATTACAAAAATTTGACCTGCTATCTACTCTATCTACTTTTACGCCCTTTTAATATTAATTCAAACTATATAAAGAAGTCAGAAGGGGAACTCCTGATTCAGAAGAGACTTAGAATGCTGCTCAATGTATGTCATTTCCTCTGCTCAGCATCTCCTTCTAATCAGCTCCATGCTGGGATGGACATTATCATCTCTGAGACTGACAAAGGATAACCCACCTCCTGCTGTCTGCTTCCTCTTAATCTCCTTTTCCATAATCAGAGAGCCTATAGAAAGCATAGTGAATGGCTTAAAGGTGTCTGCAGACCAAACTGATCTCTAGAGAGAAACATCCTAATGGCTGAACCCATTCCATCATGTGCTCCTAATTGGCTCCAGTATGCCTGTTATAGTCTTTTTGCCTATTTTTTTCTCCTAACCTTTTGTGAGTAAATTTGTTTTTGTCAGATGATGGAATTCAGGACACTCTATCCCAAAATGCAGCTCCTTGGCATTTGAGAAACAGCAGAAAGTCTCTCTAACCTTTCCCTCTCCTTCTCCCCTGAAGCAAGTCATAAAATCATTTTCTGACCTTCCTCTAAAGTAGGCTGTAGGCTTGGATTCTAGAGGTACTCTTTTTATCACACAGAGGAAAAGAACTTCCTTATTTTCTAAGACATAGAGATGCCAAAAAGAATCTGACAAACAGACCTTGCTTGGTTCCCACCAGTTTATTCCCGTTACCATTACATCATATCCTTTATCCTCCAATCATAACTTCCACAGTAACTATTCATAAAAATACATAGGTTTTGGCCAGGCGTGGCGGTTCACGCCTGTAATCCCAGCACTTCGGGAGGCTGAGGCAGGCAGATCACGAGGTCAGGAGATCGAGACCATCCTGGCTAACACAGTGAAACCCCGTCTCTACTAAAAAACAGAAAAAACTACCCAGGTGTGGTGGTGGGCACCTGTAGTCCCAGCTACTCAGGAGGCTGAGGCAGGAGAATGGCGTGAACCCAGGAGTCGGAGCTTGCAGTGAGCCGAGATCGCGTCACTGCACTCCAGCCTGGGGGACAGAGCGAGGCTCCGTCTCAAAAAAAAAAAAAAAAAAAAAAAGTTTCACTGTTTCTTTGGGTCTTCTTTTCTGAAGGTGAAACTACCTTTGCAAAAATTATAATAGTAAGAAAATTATGACAGTGAAAGAGATCTGACCTAACTGGCCCTGACCCTTTAACCTCCAAATCTTGCCTTCAGCCTCCAAACCGCCCTTGTTCATTCCTGGGTGGAGCCCAAGCTAACTCTAGGAGGAATTTAGCTTATAATTTAACTTTCAAACAAAGAAGATAACAGATCTTTCCTGAAACAAACTCCCTTCTTACCTAGGGACCAGACCACCACCCTTGTAAAACTAACAAATTAGCCACAAAATTTCAAATTATGATTTAGGAATCACGCAGCTGGAGACTATAAGATCCCTACCTCCCCAATTGCGCCTATGGATAGCATCACTACTGTAAAACTTAAGATTGGGGTTTAAGGTATTTTTCAGACCCTGCATTCTGATGGACCAGCTGGTGCCACCCAGCTAAATAATCTGGCTCAGCTAGTTCTGTGATCACATCCAGGAACAGAAGACAGAAAGAAAAATCCACTTTGACCCTCACTATGATTTCACCTCTGACCTGAACAATCAGCATTACCACTCTCGAGTTCTCAACCTGCCAAATTATCCTTAAAAAACCTCAGTCTTAAAAGTTTCAGGGAGATCGATTTGAATAATAAAATTTCATCCTCCCATTTAGCTGGCTCTGCATGCATTAAACCCTTTCTCTATTGCAGTTCCCCTGTCTTGATAAATCAGCTCTACCTGGTCAGTAGGCAAGAAGAACCCGTTGGGCAGTGACAAAGGCTCCCACGTTATATAAAACTTATCTTAAATAAATGTGTGTGCTTTTCTTTTATTAATCTGTCTCTTGTAATAAGGGCCTCAAACATGAACCTAATATTAGATGAGAAAAAACCAAAACAAAACAAAACAAAAACACCTCCTCTCCCTTACATGGGACATACAAAAACAAAGATTGTAGCCACCACTTTTCAAGTCTGAAGATCACTAAGTATGTTAGATCTCTACTTTACCTTTTCCAACAGGTCCAGAAGGGCTGATGTTTGCTTGACAATCTTAGCACTCTGAAATGATTGTTCTTCAACATTCCTTCTGGCTAATGGCTGGACACATTTTAACTCTATGCTTACATTGATGGCTACTTAAACTTAGTTGGTTTATTTTGTCACATAACTTACGGAATATTTTTGGTTGTTTCTCACTACTGTAAGTGCTGCTACCTAATTATCCATTTGGCAGATATTTACTGACTGCTTTCTCCCAAGAACCACGCTATATATATCCTGGGCTTAAAATAGCAAGCATATGAAGGTTCTGCCCTCTTTAAGTTTTCAATAATCAAATTTTATAGTTTGACATGTAAATTTTACAAAATAATATGTGGAATAAGAAAAGGTACATATTGACAAGTATGCATGAATTAGCAGATGTTATGTATGGCAACTGGAGACTAGGAAAGGCTTCAAGAAGAAAATGATAATTGAGCTGAACTCTGAATGGATAGTAAGAATTAAATAAGTGGAGGAGAAAAGAATGCACAAATGCTCTTTTGCAGAAGGAAGCATGAGTTATTTTAGAATTGATCAAAAGCAAGGACGGAGCAAAAGATGAAGAAATTGATAGAAATAAGGCCGTGAAGAAATCAGCCATGGGAAGACTAATAAGCCATGTTAGGAATTTAGGGCTTTGCCCTCAATCATAGTAAATCAATGAAGCTTTTTATATTTTTATTATTTATTTATTTATTTATTTTTATTTATTTATTTATTTTTGTGACGGATGGAGTCTCGCTGTATTGCCCAGGCTGGAGTGCAGTGGCACGATCTCGGCTCATGCAAGCTCCGCCTCCTGGGTTCACGCCATTCTCCTTGCCTCAGCTTCCCGAGTACCTGGGACTACAGACACCTGCCACCAAGCCCAGCTAATTTTGTTTTTGTATTTTTAGTAGAGATGGGCTTTCTCCGTGTTAGCCAGGATGGTCTTGATCTCCTGACCCCGTGATCCGCCTGCCTCAGCCTCCCAAAGTGCTGGGATTACAGGCATGAGTCACCGCGCCTGGCCAAATCAATGAAGCATTGTATGCTGAATTTTGAGAACATAACCAGAAGATGATTCTGGCTATAACATGGAGAATAGAGAAAAGAAAAGATTCAGGGTGCCCAGATGGCACGCTATTGCAGTCATGAAGATTAGAGATAAAAGTAGATTAGAATAGGTTAGTGAGCATATAATTTATTAGCAAGAAAAAAAAACAGATTCAAGAAACATGTAAAGAGCTATATCAATACACTGTGGATAGACTGGTTAGGGACGTGAAGGGTGTGGTGGGGGGAAATCTGTGTAGAGGATATCACCTATTTTTTTGAGTTATAATGTTATTTTCTGGGATGGGGAGCCTTGGAATGTTCAAGGCTTTTAGATCATGAATTCTGTTTTGGACATGCTGAGTTGGAGACACCATTGAAAAATTTAAGTTAAGATAAAAAGGAAAATGTTGGATATGTAGGTTGTGAGTTTAGAAAGGAGGTCTAGGCCAGGGAAAACCAAGTGTGAGCTGGCCACTTACATGTGGTAACTAAAGCTGCTCTCATTTATATTAGTGATTTATTAATATGGACTCATTTAATCCTTGTGACAATCCTGTAGGAACTATTATAATTTTAAATTAAAATTTTTAAATTAAAGCTGAGACAAAAATAGGCTGAGTTTTTGCCATCATGGCAAAACTGATGTCAGAGCTAAATTTTGAACCAAGGCAGATTGGAAAAGGGATTAATATTCTTAATCACCATGTTATGCCACTTCTCATGAATGAGGTTTCTTACAAACAAAATGTAGATTGAATTAGGAACCTTTGATTAAACGTTTAGAAACCCTAGCATTTAAAGGCAAGAAGGTGCACTCAGAAATACAACTAAAAAGGATAATCCAGAAAGGTAGGAAGAAAACTGGGTGTGATGTCTTGAAAATTAAGGGAGAGTGTTAAAAGAGGTAGAACTTGTCAAGTACTCCTTAAAGAGCAAGTAAGATAATATCTGAGGGAAAACCCAAACTTTGGGTTTAGAGACCTGTAGTTTATTGATGACTTTAATGAGGCTTTTCCTCAAATACTGGGGGCTGAGGACAGTTTGGAGGGAATTGAGAAGTCAATGGAAAGTGTGGAGGAAGAGAAGAGACAACTCTTTGCAAAACTTCGACTTGGACAAGAAGCAAAGGAGGTTTATAACTGGAGTGGATGGGGAGTTATTTGTTTTGTTTTGCTTTAATAGTAGAGATAAAAGTGTGTATAAAAGAATAAGGATGCAGCTGATAGGGAGAGGTTAACCTCCGGCACATCAATGTACATAGTTAACACAGCTGATAGGATGTTGCATTCTCCTGAATTTTATTTTGCCTCATTCACCATTCCATCTAAATTTTTTTCTGGCTTTTTCTCAACTTCTTGGCTTTTTAAAGTTAGAGCATCCCAGAGATTAAGCCATGCAGTTCTCTCTCTACGTGACCCCTTAAAGTTCTCATACAACTTTTCTAACCCATCTATAACTGAATTCTTAAGATTTTTCACACATGCTCCACCCACATTCTTCCCTGTATCAGTACATTATTATTTCACCCTTATATCTGTTCAGGCCGAACACTTGCTTCCTTGACTTCTTTCTTTGCCCCCAGCCCTCTTTCAATCCATCAGTAAATCCCATGGATCTAGCTTCAAAATATAACCAGAACTGTAACAATTTATACCCTATCCACAAATACAACCCTAGTCCAAGCTGAGCTATCTCTTACTCAACTTACAGCAAAAATTTCCTACTTTTTCTTCATGCCTCTATGTGTCCCCACACATAGCTTAAATTTGAACAAAGCAGCCAGACTGATCCCATTAAAAAACTCGCCAAGTTATGTCACTATTTTCTATCAAAGTAAAATATATTTTACAGAAAGTAGAATGCATAGATGGTAAGTGTAGAGTGGGTGAGTTTTCACAAAT
Source organism: Nomascus leucogenys (assembly GCF_006542625.1). NCBI lineage: Eukaryota > Metazoa > Chordata > Mammalia > Primates > Hylobatidae > Nomascus > Nomascus leucogenys. The sequence continues at coordinate 36,671,764 of NC_044401.1, forward strand.
ACACACAGTTGTGTAATTCATATCCCATGAAAAAATACAATATTTCTATCATTTGTACCCTTTTTTATATGCAGCTTAGTATTCCGATATAAATGCAAGGGGACCTATAGGCAGATTTTGGGAACACCTCTTCTGTGTACAGTTACCTCTAATCTGTCTTCTCAATTCAGCAAGCCTACTTTTCTCTGTTTGAACTTCTCTCTTCCTTGTACCATTGCATACAAAATGCATCCATGCAGAAAGATGGAGTAACAGTGGAGCTTACCTTGCTCGTTATTTTTTCGAAGGCACAGATCTGTGTTATCTAGTACCTGAAAACAATATTAGATATATTTTGTCCAAATTTTTATTATCTACAGTGAGAGGGCTCTCTGGTATCAGACAGTTTATTATGACTGGAAGTGGAAGACATTTCATGTCATTCTTGACATAAGTTGATACCTCACCATTTTGTAGGCCACATGTAGTCTCTCTATATTACATATACTCAATTATCTTCTTTTAATATTTGCTGACCTATGTTAGTACTTACTTTGGTACATGGGCTTTTGGTAAATAGACTTGCTGCTTGTACTTTGACCCAGTTCTTCACTCATGCTTGTCTCATGACACTTAGCTCATTTGAGTAGCTAGTTATATGTGCTTGCGTTATCCTTCATACAAGACTGTAAACTTTTCAATGGTAGAAAGCAGCATTCTATAAATATTTATGGGATTGAATTGAAAATATCAGAGAACCAAGTGAATAAGAATGAATTTTGATGATTATGATTTTATGGTGAACTGTAGACCCAAGAGATGAAGAAGCTATTTAATTTTTAATTACTTTTGGGATGTTGTGGGTATCTAATACATATTTATTGTCTAACAGGCAGGACAGGCTCCACAATAAGGAACCCATAACAGCCGAGTTAAATATCCAGAAGTTTTTACCTTTGCTAACATTCTATTTCTGTCTTCACAACTAAATCCTATGTAATACTCTCTCTTCCAAAGAGAGTCAAGATGAAAATGACCCTCCTATTTTTGCCATGTATGAATGACCTCGCTGAGTTAATTCAATGGAAAAAACAATTATAAAATAAACCATTTGCTGTTATTATTTCTTGTTATTTTATCTGTATGCAAAATCCTGTTTGCCATAGAGGAGCTTAATTGGAAGTGAATAGTATGTGCAAGGACAGATTATTTAAATTGCTTTCTCAAATGGATTAGGCAATTGTACAAAAACAAATAAAACTTACACATTAATTAGAAACAGAATAGAAGGAAATTGATTTTCTGACTGTTGATCCTAAGCAGCTACTCATAAATTTAACAAAGTGGTCTTTGGGGCAACCGACACAATTGATTCTGTAAGTCTAATATCTATACTGTAAATACATGAAGGAAATCAAATCAATGCTCACATCTAGTGAAGTGTCACAAAGTGAAGTTATCTGTCGGTTTGCTTTTATGTGGCTTTACCCCATGGTTAATTTTGTAGTATTGTTGGTTAAACTGTTAGTCGGTCCCTCTAATGCTTGTATTACTTCATGTCAAATACTAACACTTTATTTTATTTTTACGATTTACTGGCCAGGCAGATAGTATTGTCATAATAAATACACCTTCCTCCCAGTTTTACGGGTTGCAAAGAATATTTTAGGAGTGGATAACAAAGCTTTGCAAATGAATGCTTTCTTAAAAATAGCATTGTTTGGGACATCTTGGAAGCTATAATGTGAGAAATGTGTATACTGCCATTGGCTATACACATAAGCTTTGTTCCATTCTGGTGTGGAAATAAATGAATAAATATTGAAATTACACTGCTCCAGAAGTGCATTTTATTTATAATGCATACTCTCCTCAGGCCACTGTCCTTTAAGAAACAGAGTAATATACAGTCCTCTTGTGTTTGAGGCTGTTCTAGGCCTCCTGACCCTACTAAACTATTTACAATTTTTAAAAGATAAGAGGTAATCTGACCGATAACACCTGAAGGCTTATTTAAGCAGTAAGAAGGGGCATGCTTTAGGAAAAACTGGCATAGCTATGGCTAAATATCTCAACATTTCTTCTGATGTTCTGACATTAAATTGAAACTTTCTTAAAGCTAACATATTTTTTTCATTAAGTTTACATTGTTATCAATGCAGGATTATAAAGGGCATTGACTTTGTGTTGTTTTCTAGAAAATTAAACAGAAATAGAATTTTTAATAGGTGATTTTGTTATTAATGTTATCATAAAACTAACCTAACGTGGTTATGTCTTAGAAAGGTCAAGAAGTTAATACCTACACAACCAAATGCTGAAAATCCCACAGGGGGGGAAAAAATGAAGAAGCAAATGTGCTTTCTCAATATGAGAACCTCATTAACATTGAGTAGTGATTTCTACATGTTGGGGAAATAATAAGGAACAGATGTGGAGATGAACAAACTGAAGCACCTAAAATGTCAAATTCTAGCAAAGTAAGTCAGAGGTTCACAATCCTACATGTTAAAATCATTCAGGAAGTCTTTTTAAAAATACCTATAGAACAACACCTTCCCAACTCTACTCCATTCTGATTTAATTGTTCTAGGTCCAGTTAAGGGATCCCTAGACCTTAACATCACTTCAGGTGATGCTAATGACCTACCAGGTTAAAGAAACACCTAAATAAATGTGTTTGATGAAAATCCAATTACGGAAACTAGGACAAAAAATTAGAAAACAATTTTGCTATCTCTATATATGTATGTATGTATGTATGCATGTAGGTATGTATGTGAGTCAGACAGAGCGAGTATCAGTTTTCTTTTTTCATAGTTGAAATATTCGGACTGATTCTGGACTCCTCATTTTTTCTCATTTTCTTTGTAGACACAACGTGAAAATGAAGGATTCAAATATCTGACTGCCGTCAATGGTCAGCGAATTATAGAGCAACATGTCAAGCTAACCCCAAATTACAAAGGACTAGGATTCAATGTGTCTATTACAGCCCCTTAGTTAAGTCTTTCTGCTTGGTGAAGCTCTTATAGAAAAGAAATTACTCACAGTACTGAGATGCATTGTTCATGTCGACTTATGGGATAATAAGTTAGTAGAGAATTATTGTTTTATTTTTTTTCATTTATTTGTACTTTTTGGTGCAAAAAAAAAAAAAACAGCACACATAATGCAGGTTGAGGTAATGCTGTAATAGAATTTCCCAACTAAAGTACTTGCATAATAGCACCACCATTTAATTGGGCAGATTACTGGGGAGAGATTCAGTACACTTATTTCTGTGATAGTTAAAAAAGAGGAAAGAGACTTCTTTGGACTGACATATAAAAGAAAAAAATAAACTTCTGTAGCACATCAATTGTTTTTTACAGCCAAGGTTTGTTTTTTAATAATGCTTATATGGTGAGAATTGGTGCTTGCTGGGCTATGATGTTCCCTTTAGGCTGCCTTCTTTCTCTACTACACCTCTTAAACAAGCTATTCTTACCTCTGTATAGACAAGCAAAACTTGTCCTGCCATGTTACCAAGTTTACCTTAAAGGCAGTTGGCAAAAGAGAAAGTGAATGTCATCCAACACTGTGTGTTACCTGATGGTTATTTATTTGACATGTTTCTATTTCTCCCCAGGCATGCCAATTAAGATAGTTCATCTGCCTGTGTTAGAAAATTGACTTAGAATGGGCTGCTAAAACCAACCACAATGCCCAAGGTCTTGTCTAATAGAGTAACTTGTCCAATTACAGAGTAAGTTGCAGAAACAATAGGGAAAACATGATAAAAATACTTTAATTAGGGCTGTCTCACTAATAGGCTAACTCCTTCCCACAGTGTCTGGACAATAAGATTTAGCTAATCTTTTCATTTCTTCAGGGTAAAGTCTTGTCAGAATCATTATTGTGAGAAGGGCTAGCAGGTGTCTCAAGGCTGCCCATCACACACCTACAAAGTGTTTGTAGCAGGAGCTAGTCTAAACAATCGTAATCTATTAATCTATTATCAACCATAATCTTCACAACACTCCGATAAGGTAGAAATTAGTAGTGCCCCCATTTTATAGGTAAGTAAACACATTGAGGTAAGAGCAGAAAGAAATGATAGTTCAGTTATTTTGGAACTTGAAATAGCTGATTTCAGATAGAGAAAAAATCATTTGCTAAGTATTTATAATTGTAGTGGATTGAATTGTGTCTCCCAAAAAGCTATGTTCAAGTCTTAAATCCTAGTACCCAGGAATGTGTTCTTGTTTTAAAATAGGATATTTGCATATGCAATCAAGCTAAAATGAGGTCATATTGGATTACGGTGTGCCATACATCCAATGACTGACGTTTTACAAGATAAAAAGGGAGAATTTGGAGACAGAAACACAGTCACACACAGAGGGAACATGACCGTGCTAAGATAGAGGCAGAAATTGAAACGATTCAACTAAGGAATGCAGGAAGCTAAAAAGAGACAAGGAAGGATTCTTCCCTAGGGTTTTCAGAAAGATTCTGGCCCTGTTGACAACTGGATCTCAGATTTCTAACCTCAAGAAATTTGAGAAGATAAATTTCTGTTGTTTTAATAGACCTGATTTATAACAATTTGTTATGGCAGCACTGGGAAATTAATACAATCTTATTGTTATGTAGTATTTTTAAAAAGTTAATTACGTGTACACCAAGATAAGGAATTGCACGTTATATCCATCTTCCTTCCTTTACTCCTCCTCAGTGTTTTCCTTCCTGTCTTTCTTCCTCCCATTTTTTGATTTTAGAATCAGAACATTTTTCCCCATGAAATCTGAATATATATGAAATCTACTTACAGATTTATGTCCTTAGTTTTTCAGTGTCTCCCTGATAGAGTGACCAAGATTCTCTATGCACAATACAGTAAATACACAAACTTATGCACAATACAGTAAATTGTTGTTGGGTTACACCTCCCTAGGCTGATAATCAGAGCCCTTTTAAGGTAATTATTCCTAGATTGGGAAATCTTGACATTTCCCGTTTCCTCATCACTCTGCTGCTATAGCAACGGCAATATGGTGCCCAATTCTTGCCATGGCCCATTTCATTTCATTTGGTAGCTCAGAACCAAGACGATAGGCTAAAAACATGGTGCGGAGTATGGAATTACAACACCACAACTTCATACCCAGATGCTAGATAAAAAACCTTGGTTCAATTGTTTCCTGCATCCTTTCTGTTTATCTTCCAACTGCAAGTGATCTAATATTGTCATTTGATCTAAGTTATTACCATAATACCTAAGGCCAAGAAAACATCTGAAGTCCTTTTATTTTACTTTTATTTCCACATGTACACTGGTAAATGTTTTGTTCCTAACACTAGTACCTATGTAAATCTTTCAGTTTGAGGCATTGTAGTTCCCTATAATCCCACTATCAAGGGGCTAGTTGAAGGTGTCCAAATTCTTCTGCTTCGCCACTCCCTTACTGAGTTCATCATTTTTCTTCATCCTCCTTCATTTTTCTACCCTTACTCTTTCTAACGCAAAAAAATTCCCTCAGCATTCAAATAAGCTCACATCATTCAGACTTTTGACATCATTTTTTCTCAGATTTGAATTATTTTTCCTTTGAGTAGATTTTGTTATTTCTCTGAAGAGTCTTCCACATGTGATGCCTACTCTACTTCCCTCTAATTCACTTCTCAATCCCTTTTCACCACACACTGAAACTGCTCCGCTAGCATCATCTCTCCATTCCTCTTCATCTCTGCCTCTCCTGCAGGGTTTCTTCCTTTGCTTTCATCCTCCTCTGTCTGTATCACATATCTGTCTTGGAATACAGTGAAATTAAGTTACAAAAGAAGGTATTGTGAGAGAGATAGGGAGCATAAAAGGACTCTTGATTTGGAGACAGCAAGTGGAAAAAGAGGGCTTAAACCTGAGTGTATTTTCCCCTAGTGACCTCAGAAGGTTGTGTCCTTTGTGACCGTGAGACCATCAATCACTGTATTCATACCTTTTGAGTTTGCAATGATAAGTTAAATAGAAGAGGCACACCTAAAACCCTACCTCTACCCTTTCACATATGTTTGCAGAAATGACCGTGTGTGTGTGTGTGTGTGTGTGTAAAATGCATGATGTGGTAATTAGTTTTCAATAACAGAATGTATTGAGACATTTTAAAAATATTTCACTCTATATTTTTTATCTTGGAGAAATCATGTAGTCTTATGATTTAAAGTACTACCTGCAACCTGATAAGTCCAAAATATGTCTTTAGCCTACATCTTCCTTCCAATCTATCAACTGTAATAGCTTTTATGATACAACAACTTGACTAGGCTTCAGTTTCAGGTTATTCAATCAAACTTCTACTAGGTGTTACTGTGAAGGGATTTGGCAGATATAATTAAAGTCCCCAATCAGTCGAATTTAAGTAAAAGAGACTGGATAAACTGCATGGGCCTGATTTAATCATCTAGATGGATTCAAAGCACAAATTTTTGAGAAAGAGAGTGGAGAATGTCAATAGATTTTGAACTTGCTTTGTTAGCTCCAATCCTTAAAATCATGTAAGCCAATTTATTATAATAAATCTCTCTCTGTGTCTGTCTGGATATTTATATATTATTGAATTTTCCAAACTTCATCCAGTTATTGGTTTCTACTTTCACACCATTGTGCTCAGAAACAACGGTTAGTACAATTTTAATCTTAAACTTGTTCACACTTGTTTTGTGGCCTATCATATGGTCTATGCTGGAGAATGTTCCATGCTCACTAGAGAAGAATGTGTATTCTACCATTATTGACGAAAAACTTTCTTTATATCTGTTAGGTCCATTTTGTCTAAAGTACAGTTCAATTCCAGTGTTTCGTTATTAATTTTCTCTCTGGTTGATCTTCCCATTATTGCAAGCAGGGTATTGAAGTTCTCTACTATTATTGCATTGCTATCTATTTTTTCCTTTATGACAACCAATATTTACATAATACATTTAGGTGCTCCAATTTTGGGTGCATATATATTTAAAATTGTTATGTCCTCTTGGTAAGTTGAGCCCTTTATCATTAAATAATTGTATTCTTTGCTTTTTTATGGTTTTTGACATAAAGAATACTGCATCTGATGTAAAAATAGCCACTTCTGCTCTCTTTTGGTTATAATTTGCATCAGATATATTATTTCATCCCTTCACATTTAGCCTACATGTGCCCTTAAGGCTAAAATGTGTTTCCTATAAGCAGCATATATTTGGATCATGTTTCTTAATCCATTAAGCCACTTGATGTCTTTTGATTGGAGAATTTAATCTATTTACATTCCAAGTAATTAGTGATAATTAAGGATTTACTACTGCACTGCCATTTTGTTAATTGTTTTCTGGTTATTTTATAGATCCTTGGTTTCTTTCTCTCTTGTTTTTTATCTTTGTAATTTGGTGATTCTCTGTAATACTGTTTCAGTACTTTCCTCTTTATCATTTGTGTCTCTACTATAGTCCATCATGGTTGCCATGAGGGTTACATAAAACATCTTATAATTATACTAGGCTATTTTACCCTGAAAACAACTTAACTTTAGTTGCATACAAAACCTGGACATTTATCCTCCCCCCACCCACCCACAATTTTTTCTTTTTTGATTTAAACATTTACATCTTTTTATATTATGTATTTTTCAACAACTTATTATAGCTGTCATTATTTTGACTATTTTGACTTTTAACCTTCATTCTGTCTGTCTGTCTTCTATCATCTGTGTATCTCTATATTTATGATTTACAGAGCACTATATTGGTATTAGAGTAGTCTGGATACGACAAAATATTTACTTTTTCTTTTATATGTTTTCATGTTAGTAATTAGCATTATTTTGTTTTTACTTGAAGGATTCTCGTGGACATTTCTTGTAAGACAGTTGTAGTGGTGTTGAATTTCCTCAATTTTTGCTTATCTGGGAGTTTATTACTCTTTCACTTTTGAAGGATAGCATTCCTAGGTATAATATTCTTGACTGACAGATTTTTTTTTTCTTTTAGCACTTGAAATATATCATCCCATTCTCTTCTGGTTTGTAAGATTTCTGCTGAGAAATACACTGAAATTCTAGTGAATTCCCATGTATATGATTTGACACTTTTCTCTTGCTGCTTTTAAAATTTGCTCTTGGTCTTTGATTTTGACAGTTTAATTATAAAGTGCCTTAGGAAGGACATATTCCAGTTAAATCTTTTTGGGAATCACTGAGCTTCATGGATCTGGATGTCCATGTCTCTCTCAAGACTTGTGAAGTTTTTTTTTTTTTCTTTGAGATGGAATCTCACTCTGTCGCCCAGCTGGAGTTCAGTGGCACAATTTCAGCACACTGCAACCTCTGCTTCCCATGTCAAGTGATTCTCCTGCCTCAGCCTCCCGAGTAGCTGGGACTACAGGCACACGCCACCATGCCCTGGTAATTTTTGTGTTTTTAGTAGAGACAAGGTTTCACCATGTTAGCCAGGATAGTCTCTATCTCTTGACCTCGTGATCTGCCCGCCTCGGCCTCCGAAAGTGCTGGGATTACAGGGGTGATCCACTGGGCCCAGCCGACTTGGGAAATTTTTAACAATAGTTTGACCAATAAGCTTTCTGCCCCTATCTTTGTCTCTTTTTCTTCTTTAACTCTAATATTGTGAATGTTTGTTTGCTTAGTGGGTTCTGTTAAGTCCCACAGGATGTTCTCACTCTTTTTTCTTTTTTTCTTTTTTTTTCACTCTGACTGGGTAATTTTTAGAAATGTATCTCCAAGTTTAGAGATTCTTATGTTTGATTTAGTCTCTTGTTGAAGCTATTATGTATTTTAATTTTTCTCATTGAATTCTTCAGCTCCAAGATTTCAGCTTAGTTATTTCTTATGATAATTATTTCTTTGTTGAATTTCTCATTCAGATCATGAATTATTTTCCTGATTTTGTTTGATTGTCTATCTGTATTATCTTATATCTTGGTGAGTTTCCATAAGATCATTTTTTAAATTTCTTCTCAGGCTAGGGGTGTCAGTTACCAGAGAATTTTTGTGTTCCTTTGGTGGTGCCGTGTTTTCTTGCTCTTTCTTGTTTCTTGTGTCCCTGCATTGATGTCTGCATATCTGATGAAACAATAATCCCTTTCAAACTTTACAGAGTATATTTCTCAGGGAAAATCTTGCACCTGTAGATGGATCTTAGTTTGCCAGTTGAAAAAGGTATGGTGGCTCTGATTCTGAGTGGATGCAGTTGTATATTTTCTTCTTTTTTTTTTTTTTTTTTTTGAGACAGAGTCTCGCTCTGTCACCCAGGCTGGAGTGCAGTGGCGCAATCTCGGCTCACTGCAATCTCCGCCTCCCGGGTTCACGCCATTCTCCTGCCTCAGCCTCTCCGAGTAGCTGGGACTACAGGCGCCTGCCACCACGCCCGGCTAATTTTTTTTTTTTTTTGTATTTTTTAGTAGGGACGGGGTTTCACCGTGGTCTCGATCTCCTGACCTCCTGATCCGCCCGCCTCGGCCTCCCAAAGTGCTGGGATTACAAGCGTGAGCCACCGCGCCCGGCGTATATTTTCAATACAGCTTCTTCAGCTGCAATTCACATCAGTGATGACTATGGGTGTCTTAGTGGCCTAGACTGTAGGGGTTTGTGGCCACAGTGGTGGCAGCATAGGTTATTATGGTCCTTGGTGAAACGGGCTTTTGGAGTCCTCCTGTTTTCATTTTCCTCACAATGTGAAGTATTAGTTGAAAGGACTCTTCTTGGTGTTGAGTCGGACACAGTTTATAAGCAGTTGCAGCAACGATGAGTTCCAGGGCACAGGTGCTCAGAGCAGCTCTGAAGACAGGGTGTTGGGGTTGTTGGTCTTATGAAACTACTTTGCCATCTGGGTCTTGGTGTGAAAGTTTACTCTTTAAGGCAGGGTTGAATGGAGATTGCTCACAAAGCCAGCATCTGTGATGCTGATGCACTCCCTGGTAGCTGGGTTGCTGTGACTCGAAACCTGGGAGGCAGGGCACAGCACTGGCTTAGCTTTGGGAAAGAAGGGATGCTTTGGACGTTTATGCATGGGGAGCAGGATGTGGCTGCAACTTGGGAACCAGAGTCAATAGGGCACAGTGGCAACTCAGGTCTGGCGAATGAGGAAACACCTTGTGGTGACTCCGGACCCTGGGATGGTGGGAAACAGCAGTATCCTGGACACTGTGAAGCGAGGTACAGTGGTAGCAAAAATCCCAGGATGTTGTAGTATAGCTGTTGCTTGGTCCCTAGTGGCATGGAGCAGCACAGCCATAATTCTATTTCCCCAGGGAGATGCGTATCTCATCAGCTCAGATTTTAAGGGGCTAGCCTAATTCCAGGGAAGTGGGGGTACTACAGTTTTTGGCCTATGGGGCTGTATGTTTCAGCTCAGTTGATGCTCTGTTTCCCTGAGACACAACGTACCACATCAGCTCCTCTCTGGGATGAGCAGCTGCTCAGCTCTGCTAGGGCACCAGTTCCCTGATAGGTTATGCTTAGTTTCAGCTCAGACCTGGGGGGCATTACTGCTGCGAGAGGGCAAGGCACTAATTTCCCAGAATGCAGGGTGCTGCTTTAGCTCAGGTATTGAGGGACATGCATGTTCTGAGAAGCCGAGGCACTATTTCTCTGAGAGACAGGATGCTGCTTCAGTGTAGGCACTGGGGAATGTGACTGCTCCAGGCAGCCAAGGCACCACTTCCCTTTATCTTAGGTCCTGAGTGTCAGGGTGTAGCAGTTACTGGGTGGTGTAGATGGAGCAGCTACGTAGCAGCTGGGACCCATTAAGAAGGGCGTAGAGCAGCTCTGCTTAGGAATGGTGGACTACCAGGCAGGTGTGCTTCAGCATCAGCAAAGCCTCGGGGATGGGAGGATAATGTGGTTACTCACTTGACAGTGCAGAGCACACTTCGGCGTGGTCCCGTTGCCAACACGGCATAGCACAGTAGTTCCGTGGGTCAAAGGGATCAGGGAACAGCATCAGCTCCATCCACGGGCTGGGGGTAGGGAGGTAGCACAGCTGTGTTGACTTCAAGCAGCTCTCTCAGCTAGGCTTAGTACCTGTGAGAACTGCAGGAGTCCCCGGTGGTGAAAACTGTCAGTGTCCAGGGGAGTTATGAGAGTTCCTGTTGAGCTCTTGCTTACCTTTTCCCCAGAGGCAGAAGTCGCTCCTGGCTCTGAACTGATTCCAGCTATGGAACAGGATGGCACAGGGAAGGGGTTTCCTCCTAGTCTCCATGTGACCGTCTTGAATTTCTGTGCACCACAGGATTTCTGTAAATCCTTTGGGGTACTCTGACTCTCTCCTTTTGTTATTTTCAGAGGAATGTAGTTGTTCATTTATTGTTTTGGTTATCTTTGTTGGAGGGGACAAGTGCCAGAGGCTTTTATTCAGTCATCTTGCTGACATCCCTCTCTTCAACACCTCAATTCCTTTTCAAATTTATAATTTTTACACTGCCTTTTCCCCTATTGTAATGTAAATCTTGCTTTCCCACTGACTTTCATCTCAATTTTCAAACTTATTAAGGTATCCTCTATCCAAAAAAGTTAACATTTCTGACCTGCTTTCTTGTTAAATTACTGCCATATTTTTTTCTTATTTTTTCCAAGAAAGTTATTGAAAGATTTGTCTGTACTTACAGCCTCAATTTTCTCTGATTGCTTTCATTTTTCAACCAACTATAATCTAGACCTCTGGTTGATTTGGTTCTTGTGCAAAATGACATTTCCAAAATACCTGGCCAAAATAAACATAAAAATAAAAATAGCAGCTGGCATTTATGTTAATCGTTTCCTCCTTTTTGTTAGTCTCATTTGATTCTGTATTCTTACTGCTTTTTTTTTTAGTTTTCTTCTTACTTCTTAGGAGTGCTGCTTAGTCACTCTCCAAAGTCCCTTTCCTTGCTTTTTCTTATTAGCTTTCACCCAATATTTCACATTCATGTTCATTATTTTGAAATGTGTATCTCTAAACATGAATTGCTTCTGTTTTCCAGATAATTTTTAATTAATAACAAGACATTTTCAGTGTTAGTCCTGCTAGAAACAAACTTACGTACCTGAGACTGAAATTACTATCTTCTCTATTAGACCTGATTTTTCATGTATTCTCTCCTCAGGTGATATATATCTATCAGATGGTAAATCTTGAAAACAACTTTGGCTTATTCTGCTTTATTTGTGCAGCTTCCAATTATTAACTAAGTACTATTAACCCGCATCTAAAATGTTTTTCAAATGGGTTTCTTTTTCTTTCTCTTCTTCCTCTTCTCTCTCCCACTCCCCCAACTGCTAAAGTTCAAGTTCCATCATTTCTTGCCTGTATTAGCACAATAAACTTTTAACATGATACCCCATGATACAGTCTAAATTTCACATTGACCGTATTCACTCTGAATTTAGCACTGTAACTGTACTTATTTTAAAATATTGTCATATCTTAATGTTTATTCCACCAAACTTCAATTTACTTTATATTCTTAAAACACAGCACAAGGTCAACTTCTCTTTGTAGATATTCAATAATCATTTATTTGGTTGTAGTGACTTAGGTATTAAATGGGAAAGCAGAAGTTTAGTTTTTAGTTAGTGTAATTCCAAAGTTCATTTTCTTTGTATTAAATCAAAATAAAAAATTGTATCAGAGTGTTAGAAAGAAATTTTCAGGCACTCTCTGGGAAAGAGTAAATATTTAACCAATTTACAGTTCCTTTCACAACTTGAAAGCTCTATAATGAGAAATGAAGTTCAGGATGGTAACACTGACATTAATAATAATAGCAAATATTTTTAACCCCCACAGGGAGAACACTGAACTTTACCTTATGCCATTTTATCTATAACATAGCTCTGTGTGGTAAGTAACAGTGCATCATTTATGGCAAAAATTTCTAGCTATTCAATAAATAAATTTTTGTTCTTTCTAGCCACTTAACCAAACAAAGTCTCAACCTACTTACAGTTAGGTGTGATGAAGTAATTAAATTTTAGCCAGTGGAATAATGAACAGAAGTGGTATGTGATTGACAGAAACAACTTTCATGGTTGATCTTGCATGCTCTTTTCTTCTCTCAAATAACTGAAGAGCAGCATTCACACAACATTGGTAGTTAGAAATTGAAGATAGTTCCTCTACCAACTAATGTTTCACACTTCTCCCTACTATCCATTCCTGGATGACTAGGAACATTTGTTTTAGACTTTTACTGAGTAAGAAATATAAGTATAGTATATAAGCTTAGATACGAAGTGAAGAGTGAAGCCTCGATTTGAACGCATATTTGTTCAAGTGTAGAAGTCACGACTCAACAGTAGTACTTTGACATTCAAGGAAAAAAAAAACAACTAATACATATTTTCAAGTATTTTTCAAAGCTAGATTTTAAAAATAGAACCAGTGAGTTCTATTTTCAACCTTCTCTTAGCCAGGAAATTACTTGGAAGAAAACAATCAAACAAAAAATTTTCAGTTAGTTGGCATTGTCCTACGGTCTTTACATGCTGCTAAATTATCATGTATATAAGGGAATTTATCTTGTTATCTTGCCCTTGTTAAGTCATCACACAAGTATTTGCTAAAATTCTTCCATGAGGAGAAGGTGAACCAATGATCCTGTGTTTTTTGTTTTTTGTTTTTACGAAATCAAATTAACTTCATTTTCCATTCAAATCTATAATTCCTCTTACTGATTTCTTTGGATATGTTTGTGAATTGACACAAAATTTTAAGAAAATTTTATAGTTTTAGTAGGGAAAAGCTCTAAGGAAAAACTATTTTTAAAACATCATTAAATGCTCATAGTTACATTGATATACAACCACTATCTGACTAGCTCTCTTAGACCAAATTTATATTTTGATCAGATTTCAAAACAAATATTCAAGTTAAACTATATTAGCTAGCAATATTAGATAGAGACAGAGATTTTTAATTTAAGACGTAGGAAATGACATCTTAGCTTCGCTTTTCTTTTGTTTTTACATGTTACTTTTAACTGATACTCCCTTCTTAAAAGGAGTTATTTGGAGATGGCATATAGCAGAGAATATTTTCATTAGTGTGTCAAGGATGGAAATACTCATTTTGGAGAGTAGTCAGACAAGTTTTTCTTCTCCCCTGCATAACGGAAACATGTGCTTACTATTAATTCTACCGTCTACCTCAAGTTGGGGGAACATTTGGATTTGTTTTTTTTTTTTCTGGAGATTAAGGCACATTTCTGGAGAGAAATCCAATATTAACTGAGAGTCCTTATCAAAGTCAGGATGACTAATTATATACGTAAATAGCTTTTATTGTATTCTGTAATAAAATGCCCCCCCCAATTTTTTTCTAGGAATTACCATCAAATATAACAGAAAGTAGATTATCTAGTTTCTGCACATACAAAGTAGATCATCCTATTTCTGCATCCCACCTGTGCAGCTGTCTAAGTGCAGTGTGGTGGCTCATGCCTGTTAGGCCAGAACTTTGGGAGGCCAAGGCAGGAGGATGGCTTGAAGCCAGGAGTTTGAGACCAGCCTGGGCAACAGAGTGAGACCCCATCTGTGCAAAAAAAGAAAAAAAAAAGGAAAAGGAAAAGAAAAAAAAAATTGCCAGGTGTGGTGGTTTACACTTGTAGTCCTATCTACAAGGGAGGTTGGAGCCAGAGGATTGCTTGAGCCCAGGAGTTTGAGGTTACAGTGACCCAGGATAGTGCCACTGCACTCCAACCTGGGAGACAAAGCAAGAACCTTTCTCTAAATAAAATAAAATAAAATAAAATAAAATAAAGTAAGTAATTATTTAATGTTTTACATTAAATATTCTTATGTGAAAAATAACTAGAAGCTATGTTTTATGTTTATGTTTTTAAAAAGTTATCTTTAAGCAATTTATTTTTCTCCTACCGCAAAAGATCAGAGCTCATATATTTGCTATATGATCGTCTAGTTCGTGTTATTTCTTAATGAAAGTGGTACTCCCTGAAAACTTTGGCATGCTTGTCTGTAGAATATCAAATGCTACCACTTGTTTAATCAATAGTTTTGATTTAGAGGAGAAGAAATATAGAATTAGATTGTGATTGTATTTGTCCATAAAAATGTTCACTTATCATTAAAAGTTTATGATTTCTGTTTGGTTAGAGAACTTTTAAAAAGAGTTTTTCATTTAATTAATTTTTTTTTAAAGACAGGATCTTGCTATGTTGTCTAGGCTGAACTCAAAGTTCTAGGCTCAAGTGATCCTTCCATCTCAGCCTCTTGAGCAGCTGGTACTACAGGCATGTGCCATGGTGCCAGGCTCCTAAAGGACTTTTGTTAATAATTCTTTGCAAATGTATTCTATACTTCAAACCTAATGAGAAACTTGGATTAGCATTATCAGTTGGTAGTGTGGTTCTCAGTATTCTTCAGTGCATCTTAATTGTTCTAAATATTGCTTAAAGCCTAGCTCGTCACAAAAATGTGAAAAATATGATTAAGTTTTTTATTTCTCTCCTATGATGACAAAACAAATTCCTAACTGACAGTATAAAGTCTATTCTTTTCTTTGTAAATACACATGTTCAGAAAAATCTTTGTTTCAAAGTTAATTTATTTTGTTATTTTTAGAAAGGAGAAACACCTGGAAAAACTGTGAATTCTAATTACATATAATAATAATTGTAAAGAATTGTAAAGAATCAATTTCTTCATTCTCCAAAAGTAGACTTGTGTATAATATTGCTGTTTCTAAGTAAATTTGAAAAACAAAAACAGCCAAAAGTTCAGTGTTTAAGTATCAATTATTAACATGAGTATTATTTCCAATAAATTGCACTTTTTAAAAAATATTCAGATTCTAGGCTAATTATGCTCCTCTCACTCATTACCCTAGGACTTTCTTTCTTGTTCTTATTATCTATTTTAAAATTAACAGTGGTAAAAGTAAAATATAATATGGAAGGTATATTCTGTTAAAGTAAAAATATCAAACATTCTAAAGTCACATAAATGTAGATACTAAACTATAAAAATTTTTGAAAATGTGCTATGCTTCTTTAATATAAATGAATACTTCTTTTCTGTGAATCATTTTTAAAGCATTGATATTTCATATTAGCATTGGCCTTCTATTTTCTGACCTTCTGAAAAGACTTTACATCCAAACTGACTGGGTTTCAATTGTTATCACCTTTAAGAAGACATTATTTCATCTCATTCTATTTTGTGTCTAGAAGTTCTCGGAAAAACATGAAAAAAATAACTTATTAATTTATCTTCAAATAGGTGACTCACATAGGTGATGAACCTACAAGAACATATAATTGTGCTTTCCAAAATAATTTTCTTCTAATATTGCTTCTTTTATATGATGACTAGTTTCAACTTTTAATGACATTCCTTATATAAATGACTTTTCAAAAAGACACTCTTATACTTTGTAGGAGCAATTAACTTCCTGCTGAATGTCTGTTTTAAAAATAAATTTTGCAATATTTATTTACAGGCATTCAATAAAAAACTCTTCACTTTATTAAAAAATTCAAGATATGCCAGGGCACAGTGGCCCACGCCTGTAATCCCAGCACTTTGGGAGGCCGAGGTCGGTGGATCACGAGGTCAGGAGATCGAGACCATCCTGGCTAACACGATGAAACTCCGTCTCTACTAAAAATACAAAAAATTAACCCGGCGTGGTGGCAGTGCCTGTAGTCCCAGCTACTCGGGAGGCTGAGGCAGGAGAATGGTGGGAACCCGGGAGGCGGAGCTTGCAGTGAGCCTAGATCGCGCCACTGCACTGCAGCCTGGGCGACAGAGTGAGACTCTGTCTCAAAAAAAAAAAAAAAAAAAAAAAATTCAAGATATGTAGAAAGTCCAACTTGATGTTGTCCAAGAAAACATTCCGCAGTGCTGGAATTGTTTACATCTTCACTGTCCCATATCGTAGCTTACTGCAACATGGTCCTATTGATTACCTGAAATTTTTTTTGCAATTGAGAAGCTGAATTTTTAATTTAATTTAATTTTTATTATTTTAAATTGTAATAGTTTTGATTACTAAAATGGTCACTACCATATAGGATAGTGCAGATACAAAACCTTACATCAACTATTTGACATTCCTGTTTCTCCTGATATTTTCCCAAAACTATGCAGATAGTTTTATTAGCATATAAAACAATATTGAAGGGAACACAACTGTCAGCACTATTATTTTAAAAAATGGTCAGGTTTGAACTATATAGTATGAAAACTTTTAAAATACTTTCTCTTTAATATCAAAGTTCTATTTTCAAGTAAGTGACTCGAATGATGAGAGCCTACAAGGACACATATAATAATGTAACCCGAAATAATTTTCTCCCATAATTGTTTCTTTTATATGATCACTACTTTCAACTTTTAATGACATTCCCTTTATAAATAAATGATTTTTCACAAAGACATCCATTACACTTTCTAGGACCAATTGACTTCTTGCTGAATGACTGCTTTTAAAAATACATTTTTCAAGTATTTATTTCAAGGCTTTTAATGATGAAGTCTTCACTTGATTAAAATACATGTTTCATTTGTTGGTATTTTGAGAATGACAGGCATGCTTTTATATAGCTAAAATAATTTATAAAACCTGTCACAAAATTGAGACATTTATTATTGTGTATGTAAGGAAATTCCAATCACAAAATTGTCCCAAAGTGTCTGTGAACTGTGGGTGGAGTAATTGGCTGTTATTTTGAACATATTCCCCATATTAGTGATTGATTATTATCTTAGATTTAATAAAAGAATTTAAATTTCCATTTTCAGAGTTTTAAAACTGTATTATCTTTTATGGCTTATTGTAGTCATGTTATATGTACTATTGCTACACTATTTTATTCCAGTGATAAATTTTAAAGTTTCTATTTCTGTAAGATAGAAATACAAGAAAAAGGCCGGGCGCAATGGATCATGCCTGTAATCCCAGCACTTTGGGAGGCCGAGGCAGGCGGATCATGAGGTCAGGAGATCGAGACCATCCTGGCTAACAGGGTGAAACCCCGTCTCTACTAAAAATACAAAAAATTAGCCGGGCGTGGTGGTGGGTGCCTGTAGTCCCAGCTACTCGGGAGGCTGAGGGAGGAGAATGGCATGAACCCGGGAGGCAGAGCTTGCAGTGAGCCGAGATCGCACCACTGCACTCCAGCCTGGGCGACAGCGAGACGCTGTCTCAAAAAAAAAAAAAAAAAAAAAGAAATACAAGAAAAAGAAAATAAACTGATTGACATAAAGTTGAAAAATATAAAGAATCACTGTTTTTAGTCATATTAAAGATACTTATCAGATAAAGAATTGCTATTTTTAGTCATGGTAAATATACTTTGATGATTTTATTTGCCTAAGGAAATAAAGTTGAGTCTAACATTGGAAGAATTTTTATCTCCTATTTTAAAGAATGTACCTTAAGGGCCAGCACACAAGTATGTAAACTACTTTATATATGTATTATTTAGGACATGGATTAGCTAAAAAATACTTTACAATGTTAGAAATAAACTTGCATATAATGTGCATAGGAGGCATTAGAAAAACTGGATTTTGTACTGTTGCCGCATGCTGTGAGTGTAATTGTAGATAGTTTAATAGATTTATTTTAGCATTTAGGCTAAATCTTTCATATTTAATTCTACAACAAGAAATAAAAAATTGCTCACTGCTGTAAAATGTCATACTTTTACAGTTAGATGTATTAGTATTAATAAAGAAAAAGTAGTCATTGATTCAGAAAAGTAAATCATATTAAGTTGAACACACTGATATTTTAAAATAATTATCTGTATTCACAAGTTTCTATTAATTTTTTCTAATTAAAAACATACAATATGCAATCATAGGCAAAGGTCAGTCTTATTTTAATTATTTTCCCCACTTAATTAGACATCTATTTCTCTGCAGATGGGAGTTTGCAAGATTAAAATACTTAGTATTTAAAGGTCATGTATTAAACCCAAGTGAAGGGCATTATATATTAACTTATATTACTAATATAGGATATACGTATATATGTGTATCTATAAGGTGAAAAAAAGAGAATAAATTTACTTAAAGCATTGTAAAAAAATAGACATTTTAATACTGGGTTTTTTCCTTTCACTTCTGCCTCTATTTTAAATGGGCATTAAGTAAAAGCAAGCACAGAGAGAGAATGGCCAAACCAGTGTCAAAACTGATAAAAAATGATATATATAAGAGATGTCTTAAATATATATATAACATATACATATATATGATTTTGATGTATATTATATATGTGATTTTTTGAGCTATCTCATCTATGCTTGCTACCTGTAGAACCTGGAATTATATACTTGCAAATTTACTTTCAACATCTGAAAGATTTATCACAACGTGAAATTTGTGTTCAAATGGTCAGAATACACAGCACGAAGTCTCAAGTTTCTCCAATGATGTTCGATCAATCCTATCTTGAATCCAATGTTTTAGATATAGTGTATTGTGGAGAAGATTGACTATAATGTAACATTAGAAAGCATAACTCTATCTTTTGTCTTAAAAGTTAAAACCATTCGAAGACAGCACCAAGAGGAAGGGAGGCATTTTACAAGCATTGTTGTCAAAGGGCCACGGGAACAGCCAGTAAATAATGGGGGCAGATGCTGAAAGAAGAATCCCAAATCTAAATGATAGAGTAGAAAATGTGCCTCATTAGAAGTACACAGGAGGAAAACAAAAAGGGAAAGAAAGAGAAGGTCAACACCTTGGGAGGATAGGATTGGATTCAGTTGACTTTGATAAATTGAAGAAGTTATGAAAAACAAATGGAACTGACATTCGATAGGAGCAAGTATGGCGTAACGCAATCAAGACAGAGAAAGGGGTTGCATGAAAACAATGAGCAGTAAGATATTGAGGTGTGTAACATTCATCGCATTCTCAAGTAGGAAGGGGAAAGTGGAGGCCATTTTGCAAACGAGTAAACAGGTGTAGGGCGCCTTCACAACTCACCAGTAGAAGAACTAAGATTATAATTACCTCTAATCTATTAGCTTAATCATTTCCCCTGATCACCATACTGTCTTGAACTCTAACAGGAAATGGTCTAAGGAATCATAATTGATTAACAGAACTGACTCCACTCCTCAACATCCAATCCAAGAGCGAATCTTTCAGCACCATTAAACATGTATTCTAAATGTCTTTACTTCTCTCATTTCTGGTACTTCTGTACCAGTGCAAGACACCATCACCTCACTCTGCCCTGATGTCTGTTTTTCAGACACCAGATTAAGTGGTTTCTCCCCCTGATATCCTTTGTTTATAAAACCTACAGTGGGCTTAACGGCATTAGAATAAAAAACAAACCTCTGGATGTTGCCAATGGTTCTTTATATGATCAGTTCCCTTCCGCCCCCAACACTGCCTGTCTACATTTGCATCAGCTTTCTTTCTTTTTCTAGAAGTTATGTTTGCATTTTCCTCACAATGAAATGCTTTCTCTTCCCTAACTAAAAAGCCTTGAAATGACATGAGGAATATCCAGTGTGGCCAAGGAATCTAATACTATCCTTTATTATTACATTTTGATGAAAAAGTTGAGGTTTGGTGTGGAAAATAATGTACTCATATGTTTTTAAAATGTTGAAAATTGAAAATAAACGTACTAGCAATCACATTCCCTATGTAACTCAGCTAACTTGTGAGCGACTGAGAAGAAAGCGTAGTTTCTTTTCCAAGTATGAATGCATCTGTATTCAAGGTCATATTTTGTTTGAGCTTTGTCACTTTTCACATGAAATTAATTTTTCTTTGCTGACTATTGTCATAATAATTGGATATCCCCTCCATGGAAAGCAATTCTTTGATGCTCCAGTCAGATCTCTGCATTTAAATAAAAAATTAACAGAGCAGAAAACAGAAGAAAAACGTGTACTCTGAAGAGGTGTTGCGTGCTGCCTTTGACTCTGGGTGAGCATATGTTCTGCAGAGGTAGAGTCAGCTCACTGATGTCTACCATTCCCTCTGTTTGGTGCCGAAGGTAGCAATTATCAGGAACCATGTATTTTTCCTACCTCATACTATTTCTTTGCTTAAACTCTCAAAGCTTTGGAAACTGTTCAAGAAAGGACCGGTCCAGGGAAGCTGAGAGATACTCATTATATAAGCAAAATAGTTCATTAAACATAAGCTGAATGTAAGACTGTGACTGCAGGCAGCTGTCTGGTCATGCTTTGCCACAGCCAGGTAATTTTAAAGTTGGTATAAATTAAGTAAGTTCTTTTTGTGGCAGTATCTTCTGGACTCAGGCATATTTCAAGAGGGCAGGAAAATAATTAATTTTGGACTCTTAAATATTCAGTACCTGTGAACACTGTGTTGGAACAATTTATAGAAAACAATCTTTTTATGATTTTCAGTTGGATGGGTGAGAAATATCAACTATAGTTCTAATAATTGTCAGCAATAGAGTCAAACAGATAATAAATATGCATTTTGAAAAAAAGTTTCAGGGAGAAAACTCTTCTTTTTCTTTCTTGTTTTATGAATGACAAGGTGTCATCCTGCTTAGTCTGTGTCATGCCAGAGTATGGCTAGATATGAAATACTGTGTCAAGTTTGGGATGAAAAATAATAGTGATATAACTATTCTACTTAGTTTGCATAATCTATTTAGGTAAACCAGTTAAAATTATTTAATTCCAAATATTCAAAACGTTTAAACTATAATTTTGTTTTTATTTTGCTAATTTTTCCAACATTTTTATATATTTTATTATATTTTTGTGATCATTATTAAATATTCTAGGCAAATATTTTAATTTTTTATTTTATAAGGGTATAATTGATAAAGATTGTATAACATAACATACATGATGTTTTGATATAAATATACATTGTGAAATGTTTGAATCAAGCTAGTCAACATATGCATCCTCTCACATACTTAACATTTTTTTGTTTTTGCGGTCAAAATGTTTAACATCTATTCTCTTAGCAATTTCCAAGTATAAAGTATGTAATAATTAACTATAGTTTCTATGCTGTGCAATAGATCTGCAGAATTTATTCATCCTAACTAAAACTTTGACCAACTTCTCTCAATCTCCCAATCTTTCCTAGACCCTGGCAACCACTATTCTACCCTGTGCTTCTATGAGCTTGACATTTTAGATTCCACATGTAAGTGAGATCATGCATTTATTTGTCTTTCTGTATCTGGCTTATTTCACTTATCAGTGTTTTTTAGATTCAGCCATGATGTCATAGATGGTAGAATTCCCTTCACTGTTAAAGCTAAATGCTATTCTATTGCACATATACAATATTTTCTTTAACCATCCTTTTGCTGATAGGCACTTAGTTTGATTCCATATCTTGGCTACTGTGAATAATGCTGCAATGAACATGGGAGTGCGATCTCTTTGACATAATGATTACATTTTCTTTGGATATAGACCCAGAAGTGAGATTGCTGAGTCCTATAATGATTCTATTTTAATGTTTTGATGAACTTCCACACTGTTTCCCAAATTGGCTGTACAAATTTACATTCCTATCGTAAGTGTACAAGTGTTCTCTTCTGTCCATATATTCACCAACTGCTATCTTTTGTGTTTTTGATAATGGCTATTGTAACAAATGTGGAGTTAGATCTTTTTGCGGCTTTAATTTATACTTTCCTGATAATTAGTGATGTTAAGTACTTTTTCATGTATCTGTTGAGCATTGGTATGTCTGTTTTGAGAAATGACTATGATTTTATGCTTGGAGGGAACACTAGATATAATTTAGCACCTTATTTCCCAAATTGAATTCTGTAAAATCTCAAAACTATGAGCAAAAATTTTTAAAAATTGTCTGAATGTTTTAGATATTTAGAATTGAACCGTTTAAACTGATTTATCCAAGGCATGACTCCACAGATTTACTACCATCATGCTCATCAGATTAGCAACAATTTCTAAGTTGATTTGCCATGGTACTGCCAGTAACATCTTGAGAGATCCAGTTTTTATTTAAATTAAAACTCAGTCAGTAAAATATTGCTAAATCACAAAGCTTTTGCTGTACAGCAAAGGAAGTGAGGTCCAGGGAGGTTAATTGGCTGAGCCAAAGACAAAGAGGGAATTACTGACAGTACCATGTTTTTTGGTTTTAGATCACTAGTATTTCCCCGGCACTCCTTTTTTTTTTTTTTTTTTTGTCAATTCAGATGACCAGCACTATTGCCACTAACCTTAAATGCCATGCTACCAGGCAGGAAGAAGCATCGACATGAGTCAACCCCTCAAAGAGTTTTTGGACAGAAGGGCAGATGTGCTTGTCAGCTGCCTTGGATGTTCGCTCAGATGCATCTCTAGTAATTATCTTTTGCAAGGTTATGTACAGAGAAAAATTTAGCTTCTATGGCAAATTCAAAACACTTCTCCCTATACTCTTTCTATGTATATGCACACACATACACACAAACCTGCAAAAAGGTGGAACATATGAGTTTCTCAACAACTGACACAAGACCATTAAGAAGAATCCACAGAAAATTTCAGACATATTCTTTTACTCTGAAATACTGATTATTTGTTGTTAGGGACCATACACAAGTTTGAAATATCTACATTTTTCTACAATGGCGTATATCAGAGTTAGATCCACCAGCTTGAGTGTTTTGCTGATATTTTATATTGTTCATTTAGAGATGGGAAATTTGATTATTATTTTATTGTATCAACAAGATTATATATTTTGTATGTGTATGACAAAAGCTGTATGTGTGTGTATATATATATATATATATATATATATACACATACATACATACCTTTTTACCAATGATTCTCGATTCATTTATTTTTTGCATATTTTGAAACAATGCTTCTGGTTAAGTGATGAATTTCTAACTACAAGGCAATATTAAAAAGACCCTCTTCTTTGTGTGATTAAATCATACCATTAATTCAGTCTGATAGTTGTTCTGGTGTAGAAATTAATATGATAATTTTTATGTAGTATTAAGTTCTTATAAATAATTACTAATTTTCTTCCTGAAAACATTATTAATTTTTTAGTCATGGACTATTCTTTACTATTTAAATTTGTGTGGTTCTGTCAAAGTGTTTTATATGAAGTGACATTTATGGTTAAGATATCTCAATGGTATGGCTTATTAAATTATTGTTTATTTAAAGCTTTTATGTTGCAAAAGTAACACACAGGAAAGACATAAAACGATTTAAACTGTATAAGGAAAAGGCCAATCTTATTGCCCTGTCTTCGCCAACCCCAATGCCATGATGCTAGTCTTGGATGTGCTTCTGCCTTCTCAATGCTGATTTAAAACATCAGTAGTTAACAGCATACACTTCCCTATTTTTTCTATGCATACCCACATGCTTACAATTTTATATAAATGAGATCATATCACACACACTAAAGGATTACGAACAATTTTAGTTTTTCTTAAATGCTTGCCCTTTTTCTTCTCTCCAGTCAACATACTCACAAGAATAATGCATGTTCATAGATCCTTTCATTTTATTTCTGTGCTCTGTATTCGTCTTTCCCTTTCCTTCCTTGCCTCTCTCTCTCTTTCTTTCTCTCTCTCTCTTTCTTTCTTTTCTTTCTTTCTTTCTTTCTTTCTTTCTTTCTTTCTCTTTCTTTCTTTCTTCTTTCTTTCTTTCTTCTTTCTTTCTTTCGTTTCTTTCTCTTTCTCTCTTTCTGTTTCTTTCTTTCTTTTTCTCTTTCTGTCTTTTCTTTCTTTCTTTCTTTTTCTTTCCTTTTTAATATTTCAATTACAAATTTTCATGCCTGTTAAACTACTCATGAGAGAATCTAAAAAGTCCTAGGCAAATGCACTTATGAGTGTATGACAGTGTTCCTTTAGTCTGCATAAAGGTTAAGGTAATTTACAGTCAATCTGTGAATGAATGTTGAGAAAATGTTACATTATGTTGTCTGTACCATTAAATATTCTTGAAGAGATAACCAGAATCAGTTTTTCTATATTTTCAGCACAACTGCCTAACCTGCCCTTTTGCTGGATGTTCATCAAAGATGCTGTAAAATTCTATACAATTAGGAAATACACAGTTTTAAGAGTATTTTCTTTTTATTATTATTATTATTACTATACTTTAAGTTTTAGGGTACATGTGCACAATGTGCAGGTTTGTTACATATGTATCCATGTGCCATGTTGGTGTGCTGCACCCATTAACTCATCATTTAGCATTAGGTATATCTCCTAATGCTATCCCTCCCCCCCTCCCCCCACCCCACAACAGTCCCCAGAGTGTGATGTTTCCCTTCCTGTGTCCATGTGTTCTCATTGTTCAATTCCCACCTATGAGTGAGAACATGCGGTGTTCGGTTTTTTGTCCTTGCAATACTTTACTGAGAATGATGGTTTCCAGCTTCATCCATGTCCCTACAAAGGACATGAACTCATCAGTTTTTATGGCTGCATAGTATTCCATGGTGTATATGTGCCACATTTTCTTAATCCAGTCTATCGTTGTTGGACATTTGGGTTGGTTCCAAGTCTTTGCTATTGCGAATAGTGCCGCAATAAACATACGTGTGCATGTGTCTTTATAGCAGCATGATTTATACTCCTTTGGGTTTCTTATCTTCGCTTTTTTGATTACAGGTGTTTTGCTCATATAATCTATTGCAGTATGTTTCTATAAATGCTCTATATTCTTTCTTTCTCTTCCTTTCTTTTTCCTTTTTTCCTCACTTATTCCTTCCATTTCTCTTTCTTTCCTTCCTCCTTCTCTCCCCCCTTTCTTTTTCTTTCTTCCTCCCTTCCTTTTTCCTTCCTTCCTTTCTCTTTCTCCCTTCCTTCCTTCCTCTCTCTCTCTCACTCTCTCATTCTTTCCTTCCTTCCTTCTTTCTTCCTTTCATTTAGTGATGGCTATAGAACTATCTATCATCTATGTTTACTTGTTATTGTCTTTAAACCTCTTTTAAATTTATTTAACCCTTCGATAAATCAATACCTACTTTCTGTATCTTCAGATGACAAGTGGCTTCTCACTGATTTTTCTTTATCTAGAGGTCTTTAGCATTTATTACTTCCTTTTTTTTACATTGCTTATTGTTTTGTTTGCAATTCCTAAAGAGCATTGGTTATTTTTATCTTAGCAATATTACTATAATGCAAGATTAAAAAGGGATTGTTTGCATGGAGAAAATGTATAAAACTTATACTCTCATTTGCACCTGTTTGAACCAATTTTTCTTTTTATGATGCTTTTGTGGTCATATGTGATGTCTCTTATTGATAGTAACAAAAGCCTTAATAAAGTTATCATGCTCAGTTTTATTTGTGTAATAATTTATTAAAATATCTGAAAAATAGTATTTTTATAGTATAACATTTTAAAAATTGTTATTGATCAGTAAATCTTCATTGATTGTATGTTACTGGCGTAGAATATAATATATACAGACTGGAGATCCAAGTGATACTAATTTCATAATCTCTACTTTGCCTTGCAAAATAAAGAGTTATTTAATTACTATAGACTAAACATTTGCCCTTTAACATGTAATTTAGCTTCTTTCAGAGAATTAATTTGCCAGGAATACCATTATTTAATGTTATAAACTGAAAATAAAATCATAGTGATTTATCAAAAGCCAACAAATGTCTTAAGCAATGTCTAATTCTAGCTATATAAGAGAAGTTAACTTTAGAGCCATGTAGTAAGAAAAGCTTTGCTTTCCTGAGAAGCTGGAGTATGGTCCATTCACAATGAATATTTTTGCAGCTGGCAGTATTTTTCTTTCTGTTTGGTCAACAGGGAGCTAAGATCCAAAGTGTGGATCAATTCTAGCAAGTGTGTTGGCTTTTTGGTCTTATGCATTTGCATACTATGATTCCTCTGATCTTATAGCACTGACTTATCTCAATGCCCATTTTGACTTTAAATTTATAGTTAATTTTATACATTTCTTGATGTTGAGCTTTTCCCGTATGTTGTGGAATTAGGCCAGCCATGAAAACAAATAAATAGGTAAGAAAAGTAGATATTGAAAAGCAAAAATAAAGATAAAATGTGTCTTACCTACAAATTATACTTTATTGTATTTATTAAAGAAAACTTCAAGCTGGGCACGGTGGTTCACGCCTGTAATCCCAGCACTTTGGGAGGCTGAGGCGGGCGGATCACGAGGTCAGGAGATCGAGAACATCCTAGCTAACACAGTGAAACCCCGTCTTTACTAAAAATACGAAAAATTAGCTGGGTGAGGTGGCGGATGCCTGTAGTCCCAGCTACTTGGGAGGCTGAGGCAGGAGAATGGCATGAACCCGGGAGGCGGAGCTTGCAGTGAGCTGAGATCGCGTCATTGCACTCCAGCCTGGGCAAGAGTGCGAAACTTCATCTCAAAAAAAAAAAAAAAAAATTGAAATCTTTTCAAATAAAAGATTGAGTGAATGTCATTGATCCTCAGTTGGGTTGCTGCTGTCAGATTGCTGGTGAGATACCTGACAGGAAAGGGACGCAGATATTTGCCTGGATATGTGCTATGGATAAAGCCTAAAGTCAGCATGTCAGGTTTGCTGGAAAATTACTATGAAACAAACACGTTTAAAAAATCACCTACCACCATTTCACTGGTGTTGTTGTGCCTGTTCTTTTCTATTGGGACATGGATAACTCATGTCTGTGTATTTCTATCTAATAGAGACATTGTGAGAATAAAAATAAAATAAATCATATGTTTCCAGATTTTATTAATCCCAATGCTACGTACTTTTATCTTCACAGATTCTGAATTAACTATTCATCCTTTACTATTGAGTAAGGATGATCTTTCTAAATTCCAATTTAAATCATGTTAGTTTTCTGCTTAAAATTATTTATGGCATATCCTCATACATAACTTACAATCTAAATTCATTTGCTTGGTACAATGTCCTTCATTAGCTGGTACTTGCCACTTGTCTGGATTAATTTCCTAAAACTCTCCAACAAAAGTTATATTTCAACCATAATAAATTATGTGCCATTCTTGATACAGAACACTTTTTGTCTTTCTTTACAAGAAAAAGTCATTTTATTTTCTAGAAGTATCCTTGGCTGTACAACTAGATGCACTTCTCCTTAGATTCTAGGAAGAGCCTTACCTGAATTTATCAAAAAGTGTAACTATGTACAGTGCTGGGGAATGGTTAATGATCCAAACATCTGTCACTCTACTCTTATATTATTATGAAGGAGCTTTAGTGTCCTTGCCTTTCATGACTTCTTTGTTCAAAGTTACAGTAGACATTAGCGTATTGTACAAAGTTTCTAGTTTCCTTGAATATGGACTCATATAAAGCAAATATTCTCTGAAAACAGAAGATTGCCTTGATTAGAAACGAGTGTGAGGGACGGGAGGAAACGATGATGAGAAGACTGGCTAGAACACATCCTTCATGCACAGAACATTATACAGCAAGTTAAGGTACATGAACATTTGCTATTATTGCTACCCCTTCAGGAGGAATAGAAAGTGAGCAGAAGAGACCTTGTACAAAATCAAGGAAGCCAGAATTAAAAGGAATAAAAATCGACATGGACATTTTGATTTTTATTTTTGTAGCATGGACCTACCAACCTTGAACATGGTTTTGATGCAATGACCCGAAAAAAATAATAACAAATGGCATAGACGCTGGGAAGCTTGGATCTAAAAGTATGGAATTTCTTGGCAGGGAGAGGTGGTCCTATAATTGGGGAAATGCAACAGGTGAGGGCCTCAGCCTACCTCTATAATAGTGCTCATTTTTTTGTATTAAAAATCAATAGTTTGTCTTCTCCTTACGTAACTCCATAAGAAAGGGTGCCTTGATTATTTTTAGATTATTAGACTATAGCATAATATTGAAATGTTGAAAGAATGTATGAATGACTGAGAGAATGAATAAATGAATAAATATCTTGCACTCATACTTGTTTCTGCCAGCGGAGGGGAAAAATAGTGTTTGGTAGGCACTGAAGTGCTAGTGAGTATTTGATTACTAGGTTACACTACATAAGGGATAGGGATCTAATTCATAAAAGCAGAGTTAAGTTGAGCATAGCAAAGAATAATAACCAAGATAACATAAAATAGATATTTTGTATTATCAATAAACAGTTACATCTTTATCAATTCAAATGGTATTTAGGATTTCTGCAAAGCTTGAAACATGGCTACTATTGAAAATCTATTATGTTACTTGGAAGAGAAAATTCAGGTTAGTTATTAGATGTGGGACTGATCATTTAGTTTCATCATTCTGAGCAGGGTGCCTGCACAAAATCCCTTTCCTCGTGGTACACAAACGACTTCTGCGAAAAAAAGCACATCAGGAATGAAACTGTTTTGTTTTTGGCCACATTAATTTCCCTGTAGAACCTCAGACAACTTTGTGTATTTTCCTCTACACGATCATCATTTTTCAGTGATCTCAAACTGTGCATATAAATTCAGACCTTTTACTGAAAGCATTAATTTGGATGAGAAAGATGATGTTTTTAATATGATATGTATGTGAACCTGTTTGTAGAAAGCCACTCTTTGTAACCACAATGCTAACTTTTGATTAAAATAGCATCTTTTTTAGTTAGTGCTGTTTTCTTTTTAGATGTACCAGTCGAAATAATTCTCTTACTGTGTAATCTCTTGTAAAACTTTCTAAATAGTTTACCTTAGTCATATGTTTTGAGTGTTTATGCTAAGCAGGAAAATGTTAATATTAAAACTAAGCACAGATTATAACTTCTGCAATACATAAATCTGGAAACGTAGGAACTGTTATTCTGTCAACCACTCCGTAACACTAATTAATGCCTATTTCACAGATTCTCTTTTTGAAATAAAAATTAACATTTAAAATGGCTTCATCCACAGGTTCCGAATTTCTTTATTTGAATTTTGCTGAGAATCAAGAGCAGTACAATTTACCTTTATTCAAACAGAAAACCAAACACCTCATGTTCTAAGTGGGAGCGGAAGGATGAAAACACACGGGCACATTGGGGGGACAACACCTTCTGGGGCGCGTGGTGGGGGTGAGGGGGTGGGAGGGCACCAGGAAGAACAGCTAATGGGTGCTGGGCCTGACACCTGGGTGATGGGTTGATCTGTGCAGCAAAACACCATGGCAAACCTGCGCATCCTGCACATGTACCGTGGAACTTAAAAGTTGAAGAAAAAATGATCTTTATTACTTGTTATGCCTCTTCTTCGGGTTGAAATATTTTTGCTTTCATTTTTCTTTAAAATCCTCTTTTGAAGTAATCAAACATGCACTGCATTAGACACAATATTTAAGAACCAAATCTGTACTGATAACTTTTATTTAACAACTGTTAACATTTGGACTTAATTTGTTACATTTTTTGCTGATATATTTATGGGTAATGTTATTATGGCATTTTGGCCTCAAAAATTACAGCACACATTTACAATAAATATAAATATTTCCTGTATAACTGCAATATTAACTCATCTAAAAGTTAAAAATATATTCCTAAATTTATTGCATACTTACTCTATATTCAGATGTTACCAATTGTCTAGCAAATATTTTTAGCTGTTTTTATTTTAAGCTGTTTGTTAAGACCAGCATCTAAACATGCTTAAGTTATGTCCCTTAAGTTTCCTTTAATCCAGAATGGTTTTAACATGGAATTGTTTAATGGTAGTTACTAAGATTTTGTAAGTAGGAATATTTCGGGATGGCAGACCTACCCTTCCTCTTTTTAGGGTGGTTGAAGGTTGTAGTAGCTGTGGAAAGTGTCATTCAGACCTCCTTTACACAAAGGACCTGTTGTGAAGATGTACTTAGCTAACAATCTCCAGTTACCATACATTCAGGATTTACTTTAGCTTTCACTAAAGGCCTTACTCTCCTCAGGCAGCTCTGAGCCAATCTCTCATATATCCAACTCTTGGCAACTGCTTGGAGGACTCAAAAGAATTTTTTTAAAAAGTGGTCTAGGAAATGCAGAAAACTCTTTTCACATTCATTCAGATTTCCCTTTTTCTTAGAAGTATAGCATAGCAGGCTGGGAATGGCGGCTCATGCCTGTAATCCCAGCTCTTTGGGAGGTCGAGGCAGGTGGATCACTTGAGGTCAGGAGTTCGAGACCACCCTGGCCAATGTGGAAAAACCCTGTGTTTACTAAAAACACAAAAATAGCTGGGTGTGGTGATGTGGGCCTGTAATCTCAGCTACTCAGCAGGCTGAGGCATAAGAATTGCTTGAACCCAGGAGGCAGAGGTTGCAGGGAGCTGAGATTGCATCACTGCACTTCAGCCTGGGCAACGGAGTGAGACTCCGTAAAAAAACAAAAACAAAACATAACAAAACAAAAACCCTCTGTACAGTATAGCAAGAACAATCAGAAAAAATGTATGTGTGTGTATATAGATAGATAGATAGATAGATAGATAGATAGATAGACAGACAGATAGATATATAATGTCCTCCATTTTTATTACCACCATACATTGGAGTGATAGATAATGGTTTTATTAATTATTCTCTAACGTGGATTAAAGTCTCCCCTCCAACAAAGGATTTTATGTCCATCTCCACTCCCGCTATTACAAATTGCTGACAAACATTAAACATTTAGGACTAAAATATTGAATAATATTCTTTGCTGCTATCAGGGGAAAGACATTTTTAATTGTGAAATTACGGCTCTTTATAATCTACTGACAGTCATTATAATATGTTCATGAGAGTGAAAGTATGTAAAATTGTTATTTAAGCTTCCATTTTTGTTATAAAAATACAAAATTTAGGAGATTCAAATGTTCTTTTATTCCTGTATTTATTCAATAAGCTTGTATTGAATTCCTGGATTGGGACAGATTTGAAGTTGAGTAATACCTGTCTCAATTCTAAAGTTGTTCAATGGAACAAATAAGCATTAAAAATGCCATTATTCGGCTGGGTGCGGTGACTTACAGCTGTAATCCCAGCACTTTGGGAGGCCAAGGCGGGTGGATCGCCTGAAGTCAAGAGTTCGAGACCAGCTGACCAACATGGTGAAATCCCGTCTCTACTAAAAATACAAAAATTAGCTAGTTGTGGTGGCAGATGCCTGTAATCTCAGCTACTCGGGAGGCTGAGGCAGGAGAATCGCTTAAACTCAGGAGGCAGAGGTTGCAGTGAGCCAAGATCACGCCATTGCACTCCATTCTGGGCGACACAGTGAGATTCCATCTCAAAAAAAAATGCCCTTATTCAAGAGGAAAACTGTTTTAAGTGCTAAAAAGAGGAATAAAGAATAAGCTTTAGCAGCTTGGAGGAAGGGTTTATTAGTTATAACTAGATCAGGGAAAGCATCCAGCTTTGCTGAACTATGTAGCTGCTTTAATGTGTCCCCAACACTGAAGGCCCCAGTAAGTCACTGCAGCCTGGATTCTACGGAAACCAAACCACCCAAATGAAAATTTAAAATTGAATTAAGGTGGATAAAATTGTTGAATCGTGTAGTGAATACACATAGCAACCTAAACAAAAGAGGGTGTTATGTTTTTTACAATAATTCCATGTTACTTATTGGCTGAAGTTTCCAAAATAAAATCAGCAATTAGATAACAAATAGAATGTTCTTTTTAAAAAAATAGTTGTACCTTCATGAAAGAAGTGGTATTTCAGTGGATCATCTGTTTAGTGCCCAAAATTCAATGTACTGTTCTTACTGTAGCAGTAAGGCCTGACCCGGGTGGCCAGAACACAAAATATGGCTGTTAACTGTTACCAAAAATTGAAGCACTTTGCCTGGGAAACAGAGATTAGCCTTTATAGATTTGGCCTTGCCTGTATAAACCTATGAATCAAGAGGGAACGTCTTACTCCAGGCAATTAGTTTTTACAATGGAACAGTAAATAGGCCCTAATTAATGACTTTTTGTAATTATTCTTCTGTATGTGGACATTTACTGGTGTTCAGGCATTAACTGTGACATCAGCATGATTGCCTGTCAGTAAAAAGAACATTTTGTGCTTAATTATGTATTTCAGGGACTCACATATCTCATAGCTCTCAAAATCACTTCAACTAGCCTCTAAGTCTTTCAATGGGCTATAAAGTCTGATGGAAGAGGTCTCTTTTGACCTCTTCCTCTCTTGTCAATTTTAATCTCTTTTATCATATTCATACAACTTCCTCTCCCCAATCCACTCCTAAAAATGCCTATACATAAAGTATAGGACCATGCTGTGCCACAGGGAAACTACTAGCCACATGTGGTGATTCAAAGGTAAATTTCGTAAAATTAAATAAAATTACAAGTTTGTTTTTTAGTCAGACTAATTATATCTTTAGTGTTCCATAACCACATAGTGGCTAACTACAGTATGTGCATATGTAGGGTGTTTTCATCATCACAGAAAGTTCTACTGGACATCACGGCATACAGAAAAAGCTCCATGAAGGCTTGGTTTTTGTATATTTCTTTCACTGATATATCTCTAGAGTTTAGGATATTACTAGGCAAAGGGTACATGCTCAAAAACTATTGGTTCATTGAATAAATGACTCTTCCCTTTCCCATATGTTTGAATTTGTTTTGGGATTGCACCTAGAGACACAAACTTCAGGAATGCACGAAGTCACATAAAGAGCACTTTATCAGAGATAAGAATGCGCAACGGGGTACTTACACATTGAGCTCTCTTCTGTATCTAAAGTACCACAGAGAATGCACTAATTAGGTTTGATAAAATGAATGCTGCCAGGAAAAGATGGTATGCATTATTTTACCAATTATGACAGACACAGAGGAATGAAAGGTCACAAAACATTGGCTATGAAAAAAAGTTGAGCTGAGATTTTATCCAACTACATCAAAGAAAAATGATCATACTTTAGAAACATTCTTGAGAAACATTAAATTGTTTCTAAAAGACGATAAAATAATTTAATTGATCAAGATTAAAATAATTATTAGAAAGAAGAATAAAACTGAACAGAAAAAGAGAGGCTATTCAAGAAGCGATGTTCTAGACTGATATATTTCTCTCTCTCTCTGTCTCTCTGTTACACACACACACACACGCACACACACACACAGCTTTACAACCAAAATACTTGTTTTTCTTTTATTCCTTAAACTTGAATGCCAGTTGCAAATCATAATAGTAACAACCATACATATAGTAAAGTAATTGGAGTAAAATGGAGAAAGCAGAACACATTTGTAAACAATAATCAAAAGGCTAAGGTATGTTTACAATTTAATGAGATAAAATAAAAATTTAAATGAGTTTCAAATCAAGAAGGTAAAATTTATAAAATGACAAAATAATACAATTTCAGTTATTCAGTGAAAACCAATAGCTTCCAATTATTGTTTGAGAATGTGATTAGACATTTTTTTATTATGTGCCCAAAGAAAAATTATTTAGAAACATTGTGATCTGCATTAATCAATTAAAGTATCTTTATATTAGGTTTGTTCAAAAGTTACTGCATTTTTGCCGTTAAAAATACTGCAAAAACAACTATTACTTTTGCACTAACCTAATATTTAAGAAAAAGTTTAAATAAGACCATTTATTTACATATCACATAAAAATGCATAATATTAGCAGGTGATAGGTTAATCAAAAAAATTCTAAATAGTAACTAGACCAAATTCAAATGTTGCAGGATTTAAAAATGAGCATTCCACAAATAAGGTTTAAGGAAATGCCTAGCTTTTATTTAAAATCAGAGTGAACAATAGCCTAAAGTTTACAAGCCAGGAATTGATATCTAACAACATTAATGGTATAGGCTTATAAGAGCTGCACTAGAAGTGTAAACTGTCTGTGAGACTTCTGTAACATCTGCTCTCATTTCTCTTTTTAACTCAATTTATCAAAGAGTTACTGAAAACCTACTTGGTTCTAGGTGCTGTGTTGTGTTTTGGGGACCCAACATTGTACAAGATGAATTATATGGTCCTTGTCCTTAAGAAGCTTAAAATTTATAGAGGAAGACAGACAATTCAACTTATTCTTATGACGATTGTGCTACTAAACTGTAGAAGGTGGATACAGCAAGTGGTGTGATGTTAAGTCTAAAATAATAGTTTATTTCATTTTTCTATTTGCACACATTTATAGGGTACAAGTTAAGCTTTCTGAAATGCCATCAAGGCATTTTCCTCATTGTCTTGGTTATTAACATTCAACTCCTCTTTATTGAGCAAATTTCTGCAGCCAGCTCGAATTCTTCCCCAGAAAAGTTGATTTTTCTTTTCTACCACATTGTCAGGCTACAAATTTTCTAAACTTTTATGCTCTGCTTCCTTGTTAAATGTAAGTTCCAGTTTCAGATAATCTCTTTGCTCATGCATATGACCATATGCTATTAGAAACAGCCAGACTACTTCTTGAACATGTTGCTACTTGGAAATTTCTTCTACCATATACCCTGAATCATCATTCTCGATTTCAAAGTTACACAGATATCTAGAGCAGGGCCACAATGCTGCTAGTCTTTTTGCTAAAGCATAGCAAGAGTGACCTATAGTCCAGTTCCCAATAAGTTTCTCATCTTCATCTGAGACCACCTTCAGCCTGGATTTCATTGATCATGTCACTATCAGTATTTTGGTCACAACAATTTAAAACATCTCTAGGAAGTTTCAAACTTTTCCTCATCTTCCTGTCTTATTCTGAGCCCTCTAAACTGTACCAACCTCTGTCTGTTACCCAGTTCCACAGTTGCTTCCAAATTTTCAGATATCTTATAAAGATATAAAGATAGGCAATGCCTCACCCTCAGTACCAATTTTCTGTATTAGTCCATTCTCATATTACTATAAAGAGCTACCTGAGACTGAATTTTATGAAGAAAAGAGGTTTAATTGGCTCATAGTTCTGCAGGCTGTATAGGAATCATGGTTGGGAGGCCTCAGGGAATTTACAATTGTGGCAAAAGGCAAAGAGGGAGGAGTTATGTCTTAACATGGCTGGAGCAGGAAGAAGAAAGTGAAGGGGAAAGTGCCACACACTTTTAAATAACCATATCTCATGAGAACTCACTATCATGAGAACAGCAAGGGAAAAATCCACCGCCATGATCCAGTCACCTCCCACCAAGCCTCTCCTTCAACACTGAGCATTACAAATTTGACATGAGGTTTGAGTTTGGACACAAAATCAAATCGTGTCAGTTCATGTGTCTGTTTTTATACTAGTGCCATGCTGTTTTGATTACTACAGCCCAGCCTTGTAATGTATTTTGAAGTTAGGTAATGTCATTCCTCCAGCTTTGTCTTTTTGCTTAGAATTGCTTTGGCTATTTTGGCTTTTTTTTTTCAGTTCCATACAAATTATAGGAATAAGTTTTAATAATTCTGTCAAGAATGACATTGGTATTTTGATAAAGATTGCATTGAATTTATTGATTTCTTTCAGCAATATGGTCATTTTAAAGACAATAATTATTCTGATCTTTGAGCATGGCATGTTTTTTCATTTTTTTTGGTGTCTTCAATTTATCTCATCAGTGTTTTGTGATTTTCCTTATAGAGATCTTTCACATTTATTTATTTATGTATTTATTTAGGTTTATTTATTTATCTATTGCTATGGTAACTGGTATTGACTTTTTGATTTCTTTCTCAGCTAGATTGTTACTGGTGTATAGAAACATTACTGATTTTGTATCTTCATTTTACATCCTGCAACTGTAATAAATTTTTTGATTAATTCTGAGAATATTTTGGCTTTCTAAATATAAGATCATACCATTGCAAAGAGAGACAATTTGACTTTCTCTTTTCCAATCTGAATATCTTCTATTTCTTTATCTTACCTGATTGCTCTGGCTAGGACTCTCAGTGCACACGTTGTTGAATAGCAGTGGTGAGAGTGAGCATAACTTCTTGGTCCAGTTCTTAAAAGAGAAGACTTCCAACTTTTCTGGATTCCGTATAAAATTAGCTCTTATCTTGTCATATAAGCCTTTATTATTTGGAGGTATGTTTCTCTCATGCCTAGTTTGTTAAGAGTTATCATCATGAAGGGATGTTGAATTTTATCAGTTGCTTTTTCTGTTATCTATTGAGGTGATCATATGTTTTTTCTTCCTGTACCATATTTATTGATTTTTATATGTTGAACTATTCTTGTATGTCTGGTATAAATCCACTTGATTGTACAGTATTATTTTTGACGTGCTGTTAGATTCAGCTTACTAGTATTTTGTCAATATTTTTGTGTGTGTATATGTCCTGATATGGTTTGAAATTGTGTCCCCACCCAAATTTCATGTCATATTGTAATCCCCAATGTTGGAGGAGGGGCCTGGTAGAAGGTGATTGGATCATGGGGATGGACTTCCCTCTTGCTGTTCTCATGACAGTGAGTGTGTTCTTATGTGATCTGGTTGTTTAAAAGTGTACAGCATCTCCCCCTTCACTCTCTTCCTCCTGCTCTGCTATGTGAAGATGGTGCCTGCTTCGCCTTCTGTCATGACTGAAAGTTTCCTGAGGCCTCCCCAGCTGTGCTTCCTGTACAGTCTGCAATGCTGTGAGCCAATTAAACCTCTTTTCTTTATGAATTACCCAGTCTTAAATAGTTCCTTGTAGCCGTGCAAGAATGGACTAATACATGGTCATTAAGGATATTCCCCTGTAGTGTGTGTGTGTGTGTGTGTGTGTGTGTCCTTGCCTGGTTTTGGTATCAGAGTAATGCATGCCTCACAGAATGAGTAAGGAGAATTCTCTCCTCTTCAGTTTTTCTTGGAATAGTCTCAGGAAGATTGATATTAGTTCTCCTTTGAATATTTGGTAGAATTTGACTGTGAATCCATCTGGTCCTGGACTTTTCTTTGTTGGGATACTTTTTATCATGGATTCAATCTCACTACTCATTATAATCTGTTCAAGTTTTCTATTTCTTCATGATTTAATCTTAGGAGACTGAATGTTTCCAGGATTGTATCTATTTTCCTAGGGTGTTTAGAGTATGAGCACATAATTGTTTATAATTGTACCTGATGATATTTTTTATTTCTGTGGGATCAGTTACAATGTCTTATTTTTTTCATTTCTGATGTTGTTTACTGAGTCTTTGCTCTTTTTTTTGGTTAGTCTAGCTACTGGTTTATCCATTTAGTTTATAGTTTTGAAGAACCAACTTTTTGTTTCATTGATATTTTGCATTATTTTTTAACCCTGTTTTATTTAGTTCTTGTCTAATCTTTATTATTTCTTTTCTTCCACTAACTTTAGGTTTAGTTTGTTTTTGCCTTTCTAGCTCCTTGGGGTGCATTGTTGGATTGTTATTTTGTAATCCTTTTACTTTTTTGATGTAGACATTTACTCTTATAAATTTCCATCTTAGCATTGCTTCTGCTCTATTCTTCAGGTTTTGGTATGTGGTGTTTCAATTTTTATTAGTATCAAAACATTTTTTAAATATTCATCACTAACCTAATGGTCATTTAGGATCATGTTTATCTTCCATTTATTTGTTTAGTTTCCAACATTCCTCTTGGTATTGATTTCCAGTTTTATTCCATTGTGGTTTGAAAAGATACTTGATATAATTTCATTTTTTTAAAGATTGTTGAGTTTTTTTTTGTACCTAACATATGGTCTATCTTGTAGAATGTTTCATGTGGTGAGGAAAATAATATACAGTCTTCATTTGTTTGGTAGAATGTTCTGTAACTGTTAAGTTCATTTACTCTAAAGTCTAGTTTAAATCTAATATTTGTTTGTTGATTTTCTGTCTAGATGCTACTGTCTACTGCTGAGAATGGAATATTGAAGTTCCCTACTATTATGGCATTGCAGTCTGTTTCACTCACTAGATATGGGAGTACTTATAAATCTGGGTGTTCCATTATTAGGTATGTATATATTTAGAATTACTATGTCCTCTTGCTGGATTGACCCATTTGTCATTATATAATGAAGGTTTTGTTTTTCATTATTCTAGAGGTAAAGTCTGTTTTTATCTAAATAAAGCTATTGTGGCTCATTTTTGGTTCCTGTTTGTATGAAACATCTTTTTCCATCTTTTTGCTTTTAGTCGATGTGTATTTACTAGTAAGATGAGTTTCTTGTAAGCAGCATATAGTTTTATCATGCTGTTTAATTAATTCAGCCATTCTGGATCTTCTAAGCAGATAACTTAATATATTTATATTCAAGGCTATTATTGATATGTGATGCTTTGTTCTCCTGTCATATTGTTAATTGTTTCTGGTGGTTTTTATGTTCTTTATTCCTTCCCTTTTCTCCTATTGGTTGTTGTCATAGTTTGTTGGGTTTCTGAAGTGGTATTAATTGAGTTCTTTCCCTTCCTTTATTGTGTGATTGCTTTGCCAGTGAATTTTATATTTTTGTATGTTTTTATAATAATAAATACTGTCCTTTCATTCCCAGGTTTAGGACTCCCTTGAGGAGTTCTCGTAGCTGTGGTATAGTGCTAATGAATTTTCTCAGCATTTGCTTGGCTGGAAAATACTTTATTTCTTCTTTTATGAGGGATAATTTTATAAAAATAGTATTCTCAGCTGCTAGTTTTTTTTCAGTACTTTAAATATATTATTCCATTCTCTTCTTGGCTGTAAAATTTCTGTTGAGAAGTTTGCTGTTAGTCTAATGGGGTTTCCTTTATAGGTGTCTGGATGCTTTTCTCTTGCTTTTATTAGAATTCATCCTATCTTTAATTTTAGGCAGTTTAAGCATAATGTGCTTTGGGGGAGACATATTTGCATTACATCCGCCTAGAGATCACTGAGCTTCCTGTGTTTGAATGTTAATTTCTCTGTTTTTGCTAGACTTGGACTTTTCTTTTTATTTTTTGCTAAACTTTTCATCTATTTCATTAAATAGAATTTCTAATCCTTTCCTTGCCTCTTTGCAGTCCAGGATGCTGACAGTTTTAAATATCCAATCTTTTTGTTTTCTCACAAATGTCATTAAGACTTTGCTCACTCTTTTCTGTTCTTTTTCCCTTTATTCTATTCTGCCTGGATTATTTCAAAAGACCTGTCTTAAAGTTCTCAGATTTTTTCTTCTGCCAGATCTAGTCTATTGTTGATGGTTTCAAATATATTCTGTATTTCTTTCAATGAATTCTTCATTTTCAGAATTTCTGTCTTGTTCCTTTTTTAAAAAAACTCTTTGATAAATTTTTCAGTCATATCCTAAATTGTTTTTAAGAATTCTTTTGTATCTCATTGAGCTTCTTTAAATTCAAATTTTGAGCTCTTTATCTGGGATTTGAGAAATTTCTTTTTGATAAAGATCTATTAATGGAGAATTATTGTATTCCTTTGGAGATGTCATATTGCCTTGCTTTTTCATGTTTCCTGTGTCCTTATTTTAATGTGGAGTTGTATTTAACTTCTGGCAGTTACCTCTTACCCAGTACATTGTAAGCACCATTTTATAGGAGCTTTTAATAAAATTTGCTTCACTTTAAATTAGTTTAACAACTTATTAAGCATCTACTAGGTACCAGGTATTAAGACATACAGCATGCCTTTATAACCACAACAATGTGTTATTATAGGAATTTAAAAAAAAATTCACTAAATGAGTCAATTCAACTGCGGTCATTAATATAGCACATATCTTTGTACTATATATTAAATATTTATATTAGCTAACATTAATGTCATTTAAAAAATCATTAGATTTTTAAGTGTAGCAACAACGATGGTAAATTGAATTGGTCAAAATGTTTCAGTACACAAGGTCACACTCTCATCTCTTTCCCAGTTTGAACCTACCCAAGTTAGCACCTCTTATCCCACATGGAAACAGGTAAGACAGAGACTTTTATGGAGCCATAAAAGTTTGAGTTACTCCTCAAAGTTCCCCAGCATGTATGGATCAACGTGTATGGCCTTTAGCCCTCCTTGGGGACAGGAAGACCTCAAATCCAAGACAAATTATCATTCTCTTTAAAACAGCTAAATCCAAGTAAAAGTGGAAGGAGGGAGGGAGAGGCTCTGCCCTCGTAAGCAAGGCTCTGCATCAGCTTTGTTTTTATGGTTTTTATTTGCTGCTTACTCATTGCTCCATCAAGTGAATATGTAGCATTTGGTCCACCAAAAATCACTATATTGAATATTAAGGTCTTCCTCACTGAGAGCATTTATTTTAGCTTTGGGAACTCAACATCCACAATCACATTGCATTTTAGCTGGCGCCATGAAACACGCTGTGCTATATCATAATAACATTTCCTTCTCCACCAGAATAAAATAGGAAACAAAGTAATCTTTGGGCAGCTGTTTCAATTCCACCTCTCCCCACTTAGCCTCAGACCTTTCATTAGAAGGTAGGGCAGTGAGGGTTGCTTATTTCTCTACTTCCTCACATAAAACTTGGACAAGAACACTGGCAGCAAAATCATAGGGGCATCTTATAAACCTGAATCACCCAGGAGGG
The DNA here is from genome assembly GCF_006542625.1 of Nomascus leucogenys. NCBI lineage: Eukaryota > Metazoa > Chordata > Mammalia > Primates > Hylobatidae > Nomascus > Nomascus leucogenys. Next base: position 36,713,112 of record NC_044401.1, read on the forward strand.
CCTGTATCTTTCATCACTAATAACAGACATCCATGTCTCTTAGCATTCTATCCTTATTGCTAGAATTTCCAACATCTGTGATAGATTTGAGACTGTAGTCTACTTAAAGGCTGGCAAGTTAGCCTGTTCCAATTTCATCAATGCTGGCAAAGGACACTAAACACCTGATCAGAGTTAAAGGGTGTCTTGGCAGAATAGGCAAAATATTATCTGCATACCTCTATAAGTTTTGCTTGTCCCCATGTCCAGGCAGGTGACACAAAGGTCTTAAAACACCTACTACATTCTAGAAACACTGTGATAAGAATATACTTGTGTAATTAATGAGATTTAAAGACAAGCTACCTATGATTGTTTTAGCTTAATTTTATATACATTTATGCTTTATCTGTGGAGTAAACTTTACATATTTTCATGAATTAATGCAGGTTTAATCATCATGTTAGTGTTTTGGCTGTCTCTGTATGTACTAAAAAATATTTACAATGTGGTTGTAGAGAGGTGATTCACCCTCACTGCCCCTAATTCACAATTGAAGTAATATTTTAGTGTGCACAATGGAGCAACTAAAGAAAATACATCTTTTTCAAAAGCCATCATTAGTAAATTTTAGCCCTGTCTGAACTTGTTGCTGGTTATATTGTATTTTTCTCACATCTCTTATGTAGGATGAAATGAAAACATTGCCTCAGGTACAGAGAAATAAATTAATGCAGGAAGAAAAAAGTCTTATTTTTAAAAATAAAATATTTACCATGGCACCTGTAAGTGACATGGAATCTTATTGTTGATAGGACCTATACATCTACTTCAGCTCATAAGTATTAGAATGATGAATTTTTTATGAATCATAGTATAATTGCATAATTCATCTTTTGTCTTTATATGTATTATACAGGCAAAAATGAACTCTTCCTAATGCTTTAATGATTCTTTGGCAGATCCTGGGAAAATGCTTTGATTAGGTGATCTCTCAAATAATCATAACTGTGGCAAAATCGCTGCTAATATTGAGCTTAGGAATCGTGTATGCTTGCAGTAAATCTAACATAGGCTGCAGAACTGAAAACCAAATATAGCAAATATTCTCTATATTAAAAATTATATATAATCAATTAACAATTGCTTTTTGTTTTTAATATAAAAGTGATGGTAGATGTCTGCAAAATAAACTATAATCTGCCAAAATTAATTTAAAAACGTTAGCACTGAAATGTTGATTAGGTTTCTATATCTTTGCATAATTGTTATGACTACATTTTTGAGGAAAAATAAAGCAATTTGCACAGAAAATTTAACATAAAATGTATAACAATTTTATTTAAAATTATTAACTAGGTTTTGTATGTATAATTATGACATTTATTGTAATTATGACGAACCCTTTTTAAAAGTGTATATATTGAGGTGTACAACATGGCGTTTTGATATACATATATACACAGTAAAATAATTACTTCAGTCAAGTAAATTATGCTTTTCATCACCCTTCATAGTTATCTTTTTCTTTTCATGTACGTTTGTAGTAAGAGCTTCTAAAATCTACCATATTAGCAAAATTTCAGTATATAATATAACTATAGTCCTCATGCTGTTTTTTAGATATCTAGACATTCATTCTACATAACTAAAACTTTGTACTATTGTACTTCTCCCCATTTTTTGCCCTTCTCTGTTCCTGGTACTCACCGCTGACAATTTCTTTATCCATTCTTCTGTCAGTAAACACTTCAGTTGTTTTCATATCTTGGTTAATGTTTTTTGTTTGTTTGGTTTGGGGAATTTTTAGAGATGTGTTTATTATCTGAGACTTTTTTTTTACCATTTATATGTTTATTTTTGTTTCAATAGCTTTTGGGGTACAAGTGGTTTTTGGTTATGTAGATGAATTCTATAGTGAAGAAATCTGAGATTTTAGTGCACCCATCACCTGAGCAGTGTATGCTGTACCCACTATGTAATCTGACCACTCACCTCCCTCCCAACCTCCCTCACCAAGTCCCCGCAGTCGATTATATCATTCTGTATGTCTTTGTGTCCCCATAGCTTAGCTCCCACTTATAAGCGGGAACATACAGTTTTGGATTAAAACAAAACAAAATATTATATTGGTCTGTGATATGGTTTGGCTTTCTGTCCCTGCCCAGAACTCATCTTGAATTGTAATCCCCATGTGTCGAGGGAGGGACCCAGTGGGAGGTGACTGGATCGTGGGGGCAGTTTCCCCCATGCTGTTCTTGGAATCGTGAGTGAGCTCTCATGAAATCTGATGGTTTTACAAGGAACTCTTTCCACTTCACTTTCTCTTTGCTCTCCTGCCACCTTGTGAAGAAGGTGCCTCCTTCTCCTTCCACCATGATTCTAAGTTTCCTGAGGCCTCCCCAGCCATGAGGAACCATGAGTCAATTTAATCTCTTTCCTTTATAAATTACCCAGTCTTGGGGAGTATCTTTACAGCCATGTGAGAACTAATATAGTCTGTGTTATATTTTTCTTTGCTCCTAACTAATTGCTTATGCCTTTATCTGAAATACATGTCTCTGTATTAGTCTGTTTTCACACAGTTGATAAAGACATATCCAAGGCTGCGAAAAAAAGAGGTTTAATAGACTCACAGTTCCACATGGCTGGGGAGGCCTCACAATCATGGCGGAAGGCAAGGAGGAGCAAGTCATATCTTTATTTTATTTTACTTTTAAAGTTCCAGGATACATGTGCAGAGCATGCAGATTTGTTACATAGGTATACACGTGCAATAGTGGTTTGTGGCACCTGTCAACCCTTCATCTAGGTTTTCAGCCCTGCATGCATTAGGTTTTTGTCCTAAGAGCAAGTCACATCTTACATGGATGACCACAGGCAAAAAGAGAGCTTCTGCAGGGGAACTCCCCTTTATAGAAGCATCAGATCTGTTCAGGCTTGTTCACTATCATGAGAACAGCACGGGAAAGACCTGCTCCCGTGACTCAATTACCTCCTACTGGGTCCCTCCCACAACACGTGCAAAGTCAAGATGAGATTTGGATGGGGACACAGCCAAGCCATATCAGTCTAGCGATATCTAGGCTACTGAATTTGTCAGTTTTCAGAGAAAAGCTAAGACGTTTTTATATTTTCTGGAAAATTGATGTTAAAATGATTTTGAAAATGGTTACTTACTGGAATTTCTTACTTTATAACCCATGACTGGACACTTCCTATAAGAGTTAAAAGAAAAATAGAAGTGGAAGTTAACAATGTGGTAAAGTATATAATGATATCATAAAATAGTGTATCACATTTTATTAAAAATGGTTAATGAGTTAATATGTTATTATTGCAGCAATATTTGTATCATGTTAAAAATGTCAACATGAACTCATCATTTTTTTTCAGGGATAACCTTTTATAACTCATTTCAGGTTGCATTTACTTAGCTGTCACAAGAAACAATCTGAAATACAACCTTAATGCCAAGATTTCAGCCTCTAATTCTCTAATGCTGTTCTTCACTAACAGGAATCAGGATTCTCAGTGGAACAACTGATTCCATGTTTAGGACAAACAAACTCAAGGTGAGCCTTGCCAGAAAGAGAGAATTTTTTTCATAAGTGTTGAAGGTTGTATTAAGTAGGATCGGATAGAACTTTCAACTTACAAAGAAGAAAACTAGTGGCCAAGCGGGAGAAATTGAAGATTAAAACAAAACAAAAATCTTGCTTTTGAGTTAGGTGTAGTTGGTAATGTCAGGACAATGCTTCCTCTGACAGCTGCTAGAGAAACAGGATGAGTTGCGAAAATTGCATTTTAAAAAGCAGACAAGAGCAGTGGAAGTAATGAGGACTAACAGAACCTCCGGAGAACAGAGAACTGTTGAGAGGGAATATGACAATTGGCAGCTGTTATTTTTCCCTGTATGCATTTGCTGGTCCTAGGTGTGGCTGCAGATGTGGGCATACACCAGGCCATGAGCTCCTGCTGGGCCAAAAGCTGAATCACAGAACTTTTAGTGGTGGCAAAGGTTGCTAAAGTAACAAAATTGGAGACTTAGGGGCATTGAATATATGGCTTGTTTTCTGAATTCTGAATAAGTTAAGTGGCCCACAGCTCACAGTACTTAGAAACGGAGACCCATCCATCTAGGGTAAGGAAACAACAAAAGAGGCTGCATACGATGGCATTAAAGGAAGTGGCGAATTGACACTGGGGATATACAGCTATTTTTTACATGTGAACACTTATCGTTTACAAGTGACTAGAGTTAGTCAGAGCTTGAGAATTCAGCAATTGTGCCTAAAAAAACAAAACAAACAAACAAAAAAAGTACACTAATGAGGGACAGGAAACCATGAGGCATTTTGCTTTTCCTACGGGGCTAAGGTGACATACTGGAGTCTTTACAAACATGTCTATTCTTTACCTCAAGGCATTTGTCAAAATTTGGAGCAGTGTGCGGTTAAATATTAAAAAGGGAGTTAAAATCTTCTAACAGGCAGAATTCAATATATCCTGTAATCTTGCAATGATTAGGTGACAAAGATCCTTATTTAAAAGCCCCAGAAAAAAGGCAACACCTTAGGAACAGCAGTAAGCTAGAAGTTTCCAGTCTTACCAAAATAGAGTCCAGTCATAACTTATAACTAGATCTAAAGAGAGGAATTTCATAATGATAAAGAGTTTAATTCAAAAGGAAGATATCAGAATGCTAAACCTGTTTGTTATGTGAATATTATGTTATCTATAAAGTGTCAGAAAACCATAATGATATGAGGTAGTCCCCACTGGAGTATCCTAGGGCTTAAAATATTTAAGTAGAATGAGTAGTTAGAATGAAATGTCATGTGTTTCTAAGGGGATGTGCTAATGTGTTACAGTGTTTCAAATTTTGAGTCAGTTTTTGTTTTGGCAGCCAGAACAAAAACAAAAAAGTAGGTGGTGAAGATAATCTTAATCAATTTAGAAGATGATAGTGAGAAAACAATAATATAGGTGACCATGTCTTTTATAAAATCAAATGTAAACACAATTGCAAAACTAGTTTGGTAAATTAAGAAGTAAATTTTTATTGATACTTCAGAGAAATAATAAGTTCAACCGTGGGAAGGGAAGATTAGAGAGTTTGAAAGTGTAAAACGAGTGGGAATTTTAGCTGTGGAGCTGTGGGATGTTCTTGCTGGGAGGGCTAGTTGGAACTGAAAGCATGAACAAAGGAGCATCGTAGTGTCAGTGAGAAAGCCAGAATTGGGAAGCTAAAATAATGTTTGGGAGCAAAATATGGGGGAAGGGTTGGGGTAGATGCTTGAAATACATACAAGCCTGAAATCAAGAAAGGAAATAGAGTGAAAAGCAAGAAGAGGTAGCGATGATTCTGGAGTCGAGGGGAAACAAAGAATGAAGCACATTTTTGTTACACCTTAATAAGTAGTTATTTGAGGCAAGGGTAAGGAACTACAGCTCATGAACAAGGAGACTGGTAATTGTCGAAGCCATGGTGAAAGTTTTCTGAGGTGACTGTTCATTGAGAAAATCAGCATGCTTATATATTCAAACAATTATTGCACAGAGAATGTGTGTAGATATGGATACCTGAACACCTGAAGAGTTTTTATGGCCCCCCACTTAGAATGGAGCTATATGATCGCCATTCTAACTGGCATGAGATGGTATCTCATTGTGGTTTTCATATGCATTTCTCTAATGATTAGTGATGATGAGCTTTATTTCATATGTTTATTGGCTGCATAAATGTCTTCTTTTGAGAAATGTCTGTTCGTATCCTTCACCCATTTTTATGGTGTTGTTTGTTTTTTCTTGTAAATTTGTTTAAGTTCTTTGTAGATGCTGGATGTTAGCCCTTTGTCAGGTGGATAGATTGAAAAAATTTTCTCCCATTCTGTAGGTTGCCTGTTCACTCTGATGATAGTTTCTTTTGCTGTGCAGAAGCTTTTTAGTTTAATTAGATCCCATTTGCCAATTTTGGCTTTTGTTTCCATTGCTTTTGGTGTTTTAGTCATACAGTCTTTGACATGCCTATGTCCTGAATGGTATTCTTCTAGGGTCAGCAAACAAACACAGGGATAGAAAACCAAACACCGTATGTTCTCACTCATAAGTGGGAGGTGAACAATGAGAACACATGGACACAGGGAGGGGAACATCACATACAGGGGCCTGTCGGGGGGTTGGGGGGCTAGGGGAGGGATAGCATTAGGAAAAATATCTAATGTAGATGCTGGGTTGATGGGTGCAGCAAACACCATGGCACGTGTATACCTGTATAACAAACCTGCACGTTCTGCACATGTATCCCAGAACTCAAAGTATAATAATAGTAATAAAAGAATGGAGCTATACGGAGAATGGAAGACAAATGGGCCCATTGAGTTGGTGAATGCCCAATATTTGCCAAAGTCCAGTAGGCCCAATGGTTCTCTGGCCAATTTGGTGTATATTTACCAGTTCCTGAAAACATAATTGGGGTCGACATATTGGTGCATGTACACAGACACACACACACATATACACACATACATATATAATGGCCTGTGTCATAGTATATGTATATTTATATATAAACACACACATTAATCTAATTTTACCAAGAAAAGTAGTAAGGCAAAGATAAGTTACAAAAATAAGTGACAGATCTGAGGTTTGAATTAAGTTGTCAGGATTAGGTGTCTGAGTGGTTACCTCTTATGACACTGCCTTTTCTAAGAAATATAATGAAGTGACTGCTTCGAGGTTCACCAAATTATATGATATGCATTGACCTTAAACCGGAAACACCCATTTCATCTCAATTCTAACATGTATTGTATAGTAAAATAAATAAATAATATCACAAAGCAAGTCATTCTGCTTTACAAAATTGCAACCATTTTTTTCATCATTCAACATAGTCTGATTCTGGTAAGTTTATTGTGCTACTGATTTGAGTGCTAACGGCCTCTTGAAGAAAATTGGCTTTTGCAAAATAGTAAGTTTTAAAATAGTCACATTGCAAATCCCTCCAGCAGAAAGGAGTAAAAGTGCTATTACATTTCTTTTGTAATTTTTCTTTGAATCTGTTCTTCTGGAAAAGATAAAATTAAGCCAAATAGTTTTGATTGCATTGGAGGTCACAGAAAAGATTCCTTTCCTTATGGGAAATGGTCCACAGAGACAGCACCCAATAGCATCCAATTAAATGGCTAGAAAGGTTGGACTGAGTTTGCATGGCTACCCCTGTACTTGTCACATTGCACCCCGATGAAGGGAAACAATTTTATGGCTCTTTCAACATTATGCTCAAAACTGAAATAAGTAATCACCAGTTTGCACCATCTAGCCTGTTTCTCTAAGGCGAAACATTTTAGCTGAAGCTGCAAAAGGGAAAAAACCCTTTTCAAAGACTCCCACATAACAGAAGGAATTGAGGACATCCCTTTGCTCCCTTGATCTCCTACTTAAATTTGGAAAAAGAATTCCATTTTCTTTTTGGTTATCATTTTTCTGCAATAGATTTTGAACAATATAAATCAATTACCTCATTCCTGTTCACATCATTCAATTTCATTCCAATAGTCCCCAGCTGTTAAAGAGAAAAAGATAACTTTACCAAAGGCCTTCAGTGTTATGGGCTCATTTATTTATTTAATAAATATTAATTAACCAGTGATGATGTGTCAAGCGTTACTAAACTCAGCATTAGAGATAAAAAATTGAACCTAAATACTACCAGCTCTAATGAACATCCAGGCCAGTAGGAGAGACAGAACTGTAAACAAATAAAAACACATTAAAATAATGTGTATGAGATCAGAGGCAGCACAGACGTGGAAATGATTATTTCTCTTTGTACTTTTTCTGCCGTTTTCAAACATTTGCGACTCCATTGATAGATAAAACATTTCCAAAAATAAACGTTAAATATAAAATTAGTTTATTGGCAACCTCAAGAGTTTTGTACAAAGTAACTGGTAATATTATTGGCTAAATTTGAATATGAGTTGATCATTATATTAATTTTTTACTATTTCAGTCATTATCACAAGGCTTACTTTCACATTTTTAGTTATGCAATAAATATATTCCAACAAATACATTATATATTATCTGGTCATGCATTTTTAGAGAATGTACTTTTTTCCACAACTTCCAGTGACTTCTCAGGATTATTGTTAAACAATTTTATTACTTCCTGAATAAAAGGTTTGAAGTGTTAGAATTGTTCTATAAACTAAATTACCAAATGCTTAAGCAACATTTTCTTTCTGTAGATGCAATCTCTAGTTATGATGGCTAAGAGGCCATCTATAAAGTGACTTTTTAAATCACTTCTTGTCCAAAACTTGAATTCATATAATTTTATTTTATTTTATTTTTTTTTATTATTTTTTGAGATGGAGTTACACACACTCGCCCAGGCTGGAGTGCAGTAGCACAATCTCAGCTCACTGCAACCTCTGCCTCCTGGATTCAGGTGATTCTCCTGCCTCAGCCTCCCAGTAGCTGGGACTACAGGTGTGCGCCACCACGCCCAGCTAATTTTTGTATTGTTTAGTAGAGATGAGGTTTCACCATGTTGACCAGCCTGGTCTTGAACCCCTAACCTGAAGTGATCCACCTGCCTTGGCCTCCCAAAGTGCTGGGATTACAGGCGTAAACCACCATGCCCAACCTGATTTCATGTAATTTTACAGCTAAGGTAGTTAAAAAATGAATAAATAAATAAACAGAAGGAGAGGATGTAGTAGACATCTATGTTGTCTTTACTCAATGTATTATTCCATTCTCACGTTGCTATGAAGAACTACCTGAAACTGGGTAATTTATGAAGAAAAGAAGTTTAACTGAGTCACAGTTCTACAGGATTAACAGGAAGCATGACTGAGAGGCCTCAGGAAACTTACAATCATGGCAGAAGGTGTAGGGGAAGCAAGCGTATCTTACCATGGCACAGCACGAGAGAGAGAAAGAAGGGGGAAGTGCCACACAGTTTTAAACCATCAAATCTTGTGAGAACTCACTCACTATCACAAGAACAGCAAGGGGAAAACTCACCAACATGATCCAGTCACCCCCACCAGTACCCTCCCCTGATACCTAAGGATTACAATTTGACATGAGATTTGAGTGGGGAGACAGAGACACACCATAAATCTCAATATCGTGTCTTTAGGGATTACAGATTGGGAGATAGCCACACCCTTTCCTTTGAGAGAACTGCTTCTTCTTCACTACAACTTTATATTTCAGATCCTGTTTCAGAAAACCCTGATGGACTGGCGCGGCCCATCGCAGTGCTTCTATTCTTCTGGCTATCTGGAAGCATCCTGCTTTCCACTCCATCTCTTCATGTCACACTAGTTTTTATTAAGTTCCTCACTGTACATCCACTTCGATTTTCTTTTCTTTTCTCCTTGCTGGTTCTCTACTTCACACATTATAATTTAAAATAGGCAAAGAAAGAGACTTTTCCTTGCTCACTTCTATATAGCTAGGCTGAAAAAATGACCTGGAAATTATTAGGTTTTTATGCAATGTTACTGAATGAATGAATCAGTACAAGAATAGAAATGTGATAAAGACAGTCAAATTCTTTCCCCTAGAGTTTTACAAGCACAGTTCACAGGGAAATCCCCTCTCTCAAGTCCTGGAGTTAGGACAATGTAGTCTCAGAGACACCAGTTTCCATGCCTCTAAGGAAAAATCTAAATGAATGAAGGTGACCCACTCTAAGAAGCAGAGATGAGATGGAAAAAGACGGTGAGACTGTTTCCCAGGTTAAAGCCCTGGTTTATACTCAGTGAGGCTCCCAGAGGATCCCTGGTTCCTTCAGGATTTCCTTCAAATCTGAGTCACCTCGACACCCTTCCAATAAATGATGTTTCAGTAACACCTACAGCTGAAAATCACATTTCCATGCCGAACAGTACAGGGTAGGAGAGGAAAACAGTTTGACTCATTGAGTGACTCTAGACACAATACAAACTACTCTAATAAAACATAGTATTTTTCACTTAAGTGGCACTTTAAATAAAATATAAGATTTTGCACTTAGGTGGCACTTTCCACTTATCAGCACTTTTACATAGAGTAGATCACCTGAGATTTGTAACACCTTTGTGAGGATTTCAATGTATTTATAGCCCTGTTTTCCAGAAAAAAAAATAGTGATGCTCAGACAATATGTATTAATATTTTAATCAAAATAAGATGTAGGGTTTATTGAATGCTTGTAATATGCCAAAACTTGTACTGACCACATTATGTCAATTATCTCCTTAATAAATATACATTTTATCATCATCCTTATTTAAAATTCAAGCAAGTTGTGGCATAGAAGAGCACTTGCTTTGCATTGCTGGGACGTTACCTTGGCTGAAACAGCCTTCCACACGCATTTAGACCTCAGTCAAGCTGTTTCCTAATATAACTAGCATTTTATTTTTTACTTTTCATTTTTTTAAAAACAAGGTCTTACCCTGTTGCCCAGGCTGGAATCAAGTGGCCTGATCAAAGCTCACTGTCACCTTGAACTGCTGGGCTCAAGTGATTCTTCCACCTCATTATCCTAAGTAGCTTGGTCTACAGGTACATGCTACTGTGCTCAGCTAATTTGTACACTTCTGGTAGAGGTGAAGTCTTGATATGTTTTCCAGGATGATCCTGAACTTTTGGCCCCAAGTGATCTTCCCTCTTTGGCCTCCCAGTTTTGGGATTACAGGAATGAACCACAGCGCCCAGCCTGACCAGCATTTTCTAATTTTGGTATTTCTTATACCTTTGGTGGTTTCCATCCACATTCCTCTATGGAAAAACATTCCTCATTTTATAATGTCCACTTAAAATTTGAATTTCTCTCTTTATGCTTATTCTTATCTTTCAGTGGAAATTAAATTCTTTAATACATTTATTTCTGATTTGATGACCCACCAAATCTTGATCTTGTTGTGAGGGAATCATTCTCTGCTCAAATACTTATAAAATGTTGGGGAAAAACTTTAATATACGTTTCTTCTGACAAACCTTCCAGAGCCTTTTATACAACAATGTGGATGTCTCTGCGAAGAGAATATGCTTTCCATTGCCTAAAATTATTTAACTTCTTCTTGTCAGCTCTTAACATCTCCAAGGATCCCTTATGGCAGAATACTATTAGGGAGAAATAGCATTATTTGGCATTATAAGGTTTAATTATGTTGCTATAATCCACAAACCTCTATTTCTTCCTTTACTTGATTGTTTATTCTTGAGGGCAGAAAGTTTATTTTGTGTAAAAGTGCTTACTTTTAAGAGCTTGGAAAAGTTTTATAGAATTTGGTAGTTTTGTTTTTTGTTGTTGTTTTCGAGAGGGGACAGGGTCTCACTTTGTCTCCCAGGCTGGAGTGCAGTGGTGTGATCTTGGCTCACTGCAAGCTCCGCCTCTCGGGCTCAGGTGATCCTTCCACTGTAGTTGTTTTTTTAAAAGTCAGTTAAGCTTAATGTAATTTTTTCCATACACTTATGGTTTTGCAGAAGATAAAGACTATTTTTATTAGTCAATATCTTATATTAAATACTTTTTATATACATATCACATATCATAACAATCTTATATTGTACCAGAGAGATATTAAACATTGCACTTAGCCTACCATTTTTACTTCAAATGTTAAATAATTAGTAGGATACCTGGGTTCTTTTTTAGAATTGTTTTCTGGTATGTCGACTAATGTGGGATGATAAGTAGCTCCTTAAAGTATCTTCATTTGCTGATATGCTTAACAATATTTTATGGTTTATTCATTAAGAACATTTTCTCATTTACACAATACTATTCTTGTTTGAATATTAAAAGAGACTGAAGTAGAGAATTTTTCTAAATCCATAAGTAGCATAGAGAGAGATATAAGATGTATAAGCAAATGAACTGAACGTAAAAAGATCTCAGAATTTTTTTTGTTTGCCAGATCTCTAGTTTGCAACTTTTTCTGTGTTCTAAATCAGTGGTCTAACAGGAGGTATTTTGTTGTTGTTGTTTTTTACATTTGTCAATGTTTGGAGACTTTCTTGTATTTCTTTAAACTGGGGAAGATGTGTATCTAGTAGCACTGGTACATGCGTCACTTTGCTCAGAATAGTATTCCCTACCGTTTATGACCCTTTTATTGGCTGTTTTCCTTATCCGTGTCACCTACTCCCTATTGTTTATGACCCTTTTCTTGGCCGTCTTCCTTCTCCATGTCACCACTTCATGGCTTTATTGTGCTTCTGGAATCACTTCTCCTATAAGCACATTGTGCCCATATTCTCCTCCTGGAGTTTCCTTTTGGAAAACTCAAACTAAGACATCTGTTTAATATTTGTAAACATCCTAAAATGCGTAGGACAGCCCCCCTGTTTCCGACCAAAGGACTTTTTAGTTCAAAATGTCAGTAGTGCCTGGGATAATAAACCAGGATGTAAAAAATTATGGCTTATCAATTATCATAAGTATGTGCATATATTAAAATAAATGTTTTGAGTAATTTTTCCATTTTTCATTGTTGTTATTCTTGTTGTTCAGAAATGCTTTGAAAAATGATGTTCAACTTAATTTCAGAGCTACCCATACATAGGATATTAGAGAAACTCAGTGAGAGCAGCCATGGGAAATTTACTAAGAAGTTTTTTAAGTCCACATTTGAGGGGCTGTCACACAGATCTCTTTTGAGACACTGAGAAAGACTGTAGCAGTGTGTTCATAAGGTATTATTATCATTATCTTTATTATTTCACTATTGCAACAATTAGATTCTTGGCAGCAGTCATTTAAGCCTGTTATCACACCTCTCCTGACTTCTCCTCTGTCATACCGACCTTCATGTTGGTGAGTATGAAATGACCATATTTGTCATCTTTTAATATTTAGGATTTGTTGTGATTTATTTAATTAAATATTCAATTTGATATCTAGTGGAGAAACTGTCACACCTTTCTAGTATCCTTCTCCACCCGAAGCTTACACTGGAGCTCAACGCAGGCTTTGCTGGATGGTTCCTGTACATATCTATGGCTTCCACCCAAGCCTTACCCTTTCTTAGGGTTTTCTAAGGAATATACACTGCCCATGAACATATGCAAAGACAGAGAAGGCTGGAAATGCTGGGAAATTACTACCCCCAGGAACAATCCTCAGTCTGTTAGGAACAGGAATAGTAGACACTCCAGCGTTTGCTTCCTGGTTTGGCACCCTGAGGCGTGATCTAAAATGTCTTTCAGAGGCCCCACAGCAAGAGCGAGCCCCAGTTGCTCAGAGTGGTATTCCTTGTTGTTTACGACCCTTTTATTGGCTTTATTCCTTCTCCATGTCACCACTTCATGATTTTGTTGTGCTTCTGGAATCACTTCTCATATAAGCAAATTGTGCCCATATTCTCTTTCTGGAATTTGCTTTTGGAAAACTCAAACTAAGACATCTGTTTAGTATTTGCAAATTTGGATTTTTTTTTTCATTAGAAGGGCCCTTATATTATCTAACTTCTCAGTCCCACACAACCTGTAATTTTCTTTCAACGTGGCACACTTACTTTGGGAAAAGAAAACCCTTAGCTACTCCTGAAAGCTCCTACCCACTCCAGGACAACAGGGTAAACCGTGGAATCACTGTTATAGACTGACTGAATTTTCCTGAAAAAAATAATGCTGGCTTTTAAAAATATCACGAGACAGTATGTCTAGAGAAAAACGTTTAGTTTTATATTAAGAAGAATACTTTAAAACTCTACCCCCATCTTTTCTCGGTAACAGAGCTTAAGCCTTCAGAAAGTGAACTTTAATATCATTTGGCCTGATTCATTCAAACGCTATGCCTGGAAAGCTGCTGTTAAATTAGAGAAGTTAGATCAAGGAACCAAACAAAAGCAGTAACTAAACGTCAATTTGGTTTACATGCCCATAAAAAGGAGCAAGACTGCTGTAAGGAAAGCAAGGCAGAATTGGATGGAGACATCTTCAATGGCTGAAAGCACTGCTAATGGGATGTGTGAAGCCTTTCTTTCCTGGGTCAGCAGTCTGAATCCAGGCCAGGTCAGTAGAACCTAAAAAAGTCAATATTATTTCACAGCTGATTTATACACTCTTTGGAATGAGCTTGGTCTCACTCCAGGTTTTGGAAGACGTGTTTCTGCAGCCAAGCACTCCCCCTCACCCAGAGCAGTGATTGGCTCTGTTCTCAGCTGCCTTGACAGAAAGGCCAGGGATTCAATGAACATTGAAACTGGACTGCACTACTGTGGCCAGCTTAGGAGCCTCAGTGCACTGACTATATAGGATTGATAGCAAAGTAGCGTTTTCTCTTTTCTGTTCTTGCTCTGTATAGATTTAAGGGGAATTTCAGAATATCAGATGTCAGTTTGCTATTTGTCCAATTCATTTAAAACATTTTGAAAAGAAAAGGATTTCAAAGGAGCTTATCAAAAATTGCATTTGGCATGGAGCTCTGCGTGACATGCTTCAACATAAGAGTAAAATGCCATGGCCAAGTTATAACCCCTGTGTGCGTAAGTTCATCATCGCAGCACTCAAAAAGCCCACACCGGAACAGTTCTCTTTGAGGCACTTAGTTGAAAGGTGAGCAATGTTTGATTTCCTTCTGGTTTCATGATAAGTAATAGAGTGGTCATTTTCTAACAGTTAGTAAATTAAGAAGTAACAAATGGATTTCAATTTTCATAATCTTACTCAGGGTATCGTTTGAAGTGTGTATTATTAGTTTGTACTACTGCAAAGCTACCAGCTGAAACTAATCTCCCTAATGAGGTTCATTTGTCCTTTGACAAAGCAATAGTTTCCTCAAGAAAAACTTAACTAATAGTGTGGCCGGTACCTTATAATTAATTTTCTTCCCCAATCCTTGCAAGCATGAAAACAAACAGTAAATTTTTCATTTGCTCATCAGTTTCGAACAACTGTTTAGCAGAGATATGCTTGATTAATGGATTTAATTTGTTCCTTTCTTCTGTAGTCGCTTTTCATATTACACTGGTTATCAGAGGGTAGGACAATAATGTGGGCATTCTCATCGCAGTCCACTCCATCAGCGTCAGTGCTGGCTTCTAGCTCCGGGTCTCTGCATCTTTAACCTTTGTCGTCCTGCAGAATCTTTCATCAATCTGTGTTACAGTCACCTTGGGAAGAAAAGGCTGAAGCACTCAGTCAGCACTTACAGGTAGTAAAGTGTGTCATTATTTCTAACAAAATGCTGGCAGCGGTGCACCTTTCATTGCCAACCGAAATATGATTTGTGAGATCAGCAACCCAACTGTTAAAAGAGAAAAATGGAAGGTACCATTCTGGTCACTACAAGGCCCTCTATAAAAACCAATACAAAATGCCTAATGCTTTCCCGCATGCTGGGCGCTTAAAATGACTGGGGCTAGTTTTGCAAATTGAATATTATTGTCAGATAATGAAAGTACCTATGTAGAGGTCAAATAGCATCGTAAAATATAATGGCAGTTTTCATAATACTGACCGTTTCATAGTAGGGCACAAATCTCCATGGTTCAAATCTGTAGTTCACTTGACTTTTCAGTGTGATATAAAAAGTCATAAAATCTGGCTTGAGGGATTTCCATTCTTCTTTTTAACCTAAGTGTAATATAGACTTTGTAGAAAAATTGAAATGCTTAAGAAATGTTAAAAGATGGCTTTCTTTAGGACATTTTTGACTCCCACATAAAATGTAAAACTAAAACATATATTTAGATATTTTTAGGCATAAAATGTATAATATTTATGACAGGAGTTAGCTTTTTAGTATGGAAAGATAATGATCTAGAGTACAATGTTTAAAATACAGAAAACGTATTCTAAATACACATTGTTGGTTTAAATAAAATTTCAATAATTTATTTTGGATACTGAGTTCCATGACCTTTCTTTCTATATAATAGAGAATCTTTTAAAAATAGTTAAAATAGATTTTATTATTTGTCTTAACATACTTGTCAGTATTATTCAATATTTCTATTATAGTATTATGTGCAAAAACTTGAAATTAATACTTCATTGAATATCTCTGGAGCAATACATTTAAAAATAATTTTTTGACATTTATTCCAGACAATATTTTTTAACCTTCTTTGGAAATTAAAAATACCAACGAAAATAATATGCCTGATATTTAAGGAAACTTCTCCAATTTATATGCAACTGGGATAGACTTGAACTGATATACTGGCAAGATTTAGGTTCTACTACCAGCTTTGTAATTTACTGTTTTTGAGTTATTGGACTAGTCATTCATTTTTGTGAGAATAATACCATATTCATAAACCTCTTATTTATGCAGATGTGAGGCTCTGTTATATCACTTCACAATGGACCAACAATTTTAGTGGCTCCCCATTGTGGACTAATTTTATCAGTATTCCTTATTTTGGCATGCAATGTTCTCAGCAATCTAAGCAATCAGCCACCTATCCCACCCGTACATTTCATATGTACAATATACATGTGAAACCCTCCGGTCATCTTGAACTTCTTACTAGTCTCTCTACTCCTTGTGTATAGTTATGGCTCTGTCTCTGTGGTGTACCTCTTCCTAGCTAGTGCCTATTCACCCTGTCTCTCTACATCTCTGCTCAATAAACTTATACCTATCTTTACAGTTCAGATAATTTTGCCCTTACTTCCTGAAGTCTTTGTAAGTTATCCTTGTTGGTATTAATTTCTTCCTTCTTTGTGGTCTCATAATACACTGTCTTCCATTATTCTAATGTACAAGTACAAACCAAGGTAGAACTTGAAAAATAGTTGGGGCATATGTGTCTGTCTATACCATGAATGATGTCAGGAGTACATGTTTTCCTTTTTCTTTTTCTTTTTTTTTTTTGAGACAGTCTCACTCTGTCAATCAGACTGAAGTGCAGTGGCGCAATCTCTGCTTACTGCAGCCTTGACCTCCTGGGCTCAAGGGATCCTCCCATCTCTCAGCCTCCTGAGTAGCTGGGACTATAGGCACGTGCCACCGAACCTGGCTAATTTTTTGTATTTTTTTGCAGAGGTGGAGTTTCACCATATTGCCCTGGCTGGTCTTGAACTCTTAGGCTCAAGCAATCCACCTGCCTTGGCCTGCCAAAGTGCTGGGATTACATGTGTGAGCCACCTTCCTCGGCCTTGACTACATGCTTTTCTAATCCCATTTTTATCATTGCCCTGTCCCATAGGCAGAACAAAAATGCTTGGACCAAACTAGAGCTCACTAAAAATATGTTGAGTGGATAGATGAATAACTTGATCATAAATTTCAAATAATGTTTATTGCTTTCAAATCATAAAAACATTTTGCCAGGCATTAACATGAAAACTACTATGAAAGGTACTCCACATAAAACATGGGGCAGCTCACCTAAGAATTTAGTTCACAATATCTTACCCATTATATGCAATTTAATATGTTTAATTATTGGAACTAAGATAAATCCTTCCTTAGGGCATCTACATTTAAATATAAAAATTCTTCCAAAATGATAATTTATTTAAGGAAAACACTATAGGTATAAAAGCTTTCTCTTATTTTATATTTTCACAGACAATATTTAAAGAAGTAGACTCATGAAGCAAAATATTACATAGCTTCATAAATTTGAATACAACCTTGAATTTCTTAAATTATTTTATTCCATGATCATTCTTATTCTTATCCCTCAGTTGAATGCTGCCAGGATCCATCAATACATATTTTCAAAATTGTAAAAATTTGTTCATGCTGCTCAAATATAAGAGAGAAATAGAAAGGAGAACACTCAACAAAGCAATTTTTATATTAGTTTTAACTTCAGCTGCTGCTGTAGTTAGGAACTTTGATAATGGATAATAAAAAGAACTTTAGTGAAAGTTATCAGTTATTAGAGAAAGTTTTTAATAAAAACCATTTGATTTAAATCACAGGTCTAGCAAACTCCTCCCACTGTGGGTCTGTGCACATATAACGGGAGATATCTCAGGTCTTTGTTATAATCTCAAGGATTGTCCTTTAGTCCTGAGCAGTTAATGGAAACAAAAGAGGTCACAAAAACAAAGTCCAAATATGCTTGGCTCAAGACAACCTGAGGCTACCCTTTGAAATTTCCTCCCTCTCTGCTATATCTGCATAGACATCAACAGTGTTCTGACCAGGCTTCTATTCTCCATTAGTCTGAGGAGTGTCTCCTGCAGCTTCAGCCACCCATATTTACTTTGTCCAGGAGTTACTGCTGACCATCTGTCAGCATTTCACCCTTTTCTATAGTCCCCATCCAATTTACAGAAAAGATTGCTACTTTTATTATTATCATTATTTAAAGTTGTGTTTACTCAGCCTTAATGAAAACTATAAGAACAGTACAATATGCAGTTTATATTAGAATCTGCTAAGCCAATTTGACTTTAGATCAATCCACACTGCACAACGTTCCTGGTGTCTGCTGACACTGACACTCACTGTTCATCCTTCTTGGACAAGTCCTTTCAACAAAAGCAGACACAGATTTACCAAAGCAATGAAGACTATGAGAGCACAAACTAGGATAAAATGAAACTAGATGAAAGGATACTCCAAAGGCAAAATAAAGAAAAATGAAGTCTGTTTCCAATATAGACAATCACTTATGTTAAAATATACTTGATTCATTCAAGCCACAACTTCTTAAATGTAATTGGTTTATAAGAATGACTTAGACTGTCTGTAGTCACAAGATCTGGCAAATAGTAACTTTTTCATATAGGGGCTAAACATAATCTTTCTTAATTTTTATTTTATTCTTGACACACATAATTGTTGTAATTATTTAGTAAAAGTTCAGTTTATAAAATGTTAAAACCATTGTTCTCATACAAATATAAAATATGCATATGTCAGTTTTGAACTCTGATTACTGAAAGAACCAGAAAGAGTTTAAAATCAGTAAAATAAAGATTTAAATGACAGAGATTTACATCCTCTACCACAGGGGTCCGTAACCCCTGGGCCATGGACTGCACAGCAGGAGGTGAATAATGTGGGTGAGTGAGCGAAGCTTCATCTGTATTTACAGCAACTCCCCATCACTCATATTACCACCTGAGCTCTGCCTCCTGTCAGATCAGCAGTGGCATTAGATTCTCATATCCTGTTGTGAACTGCACATGGAAGGGAGCTAGGTTGCACATAGCTTATGAAAATCTAATGCCTGATGATCTGTCTCTGTCTCCCATCACCCCCAGATGGGACCTTCTGGTTATAGGAAAACAAGTTCAGGGCTCCCACTAATTCTACATTATGGTGAGTTGTATAATTATTTCATTATATATTACAATGTAATAATAATAGGAATAAAGTACACAGTAAATGTAATGTGCTTGAATCATCCTGAAACCACCACCCCTGACCCCTGTCTGTGGAAATATTGTCTTCTACAAAACTAGTGACTGGTGCCAAAAACACTGGGAACTGATGCTCTACCAGTTAAAATTTATTTCCATCAGCATTGAATTAGAACCATTTCATTGCTATGACCATGAAGAATGTGCATAACTCTCAGTTTTCTGCAAGTTAACTTCTATTAATAGCTTCGTCAAGGACATTAAAAGGTACACACCCCAATAGCATCAGATGATCCCCAGAGTCTCTTAGGCAACAACTGGCATGCCACTGGAAGAAAACCCAGAAATCTCTTTTGCCCATGTCCAAGATTTTCTGTTTTTCCTATTTTTATATTCAAAAAAATTCCTCAATTGTTTTTACATATTGAATTAATCACAGTGTTGTATTCACATTTATATACAAATTTGAGATTATCTCATATTCTTTTTCTTTCTCCAAGCATATTTTATCCTTATAGCTTCCTTTTCTTGTTATTCCATGCCAGAGTATTGCAATATCTTAGACATGCACATATTCCCTTAAGAAAATGTGAAGATTTTTTTTTTTAAAAAACAAATGAAAATCACTCAATCTCAGAAATTTACCATTTGTTGAGCCTTTCATGAAGAAGGACAAATTTGAAAAGAATGACATTGTTTCATTCTCAAACTCGAGAGAGAGAGAGAGAGAGAGAGGCATAGTTGCAAACACAGAGATGAAGGCATGGTGTAGGGGAACAAAAATAATTTAAATCTCTGAATTCTCAAAGGATTTGTGTCCTCACTTTGAGAATCAGTTATATTATAGGTAGTTATCAAAGTCTTAATTGAAGACACATTAATGTTCAATTTACACTGTGGAATCTAAACATTCATTTGGTGTCTAGGTTTTAATGGATGAGAGTAAGAAATTTTTTTAAAATCTAATTTTTCATATCTTAGAGACTATCTGTGATTAATGCAATAGTCATTTGATTATTAAGCCTGGTATAAGAAAGGCACCATCTTTTAGGAGAAAAGAAAGTTTTGTTTTGTAGTGTGATTACTTGACTTTAAATTCAGGTATGTCCTTGAGGCCATATTAGCATGTGAATGTGTTTGCCGTATTACTGCTCGTCTGGAAATTGATGAAACAACAAAATCAGAGTAATAATAAGGCTTTGTAAAACAGCCTTGGAGATACAGCTAGACTCATTTGCAAAGATATATCAATCTGGGACAGAACAGGAAATTGTTATGAGATAAACCATGGGCTGTTAGGCTTTCAGTTGTCACCTAAAACTAGTGTGGATACTACTGACAATAAAGTGTACTTAAATCCTGCCTATGAGTAAAATGGAATGGATTTAATGAGCTACAGAGAAGTCCAGTTCCTTTCCTGACTTTATTAAAAGTATGTAATTGTAAGCCTTACCAAATAGCAGAAATAAAGCATATGTCTAATTGTAAGTAAATTACGATGGAACATTAGGGGCCCCTTATTGCAGATTCTGACCCCGTGGTGTAAACTGAGTATTTGTAGCTAGCTGTCTTATTTATTGGATCTACCAGTTGCTGTATGTATTTAAAATTTTGGTCTTATCATCTTTCACAATCCAGCAACTGAAAGGAAGTAATGAGTGATAAGAAGTAAAAAGAAGAAAGGATGGTATAATAGATAGTCCAGAGATACTCTCCAAATCTTCTTCTACATTATGTTTATTCAAAATGCTATTTATGTAAAATTTCATTATCTTAGGGTATGTGTAGACTTAGATGTAGTACTTATTAGCACCATAATTAATATTCAGTGGATATTTTCATATGATATAAAACATCAACATCTTCTTTAAAATTGTGACAATTTTACCAGATATCTATTAGTGACACTAGGGTATCTTCTGTTTAATTCCAGGATCTCTTTTGTAAACATTGATCATAATAAATAGGTATGTTATTTGAATATATATCACTGAATTTTTTACTACTGTGTTAAAATGTTGAACATAAGACATAACCCTCAAAGATATAAGACAAAAATTTTGTGATCTTGTAAATAGATAGTTTGCAACTATCTATTCTAAAAGGAGTGATTAAACAGTAAATAAAGGGTTAAACAAATGACACTGTCTTTAAGGATAAAGTATAATTCACAAATTAGTAAAGCTCATAAATGAACTTAACAATCTTGAGAGCATCAAAAATGTCCCTGTTATTTCTGGGGAAGAGGGGGAGTAACAGGCATCACCCATAAATTGCTCTGTCAAAAAGATTAGTTGAAAAAAATTTTGTTAATGCCAAAATTAATGGAAATTATTATTTGGCTCCAAAATTAACTCTCGTAAATCTTGAGAAAGGCTTTTAGTTTTAATTTCTGTATTTTTATTTTATGGGGACAATATCTCAATTACATTATTGTTAATAAAGATGTATTGGGAATACACATTAGCATAAAATGTCTTTGATCGATGCTAATTTTGAATGCTTATAAAGAAAACACAAGACAGTCATTAGAAAAATTGTGAAGAGCAAAGAAATTGAATTAATGTAGATTGATTTATTTCTGACTCTGACTTCACAAATTCAAATGTTCCTGCTGCAAAGAAAATTTTTGTAGATTACTTAAGGTAATAAAGTAAACGGTTACATTTTGGAGATCCCAAATAAGAAGAGGGTTTTTCTGCTAAGGAACAACAACAACAATAGTAGATTCAAAATGCTTTGCATTGAAAACAAATGAGAAATAAAGATGATGTGATTTAAAGAAATGTGTTTTACACCCCATAACCTGTCCCAATAATCATAAAGACATCGATTTAAATAAAACTGTTCATATGAGATAAACTGCTTTATGAAATATTAGTGGAAAACTACAATTTGAAATTGATACGTCAGAAAATATTATCCAAAATTTGTAAATAAGACAAGAAAGGTAGCCAGTACATTCTTCAATGTCGTATGAATTGAAAAGCCACAAAAAGTTGTCTAAGGAATGTATTTAAACTCACTATTTAATATTGATTAAGTGCTCTGGAAATAGTGAGGTGAATTGTGAACTTGTAGGCTTTTGTATGGTAGAATTGCAAAATAATTTCCATCCAGTATAACAAATAAACCAGAGAATTATGACATTTTTGGATATCAACCAGTTTTTATCTAATATGGCAATCTTATCCTAACTTTGTGAATATCCTAGCTTCTGGGATGACCTTTGAACTGGCTGTAACATTTTACTACTTCTTTCACATGTGTTTATTTGTATTTTCATCAGTCATAATTTTCTTTTGAAAATTTTTTTAATTATAATTTTACATATCTAATATATAGCCAAATTAATAACTTAAATATCCTAAGAAATGTTAGCACCTCTCAAGTTTACCTACATAGGTTGACAAAAAATATTTTGGATATTTTAACTGGAAAATTTAAGAAATCACCTACTATTGAACAACCTGAGGCACTTTAGCTTTAAAAAAAAATAGAATAACTGATTAGCAACAGTGCTTTAGAAATAAAATTTTAAAAAATTATCTAAACTGTTTTTTATTTTATTAGAATTACATGAATTTTCACGTAATGACTTTCATGGATGCCCTCAGGGGGAAAAATAATAAATATAAAAAGTATCTTAAAAGTTGGACAAGATTGGCAAAATAACAAGCTCGATATGAAATATTTGACGTGTGCAGAGTGTGGAAAGAATATTGTCCCTAGACTGAGGCCTACCATAAATATCAATATAACCTTGGGAAAGCAATTTGAAACTCTTAAAATAAATCTATAAAGTGAGGAGAATTGATTAAATCTACCTTGAAGGAAATTTCTAGAAATTGAATTGTTTTCAAGTTTATGATTTAACTATTTTATTTTCCAACTAGAATATCTAAGGGTAGCTCAACAGAAGACAAAATTTTATCATTATATTGAACACTAACACTAAAAAACTGCACTATCACTAAAATCTGGGAGAAACTTTCCATTATTAGTCAAAGTTTGTCAGGCCAAACAAAACTTGTTAGGCCAAAATGTGTTCAAATGAGTGCGCCATGCTGAGCCTCCAGATATGGCATAATTAAGTTTGCTGGCCCTCTCCTATAAATTTGAGGTCTTTCCTGAGATTGTAAATTCAAATACCCACCAGAAGACGCAGACAACAGAAACATGCAAATCAGACTTTATTCTCATTCATAGAGAAAGTTGGGATTATATAGCAAGTGAGTACATGGCTTGTCTAAAGTAACTCAAAATGTAAAAACAAACAAAAACAAAAACAAAAAAAAAAATTAGCTTAAAGGACTATGTAAACCTGACCAAACATATCTGTGAAGGTAAGAAAGTCCCGGTCTACATCACCAAGAAATGTGCCACTTAACTGCTGAGAACCACCATTTATGACCCACTATTTGTTCTTCCACCTTTTTACACAACCATAACATTTTTCCCCATTACTTTTAGATAGTAGTTCCCAGAAATACTATACAGATCTGAGGCAGAAATGCATAGGTCTCGGAAGTTCACATAGGACATACGGATTGAGCAGTACAGAGAATATATGTGGGGAAAATCGTGGGGAAGCTGTTCCCTGGGTATTCTTGCTTATTATTCATATTCAATCTCCTTCCCTCTCTCTTTAATAGGATAAATTCAGAGTGTTTAAGATAACCAGAAAGTGGAAACAACACATTCCTTAATCATCCAGCCACACAACATTGAATGATTGCTGCTATTTTGAAATTTGGTGATGAGTTATACATGTCTACAAGTCTTCCAGGGCAATCACTTAAGTAGTACTTTCTGATATCAAAATACACAATGAGGAGAAACAAGGAATCCCACCTTGTTTATAGACAAAAATATGACTAGTACTGATATTTCTGGTCGAACTATTAGTATACTGAAAATAAATATAAGTGAGAACTCTTACAAGATTATTTATTAGAAAAGGAGAAAATAATGATTCAAGTTGGAGAAGAATAATCTCTTGAAAGGACTGACTACAAGAAAAATTTGGAAAGCATTTACTTTGTGTTGTCAGAGTTACTAAGGCTTGGATTCACATAAGGGAGACAATAGAAGAGATGGAGGACAATTGAATTGGAGAAAGTGTTGGTAAAAAGAGGTGGAAAGAAAAATGAAGATAGATGAAATAAGGAAGAATAAGAAAACTACAAATGAATAACATAATTATTATTTACCCTAGAAAAATTAAAACTTAGAAATGTCATTGAAAGTCAAAAATGTAGAAAAATAAGAAGTAAAAATGCTAAAAAGTTGATAGAGATATAGGAAAGAGAACAGATACAAAGTTCAAAATATTGGTTTTCCAGAAGAAGAAAGTTGAACAATCTCAATAATCAAATATATAATGAAAAGACAGTTTTTAATTTTTTATTACTGTTGTGAAGAAATGACAAATTACGAAAATAGAAAGGGATTGCCAATACAACATAGAATTAAGTGATTCACATATAAAATCTATCTAGTGAACATATGAATTTTGAGCATAAATAAAATATAAATCTATTAAAATCAGTATATTAAAAAAGAAGGAAATAAGATAAAAAATGATGAGGCTGGTTCAGAACTAAACACGTATTAGAAGCCAAAAAACAGCAGAAATGTCAGAGGTTTGAATAGTACAACAATGTATTCTCAAGTATTATATTCATCTGATCCATTGCTTATGATGAAAAAAGGCAAGTCTAGGTATCCAAAAGCATATTCTACATCAGTCAGAGTCTCAGCAGGATGGCATATTTAGGAAGCCACACCTCTTAACTCCAATGGTTGCCCACTTGATGTAAGGATTTAGTTTTCCTTGGTAAATATTTATTTAGAATTATTAAAAGGATATATAATTATTTAGAAAGGATATAACTTATTTACTAGACTAGAACTTATAACAGTGCACTTCAAATAGCACAGAATATTCTGGGATTAAAAGGGTCTTGGTTCATCAAGTATGATGTATTTTGGATCCTTTTATAACACACTTAAAAAATTTCTCCTATCATCTGGCAGATAACAGCAGAAATTCTCATTTTTTTCAAATACAAAAACTAATTTAAATAGAAAGTAAAATCTAAAACAATGACAAGAAAATAAATTATTTCATAACTTGTCATATCTGCATGATAGGGTTATTAATTGAGATTTCTATGAGAAATGAAAATCTCCCTTCTCCTTTCTCTTGCACACTGCACCTTTTAATGTACAAATACATGACTACTAAATGGAAAAATTTCCATGATGAGCTAGTATCAATAAAAGTAATAAATGTAGATCTCCTGGCAATAAATCAAACATAGTTTAAATGCCAAAAGATTTTGAAGGAAATCAACATAATCAGGAGACATGGCCACATAATCAGAAACATGCCACAAAGAAAGTGCCAATTTCCTGGTCTCAAACAAGCATGACTATGAGATATACTCTTGTGGATAATAGGTCTGAGATATTAAGAACATTTGATGCCATATGGATGCTCCACTGCTACCATCCAGGTCCAAGCTGGCATAAATTAAGCTGACAACATACAGCACAGAAATGGATCTGGGTGTTGTGCCAGAGACCACCTCAGCTGGCCCAGCTATGCTTCATCCATCTCCAGGGATGGGGTATTCATTAAAATTACAGAGTACAATGGAGTACAGTGCAAACAGGCATGAAGTCTGTCGGTATTTATCACTTTCGGGTTCTACTGGCTAACAAAGAATCCAAAGATTTTCCTAACTTAGAATAAGGCACTAGACAAAAAGATCTGTTATCCAGACATTTTAGAATAATCATACTAAAAGGCTCTCGGAGCAGCTACAAGTCCTGTTCTGCAACTCCCTTGGGTTCAGCTAGAAATAATAATTAAAAAATAATAGACCAGCAGGAGATCGAGACCACGGTGAAACCCCGTCTCTACTAAAAATACAAAAAAATTAGCCGGGCGTGGTGGCAGGCGCCTGTAGTCCCAGCTACTCGGAGAGGCTGAGGCAGGAGAATGGCGTGAACCCGGGAGGCGGAGCTTGCAGTGAGCCGAGATCGCGCCACTGCACTCCAGTCCGGGCGACAGAGCGAGACTCCGCCTCAAAAAAAAAAAAAAAAAAAAAAAAAAAAAAAAAAAAAAAAAAAAAATAATAATAATAATAATAATAATAGACCAGAAACTTATAATCTACTGATTACTAAGGCATAGGAAATCCTACTCTATTAGTTAAAAATTGTAATTTTGAAGACTATTTAATAATAGAAACATTTTCATGTTATAAAATTGTTTGAGAAAGTATGTAATCCTACAGTTGTATGTATTGTGTATTTTTTCTTAATGTGTGTCTAAATATTTTACTAATTGCCCTTTTTATATGTTGAAACATTTCTTGTAATAATTCATGCCTTTGCTTATTTTACACAATTTATAAAATATGCAGTTTTAAATTTTATAATCACATAACATAAAATATGTGGTAATGAAAATTGAGCTCTCAGAATACATATTAAGCTTAGAGTCTACAATAGTATTGACCTATTTAATTAATTTAATGAATTAAACACAACTACCCAATTCAGTTAAGAATGAAAAGGCAGTTCTCTAGCTGTTTGATCATTTCGTGTTCATGCTAACTAATTATTTCAGTCAACTTACATTAAATTGTCTTTGTAAAACAATCTGCTAAGGACCTTCAAAATTATAGTTCTAAATAGTTTATTACTTGATCCGTACTTCTTAATAACCAAATATGCACAAAAGCAAATAGAGGAAAGTAGATGAATTGCTTAGTTTGCTACATCTTCATGTGAATTAGTAAAGCTCCGTGTTTGGTGCAATTTGTGTGTAAATGATCTGTGGGTTTCAGTTGACGGCAGTTCAATATCGTTCAATTACACTTAAAGTATAACACAGACTTTGACTGCACCAATAACTATGTTGTGTCCTAGTCATGATTAGTAATGTGTTCATTATATGCTAATCTGGGCAGAAAACATTTTGCAGATTGCTTTCAATTTAGAGGAAGCACATTCAATACATTTTAGGAGAAAATGGCATAATGAAAAGAGAGAGCATTCAGGAGAAGTAAGGAAAATGGCAGATACTCTGGATTTTATTTCAAAAGGAACAGTTGAGGAATATGAGCTGTTTAACTTAGAATTAAGAAGACACAGAAGAAAAAATAGCTGTACTCAAACATACGATAAACTGTCAAATGTAAGAAAGAGTGTGCTTCTCAGTATTGTGTGAAGATTAGACATTACATGAATGTTATGCTCAAGAGATTTATTGTACAACATGATGACTAGTTAATAACAGTATACTTTATTCATGAAAATTGCTAAGAAAGTAGATTTTAAGTGTTATAACCACAAAATATAAGTATGTAAGGTAATGCCTGTGTTAATTAGCTTGATTTAGCCATTCTTAGTGTGTATCTAAATAACAATGTATACATATTTCAAAACATCACGTTGTACATTATAGAAATATAAACAGTTTTTACCTGTCAATTAAAAATGAATAACTTAGCAAAACCAGAATAAAACAAATGCAGATTTTAAATCAACATAGGGAAGAAGTTTATATGTTCTCTTCATCATTGTTGTAGTCTACACTGTGAAGCTGGAAGCTCAAACTCACTGGATACATGAAGTTTAAGTTAGTAATCTGTCTCTCCAAGATATAATGTATGAAATTATTATGCTTGTTCAAAGAGCAAGATATTAAGATTCCTTTGGTTCTAGATTTTATGAGAATTTGTTGGTTATGTGAATAAGTACTACTTAATATATCTGAAGTGAAGGCTGAGTTACGGATTTTCACAACTAACAACTGTATTGTAAGAGGTGAAGTCGTATAAACTATTTTATGAGTTCTCAAATAACTATGCTAATGGAAATAATTAAAAGGAGGTACAATCAAGACCCTTACTGTCAAAGCCAGACAAAGTTCCAACTAGCTTAATGCCCCCAAAATTTATAAAATCACTTACCAGCAAAGTCTTAGAATTGAGCTAGGTAGACTCACCCATCACTACACTCAAGTGATCAAATCGAACTTTTAGAAACCTTCCTTTTTGGTACATTCATCACCTCTCTTTTTCTCCGTCTCTCACAGCGGTTATTTCATCTGTTGTGCTTTATTTTCTGCAAGTTCACATCTGTGCTGAGAAATATGGCCACAAACATATCCGGGCACACCTAATTCTTAAACTTCCTGATCTTGGAAAGTATAAAGATCTACTTTCTCTTGCATTTAGGGGGATTCTAAAATAAGTATTTCAATTGACCCTTTCATTTATTTATTTTTAATTAATTATTATTATTATTTTTGAGACAGAGTTTCGCTCTTGTTGCCCAGGCTGGAGTGCAATGGCGCGATCTCGGCTCACCACAACCTCCACCTTCCGGGTTCAAGTAATTCTCCTGCCTCAGCCTCCAGAGTAGCTGGGATTATAGGCATGTGCCACCACACCTGGCTAATTTTGTATTTTTAGTAGAGACAGGGTTTCTTCACGTTGGTCAGTCTAGTCTCGAACTCCCTACCTCAGGCAATCCACCCACCTCGGCATCCCAAAGTGCTGGGATTACAGGCGTGAGCCACTGCACCCAGCCAACCTTTTATTATATTTACTTTTGAATGTATTTCAGGAAAAATCTCTCTGTTGTTCACAGAATGAGCCTACAACAAATCCACGCTATTGTGGCACTTGAGGATTGGAAGAATTGAACAGAAAAATCACATGAAGTGAGAAATAGTTCTGAATAACAAATGTCTAGTCCATATACAATTAGTAATCTAAAGCGCATTTCAGTCGGCTTATCCACACAAACCACTGCCTCTCTTGTCTAATTTTTCGGTCAGTCTTTTTACCCCTAAACATATTACTAGACCCAAATCCTAGCTATGAAATGGTGGCAGCATCTTTGTATAAATAGAAAACAATTTAATGGAATCCTGAACTATTAACCAAGTATGAAATCTTTATGTACATTTGCTTTGTGGAGTTTGTAATGCACATAGTTTGTCAACATATTTAGCCAATGGTCATAAAGTAAATTAATATTCAGTTATTTTCTCATATAAAAACATTTTTTGAATACCAGCTACACGTCAGACAGTGTCACAGGAATAGATAAAGCATGATTTCTAACCTGGCAAAATTCAATTATAATGAAAACCAATAATCAAATATGTAGAATAAAATATATATATACACACACGTGTGTATGTGTGTGTGTGTGTACACCGATTTATTTTAAAAATGTTAATAAGGTCTTCAGGGAGCCTAGCAAAGGAAGCCGGCAGTACTGACTGGAGGGTTTGGGACACGTCTCCAAATTGGCCTTATCAGGTGTGGAGGAGTTATTCTGAGGGACAAATGTAAGAGGCTCCACATAAAGGAAGTAACATGAAGCAATGTGTGAAAGATATGAGAAATGCTAAAGCTTTTGGCCAGACGGTAAAGCAATGTGGCAATGATATGGGTCTGCGCACAAGAAGGCAGGAGGCAATCAATGCTTGTTAGTGTTTGGGGGAACTATGTAAACATTTTGGGCTTTATTGCTTTTTTGTGAATAAACGGTGTTTTAATTTCCATAAATAACCTCAAGAATAGAATGCCAAGACTTGCTTTTTCTGTGCATTTTTCACATTTTGAGATTATTTGTTTTTCTTTCTCATCCCAACTGCTAATAAACTGCTACTTTCTGCTCGAAACTGGCCTTTGTTAGGTGTAAAGGAAAATAATTAAAGTAATAAAATCTAAGGTTTCATTTGTTTTTTGTTTTTAATTAATGAAAAATTTTAATTCAACTATCTTTTTATCAGCTAGACTCCAGTAAAGAAATCTGAACCACTCTAGTTATTTTAACAGAGAACTTTTAATAAACAATTCTGTATAAATAGCTAGTGGTAGAGTGAAATGCTAAATTAGAAATTGTATATAAAAATTATTGAGTAGAATTACTTAGTAATTCTATTGTGAAATTATTATAAAAATAGAAATAACACAGAGGTATTAACTACACAAAGTAGCCACCATTGTAAACACTTGTAGACCAGCAGGAATAGGTTAAGATAATCAGAATCTAGAAATACGGAGATGCTGCTCTCTGCAGCTGCAGCTCCGACTTTCAAAAAACCTGCTGGACGTGTATCTCTGAGGTTGTTTCATGAGGCTGGTTCTAAGAGTTTGGGACGCAAATGAGAAACTGTGGTCAACTGATATTAGTGGAATCCACTTCTGTTTTCAGGGTGAATGACTTTTGCTGAGGTGATGCTAACAGGAATGGGAAAGAAAACATGAAGAAGCAAGTAACTTGCCCTTCACGGGCTGTCTGGTTTCCTTTAGTTTCTAATATTTGCAAAACATAACAGAGAATCCCCTAGCAAAGCAATGTGTGTTTGCAGAGTTCCAGCTGTAGTACCCCAGAGTACAGAAGTGTGGGTTTGAAGCTGAGAGACACCTTAATGACTAGTTTACTTGCCAGCTGGTTGAATATAGATCGCAGTTTGCAGATAAAAGAGAAATTGCAGTCCATACAGGGGAGGAACTTTTCCAACTTATTATATATAAGATAAACTAGAGAGATGACACTGGATCTTCTATTAATTCTGTATTTTGTAGACTCTCCTATAGCTATGTATGTTTACCTCCCTACTCATTATTCTTTATAGCGGCATTCATTTTAGATGGATGATATCAAGCTTACTTCAAGGAGCTTAGAGAATAGAGAAGATAAAATTATAAAGTGCTAAAAATTTTACTGGAAAGCCTTTCCCATTTAGTATGAATACTAAATTCATGGTTTTAACACTAAAGTAATACTGTAAATGAAAAAGAAAAAAATTCATCTATACTTGTATATAAGGAGTTATAATCATCAGTTAAATATAAGCCTTAGAATCATTCTACTAGCAATATATACAATTGTTATCATATAGTTAATATATTTTTAATCCTTATTTTTTCACAGAGAAATTCAGTACAAGAGGAATAACAAATAGTTTTAATATTGTAAAAAACAAAATATATTGAATGCATAACTAAAATTGTGGCAGATTAGAATAGTTTCACATTTTCTATTAGTCATCAGATTTCTAAAGTTATACATAATGTAAAATAAACATATGTAATCAGGGATATAATAACCAAGTATTAACTCCCATGAATAATCTATGGTCTAGAATTTTAGTAAAAATAATACATCCTTCAGAACCAGATTTTATTAACACATCTCTGTGTGCATATACTAATAACCCAACTTCCTGCTCCATTTCCCCCTTATTTGTGTAGTCATGGCATTTTGTGGCTCTGAGAGATAATAATAGTGTTTGAAATTATGTTGTGCATTTTTCTATTTTCTTTAATCTTGATCATATGACTTGCTTTGGTCAATAGAATGGTGAGCAGCCATAACCAATGCATCCTGATTAGAAGATTCTAGAGATATTGTGAGTTTTCAACAGTTCTCTTGCTCTTGTGCACTCTGTCATCAGAAAAAAAGTGCCTCAGTTCGGTTCAAAAATTATGAGGAGGAGACTTAAACCCTCTCTATAGCTCAGAGTAGAGCTACAGCAGCACGTCTGGACCTGCAGATGCTGACAGGTACTGGAAGTGAGAGACTGAACCTACAGATGGACAACAGCCGGATCCCATATAAAATAGAACTCTCCCCACAACCTGGATATAGCAACCAGCCAAAGAAGCCGAGCTACAACCTTTGTAGCAATCAGCCCCAAACAGCAGGGCTTGATCGATAGCTAACACTTTCTCTAATTTTTGCCCCCATTTCCAGCTTATGACCAACAAGAAGAAAGCAAATATGCTCCCATAACCAACCAAATATGATGCTCCATTTCTAGTTAGCCTGCCTCCAACTTCCTTTGCCAACAGCCTCCAATCAAGGCATACCTGAGCTTCCCCCGCACCCCCACCCCCACCCTCACCCCGTTTTTGTTTTTTTTTTTTCTGAGTCGGAGTCTCGCTCTGTCTCCCAGGCTGGAGTGCAGTGGTGCGATCTCGGCTCACTGCAAGCTCCGCCTCCCAGGTTCACGCCATTCGCCTGCCTCAGCCTCCCGAGTAGCTGGGATTACAGGCGCCCGCCACCACCCCCGGCTAATTTTTTGTATTTTTAGTAGAGACGGGGTTTCACCGTGGTCTCGATCTCCTGACCTCGTGATCTGCCCGCCTCAGCCTTCCGAAGTGCTGGGATTACAGACGTGAGCCACCGCGCCCGGCCCAAGCTTTCCCTTTTTTATACTGTAAAGCTTTCCTACTCCTTTGCCTGTAAATCTCTGTAAATGCAGATGATAGTGGCTGACTCTCTTACTATAGCATGCTCTGAATAAGTAGCATTTGTTTGTTCTCATCTCATTGTCTTTTTTTGTATCCACATAAATGAGAAATAAACCTACACCAGGAAGTTTTTGAGATTGCTTCTTTTCAGCATATATTAGGGAATGCTAACTGTTATAGTAACAGCTGACTACAAAAGAGATTAAGGAGAGCAGGGTACATTTGGCCACAAGAATTTTAGGTGATTTAGGTGATTTCACTGGACACATAGTATTCATAAATCAGGTAATATTATATTCTATGTCCCATTGAAGAGAAAGAAATTTTCAGAAAGATTTTTAAGCCAAAATATTGCCTTATCTTGCCAGACTTCTTCTAGTGTCATCCCCTCCACCTGTCTTCCATCTAACCATGAAACAAAAAGTCAAGGAGAAAATATCTAGGTGTCATTCTTTGATTTTGTATTTGTTTTTGCTTCCTGCCTCCACCAACTATAGAAATGGTATTCAGCATTATATCTAAACTTGTTAGACATGCAAGTTCTCCATTCTACCTTGGACAGGCTACTGAATCAGAAACTCTAGGATGGAGTCCAGCAATACATACTTTTACAAGACCACCTGGTGATTAAGAAGCAGGCTAAAGTTTGAGAACGGCTGAGTTATGTATACTATCAACCAAAAGCCACTGTGCTTTAAGGTAGTAATTGCTAACTTCTTCAGAGAAATGCGGCTGGCTTCTATAAGAAAGATGAGGGAATAACAGCATACACTAATTTCCAGGTGATCCCTCATCTCCCAAAGCCTGCCTATGTATTTCTAATTAAAAACACTTTCTCTCAGTTGTTTTCAACTGGGGCACTATCGACATTTGACGTGTAGCATTTCTCTATTGTATGTGACTACTTTTTGCAATGTGGTGGGATTAGAATATTTGGCCTCCATTTGTTAAATATCAGTAGCATTCTCTAGTCATTGTGCCATCTAAAAATCTTCCCCAGATATTTTCAGTACTCTGTACTTGCGTAGTGCTGTAAAAGCACTGGTTGAGCTGAGACACAGGTCTTCTGAGCTTGGATAAAAATTTATAGCATAAGATCTCCTTGTTTTTAGGGCTTAGGTCTTGAGCTAGAATTAATTAATTGGCTTTTCTGGGTTTAACACACTATTGCAAATTTCATCATCTCAACACTTCTGTTTGGATGTCATGCACAATTATGAACTGCCATTTCTATTCTTCACAAATTGAAATCAATCACTTTTCTACACAAACTTCTGCTTTACTCTGTCAGGTTACTCACTGTCTGAATATACTCATTCTACTCTGTCTCTGCTCATATCCTACTCTGTGTCTGTGCTTATATTCTCAGTGCCAAGGGTGCCCTTTTCTGATCCTTCCCTGGTATTTAAATATTATGCATCCTTAAATATCTAATTACCTCCACATTTACAATGGTAACTTGTCTAATTTTTCTTGCTCTCTCTGGTCTCCTGGTATTTGAACTTTGATGAAATTATTGTGTGTACTACATAATGTTCACCTTTCTTACATATAATACCATCAGGGCACATATTTCAATAGATCATTGTTACAGAAGCTTTCTATTTTAAAAAAATATGTATTTGTACAGCCACTATTCTGTTTAGAATATCTAGTTGGAGCACTATTACCATAATCAAGGAATATTTAATGGAAGATACAAATGAGAGGGCTTGACAAACTCATTTGTGAGAGAGAGGAGTAAGAAAATAATGGAAGATAAATCCAAAATATGGGTGACTCTGAGGATAGTGGTGCCTCTGTCAGTCAGGGTTCTCCAGAGAAAGAAAACCAATAGGAGATAATATATATATAACATATATTAAATATATAAGTAAATATGATATGGCCAATGTGTGTGTGTATATATGAGTATATATACATATATATGTACAGAGAGAGAGAGATTTAATATAAAAAATTGGGATCAAGTGTGGTTGGCTCACACTGGTAATCCTTGAACTTTGGGAAGTCAAGGCAAGAGGATCAGTCGGACCCAGGAATTCAAGACCAGCCTAGGCAACATATTGAGAACCCATAACTACAAAAAAAATTGAAAAAAATTATTAACCATATATAGTGGTGCATGCCTGTGGTCCCAGCTACTCTGGAGGCTGTGGCGGGAGGATTTCTTGAGCCCGGGAGGTCGAGGCTACAGTGAGCCATGATTGCATCACTGCACTCCAGCCTGGGTGACATAGCAAGACCCTGTCTTGAAGGAAAGAAAGAAAATAAATAAATAAACAAGCTCATATGATTAAGGACGTTGAGAAATCCCAAGTAGATATGCAGTAAGCAAGCTGGAGACCCAAGAGTAACAGTAGCGGTGTAGTTCCAGTCTGAGTCTGAATTCGTGATAACAAGGAGGGATGATGGTATAAGTTGCGGTCTGAGGGCAGGAGTCTGAAGTCCCAGCTCAGGCAATAAGTCAGGTGACATTCCTTCCTACTCTATTAAGTTTTTCAATTGACTGGATGAGTCTCATGCACATTAGGGAGGATAATCTGCTTTACTCATTCTAATTTAAATGTTAAGCTCATGCAGAAACACCCTCATGCACACACATGGAATAATGTTTGACCAAATACCTGGGCACTTTGTGACCCACACATGTAGACACATAAAATTAACCTTCCCAGTGCCATTAACCAAAATAGTATACTTAGGAGAAATTGCAACTCTCCAAAAGAAAATAGTGAGCCAGCACATTAATAGGAAATCCATGTAAAATTCCATGGTACACAGTAAGAAATATAGCATTGACTCAGGGATTTAAAATGGTGAAATGCAGCATAGATGAAAAATGTGGTAGTGGTCAGGCAAGACAGTTGACAAAATTTAGAGGGAGAAAGTAGAAGAGTGATAAAAGACACCATCACAGAATATGAAAACTAAAAGGAAAATGATTCATTAAAAAGTCATAATACAGTAGATTCTCATTCATGTATTCCATATTTGCAAATTCACATGCTCCCTAAAATTAATCTGTAATCCCAGAATTAATAGTTGTGACACTTTCATGATCATTCACGGACACGTGAAAGCAGCAAAAAATTTGAGTTGCCCGATGTACATATTTCCAGCTTAGGTTGAAAGTGACCCTCACCTTGTTTCAGTTCCCACACTGTAAATGAGAGTCTTTATGCGGTCTACTTAGTGACACATTCTTCATGTTTTTGTGCTTTTTTGGGGTTGATTTCACGATTTATAATGGTTCTCAAGGTTAGTGCTTAAGTGTTGTGTAGTGTTCAGTGCATGGTGACTAGGATGTGCCTTATGGAGAAAATCTGTATGTTAGATAAGCTTATTTAGGCCTGAGTAGTAGTGCTGTTGGCCCTGAATTAAATTTTAATGAATCAACAATGTATATTAACTAAGGCCTAATTAAAGAAGAACATAGAAAACCAGGTTATATATTGGTCAATTGATGAAAATGTTATGACCAGAGACTTGCAGGAATCAAACTGCATTTCCCTTAAGAACGCTGGTTCAGTGTTTGCTAATTTGGTATTTATGGTACCTTTATAGAACATAACTGCCATGAAATAAGGAGAACTGACTATATATATTTGTTCACACAGGAACTTAGTAGTTTTAAGGTAAAGGGGGAAGACCACAGGTATTTTCAAGTAGAATATTATTCAAATTATATTTTGTACTGGATTAAAATTGATTAATTGATGAATTCTTTTAAATACTAATAAATTATATTATAATATTTCTCAAATATTTTTTATGATAAAGTCATAGGGAATATATTTTAACATCCACATTTACCTTGAACTTAAATGTTGCCACTATTGGTCCATACCAACCCTATTGTAGTTGCTTAACAATGATATAATCATTGTCCCAAATCCTGCTTGTTTCTAGGAATGAAGGATGATGCTCATGTAGTTCCTGAATATTTGAAGATATTAACTTTAGTTTTAAATATTACTTTTCAGCTGGTTAGAGTTGAAGGGTAGCATATAAATATATTCATTCATTCATTCCTTTATTTAGCAGTCTGTTACTGGGCTTCTAGTAGGTGTCCAGAAACTTCTTTTGCCAAAAGTAAATGAAGGTTTTGTGGGATTCTCTTTGATTAAATAAATAAATAAATAAATAATTTTTAGAAAGGAGTATCTGGTACAGAGCCTTGGAAGAGCCTCTTGCATTGCAGAGACTGAAATTTAAACTTCATCAGGTTTTCTCCTGTGCCTTTAGTAAGATCAGCAAAAGGGATCATAAAGTTTACAGAAGTTTGG
Organism: Nomascus leucogenys; assembly: GCF_006542625.1. Taxonomy (NCBI): domain Eukaryota; kingdom Metazoa; phylum Chordata; class Mammalia; order Primates; family Hylobatidae; genus Nomascus; species Nomascus leucogenys. Next base: position 36,749,971 of record NC_044401.1, read on the forward strand.
AGATTAATAGTGTTAAGTACAAGAAGATATGTTAAACTACAATGAAATAAGCCTAGTGTATTATTTTCCTGGGGCTACCTTATTAAATTACCACAAACTGAGTGACTTACAACAAAAGAAATTTATTCTCTCACGGCTCAGGAAGCCAGAGTCTGTAATTCAGGTACAGGCAGGGCTGGTTCCTTCTGGAGGCTCTGAGAGAGCCTCTTCCATTCCTCACTTGTGATTGATAATTGCCTGCAATCCTTGGCATTCCTCAGCTTATAGAAGCATCACTCCAATCTCTGCCTTCATTGTCACATGGCCTTCATGTGACACATACCTCTATGTGTCTTTTCCTTTTCTTATAAGGACACAAGTCATAGGATTTGGGAAACACTCTAATCAAGTATCATCTCACATTAACTAATTACATCTGCAAAGACTCTGATACGGTTTGGCTGTATCTCCACTAAATGTCATCTTGAATTGTAGCTTTCATAATTCCCACGTGTCATGGGAGGAACCCTGTGGGAGGTAATTGTATCATGGGGGCAGGTCTATCCCGTGCTGTTCTTGTGATAGTGAGTAAGTCTCACAAGATCTGATGGTTTTTATAAAGGGAGTTCCCCTGCACACACTCTCTTGCCTGCCGCCATGTAAGATGAGCTTTCTCCTCCTTTGCCTTCCATTGTGATTGTGAGGCCTTCCCAGCCATGTGGAATCGTGAGACCATTAAACCTTTTTCTTTATGAATTACTCAGTCTTGGGTATGTCTTTATTAGTGATATGAGATCTAACTAATAGAGGCCGTATTTCCAAATAAGGTCACATCCTGAGGTTCTGAACTATTCAACTCATTATATTTAGTCACTAATGGAACTCTGGCAAAGCATGAAGGGATGACACTCTTGACCTGGTGCAAGGCAAAAATGTGAAGATTAAGGATGTGTTGTGTTAGTAACTATTGATTCTATGCTGAGGCATCAGCTATATATAATAAATCTCATCCTTATCTGTCCTCTTTGTAGGGTAGGAGGGGAGAATTGATTAGAAGAATTTGGACTCAAGTACATCTAGTTTTCTATATTATATCATATATATAATACAAGCCTTTTAAAATTCCATGAGTAAGTTAGATATTACTTTGTAATTTAATATACAATTAATCATATAAACTGATCCTGGATCAGTTTAAGGGGAATAGGAATTTTGACACATACTTTAGAGAATTTGAAGAAACTGTGGAAAATGGGTGCTACAGAACTGAGTCCCATTAAATATACATCAGGGTTTGAATTTATTTGAGTCTAAAAGTTCCAGCACTCTTCAAAAAATTTTTGAAAATATGTATCTCCATTAGAAAAAGAAAAGCATTACTTTGAAATTTTTTTTGATATTCAGAAATATTTAGCTGAACTTAGGTTCTGCTTTCAGAAATGACACACACAATATAGTGAAGCTACTTCAAATTTAGAATTGGGTGAATTGAACTTAACACAGTAATATGTAGATTTTCCACATGGCAGGTGATCACCTGTTAATACCAAAAAGAACAGGGCAAGCTAATGACTGTTTCTGTGGAAGAAAATGACAGAGTGAGGTAATCACAGCCAGCTTCAGTCAGCTTGTGGGTGTATGTGTGTACTGTGTGTATGACATTTTAGTATCTTTAAGGTCACATATATTTCCCAGAATTGTTTTTGAGAAGAACAGTAATATCCGCATTACTTAGACATGTTAGTTAAAATATGTAAATGCCTTTAAATTAGTTAAGACTTTATTTTAAATTGTTCTGAGAGCTGTTACAATGAAATCAAAGCAAGAATCTTATATGAAATTTTGGAGATTTGCATTTCATTTTGGCATAAACACATACAAAATTCGCTTTAGTGAGTAATGAGCAGCATGCTGTTTTTCCTTTTGACTTTTCTGTTATTTTCTCTTGCTCCTGTTGTGGTAAATTGTTTTCATAGCCAACTCCTAGACTGGGCTACTTAAACTATTGCAATGTGTTAAGTGGTTTTATTGAGCAGTAATGTGATTCCATTAACGTGTCTCAGCGTGAAAAAACTGGGAGTTCAGGACAAATGCTTCTGTTGGTAAACTATAATAAAACGTATCTTAGATGCTATATAGCCTGACAAAGATTGCTACCTTTTATTCTGAATCTCTCCCATCTTTATCAAGGAAATGTGTCATTCTTTTCCCTCATAGCAATCCAAAACCTCTGGCATTTATAAATCAAAGAGGCAAAAATGCCAGTGAAATGTATATAGTATTTGCACGATGTTTGGGCCCAGGTGTTTTTATGAAAGTTTGCTGACTTGATAATATCTAGCTATTTGTAGATTTAAAAAAAAATGTGAATGTCACCTTTTAAAGGCAGAACTCATTTTGTCCAATGAACATAAGGAGATACCACCATATATTTTTCTCCCTTTCCCTACCTCTTTAAATTAAAGATTTGCTTTAAGGGATGCATACTTTTACTACAGTAAACCTGAATGATTCTACTTCTTTAATGTAAAATGAATACTTCCCAGTTTTAAATTATGTTTAGATTTCTGGTTAAAATTTGAAAAATGAAAGCCTAAATAAAAGTGGGTGACAGATTCATGGCGATTCAGATACATACACACACACACAGGTTAGGGGAGCAAGTTTAAGTAGTATTCTTGATACTTTTTAAAAAGAGTGATTTGAGTAATAAACTTAAGACAAGTTTTAAAAGGAATTCACAACAAATATTAGATTAATTTGAGATTTAGGGTTTATGGAAAATTCGAAAAGAATTGCGGTGTCTGACAGCTGTAGACAGCATTGTTTTTCCTACAAATTTGCCAGAAAACCATTTGCTTGATGGGATGGTGGTCACCAGGTTGCTGGGCTATATGTAAGGTAGACTTCCTGCTACAAGAGAACGTAAAAAAAATTATGTGAGACCTTGTTCTACTTTAATTAATGACTAGGCATGATGAATGTGTAGACTGACATGGATGTTATTGTAAGAGTTAAAGCAAGAGGAAAGAAACACAAAAAGTGGGTCAACAGTCAAACACACGTTCATTATAGACAATAAACCTGAGAGGGACTTCTGGCCTATTTCGATCAAGAGAGCATTCACTTAAAGACTAAGAGTATTTAAGGGTTCAGGGTGAGAGAACTTAACACAGGCCTGGAATGTTTCTGTGTGGAGGAGAAGTTGATTGTGGGGCTGGAATGTCTGCTTGGAGGGGAGGTTATCTTGGGGCTGACATCTCTCCTGACAGAGGGGAGGTTATCTTGGAGCTGGCATGTTTCTGGTTGGGGAGGGGTTTATCTTAGGGTTGGAATGTTTCTGGTTGGAGATGTCATTTGTGGCTTATGGTCATGCTAACCTTAGCCATTATGCGGGAACCCTTTGCATTTAGGTGGTTTTTGATCAAGGAGAACTTTAAAATGGCAGTGTTTGTCCAAGATGGCAATGCTGCTGCTCTGTCAGTCTAGACCCTATAGTTATAAAAACAGATGAAGCATGGCGTGTTCTTTCTGGCTACTTTCTGGTGATGAAGGGACAGAGAGTTTTCTGGTCTCAGATTGACTGCAGGAGTAACGCCATCTATATATGTTTTTGGGTAGTTATCTGTGAAATGGCAGTGATTTTGTCAGTTAAAAATATTTGAAAAGTGTTAGTTAGGCAGGGTGAGAACATTAGTCCTAGGCATTTTGTTAGGAGAGGACCCAGGAACGGGATGACCCATGCTACGGTTTTGGTATTCCACAACAACTTGGGGTTCCTGGCCTGTCAGAAAGTGACATTCTTTACTTACCACAGGTCAGAAACCCTGTACAGAGACTGTTTACAAAAAATATGAGGCCAGTTTCCTAAGGGCTTTCTTGGCTTCATAAGTCAAATTTCATTCCTTAAAGGAAAGCACACCATTCCAGTCAAAGCCTTGGTAAAAATAACCAGGTTTTCCAACTGTGCCCTGTTACAAAATAAAACAGATTCTTATTGCACTTATGCAAATAACTATATTGCCACAACTTAAGAATACTCACAGAAAGTTTCCAGAATTTGGAAAATTTACAGAAAAACTGGAGGATACCCCTTCGACATTAGCCAATATGTTTACACACAGAATTTCCCTTACAATTAACCTTCCAAAACTTTCTTAAACCTTCATTTTTATTTTATTCAACTTAAAACATTTCTTTAACCTTTTAATCTAGGTAAAAATCCATATTCTCATGCCTCCTTAAAATCTTTTTACCAAAAGTATATGTAAACTCATTTTTTCAATAGTCTTAAATACATATTACATTAACTTTTAGCAACCTTTACTTTTGTTGGTAAGTTTAGGATTTTGATTATGTACTAGGTGTAGAGCCTAGGACCCAGATAGAAGTGCAAATAAGGTCTGACTTATTCCAGCATTTAACTCCATGTGTCTTAGATCTTACCTAGCTGCAAAGCAGGCAAATTGTACAGCTAATAGTTATAGTGGCATTTTATAAAGCATTCAGGAGGCCTAGTCCCTTTTAAATTGTACAACGTTTCTTGCACAAATTACCTTTTATAAAATTTTTTGGGAGGCTGAGGCAGGAGAATGGCATGAACCCAGGAGGCGGAGCTAGCAGTGAGCCGAGATCACGCCACTGCACTCCAGCCTGGGCGACAGAGTGAGACTCCGTCTCAAAAAAAAAATTTTTTTTTCATGACTTACACAGACAATCTCTGACATGCCTTGACTTTCTGACTTGTTGTAAACATCCCTCTCTTTAAGTAATCAGTTAATTTACTTTAGTAGAAGAATTTACCATGTAAGATTCCTTTTTATATAAATTATCTTTACTTTAATATCAAAGATGTTTTCCCAAAACAATCTTCCTTCATGTCTGTGGGCTAGACTGCCTAAGGCCACAGGATTAGAAGTTAGGGTATTTCACCAAATAGTTCAAAATGTAGCTATCTTTATTACACCAATATTAATATTTCATTTATTAAAAAATTACACAAGCAAAGATTATTCTGTTTGGGCTGAGTTATAGTTTTGTAGTTTCTATGCCAAATTTTGACACCTTATACTGTTTGGCAGAGATAAGCATGAAATTGCTTGATCAATAAATGCAAACAAAAATGTATGCTGGCAACTCTTAAGACATTTGTAATCTTACTGTACTAGTAAGTTTTAAAGATTAAAGTCATGTGAGCTGGAAGGTCACACAGCTTTTACTTTTCCCTTAAAAATATTTGATTTAAGCACTTATTTTTCTTAGGTCAATTAGAGCTTTTTAATAGACATTGCATGCATAACACATATGTAGTCACACAGAAAACCAGAAGAAGATCCAATAGTTAGAAGATATTTTTTTTTTTTTTTTGCTAATTTCCCAGTTGGATTATTGGCCTTTGGGTGAGGCCCTTTAAGAACAGGGCTAGGAAAACAGATTCCAGAGCCTAATAAACAAGTAGAGCTGGAAGATAAAGACAGATTTTGAGAGGTACTTATTCACCTCTAATTCCACGGTTTCCATAAGGAAAACAGACATTTTTCCCAAAACGGGATTTGTGGTACCTTTTCTGTTTTCCCAAGGAGTCTGAGGCCACTAGAAGTCATTTTAGGGTTTTTCATACACCAAGAGTGGCAAGACAGAATGTAGAAAAGTAATTCAGTTGACTGGGAAAAAGCCTTTTCCAGGAAAACAAGATTTATGAAAAGAAAAACATAAAGGCCTTTTGAATATACTCAAAGCTTGGATATTTATTTTAATTAAGCTGAGTGCTCTTTTTCATCAGGGGTGAGGGTGGAGGTTAGAATTACATAAATATCATGCCAAGTTAAATGAAAGGATTAGGTTATGTGGAGGAATTCCCAGCGATAATGAGAGGGATTTTCAGAGAAAGATCCCAGATGCTGTTTGATCTGCAACAAATCAGACATGGAGAAAAGGCATGAATACAAGCAATGCCTTCAACCACAGCCACTTTCCAGAGAAGGAGAATGGCAGAGGTGTTTTGACTAGCTGGAGTAGTTTTTGTTTTTGAGACGGAGTTTCACTCTTGTTGCCCAGGCTGGAGTGCAATGGCACGATCTCAGTGTGGCTCACACCTGTAATCCCAGCACTTTGGGAGGCCAACGTGGTCGGATCACCTGAGGTCGGTTGGAGTAGTTTTTGAACAGATAACAGGTGGAGAAGGAGGAAGAGTGGGATTTGGGGCCGAAGGCTTGCAGGCAGGAAGGACCACCAGGCAGAGGGGAGGGTGATATAATATCTCAGACTTGTACCAGGTGTTTTATGTACACTGTAACTAAGTCTCATGAAATCTCTGGAATGTAAGTATTCTTAACGTCATTTTATAAGACAAGAAAATGAGGCCATAGAGATTAAATTACTAGCTGAATATCACATAGTCAATAGAGAGAAGAGTGGGATTTATAGATAAAAATGCTATTCTCTTCATACTTCCTAATATTATGCCATCACTACTTTATTTGAAAAAGATAATTCCTCTATCAGCATGTCAGCCAGCGATGCATGTGTAAATTTGCCTATCAGCTTGTTTTCTTTTTAAGGTGCATGATAATCACTGATTTTCAAACTTTACTGTGGAAGTGAGTTTCTTGGGCGATCTTGTTAAAAATTCAGATTTTGACTCAGATGGGGCCTAAAATTCTGCAATTCTAACACACTTCCAAGTAATCCTGCTACTGTTGGTCTACAGATTATGCTTTAAGAAGCTAAATATTAGTAGTGCTACATACACTGTGGCCCTGTGGACCCACAGCAACCTGGAAACGCTTACTCTTCTGCAGTGAAATAAGAAACATGTGCAAGAATGTAAATCAGCACCTGTCTTCCTTCATGGAAAAAGTGGTTAAGAAAAGAATGACAGGTGAACCAAACAGTATTCTTTAGATTTGCTTTCTGACACAAGCTCTTTTTCTCATATGAGACATTAGATGGGTAACAACCAATTCCCTCACAAGCTACTTGAGAAGCACATATGTTGTGTGTTGAGAGGGGATGAGAACTTTGAATGTGGAAGAGGAAGAATAAAACAAGTTTTGCTGAAAAAATGTGTTACCTGTGGAAATGGAAAAGCCCTTCAGTGCAGAGCTCACTAAGGTGTGAAGACATTCTCAGGGCATGGAGAGAAAAAAAAGACTATGTTTGGATGTGAGATAGACTTTTCCTATTTAATAAATTTACCTTAGGCATAGAAGACAGTTCTTCTCATACTGTCTTAGCAATGTTGCTTTTAGAATCTTAGAAATGGTGGTATCCACAGTTCTCCAGTCTATTCATTAGAACCAATCTTGTGTACTTTAAAAATGATTTCTGTGGAGCTTATGATTCAATTAATTTGCATTTAATTGCTTGATCACTAGAACATTTTAAGCTCCTCAGGGATTTGTAATAGGTAGCCAAGGTAAAAATATCTACATTATGGATAATTAGGCACCTGAAGACTTACTTGTGAAACTAAGCATTATTTATAACATATTTCTAAGGAAATAATATTATCATCCAGTATGTGGTGTCATCAAATCTCTACAGAATACAGGAGGAAATAGACAGATGGCATAGGAGGAGCTAGAGAGGAGTAATTGCTAGGATACAGCATGAATTCAGTGACTACTACTTGGGGCAAATTAGGCTTTTTTTTTTTTTTGGTAGTTGTTTCATGTAAGATAAATGAAATCTGCATCATAATAATACCACTTTATCTTTCTCTTAGCTCTTGATACAAATACTATTTCATGTATATTATTATATGGTGCATCCACAATTCTGAATATTAAGCATCAATAATTATTAATCTTATTAAAATTGAATTTCTGAGATTGTAAAGACTTATTTGCTTTTACTTAGCTATGTCTATTGACATTATATTAAATCTACAAATCTTGGTTGCAGAAAATGACTGATAAAGTCTTCCCTTACACATTTTTGGGCAAGGTAAAAAGATGTGGGCTGGAATATAAAGCCAATAGGTGTATCTGTAGATTATTAAATATATTTATTCAAAGTATGTTGATAGATGTCAACCTTGATAGAATTCTTTAAAGAGAAGATCAGGATCTGCTCTGGATCTACACTTTCAAATATTTATTATCCATGATGTGATAAGATATAGAAGTTATGGTTATCAAATACACCAAGCTGAGATTGACAGCTGGAATTCCATGCACCAGAATCCATAGTTTAAAATCCTGACAGACTGGAATAAGAGGTCAAATATAGCAAGATAAAATTTGTATGCAGATAAAATTCTGCTTAGGTTCAAATATAGCAGGTGCATGTAAAGAAAGCATATCAACTATCTTCAAGTATTCGAAGTGTTTTTGTAGAAGAGCATTTTGACATTGTTTGCATGAATCTCCATGACAGAACTAGCAGAATGAACAAAAATCCAGGCAGTTTGTAGCAGAATCTGAGAAGACTTTCTAACAGCACAAGAACTAACATTTTCAGAAGCTTCATCCATAGAGAAGCTTGCTGCTGTGCCACATTCTTCAACTTAGTCCTTTTTGCACTGCTGGGCATAAGGGACAGTTAACTGAGATTATGGAGGTTAGGCTTCTGCAAAAAGTCACATATGGAACACGAAGTAGACTAAAGATTGGGAGTCATAGCTGCCTGACTGCATTTTGCAAGAAATAGTGATCAAAATAATACATTCTTAACAATGAGAATTATTTAAACACAAAGAGGGGATCATTCGTCAAGAATATTCCAGAGAAAAGTTTCTTAAATGGGCAACTGAAAAGCAAAATAACTTTAATACTCCAGTGTTTTTTAATTGTTGGAATTTTCTGAAACTGTACTCCTTTTCTAGCAACTACCCCCTTCACAATCACATAATTATCATGGGGATTACAAGTTAGTATCATAGCTTCTCCTTGCCTCATCAAAGGTACAGTTAGTAGGGTGGCCACAGAATGGCTAGGCTTAGTCCTAGACTGGGCAATGAATCCTTTGCATAAGGTTTTTAAACTAGAAGCTAGATCACGTTATTATTCTTACAGGTGATTCAAACTACAAAGTCTAAATCTCAGGAACTGGTGAAAGCTATGTTTTGTTTTGTTTTTTTGCTAGATAGAGGAATTTTGTCTGGAGCTAGAGACACAGAGAGATTCAGATGAGAAAGGAAGATCCTCATGGCTTTCAATAATCTGATTCTATATTTTTTGAGTCTGAACTACATTCTAGTCATTGGTTCACAACCAACATGAATTCAGCCAGTTTAAAATGGGTTTTTCACTATTACAACTCAGTCTGAAGAGTCATTTTCTGCCAATAATTCTAATAAATAAAGATTAAGATACAGCAATGTAGTAAAATATATTTAAAGATTAAGTCATTGCATATAAGAGCCACAATTTTTATGTAAATAATGTCAATAACAAACAGAAGTTCTCTAACAGAAAATGGCATTTATTTGGGAATAGAGAAATGCAGTGGGAAAACGTGTGCCATAGTAAACTATGTGTGTACTCAGAGAGGTAAAGGAAGATAAAGATATTTAAGGGAAAAAATGAAGACTATATTATTGTTTCGAAATAATTATCCTTGGCTAAAAAGATCAATAACAAGGATAACTCCAGTTTGACATTGGTCTGGCAGTTCTCGGGCAGATGTTTTTGCAGAGATGTTTTTTGTGTAAGGTTGCAAATAGCCTTTGTGGAAGGTTGTGGTTTTTGCAGTCTTTTGTGATAGTTTTTGTCGTCAGGCCTGTAAGCATATAAACGCTTCCTTCAAGGCTTTTGGTGGCTGTATTTATCAAGATTTTTTTTTTTAAATATGGGCTCCATCTTGATTCTGACAACTTTCAGATATAATTTAGTTCTATCAAGAAAATTGTTACTTCATAATATAAAGCTTGACATTCATGCTACTCTAAATTTTTTATGTAAAAATGATTTTTGTGTTAACATTAGTATTTAATTTTCTTAATAAAGTTACCTTAGTAATAACGGCATAGAAATATTGAAAACCCATTACTAATACAATGTACATGCTTAACTCTGTGCGAGTGTGTGTGTGTGTGTGTGTGTGTGTGTAAAATAAGAATGCTAATTTTAGTTCCCTATACTACTCTATAAAATTAAATTTTCTATTAAAGATATAATTGCAACTGAAAGTGTTTTTAATTAGAACATTTAATGCTGTATTTCCAATGTTTTACACTGGGGCCTCAACATTAACCCTGCAGTTAACATACTTAATTAGTTGTTTTATATAAAGCTTATTAAAAATGTAAGCTTTAAATCTAATCTCTGCTCCATTTTACTCTCAGCATCTCATACCATACTCAGAATAGTTAATTAAATGGCAATAAAATCTTTTGCTTTGTGTCTATAACCATTAACCTTTCAACAATGATTTCTAAACAGAACCATACATCTGAGTGGTCAGCTATTTTAAAAGAAGGCACTCGGATGGTTTCTGTTCAATAATCTTCTTGTAACCAACACTCTTTAATATATGTCTATAATGATAGTTGGAATGCATATATTATGCCAATAAATTTACACTTTTCTATCACCTTTTTCATTCTAAAAAAACTAATGTTATTGCATCTTATTGGCTATTGATGCTTTGCATATTGGTAAAAATGACTTTTACGTGCATATTACATTAAAAACATAATAAAAGGTAATACATTATTGTAATTTTTATATATAAAGGACAAAAATTTTCCTGAATACAGAGAAAATTTGGGGAAATTTATCTTATGATTGTCTTTCACATACCTGAAAAACATGAAAGAGATTTCCTCCAAGGCAAAGTTTGAAATGTATCTTTATTATTCCTTACTTTCAGTAAAGTTGTGCAACAACTGGTATTTTGAGAAAAGAAACCAAATGATGATCATAGATCTCTTCAATATAAGTCTACATATGAATATATATATAGACATAGAAATAAAATTATGAATAAAATATTTTCTATTTTAAAAGGCTTTCTGAAAGTAGGCCTTTAACAATTATTAGCAACAATTTTATTTTGGCAGTAGCACATTTTTGGAGGGGTAGTTATATTTTTTTCTGGTTCTTGCATTTCTGCTGGCATTGGGGACATGCGGGTGGGAATTGTCATGTCAGTAACCGTAATACAATCTACACCAATCTGACTTTTGTTTTTTTTAGAAAAAGTGAATAGAATGATAATCAAATTTAAAGAATTTTAAAATGGGGACTTATAAAATATAAAAGAGAAAATTATTGAGAACACTCTTGATACTTCCAATTTTCAAGGTCTGGTTATATTTTGTTGCAATTATACAAACTATTCAGTGACTCTGAAAATAATCTTTTTACATTCCTGTTTATTTATATCTATTTCAATATCTATGTATAAGTAAGCATGAATCTATTTTTATGTCTTATTAACAATTTTTTAGTAGATAAAAATATTTGAAAAATATACTTTAAGTCCTGAAAGTAGATAGCTTAGTGATATTTTAATTGTAGGTTACATATATTTTTGGATATTTTCATATTGCATGTCAGTATGTGTGAATGATTTTACAATCACACATTCCTTTTAATATTAAAAACTCGTGAATTTTCATGAAACTTTCTGGTGGTATGGAAAATATAAAAACAATTTGTAGCATTTAAAATATTTCTGTGGTATCTTTTTACATTGGGAACTTGGAAGACTATTTTAATTATAATAATATTAACTATGTTTTAAAATATTAAGATGGGGATTTATAACAAAAGGAACATAGACATTTATACCAATCTCTGCATATGTAAATTTCTATATCTGGGGCTCTATTATATTTGATGCAAACCAGTAGATTCAGATTAGTAAAAGTAAAATTATTAGTAAATCTACCAGTATTTTTAAAATCTAAATTAATACATTATATGATTATGAACAGAATTCAATTAAGATATCAGGAGAAAATAGGTTCACTATCATAATATCAAGCCATTTGGCAAAATTTAAGTGATGTGAAATTTTGGAATTCCAGTTAGAACCATGGACAAGTCTACGACACTAAATACTCAGTGCTACAATTCTGTGAATGATCCAGAATTATTAATGTTTAAAACTTGAAAAAAATACGGTTTTTTAAGTTAAAATATCTGCTAACTGGTCAGCTGGAAATCATTCAACTTTTATATACATTACATTTTGTATCTTTGTATTATAAAATTTAAATAATATGTAAAATCCGGCCAGGCATGGTGGCATATGTCTGTAATCTCAGCATTTTGGGAGGCCGAGGCTGGTGGATCACTTGGGCCAGGAGTTTGAGACAAGCCTGGCCAACATGGCAAAACCCTTCTCTACTAAAAGTATGACAACAACAACAAAATTAGCTTGTGTGGTTGTGCATGCCCAGCTACTCAGGAGGCTGAGGCACAATAATCACTTGAACTGGGAGGCAGTTGAAATGAGCTGAGATAGCACCACTGCACTCCAGCCTCTGTGACAAAGCAAGACGCTGTCACACACACACACACAAAAATTAGATCTAACATTGGATAAACATTATATATACATACATACATATAATAGCGAAATAAAATAAACTATACATAATACTATACAAATTATATCTATAAACTGTGTGCTGTGGCTAAATGTAAGTATTTTATATAAAGTGGGAGGAGTTGCCTAATATATCCCTAAACACAGTTATTGTAATCATATTTAAGACTTATTCCAATAAATATTTACTAAGGCTTTGTTTTGTATATTAAAAATTGTTATTCTTTATGAAGGAAAAAGTAAGATTGTAATATGTTGTTATAAACCTCAAAGATGCTTAAGATATAATTGGACAGAACTATAAAATAATATTTAAATAACAATGTATCCCATTTCAAAATCTTTTTTGTTCTTTGTTTTATTCCTCTTCTATAACACAAGACAAAACTATCTTTTTGAAATAATTCAATTTAAAATTCTAGGCTTAAAATTTGAATTAACTCCAACATGAGTTTATAAATTCAACATGGTTTCATTAGTAATAACAAAGAGAATGTTTGTTTTGTTTCCTTGTTTTTAATTTTCTTTGGTTTTCATAATGTTTGGAGCTAAACTTGTTAATTTTAGATTTATATGAACAAATAAGAACTAATCAGGAAGACTCTGAAAGAGAATAAATGAAGACAAACTGTACCAAAAAATCAAGAAAATAATCCCATTTTAAATAGCAACAAAAATTAGGAATAAATTTAAGTAATATAGTGAAAGATTTGTATTCTGAAAACTATACATATTGATATATGATATGAAACTATAATATTGATGAAAGAAATTGAAAAGACACAAATGAGTTGATAGACATCCCATGTTCATGGATTGGAAAAATTATTATTTTTTAAATTTTCATACTTCCCAAAATAATATGTAGATTCAATGCAATCCTATCAAAATTCTAAGCTTCTTTCACAGAAATAAAAATAAAAATTCTAAAATATTTATTGAACAAAAAGACCCTAACTAACCAAAGCAATTCTGAGCAAGAATGTGGTGGAAGGCATCACATTTCCTAAATTTTACTACAAAGCTAATCAAAAATACATAGTAATCCAAACAGTTTAGTACTGCTATACACTCACATAGAGCAATAGAAGAGAATAGAGAGCCCAGACATAAACCATGCTTATCAATTAATCAACTAGTCTTTGCCAAGAGCACAAAGAATATATAGTAGGGAAAGAATAGTCTCTTCAATAAATGGTGTTAGAAGAACTGAGTATTGACATGCAAAAAAAAAAACTAGACCTTCATCATAGATCATACTCAAAAATACAATAAAAATGAATTATAGACTTAAATGTAAGCCTTAAAAGTCCTAGAAGGAAATACAGGAAAAAGTTTTGACACTGGTTTTGGCAATTGCCTTTTGGCTATGATTCCAAAAGCACAGGCAAAAAAAATGCAAAAATCAATTAATTGGGAATATACCAAACTAAAAGGCTTCTGCACAGAAAAAGAAAAAAATATGATGAAATGGCAACCTACAGATTGGCAGAAAATATTTGCAAGCCAGATATCCAATAAGAGGTTAATATTAAAAATATATAAGTAACACGTACACGCTCAGAGGCAAAAATAAAACAAATAACCTGCGTTTGAAATAGACATGAATAGACATTTTCTCAAAGAAGAAATACAGATGGCCGAGAGGCATATGAAAAATGCTCAACGTTACTAATCGTCAGTAGTTTTCATTAAATAAAAACTACAATGAGGTATCACTTTACACCTGTGAGGATGGCCATTATAAAAATACAAAAGACAATGAGTTTTGGTAAGAATGTGGAGAAAAGGGTACTCTAGTATACTGATTTGGGGAATGCAAATTAATATAGCCGTTATGGAAGACAGTGTGGAGTTTCCTCACTGTTAAAAATTGAACTAGCCTATGACCCAGGAATCTCACTTCTGGCTTTACATCCAGAGAATTTGAATTCAGTGTGCCAAGGAGATAGATGCACTCCCATGTTCACGGCTGCATATTTACAATAGCCAACGTATGGCAACAATCTAAGTACCTGGTAAATTGATGGATAAAGAAATAATGAAATATTACTCAGCCTTTATAAAGAAGGTAACTCTGCCATCTGAAACATGAGTGAAACCGGAGGACATGAGGCCAAGCGAAATAAGCCAGACAGAGAAAGAAAAATACTGTCTAATCTCACTTATATCTGGAATCTAAAAAAGCCAGATTTATAGAAGCAGAAAATAGAATGGTAGTTAACAATGGCGTGGGGATGGAGAGATGTTAGTCAAAGTGTAAAAAGTTTCAGTTAGGTAGAATGAGTAAGTTCTAGAGATTATTAAATCTGTATATTAGTACAGCATAATGACTATGGTTAATAATGATATTATGTACTTGAAATTTCCTTAAAGAGTAGGTCTTAAATGTTTTCACCACAAGCACGAGAGTCAATATGTAAGAGGATGGATATGTTAATTATCCATATATAGTGATATTGTAGTAACAATATCACTATATATAATACAACACGTCACCATTATATATACAATGATGTACACCGTAAATATATACACATTTTAATAAAAAAGTAGGTAGAAATTAATATTATGCAGCCAAATGAATGAAAGAGAATGCCAAAAATTGAGGGAATAATAATCTTGAAAAAAATTGAAAAAATTGCAAAAATCTTGAAAAAACTTGAATAACAATCTTGAAAAAAATAAAATTAGATTTATAAGTCAAAAGGGCACTTTTTAAATGAAGAAAAAAATAGAAAATAAAATAATAAAAATAAAAACGAAGGGAGAATATCTTCATAGTATTGAAATAGAAAGTCTTTTCTAATATTATTAAAATTCTGAAGATATATATGAAAATATTGATAATCATGACTTCGTAAAAGTCAAAAACTTTTACATGTTACTTCACACCATGCACCTGTTCAGAAGAGCAAACATGAAAATTGAAATAAAAAGGTGTTTGTATCTCATACTTTTTTAAAGGGATAATATCCTAATTACATGAAGAGTTTTTAGAAGTCAGTGAGAAAAGGTTCAAAACTCTTATTACAAATGAGCAAAACTATGGAATATTCAGTCACAGAATAAGTGTAGCTGTTTTCTAAACAGATGAAGAAATGCTCAATCTCACTTCTAATAAGATAAAATTACATTTAAAATTACACCAAGCCACTCTCTTCCCAAATACATAATATATTGACTCAAAGCCCATAGTGAGATTACATAATACATTGGTGAGGCTGTGAGGAAATAGGCAGTTTTATATATTTCCATTTGCATATGAAATTTCTACAATCTCTATGTAGAAAACACGACAATATCTTTCACAATTATAAATGTGTATAACATTTTAATCTGCGTGTCTACTTGTGCTTGCTCTCCTGGGAAATGACTTGTGTAGGTTTCCATTAAAGTAGTCTTTAAATATTAAATTATTTGTAATATGCTACTAAGAAGGCACTGGTTAAATAATTATGGATTCTTGTAAGTGGAAAATATGCTTCTGTACAAAATAATGAGAAATGTATATATTAGTATCTGTACACTAACTACTATTAAATGAAGAAAGTGAGGTACAGAAGTGTGTGATTGTATGCTACTTTACATGTAATAAGGGGGAATAGATTTTACATCCTTTGTCACATGTAAATATAGACAAAATCAAAAAAATAAAGACAGAAAAATAATTATCTTTTTTTATGTTTAGGTAGATGTGGATGTTAAGTAGAAGTGGGGATCAGGATAGATATTTCACTAAGTATAATGATAATTTAATATAAATACATGTAATATGTAATACATACATGTACATGTTATATGTGCATATATAGAGAGATAGGACACACACATATACACACCACAAAATCCCACATATATATGATGTTTAAATGCAGAAACCCCTGAAAGATAAGATTTGAAATTTTGCCTGGTCATATGAAAATGATTCATTCACTCTTTGTTGGAATAATTATCTCTAACACAAAGGTAATATCTATGTAGCCAGTCTAGCACTCTCTGTCATAGTAACTGATAATTTAGCTTTGTTGTCTCCATGTTCTTGATATGATGCCAATGTTTTGACAGTGGGTTTGATAATGAAAAGATTGCCGTGGGCTTGAGCCCTGGATGTGTGTGTATGGCAGGATATTATGGACTCATTCCAGGCCCACTGGGGAAAATTCCATCTGCACAACAGGAAGCACAGACTGAGATATTTGTATTTGCACATGCTGAATCGCCCCAGATGTTTCCCAATATTTCAGTATGTTTTGTATATTTCATCAGCCATTAAGGAACATATTTGAGCTAGGCTTTTAAAGCTTGTTGAAATAAAGGGCACAGAGCCCTTGATAAGAATTTATTTCTACAATAAACTATAATCTTTTTCAATCATAAGAAACCAGCACTCTCTATTTTTGCTTCAATATGGAAAATTGTGTATATTCATTATATGAGAAATTTGTGAAAGATGCCCCAAATTATGGTGTTATAGAATGCAGCCACAATGATGTATTTGACACTGAGAGAATAGCAATGCCAAGTTCTTATAGAAATGCCCCTTGAGCAATATACAATACTTGATAGCATGCTCAGCACATTATATATTTTTTTTCTTTTATGACATATTTTGGGTAATGAAAATTTTCTATTATAGTAGGTGCTCTTCAGTGATTGCTGTCATAACAGTAATACTTCATATAATGGACTATTTTATAATCCATGAAACTATTTTATTCATATTATTTCATTTGTTCCTTGCTGAGGTTAATAGCATTTTTAAGAAGACAAAATTAACTTAAGTAATGTCTGTGGCTTGTCCAAACCCAAATATCAAATAAATATAGAGACTTGAACCTAGATTTTCAGACATCTTATTCTGCACCCTTTTATATTTTCACCATAAGCACAGTCTAAGGAAAAAATTGACTGAGAAATTGTTTATAAGATATGTATTAGAGATTATTACTTCTAATAGGCAACTAATTCAAATAGAATAGGCAAGTAGCCCCTATGTGGGAGATGGGGCATCCTTCTTTGGGAAAGTGCTTGCCTGATAGATGGATTTCAATTTGGCATAGTCCAGTGAAATAGGTTGGTGCCTGTACCATCAACACCAAGATGAGGCCGATCTATCTATACTTCCCATACAGTTCCCAGGGCTTTACATAGCTTATGAGTGCCTGAATACTAAAGAAAAAATGGTGGTCAAGTCAACAGATATTCCAATAAATTGTTCTACATAAACGATAGATAACGAAAGAGACAATTTGAGAAAATTCAGGATTAGTGCAGAATTGTAACAGAACTAATTAGAATCAATGTCTGCAAAATCTAAGAGAAGATATTGCATCTATAAAAAATGCTGTAAAACAAAAACTTTTTAAAAATGCACAATTTTGTAAATTAAAAAGCTGACTAAAAAAGCTGAAGGGCTAGAAGATAAAAAAAATGAGAGTAATAGTTTAGAATATAGAACAAAAATGTAGACAAATGGAAAACAAGAGAAAAAAATAGACCCTACTACAATAAATCAAATATTCAAATAGGAGCTTCTGAGAATGCTACAGAAAAATGCTATTGGGAGATTATCAAAGAAAAATATGTAATAGGCCGGGTGCGGTGGCTCACACTTGTAATCCCAGCACTTTGGGAGGCCGAGGCGGGCGGATCACGAGGTCAGGAGATCGAGACCACGGTGAAACCCCGTCTCTATTAAAAAATACAAAAAATTAGCCGGGCGTGGTGGCGGGCGCCTGTAATCCCAGCTACTCAGAGAGGCTGAGGCAGGAGAATGGCGTGAACCTGGGAGGCGGAGCTTGCAGTGAGCCGAGATTGCACCACTGCACTCCAGCCTGGGCGACAGAGCGAGACTCCATCTCAAAAAAAAAAAAAAAAAAAAAAGAAAAATATATAATAGTTCCTCCCTTAACCACGAGAAATACATTCTAAGATTCCCTATAGTTGCCTAAAACCATGAACATTACAGAACACAATTGCTGTCAACCAGAACTCATTTCTATTTATGTCTTTCACCTAAAAATTTAATGTCTTTTTCATCATAACTAAACACTTAACCATGCACTGTGGCCCTAACTTTTGCAGTTTGAGGCGTGACAGTAACACTAGGATGAATTCTTTTTCCCTTCTTCATAATTTCACAAATAGATTCGTTCTTTTCACTTAACAACCTATGATTATTCAAATATAAGCCAGGTTCTAATTATCTAAGAGATAATCACTAAGTGATTATTTCTTATCACTTAACAATCTATGATTTTTTTTCCTTTAGTCAAGAACTTTTATCTTTTCACTTAAAGAAAGCACTTTAAGGCTTCTCTTTGGCATATGTGAATGGTCAGCATCATTACTCTCATGTTATGGGGTCATGATTAAGTAAAATAAAGGCTTCTTGAACATAAACATTGAGATACTGTGATGATTGATCTGATAATCTAGAGAGCTAAGCAAGTAACTAACAGTTTGGTATGTATACAGCGTGGCTACACTGGACCAGGGATGACTGACATCCTGAATTGGAAATTTGAAACTTACAAATCATTTATTTTTGGAACTTTTCAGTTAGTATTTTCAGACTTCAGTTGACCTCAGGAAACTGAAACCATCAAAATGGGACTACTGCATAAGAAAATGTATTAAAACTGAAAAGCATGAATTTCCAGATTGCAAAACTCATTTGTTTCTAACTCAGTAAATTAAAATAAACAAAACAAATAAAAACATCAACCTCAAAGTTTACCCTTATTAAATTTCAACAACTAGGAAATTGAAAGAATATCCTAAAAAATAGCAAAAGTGAGAAAGAGAAATCTTTCCAACATAAATCTTACCCTGTTAATTTTTATCATTTGTTAGGTAAATAAATTTACAGTTACAAAAAGTCTCAGATTTTTATATTTATTTGTTGCATTGTCTGTTATTTAACATTATCCCTTTCACTTCACATTCTCCTATATATCTTGTGGTATAAAACTATGAATGAGATTTTCTAGACCCTCTTGCCAGTAAAATTTGAGTTAGATGCTGCCACTGATGTACTATTACGGGAGCAGTGGGCAGATGCGAGGACAGAGAGAACCAAGTTTGCACTGGATTCTGTGCTAATTGCTCCAAATCACTCATTTTGGTTATTTAAGCAACAAACTCCCTACACCTCAGTTCTCCTGGAAGCCACAAACTGATTTTACCTTGAACTTTGCTCTTCCAGCTTTGGCATGCTTGGAATCTAGATTGCTTTCAGTTTTCCTGATGATGCCCTATGTAACATATCCCATGCAAACATTCCTAGGAAGGTTAAATGAAGAAGAGAGGAAGAGAAGGAAAGAAGGAAGGAAGGAAGGAAAGAAGGAAAGAAGGAAGAAAGGGACGGAGGGAGGGAAAAAATAAGGTAATTTTATTATTTTATTTATTTATTTATTGGACACCGAGTCTCGCTCTGTCACCCAGGCTGGAGTGCAGTGGCGCGATCTCGGCTCACTGCAACCTCCGCCTCCAGGGTTCAAGCAATTCTCCTGCCTCAACATCCTGAGTAGCTGGGATTACAGGCACACACTGTATGCCTGGCTAATTTTTTGTATTTTTAGTAGAGACAGAGTTTCACCGTGTTGCCCAGGCTAGTCTCGAACTCCTGAGCTCACACAATCTGCCCGCCTTGGCCTTCCAAAGTGCTAGGATTACAGGCAGGAGCCACCACACCTGGCCAGAATAAGGTAATTTTAAATATCCAAAGTAGAGAGGTTGCTCAATAAAGGAAATACAATCATAAAAATATTTAAAATTTTCTGTGAATAATATTATATAGTCATAAGGATGAACCATAGATATTGTTTTAACCTAAAATTGTGTGTGTGCACATGTGTGTATATATATGTGTGTGTGTGTGTGTGTGTGTGTGTGTGTGTGTAAGAAAGGGGAAGGGAATGTAAATTAGATCATTTCTCATCTTGCAAAATCATAAGACAATAAACAGTGTTCGGTATTGAAAAACCAAGAAATAGTAGTAAAAACATTTTAATGCAGAAGTAAATATTTGAAGAAATATCTAAAGTAAATAACAACTCTAAATAATTCCTTGTCATTTTCCATCACCTAATCACCATTCACATATAATTTATTGATTAGTTGCAGCTTTTTTGTTTCTTTTTTGGTAGAGTTCCCTCCCTTGAATGTTTTGTTTCTGAAATCAGAAAAGCTAGCTGTTTTATTCTTTGCCGTATTTCATATCTATGTACTAAGAATAGCACCTGGCATTCCATAAGTATTTGGTGAATAAATGAATACTGGAAAAGTTAAAAGTCAGGTTGCCTATGGGAAATGTGAGTCAAAGTGTGGCTTAGGCAGAATACTGCTTCTTTTAATTATGAGGCAAGTAATATATTTGAAATTTAAAATTACATATGTATATGTTTATAATAAAATTATAAATACATTTTGAAAAGATTCTTTACCTTTGAAATGTCTAGCGAACTGAAAAAAAAACAGGTTATGAGGCAGTGTGTAATTTATGAGAAAATAAACATATTAGCCTCAAAAATCTCTGCATGTATACATAAAGGACATAGGAAAAGTGTAGCAGAGTGCACCCTCAACAGTTAATATTGATCGCTCCCAAGAGATGGAGCTGGACTGTGGTAAAGATAAGTTAACAATTTTTGTGTTTGTATGCATATCTCTACTGCTTAATTTTTTCCAAATGTCATGAGTCACTCTTTTAATTATATAAATGCATAATTCAATTGTGTTTCTAAAAATATTTTTCTTTATGATCCCTGGAATGATGACATAACTTTTGTTACTTCATGTCTTTTTAAAAGTCTTTAATTCCAGACTTCTCCCTGATTTCAGAATTAAATAAAGCATGCGATCAAATAATTAGCACATAAAGGTGTTTCTGATGACCTTTCTCTAAGAGAGTGATAAGCTCTGAATAAAAATAACATCCGGGGATATATATTTGGGGAGCTGGTGATGGCAGTAGCAGGAAGCAGATGCAAGTTATTACTTAAATTAACCTATCTAATGCAACTGCTTGAGAGACTTTCATGACTGTATGAGTTTCAAAACAACAACAAAACACTTCAGGAATGTTCATTTCATCATACCTGCAACGTTTCATGGAGACAGAAACAAAGACAGCACAGAAGCCACTGTCTTGTTTATGTGTGTTGAAAAATGTTGCTGTGATGCGCTTCACTGCCATGTAGATCAGCTTGTAAGATTTGGAGTGTTTGAAACGTTACATTAAAATAGGAACTGTTAGTTGTTCTGATAAGGTTTAATCAAATTATTTCCTTGAAGGTTCATTTCTCTATGATTAAGAATGAACATGTTGACGTAAGGTGTGACTGGAGCAGTGTTTCTGCTTATGCTGGCAGTGCATTACGTTCCCATCATGTTTTCAAATTTCATTTACAGATAAGCGCTGTGAGTAATTGTAACGTGAAGTGGTAATCTACTGATGATATATGAGAATAGAGAAACAAATTAAAAACATCATTCAATTGAAATTTTAAACTGTATAGTGGTAGAGGGCTGTATTTCCAAATGGACAAAGAATTCCCACTTGAAAAATAATTGCACCCAAGTCATTGTATGAAATTTTATCTTTAATAAATGTTAAGTATTTCTACTGGTAATAGATTAACATATCGTCAAAGATAACATATTTTAAATTTGAATACAAAAGCTTTATTAGCCTGTAAAAAAGATGGTTTATGTTTCTAATTTACATGATGCCTTAGAATATTATATTTTATATAATATTTGGCTAAAAAAACAAATGTCATAGTTATAGTATATTTCAGTGCTCTTCTTACATAGTATAAGGCAAAAAACTCATAAAAAATTTAATTGGATATAAAAATTCAATTAATTTTGCATGCAAAGGAATTTTAAAATATTCACATTAGGTAAGTAGAGAGATTTTTAAAAAGAATGTAGTAACTACAGGTTATATAGTTCAGTGATACCTAAACCTGGTTCATCATTGTACAATTTTAGAAAATTCCCCAGGCTCATACTAGCCTATGTATTCTGATTCTTAACATTTGGGCTGAGAAACCTGATTTTTAAAAAATAGCTTCTAGGGTGACTTTAATGATTTTTGTTTGTTTGTTTGTTTGTTTTTACATTTTGGGTAGAGGTTAGCTTTCCTTATGTATAGATGAGAAACTGAAGACCTAGAGAATTAAGACAAAGGTTTGATGGGAGATCAGAGCCCTGTTTGATAGTTTGCCATGTGCATAGCATCTTGGTCACTGTGTTTTCCGGTGGTGAAGAGTAGTCACACATTTTGAGGAAGTATAATTTGAAAACAATATAAATGAACATAAACATCACAGAATATTGACCTGGAGAGAAAACTCAATCTATTTATTTTAGGAACAACGGGAAACTTTCACCCTTAATATAAAGGAAGTTCTCAAGCATATGAGCTCTTCCTTTACCTAATGAATTGCCAATATTACCTTGATATAAAAGGGAAGATGAAAATCAGTGAAACAGTAAGTAAATTTTAATCTCTCTGAGTTTCTTTAGGATTTTTATTTACTACTTCATACAGCTTCTAATGATATCACTAACTTTGTACTTCCCCAATTCCTTGTTGCTTAGTGCAATTTCTACTGAGAGGAAGTTTAAAAACAGATTGCACGGAAGCTGAATATTCTCTAAACATTTACACCTAGAATGGTAGGATTACCTGTTGATTTTATCATTAATTACTTGACAAATCACATGTAGATTTGTGAGGTTTTGTCAAAAACATAAAAAACCATCACTCCACAAAGAAAATTTATTTAGCTTGATTGAACAATAAGATGTGGTCTTGGGCAATTTATTTAATCTCTAATTCTCCATTTTCTCATACGTAAAATGGAATTATAGTAAAAAAATAACTTACAGGTTTGCTGTGAGGAATGGTAGACATGGAATTCCAGGCCTCAGATTTCCTTTATTAAAACTTGCTGTAAGGAACAGCAGACGTGATGATATCTCTAGCAGTCACCTTCTGAACATATCACTGCATTTGTAATGAACTATGCTTGTACCGGAATGCTTCCAGCCAATGACTTACCATGATGGAAGGTCTAGTGCCCTGCCATCCCTGCAATATTCAGCACTTCACTTACTGACAGCTTTGCTCATGGACTCCCTACTTGCCTCACTGAATCTTTCTTAGAACTGTGCTTCAATCTTCAACTCTTCCTGTCCAACTATTCTTCCTTTCCTATCTCCTTTCACAGATGTTATATTTACTTTGCAGTCTGAATGCTCTCCTTGCATGCTTCTGCTTCTTCACCTTTATCCTACACAGGTATGGAAATAATTTAACATTCATAAGTATATTCAGAATATTGCCTGCACATAGTAAGCACTGTATAACTGTTTCTTGTTAAAAAAAATAAGGAAAGGTCTTGAATTATACCATGAAACAATTTTATTATATATATTTGCAATAGATAAACTCAATAGAGAAATAAAAACTGTTCTTGAGCATGACAAAAATGTCATTACTGGCCATTTTACTACCAATATTATTTTGACAATTGAGTTTCCAAGTTCTTGGCATAAAGAGTAAGTGGTCATTCTAACTGGTGTGAGATGGTATCTCACTGTGGTTTTGATTTGCATTTCTCTGATGGCCAGTGATGATGAGCATTTCTTCATGTGTTTTTTGGCTGCATAAACGTCTTCTTCTGAGAAGTGTCTGTTCATGTCCTTTGCCCACTTTTTGATGGGGTTGTTTGTTTTCTTCTTGTAAATTTGTTTGAGTTCATTGTAGATTCTGGATGTTAGCCCTTTGTCAGATGAGTAGGTTGCAAAAATTTTCTCCCATTCTGTAGGTTGCCTGTTCACTCTGATGGTAGTTTTTTTTGCTGTGCAGAAGCTCTTTAGTTTAATTAGATCCCATTTGTCAATTTTGGTTTTTGTTGCCATTGCTTTTGGTGTTTCAGACATGAAGTCCTTGCCCATGCCTATGTCCTGAATGGTATTGCCTAGGTTTTCTTGTAGGATTTTAATGGTTTTAGGTCTAATATGTAAGTCTTTAATCCATCTTGAATTAATTTTTGTATAATGTGTAAGGAAGGGATCCAGTTTCAGCTTTCTACATTAAAAAATCAGGAAACAACAGGTGCTGGAGAGGATGTGGAGAAATAGGAACACTTTTACACTGTTGGTGGGACTGTAAACTAGTTCAACCATTGTGGAAGTCAGTGTGGTGATTCCTCAGGGATCTAGAACTAGAAATACCATTTGACCCAGCCATCCCATTACTGGGTATATACCCAAAGGACTATAAATCATGCTGCTATAAAGACACATGCACACGTATGTTTATTGCGGCACTATTCACAATAGTAAAGAGTTGGAACCAACTCAAATGTCCAACAACGATAGACTGGATTAAGAAAATGTGGCACATATACACCATGGAATACTATGCAGCCATAAAAAATGATGAGTTCATGTCCTTTGTAGGGACATGGATGAAACTGGAAACCATCATTCTCAGTAAACTATCGCAAGGACAAAAGACCAAACACTGCATGTTCTCACTCATAGATGGGAATTGAACAATGAGAACTCGTGGACACAGGAAGGGGAACATCACACTCCAGGGACTGTTGTTGGGTTGGGGGAGGGGGGAGGGACAGCATTAGGAGATATACCTAATGCTAAATGACGAGTTAATGGGTGCAGGAAATCAACATGGCACATGGATACATATGCAACAAACCTGCACATTGTGCACATTTACCCTAAAACCTAAAGTATAATAAAAAAAATTAAAAAAAAAAGAGTAAGTGGTAAATGTATTTATTCTAACAAGCAATTATATTACGGCTATTTTAATTTTGTACAAAACCCTTTGCCTAGTGTTGAGAAAAGTAACCCATAGAGCAAATGCAACATTCTAACCTGAGAGCTTCCCAAGTACTGTATTGCACGGCTCTGGTTTATTTAACCTGTTAGAGCATTAATTCAGAATTTAACAGTTCATATTAGGCATCATGCCGTGGTGTGCAACAATCTATGAGACAAAATTTTGAACTTTGAAAAATTTTCTTTCAATTTGGGTAGGGGAAAGGAGGGAAAGATGCATAGAGCTAAACAGATATAGAGAAGAATAAGTAACAATACAAATCAGAACATACAACTGTAATCATAGGAATGCAATATGATTTATAAAAGAACATTTGTCCATAAAATTGTATTACGAATAATATGATCTCTCCCAAATGATTTTCAGCAATTTACATAATTTTTTAAAATTTCATAAACACTTGCTCTGTGAATTCTATAAAATATCTATATTTATTGAATCTTCTTATGCAAAACTTGTCTACAAAAAAACAGTTTCTCTCTAATTCATTTCAAATATTTTTTTATTGCTCATTTAGAATTTGATCAATATAGATAAGTGGGTGAATCGCAAGACACCTCATTCTCTGGGGGTGAAGTGATAAAATTAGATTTGAGTCCTGAAACTTCCATTTAATAAACTTTGTGGTCACATGAATTTTTCAAGCCTGGTCTTTTTATTGCTAAATAATAATATATATTTTAAATGCTAATAATTAAAAACTTTAAAAAATTACCAAGAAATGTTACCCATGTTAGTTTTCCTTTATGTACATTGCTTTCTACTCATTTTGTCCTCCTCTACGTCACCTCTGATAAAATTGGTGCTTAATCCATCTAAATCTGCTTCTAGCCTAAAACACACTTGGGTTACAGTAATTAATCTTGTGTTGGTTTTTAGGCTCATTACTCAAACTGATGAGGCCTTCAGCAAAGTTGAAAATAGAGAACTGTGCTGAATAGGAAGAAAATGAAGGATTTGGACCAATTTCTTGTTTTGCAGGTCTTTATAGTCTCATTGGTCTTTAATACTCTCCTCATTGCTCTCTGAGGCCTTACCTGCCCATGGGGAGTGGGGAACCCAATGAAGTCATTGCGAGGTGACTCCAGCTGGAGTGTCTTTCTACTATGTCACCATCTCTGGTGATCCACCGAGAGCTAGAGCTTGAGGAAGGAAGTGAAAATAGTATGTGTTTACTAGATATACACACACAGCCACTTCACTGATCTTCTGGAAGGAGCAAAAGCATACAGAAAATTCAACAGAAGAAAAAGGAAAAACAATGGCAAGTTGTTTCACAGTGAGCAGGTACACACGAACCTAACACCAAAAGCCAGGAGAGCTGAGAGCCCCACAGAAAAGGCTGAAAAATCTGGTTTTTAGAAAGAAAATATTTAATAGGGACTTTATAAACAGCAGCAATAGCTTTGGCAGCTGCAAGACAGTAGCTCCTCACACTTGTCCTCCAGAAAGTATCCTGTATACAACACAGTTTTAGAATAAAACATGTGCAGCTGGTCATGTCTCAGACTTTCTTTCTGAAACTCGTGACCACTGGGAGGTTAGATAAGCACCTTCTTGAGGGATTAGTTGTGTTTCCATTGCTTTAAGACCTAGCTGCAGAACACCTTGGTATGCAGGGCTCAAACATTGGTCAACATGGTGGTTTTGCTTCAAAATGTTGTCACTCTTGCCATGCAACAGGCTTTTTCCCTACACAAGTATACCTCATTTTCTTGCGAAATGTTGTCACTCTTGCCATGCAACAGGCTTTTTCCCTACACAAGTTTACCTCATTTTCTTGTGATTTGCTTTATTGGGCTTCACAGATATACCATTTTATACAAACTGAAGGTGTGTGGCAACTCTGCATTGAGCAAGTCTCTGGATGCCATTTTTCTAACAGCTTGTTCTTACTTCTTATCATTTTGTCTCATTTTGATAACTATTATATCAAACTTTTTCATTATTATCATATCTGTTATGGCAATCCATGTTCAGTGATCTCTGTTGTTAATATTGTAATTGGTTTGGACACCACAAACCACACCCACCTTAGACTGCAATCTTTGTCAATAAATGTTGTATGTGTTCTGACTGTTTCACCAACTGGCTTTTCCTCATCTCCCATTTTCTCTTCAGGCCTACCTATTCTCTGAGACATAAGAATATTGAAATTAGGCCAATTAATAAGCCTACAATGGCCTCTAAGTATTCAAGTGAAAGGACGTTTAGCACAGCTCTCACCTTAAATTCAAAACTAGAAAATATTAAGCTTAGTGAGGATGGCATGTTGACATGTTGAAAGCCAAGATAGGCTGAAAGCTAGGCCCCTTGTGCCAAGCAGTTAGCCAAGTTGTAAATGCAAAGAAAAAATTCTTAAAAATATTTGAAAGTGTTACTCCTGTGAACACAAATAATAAGAATGCTAATCAGACTTATTGCTGATATGGATACGTTTTCAGTAATCTGGATGGAAGATCAAACCAGTCACAACACTCCCTTGAGCCAAGCCTGATCCAGAGCAAGGCCCTAACTCTCTTCAATTCTATGAAGACTGAGAGGTAAAGAAGCTGAAGAATAAAGGTTGGAAACTAGCAGATGTTGGTTCATGAGATTTAAGGAAAGAAGTTATCTTCATAACATTAAGGTGCAAAGTAAAGCAGCAAGTGATTCTGTAGAAGCTGTAGCAAGTTAGCTAAAAGATAGAGCTAAGATAATTGGACGTGACTACACTAAATAACTGATTAATATTATATACAATCATGTGGGAAAAAGATGCCATCTAGGACTTTCATAGCTGGAGAGGAGAAGTCAGTGCCTGGCTTCACAGCTTCAAAAGATCATCTGTATGATTCTCTTGTCAGGGGCTAATATAGCTGGTGACTTTAAGTTAAAGCCAATGCTCATTACCAATCTGAAAATCTTGGGGCCCCTGACAATTATGCCATAAATCCATTCTGCTTGTGCTCTATCAATGAAAAAAACAAAACCTAGATGTCAGCACATACATTTACAGCATGGTTTACTGAATATTTTAGCCATATTTTGAGATTTAATGCTCAGAAAAATAATATTCCTTTCAAAATACTACTAAGCATTGGCAATGCATCTGTTCACCCAAGAGTTCTGACGAAGACGTACAAAGAGATTAATGTTACATTCATGCTTGCTATCACAACATCCATTCTGCAGCCCACGGATCAAGGAGTAATTTTTATTTTCAAGTCTTTTTAAGAAGTACATTTCACAAGGTCATAGCTGCCATAGATAGAAATCCTCTGATGTATCTGTGCAAAATAAATTAAAAACCTTCTGGAAAGGATTTACCATCCCAGATGTCATTAAGAACATTTGTGATTCATGGGAGAAAAAAACAAAACATCAACATAACAGGAGTTTGGAAGAAGTTTATTTCAACTCTCATGGATGACTTTGGGGGGTTCAAGACTTTATTGGGGGAAGTAACTGCAGATGTAGTGGAAATAGCAAGAGAACTGTAATTAGAAATGAAGCCTAAAGATGTGACTGAATTGCTATAACCTCATGATAAAACTTCAATGAATGAGGAGTAGCTACTTATGGAGGAGGAAAGAACATGGTTTTTTTGAGATAGGATCTACTCCTGGTGAAGATACTATGAACATTGTTGAAATGATAAAGGATTTAGAATATTATATAAACTTAGTTTATTAAGCAAGGGAAAGGTTTGAGAGGATTGGTTTCAATTTTGGAAAATAACTTCCACTGTGGGTATAATGCTGTCAAACAGCATTGCACACTACAAAGAAAACTTTCATGAAAAGAAGATTAAATTGATGCAGTAAATTTCATTGTTGTCTTATTTTAAAAGTTGTCATAGCAATCCTGACCTTCCGCAACCATGACCCCAATCTATACAAACTCCTGTAATGGATTATTTTTACCACTTCAGCTAATAGCATTATTCCATGGCACTCTTGCCACATGACCTACACAAGTTGGATTTGGCTCTTTGTGTTCCTTAGGACAATGGACAGTGAATGAATATAATATACACCTAGTGCAACCCAATACCTGCAAATCATATGCTTGCATGGATATGCTTGACCTCTTGAAATTTTGGCCTCCATTACGAGAAAAGTTGCTCTAGAAAGCTGCTGCTTTAAGTATGAATATAAAGCCAAACTGAACACGACCTGCAATCTGGAGATAAGTGTAGTGCCTACAGGAGATAGCAATTGAACAACTGCCATGAATCTGCTAGTCGCATCATTTTTTAATGAGTAAAATACAACCAGTTATATTCCACTAAGATGCTCGAGTTGTTTAAGACCTAATTTCATTGCAGCAAAAATTAGTATTAAAGCTAATCTCAGCCCACCTCTCCTGATTTCGTATGTTCAAACAAAAATTGCTTACTTTCTGTATCTCTAAAAAGTTAAGATCCATTCTATCAGTTTGTAATCTTTGTTCTTTGATCATTAATGAGCACTTCTTTATCGATATCAAATAATATGTTCACATAAAGACTTGTAAACAAATGTTTATAATAGCTTTAGTAGCAATGACCAGATACTGGAAAGCCTCAAGTGTCTGTAAACAGATGAATGAATAAGAAAATTCTTAGGTACACATATAATGAAATACTACTTAATAAAGATATTGATTTATACACCATGACTAAATTTCAAAATAATAACAATGAATGAAAATGCCACAGAAAAAGTGTTCAATCTCTATGATTCCATTTATATGAAATCATAGAAATGAGAACTATAGTTACAGAAAGCAGGTCAGTTATTGCCTAAGGTGCTATGGAGAGAATGAGATCGATTGCAAGCGGACAAAAAGAAACTTTTTAGGTTGATTGAAATGTTGTTTCTCGTGATTTTGATCAGAGTTTCACGGGTATATCCATGTGTCTTAACACATGAGATACATTTTAAATATTTGCAGTTTGTTTATATCAATAAAAATGTAAAATCTAATGCAGATTTTATGTTCTATCCCATAGATATATATCTGTTCATTCCAAAATAAAATTTTAAATTACAGAGTAAAATTATTTAACTTACCTACATAAAAATTATTTAACTATCCTCCAACCAAATGTTTAATATATTCCTTGCATTTAAATAAATGAAGATAATTGTATTCTCTTTTTGCCTGTAAATCTATTATAAATATGGTTCATGTTCAATAAAGCAAATATTCAATTGCACAAAAGTGAATAAAATAAAGAATAAATGTCTTACATTGTAGTCCCTTTTCATACCCAGTGCTCACAAGTAAATACTTTGTAGAATTTCTATTTGTTAATATTATCATGGATTACCTTCAACACTTTTAATATATTGTATTATTACATATTCTACATTATAGATATTATTTCTTAATTATAATGATATAGCGTATCATATGTATTATATGTAATTATATATAATTATATTATAATCTCTAACCTTATATTTAATTTATTTAAATCTTATTTGTTATATCCCCACAGTGTATATTGAGAGTTTTCCTTACCAAGTCAGCTAACTATGACTACATAGCAAATCACCCCAATTGCTTGCTCCTGTGTCTGTAATCAGTTGGCAGATCAGCAGGGGTGAAGGGGAAGGGAAGGATGAGGGGTGAGGAGGTGTTGACCATGTCCAGGTGATCTTAATCTAATGTCTGGCATTTAGCTAGCTTTGGGCTAGGGCAGCAGTGGTACTAGGCTGCTGGGTAGTTAGTCCACAGTGGTACTCGGCTGTTGGGTAGCGAGTTTAGCAGACTACCTTGGGATTATCCACATTATCAGGGTTTTGGAGTAGCAAGAAAGCAAGTTCCAATGAGCATGCCTTTTTCAAGCCTTATCTTGTTATGAATTTACTATTTTCTCATAGATCAAATGGCACAGGTCAAAGCCCAGTGTCAGTGGGGAGGATACTACCCAAAAGGTGGATGCAGATAGGTGGGAACAAATCAGGAGCCATAACTACAACAATCAGTTTCTCTCTACCCTCTGACTCCAATTATGTATTTTTAATCTGACTTAGAGAGGCACAGCTTAGATTCCCTCTCAGGAAAATGTTTCTTGTTTAGCTGGGAGGAGTCTGATTAATTTCTTATATCTAGTGATTAATTCCTTCAGTTCCCACGCTTTTTAGTTGAGGTCACATTCTTTTTGGAGCAGCCCAAACCACTAAGACTAGAGTAAGAAGCCTACCTACTGTCTACCACTGGGCTTTCTCAGTGGGCAGTCTGCTCACACCTACTGTCTACCACGGGGCTTTCTCAGTGGGCAGTCTGCTCACACCTGCTGTCTACCACGGGGCTTTCTCAGGGGCAGTCTGCTCATACCTACTGTCTACCACGGGGCTTTCTCAGTGGGCAGTCTGCTCACACCTACTGTCTACCACGGGGCTTTCTCAGTGGGGCAGTCTGCTCACACCTACTGTCTACCACGGGGCTTTCTCAGTGGGCAGTCTGCTCACACCTGCTGTCTACCACGGGGCTTTCTCAGTGGGCAGTCTGCTCACACCTGCTGTCTACCACGGGGCTTTCTCAGTGGGCAGTCTGCTCACACCTGCTGTCTACCACGGGGCTTTCTCAGTGGGCAGTCTGCTCACACCTGCTGTCTACCACGGGCTTTCTCAGTGGGCAGTCTGCTCATACCTACTGTCTACCACGGGGCTTTCTCAGTGGGCAGTCTGCTCACACCTGCTTCCACGGGCTTTCTCAGTGGGCAGTCTGCTCACACCTACTGTCTACCACGGGGCTTTCTCAGTGGGCAGTCTGCTCACACCTCTGTCTACCACGGGCCCTCTCTCCCCTCCCCCCTCAGTGGGCAGTCTGCTCACACCTCTGTCTACCACCTTCTCAGGCAGTCTCTCACCCTCTCTCCCGGGCTTTCTCAGTGGCGTCTCTCCACCTCTGTCTACCACGGGGCTTTCTCAGTGGGCAGTCTGCTCACACCTACTGTCTACCACGGGGCTTTCTCAGTGGGCAGTCTGCTCACACCTCTGTCTACCACGGGCTTCTCAGTGGGCAGTCTGCTCACACCTACTGTCTACCACGGGCTTTCTCAGTGGGCAGTCTGCTCACACCTACTGTCTACCACGGGGCTTTCTCAGTGGGCAGTCTGCTCACACCTACTGTCTACCACGGGGCTTTCTCAGTGGGCAGTCTGCTCACACCTACTGTCTACCACTGGGCTTTCTCAGTGGGCAGTCTGCTCACACCTACTGTCTACCACGGGGCTTTCTCAGTGGGCAGTCTGCTCACACCTACTGTCTACCACGGGGCTTTCTCAGTGGGCAGTCTGCTCATACCTGCTGTCTACCACGGGGCTTTCTCAGTGGGCAGTCTGCTCAGGAGCTCACTGTTGAACTGGCTTGTTCATACCTCATGATTCTAAAGAGTAGATTTTCTAGTATAAACTGGTCCAGATGATTCGCTCACATATCTGTAAGCAGTTTCCAAGTCAGCTTGGGCCAACTGGTCCTGGATGGCCCCACTCTAATATCTTGCAGTTGATTACCTGTCACCTGGGGCCACAGCAATTCCTGGGACCAGGTGTGTCTCTCTCATCACCAAAAAGTAGAATATTACCAACACCTAGAAGTCCCCTCAACAGTCTTCTATTCAGTATCTCCCAAGGGAAAACACCTTCCTGACTTCTAACACAATAGGTTAACAAAATAGTACAATATTAACGTTGAGAGATAAGTTCAGGAGATGTTTAGGGAGATAACAATATAAACCAGTTAGGTGTTCAATAATTTGACAAAAAAGAATGTGAAAGGAAAACACATAAAGGGCAAGTTAAACTTGAAAAGGGAAAAAAAAACCATGCATATTTCTATTTATTCTCACCGGGAGGAATATAATGTCAAATGACCAAATTGCTTTTGAAAAAGTGGTCCATAGGTTAGGCTATAATAAGTGTGGTTTCATTTTCACAATGCCATTTATTTCCTCAGGGTAGAAAAAAACAAGGACAATTTTAGCAAAACTAATAATGCTTAAGGAACAAATCCTTCCTTTTCAAGCTGTTAGTGGATACAGATGGCGTGGTGCAGATAAACACAATTTCAACCTTGCATTTTTCAAGGTTTTATCAGCTATTATACTCATCTATGCTTTGGGGGAGTTCATTCTCTGGGAGCATAATAGCAAAGATTTGCCTCCCTAATATTCTGGTCCATCTAATAGAGAAATTAGAGCCACCATTAGTCTGGAAAAAGCTTTGCGAGTGAGTCATTTAATGTCTAAAAGCTGATAAAGCCTTTTACCCAGATGGATGATGGGTATGCTTGTTGACTGGCTTTCTAAAGTACGACTGACTAAACTGAGACATTTACTGAGTGCTTTTCTTTCTATTTTAAATCTCAGCAGAAAGGTCTTGCTCATGGATGGGGCATAAACTTAGTGATTCCAGCTACACATAGAGAATGGGCCAGGCTTAGGGCGTCTTTCTGTGTGATGTTGGTTCACCATCTAACTGGTTCCATGCAGCATTGGGCTACTTCCCTGAAACTACCTTCATTTGTTAAGATATTTTAGCAAAATATATTAATTGAATTTAATTTATCATACTGAGATATTCTTCTCTGCCATTGTTCTTGCTACTAAGAGACAATTAGACACATGTTCTTCAATGGAGACTGTTTAGCTGCCTTTGGTCAGGATAAGACTTTCTAATGTTGTAAGGGATAGGAACAGGGCTCACAAAGTGACCTGTCCAAACTGAAGTTCCCATTGTGCAATTTGGAAATAGTACTGGCTGCTGCCTCACTCCTTTCACATTCAGTATTTACCTGCTCATCCCCAAACACCCTATATTAATGCTCCTTTATTATTTTGTACTTTCGTGCCTCTTCCACTAGATTATACTTTTCCTTGAGGGTAGAGGCTTATTTTTGGTGTTGTTGGGTGAACGTAAAAGCATGAGTAAAATGACTTATAGTAGGTGTTAAAAAAAATTATTGTCTCCTTGTATTACATTTCCAAAATACAAATATTTACTGGTTATCCTCTGGATGAACAGCATATATTTTTTCTCTTTTATTTCAAATATTTGATTTCCAGAATTATTCCCGTGACTCATCAAGAAAAAGGAGCCCTAGACAAAATTACTATAATTAAAGCATCAGCATTTTATATGTAAAGCATTGTTATAAATGGTATGAATACAGACATATTTTCTTTGGTAAACTTGTTCTCCAAAAAACTGTTTCCCTTTGATTTCCCAACCAAAGACACATAATTACCAATTTCTCAGATAACTCATAACATTATGGAAGACTAGTTAGGATAGTATTAATAGTTAAAAACAGGCAAGCTGAAGGTGGCTTAAAATAGGCGATCTGAAAGTGGTTAAAACAGGCGATCGTGAACTCCCATTCACAATTGCTTCAAAGAGAATAAAATACCTAGGAATCCAACTTACAAGGGATGGGAAGGACCTCTTCAAGGAGAACTACAAACCACTGCTCAATGAAATAAAAGAGGATACAAACAAATGGAAGAACATTCCATGCTCATGGGTTGGAAGAATCAATATCGTGAAAATGGCCATACTGCCCAAAGTAATTTATAGATTCAATGCCATCCCCATCAAGCTACCAATGACTTTCTTCACAGAATTGGAAAAAAACTACTTTAAATTTCATATGGAACCAAAAAAGAGCCCGCATCGCCAAGTCAATCCTAATCCAAAAGAACAAAGCTGGAGGCATCACGCTACCTGACTTCAAACTATACTACAAGGCTACAGTAACCAAAACAGCATGGTACTGGTACCAAAACAGAGATATAGATCAATGGAACAGAACAGAGCCCTCAGAAATGATGCTGCATATCTACAACTATCTGATCTTTGACAAACCTGACAAAAACAAGAAATGGGGAAAGGATTCCCTATTTAATAAATGGTGCTGGGAAAACTGGCTAGCCATATGTAGAAAGCTGAAACTGGATCCGTTCCTTACACCTTATACAAAAATTAATTCAAAATGGATTAAAGACTTAAATGTTAGACCTAAAACCATTAAAATCCTACAAGAAAACCTAGGCAATACCATTCAGGACATAGGCGTGGGCAAGGACTTCATGTCTAAAACACCAAAAGCAATGGCAACAAAAGCCAAAATTGACACATGGGATCTAATTAAACTAAAGAGCTTCTGCACAGCAAAAGAAACTACCATCAGAGTGAACAGGCAACCTACAGAATGGGAGAAAATTTTTGCAACCTACTCATCTGACAAAGGGCTAATATCCAGAATCTACAATGAACTCAAACAAATTTACAAGAAAAAAACAAACAACCCCATCAAAAGGTGGGCAAAGGACATGAACAGACACTTCTCAAAAGAAGACATTTATGCAGCCAAAAAACACATGAAGAAATGCTCATCATCACTGGCCATCAGAGAAATGCAAATCAAAACCACAGTGAGATACCATCTCACACCAGTTAGAATGGCCATCATTAAAAAAACAGGAAACAACAGGTGCTGGAGAGGATGTGGAGAAATAGGAACACTTTTACACTGTTGGTGGGACTGTAAACTAGTTCAACCATTGTGGAAGTCAGTGTGGTGATTCCTCAGGGATCTAGAACTAGAAATACCATTTGACCCAGCCATCCCATTACTGAGTATATACCCAAAGGACTATAAATCATGCTGCTATAAAGACACATGCACACGTATGTTTATTGCGGCACTATTCACAATAGCAAAGAGTTGGAACCAACCCAAATGTCCAACAAGGATAGACTGGATTAAGAAAATGTGGCACATATACACCATGGAATACTATGCAGCCATAAAAAATGATGAGTTCGTGTCCTTTGTAGGGACATGGATGAAACTGGAAAACATCATTCTCAGTAAACTATCGCAAGGACAAAAAACCAAACACCGCATGTTCTCACTCATAGGTGGGAATTGAACAATGAGAACTCATGGACACAGGAAGGGGAACATCACATTCCAGGGACTGTTGTGGGGTGGGGGGAGGGGGGAGGGACAGCATTAGGAGATATACCTAATGCTAAATGACGAGTTAATGGGTGCAGGAAATCAACATGGCACATGGATACATATGTGACAAACCTGTACATTGTGCACATGTACCCTAAAACCTAAAGTATAATAAAAAAAAAAATAAAAATAAAAAAAAATAAAAAAATAAAAATAAACAGGCGATCTGAAGTTCGACTGAGTTTGAATCCCTGTACCAATATGGATTAGGTTTTGACCGTGGACAATAATAGCCTTGTCCATAAACAAAAATTATTACGATTATTAAATGATAGGCATATCATACAAATTAAATGAGTTAATTTATAACTTAGTTAGAATTGTGCTTGACATATATTAAACCCTAAAAGGGTAATTTTTTGAATACTTCCTAATGTTATATAGGCTTACATGATTGCATTAATCTGTTTCTGGCCAGAGATTGGGTCCTAACTTTTCTGATCCTTTCATTCTTCTTATCAAATATACTTACTCTACTCTTTTCTTGGCAAAAAAACTGCTAATGTTTCCTCTGCTCCAAAAAATAAGTTCGGTTAATATACACATATGTTTAAATAGGCCTTTTGTGAATAAATCTATTATGAGAATTTACACAAAAAGACAAGTCAATGTAAAATTGACTTTAAGGTCATATGGGAATTTTTTTTTTTTTTTTTTTTTTTTTTTTTTTTTTGAGACAGAGTCTCGCTCTGTCGCCCAGGCCGGAGTGCAGTGGCGCGATCTCGGCTCACTGCAAGCTCCGCCTCCCGGGTTCACGCCATTCTCCTGCCTCAGCCTCCCGAGTAGCTGGGACTACAGGCGCCCGCCACCATGCCTGGCTAATTTTTTGTATTTTTAGTAGAGACAGGCTTTCACCGTCTTAGCCAGGATGGTCTCGATCTCCTAACCTCGTGATCTGCCCGCCTTGGCCTCCCAAAGTGCTGGGATTA
Organism: Nomascus leucogenys; assembly: GCF_006542625.1. Lineage (NCBI taxonomy): Eukaryota > Metazoa > Chordata > Mammalia > Primates > Hylobatidae > Nomascus > Nomascus leucogenys. The sequence goes on from NC_044401.1 coordinate 36,787,269, forward strand.
CAGGCGTGAGCCACCGCGCCCAGCCGGGAATTTTAATAGCATGTGTTTCACCGTGTGTTTTTTTTTTTTTTTTTTTTAGCAATTGGCAGGGAAGAAACCAAATAAGGTATTTGTATACAAGCTCTCCTTTACCCAGTTTAAATTCCATGTTCGTTAAATGATTTGATTGGATTCCATTACTAATAAATGTGAATGTTTATCACAGGTTTTAAAACTAGTCTTTACCTGCCACAGTATAAAAAATTACAATCACAGAAGGAATACTTGATTGCCATCCATAACTTGCTTTCAGACCACTGCCATTTTCAGCTAAAAGGAAAGGGGAGAAAAAGCAAGCCCAGGGCTAGGGGGCAACGGGCTTTGTCAATGAGGAGTTAGTGAGGAAGTTGCACACAACACTGTCACTCATTCTTCCTGAGATCCAACAGAGTTATAAAACTGCCTTTCACGCTTGCAGAGTCTGGGAATGCAGTTGCCATCTTGGTAACTACATCCCAGACTTAACCTGGGTTGAAATGGTAAGTAGAATCTATTATTTTTTAAGAAAAGAAAGAAAACAATTTAAAAGAGGAAGATAGGTAGCTAGAGATAACATTTCTTTGTCATAAATATTTAGATTTACTTGCTTGTAATGAGATTAAATTGTATATTTGCTATTAATTAAAATTTAAAACATATCCTGTTCTTGGTGATACACACATTAACACCTAGTGAGCTTTACGTGTCTTTAGAGAAAGGCGTGTTACTAGCACTTCCTCACTTGCCAATCAAATGACCTAGGTTTTGAGTCCTTTTTGGCCTCTGTGAAGCAACAGGCATGTCACTTAACCTTGGTGCACTTCAGTTTCCGCCTTAATAAAAAGAGGCTGGATCAGATTACTGCAATAACACATTTTAGGCTTAAAGTTATATGATTCTAAACCTTGTCTCTTTGCAAATTATACCGTTGTAGATAGTTTGACATTAATTTAAAATTCAGCTAAAGCTTTGGATATTTCAAGATATCTAGTAATTTATTGACATATATTACAGATACATGTAACTATTATTTTTTCTATTTTGTCTAGTGAAAATAAATGCCACAGCAATCTGTGACAGCCTATATTCATATCAACGAAATTTTAAAACTTTTCTACTAGTAATTTCATTGCAAATGTAGATCAAACTATTAGGCCTAAGAAAGAAAAAGCATGTTCTTTCACGGTAGTATTATCATTGTCATTATTATTTCATGCTTTTTTTGGCCTCGTACTCTGTAGACCATTTACCATATTAAAGTAGAAATCATAAATATGAGTATTTCAAATATTATTTCTTATAGTTATCTTCCTTTGTATTTCCCTTATTGCCCTACTGGGTTAGACTTATGCTGACCTGTAAATATTTCTGTTCAAATAGTTGAAATATATTAATGAGTTATGGTATGTTTTAGTTTTCAATGCTTTTAAATTTCAGATGAGAGTTTAACATATAAGCAATCACCATAAGCAAATCTATTAATTTATAAATACATATTTATATATCAATATATGCATCTATTTATATTTATATATTTATTATATTTATATATAAATATGTCATTATATTTTACAACAATGTATAAAATTATATTTTTTCTCTAAAATATTAATAAAACTGAATTATCAGCATTTGATTTTCTCAAAGAATATTTGTCATTGTAACAGAAATATAACTCACAATTCTGGGTTGTTTAGTACCTTTGTGGAATGTGTTAGATTTTTCATAAATATATAATATTTATATACATGAGCATTAATAAAATGTGTTTCATTTTTCAAATGCACCTTGAGTATGTGTTGTCAACTTTTTTAATGGGAGGCATCAAATCATGAAATTTCAGTTATCATCTAATCATAATATTCATCTTAGAGAAAATGTGTAGTCAATGCTCAATTTAACATGGCTTAACTGATCTCTCATAAGAGTATATCACATACTTCTAATTCTTTCTAAATCTAATATTTATTTTCAAAAATTATTCATTAATAGCTCTAGAGAACATAGCCTTTCTTTAGCAAAATGTCATGACTGAAATAATATTACAAATAAAAATTTTATAGCATGTATATTGATTTTCCTTTCTGCCACTTACCTAACACTTTAGCACATGAAATCATTAAAGCATCATTTACATTTCCCAATTCAAATTGCAAATTGTATCCTGGACATATGGTATGATAGCCAATTTGGCAGTGAGTACAGAAAAGTAGTGTTACGGGTTTCAACTTAAGTGCCTGAAATTTATGGGGAAGGTCAAATGATATATACGGTTTCTCAAGAGGAGTGGATAGTTCTGATTAGTAAAATCTAATCAGGGATGCTTCTAGAGGAGAAAAAACCTAAAGGTTATATAAATGTTGTCTTCTCTCTTTATAAAATTGGAAACCATTTCCTCATATTTAAAAATGTAAATAGTTGTACATTTTTACTGCCATTCTTAAATTGAAAACTGCATTTAGCACACTGAAGGAAATTTTAAAAATTTTTGTTCAAGAAATATATTTCCTACTTTAAAAAATTGAAGAGTAGGTAGATATTTGTAGTAATTTGAATAAATTAGCTTTAAAGTAAATAATGACCAAATATTCCCTTTTACACACTAAATAATATTGTATTTTTTGAGCTGAAAAATTAGTGAGAGTCAAACTGAATATTTTGTAAATGACAATTTGGTATAATCTTTTTCATTTCGTATAAGATAATATATCATAGCCCTTTAAACTATTTTAAAACTGTCTAGAAATTTAACATTATCCTATAAAATATAATTTAAAAATTTAAAAGCTAAATAAATATTTTAATGGTTTCAATTTTATTAATTTAAAATAGCAACTATAGTATTAAGAGGTAGGCAGTTATGTAGACACAATTTCTCATGATCTAGAAAAAGCGAACTTTTCTATCAGTCTTTATGGGTGATATCCTTCTGTGGTCTGCACTGATATAAACATTTGAGACAAATACGTTTAAATAGATGAGCTGGTTAAACAACACTTTATATACTTTCAACTTTGTAGAAATGAGTACACAGGTAATTCACATCTGTGTCTGACGAAGAAGATTTGTTGCAATAGAGCCCCCAAATTCTACCTTTTTCCTAGCACATTGCTGCTCCCCTCCTTTCTTACAGTTCACTTATTGAATTGCCCCCTATTAGAGGTTGAATTCTTTTATCTCAAAGTTCATGTATTTAAGTTCTACTCCCCAGCACATCAGGATGTGAACTTACCTAGAAATACATGCAGATGCAATTAGCTAAGTTAGGATGAGATCACTAAGGTTGGACCCTAATTCAGCGTGACTGATATCCTCGTAAAAGGGGAAATTGGGACACAGAGATAGTCATCTATACAAGGAAGATGATATGAAGAGATAAAGGAAGAAAATAGCCATCTGCAAACCAAGGAGAAAGACCTGGAAAAGTTCCTTCCCTTACACCCTTAAAAGAAACCAATCCTGCTGACACCTCCACAACTATGAGACAATGGATTTCTGTCTTTTAAGCTGCCCAATCTGTGGTATTTTATTACTGGAGCCCTAGCAAACTAATATACCACCCGTGTTTATGTAACTTTCAGATCAGGCAAGCTCAATTTGCTATTTAAATTGTTTCCGCCATTTAGTATATGCATTTTCCTCAATGGAACCTAATCAGTTTCAACTCTATCCTCTATTTCTATTTACTGTGCTAATCCATTTGCCTTTTCTCTAATCCTCTTCAGCCTAATTTCTTAGTGTTTGAAACACATTCTTAATAACTCGGATTTTTATGTAAATTATTTTGTGGAAATTTCATTGTGCCTTTAGAGTCATCTGTATCTATTTAAATGACAGAATTTAAAGTCAAATAAAAATTATTCATTATTATTGGCCAAATAGTTACTTGCTAGAAGGGAGAACACCCATCCTAGTTTGTCCAAAACTATGTAGTTTCTGAGGACATAAGACTTTCAGTGGTAGTACCAGGAAAGTCTCCAGGAACCAGGGAAACTCGATACTCCACATCTTGAAAAGTTGAAAAGACAGAGAGAGAAACTTGAGTTTCTGAAATTGTGGTCTCTTTGAGATGGTGAGACAAAGTCAGAGCCTCAAGTGGCCAATACCTTTGGGAGAATGTGAGGAGCAATGGTATGAAAATTGAATTTCATGGACGCTAGCATTCCTCTCAAGAAACGTAATTAGCCGGGCGTGGTGGCGGCGCCTGTAGTCCCAGCTACGCGGGAGGCTGAGGCAGGAAAATGGCGTGAATCCGGGGGGCGGAGCTTGTAGTGAGCCGAGGTCGCGCCACTGCACTCCAGCCTGGGAGACAGAGCAAGACGCCGTCTCATAAAAAAAAAAAAAAAAAAAAAAAAAAAAGCTGAGTTACATGGGAAAATATCACACACCGGGGCCTGTCGAGGGGTTGGGGGTGCTGGAGGAGGGAGAGCATTAGGAGAAATACCTAATGTAGATGACGGGTTGATGGGTGCAGCAAACCACCATGGCACATGTATACATATGTAACAAACCTGCACGTTCTGCACATGTACCCCAGAACTTAAAGTATAATAATAATAAAGCTAAACAAAAAGTGTTCTGAAAATTAGAGTGAGATTTTTGCTTTCTTTCTGGTGGGCAGAAAAAAATTAGAGTTCAGGTCCTATCAGTGCAATAGACCCAAGAGTGTGCTGGGTGGTCATCTGGAAACACTGCAGTAATGCACCTTGTGGGAGGAATAAAGTAACCACATTACCAAAACTGCACACTAAGTGATCAGACCCCTCTTTAACTGGTAAAAAGGTGAAAGCTCCTGGGAAAACATAAAACCACCTACAAATGTTTTGAACACAACATATGCCATCTGATTTACAGTTTGTAGGCATCTCAAGAGACAGAATTTTTAAAAAGTTATTTGATTAATCTTCCAGAAGACAAAATAAGATAGGGAAAAAGAAACATAAAAATGAAAACTTAAATATATAAAACATATAGTAAAAGAGAATGTAAGTTTTAATATAATTAAAACAAATATACTGCTACCTTAAAAGGGAACTTTCAGATTACATACACACACACAGACACACGCACACATACAAATCACGCATATGCTGCATTAAGAAGACACACTTTAAAAATGGCACAGAAGTAACGACAGTCATGGGAAGAAACAGTAATAACATGAAAATATAAATTAAACAAAATTTGATGTCGCTATCCAGATGTTAGATAGGAATAGTTTAAGGCTAGAAGCATTGTCACAGATGTAAATAAAATAAACATTTTTTAAAGCATACCTTAGGTTATTGAGAACTATCTCCCTGGTTTCAGAATTATATAAGGATGCCCACTGTCACCATTTCTGTTCAACGTGGTACTGGAAGTTCTGGCTAATGAACCAAATCAAGAAAAGTAAAATATATAAGGCTTAAAAAGGAAGGAATATAATTGTCATAATCAGGAGGTAATTATTAAGTATCAATTTTAGTATTTTATTTTTTAATTAACAAAAGTTATATATATACATATATTTCCTGCACAACAGGTTGTTTTAAAATATGTATACATTATTAAATGGCTAATTTGAGTGAATTAACATATGTATTATCTCATGTATTTATCATTTTTTGTAGTGAGAATGCTTAAAATCTACTTTCTTAGCAATTTTCAAGAATACATGGTTATTGACACAGTCACCATATCGTACAATACATTTCTTGAACTTATTCCTCCTTATCTAACTGAAATTGTGTATCCTTTGGCCAACATCTCCCCAACACCTCCTGTCTTTCCAGCCCCTGGAAACTACCATTCTACTCTGCTTCTATGAGTTCAACTCTTAGATTTCACATACAATTAGTGGAGTTCAACTCTTAGATTCCACATAGAAAGGTAATGCAGTAGTGTCTTTCTGTGCCTGGCTTATTTCACTTAACATAATGTACTCCAGGTTCATCCTTATCATCAAAAATGATAAGATTTCCTTATCTTTAAAGGCTAACTAGTATCCCATTACCTATGTATACCATGTTTGTTTTATCTGTTCATCCATGCATGGACATGTAGGTTGCGTCTATATATTGGCTATTGTGAATGGTGCTGCAATAAAAATGGTATGTAGATATGTTTTTCATACTGACTTCATTTCCTTTGGCTATGTACTTAGTAATGGAATTGCTAGATCATAAGATTATTCTATTTTTAATTTCATGAAAGAACCTCCATACTGTTTTTCATAATGACTGTACTAATTTATATTTTCACCAACAATGTGCAAGTGTTTCCTTTTTCTCACCAACATTTATCTTTTGTATATTTGATAATAGCTATTCTAACAGGTGGTGAGGTGATAAACTGTGGTTTTAATTTGCATTTCCCTGAAAATTAGTGCTATTGAGCATTTTTTAATATACCTTTTGGCCATTTGAATGTCTTTTGTTGAGAAATATCTGTTCAGATTCTTTGACTATTTTCAAGTTCTTTGTTTTCTTTCTATTGAGTTGTTGGAGTACCTTATATATTTTGGGTGTGAATCCCTTAGAAGATAAATTATTTGCTAATATTTTCTCCCATTCCATAGGTTATTTCTTTATTTTGTTGTTGATTGTTTCTTTGGCGGGGCAGAAGGTTTTAGTTTGACATAATTCCATTAATCTATTTAAGCTTTTGTTACTAAGTCCTCATTTATTAGAAGGAATTCAAACAAAAAGTCTGTATCAAGTAAATTTCCTTGGAATTCCCATGGAACTTATTTGGCTCAATCTCATAGGAAAGCTCTGGAGAGTATGGAAAACACATCAGAGATAGTGAGTCCAAGATAACTGGAGTATTTTTATGCCCAGTCCAATCAGCTTTTGGGAGGAGCTGCCCCAATGGACTTGATTTCACACACTGTGAATACACATTTACATTGAGCTCTGGCAGCCTGAGGGCCATCCTCTAAGAAGGAGTTGCAGGAAGTGACATCATTTTAAGAATTGATGTGCATTAAAAAGATAAACAAAAGCAGTTGCATAGGGAGTGAAGCTGACAAAAATGACTTTTCTTCAATTTATTTAGGTATGTTCAAATTTCTCTAATAATGTTTTTATTTGTGTAGAGTTCATGTATTTTGGGGGCATTATAATTGTTATTTTGTATTTGACATTTTCTGGGGGATTTAGTATAATATATAATATATAATATATAATTTTAAAACTTTACTATTTTTTCCTAAAATATACATAGCTAATTTACATTTGTATATTTGCCTTCTTTCTACCAAATCTGATAAATTTTTTATTCAAAGAGATTACCTATGCATGATTTTGGATTTATAAATAACTTATCTGCATTCTGTAACAAATCTGTGATAGGAAAAAAAATTTCAGATAACTGTGATAGGAAAATGCTACCCCAAATTGCTATGACTTTATAAATAAGTGCCCCTGCTTTCATCCTCTATTTTCTCTTTATTTTTCACTCCCTCTTAGGTGGCCAGACTGTCTATAAACAACCCCACCTGCCCTCTTCTCTCAGACATGTAACATTCCTTTCGTGTCTTAGGCTTTCTGTGCCCCACCTTAAAGTCAGCATTAAAATATAGCTTTCAGTTTTGTATTATCTGAGAAAAAAATTTAGATGGATTCATGGATTACCCTTTTACAAATTTCCTGTAAAGTCATCATCTTAATCCTAGGGAATAACACAAATGGTGGAAATTTCTGTTTCCTATGGAGGATATGGAGGAAAAAATTAGGCTGAGGAGATACTTTTTTTTTTGTACATCTGCTTAACCATCCATTGTTATTCCTTTGCTCTCAGCCAGATAATATAAAACCTGTAGGTTCTTGTCTAACAATGCGTATGTTACATCAAATAGAACATTTTTATGACTAAAATTTGGCATAGAAGTTGCTATCAGTCACTTTATTGGAGAGTTTTGAACATTTTTCACTGATGCCAAGATTTTAGAACAATATGAAAAAAAACCCTGAAACCTCACAAGCTTACACATGTAGGATTTGAAAAATAACTATTTTCAGTTGGTACCTGTGAGTGAGCATCATGCAACCAACACGTGACAATAAGAGGCTCTGTTGAAATCCTAAGAATGTTAACACAAAAGTGAATGCTGGTGAGGCTGAAGTCTACTGTCATTACATGATATGATATCCTCATTGATCTTTGTACTTTCTCACTCGATCTTAAATATCTTAACTCTACCTTGACATTTTCCAATAAGGAAACGTATAAGATGTAAACAGTTTACTAAGATTCACTGTTCCTTAGATGTACTTTTACAGTAAAATGAAAGACTTTTTTTTTTTTTTTTTTTTTTTTTGAGGCAGAGTCTCGTTCTGTCACCCAGGCTGGAGTGCAGTGGCATGATCTCGGCTCACTGCAAGCTCTTCCTCCCGGGTTCATGCCATTCTCCTGCCTCAGCCTCCCTAGTAGCTGCGACTACAGGTGCCCAACACCACGCCCGGATAATTTTTTTTTTTTTTTTTGTATTTTAGTAGAGACGGGGTTTCACTGTGTTAGCCAGGATGGTCTTGATCTCCAGACCTCATGATCCACCCGCCTCAGCCTCTGGTGATCCGCCCGCCTCAGTCTCCCAAAATGTTGGAATTACAGGTGTGAGCCACTGTGCCCGGCAGAAAGACTGACTTTTTAAATAAATTATTTAAACTATTGCCACTTACAGGTAAATCTCTATGTCTTCAAAAAAAATTGTTACGGTTTTTTAAGTCTAATCTCAAGAAGTGAAGAATAAAAACTTAAAATAAATAGTGCATTTAGTATGCAATTATGTGTTTCATTAGTATTCAACAGAAAGAGTAAACAGAAAATTTTAAAATAGTGTGCTATTTCAATGTGTGCAACTGGAAAGGCAGATAACTTTTTGTAACTGTAACATTTAATAATATAAATTAATTACTTTTAGCATTACAAATATTTTTTTCTGCAAGAAAAAAGTGTCTTGCTTATGAAGAGAGTTTAATACTCTATGAGTATATACATACAAAAAAAGAGGAAACAGCAAAGGAAAGTCCAAATTTCTTTAGAATCAAAAGGAATACAAAGAAAAAGGGAAGAATAAAAGAAGACTCCAAAGACGAAGGGAGGATGAGGCTATCTTTGGCATAAGAACAAGGTAGTGAAAATTCACAGTGTCAGGATGGCGGAGTTTGCTTAATAGACAGATATGCTTATTATTTAAATTTGAGTTGCTAGTTTTTGTATGATGTCATTATTTTACTAAACCTTCTGTGAAGTCAGCCATATTCAGAGAAACCCTGAGTGATAATGTGTATGTATGCATGTGGATGTGTGTAAGAGGTTTCAGCCAGTTTTATTATTACTTTAATGAAAATAATGACCTTAGCTGACACACGAGTATTTGACTAACTCCATCATCAATTTACCTGCTTTTTTCACATCCATTCATGCTTTATGGATGCTAATTCCCTTAAAATTATTAAAGCAAATTTAAACATGCAAACAAATGAGATTTTTCATATATGTGATTAAATTTGCTCATTAGACCAATTTCCTCTGAATGTACTTTGATGTGGCATCTAGGCCTTTGTAGGTGTGAGAGTATGGATTTCATGATTATATCAATTAAGGTATCTGTAGAGACTATAACAAATAAACCTTGAATTCTCAGTCATTTAAGCAATGGAAGTTTACTTCTTGCTCACCTCGGTGCAGTCACTGAGTGTGATTGGTGTGGTGGTGGTGGTCCTGACACTGTATTGTTTCATATAGTCAGCCAGAACTCCAGGCTGATAAGGATCTGGCATCCTCAATAGTTAATTCCAAAGGTGATCAATAACCATCCGACACAAGTAGAAAAAAGAAAATAATTTGTGTAAGTTTCTTGTAGGTTAGGCCTGAAAAAGTATTACATTGCCTTCACTCTTTTTTATTGATTACAACACAGTCGAAGTCTACCTCTAACTGTGAGAAGGGAAACAAATTTAGCCTAGTCTGTGTTAAGAAGCAAGAGAAAATATAGTACCAAGATAGCCCTTGTCAGCTGTTGTATGCCTTGTGATCTCCAAACCACTGCTTTGCTTCTTTCAAATGGAAAAATATGCCCTTTCCCTAAAATAGAATGTTCAGTGCTCCAAAAGCTCACTATTATTTGTGTTAGGAGGAGAGCTAGGATAATTTTATATAATGTTCACATTATAAAGCTTTTTTAAAAAGGTATAACCAGGCAGCTCATCAAAGAATACATACAGATGGCAAATAAGCATATGAAAAAAATATGGTCAACCTCATTTGTCATTAGGGAATTACAAATCAAAAAACAACAGGAAAACATCACTACGCACATATTAGAAAAGCTAAAGTACACAATGTTGACAATGTTGGCGAGGATATGGAGCAACAGGAACTCTCAATGATTGCTAGTTGGGAGGGGCCACTTTGCACGGCAGTTTGCAGTTTCTTATAAAGGTAAACGGAGGCTTATCATGTGATTCACCAATGGTACTCCTGGACATTTCCCCAAGGAATCAAAAGCTTAGACTCACACAAAAACCTGCACAGGAATGTTTATAGGAGCTTTCTTTTTAATTGCTAAAATTGGAAGTGAGCAGTTTTTCAGTAGGTGAGTGGGTAAACAAACTGTGGTGCATCCATGAAACCGGATATTGTTTTGTTATATATATATATATATATAGAACTATCAAGCCAACAAAAAACATGAAAAACATGAAAAGTATTCTGCCTAATACTTTAATGGTGGATACATGACATGCATTTGCCAAAACCCACAGAACTGTACAACAAAGCATGAACCCTAATGTAAACTATAGATTTATATTAATAATAACTCTATCAATATTGTTTCAACAACTGTAACAAACATATCACACTAATGCAAAATGTTAATAGGAGAAACTGTGCGGTGAGAGATGGGGTATATGGGAACTATTTGTACTATCAGTGAATTTTTTTGCAAAACTATAACTGCTTTAAAATAATGATTAAATATTACATTATGTGAAAATAATAAACTCTATTAAGATTTACAAGTACCCAAGGCTACCAGACTTCCTGATCATTTACTCAAAGACATTTCAAAACCTCCTTGAGAAGAAAGAGGTAATAACTAAGGTAGGATATGGGAGGCAACTACAGAGAACTCTTAGTGGAGTTTGAAACAAGAAGCCTTCCAGTTATGCCATATGGAAAAAAACTTTCTGGAAAATAAATAAAAACATGGAAAATCCATTCACAATGGCTTCAACAGACATCCCCTCATTCTTCCATAAGTCACCTGCTGTCCTAAATAGTTCCTGTAAAAAGTGAGGTGACAAGGCCCACACTTTAAATAAAACTTCCACCATGCTCAAACCCTGTACCGTCTTATCTGTCACTCATCTTTGACAATAAAAATCACAAAGGATACATACAAGCAAAAAACCATCAAACAAACCAAACTATTACCAAGTCAAATTGACATCCTCTGAATTTCCAACTCAGGGATATTTCTGTGGGAATAAAAATCACTTGTTAACCTCATGGGAAATCAGGTTGGCATAAACAGGTGACATTCTTTAGAGTCTTAGAATTTTATAGGAAATGGGACTATTGATTAAATAAACCTAGATAGTTATCCTCAATTATTTCCAGTGAGCTTCTAATCCAAAGACTTAGCTTTAGTTTTGTGGAAATTTGTATTTGAGCAATAGAAAACGATCCACCAAACAAATATGTGGCATATGAATGGAATTATGTGTTTATGAAGTAAATACCACAGTTGCTTAGGTAAAGGATCATAGTGTACTTTTATTCTACAGAGATAACTAAAATACACCCGAAAAACAGAGACACTGTTGAATTTATCCTGTCACATATGTTTGCTTCCACACACCCATGACTTGGGAAGTTAATGTTGAGAAAGCTCAAAGACAAAAGAAAACATAAGACATATAACACTGACAATATAAAATGCACATCAATTCACATTTTTCATCTAATCTTTATTTTTTCTAAATAATCTGAAAGATTTGACTTTCAGAGATGTATGTACCAAGGAGATTCATATATACAATGAATAAATTATCAAGGTAGATCATTAAGAAATAAATAATAAAAATATGAATTTATGTATTGTGTGATATTTGTTCATTTTATACTTTCTAAAGTAAGTGCTGATCTGAGTCAGAGTGTGTCACAAATTTGTCTTATATGTGCATTCTCAAAATATACATAATTAGTAGATTTATGATGAATTAAATGAGGACCAACAGTAAGTATTGATTGTAGAGCATATATTTAAAACAAATGATTAAGATATTTAAAATTTCAGAAACCAGTATTTCCAGGATGTCAGTAGTTGAGAAGACTTAAGAAAAGAAGAAACCGTGGATATACAATTAAAATTGAGATTTTACAAAAGAAAGAAATCAAGTTCATCTTTTATAATCATTGTTATCAGTATTATTGTCTGAGAACAATATTAGGAGAGATCCTGCTTGATTTTCTCATTATTGTCTTGTTGAAAAATTGAAAAAGCCTTGTATCTAGAGGTCAGTGGAGGATTCAGAGTATATCTATACACTTATCTTTTAACAAACATTCCAAATTTCAAATATTCGAATGAGTGTTTCTTCTAAAAATGCATTCAAATGATGTTGCTATTTCCAGAGACGTATATTTTGAATTGCCTTCCAAATCTCTTACTCATTCTTTTGAACATTTTAAATGGTGGCAAATAATTATGCCTTAAGAGTAGATTTTCAATTAGGTAAAAACCAGATGTTGTTTTAAACATGAAGACTAAGATGGGTTATCAAATTGGATAGCACAATTTATGGTCAAGAAATAAAATGTGAATATATAGTTATGAGACTTTTTTCATTATCTTTTTAAACGGATTCTGAAAGCACATTTTTTTTTAATTCCAAATATGGCAGCATAACTAGGTAAAAAACTTGGTCACCCAATGCAGTCATATCAAAGAAAAGACTAATTTGTGGTGTTTTTCTTTTAAATTGAAAAGTTCTCATCTAGAGCCAGAATAGATATTTACACATGTGAGAATGTTAATTTCCATTCTTAAAGAACATGTTCATTGTAGATTTACCTAAGGATGAATTTGGTTTAGAAGATGTAAAAAACATAAAATAATAAATGAGTGGGACATAACCTTATAATGCTTATTTAAATACCCATTAATTCAGTAAATGGATAATTATTAAGTGCCTAATTATTGGGTAATATCTTATGTGCATGGTACATATTTAAAAAGAAAAATATGCTGACAATATTTATGGCCTTAATGGTGCTTAGATTCCAGTGAAGAAAAGCAAAAGAATATATATTCTATAATAAAGGAATAAAAAAAAGGAACAGTTTAAAAAAAACAAGATGGAGTTGGCAAAATGTAGATGCAAATTTTAAGTAAATGGTCAGTGTAGACTTCAGTGACAAGAAGACGTTACAAGAAGACAAGAAGACTTGGAGGAGGTAAGAGCCCACAAAAATATCTTTTGGAAGCACATTCAAAGCAGAAGAGATGCCAAACTCAAATAGGCTCCTCTGACCTGCTCCCAGAGCTGGAGCATGTCTTTCTTGTCAAAGAACATAGCAAAGAGGCTGCTGTAGCTATAGATGAGTGCATAATTGGGGAATAACATACTATGAAGATAATTGGCTTCTAACTTATCTGAAGCCAATGGAGAAAAGCCAAGTAATACAGGGACAAGAATCTATGGTATATGCAAAAAAAAAAAATGGTTACAATGACTATGAAATTTAAGCTGGAAAAGGAGAGGAGAGAGGTATTGAAGAGTGATAAATTCAAAATCAGAGATCTCAGTGGAGTGTAAAGATTGTTGGAACCAGGTGTGATATGGTTTGGCTGTGTCCCCATCCAAATCTCATCACAAATTATAACTCCCACAATTTCCATGTGTCGTTGGAGGAACCCTGTGGGAGGTGATGGAATTATGGGAAAGGTCTTTCCTGCGCTGTTCTCAGGATAGTGAATGAGTCTCACAAGATCTGATGGTTTTAAAAATGGGAGTTTCCCTGCACAAGCTCTCTCTTTGGCTGCTGCCATCCATGTACAATGTGACTTGCTCCTCCTTGCCTTCTGCCATGATTATGAGGCCTCCCCAGCCATTTGGAAATGTAAATCCATTAATCTTCTTTCTTTTGTAAATTTCCCAGTCCCCAGTATGTCTTTATCAGCAGCATGAAAACAGACTAATATAAGGTGCTAAGGAGTTGGTTTGAAAGATAAAAGTTGGTAGTTGTTGAGATGCATGGAATTAAAATTTTGAAGGACTGTAGTTATAGGTAATGAGAAGTTCTATAATATGAACATAGGGAGGAATAGCCGAGAAAGGGTGCAGGGTAAGATAAGATAAGAAAAGGAATCGAGGAGGTAAGGTGTGGAAGTGGTGATCTGTGTGTTTATTTTAGTCACAAAGAAATAAGATAGAGTGTCAGGAGCTTAAGTAATTGAGAAATCACAGTAGGTTCACAGATCTTGGCCACTATGTGGGAAAGTTGGAACACAAGATTTGGAGCTGAGAGCTTTTAGGGAGATGGAAAGGAAACTGAATAAAGAACAAGTTGTATGGAGGATGTAGAAGGAAAAACAAAAGTCTCCGTGGCTCAAGAGAAAAGCAGAAAAAGCAGTGTCTGGGGAGAAGCAAATTTCTATTTGAGCAAAAAGGTGAAAGGAAGAATGGTAATGAGTTAGACCAAATGTACTGGTTCCACCTACACAACCAAAACAAAATATTTTTTAAAGTATTTGGATAATCAGAAATGTCTTCCCTATAAGCTTATAGGGAGAATTTAAGAATATGTTTAATATTATTTTCTTTTATTGAGACAGAGTCTCACTCTAGTGCCCAGGCTGGAGTGCAGTGGTGCGATCATGGCTCATTGCAGCCTCAACCTCCCAAGATCAAGTGATCCTCCCACCTCAGCCTCCAGAGTAGCTGGGACCACAGGCATGCACCACATAGCTAATAATTTTTCAATTTTTTTGTATATGTGGGGTCTCAATATGTTACTCAGGCTGGTCTCAAACTCCTGGGGTCATGAGATCCCCCTGCCTCAGCCTCCCAAAGTGTTGGGATTGCAAACTTGAGCCACCACACCAGGCCTAAGTGTAAGATTCTTGAACAATTATCACATTCTGTCTTGAAGTCAATTTTGCAGTAGAATGATATTGCAAATCCACATAAGGTCTTAATTGTTAATCCAATTACCTTTGCCTTACCATGAATATCAAATTAATCAGGCAATTTATAAAATATTGATTCAATTTTTGAGACACATTTTAAGATGAAATTTGACAAAAAAGAGTACTTAAGAGCCAGAGAGACTCGTTTGGTTAGTTACAGTCTATGCTACATATATGGATGGTTGAAGAAATCTAATTTATTTAGAAGGAGAAAGAAAATGTAAAGACATCAAAGTTATCAAAATATTTTTAAAATAACCATGTAAAATCGGAGCCAACTCCTTTTGTGTTTTTCAGGGATGTAGGAATAGAATCAATGATTGAAAATTATAAGAAAATGGTTATTATCTCATAATATTTGGTAAAATTATAATAATTACAACTGTTCAACAAAGGTAGGGGCTGCTTCCGGAGATATTAAGTGAAATCTTTGTCATATGAGGCATTTACTCAAAGTTTATTTATAAATGATATAGAAAAGGAATTTCTGTAATTCACAAATGTTTGAATAAATGATGGATTTTAAATATTCAGATTATTAGTGTTATTTATTCAATACCCTATATGTAACTATTTTTATAGCTTCTTCTGGGTGTATATTATTGGAAAAGGAAGGTAAGTTTATAGATTATTCTTGAGCCATGCAACATTTTTATATTTGTTGCCATTATTCAAAGGCATATATTTGGGCAAATATATTTTAATCCAGTATTTTTCCTCTCAGGAGATTTACCTTTGATAGTTCTCTTGATAGCTTTGGCTCCTTTATTTTTGCACATTAATTTTCCATGACAAAAAAAGGCAAATTTGAAAGTTAATGTTAAAACTTGTATCTGGGGCTACAGATTGAATTTCTCTCTGCTTTTATTTGTTGAACCTGCTATAGATATTTACTATTGTCTAGAGCATTGATATATTCTATCAGTCTATTCCGCCATGAATATGAAGCCTCCCCATCAGTATCTAAAGCAATGATATATTCTATCAGCATATTCTGCCATGATTATGAAGCCTCCCCATCAGTATCTAGAGCACTGATATATTCTATCAATGCCCTAGAACACAGAGCAGCATTGATAGTTTGTAGGGTTAGGAATTTTATTCTGCAGGAAATCAGAGAATCAAATCTAGTCTCAACCAGAATTAAATCATTAAAGTGCGCCAAATAGTGTTGAAAGCAAAAAATGAAAGCAACAATGAGAAAATACATTATAAAAGACATTTTGAATTTTGCTACAAACTTCAGAACTTAAAATTCTTCTATAACTTGAGATTTTTTTAAAACAACAAACATATTAATGTCATGTCATCATGGGACTCTGAGAGATAATCAATATTTGCAGGGCAGTAGAAGTGCTAAAGCAGAAAGAAGAGGCTCTCAATGAAGAAATACAACTTATGGATTAAGTAGATGATGAGATTAAGTCAAGCTTGCAAGAAATGTAGTGGTTCATATGCTCCCAAATTGAAAGGGTTTTGAAAGTATAAGTTTTACTGCTAAGTCTGGAAAACCAAAAGTAGCTTTACTTCCTCTAATTGCACAGATATTAACAGAATGAATCATAAGCCATTTCAGGTTAAGCTCATTCACTTTGAGAAAGGCACACATCTGTGTTCTGTGGGTGTTGTGGCCTAGACTATTATAGGAAAGCCTATTGCACACATAGAAACATAGCAATAAATGACATAGTGGTGTAGTGAATTCAGAAATTTGCATATCCTAGGAAACTTAAGTCCCCCAGATTAGTGTAATTTTGTAAGTTAGAAAAATTCAAACTTTAAGGGAAGGTCTAAGACTTATGTCTTTTGTGAAGCTGCTTAATAATTTGTTTCATGTCATAAACAGTCTAATCTCATTAGCATATCCAGAACAATATTGGAAACTTCTTCTCTTTACAACTTAAAAATTTAAAACATTTTAATAATTGATATGCACAACTTTTGAATCCAAAAAAATGTGTCGCCACACCTATAAGAATGATGATATTTGCCTGATGTTAGCAGATGACATAGATGCAGATCAAAACATCTCAGTGTTGAAACTTGCCTTTGAAAAAGGGGAAATATCAGTTTATAAGAAGTTTATTTACTTTTAAAGATGTTTCTAGAAAATTGTTAATTTCATGATCTTCTTACATACTAGATATAAGATGCACCAATGTAAATTCCTGAAATTTCATTATAGACCTGATCTTGTTTTCAGCAATTATAAACATGCTCTGTCATAAATTTGACCACGTCTTTTCTTGATGGCTCCCAAAATGGATAAATATTATGGAAGCTGGGGTGTTAAAATTTCCCATTATTATTGTGTGGGAGTCTAAGTGTCTTTGTAGGTCACTCAGGACTTGCTTTATGAATCTGGGTGCTCCTGTATTGGGTGCATATATATTTAGGATAGTTAGCTCTTCTTGTTGAATTGATCCCTTTACCATTATGTAATGGCTTTCTTTGTCTCTTTTGATCTTTGTTGGTTTAAAGTCTATTTTATCAGAGACTAGGATTGCAACCCCTGCCTTTTTTTGTTTTCCATTTGCTTGGTAGATCTTCCTCCATCCCTTTATTTTGAGTCTATGTGTGTCTCTGCATGTGAGATGGGTTTCCTGAATACAGCACACTGATGGGTCTTGACTCCTTATCCAATTTGCCAGTCTGTGTCTTTTAATTGGAGCATTTAGCCCGTTTACATTTAAAGTTAATATTGTTCTGTGTGAATTTGATCTTGTCATTATGATGTTAGCTGGTTATTTTGCTCGTTAGTTGATGCAGTTTCTTCCTAGCCTCAATGGTCTTTACAATTTGGCATGTTTTTGCAGTGGCTGGTACTGGTTGTTCCTTTCCATGTTTAGTGCTTCCTTCAGGAGCTCTTTTAGGGCAGGCCTGGTGGTGACAAAATCTCTCAGCATTTGCTTCTCTGTAAAGTATTTTATTTCTCCTTCACTTATGAAGCTTAGTTTGGCTGGATATGAAATTCTGGTTTTAAAATTCTTTTCTTTAAGAATGTTGAATATTGGCCCCCACTCTCTTCTGGCTTGTAGAGTTTCTGCTGAGAGATCAGCTGTTAGTCTGATGGGCTTCCCTTTGTGGGTAACCCGACCTTTCTCTCTGGCTGCCCTTAACAATTTTTCCTTCATTTCAACTTTGGTGAATCTGACAATTATGTGTCTTGGAGTTGCTCTTCTCGAGGAGTATCTTTGTGGCGTTCTCTGTATTTCCTGAATCTGAATGTTGGCCTGACTTGCTAGATTGGGGAAGTTCTCCTGGATAATGTCTTGCAGAGTGTTTTCCAACTTGGTTCCATTCTCCTCGTCATTTTCAGGTACACCAATCAGATGTAGGTTTGGTCTTTTCACGTAGTCCCGTATTTCTTGGAGGCTTTGTTCATTTCATTTTATTCTTTTTTCTCTAAACTTCCCTTCTCACTTCATTTCATTCATTTCATCTTCCATCACTGATACACTTTCTTCCAGTTGATCGCATCGGCTACTGAGGCTTCTGCAGTCTTCATGTAGTTCTCGAAACTTGGCTTTCAGCTCCATCAGCTCCTTTAAGCACTTCTCTGCAGTGGTTATTTTAGTTAAACATTCGTCTAATTTTTTTTCAAAGTTTTTAACTTCTTTGCCATTGGTTTGAATTTCCTCCTGTAGCTCGGAGTAGTTTGATCGTCTGAAGCCTTCTTCTCTCAACTCGTCAAAGTCATTCTCCATCCAGCTTTGTTCCATTGCTGGTGAGGAACTGCGTTCCTTTGGAAGAGGAGAGGCACTCTGCTTTTTAGAGTTTGCAGTTTTTCTGCTCTGTTTTCTTCCCATCTTTGTAGTTTTTTCTACTTTTGGTCTTTGATGATGGTGATGTACAGATGGGTTTTTGGTGTTGGTGTCCTTTCTGTTTGTTAGTTTTCCTTCTACCAGACAGGACCTTCAGCTGCAGGTCTGTTGGAGTTTGCTTTTTTTGAAAAGATCAACAAAATTGATAGACCGCTAGCAAGACTAATAAACAAGAAAAGAGAGAAGAATCAAATAGATGCAATAAAAAATGATAAAGGAGATATCACCATCGATCCCACAGAAATACAATCTACCATCAGAGAATACTACAAACACCTCTATGCAAATAAACTAGAAAATCTAGAAGAAATGGTTAAATTCCTCGACAAATACACCCTCCCAAGACTAAACCAGGAAGAAGTTGAATCTCTGAATAGACCAATAACAGGTTCTGAAATTGTGGCAATAATCAATAGCTTACCAACCAAAAAGAGTCCAGGACCTGATGGATTCACAGCTGAATTCTACCAGAGGTACAAGGAGGAACTGGTACCATTCCTTCTGAAACTATTCCAGTTGATAGAAAAAGAGGGAAACCTCTCTAACACATTTTATGAGGCCAGCATCTTCCTGATACCAAAGCCTGGCAGAGACACAAGCAAAAAAGAGAATTTCAGACCAATATCCTTGATGAACATTGATGCAAAAATCCTCAATAAAATACTGGCAAACTGAATCCAGCAGCACATCAAAAGCTTATCCACCATGTTCAAGTGGGCTTCATCCCTGGGATGCAAGGCTGGTTCAACATATGCAAATAAATAAACGTAATCCAGCCTATAAACAGAACCAAAGACAAAAACCACATGATTATCTCAATAGATGCAGAAAAGGCCTTTGACAAAATTCAACAACCTTCATGCTAAAAACTCTCAATAAATTAGGTATTCATGGGACGTATCTCAAAATAAAGAGCTATCTATGACAAACCCACAGCCAATATCATACTGAATGGGCAAAAACTGGAAGCATTCCCTTTGAAAACTGGCACAAGACAGGGATGCCCTCTCTCACCACTCCTATTCAACATAGTGTTGGAAGTTCTGGCCAGGGCAATCAGGCAGGAGAAGGAAATAAAGGGTATTCAATTAGGAAAAGAGGAAGTCAAACTGTCCCTGTTTGCAGATGACATGATTGTATATCTAGAAAACCCCATTGTCTCAGCCCAAACTCTCCTCAAGCTGACAAGCAACTTCAGCAAAGTCTCAGAATACAAAATCAATGTACAAAAATCACAAGCATTCTTGTACACCAATAACAGACAAACAGCCAAATCATGAGTGAATTCCCATTCACAATTGCTTCAAAGAGAAAAAAAATACCTAGGAATCCAACTTACAAGGGATGTGAAGGACCTCTTCAAGGAGAACTACAAACCACTGCTCAATGAAATAAAAGAGGATACAAACAAATGGAAGAACATTCCATGCTCATGGGTTGGAGGAATCTATATCGTGAAAATGGCCATACAGCCCAAGGTAATTTATAGATTTAATGCCATCCCCATCAAGCTACAAATAACTTTCCTCACAGAATTTGAAAAAACTACTTTAAAGTTCATATGGAACCAAAAAAGAGCCCGCATCACCAAGTCAATCCTAAGCCAAAAGAACAAAGCTGGATGCATCATGCTACCTGACTTCAAAGTATACTACAAGGCTACAGTAACCAAAACAGCATGGTACTGGTACCAAAACAGAGACATAGACCAATGGAACAGAACAGAGCCCTCAGAAATAATGCCACATATCTACAACTATCTGATCTTTGACAAACCTGACAAAAACAAACAATGGGGAAAGATTCCCTATTTAATAAATGGTGCTGGGAAAACTGGCTAGCCATATGTAGAAAGCTGAAACTGGATCCCTTCCTTACACCTTATACAAAAATTAATTCAAGATGGATTAAAGACTTACATGTTAGACCTAAAACCATATAAACCCTAGAAGAAAACCTAAGCAATACCATTCAGGACATAGGCTTGGGCAAGGACTTCATGTCTAAAACATCAAAAGCAATGGCAAAAAAAGCCAAAATTGACAAATGGGATCTAATTAAACTAAAGAGCTTCTGCACAGCAAAAGAAACTACTATCAGAGTTAACAGGCAACCTACAAAACGGGAGAAAATTTTCACAACCTACTCATCTGACAAAGGGCTAATATCCAGAATCTACAATGAACTCAAACAAATTTACAAGAAAAAAACAAAGAACCCCATCAAAAATTGGGCAAAGGATATGAACAGACACTTCTCAAAAGAAGACATTTATGGCCGGGCGCGGTGGCTCACACTTGTAATCCCAGCACTTTGGGAGGCCGAGGCAGGTGGATCATGAGGTCAGGAGATCGAGACCACGGTGAAACCCCGTCTCTACTAAAAACACAAAAAAGTTAGCCAGGTGTGGTGGCGGGTGCCTGTAGTCCCAGCTACTCAGAGAGGCTGAGGCAGGAGAATGGCGTGAACCTGGGAGGCAGAGCTTGCAGTGAGCTGAGATTGCGCCACTGCACTCCAGTTTGGGCGACAGAGCGAGACTCCGTCTCAAAAAAAAAAAAGAAGACATTTATGCAGCCAAAAAACACATGAAAAAATGCTCATCATCACTGGCCATCAGAGAAATGCAAATCAAAACCACAATGAGATATTATCTCACACCTGTTAGAATGGCGATCATTAAAAAGTCAGGAAACAACAGGTGTTGGAGAGGATGTGGAGAAATAGGAACATTTTACACTGTTGGTGGGACTGTAAACTAGTTCAACCATTGTGGAAGTCAGTGTGGTGATTCCTCAAGGATCTAGAACTAGAAATACCATTTGACCCAGCCATCCCATTACTGGGTATATACCCAAAGGACTATAAATCATGCTGCTATAAAGACACATGCACACGTATGTTTATTGTGGCACTATTCAAAATAGCAAATACTTGGTACCAACCCAAATGTCCCACAACGGGGATAGACTGCATTGCCTTTACTTCTTTTCATACAATCACTCAGCTAAGCCACAGAATAAAAGCCACACTTTTATCTTTGTTCAAAGAGCCACTGCTTTGGGAACTATCCCTGGTGGTCTCCTTACCTGTTGCAAGTAATACAATCCCTTGTTAAATTATCCTTGGATGTGGTCATTGGACTGTCACCTGCTAAGCAACTGAACCTACCTGTTCTGTAGGTAACAAATTCTGGAAATACAGATGGGACTAGGACTCACGTCCTGGCCCTAACTCCTTGAAGGCTCCCAATGGGCAAAGCAGTGGGCAATAGCACCTCACACGGGCTAACTTGCTCACACTGCCTGAGAAGGTTGAACATAATTCTCAAGGATCCTTTTACCTGTGAGGGTTCACAGACCCTGATCCACTAGTTCCTGTATGGCCCTGAGTTTCCCATCCCCTTGCTAGGTAGAAACTTATTGGCAAAACCCACAGCCACTAGCCACTTGGCCCACCTCAACCAAGACCAGTTAGAAGCAGGGGTTCCAAGACCTCATGGAGCTGACTTTCTGGCCCTTCTTCATGAAGACCTCAGATGATATTTTAGCACAAATCAACCCTGGGACTGCTGGGCCACTACTGGGACCTATCCTGAAAGAGTCGAAGTGGCTGTCCAGACCTTTTGTTCAGCATTCCTTCAAGATGTTAAGTGGTCTTAGTCCATGGGTTGACTAACAGAGTGAATTAGATAGAGCTGACTAATGAGAGTGACTAACACAGTGAATTCTCTGGATCTAGCAACAGGATCCCTGGATTAACTGCAGCACGCTTCTAATTTTGGCTTCTGGTTTTGGATGGTTTGTGCCTTGGAGTATTGAGAGATGTCCCCATTACATTTATTTCATAATTCAGACCAGCAAATGGCAATGGCCACCCCCTGGCCTGAATTATTGAAATACATGTCCATTGAGGTGGTTGGCAATCAGGATCCAGCTAGCCAACAGGGAGATAAACTATTAATTTTTCCAAGAAGGTAGGTTTATGGCCCTTAGATTGGGGTGCATATCCCAAAGTTGAAAGTGACCTAGGGATGACTGGAAGCCCTTGACCTTGACAGACTAGCCACTCAGCTAGGCTTGGAAATTATTGGGAGGAAAAGCATATAGCTATAATATACCTGAACCACCCGGGTGCATTCTTCTTATGTACTAGTTTTTAAAAGGAAGGGGCAGCTGCCTTGTCTAATGCCAAGAAGTTACTGGGCAGCATGAACAGAGAAGTCTGTGAGGCTGTGTAAGGGACCCACCAGGTTAACCTTGCACTTTTGTACTTCTGTTTATGGTTTGTTCTAAACATGAGATATGTTTGCTACTTTTTGAGAAAAAAAAAGTAGAAAAAGTCAATCATTACACTTCTTTGTAACTGCTCACCATTTGTTTAAACCCATTGGGAGTTGGGAGCAGACCCTGAAATTGTGAAAGAGATCACAGAATATGGGGAATGGAACATCAGTGCTAGAGGAAAACCTATTAGGGTGTGTTCTCCAGCACTGGAAAATCTCTAGACATCCCCCATGACTAAGGAGCAGATGATTCGCTTCTGCAATACAACCTGGCCTGCAACTATATTAGTTAGCTTCGGCTGCTATAACAAAGAACCACAGACTCAGTGGTTCTGTTTAAGTACTGAGTCTGTGGTTGTTATAGCAGCTGGCCACAATATGCCTTAGGTAGACCAGAACAATGGCCAGAGAGCAAGTTGCTTAATTGCCTTAGTATTCTGCAGTTAGATTTATTCCCGTAAGTGAAAAGAGAAATAGGATGAGATGCCCTATACAATATTTTTTGTTTCTTTACCAGAACAAGGCCCTACGGATAAAGTTAAGACTTTGTGCTGTCAAGGTAGAACCACCTGGACCTCTGGCAGTGCCACTAGAGAAAGTCCTCCCAGTCCTAGAAAGCCTTCAGATGAGAAAGACCTTCTTCACCCCATGAAATGCAACATTGAGGAGGATGGAGAGAATGAGGCTGCCATCCCAAACGCCCTGGTTCTCCACCCTTACAAGGGAAGTCTCCTCCCCCATATTCACCTGACTTGGAAAGTAAACTCCAATTGATGTGTCATGGGCCTCCTCCCTCTTCCAACATCTATCTTGCTCTCCCAGATAGTACAATGTGGAGGGAGAGCTCTTACAAGCCAGGAGAGGCTTGTAAGACTGGATGAGAATAGGAGTTTGATATGACTGCATGTGCCTTTTAGCATCTCTGACCTCTATAACTGGAAAGCACTTACCAAAGGCCTAAGCTAACATGGAGGAATCTGTTTTTCTTACACGAAGCATCTTTTCCATATACAACCCTACCTGGGCTGACATTCAGACCCTGATGGCTACTCTCTTAACTGCTGAGGAGAAATCCATAGTTTTGGCTAAGGATAGGTATAAGGCTGACAAGCAGCATGCTAACCAGCCTGATAACAGCATTTAGTGGCTGGCAGAGCCATTGGCCCCAAGTGCAGAACCCAGCTGGGACCCCAGTACCAGAATAAAGTTAAAAAAAAATGAACATTACAAGATTATGTGGTTGAGAAGAATGAAAGAAACCATCAAATATTCTGTTAATTGGAGTAAATTAAGGGAGGTTCAACAGCTCTCTTTGACAGAAGAAGAGGACTAATGGGATTCCATGGGTTCCCAAATGGCTCCTCCCTATTTCTCCATAGGAGCCTTGTTTTACTTTACATGTAGGTAGGCAACCAATCACATTTCTGTTTGAAAGCAGAGTCACATTCTCTGTATTGGCCAACAGGAAGGGTGGGCTCTCTCAAAAAAAGAGTGCAATATTAAAGAGATGTCATGGATGGAAGACACTACTCAGTTTCAGGAGCCTTTTACCTGTGAACTTGGTTCACAAGCCTGGATCCACTAGTTCCTGTAGGGCCCTGAGTTTCCCATCCCCTTACTAGGGAGAAATTTATTGGCAAAACACAGAGCCACTGGCCACTTGGCCTGCCTCAACCAAGACCAGTTAGAAGTAGGGGTTCCAAGATCTCATGGAGCTGACTTCCTGGCTCTTCTTCCTGAAGGCTTCAGATGATATTTTAGCACAAATAACCCTGAAATATGGTCACAGGAAAAAATAGGAGGGCTGTCACTGAAGAAACTGTACAGGTATTGTTAAAACCAAACAGCCCAACACTAAGGTTAAGAAAATATCCCCCAAATCTGAAGCACTACAGAGAATACAGCCTGTGTTAGAAAGCCTCTTATGCCAAGAGCTGATCAGGACTTGTCAGTCCCCATAAAATACTCACATCCTGCTATTAAGAAACCGAGATCAGGAAAGTATAGGTTTGTGCATACTCTGAGTGATCACCAGAGCTGCTCAAAACATTCACTCCTTAGTGTCTAATTCCCAGAGACTACTAGCCAGACTCCCAGGGGACAACAAGTATTTCACTGTGCAGGATCTCAAAGATGCCTTCTTCTGTGTTCCTCTAAGCCCTGAATCTCAGGAATTATTTGCCTTTGAATGGGAAGAACTTAAGATCCATCAGGGACAGCAGTATTGCTGGATGGTCTTTTCCCAGGGACTCAAAGAACTCCCCAACCATTTTATAGGGGTATCCTAAGCCAAGATTTGCAGGACGTGCAAAGTGCAGAGCACTTTCCTCCAGTATGCAGATGATATCCTCATGCCACTCTAAGGAAGACTCTGATAAAAACATCATTCTAGTCCTGACCTTTCTGACAGAGAAGAGCTATAAAGTGTCAAAAAAAAAAAAAAAAAAAAAAAGGAGGCCCAAATTTCAAAGGGAATGGTCCAATGGTCCAATATTTAGGGTATGTTATTTCTCACGGGCAGCTCAGACTTCTCCAGGACGAGAATTGGCTGTTTGTGTCTGGCCCCTCCTAGAAACCATAAGAAGTTGCATGGATTTGGGGGCAGGGCAGGATTTTGCTGCATCTGGATCCCAAATTTCGGCCTCATAGCAAAGCCACTTTGTGACAAGCTCTGAGGGTCCAACACCAAAGCGTTTGAATGGAAGAGGCATTGTAATCAGGCCTTCTGGATGCTTTAAAAGCTGTTATTGGAAATTCCAGCCCTAGCTCTGCCTTACTAAGCCTTTTGATCTCTACATCCATGAAAGGCAGGGAGTAGCTCTTAAAAGTAGTGACCCAGATGCTAAGATTCATGAAAAGGGTGGTGACCTACTTCTCTAAACAACTTGATGGTATTGCAAGAGGGTGATCCCCCTGCACTATGGCAGTGGCTGCCACTTGTACACTTACCCAGGAAGCTGAGACGTTCACAATGGGCCAAGATTTGACAATTAGGTCTCCCACCAAGTGACAAGTAAGTGTATTGGAAGCCAAGGGGGCATCGCTGGTTAACAAGCAGCAGAATGCTGCAGTATTGGGCCCTGCTGGTGTACACCCCCAACATCCGCTGCATATATGCCAAATCCTAAACCCTGTTAACCTAATACCCATTACCAAGGATACCCTAATCCATGACTGCTCCACTACCATAGAGGAAATATATATCAGTAGAAAAGATTTGCAGAGCAACCCTCTTCCTAATTCGGAAGACGTATGGCTTGTAGATGGCAGTCAGTTCACGGAAGGATGCCAAAGAAGGGCAGAATGCACAGTTGTGTCCCTACAAGAAACTATCAAGCCTAAGGGCCTCCCTGAAGGGACTTCAGCCCAACAGGCTGAGATAATAGCCTTAACCACAGCCCTAGCACTAGGAAAGAACAAGGCCATGACTTGTTTACATAGACACAAAATATGCTTTCTTTGTGGTCCATGCCTATGGTGCATTCTGGAAGACAAGGCGACTTCTTAATGCCACTAATCAAGAAATCAAATATGCAGTAGAAATATTGGCAATGCTGCAGGTAATGGAAATGCCTAGACAGATTGCTGTAGTCCATTGCTGGGGTCATGAGATGGGGACTCTGAAATACTAATGGGGAACAACCTGGCAGAAGTTGCATGCTGCCTGGAGACCACAATTCTCAGGTAAGACTTAAAAGGCTAATAGAATTTTCAAGGATACTTTAGCCAGGTTATGTCAGGAAGCCAGAGAGAATTGGTTGAAGCTATTATACGTAGCTTTGGCCTACATACAAGCAGCACCTAGAGGCACAGTGGGACTTAGCGCTTTGAAATGTTATATGAAAGGACTTATCTGGGCCTGACCAGCTGCCTTTCCTGCCCAGACGAGGATATAGAAAGAGACACAAAAGCACATCACTCATTTGGGTTTCATGGTAGCTGCTCTTAACCCTTTCGGCAACCTAAGCCTCACAGTCCCCTCCAAGGGAAAACTCCACTCATACAACCCAGGGGACTGGGTACAGCTGAAGACCTGGAAGACAATGTTCCCCCAGGGCCAACTCAGCCCCAGAAGATAGCCCTACCTAACTCTTCTAACTACAGATTATTCACTTAAACTCCAGGGAAGAATATCTCCTTGGATCCATCACTCCAGAGTGAACAAAGCCCAGGAGCTCCCGGAGAACACCTCTGCAGCATACACTTGTGAACCTGTCATAGACCTCAAATTGGTTTTCAGAATAAAAAGCTCAGATAAGTCAAATGTTTCCTTGTCATTCTTTTGACATAGTAGACATCTTTCCTATCCTTGTAGGAATCTTCATGCTTATTGTCCTTTTATATTCTGTTGAGATTCTTAGTTGGTGATGAATCTCTCCGTATAATATTTTAGAATGAACCCTCTGTTTCCCTTATGCTGGTTGGCCACTTTAGACCATTGGTTTCTCAGCCAGTGGTCTCTGGGAAGCCAATGCATAGTAAACTTCTCCCATGTTATACCCAGTGGGAATAACCTTTCCAATGTTGAATATGCCATAGACATCTCCAGACTCCTATGAGGTGGCTTGTTACTTATCTTTGAGGGGAGACATTAACCTCAGGGTGGCAAAGTGGAAATCCCAAATCCCACCTGTGCCCATTGTGATCTGAATGGGTCCTTCCTGGCCTATAGATTGTGTGGAACTCACCCCTAAGGGCCATGTCACCAGGAGAATACACTTTGTTCATTTAAATAGTTCAGGAAAAGGGGGAAAGTATCAAATATGTTATGGAGAGGAATCTGTTATGAACGTTTTCAACTTTAAGCTCACTAGCCCTTGCACTCTAAACACCAACCATTAGTGTTTTCTCACAGAGGTCTGTGGGGACATAATAGACCATAACACTGGTTATCATAATCAATGTAAACTTTGGCAAGGGATAAATAAATTCCTTGATATTGGAAACTATTATTTCTCACCCTCAAAGCTGATAGAAGAGCTTCAACTGGACAAGTAAATCTTAGCCTGACTTATGGGGGATCCTTATTCCCCTAATGTGATGGGACCACCTGTGCCCCTTGGGGCCTCCAATTACTTGGTTGTTAAACTTCATCACTCCCATGAGGGTGTGTGCACCTCCAGGATATGTTTTCATCTGTGGCTCACCCCACCACAAGCTCCCTAGCTATAAATTCTCTATGGTTTTTTCCTCTCTGCTACTTGCAGTGGGTCACCCCTGTGTTGACAATGTAATACAGCTAGGACAATGTACTGAGGGCCTTCTGGGGCCCATCAGATATCACTTCATAATATGACCACCCACTAAAATAGACCACAAAGTGTTATTGCACTAATTCTGGCTGCCTCTTGTTGGAATTTTGCCTGAGGTCACCCTAAGAAATTTAACCTGAACACTTGAGAATCTGGAAGCTAAAATGATGGAGCATCTCCAAAATATGCATCTTTCTTTAAATTCACTAACTAATGTAGTATTGAATAACTGATTAGACTTAGACTATTTACTAACAGAACAAGGAGAGATATGTGCAGTCACCAATATCTTCTATTGCACTTGGGTAAATGCCTTTGGGGAAATAGAGGTTAATATAAAGGAAATGTTGAAACAAGCAGAATATCTGTGTTCCTTCAACAAAAAGTGCAGCTCAACCAACCAAGTTTAGAATGCATTCTCACTTCACCTGGTTTCTTTCTCTGCTGGGGCCCCTAGAGGCCATTGTTCTCAGGTTACTTTTTGTTCCCTGTACATTTAAATTGATAGTAAACTTTGTGTCCTCCAAACTCTAGCAGTTCCATCTTGAGCTTGTATTATTAATACGATACTTGCCCCTTCAAGCAATTTTAGATGACCCAAAAACTTATGTGAACTCAGCAGCTGGAGAGTTTCACTCCTCTAACTTTAGAAGACACAACATGAGGTAGATGCAGAAGAATGAGCTCCGTCTCTAACCCCTCAAGAATCAGGAGTGGAATGTTTCAGGGAGATTTGCAATCCAGGGTCCCCATATTTTCAGATGCACAGTGTGAAAAAGTACCCACTAGTAACAGTTGGACCTTGAGGTTTTTTTGCATCCAAAAGTTACAGGAAGAAGCCCAGCCTTGGCAAAAAAAAACATGTTGTATCCGGAGATGCCTAAATTGGAGGCAAACTTTGGTGAACTCTCGGCATTACCATTTTCTGTATGTCTGTTCTCACATTCCTATAAAGAACTACCTGAGACTCTGTAGTTTATAAAGAAAGGAGGTTTAATTGACTCACAGTTCCACAGGCTATATAGGAGGCATGGCTGGGGAGTCCTAAGGAAACTTACAATCATGGTGGAAGGCAAAGGGGAAGCAATCACTTCTTCACATGGCAGCAGGAGAGAGAGAGAGAGAGAGAGAGAGAACCAAGGGAGAAGTGCTACACACTTTCGAACAACCAGATCTCATGAGAACCCACCCACAATCATAAGTAAGGGGAAAATCCGCCCTGATGATCCAGTCAACTCCCACCATGCCCCTCCTCCAACACGGAATTACAATTTGACACGAGATTTGGGTGGGGCACAGAGCCAAACCATATCACACACTAACATCCATCCACAGGGAGGAGCTTATTCACCATTTTCTATATGTGTGGTGTATGAAGAAGCATGATCCATGACGGTGCCTGTGCTGCCTTTACCTGTCCTTTACGTACAGTGACTCAGCTGAACAACACAATAAATGCTTCCCTTTCATCTTTGTTCGAAGAGGCATTGCTTTGGGAGCTGTCCCTGGTTTTCTTACTTTTGATACATAATAAAATCCTCTTCTTTAAACCTCTTTGGTCGTAGTCATTGGGCTGTCACCTGCCAAGCAATGGAACCCACTCATATGTGAGTAACAGTTTAGATTTGGTAAAATAATATGGTTAAAACTTACGGAGCATCCACTCTATGCTAAACAATTTATGTCATTATTTATTGTTTCAGAATGGATTTAAGGCAGGTGTAAACATGATATTTAATTTTAGTGCCATAGCTTAAAATAAGTCTTACCCTTTTTATAGTTATGCAGAAAATGATTCCATGAACAAAATTATATAAAAAGTATATATTGTAACCAGCAATTGAATCCAAGCCTCTTGGCTCAGAAATCCATATAATTTCCACCACATTCCATTACTTCATTGAAAAAAATCATATAGTACATTTCTTTAGCTTTATTTAATGCTAATATATGCTATTCTGGTGATTAAAAATGTAATGTAATATTTAATTGAAGATACTTTTAAAGATATACAGATACACAAATGCAGTCATACAATTTACACACTACCATACACATACAATTATTTAATATTATTTAATATCTCCCAAAGTAAAGTATAGTTTATTATTTGTCATGTCATTGCATTTGGATTTTCTCATTTCTTCACTGATCTGGTTTTATAATAACCAACTATTGCTAATTTCATTAATCAATGTGGTAAATTTAATAATTTCAAAATTTCCAAAAAGACAGGTCGATGATTAAGGGTTGTTGAAATTCTCCAAAGTGATGTTTTTCTTTAATTATGTCACTGGATTCTGGAAATGTTGAGCTATTTCCTAAGGACACTAAAGTGGATCTGATTTGGGTTTAGAAATGGAGTACTCACGTTTGATTAGACAACAGTGCCACTCAGATAACTAGAAGGTTTTGCGGATTCAGCCTTCTTATGAAAGAAAACTGATTTTCATAACTTTTTATTTCTGATTAGAGCCGACTAGAAATCCCTGAGGACTTCCATCAGAAATGTGCAAACAAATTCCATGAAAACTCTATGGTTACAGTATTCTCAATGCAATTATATTTCTTGTATGTAACCCACTTTTCTTTCACTAAAAGCCATGGCATCATTTTGACTGAGTGTGTACTAGAAAAGCTCATTTAAGGTCAAGGAGTCTTTACTGGTTTATGGCTAGCATAAGAGTTTAATACTGGGCTTTCAATATGGAGTCTCCAGTATTAAAGCAACCTTACCCCAAATAAATACCATTAAATATATTTTGTTGCATTCTAATTTTATGGTTCCATGATTTTCAAATATACAGATTACATTTTAAAAATAAGTTCAGGATTCTAGATTAACTAAACTTTGTGGCAGAGAGAACTGCTTTCTTAAACTGTAGACATGGAAGAACTGATTAGGTATGCGCAGACTGGAAATTTGTTCTAATGGTTTATCTTTGTTGCTAACAATTTTTGCTTGTGTATATTTCCACCTGTTAAATTACTCTATAATTTACTGTTTCCTGCGATTTGACAAGAAAACATTACAATCACAATAAAAAGTAATTTAAGGCTATTACCAATCAATGAAATATGTCCCAGTCTAAAATGAGATTGAAATAATTTATGGGGGATTTTACAGTCAAATTAGAATGAAGATTGTTCCACAGGGGGAAATCAACTTCTGCAAAACTGCAAGCATCATATATTTCCTAATATGTTCTCACAGCTGAAACAATGTCATTATTGGAAGACAGCACAGGAAACTCAGTGCAATCAGAAGAATCTTACAAATAAATGCTGGCAAAAAGAGGGTATTTTTGGACCCAAAACTCAGTAATGGATTTGAAGTTAATGCAAGATGAAGTTAATGCAACATGAAACCTAGGAGGCACATCAGGTTTAATACTGTTGAATGATTCACCACAAGTATGGTTTGTTGACTGACATTTTTATACCCTTAACCTTAGGAAAGCTTCCTAATAACATTTAGCAATTTAGCAATAGTATATCAGCCCTCCCCACTGCCCATCAATACACAAAACTGACATGTCCTAGAACACAAGCATTTTACTTCAGTGTTGAAAAGCAATTACATTCAGTTTCTCTTTTCCTGGCAAATGAAACCTTGGATTTGAAGTCTTTATGAGCAATGACAAGATTTCATTGTATTTACTCCTATTTTATACTGAGAGTTCATGCAATGAATTTTACTTATTTATAAACCAATTCACATTCATCAAAAATGTGATAACATTTGGAAAATACAAACATTTAAAGAAAACAAATACTTAGGAGCTACTGAACTCAACATAAATGACTGGAAAATGAACAAATCCAGTATAGCATTCTTTTGTTTCCTTAATAAACAAACATAAAATGCTCAGTTATTCTCTACTCAGCTTCTCCTTTACCTCTCCCTCTGCTCTCAACTCTCAAAATTTAACTGCCTGATAGTCAGTCATCCTATTAATAATAAAGAGTTGAATTCTCCAAATAATATAGACAAATGGAAATCAAACTGTCATGGGTGTGGTAAAAAAGATGTTAACTAATTTTTCCTTTAATATAGATTGACTAAATTCATTAACTTATTCAACTTAAAGCCAGACTCTGCTTTCGATGAGGTCTGTTAAAAAACAAAAAAAGAACATAAGAAAAGTGCTAGAATGTATTTACTGTATTTAATGACAAAAGCAGCAATGGGGCTTCTGATGAGATTAGACATTTTATCAAGTATAAAATTATTTAGGCAGTTATTTTTAAACTAATTTTAATTCCCTTGAGGAAATAATGTAACTTGATTTTTTCCATTTAAGCTTTAATGAAATAAAACTCTGTCTCCAAAATATTAGAATTAGAATTAAATCCAAATGCATATAAAGTATGTTACTTTATATTCTTTTAAGTTATCCAGGATCCCTCTCTTATTTAAAATTTTAAAAATTTCCAAATCCCCTGGAAAAGTAAATGTTACTTTTACATTTAATTTGTTCTTTAAAACAGGAGACATTTGTTATGCAGATAAAGTGTAGTAGACAGAAATACAAATAAACCGTAGCTTGTTTAGTATATAATTAATATTTCTAAGCGTATTCAAAATTTATGTGTTAAATTAATACCTGTAATTGCCACATTCACCCATTTCTTACTGTTTTGTTTTTAAAACACCACCATATTTATCCTGATAAAAACATGTGAAAATATGAGCTTTTCTTTATTTAAAAAAGTGGTCTATTTGATAGTAATAATAACATATAATTTGTGATTCATAATATATGTAAAAGTAAAATATATGACAATAATAGCTCTTAGGAGTGGAAGGATTTAAGTAGGTACATAGTTTTGCAGGGTTCATTAAAACTGAAATTGTATAATATTATTTCAAAATACACTGAATAAGTTAAAAATACATAAAACAATCCCTAGAGTAAGCATTAAATAAATAAAGCAAGTATTTATGCAAAAATATTACAAAATAAAATGAAACATTAAAAATGTTTGATTAATGTGGAATAATGCTGGAAAGATAGAACAAGATCACAGAAAACAAATGACAAATGGTAAGATAGTTGATTTAAACCCATCTTAATAGTAACATAAAATATAAATACATTAAACATTTTAAATAAAAGCAGAGATGATATGGCTAGATAAAAAGCAAGGCCAATCTAAGTGATTATTACAAGGGAAAGACTTTAAATACAAAGCCGCAGGTAGAATAAAATGAAAAATATGAAAAATAATCCATGCAAACAGTATTCACAAGAATGTTTCTTTGTAGATGTCAGATAAAGTAGATTACAAGACAGAGTATTATTAGAGAAAAAGAAAATCATTTCACAATAATAAGAGAGTCAATTAATCAACAAAGATAGTCAGCCTTAATATTTACCCATTTGTAACAGAGCTTCAGGTCCATAGAAAACGGACAAAACTAAGGGGAGAAATACAAGTAAAATTTAGGATTTAAACGCATCTCCTAATAATTAGGATAAGAAAACAAAATGTGATAAGAACATAGAAATTCTGACATTATCCACCAACCTGACTTAATTGACACTTATACAATTCTATACCCAACCATCGCAGAATATTCCTTATTTTTCTAATATACATGAAAGGTTAATAAGATGACAATATGTGAGAACCTAAAATGGAATACATCTCCAAGGATTTGAATAATATGGGATATGTTCTCTGAGCATAACTGAATTAAATTCCATGATGTGCTTATTTCACATTGCATGCCTGTCAAAATATCTCATGCACCTCATAAACATATGCACCTACTGTGTACCTACACAAATTTTTAAAAACAATAGCAAAATTAAAAAATAAATAATAAACAAATTAGAAGTCAGTGCAAAAAGGTATCTAAAGTGTCCCAAATATGTGAGCATAAAGCTAAACAATTCTAAATAAATTTTAGAACAATAAAAAATAACAAGGTGCATTAGAAAATAAGTAAAATTGAACGATAATGAAAACACAGTGTAGCAAAACTTGTGAGATGTATACACACACAGTGTTTATCAAAAAATGTACATTTCAACTTTAAGTGTTATAAGTTAAAATGCTCATAATGGAAAATAAACACCTAAGATTTTATCTTAAAATACTTGGAAAGGAAGGGCAAATTAAACTAAATAAGTATAAGGGAGAAAATAACAAAATATGAATGGAAATCAATAATTTGTACAAATAATATACAAAAATCATAAAGCTAAAACTAAGTCCTTTGAAAACTAATAAAATTAATATATCTCTAGCAAGCCTTATTGAAAAGAGAGAAAGGCTAGAGCTCATTTATTGGATATTAGAAGGAGCTCACCATGACCTCTTTGTCTAGGACAGGCTGCCTACCTATTGCAGATCCCAGATCAATGAATGGAGAAGACTTCACTTTAAGTTCATGATTTAATTAATGTCTTGGACCGGTATTTTAACTGCTAAGTCTGTGTTCATGATTTAAATTTGACGCTAGAACTTTGAATTGCCCCAAAATTACTAAAGAAAACATGGAATTTTTCCAAGCTATCACCGTGAATAAAGATTAAGTACTGTATGAGCAGATTGAATGAGGCAATGAGGAAGACAAAAGATGATTATTTTACAGGGCAACCCATGAGTCCTGCAAATATCAGCCTTATGAAAGAGTTTCAAGTAATAGCATTATTTAGAATGAATGTCATATACAACAGGAATATTGACTTTTCTATACAGAAAACTTTTTGATTGAAAACAGAACTCTGGTATAATATAGTTAAGCCTTGGGAAGTTTTGAGTTGCCAACAATTGCTTTGTGAACAGTCCAAAACCACAAATACAGAATTTCTGGGGAAAGTATGATTTTTATTAAGAAAAACTGGTTGCAAAAATGTGGTTCAAAGACCAGCATAAGATTGGAGGAATTATTCTCAATTGGAATTCATTCATTCAGAGCTCCCTTCCCGTGATATCCCATTGGTTTACGCCTGAGTCTTTAAGATCTGTAATTAACAAGTGAGTAGAAGCTCAAACATCTCCATAGGACTTGGGGAGCACAAAGCAGCCATGGTATTGGTGCCAGCAGCCTCTGCAGCGATGGAAGGCATTGCCAGCTGCTTTGGCAGCAAGGTGAAACAATGCCTCAAGGCAGGCATCTTCGCCCTCCACATTAAGCATTGTCAATCTTAGAGTTTGGCCGGTGCTCACAAATTGCCCAGAGGAAGAGATTAACTGAACCTACAAGAGATATATGGGGAAGGGGTTTAAGTGGTAAGCATGCCACCTGGATGTCAGTAGAAGTCGTCCAATGGGCATAGGGGAAATGTGTTTTGAAAAATCTCAGACTTCTATGGGAGACATTTGAGACCAAGCTAAAATTACTACTTAACAGAACAGCTTGAGCCAGATGAATGTTTCTTATTATACTATTGAACCTTTGTTTTTACTTTTTTGATGTTTGTGTTTTCACTCCCTTAGTGACTAGCCAATGACTACAGCCACAGAATCTTCTCTTTTCTAGTCCGAAGGACGTAACTGCCCAGTTATCTTTAAAGAACTCTCCCCATCAATAATCTAGATCCTGTTAATTAATGTTTTCAGGGAACTGGAGATACTTTTCTAAGAAACAAGTGTTACCCTAGAGTTTTATTCATTTTAATGAACATTTAATGCACCTTACTGTAGATCTAGATTGCTAACATAAACAATTCTAACAATTCGTATGTTATTTTTTAAAGTTTTTTTCCAATAAAAATAAAACTTTACTAAAGACAATCTAAAGTATTTTAATAAAAAAACTTATTTCGAATGTTTTCAATAGTTTTATTGCAGCTAAAAACCTCATTCATGTAAAATTCAAGTCTGAGTGACCTCACACTGAAGACTTATATCTAACACATGAGGAAAAACAGGGTGAGGATTTAGAGGTAGATCGATCTAGTGCAGGTCCTAAGCCAGCGCATCATCCTTACTCATAAATTGCTACATTATAATTATGGTCCATATTTTCCATTTAGGTCATCATACACATGTTGGATATGTTTGCTACATAATTTGAGGACATTTAAGACATACTTTAATAATTTTAATAATTTTGTATATTAAAGTTTTCAGATTGGCAATTTGTCAAGGAAATAGAGTGAATGCAAATATACTTGAAATATGCCAACAGAGTGGATTATTCAATTATTTTATGACACATGTTAATGTCTGTCCCCTCCACCCCCCAATTTAAAAGGAGTATAATAGAGTAGCTTAGAATAAAATTGTTTCTGATATTTTAAAGTAACCTTATACGAGTTATGCAGAAATTAAGTAGCACATTTGTTTCAAACATTAGGCCCTTCTAAGAATACAGGAGTGAGGTACTAGACTAACATGTTTCACAAAGCGACATATGGACAATGCCCCAGCAGCTATGGAAGAAAAAGATGATGTGTTCACATAAAGTCCGAAGATCCTTGTTTCTGGACTTTGTATTATCTTTCAATCATAAAGTTTTGAAATAAGTGCCTCCTTTAAACTAAAAATAAAGAGAGCTGGATGTGTGAAATTCGTATGGCTACAAGAGAGGCTTTGCTGTGTGTGAGTTCTGAATACTTTTCAACATACAGGTATCTCACTCTTTCACCTTTCTTTTTGTCTTACACAAAATGTCTGTTTGGAGTACCCCTTTAATTTTATGCGTCATTTCTAGGGCAGTTCCAAAGCAAATGCTTCTGCTTTACCATTGTCCTCAGAAGTATTTCTGTCCTTAGGAAATGGCGCTTATTTGATTCCTGAGATTTGTTATCTCCCTCAGTGATTGCTAGAGTGATCTAATGTAGGTCAGGTATTTCTGCCTCCCCTTAGGCTAACTCAACTGTGGAAGTATGGATTCTTCATCCTTCTCTGATCATAGCACTGATTCCTGAACAAAAGCCTTTATTAATATTTATGTCTTATGCAGAGAAACATCTTTTTTTAAAAAAAGGATAGAGTGTTGTAGTGAATAATCATTATCCATCTAGGCAATAATTCACATTCCTCACCTCTGAAGTTCGAGTAAAGACGAAGTTTGCCTAGCAGATGTAATGTTAGCCTGGAGGAGTATATTGACGTTAGGCATCCTGTCAGCTTCTGTGTACAACTGAAGCAACCCCTCCTCAAGTAAATCTTATTTAAACAGTGAAGTGTAATTACATATGATTTACTAATTTAAACTTGAGGTTAATATCAAGAGGATTAGTTTTGTTTGCAGTTTAAAAATGTACAAGCATGCTGTAGGCTGCGTGCTGGATATTTTTCCTAATAGGAAATTGTAAATGTTTTCATCTATGAATTATTCCTGTAAATTTAACATTTTAAGGAAATACATAATTAGTTTGCTAGTTTTGCAAACACCCTAATCAATTGGTAACTATATTATAGATAAAAAAATGTGTAATTGAACGACAAGGGACATGACTTCTAGACACTGCTCCCTCAATAATTAGCCATCTACCATGGAATAGGTCACTTCCTCTCCTTGGGCTTTGTTTTTCTCATCTGTAAATTGAACATTAAGTTTAAATGTTATTTTTTTTTCTGATCTAAAACTCTTTGACGAATAGGTATCCAGAGCAACTAATTTATTAACAGAAGTTAAATCTTCATCCTCAATGTTACGTGCAATCCTACACATATACCCTCTGTGTCAGTGTGAATATGAGCATTGATCTAAGGCATAACCCAAATAATTATGAATATATATACATAAGCCAATTCAAACTAGTAAGGAGAAAAAAGATAGTGGGTGACTTGCAAAATGCTAGTTGGATCCATAAAGATAATACACATATAGTCAAAGACTGGCTTCCTCTTCTGTGTTTTAACCACACAACCATTCTGTCAACTAAGCATATTATATTTTGGTGGGAGAAGCATTTATGTGAAATTTTAAAATGGTGATGAGTTCAACTCTATGAATTCTTTTTTTTTATTCTAGATCTGCTAAACCATGAAATTATAGAAAATATTTATGGCAGCTGCAGAGGAAGGCTAGCATAAGACACAGAGAAGAGCTTGGGATGGCAGAAGTCTTTAGAGGTAAGGAATTTGTGGATTTCTGGAGAAGAAAAGAAGACCTGGGATGAAAGAATTCACCCTGAATTCCCTAAGGTGAATGGAGGTTAGTGTCTCTGCTGTTTGGACTCTTATCTTTAGAGAAGTCTTTTCAAATGTCAATTTAAAATACTAATGGAAAGCCAGTGACAAGGAATATAAATGTTAAAATCAAGGGAAAATATTATTGAGGAAAGTTGATCTTTTTAACAAATGCATTTTTCAATAAACTTTCTTGTAAAAGTTGAAGGCATGTGTCTATGTGGAAATGAATTACATCTCAACTGTGACTCATGATGTGGCATCTCACACATCATGGTGATATATCCAGGCTGCAGGTTTTCTGAAAGTGCATCAGTTGAAATCATGACATAAAAGCAATTTCTAACAAAAGTCGCAGTAAGTCTGTCTCTATTTCTAAAATAGTAACTTGTAAAGTTTAAACAGTTTGTCCTTTCCCATAATT
The DNA here is from genome assembly GCF_006542625.1 of Nomascus leucogenys. Taxonomy (NCBI): domain Eukaryota; kingdom Metazoa; phylum Chordata; class Mammalia; order Primates; family Hylobatidae; genus Nomascus; species Nomascus leucogenys. The sequence goes on from NC_044401.1 coordinate 36,826,351, forward strand.
CTTTGTTAAGTAATATAAAAAGATTGGCAATCTAAAGAAAAAAGTTAATAAAAATGCATAAGCATTAAATACCTACAGAGAACACATATTCTTAACTTAAAGCTATGAGTGAAATTTTAAGGAATGCCTGGGCTGTGTGAAGGAAAATCCAAGTCACACATCATGATTACCCAAATATTTACAAATAATTAAAAGATTGAATGAAAATGAATGTTGAGTCTAATCTGAAAATATGTATTTTTTTTACCTATTACTATGCTTATGTACATTTATATAAATAATCCAAATTCTAGAGTTACTAATTATATAGAGAAACAAAATATATTTATCTGATTAATCCCTTTGACCCATGGCCAAAAAAATTGAGAGTTAAAATAGACTTTTGAGCCCATCCTTCCTAATCTCCCTTCTAATTAGGTCGATCTCTTTAAAAATGTGTACATAAGAGTGTGTGTGTGCGCGCGCGAAAATGTATATCCAGAATTTGGCCACTTCTCCTCACCATCTTTCTTTGTACTAACCTAGTCTCAACCATGATCATCTCTCTCTAAGACTATTACAGGCTGGGCGCTGTGGCCCATGCCTGTAATCCCAGCACTTTGGGAGGCCGAGGCGGGCGGATCACGAGGTCAGAAGATCGAGACCATCCGGGCTAACACGGTGAAACCCTGTCTCTACTAAAAATACAAAAAATTAGCCAGGCATGGTGGTGGGCGCCTGTAGTCCCAGCTACTCAGGAGGCTGAGGCATAAGAATGGCGTGAACCTGGGAGGTGGAGCTTGCAGTGAGCCGAGATTGCACCACTGCACTCCAGCCTGGGCGACAGAGTGAGCTTCCATCTCAAAAAACAAAACAAAACAAAACAAAAAGACTATTACAGTAACTTCCTGCATCTGGTATTAATATTATTGCATGGACAAAATGCACCTCACAGAGAGATTCTCTTAAGTTATCATTTAGGTCATATGGCTCCTCTTCTCAAATTCTCCAATGGCTTCTCACTTCACTCATAATAATACCCATGAACTTAGACTTTTGCAGTCTTATAATCATCCCTCCAACTCTACTGTGGACTTCATATAGTTATATTCTCTTTTTCAGATACACGAGCTACACTGGCATACTGGCTGTTATTTCATCACACATGGCCTACTTCCGCCCCAGAGATTTTGAACTTAAATTTCAATCTTCCTGAAATATTCTTTCTCCAAATATCCATATCCCTTGTTCCTTCTTTTCTTTTAGGTCTCTGCTCCAATCTCCTCTTATCCAAAAAGTCTGTTCATCCTGTTTAAAAAGACATCCACCTCTCTGTCATACTGATTTATTTTGCTTTGTAATATTGGACTCCTCCTACTATATCATTATATACTTTGTATGTATTTATTTATATCAAAAGCAAGTACCATATCCATTGTTCTGTGCTGATGACTGTTTGTACATTCAACATTATCAGTAATGAGGTTAGCTTTGGTTAAGGGGAGCTCAAGCTCTTGAAGCAATGTACAGATTTTATCCCTTTTACAATTTAGATTCTTTTTAAGGAATCATCATACAAGCAATAGGAAGTATGAGAAGTAATGATCCCTTCAAGTAAAGATACACTAGTCTACCTGGCTTATTGTTAAGTGCTTCCTGTGTAGTGAGTAATGTTTGCTGGGCATTAATATAAAACACAAAAAGTACACATATTTTGCTCGCTCCTGTAAATCCATCCATATTCCTATTCTCTGATCTCATTTTGTCAAACCTTCCAAGAACCCTGACCAAACATTGAGTCATTTGTCCCTTCCAAGGCATTTATATATATATATATATATATATATATATGTTTTATATACATATATTTATATATATAATATGTATTTTATATAATATATATAAATATATATATATTTACCTCAGGTGACTCCTCCCTGTACATAAGACAAAACCACCAAGTATACCACTTATAACTCAGAATATCCTGAGTAGAGTTGTAGTCCCACAGCAATCCACTTTCAGGTCCATTAGTGAGCTGGTGTGTCCCAGCCTACCCATGATCATTGTGACATGGATCTTTTTAAACACTGTCATATAGAACTTCTGACTTTCACAGCATTCCTTGAATTAACACCTCATTAAACTGAATTGATTTTTTTCTTTTTTATGACTTCTAAAATAAGAGAAGTTAACAAATTAGCAATAGTTAACAAAGTTATCAAAACGGTAAAGTAAGGTAAACACAAAATTGTTCAAAAGCATAATCCAAAGATACCCTTTTACCTGTGCTTTGTTCCAATCCACTATGGATTAGGGTCTTAATGGTTGTGCCAGGAGTTATCACAATTTCACTCCGTACCAGTAGGGGAATCTTTATTACTCTCTAATCAGTAAGTGAACAGTTCTAGAATCTTCAGGGTCAGCTTTCTAGAGTTACTCCTATTAATGATTATTCTGTGGTAAGCAGGTCTATGTAAACTTACCCCCAAAGGCCAAAAATTCTGAGGTGAAGAAAGAGGGTCAAAAATCCAGTTTCTCAGAAAGAAACATTCAAGAGACTTAGCAACAGGAGTCATGTCTTGTGGTGAGATGAGATGACAGATCCCCAGCCATTATCCCGGGACCCAGGATTTACATACTATAGAGAGATTGCCTAGGGTAGGATTTATGCAAGTGAGTATTTATAATAATATCAAGATTGTTTTGACCTAAGGCAGCATTTGCAGTAAGTTAGTGAAAGTGAAAATCTTAGAATCATTTCCTGAACTGGAGTTAATCATAAGTCAACATAGCAGGTTGGCATGAGTTGCTTTAGCCTCCACAATAGTCCCTTAGCTTATGTTCTCTGAATGCACAGTTTGAAACAAGGTCTTATGTTAAATTAGTTTATTAGATTATACCAAAAAATAGGAGTTGGGGAAGAGAGAACATGAGATGAGGAAGAAGAAAAAGCCTGTACAAGGGATAATTATTGCAATCCTCACTATGAGAGGGTTGTTTCAGCAGGGATCTTCGGCGAAGCACACAGAATACCTCCAACAGCTATTTGCTTTCCAATCAGCTCTTATTTGTTTCAGTACTGAAGAAGGCCCCTGAATGATCACTTCCCTATTTTTTTGAGGCTCTCTTGCCATTTCAAGTGGCCACTGTATAGGAAGAGTCCCAGGGCTAAAAATGAAGTGACGATATACACATGAAGCAATTCCCTGTCACCTTGAAGTAAATTCTGGCCTGAGAAGTCTGTATGGTACCATCCACCTAAGGTTTGAATGGAGTAATAAATAAGACTAAGTTGATGTGAATTAGACCTCTGATATTTCTGTTACCTTGGGGTTTACAAATCAACTATTAGGCAATTTGGTCAAAAATTTTGTTAGGTGTTAGAATTAGGTATATAGATGTAGTCATCAGAATTTAATTACACCCCTTCTTTAATAAAACATTCCCAGGAAGCACATCCTGTCTCTGAATGTTTTATACATTTTATATAATTGCAATAGGATTTTAATGGAGATAATAGAAAACACAAAGGAGAAGATTTAAACAAAAAAATCTTCAAATTAAAGAAAAGGAAGACTTTCAGGTGTTAGCTTGATCATTAATAGCAATTTCCAGATACTAAATTCCATAGATAGATGCTATGGCTGGAATATGTCCACCCAAAAGCATGCTTTGGAAATTTAATCCTCAGTGCAACAGTATTGGGAGGTGGGGCTTGACAAGAGGTCTTTACGTCATGAGGGTTTCACCCTCCTGAATGGATTAATGCTGGTTACAAAAGGGCTTGAGGCCAGGCGTGGTGGTTCACACCTGTAATCCCAGCACTTTGGGAGGCCTGAGGTGGGGAGTTCGAGACCAGCCTGACTAACATGGAGAAACTTGGTCTCTACTAAAAAAATACAAAATTAGCCAGGTGTGGTGCATGCCTGTAATCCCAGCTACTCAGGAGGCTGAGGCAGGAGAATCGCTTGAACCCAGGAGAGGGAGGTTGAGGTGAGCTGAGATTGCTCCACTGCACACTCCAGCCTGGGCAACAAGAGCAAAAGTCTGTCTCAAAAAAAAAAAAAAAAAAAGAAAGGGCTTGAACCCCAGTTCAATCTCTTGCTCTTTCCTTGCGTTCTATCATGAGATGACACAGCAAAAAGACATTCACCAGGTGTCTAATCCTTCATCTTGGACTTCCCAGCCTCCAGTGCCAGAAGCCAATAAATTATGTTCATTATAAATTACCCAGTCTCAGGTATTTTGTTATAGCAGCACGAAATGGACTAAGGCAGTAGAATTTTCTGAAATTGACAAGACTGAATATCAATATATTAGCCCTTGATTTCCATCTCTCCTTTCACAGTTGTATTTCTCCCATTTTTCAGACAAGAGGTGTGTTGTTTCAGGTATGAGACTCTCTAAGGGACAAAACAAAAGCACAGTTAGGGAATGCACTGCCCCTAAAGCTAAGAACCACTGAAATAAAACATGAGAGATTTAATAAGACATTCCAAAGGAAATGTCACTTTATTATTGATTTATCTATTTTTCTGTTTTAAAATTAAAATTCAGAAGTGAGAACATTTTCATATGGATGCTTATTAACCAGTTTATTTAAATTTAAAAATAAAGTTAGGTTGTTCTCAAAGGAATTATTACTAATTTGTTTGATCAGTTTCATGATCTGGATGGGTATTTCCAACTCAGCTATATAGCAAATACTTTCCAGAAATGTAGTGAAATAAATCTTTATCTTCAAGATTTAACAAATATATATTTAATAAAACGTATTTCTCATATAATACATTGGGATACTTATTAGTCAGCATTCTCCAGAGGGAAAGAACCAATAGGATATATGTATATATAAAGGGGAGTTTATTAGGGAGAATTGGCTTATGTGATTACAAGGCAAAATACCATGATAGGCCATCTACAAGTTGGGGAAGGAAACAAGGCAGTAAATAGACAGTGTAACCTACATTCTACTGTCTGAAGGCCCAAGAGGCCCTGGGAAGCTGCTGCTGCCAGTTCTAGGGTCCAAAAGTGGAAGAACCTTGATATGGTTTGGCTTCTTGTTCCCACTCAAACCTCATCTCAAATTGTAATCCCAATGTATCAGAGGAGGGTCCTGGTGGGAGGTGATTGGATCATGGGAATGGTTTCCCCATGCCATTCTTCTAATAGAGGGTGAATTCTCATGAGATCTGATGGTTTAGAAGTATGTGGCGGATCCCCCCTCACTCTCTTTCTCTCCTGCCACCATGTAAGACACATCTTGCTTCCCCTTTGCCTTCCACCATGATTGTAAGTTTTCTGAGGCCGCCCCAGCCATGTGGAACTGTGGGTCAGTTAAACCTCTTTTCTCTATAAATTACCCAGTCTCTGGTAGTTCTTTATAGCAGTGTGAAAATGGACTAATACAAACCTGGTGTCTGATGTCCAAGAGTGGGAGGAGCAGAAGCAAGCACTGGCCACAGAGAAAAAGAAAGATATCTAGAAGAGTCAGGAAGCAAAGCTTTTCCCACCTTCTTATGCCTGCTTTGTTAGCCATGCTGGCAGCCAACTGGATGGTTCCCACCCACTTTGAGGGTGGGTGTTCCTCTCCCAGTCCACCAACTCAAATGTCAATCTCTTCTGGCAACAGCCTCACAAACACACCCAGAAACAATATTTTACCATCCATTCAGACACCCCTCAATCCAGTCAAGTTGACACCTAATATTAATCATCCCTGTGTATAAGCCTTGAAACTATCCAAAATTATGTAAAAATTGTATATTTTAATATTTAAAAGTGTTAAGGCTAGGTCATTTTATAAAGGTAGTAAGAAAGTAAAAATGTTCAGTATAATTAAAGTTAGAAGAGGATTGTTGATCTTTGCATTTGCATTTATTAGAATAGTAACAGTAAATATTTTAGTAATACTGATGGAAGTATCTTCCAAATTACTAAGCATAGGCTGAAATAAAATGTATTCAAATATTAAATACTTAAACAGGTAGTCAATTTATGGTAAAGGGTTGCTTGATTTCTGCAATAACTCAGGAAAAATGGCCATGGACCAAAGCAAACAATTTATTGATTTTAAATGTTACCATTCCTCCATTAGGGAGCAGACGGTTTCAGCTAGGTGTGTATCTTCATCAGTGGCTTTCCTGATGCATTACACCATTGCTAACAATTTTAATCAAATGCTTAAGTGGCAATTGAAGCCTGGCTTAATTTCTTTGTTTTATTGTATGGTGTTCATAGGAAACCACCATCACAACAAAAACTCTCTTCTTTCACTTTCGCTCTTTTCCCAATATGGAACGCTAAAGTTTTCTGGGTGAGTTTTTATCCATGTGTTTGAAAATGAAGTTGCTGAAACAATATGGTCTGTATAATCATTTTAACTTCATTAAGATTTTAATATACAGATCTCTCCTCTCTTGCTAAGATATAAAAAAAGATAAAGTAATAAGATCTTTAAAGTTATTGATCCAGATTTTGAATGAAAACATGTATTTTTTTCTTTTGTGAAATTATGAAAAAAAATCTTACCGAATAGCACAGTCCTTGCCACATGGTAAGAGTTATATTAAAGAAAGTCATTCCAAATATTATTGATTAATATTTCACTAAACATCTCCCTCCATCTCTTTAAAGATTTTAGAAGTACAAAGGAGTATGTAATATGTTTTCTGAAAAAAAAGTATGTTTAATAATAATTTATTAGCTCTTTGAGGAATTTCCATACTGCTTTCCGCAATGATTGAACTAATTTACACTCCAACCATTTTCTCCACAACCTCGCCAACAACTGTTATTTTTTTGACTTTTTAATAATAGCTATTCAACTGGTGTGAGGTGGTATCTCATTGTGGTTTTGATTTGGATTTCTCTAATGATCAGTGCTGATGAGCTTTTTTTCATATGCTTGTTGGCCACATGGATGTGTTCTCTGGAGAAGTGTCTGTTCATGTCTTTTGCCCACTTTTTTATGGAGTTGTTTGTTTTTCACCTGTCAACTTGTGTAAGTTCCTTATAGATGTTGGATATCAGAACTTTGTCAGTTGCATAGTTTGCAAATATATTCTCCCATTCTGTAGGCGTCTGTTTACTATGTTTACTATGTTTATTTTGCTGTACAGAAATTCTTAAGTTTAATTAGATCTTACTTGTCAATTTTTGCTTTTGTTGTGATTGCTTTTGGTATTTTGTCATGGAATATTTGCCCATTACTATCTCCAGGATGGTGGTATTGCCAAGGTTGTCTTCCAGGGTTTTTAGAGTTTTGGATTTGACATTTAGGACTTTAATCCATCTTGAGTTGATTTTTTTTTTTTTTGGTGTATGGTATAGGGAAGGGATGTAGCTTTAATCTTCTGCTTATGGCTGGCCAGTTATCCCAGTAACCATTTATTGAATAGGAAGTCTTATCTCCATTGCTTGTTTTTGTCAGCTTTGTTGAAGATCAGATAGTCATAAATGTGTGGCCTTATTTCTGGACTCTCTATTCTTTTCCATTCATCCATATGCCTGTTTTTACAACAGTGCAATACTGTTTTGGTTACTGTAGCCTTGAAGTATAGTTTGAAGTTGTGTAGCATGATGCTTTCATCCCTGTTCTTTTTGCTTTGGATTGTCTTGGCTATTCCAGCTCTTTTTTTGGTTCCATATGCATTTTAAAATAGTTTTTTTTTTCCTAGATCTTTGAAGAAAGTTGTAGGTAGTTTAATAGGAATAGCACTGAATCTGTACACTGCTTTGGGTAGAATAGTCATTTTAATAATATTGATTATTTCTATCCATGAGCATGGAATGTTTTTCCATTTGTTTGTGTCTTCTCTGATTTCTTTGAGCAGTGTTTTGTAATTCTCATGCTGGAGATCTTTCACCTCCCTGGTTAGCTGTATTCCTAGTTATTTTATTCTTACCATGGCAATTGTAAATGCAGTTCATTTGTGATTTTGCTGTTGGTGTATAGAGGTGCTTGTGATCTTTTTACGTTAATTTTGTATCCTGCGACTTTGCTGAAGTTGTTTATCAGCTGGAGGAGCATTCGGGCTGAGACTATGGAGTTTCCCAGATATCCAATCATGCCATCTGCAAACAGAGATAATTTGACCTCCTCTGTTCCTATGTGGATGGCCTTTACTTCTTTCTCTTGCCGGATCGCCCTGACTAGGACTTCCAATACTATGTTGAATAGAAGTGGTGAGAGAAGCCATCCTTGTCTGGTGCAAGTTTTCAAGGGGAAAGCTCCTGACTTTTGCCCATTCAGTATAATGTTTGCTGTGGATGTGTCATAGATAACTCTTACTATTCTGAGGTATGTTCCTTCAAAACCTAGCCTGTTGAGCGTTTTTAACATGAAGCAATGTTTACTGTTATCAAAAGACTTGTCTGCATCTATTGAAATAATCATGTGTTTTTTGTCTTTATTTCTGTTTATGTCGTGAATTACATTTATTGATTTTCATATGTTAAACCAACCTGGCATCCTGGGGTTGAAGGCTACTTGATCATGGTGGATTAGCTTTCTGATGTGTGACTGAATTCAGTTTGCAGGTATTTTGTTAAGGATTTTTGCATTGATGCTCATCAAAGATATTGACCTGAAGTTTTCTTTTTTGTGTGTCTTTGCCAGGTTTTGTTATCAAAATGATGCTGTCCTAATTGAATAAGTTGGGGAGAACTTAAAATGTGGGCCTCCTCCTCACATTTTTGGAATAGTTTCTGTAGGAATGATACCAGCTCTTTTTTGCACGTCTGGTAGAATTTTACTGTGAATCTGTCAGGTCCCAGGCTTTTTCTGGTTGGTAGACTATTTTTCACTGATTCAGTTTTGAAGCTCATTAGTTGTCTATTCAGGAAATCAGTGTCTTCCTGGCTCAGTCTTAGAAGTGGGTATGTGTCCGGGAATTTATCCATCTCTTCTAAGTTTTCTAGTTTGTGTGTTGAGGCGTTTGTAGTAGTTTCTGATGGTTGTTTTTATTTCAGTGTGATCAGTAGTAACATTCCCTGCGATTATTTCTAATTGTGTGTATTTTGACCTCCTCTCTGTTCTTCTTTATTAGTCTAGCTAGTGGCCTATCCATTTTATAATTTTTTTTCAAAAAACTATCTCCTGGATTCTTTGATCTTTTAAATGGCTTTTCATGTCTCGATTTCCTACCATTCAACTCAGCAATTCCATTCCTTGGTGTATATCCAGAGGAACATAAATTATTCTACCATAAAGGCACATGCATGTGAATGTTCTTTGCAGCATTATTCATGATAGCAAAGACAGGGAATAAACATAAATGACCATCAATGACAGATTTTATAAAAACAATGTGGTGCATATACACCACGGAATACTATGCAGCCATAAAAAGAACAAGATCATGTCTTTTGTGGGAACATGGATGGAGCTGGAGGCTATTATCCTTAGCAAACTAAAGCAGGAACAGAAAACCAAATACCACATGTTCTCACTTAAAAGTGTGAGTTAGACAATAAGAACTTATGAACACAAAGAAGAAAACAACAGACACTGGGGTCTACTTGAGAGGGGAAGGTGGGAGGGTAGAGAGGAGCAAGAAAGGTAACTATTAGGTACTAGGTTTAATATTGGGGTGATGAAATAATATATACAACAAACCCCTGTTATATGTGCTTATCTATGTAACAAACTTTCGCATGCACCCCCAAACCTAAAAGAAAAAGAAAAAGAAAAAATAACCTATATCCTAGGCTGGGTGCAGTGGCTCACAACTGTAGTCCCAGCACTTTGGGAGGGTGAGGTGGGCAGATCACTTAAGCTCAGGAGTTTGAGACCAGACTGGACAGCATAGTAAAACCCTGTCTCTAAAAAGAATACAAAAATTAGCCAGGGGTGGTAGTGCTTGTCTGTATTCCCAGCTACTCAGAAGGCTGAGGTGGTAGGATTCCTTGAGCCCGGAGGTTGAGGTTGTAATGAGCTGTAATGATACCACTACACTCTAGCCTGGGTGACAGAGGGAGACCCTGGCTCAAAAAAAGAAAAAAAAGAAAAAAGAAAAAACTATTAAATTAAATTTAAAAATACTGTGTATTACAATGAATAATGGTCACCCATGGGGAATACAAGAAATAATTTTGTTTAGTAAAAATAATTAATAATTTAATTGTAAATTTAATTTAGTAAAAAATCACTAAATTAAAATATAATTTATTGATATATATGTGGCATAGTTTACTATGCTATATATAGTAAATATGTATATTTTACTATATATATGACATATATGTGTACCTACATATACATCTCAATAAACCATATTTTAATAAAATCATAATAATTTACCTAAGGAATGTACCCAGAGATGCACATAAATTATATTATCTTACAAAGTCAAATGCTTATAGGAGAATAATGAAAATAATTAGAAGCACCTGTTAATGGCTATTTTCATGATGACCCAGTTTTCTTTTATTTGTTTTGCAAATATGTGCAGAGCACTCTGAAGTCATTATTTTATTTATTCTTCAATGACCTAATGAGGCAAGTTGTGCAATAATTTGCACATGTAGAAACTGAGGATAATAAATTAAATCGTTTCTCCATATTTTATAATAAATGAGAGAAACAAGGTTTGGTTGCTGCCCTATAATGCAACCAAATGCAATTAAATGTAAAAAAATAATAAAGCAGGATAAAGGGATGCATTGTGATAGAAGTTGATGGTGAATAGTTGAGGCAGGAATGATATGATGGCTAAATTTATGAATCAACTTGACTGATCATGGAGTGTTCTGGTATTTTGTTAAATAGTATTTCTCAGTATGATTGCGAGATGTTTGTGGATGAGATCAGCATTTGAATCAGTAGAGTGAGTAAAGCAGATTGTCCTTGCCAATGCAAGTGGGTGTCACCCAACCCACTGAGCACTTAGAATCAAACTAAAAGGTTGAGGATGAAAGAATTTGCCCTCTCTGACTACTTAAGCTGGGATGTTTGTCTTCTCCCACCCTTGGACTGAGACTTATACCATCATCATTCATAGTTCTCAGGAGTAAAGACACAGTCTGGAACTACACTAACAGCTCCCCTGGGTGTTCAGTTTGCAGACAGCAAACCATGGTACAGCAAACCATCTAAGCCTCTATAATTGTGCAAACTAATTCCTTAAAATCTCTCTCTCTCTCCCCACCCTCTATATATGTATATATCTATATAGAGTTTTGGCTGTTAATTTTCAGTTTATCTTCACTCATGCAAATTTCTGTAGCTGGCTTGAATTTTTCCCCAGAAAATGGACATGTTCATGCCGCAAATTTTCCAAACTTTTGTGTTCTGCTTTCCTTTTATACGTAAGTTCCAATTTCAGACTATCTCTTTGTGAACACATATTACTATATGCTATTAAGAGCAGCCAGGCCAAATCTTGAACACTTAGCTTCTTAGAAGTTTCATCCACCAGATACCTAAATCATCTTTCTCAAGTTCAAAGTTCCACAGATCCCTAGAGTAGAGGCACAATACTGTCAGTCTCTTTGCTAAAGCATAGCAAGAGTAACTTTTGTTTCAGTTCCCAATAAATTCTTTATCTCCCTCTGTTACCATCTCAGCCTAGAACTTATCACTGTCCATATTACTATCAGCATTTTGGTCAAAATCATTCAACAAGTCTCTATGAAGTTCCAAACTTCTCCACATCTTCCCGACTTCTGAGCCCTCCAAACTGTTCCAACTGCTGCCTGTCACCCAGTTCTAAAGTTGCTTTCACATTTTCAGGTATCTTTATAGCAATGCCCCACTCCCAGTGCCAACTTTCTGTATTAGTTTGCTTTCACACTGCTATAAAGAATGACCTGAGATTGAGTAACTTATTAAGAAAAGAGGTTTGATTGACTCACAGTTCCACAGGCTTAACAGGAAGCATGACTGGGAGGCCTCAGGAAACTTCCAATCATGGCAGAAGGTGAAGGGCCAGCAAGGACCTTCTTCACATAGTGGCAGGAGAGAGAAAGAGAGAGAGAGAGAGAGACAGAGAGAGAGAGAGAGAGAAAGGGAAAGTGCCACTTATTTCCAAACAACCAGATCTTGTGAGAATTCATTCACTATCATAAGAACAGCAAGGGGAAAATCCACCCCCGATCCAATCACCTCCCAATGGGTCCCTCCCCCAACACTGGGGATGACAATTCACCATGAGATTTGGGTGGGAACACAAAGCCAAACCATATTACTGGGTAAAACATTTATGGGAAGAACAATCAGCATCTGCAAATATGTAGGGGCATGTATGACTTGTTAAATATAAGACTTCGATTCTACTAGTGATAATAAGAAATCCTTAAGTTCTCATACATACAGTTTTCTTTCTGTTTGAAAAAACAAGTTGGTTTTTATTCAGTTGTTGATAATAGATCTTTTAAATATTTGCTCAGTATTAATTTGGAGATCAGTGAGTGAAAGGATATAAAATATTTTTAAAATCATAGGGTCCAGGCTAAGGGGAAACTTCTAGCATGTGTTATATATAAAAGTAAAAATAACAACTTATGGTTAAACCTCAGGATATCTGAGCATACCTATGCACTCTGCTGCCACACACAATGCTTGGTATTTATAAAAGTCTCTATTATTCTGATATCTCTGTCCTATTCCATCTTATTTCTGGTCTGATCATATGTGGTAATGCTGTACTACTAATTTAAGCCTCTTTTTTTCTTGTTATCTGGATAAGGCTAGGGCAATTCAGTAAGTTTCAACTAATTTTAAACTCTTTTCAGCAAAAGTGGCTCAATAATTTTGGACTGAGAAGTATCTTAGCTTGGTGGGAAAGAAGGCTTTGATCAACTAGCGGCGCCTGCCACAGTGGAAGGTTGGGGTTGCAGTGTTATCTGAGTTCAATTTGTGTTCAATATTTAGCACAAAATATTTAGAAAGAAATCATCATTTCACTTTGTTATCCTGTTTAAATGCCTCTAGTCCCTTCTCCCCACATCAGGTTTCCTTTCCAATTCTACATCCAATGTTGTTATGAGCTGAGTGTCAAATAATTATTAAAATCTCAAGATTTTAAAACTCCAAGATACCACCACCCAGAGAGTGTTTTGTCCTTGTAATCAAGTCCTATAATTTTAGAAGTAACTTTATATGTTGTCTAAAAAATGGGATTTTAAAATATCTCCATTGTTGTTTGGTGTAGTGACCTTTTCGTATGCTCTGTAATCAATAGATAGTGCCTACTACTTTTCTCAAAAGGCTATCTCTGTCTCCTTGGACTTATTTTAAAAGTCAGAGTTGTATGATTTCTGGCTAGGTTACCTGCAATCCTTGAAATTTTATTTTACTAGATTCTAGCTTCTATATTTCTTTTCCAGCCTTCACAACTCTATTAACAATTTTTTCTATTAACGTCATATAGTAATTAGTTTAGTCCCTGGAACCATATGGATGCATAGTCAGTATTTGTTATTAAAGCAGTGAGAGCTAATACTTTGAAGAGTGTAGGAGAGTTCAAATTACTGTGCCAATCCGACTGCCCAAACAGAATCACACCATTTGATGTCTGTTGCTAAATAGTTGGTATAATTAGTGTTCATTGCAATGCATCAGATATATTCCTTAGCAATCACTAATAGATAGAAATGGCTCTAATCTGTAGTACAATCTGTTTCTATGGTTACTATGGAACTAACTTCCTTTGGCATCAAAGCAAATGTCAAAAGCACAATCTTACATAATGAGTTCATGGTGCCATTATGTTAGCTTTTATCCTTCACATGGTCTTCATTTCATTTTAAACTTCAAACTAAGTGAATTGACTGGAAGAAAGTATTTATGGGGAAGATAATTGGTTAATCTAAAAAATCTCTTTTAAAATATCATCCTTTGTTAATGAAATCTACAAAAATATCATGGCCAAGTAAGAGACCACCATGTTGTTGATTGAATGAAAGAGAAGAGGCAATGAGGCAGGACAGATTAAATGCAGATGTAAGAGAAGTAATTCTAAATGAAAGAAGAATGTATAGAAAGATGAGATCAAAATCACAGACAGACTCAGAAACTAACTTACTTTACATTTATTCTGAAATATATTTGTGTTACTATCGGATTGAATCATCAGTCTCCTAAAAGCAGATTAAAAAGAATTAGTGCCCTTCAAGGACTTCATGTCTAAAACACCAAAAGCAATGGCAACAAAAGCCAAAATTGACAAATGGGATCTGATTAAACTAAAGAGCTTCTGCACAACAAAAGAAACTACCATCAGAGTGAACAGGCAACCTACAAAATGGGAGAAAATTTTCACAACCTACTCATCTGACAAAGGGCTAATATCCAGAATCTACAATGAACTCAAACAAATTTACAAGAAAAAAAACAAACAACCCCATCAAAAAGTGGGCGAAGGACATGAACAGACACTTCTCAAAAGAAGACATTTATGCAGCCAAAAAACACATGAAAAAATGCTCATCATCACTGGCCATCAGAGAAATGCAAATCAAAACCACAATGAGATACTATCTCACACCAGTTAGAATGGCCATCATTAAAAAGTCAGGAAACAACAGGTGCTGGAGAGGATGTGGAGAAATAGGAACACTTTTACACTGTTGGTGGGACTGTAAACTAGTTCAACCATTGTGGAAGTCAATGTGGCAATTCCTCAGGGATCTAGAACTAGAAATACCATTTGACCCAGCCATCCCATTACTGGGTATATACCCAAAGGACTATAAATCATGCTGCTATAAAGACACATACACACGTATGTTTATTGTGGCACTATTCACAATAGCAAAGACTTGGAACCAACCCAAATATCCAACAACGATAGACTGAATTAAGAAAATGTGGCACATATACACCATGGAATACTATGCAGCCATGAAAAATGATGAGTTCATGTCCTTTGTAGGGACATGGATGAAACTGGAAAGCATCATTCTCAGTAAACTATCACAAGGACAAAATACCAAACACCGCATGTTCTCACTCACAGGTGGGAATTGAACAATGAGAACACATGGACACAGGAAGGGAAACATCACACTCCAGGGACTGTTGTGGGGTGGGGAGAGGGGGGAGGGACAGCATTAGGAGTTATACCTAATGCAAAATGACGAGTTAATGGGTGCAGTACACCAACATGGCACATGGATACATATGTAACAAACCTGCACATTGTGCACATGTACCCTAAAACTTAAAGTATAATAATAAATAAATAAATAAATAAATAAATAAATAAATAAAGAATTAGTGCCATTCTATATACCAACATTACTATAAACTAAAAGCTTAATGTATTATTGTTAAAATATGGTAGATATGTAGAATAGTATGATTACTTCTTAGCCTCATGCTAAATTAGGAATTCTATTTCTATTGAGTAATGTTGTCTGGGGGAATAGAAAAACTTTTTATTTTTAACTTAAAAATCTTTTATTTGAGCACATTTCTGTATTAACTTTTGATTGGCCCCTCAGAAGCTTTCCCAAGGTTACATTCTTAGAGTTGCAAATTTGTGAAAATCTCGTTTCAAGAAACAACTAAGGATATATTGGTTTTATGATCTGGTAATAGAGTGTCTGGTTTACATGCTCAATTTTAATGAAAATGTGGTGAATGTAAAAAGCCTTTCAAACTGTCACCATGTATGTCAAGCACATGCAGTCACTGTTTGTATATTAAAATTCCTTCTGGCCTGACAGCAGGCCTACACATTTTATTTTTTTAATTACTGCATCCACATCTCTCACTCTTTTTCCTTCTATGCCAGGTTGGGAAAAACATTCTTCGTTACCATGAGCTCTAACCAGCGTGGACACAACTAGTTCTTTTGAATTATCCAATTATCAGCAAGATACTTTCATAGACATTTTCTTTGCTCTCATTCAGACTTAGTTGCATGTTCCACAAAGAGGTAATAAGAAGGGCATTATCATCTATGTCCAGTATAATTCTGGAACCGTGAGGCAGTCAATGGAAGCAGCTGCTGCTTTCCTTATTACTACAAGTGCAGAGAAAATAAAGAGAAGGGTAGTGAGGGAAAGCTTTTAAGGGTCCTATTTTGCACGTCAGGCACAGAGCATCCTGGCTGAGATTACTTTGCAAGCAATTTGTGGCTTCCAATAGCAACATTAAGGGCCCAAAAAAAATCTATATAATAACCTCAGGAAGAAATTGGTGTGTAAATTTTGCTGTTTTAAGGTTTAACCAAATGAGGATCATTCAGTATGTTTTGGGAAGATGTTACAATTGGCTATTATATAGAGACAATTACATGTTTCTCAGTATCAAATCTGTATTACTTGGTGGCTCCTTTAACTCTCAAGAATAAGAAAATGATTGAAAATTTTAAAATAGTCATATTGGCACATTGTGAAAATTGGATCTATTACAGAAAAATGAGTGGGTATCTTTTGGTTGCAAACCACAGAAATCAATTCAGCCAGCTTATGCCCTAAGGAGAATTTTTTTAAATCTAATAATTTGATAATTTAAACACTGAAAATCTGAAGATTGTATTCATGTGCTTTTCTTCTTGAGTACTGTTGATGAGCTTCCTAGAAGCTAGATAAGCATTTTACATGAAAATTTTAAGATTAAAAATAATACATATAGACTTCAAAGAGTACAGGAAGTTGTTGAAGTATGCCATGGAAAGTTAGATGAATTAAATTTAGACATATCAAATGAGCATAAGTATAACATGAATTTAAAATAAAGTACAAAGCCCAGAGTAAGGCTACTCTAAGGAGTAGGATGAAATGAGTTAGGACTGAGTAATTCTGAAAGCACCAGAATTTAGAGTAAACCATAAATTCGGGTACTAAGCTGTGACCAGGTGGGTTTTGGAAACAGGTTGCATGCTGCTTTATCAGAACTTTCCTAAACCTATAGAATCACAATACAGTTTAAATTTGTTGTGAAATGTAGCTAATGAGAAGGAAAGTATGCTATGCTGAAGAAGAGAAGGAAGTAAGAAAAGCTAGCATACATGGAGGGGTGACTTCATCAGAGAGGGCATTCTTCTTGCTCTACTGATAAGACGGGAGGCTCCTAAAATCCAGGAAGGAGCACTGAGGGAGGAATGAGCTACCTATCTCAACTGGAGAATGTTCCAAAATAGGTTTTGATTAACACAGCCAACCTGGGTCCTCAAGGCTGTCATCAGAGAAAAGAATTCTAACTCTTGATGCCAAAGCATCAGAGAGGATCTGAGTGAATTGAATTCATACTTATACATCATATATTTTTGTTTCTTTTTATAAATAAAGGAAATGTCTTTATTTTTGCTTTATATATTTTTTAACGTTGCCAATGTAAACCATATGACCAAGTAAACAAACAAAAAACCTCATGAAGTTGTTCAGAATTATGAGCACCATACTACATGACCAAGACTAAAGCATTTTCTAGAGGAATGTAAGTACATCAGGTAACTTGTCATAAAAAAAACCCTAATAAACGGGAGCCTGAGGCAGGAGAATGGCATGAACCCGGGAGGCAGAGCTTGCAGATAGCCGAGATCGCGCCACTGCACTCCAGCTTGGGCGTCAGAGTGAGACTCCATCTCAAAAAGAAAAAAAGAAAAAACCCTAATAAAGATAAAAGATCATATTCATTTCAAAATATATTTTATAATAGTTTATAATGGTTAAACATCTTGCCTGTATTTTTATTTTAACACATTACAAAAAAATGCTAGTTAACCAATTTGTTTTTTGTGGCAGTGTCTGGCTTACTATCACCTCGACCTTCCAGGCTCAATCAATCCTCCCGCTTCAGCCACCTGAGGATGTGAGACTACGGGCATGTTTCACAACACCCAGCTAATTTTTAAATATTTTTGTAGAAATGGGATATCATTTTGTTGCCCAGGCTGGTCTTGAACTTCTGGGCTCCAGCGATCCTCCTGCCTCAGCCTCTCAAAGTGCTGGGATTACAGGCATGAGCCACTGTGCCAGGCCCTAGTTAATATTTTTGAGTCAATACTATAAAGCAGGTGCTATATTAAACACTAAAGTCAATCATCTTACTCATTCCTTACAACTCTTTGAGGTCAAGTTTATTGAAGCATGGTTATAATCCATTTTACAAGTGATAAAACTAAGGAGTAGAGGAGTAAGTCACTTATTAAAGAGTACCATACACCTAGGTTTTTTGTCTGTCTATCTATCTATCTATCTATCTATCTATCTATCTATCTATCTATCATCTATCTATCATCTATCTATCTATCTATCTATCTATCTATCTATCTATCTATCTATCCTACTTTCATCTGGTTATAAATCCTTAGTATTCTTAAGAAAATAGCCTCTACTGCTACATGCAATGTAGATAGGACATGTAACTCAGGAGTAGATACTCAAAAGATTCCTTCCTTTTAATTACAGTGAATGGTTTAAGAACAGATTTATGAAACAATTAATGACAATGAAACCCCGATGAGACATTTATTAGAATTATTGGAAAAGTAAACCTTTTTCTGTATAGTTGCTAAGGGGATATGATAAATCCATTTGGCCATTGGCAGCCACCTTATCACAATAAGGAAATATCCTGCAGTATTACGAAATTATTAAAGGAGAAAGCACAACTGAGGACTAGAATAATGATTTTGATGAATTGATCTAGACCACCAGGATGCAGTCATACCTAAAACTAGTGTATGTCTAGAGTTTTCAGTTTTATGAGTCCATGATTTTTGCCAAAACCAGTTAAGTTCAATTTGTATATTCTTCAACTTAACAAAAGATGACTCCTAACATGTTCACACAACTAATAAATGGCAAAATTGGGATATAAAGTTAGGTATAGCAACAGAATTTATGCTTTTTTTGTGGTGGTGACATATTTTTTGAGATACAATTTACACACCATAAAATTTACCCATTTAAAATATACAATTCAATGGCACTAGTACATTCACAGTGCTGCACAACTATTACCAGACTCTTAATTTAGAGCATTTCCATCACTTCGTGAAGAAATCTCCTGCCTCTGAGCAGTCACTCTGCTCCCCTTGCCTTCCCCCATCACTGGACTAGCCCTATGTAAACACTACTCTGCTTCACATCTCTATGAGTTTTTCTTTTCTGGACTTTTCATATGAGTGTAATCATATATTATGTGATTTGGGGGAATGGCTATTTTCAGTTAATACAATGGTTACAGAGTTAATCCAGTACTTCATTCCTTTTTATCAGTACTTCATTCCTTTTTATTGTTGAACAATATTAAACATGAAGTATCAGTACTTCACTCCTTTTTACTGTTGAACAATATCAAACAATATTATTGAACAATATTGCTGAATTTGCTCTCTTAGGTGAAGTTTAGATTACTGATTTAAGATCTTTCCTCTCTGTTCATGTAGGTACTTAGAACTATAAATTTTCCTTTTGCATGAATGTACCATTTTTAATTGAATTATCAACTGAAGATTTGGTCTATTTCCACATTTGGCCCTTATGATACTCATATGAATATTTGTATACAAATTTTTGTGGATATGAAGTGTTTTATTTCTCTTGGGTATCTAATTTGGAGCTAAATGAAAATACAAAATCTCCAAACTAATGAGGCAGCTGAAACAGTGCTCAAGGTAAAATTTATTATTGTAAATGCCTATATTAAGAAACATGGAAGATTTCAAATCAGTAAACTATCTTTAACCCTAAGAAAAATATGAGTAAGTTAAACCCAAAGCAAGGGAAAAAAACTAAATAATAAAGATTAAAATAGGAATAACTGGAGAGTGAAAAAACAACAAAGAGAATGAATGAAACTCAAAGTTGGTTCTTCTAAGAGATTAACAGATATGGAATGTTTTCATAATTTTATTTTTAGATTATTTCAAGTACACAAATACAATGACTTTTTGTGCATTTATTTTGTATGGTGCAACTCATTTGTAAGGTTTAATCATTTTAATTGGTGTTTAGAACTGTTTATGTAAATTATTGCATCATCTAGGATAGAGATAATGTTGCTTCTTTATTTCCATCTAGATGGCTTTATTTATTTTTTTTTCCTTGCCCAATTCTCTGGCTAGAACTTTCAGTATCCTGTTAAATAGAAGCGGTTAGAAAGGGCATCTTGTTTCTGATCACAGGAGAAAGCACTCTTTCCCTATGAAGTGTATTGTTATTTGAGGGTTTTTTGTAAATATGTTTTAGTTGGTTGAGAATGAAATTCATTTTATTTCCAGTTTGTTTTTGTGTTTTGTTTTGTGTTATAAAAGAGTAAGGGATTACAGCAAATGCACTTTCTGTTTTTATTGAGACAAATGTGTTTTATTCACTTATTAATATAATTAATAGAATAATTGATAACATTGACTTATTTTCATGTGTTAAACCAAACTTGTATTACTTATATAAATACCACATATCATGCTGTATAATCTTTTGTACGTGTTGCTAAATTTGATTTGCTAGCATTTTGGTAAGGAATTTTGCATATATATGAGAGAAATAATGAATATATAGTTTTCTTGTGATGTCTTTGCCTGGTTTTGTATCAGTGCAATTGCAGCCTCATGAAATTAGTTAAGTGTTTCCTCCTATTCTATTTCTTGGTAAACTTTGTCAGGGATTGGTATTAATTCTTTAGGTGTTTTGCAGAATTTGTCAGTGAAGCTATCTGAGCTTGTGCTTTTCGTTGTGGATACATTTTTTGATTATGAAATAAATCTGCTTGTTACAGGCCTATTTAAATTGTCTATTTATTCTTGAGTCAGTTTTGGTAGTTTGTGTTTTCCTAGGAAATTAAACACTTATCTAAGTTATCTAATTGGTTAGTATATAATTGTTCATATTATTTATTTAGTATTCTTTTTAATTCGTAAGTTCAGTAGTGGTATGCTTTTTTTCATTTCTGAGTTTGATAGTTTGAGTTTTCTCTCTTTTTTTTCTTGGACTAACTAAAGGTTTGTCAATTATTAATATGCTAATATTTTTGAAGAACTAACTTTTGATTTTAATTTTTGCTGTTGTGTTTCCACTTTCTATTTTATTTACTTTCACTTTAAATTTTATTTTTTCCTTTTTTTCTTGGGTTTAATTTGCTCCTATTTTTCCAGTGTCTTAGGTGAAGTTTAGACTACTGATTTAAGATCATTACTCTTCGTTAATGTAGATACATACAACTATAAATTTTCCTCTGAGAACTGCCCTAGCTGTTTTACATAGATTTGGGGATTTTGTGTTTTAGTTTTATTCTTCTCTAGATACTTTATAATTTACCTTGATCCATTGATTTACATATTTATCTATTTTAACTTAATTGTATATTTCATTATTTATTATTATATTTTTAAACTTTTATTTTAAGTTCAGGGGTACTATCCAGTTTTGTTACATAGCTAAACAAGTTTCATGGGGATTTGTTATGTAGATTATTTCATCACTCAGGTATTAAGCCTAGTACCCATTAGTTATTTTTCCTTATCCTCTCCTTCCTCCCACCCTCCATCCTCTGACAGGCCCCAGTATGTGTTGTTCCCCTCTATGTGTTTGGGTGTTCTCATTATTTAGCTCCCACTTAAAAGTGAAAACATGTGGTATTTGGTTTTCTGTTCTTGGATTAGTTTGCTAAGGATAATGGCCTCTAGCTCCATCCACATCTCTGCAAAGGACATAATCTCATTCTCTTTTAGAGACTTTTTTTTTTTTTAAGTGTGCGGTTTAATTTGCATGTATTTGAGAACATTTTAATTGATCTTCTGTTGTTGATTTCTAATTCAATTTCATTGTAGTTAGAAAATGTAGTTTGCAATATTTCAATCCCTGTCAATATAGTGAGGCCTGTTCTATATACTAGTGTGTTGTCTGTTCTGGTGAACGTTCCATGGCATTTGAGAAGGAGTGCTGTATGTTTATTTGTTAGGTCTCCTTGATGCTTACTGCCATTAAATGTTCTATTTCTTGGATGATCTTCTGCCTGTTGGTTCTATCCATTATTGAAAATGTAGCCTTTTGAGTAAATTGTTTAATCCACTTACACTTAGGGTTAATATTGATGTAGTTGAGTTTAATCTGACATTTTACACTTTTTTTCCCCAGATTTATCAGGTATTTTTGTCCCTTTATTTCTCTTTCATGGCTTTCCTTGGAATTAAGTGAATATTTTATAATGTAACATTTTAATACTTTTAATAATTTTACAATGATATTTTTGGGTTATTTCCTTAATTTTTGATCTAGGGCTTATGTGTATCTAATTTATGAAAATCTGTTTTATATTTAAACTA
Source organism: Nomascus leucogenys (assembly GCF_006542625.1). Lineage (NCBI taxonomy): Eukaryota > Metazoa > Chordata > Mammalia > Primates > Hylobatidae > Nomascus > Nomascus leucogenys. The sequence continues at coordinate 36,848,556 of NC_044401.1, forward strand.
TTTTAATACCCATCAAATAAAGTTTATGTCTATGCAGCTCTAACCACTTTTTGTACTATTATTGTTGTTGCTCAAATTGTATATGTTACAGGCACAGTAAAACATTAATATCATTATTACTTTGTGTAAACACATACATTTTAAAGCAATTTAGAGGAGAAAAGAGCAAGTTTATATTTATATCATTTGTTATGTTAAACATTTTATTTAACATTTCTGCTTCTCCGGGAGCTACACTGCTGGTTTACAAAGGGTGCTGGAGTGCATGGTGGCCCCTGGTCTCCTTGCCTTACTCTTCTCTCCTACATAAAGCCTTAGTCCTGTAAACAAGTTGAGATGGGATCAAGTAGCACTGAATATTCTCTGTCTGCTGCACCTGTGGCAGAGCTTCCACTCTACAAGTTGGGGTGAGGTGAAAGAAAAGAGTTCTTGACCTTTTTTGACTGCATCTGCTGAGAATAGAGCTTCTGTCACATGAGTCTGAACAAGATAGGAAATGCTTTCATCCTGCCACTCGTGGGATAAAACCATAGCTCCAGACTTGGAGCATGGTGGACAGGGAGTCCTGTGTTCTTGACCACATAACCTATTCTCCTTCTACTTCTCAACAACCCTCTCCTTTAGCCCTCATGGAGTACATTTCTTAAAAGCCTTAAGGAATGAAGAACTGATGAGACTTAAAGATATAAACCTATTATTCTAGAAGCTTGTTATAGAGCCAAACTCATAGTCAATTCATTAGTTACTTTTTTTTTCATAAACATTTACAAATACTTAATTCTGGTTATCTGAAGACAGGAAGATATACCTATTTACACAAGAAAATGGTTACCAATTTTGAGAAATTAAATCAAAATAACATTATGAATATTTTTTGTCAGAATTATAAAAGTTAGTTATGGTTATAAAATCTCTTTTTCATGTGCTCTACCATAAAATGAACCTAAATAGTTTAAGAAAAATTACTTGATTGAGATAAGATATTTGTTTTAAAGTTAAAATTAGTTTTGCCTCTTTCTTAATGAAATCCCAGGAGACCACCTAGAAGATAATAGAATCAATACTTATTTTACTATTACTAATTCAAAGTTAGAAATATTTCTATAAAACTAAAAGAAATGTGAGTTGGAATGGAGTCAACAACAATGCCAGCTCCAGGGACATGACTTATATCTCTAATTTATGCTTCCGTGTATATCTGTTTATGAAAGGATTTAGAATATATAATAATATCAAGTGTAATAGCAGTTTTGTCTACTGTATCAAAGTCAAATTAGACAGAATGGATTCATTTTAAGTCATATACAGAACTACTAGAACATAGTAGCATAAAGATCTTTTATGCTATATTTATTATGTAAATTATAATTTTTTACCTGTATTTAAAATTCCTTTGGACAGTGTCTCACATGTTAAGGCATATGAGATATTATTTGATATATACTAAATCAAGAATGAATTTATTGTAAGTATTATGATTAATGTTTAATTTTGTTTTATTGTTTTACTTTTTTGATTTTCTTGCTGCTGTACAGTTACATAAGAATAATAAATATTTCTTTATTGATATTTTAATAAATATATTATATAAGTATATTTATTAATGTAACAAATAAAATAATAATAAGTAATACAATCTTTATTTAACCTTGTGTATCTGTAGCCTTGGAAACTTTATCACTGATGAGCTCTTCATGATCACTTTTGGAAAATGTAGTGAAAATGTCTGCATATATAAACATACTTCAGTGACCATTACTATGTTTACATGGTGATATATTTGATGCATCAGAGCCTTTAATTTGCATGCACACATAGTGGAAGAGATGCTTTACAGTGTTACCTGCTTTAAAGATTAACTTTGTAAATATGATACTAGTAATTTCCCTTCTAGAAATTATTCTAAGAAAATAATCAGAGCCAGGAAAAGACCACGATGTGAGGATGTTCATCACAATTTTATTGAAAGAACAAGGAGAGAAAGACAGAGACCTTAAAATTCTGAAAGGAAATGGTTAAATACATTTTTATGGCACCTTACAAGAAGGAATATTTGGGGAATCTTTCAAGATGGCTGAATAGAGATATAGGACATTGAACTCTTCCACAAAGTACAGAAAAAATAGCACACTTAAAATAGAACATCTAAGAGGAAATGCTGGAATTCAGCGTAGAAGTGGCAGGAAACACAAGAGGCACCAAAGCAGAGGGAAGCAAGGTGGACAGCCCAGCTGGGATTGGATAGGAGTTTGAGAGGCACTCTGGTATTGGGAAAGTAAGTGAGAGGTCCCAAGTGGTCCATACTTCCATTGCAGATTCCTATGAACCTAGCCATGAAAGATTCCCTTGACTTCCATGGGTCCTGATACTGGTTGGCACAGGGAGCTCACTGGAGTCCACTCCCTGGCATTGCTCCAGAGTGAGAGGTCACTTGGTCCCATGCGTTCCCCAAGTCCTACGCAGCTGCAGCATGGAGCCATATTGAGAACTCAGCCCCCACGAGACTGCATCTTGCCCCAGGGCCCAGCAGCTTCTGCAACTCTACATCCCTGGAGCCCCACTAACATCCCCTGGCATCCACCCAGAGATCTGCATTTTCTGTTTGGCTCCAGCAAAGTGGAAGAGTCCCCAGCACTCAAGTCAATACAGTGTTGAATATCTTGGGATAAATATAGAATTTATATATATAGAAGCTATTGGTGAAAATGCATTGTGATGTTTCTTCTCACACAGGAGAATCTACGAAGGGACATTTGTGAACTCAGTGGAGCCTATAGTTAAGAACCGAATATCCCAGGATAAAAACTAGAAACAAGCTCTCTGTGAAAAGGCTTTGTCATGTATGCATTCATCTCACAAAATGGAAACTCTGTTTTGTTTCACGAGTTTAGAAACAATCTTTTTGTAGAATCCATGAAGGGATATCTCTAAGCCCATTGATACCATTAGTGAAAAACAGAATATCTTAATATAAAAACTACAAACAAGCTATCGATGAAATTGCTTTGTGATGTGTGAATTCATCTCACGGAATGGAACCTGCATTTTGATTCACCAGTTTGGAAATGCTTTTTTTTTTTTGTAGAATCTGTGAAGGGGCATTTCAATGCCCATTGAAGCCGTTAGTGAAAAATGGAATATCCCACAATAAAAACTAGAAAAAAATTAGCTGTGAAAATCAAATATCCCAAGATAAGAACTGGAAATAAGCTATGAAAATGCTTTGTGATGTGTGGATTCATCTCACAGAATGAAACGTGTGTTTTGATTCACCAGGTTGGAAACACCCTTTTTGTAGAATCTACGAAGACACATATGTGAGCCTACTGAGGCCCATAAGATAACACCGAATGCCTCATGGTAAAATCTAGAAACAAGTTATTGGTGAAAATGCTTTGTAATGTGTGGATTTATGTCATAGAATGGAACCTGTGTTTTGATTTACCAGGTTGGAAACACTCTTTTTGTAGAATCTACAAAGCAACATTTCTGAACCTGTTGAGGCCAACATTGGAAAACCGAATATCCCACGATAAAAACTAAAAATAAGCAATCTGTGAAAATGCTTTGTGATGTGTGGATTCATCTCACAAAATGGAACCCTGGTTTGATTCACCAGATTAGAAACACTCTTTTGGTAGAATCTACAAAGGGACATTTCTGAGCCCATTGAAGCCCATAAGAAAAATTGAATACACCGTGAAAAAAATAGAAACAAGATATCTGTAAAAATGCTTTGTGATGTGTGGATTCATCTCACAAAATGGCAGCTGTGTTTTGATTCCTGAGTCAGAAACTCTCTTTTTGTAGAATCTATGAAGGGACAAATGTTAGCCTTTTGTGATCCTTAACGATAAATTAAATAATCTGTTATATGAACTAGAAACAAGCTATTAGTAAAAATGCTTTGTGATGTGTGGATTCATCTCACAGAATGAAACCTGCATTTTGAATCACAACATTGTAAACACTATTTTTGTAGAATCTACAAAGCGACATTTCTGAGACCATTGAGGAGTTTGGTGAAAAACCGAATATCCCGCAGTAAAAACTAGATACAAGCTATCTGTGAAAATGCTCTGTGATGTGTGGATTCATCTCACAGAATGGAGCCTGTGGTTTGATTCACCAGGTTTCAAACACTCTTTTTGTGGAATCTATGAGGACACATATGTGAGTCTATTGAGGTCCATAAGAAGACACCAAATACCTTATTACATAATATAGAAACAAGTTATTAGTGGAAATGCTTTGTGACATGGGAATTCATTTCACAGAATGGAAAATGTGTTTTGATTCACCAACTTGTAAACACTCTTTTGTAGAATCCATGAAGAGACATTTCTGAGCCCATTGAAGCCTATAGTGAAAATCTGAATATACTGAGATTAAAACCAGAAACAACCTATCTCTGAAAATGCTTGTGATGTGTGGTCATCCCACCAAATGGAAACTGTTTTTCGATTCACCAGGTTGGAAACGCTCTTTCGGTAGAATCGACGAAAAGCCTTTTCTGAGCCAATTGAGGCCCATAAAAAAAAAAATCGATTACCCTGCGATACGAAACTAGAAATAAGCTATCTTTCAAAATGGTTTCTTATGTGTGAATTCATCTCACGAAATGGAACTTGTATTTTGCTTCACCAGGTTGGAAACACTGAGTTTGTAGAATCTATGAAAGGATATTTGTGAGTCCACTGTAACCTATAGTTAAGAACGAAATATCCCAGGATAAAAACTAGAAACAAGCTATCTGTGAAAAGGCTTTGTCATGTTTGGCTTCATCTCACAAAATGGAAAGTTTGTTTTGTTTCAAGAATTAGGAACAATCTTTTTATAGAATCCATAAAGAGACATTTCTAAGCCCACTGATGCCATTAGTGAAAAACAGAATATCTTGATATAAAAAATACAAACAATCTATCTGTGAAACTGCTTTGTGATGTGTGGATTCATCTCATAGAATGGAACCTGCATTTGATTCATCAGGTTGGAAACACTTTTTTTGTAGAATCTATGAAGGGACATTTCAATGCCCATTGAAGCCCATAGTGAAAAGCAGAATATCCTGCAATAAAAACTAGAAAAAAATTGTCTGTGAAATTCTTGGTGATGTGTGGATTCATCTCACAGAATGGAACCTGCGATTTTATTCACCAGCTTGGAAACGCTCTTTTCATAAAATCTACAAATTGACATTTCTGAGGCCATTGAAGCCCATAGTGAAAAACCGAATATCCCGCTATATAAACTAGAAACAAACCATCTGTGAAAATGCTTTGTGATGTGTGCATTCATCTCACAAAGTGAAACCTGTGTTTTGATTCACCATATTGGAAACACCCTGTTTCCAGAATCAACGAAGGGATATTTCTGAGCCAATTTTAGCCTATAGTTTAAAACCAAATATCCCGCGATAAAAAGTAGAAACACGCTGTCTGTGAAAAGGTTTTCTCATGTCTGGCTTGATCTCACAGAAGGGAACCTCTGTTTTGTTGTCAAGAGTTTGAAAATATTCTTTTTGTAGAATCCATGAAGGGATATTTCTGAGCTCATTGAAGCCGATAGTGGAAAGCAGAATATCCCGATATAAAATCTACAAACCAGCTATTTGTGAAAATGCTTTGTGATGTGTGGATTAATCTCACAGAATGGAACCTGTGTTTTGATTCACCAGGTTGGAAACACTTGTTTTGTAGAATTTACAACATGACATTTCTGAGCCCATTTATGCTTACAGTGAAACAGTGAATATCCTGCAATAAAAACTAGATACAAACTATCTGTGAAAATGTTTGGTGATGTGTGGATTTATCTCACAATATGGAACCTGTGTTTTGATTCACCAGGATGGAATCAAGCTTTTGGTAGAATCTATGAAGTTACATTTTTGAGGCCATTGAAGCCCATAAGGAAAATCGAACATCACTTGATTAAAACTAGAAGGAAGCTATCTGTGAAAATGCTTTGAGTAGGCCAGTCATGGTGGTTCATGCCTGTAATCCCAACACTTTGGGAGGCTGAGGCCGGCAGATCACGAGGTCAGGAGATTGAGACCATCCTAGCTAACACGGTGAAACCCCATCTCTACTAAAATACAACAAAAATTAGTCAGGCATGGTGGTGGGCACCTGTCGTCCCAGATACTTGGGAGGCTGAGGCAGGAGAATGGTGTGAACCCGGGAGGCAGAGCTTGCAGTGAGCAGAGATCATGCTACTGGACTCCAGCCTAGGTGACAGAGCAAGACTCCATCTCAAAAAAAAAAAAAATGCTTTGTGATGTGTGAATTCATCTCACTAAAGGGGACCTGTGCGTTATTCACCAGCTTGGAAACACTCTTTGTAGAATCTAAGAATTGACATTTCTGAACCCATTGCAGCCCACAGTGAGAAGCCAAATATCCATCAATATAAATTAGAAACAAGCTATCTGTGAAAATGCTTTGTGATGTGTGGATTCATTTCAAAAAATGGAAATTGTGTCTTGATTCACCAGGTTAGAAACATTCTCTTTGAAAAATCTACGAAGAGACATTTCTGAGCTGGTTGTATCCTACAGTGAAAAACTGAATATCCCTCAGCAAAAACTAGAAGCAAGATATCTGTGAAAATGCTTTCTGACACGTGAATTAATCTCACAGAATGGAACCTGTGTTTTGATTTATTAGGTGAGAAACACCCTTTTTATAGAATCTATGAAAAGTCATATGTGAGCCTATTGAGGCCCATAAGGAAAAATAAAATATCTCATGATGTAATCTAGAAACAAGCTATTGGTGAAAATGCTTTTGTGATGTGTGGATTCCTGTCATGGAATGGAACTACTGTTTTGTTTCAAGAGTTTGAAAAACTGTTTTGCAGAATTTACGAAGGGACATTTCTGAACCCATTGAAGCCGACAGTGAAAAATAGAATATCCCGATATAAAATCAACAAACTATCTGTGAAAATGCTTTGTGATGTGTGGATTTATCTCACAGACTGGAACCTGGGTTTAGATTCACCAGGCTGGAAACACTCAGTAGAATCTACAAAGGGACATTTTAGAGCCCTTTGAAGTTGAGAGTGAAAAACAGAATATCCCGCAAAAAACTAGAAACAAGCCATCTGTGCAAATGCTTTGTGAGTGTAAATTCATCTCACTGAATGCCACCTGTGTTTTGATTCACCAGCTTGGAAACTCTCTTTTCGTAAAGTATACGAAGGGATGTTTTTGAGGCCCATAAGGGAAAATCCAATAAACCGTGATATAGTCTAGAAACAAGGTATTAGTGAAAATGCTTTGTGATGTCTGGATTCATCTCAGAGAATGGAACCTGCGATATGATTCACCAGGAGAGAAACACTCTCTGTAGAATCTACAAAGGGACATGTCTGAACTCATTGAAGCCTATGGTGAAAAATTGAATGTCCTGTGATAAAAATAAAAAAAAAAAAGCTACCTGTGAAAATGCTTTTTGATGTGTGGATTCATCTCAGAGAATGGAACCTTTGTTTTGATTCACCAGATTGGAAACACTCTTTTTGTAGAATCTACAAAGAAACATTTCTGAGCTTACTAAGGCCCTTAGGTAAAAATGGAATATCCCATGATAAAAACTAGAAACAAGTTATCTGTGAAAATGCTTTGAAATGTGTGGATTCATCTCACAGAATGGAACCTAGGTTTTGATTCACCAGATTGTAAATGCTTTCTTTGTACTATCTATAAATGAACACTTTTGAGCCCATTGAGACCCATAAGGAAATTCTAATATCTCATGATAAAATCTAGATACAAGCTCTCTATGAAAAAGCTTTGTGATGTGTGGATTCATCTCACAGAATGAAAACTATGTTTGGATTCACCAGGTTGGAAACATACTCTTTGTAGCATCTATGAAAGGACATTTCTGAGTCAATTGAAGCCTATAGTGAAAAACTGCATATCCCTCAATAAACACTAGAAACATGCTATGTGTGAAAATGCTTTGTGATATGTGGATTCATCTCACAGAATGGAACCTGTGTTTTAATTCACCAGCTTGGAGACATTTTTTTTGTAGAATATACAAAGAGAGATTTCTGAGCCCATTGAAGCCTACACTGAAAAACCAAATATCCTGCAATAAAAACTAGAAACAAGCTATCTGTGAAAATGCTTTAAAATGTGTGGATTCATCTCACCGAATGGAAGCTGTGATTTGATTCACCAGGTTGGAAACACTCTTTTGGTAGTATCTCTGAAAGAACATTTCTGATCCCATTGAGGCCCATAAGGAAATTTTAATATCTTGTGATAAAAGCTAGATACAAGCTACCTTAGAAAGAGACATGTGAGCCTGTTGAAGCCCATAATGAAAAATCTAATATCTCATGATATAATCTAGGAACAAGCTTTTATGAAAATGCTTTGTAATATGTGGATTCGAATGACAGAATGGAACCTGTTTTTTCATTCACCAGGTTGGAAACACTCTCTTTGTAGAATCTATGAAGCTACTTTTCTGAGCCCAATGATGCCTACAGTGAAAAACCGAATATGCTGCGGTAAAAAGAAACAAATAATCTGTGAAAAGGCTTTGTGATTTGTGGATCCATATCACAGAATGGAAGCTCTGTTTGAATTACCAGGTTGGAAAACCTCTTTTTGTAGAGTCTACCATGGGACATTCCTGAGCAAATTGAAGCATACACTGAAATACCGAATATCCCACAATAACAACTAGAAACAAGTGATCTGTGAAGACTTGTGATGTGTGGATTTGTCTCACAGAATGGAACCTGTGTTTTGATTCACTAGTGAGGAAACACTCTTTGTAGAATCTCCGAACGGACATTTCTGAGACCATTGAAACCTATAGTGAAAAACTGCATATCCCACGATAAAAACTAGAAAAAAGCTATCTGTGAAAAATGCTCTGTGATGTGTGGATTCATCTTACAGAATGGAGCTTGTGTTTTGTTTCAGAGTTTCAATACACTCTTGGTAGAATTTACTAAGAGATGTTTCTGAGTCTGTTGAAGCCGATAGTGAAAAACCGAATATCCCATTATGAAAACTACAAACAAGTTATCTGTGAAAATGCTTTGTAATATGTGGATTCATCACACAGAATGGAAACTGTGTTTTCATTCACCAGCTTGAAAACACTCTTTTTCTAGAGTCTAGGAATTGACATTTTTGAGCCCATTGCAGCCCACAGTTTAAAGCTGAATATACCACAATATAAACTAGAAACAAGCTATCTGTGAAATGTTTTGTGACACATGGATTCATCTTCCAAAATGGAACTTGCATTTTGCTTCACCTGGATAGAAACATTCTGTTTTCAGAATCTACGTAGGGACATTTAGGAGCCAGTTGTACCCTATAGTGAAAAACCGATTATCCCATGACAAAAACTAGAAACAAGCTATCTTTGTAAAGGCTTTGTCTTGTCTGGATTCATCTCACAGAATGGAACCTCTGTTTTGTTTGTTTGTTTGTTTTTCAAGAATTTGGCAACACTCATTTTGTGGAATCCACTAAGGGACATTTCTGAGCCCACTGAAGCCAATAGTGAAAAATTGAATATCCCGATATATAAACTACAAATAAGCTCTCTGTGAAAATGCTTTGGGATGTGGGATTCATCTCACAGAATGGAACCTGCATTTTGATTCACCAGGTTGGAAACACTCTTTTTGTAGAATTTATGAAGGGACATTTCAGAGCCCTTTGATGCCAATGGTATAAAATGGAATATCCATAAAATGGAATATCTGGTGATAAAAATGAGAAACAACCTATCTGTGAAAATGCATTGAGATGTGTCGATTCATCTCTCAGAATGCAACCTGTGTTTTGATTCATGAGCATGGAATCACTCTTTTTGTAGAATCTATGAAGGGACATTTCTGAGCTTATTGAGGCCCTTACAGAAAAATGGAATATCCTGCGATAAAAACTAATAACAAGCTATCTGTCAAAATTCTTTGAAATGTGTGGATTCATCTCACAGAATGGAACCTGCATTTTGATTCACCAGGTGGGAAATACCCTTTTTTTTAGAATCTACAAAGGGACATATGTTAGCCTATTGAGGCCCATAAGGAAAAATAGAATATCTCTCAATATAATTTAGAAACAAGCTGTTGGTGAAAATGCTATGTGGTGTGTGGTTTCATATCACAGAATGAAACCTGTGTTTGGATTCACTAGGTTGAAACACTCTTTTTGTAGAATGTACGAAGTGACATTTCTGAGCCCATTGAGGCTGACAGTAAAAAGCAAATATCCTGCTATAAAAACTAGAAACAAGCAACCTGTGAAAATGCTTTGTGATGGGTGGATTCATTACACAGAATGGAAACTGTGTTTTGATTCACTAGGTTAAAACATCTTTTTGTAGAATCTAAGAAGTGACATTTCTGAGCCCATTGAGGCCTAGAGTAACAAGCTATAAAAACTAGAAACAAGCAATCTGTGAAAATGCTTTGTGGTGGGTGGATTTATCTTACAGAATGAAACCTGTGTTTTGATTCACCAGGTGGGAAGCATCCTTTTTTAAAGAATCTAGGAAGAAACATATGTGAGCCTATTGAGGCCCATAAGGAAAAATCGAATATTTCACGATGTAAGATGAAAAAAAACTATTGGTGAAAAGACTGTCCTCTCTGGATTCATATTACAGAATGGAGCCTGTGTTTTGTTTCAAGAGTTTGGAGACACTCTTTTTGTAGATTCTACTAAGGGACATTTCTGAGCCTGCTGAAGAAAACAGTGAAAAATCAAATATTCCGATACAAAACTACAAACAAGCTGTCTGTGAAAATGCTTTGTTATGTGGGGATTCATCTCACAGACTAAAACTCATGTCTTGATTCACCAGGTTAAAAATGCACTTTTGGTGGAATTTATTAAGGGACATTTCAGAGTCCTTTGAAGCCAATGGTGTAAAATGGAATTTCCGGTGATACAAAAGAGAAACAAGCTATTTTTGAAAATGCTTTCAGTTGCGTGGATTCATCTTTCAGAATGCAAGCTGTGTTTTGATTCACCAGCTTGGAAACACTCTTTTGGTAGAATTGATGAAGAGACGTTTCTGAGCCATTTGAGGCCCTTAAGGAATAATCGAATATCTTGTGATAAATCTAGAAAGAAGCTATCTGTGAAAATGCTTTGTGATGCATGGATTCATCTCACATAATGGAACCTGCATTTTCATTCACCGGTTTGGAAACCCTCTTTTGGTAGAATCTATGAGGGGACATTTCTGAGGCCATTGAGGCCATTAAGAAAAATTGAATACCCTGTGATGAAAACTAGAAACAAGCTATCCGTCAAAATGCTTTGTGATATGTGGATTCACCCCACACAATGATACCTGTATTTTGATTCACCAGGTTAGAAACACTCTTTTTGTAGAATGTACAAAGGGACATTTGTGAGCATTCTGAGGCCTATAAGGAAAACTCAAATATCATATTATATAATCTAGAAACAAGCTATTAGAGAAAATGCTTTGTGGTGTGTGAATTCATCTCATATAATGGAACCTGTGTTTTGATTCAGCAGGTGGGAAACACTCTTTTTGTAGAATCTAAGAAGGGACATGACATTTCTGAGCCCAGTGAAGCTTATAGTGAAAAACCGAATATCCCATGATAAAAACTAAAACAAGCTATCTGTGAAATCCTTTGTGATGTGTGCATTCATCTCAAATAATGGAATCTGTGTTTTGATCCACCAGGTTGGAAATAACGCTTTTGGCAGAATCAGCAAAGGGACATGTGTGAGCCTATTGAGGCCCATTGGGGAAAATCAAATATCCAATGATATAATGTAGAAACAAGGTATTAGTGAAAATGCTTTGTGATATGTAGATTCATCTCACAGAATGGAACATGGGTTATGATTCACCAGTTGGAAACATTCTTTTTTAGTATCTATGAAGGGATATTTCTGAGCCCATTGAAGCCTATAGTGAAAAACCAAATATCCCCCATTCAAAACTAGAAACAGTCTCTCTGTGAAAATGCTTTGTGATGTTTGGATTCATCTCACTGTATGGAACCTGTGTTTTGATTCACCAGTTTGGAAATATGCTTTAGGCAGAATCAACGAAGGGACATATATGAGCCTATTGAGGCCCATAAGGGAAAATTGAATATCCCGTGATATAATCTAGAAACAAGGTATTAGTGAAAATGCTTTGTGATCTGTGGATTCATCTCACAAAATGGAACATGAGTTTTTATTCACCAGTTGGAAACACTTTTTAGGTAGAATCTATGAAGGGACTTTTCTGAGCCCTTAGAAGTTCATAAGAAAAATGGAATACCTAGCAACAGAAACTAAAAACAAGATATCTGTCAAAATACTTTCTTATGTGGGGATTCATCTCACAGAATGGAAGCTGTATTTTGATTTACTGGGTTAGAAACATTGCTTTTTCAGTGTCTATGAAGGGACATAAGTTTGCCTTTTGTGCCTCATAAGGAAAAATCGAATGTCCCATTATATAATCTAGAAACAAGCTATTAGTGAAAATGTTTTGTGGTGTGTTGATTCATCTCACAGAATAGAACCTGTGTTTTGATTCACCAGGTTGGAACACTATTTTTGTAGAATTTACTAAGCGACCTTCCTGACCCCATTGAGGAGAACAGTGAAAAACCAAATATCCTGTGATAAAAACTAGATACAAGCAATTTGTGAATGCTTTGTAATGTGTGGGTTCATTTCACAGAATGGAACCTCTGTTTTGTTTCTAGAGTTTGGAAACACTCTTTTTGAAGAATCCATGAAGGGACACTTCCGAGCCCATGAAGCTGTCAGTGAAAAACAGAATATCCTTACATAAAAACTACAAAAAGTTATTTGTGAAAATGCTCCAGGATATTTGGACTCATCTCACAGAATGGAACCAGGGTTTTCATTCACTAGGTCAGAAACACTCTTTTTGTAGAATCTATGAAGGGACATTTCAATGCCCATTGAAGCTGATAGTGGAAAAACTAAATACCCCATGATGAAAACTAGAAAAAAGCTATCTGTGCAAATGCTTTGTGATGTGTGGATTCATCTTACAGAATGCAACCTGTGTCTTGATTTACCAGTTTTGAAACACACTTTTGGTAGAATCTACGAAGGGACATTTCTGAGCCCTCTGAGTCCCATAAGGAAAAAATTTGAATATCTTGCGATAAATATAGAATCAAGCTATCAGTGAAAATGCATTGTGATGTGTGAATTCTTCTCACACAATGCAACCTGTATTTTGATCCACTAGCTTGGAAACATTCTATTTGTAGAATCTAGGAAGAAACTTTTGTAAGCCCATGGAGGCCCATAAGAAAAATCTAATACCCTGTGTTGAAAGCTGGAAACAAGGTATCTGTCAAAATGCTGTATGATGTCTGGATTCATCTCACAGAATAGAACCTGTGTTTTGATTTACCAGATTACGAGTAATCTTTCTTAGAATCTATGAAGACATAAATGGGAGCAACTTCAGGTGTATACGGAAAATCAAATATCCCGTTATATAATCTAGAACAAGATATTAGTGAAAACACTTTGTGATGTGTGGATTCATCTCATAGAACAGAATCTGTGTTTGGATTCACCAGGTTGGAAATACTGGTTTTGCAGAATTTGCGATGCAACATATCTGAGCCCATTGAAGCCTACAGTGAAAAACCAAATATCCCATGATAAAAACTACATACAAGCTATCTGTGGGAATACTTTATGATGTGTGGATTCATCTCACAGAACAGAGCCTGTGTTTTGATTCACCAGCTTGGAAACACCCTTTTAGTAGTATCTACAAAGGGACATTTCTGAGCCAATTGAATCCTATATTGAGAAACAGAATATTCCTCAATAAAAACTTGAAACAAGCTATCTGTGAAAAGGCTTTGGATGTGTGGATTCATCTCCTGGACTGGAAGCTGTGATTTAATTCACCAGGTTGGAAACCCTCTTTTGGTAGAATTTTTGAAAGGAGATTTCTGTGCCCATTGAGTCCCATAAGGAAAATTGAATATCCCACAATAAAAACTAGATACAAGGTATCTGTGAAAATGCTTTGTGATGTGTGGATTCATCTCACAGAATGTATCTTGTGTTTTGATTGACCAGAATTTAAACACTCTCTTTGTAGAGTCTATGAAGGGACATATCACAACCCATTAAAGCCTATAGTGAAAAACCGAATATCCTGCAATAAAAAACAGAAATGAGCTACCTGTAAAAATGCTTTGTGATGTTTGGATTATCTCACAGAATGGAACCTGTGTTTTAATTCACCATGTTGGAAAAACTCTTTTTGTAGAATCTATGAAGGGACATATGTGAGATTGTTAAGGCCCATAAAAATAAGTCAAATATCATGTGATATAATCTAGCAACAAGTCATTTCTGAAAAGGCTTTGTGATGTGTGGATTCATCTCCAAAATGGAACCTGTGTTGTGATTTACCAGGTTGGAAACACTTTCTTTGTAAAATATAGGAATGGATATTTCTGACCTCTATGAAACCTACAGTGAAAAAACTGAATATCCCACCATAAAGACTACAAACAATCTTTCTGTTAAAATGCTTTATGTAGTGTGGATTCATCTCACAGAATGGAACCTGAATTTTGATTTACCGGGTTGGAAACACTCTTCGGGTAGATACTACAAAGGGACTTTTTTGAGTCATGTAGGCACATAAGAAAAATTTAATACCCTATGATAAAAACTGGAAACAAGCTATCTGTCAAAATGCTTTGTGATGTATGGATTCAACTCACAGAATGGAACCTGTGATTTGATTCACCTGGTTAGAAACACTCTTTTTATAGAACCTACATAGGGACATATATTAGCCTTTTGTGGTTCATAAGGAAAAATAAACTATTCCATAATATAATCTAGGAACAAGCTATTAGTGAAAATGCTTTGTGATGTGTGGATTCATCTCACACAATGAAATCTGTGTTTTGAATCAACAGGTTGGAAACACTCCTTGTGATGAATATATGGAAGGAGATATGTGAGGGTATGAGGCCCATAAGGAATAATCGAATATCTCACAATATAATCTGGAAACAAGCTATTAGTGAAAATACTTTGCAATGTGTAGATTCATCCCACAGGATGGAAGCTGTATTTTGATTCACCAGCATGGAAACACTCTTTTTGTAGAATCTACAAAGAGACATTTATGAGGCCATTGAAGCTTGTAGTGAAAAATTGAATATCCCACAATACAAACTAGAAACAAACTATCTGTGAAAATGCTTTCAGATGTGTCTATTCGTCAGACAGAATGAAATCTGTGTTTTGATTCACCAGTTTGGAAACACTCTTTTGATATAATCTATGAAGGGACTTTACTGAGCCCACCAAGGCCCATAAGAAAAACTAAATACCATGCAATAAAAACCAGAAACAAGCTACCTGTCAAAATGCTTTGTGATGTGTGAATTCATCGCAAAGAATGGAACCTGTGTTTTGATTCTCCAGGCTGGAGTCAGGCATTTGGTAGAATCTATGAAGGAAATTTCTGAGGCCATTGAGGCCCACAAAGAAAATCGAATATCCCACAGTAAAAACTAGAAACAAGGCCGGGCACCAGTGGCTCACACCTGTAATCTCAGCACTTTGGAAGGTCGAGGAAGGTGGATCATGAGGTCAGGAGATTGAGACCATTCTGGCTAACACAGTGAAACCCCATCTCTACTAAAAATACACACCCACAAAAAAAATAAGATGCGTGTGGTGGCGGGAGCCTGTAGTCCCAGCTACTTGGGAGGCTGAGGCAGGAGAATGGCATGAACCCAGGAGGTGGAGCTTTCAGTGAGCTGTGATGGAGCCAGTGCACTCCAGCCTGGGAGACAGAGCAAGGCTCTCTCTCAAAACAAACAAACAAACACTAGAAACAAGTTATCTGTGAAAATGCTCTGGATGTGTGGATTAATCTCACAGAATGGAACCTATGTTTTGATTCTCCAGCTTGGAAACATTCTTTTTGTAGGACCTACATATTGACATTTCTCAGCCCTTTCAAGCTTGTAGTGAAAAAAAAGAATATCCCACGATATAAACTATTAACAAGTTTCTTTGAAAATGTTTTGTGATGTGTGGATTCATCTCACAAAATGGAACTTCTGTTTCCTGTCACCAGGTTAGAAAAAATCTGTTTCCAGAATCTATGAAAGGACATTTCTGAGCCCATCTTAGCCTATAGTGAAAAACTGAATATCCCATGATACAAATGAGAAACAAGCTATCACTGAAAATGTTTAGCCATGTCTGGATTCATCTCAGAGAATGGAACTTGTGTTTTGTTTCAAGAGTTTGGAAACACTCTTTTTGTAGAATCCATAAAGGGACATTTCCGAGCCTGTTGAAGCCAATAGAAAAAAACAGAATATCTTGATATAAAAACTACAAACAGGCAATCTGTGAAAATGCTTTGTGGTGTGTGGATTCATTTCACAAAACTGAACATGTGTTTAGATTCACCAGGTTAGAAACACTCGTTTAATAGAATCTATGAAGGCACATTTCAGAGCCCATTGAAGCCAATAGTGAAAAACAGAATATCCTGCGCTAGAAACTACAAACAAGCAATCGCTGAAAATGCTTTCTAATGTGTGGATTCATCTCACATAATAGAACCTCTGTTTTGATTCACCAGGTTAGAAACACTCTGTAGAATCTACAAAGGGACATTTCTGAGCCCATTGTAGACTATAGAGAAAAACCGAATATCCCACAATAAAAACTACCAAAAAGCTATCTGTGAAACTGCTTTGTGATGTGTCAATTTATCCCACAGAATGGAACCAGCGTTTTGATTCACCAGGATGGAAACAAAACACTCTTTGTAGGATCCACGAAGAGATATTATAGAGCCCATTGAAGCTGATAGTGAAAAACAGAATATCCAGTGACTAAAAACTAGAAACAAGCTATTGGTGCAAATGTTTTGTGATTTGTAGAGTCATCTCAAAAAATGCAACCTGTGTTTTGGTTCACGGGCTTGGAAACACTCCTTTGTAGAATATATGAAGAGACATTTCTGAGCCCTTTGAGAACCATAACAAAATTGAATATCCCAAGATAAAAACTGGAAAAAAGCTGTCTGTGAAAATGCTTTGTGATGTGTGGATACATTTCCCAGATTAGAACCTGTGGTTTTATTCACAAGCCTGGAGACACTCTTTTTGTAGAATCTACAAAGGAATATTTCTGAGCCCATTGTAGCCTATAATGAAAACCAAATATCCTGTGATAAAAACTAGAAACAGGCTATCGGTGAAAAGGCTTTGTTATGCCTTGATTCATCTCATAGAATGGAACTTCTATTTTCTTTCAAGAGTTTGGAAACACTCTCTGTAGAGCCCATGAAGGGACACTTCTGAGCCCATTGAAGCTGATAGTGAAAAACAGAATATCCCAATATAAAATCTACAAACAAGCTGTCTATGAAAATGCTTTGTGATGTGTGGATTTATCTTACAAAATGGGATCTGCATTTTGATTCACCAGGTTGGAAACACTCTTTTTGTAGTGTCTATGAAGGGACATTTCAGAGACCACTGAGGCTGATAGTGAAAAACGGAATATCCCATGATAAAAATTAGAAACAAACTATCTGTGAACATGCTTTTTGATGTTTGAGTTCATCTCACAAAATGCAAACTGTGTTTTGATTCAGCAGTTTGGAAATACTCTTTTGGTAGAATCTACGAAGGGACATTTATGAATTCTTTGAGGCTCACAAGGAAAAATTGAATATCCCAAGATAAAAACTGGAAACAAGCTATCTGTGAAAATGCCTTGTGATGTGTGGATTTAGCTCATGAAATAGAACCTGTGTTTTGATTTGATTTGGAAACACTCTTTTTGTAGTATCTATGAGAGACATTTCTAAGCCCATTGAGGCCAACAGTGAAAAACCAAATATCCCGCAATAAAAACTAGAAACAGACAAACTCTGGAAATGCTTTGTAATGCGTGGATTCATCTAACAGAATGGAATCTGTGCTTTGTTTCGCCAGATTGGAAACACTCTTTTTGTAGAATCTACGTTAGGAAATTTCTGAGCTTATTGAGGCCCTTACTGAAAAATCGAATATCTGTGATAAATACTATAAACAAATTATCTATGAAGATGCTTTGTTAGGTGTGGATTCATCTCATAGAATAGAACCTGTGTTTTATTTACCAGCTTGAAAAACCTCTCTTTGTAGAATCTATGGTGGGACCTTCCTTAGCCCATTGAAACCTATACTGAAATACAGAATATCCTGGGATAAAAACTAGAAAAAAAAGCTAACTGTGAAAATGCTTTGGTATGTGTGGATTCATCTCTCAGAACAAAAACTGTGTTTTGAAACACTCTTTTTGTACAATCTATGAAGGGACATTTCTGAGCCCATTGAAGCCTACAGTGTAAAAATGCATATCCCGTGATAAAAACTAGAAAAAAATTATCTGTGAAAATGTGTTCTGATGTGTGGATTCATCTCACAGAATGGAACCTGTGTTTTGATTCACCAGGATGGAAACACTGTCTTTGTAGAATCTACAAAGGGACATATCAGAACCCGTAGAAACCTATAGTGAAAAACTGAATATCCTGCGATAAAGATGAGAACAAGCTATCTGTGAAAATGATTTTTGATGTGTGGTTTCATCCCACAGAGTGGAAGCTGTGTTTGGATTCGCCAGGTTAGAAACACTCTTTTTGTAGAATCTGCGGAGAGACATATTTGATCGTTTTGAAGCCCATCAGACAAAACCGAATATCCAGCGATAAAAACTAGAAACAAGCTATCTGTGAAGATGCTGTGTTATGTGTTGATTCATCTCAGAGAATGAAACCTGTGTTTTGATTCACCAGGTGGAAAACACTATTTGGTATAATCTCCAAAGGGACATTTCTGAGTCTGTTGAAGATCGTAAGGAAAATTGAATATCCTGCAATAAAAACTATATACAAATTATCTGCGAAAATGCCTTGTGATGTGTAGATTCATCTCACAGAATGGAACCTGTGTTTTGATTCACCAGGTTGGAAATACTTTTTTTGTAGAATCTACGAAGAGACATTTCTGAATCCATTGAAGTCCATAAGGAAAATCGAGTATCCCGTGATAAAAACTAGAAACAAGCTATTGGTGAAAATGCTTTTTGATGTATGAATTCATCTCACAGAATGGAACCTGTGTTTTGATTTACCAGTTTGGAAACATTCTGTTTGTAGAATCTCCTACATGACATCTTAGAGCTCATTGAAGCCTATAGTGAAAATCCGAATATCCCACGATAAAAAGTGCAAACAATTTATTTGTGGAAATGCTTTGTGATGTGTAGGTTTATATACAAAATGGAACCTGTGTTTTGAATCACGAAGTTGGAAACATTATTTTTAAAAAATCTATGAAAAGACATTTCTGAGCCCATTGAATCCTGTAGTGAAAAACGGATTACCCCGCCATAAAAACTAGAATCAAGCTATCAGTGAATATGCTTTCTGGTGTCTGGATTCATCTCGCAGGATGGAACCTGTGTTTTGATACACCTCATTAGAAACACTCGTTTTGTAGAATCTACAAAAGATATTTCTGAGCCCATTGAAGCCTATAGTGAAAAACAGAATATCCCACGATAAAAACTAGACAGAAAGTATCTGTGGAAATGGTATTTTATGTGTGGATTCATCTCACAGAAGGGAACCTGTGTTTTGATTTGCTAGGTTAGAAACACTCCCTTTGTAGAATCTTGGAAGGGATATTTCTGAGCCTATGAAGCCCATTGTATAAAACCAAATATCACACGATCTGAACTATAAACAAGCTATTTGTGAAAATGCTCTGTGATATGTGGATTCATCTCAGGGAATGGAACCTGTGTTTTGATTTTCCAGGTTTGAAATACTCTTTTTGTAGAATCTACTACGGTACATTTCAGAACCTATTGAAGACTTTATTGAAAAACCGAATATCTTGCGATAAAAACTAGAAACCAGCTAGCTTTGAAAATGCTTTGTGATGTGTGGATTCATCTAACAGAAAGGAACCTGTGTTTTGATTCACCAGGTTGAAAAGACTCTTTTTGTAAAATTTAGAAGGGACATTTCTGAGCTCATTGTAGCCGGTAGTGAAAAACCTAATATCTCACAACCAACACTAGAAACAAGCTATCTGTGAAAATATTTTGTGATGTGTGGATTCATTTCACCGAAGGGAACTAGTGTTTTGATTCATGAGGTTGGAAACACGCTTTTGGTAGAATCTATGAAGGGATATTTCTGAGCCCACTGAAGCCCATAGGGAAAGTCAAACATCCATGATATAAACTAAACACAAGCTATCTCTGAAAATGCTTTGTGATGTGTGGATTCATCTCCCAGAATGGAACCTATGTTTTGATTCACAAGCTTGGAAACACTCTTTTTGTAAAACCTAAGAATTGATGTTTCTGAGCCCATTGAAGCCCATAGGGAAAAACAAAATACATCGCGATGTAAACTAAAACAAGTTATCTGTGAAAATGCTTTGTGATGTGTGGATTCATCTAGCAGATTGGAACCTGTGTTTTGATTCACCAGTTTGGAAACACAATTTTGGTATAATCTACGAAGAGACATTTCTAAGCCCACTAAGGGCCATAAGGAAAAAGGGAATATCCAGTGATTAAAACTAGAAACAAGATATTTGTGAAAATGTTTGGGATCTGTGGATTTACCTACAGAATGGAACATGTGTTTTTATTCACCAGATTAGAAACACTCTTTTAGTAGAATCCACAAAGAGACATATGTGTGCCGAATGAGGTTCATAAGGAAAAATTGAATATCCCACTATAAAAACTAGAAACAAGCTATCTGTGTATGCTTTATGATGTATGGATTCATCTCACAGAATAGAACCTGTGTTTCGATTTACCAGGTTAAAAACACTGTGTTTGTAGACTCTACTACAGGACATTTTAGAGTCCATTGAAGCCTGTAAGGAAAATCTGAATATTCCATGATAAAAAGTAGAAATAAGCTATTTGTGAAAATACTTTGTGATGTGTGGATTCATACACAAAATGGAACCTGTGTTTTGAATCATGAGGTTGGAAACACTCTTTTTGAAAAATCTACAAAGAGACATTTCTGAGCCCATTGAATCCTGTAGTGAAAAATGGGATACTCCATTATAAAAAATAGAAACAAACTATCAGTGAATAGGCTTTGTGATGTGTGGATTCATCTCACAGAATGGATCCTGTGTTTTGATTCATCAGGTTAGAAACACTCTTTTTGTAGAATCTACAAATGACATTTCTGAGCCCATTGAAGCCTATAGTGAAAAATGGAATATTCCATGATAAAAACTAGAAAGAAAGTATCTGTGAAAATGGTTTCTTATGTGTGGATTTATCTCAGAGAAGGGAACCTCTGTTTTGATGCGCTAGGTTGGAAACACTCTCTTTTTCGAATTTTGGAAGGGATATTTCTGAGACCACTGAAGCCCATAGTATAAAACTGAATATCATGCAACATAAACTAGAAACAAGCTATCCGTGAAAATTCTTTGTGATGTACAAATTCATCTCACAGCATGGAGCTTGTGTTTTGATTTACCAGGTTGGAAACACTCTTTTTGTAGAATTTAGAAGGGACATTTACGAACCCATGTAGCCTATAGTGAAAAACATGATATTCCTTGACAAAAACTAAAAACAATATACTTTCATGTTAAAGCTCACAACAAACTAGGCATAGATGAAACATATCTCAATATAATAAAGGCCATATAGGAAAAATCCACATTTTGCATTATACTGATGAAGAAAAGTTGGAAGTTTTTCTTCTAAGAACTGAAACTAGACAAAGATGCTCACTTTCACCACTCTTATTCAGCAATGTACTGAAAGCCCTAGCCAGAGCAATCAGACAAGTGAAAGAAATGAAAGCTATCTGGATTGGAAAAGGGAAAGTCTAATGGTCCCTCTTTGCAGATGACAAGATCTTTTATTTATTTAAAAAACCTAAAACCACCCAAACACTCTTAAATCTGATAAGCAAGTTAGGTAAAATTGCAGGATACAAAATCAACATACAAAAATTAGTAATGTTCCTGTACACTAATAACAAACTAGCTAAAAAATCAAGTAAGCAATCTCATTTACAATAGAAAATACCTAGAAATGAATTTAACCTAGAAGGTGTAACACCTCTTCAAATAAAGCTCCAAATCATTTATGAAAGAAATTGCTGAGAAAACAAACAAATGGAAATACATCTCATGCTCTTGGATTGGGAAAATTAATATTGTTAAAATGACCATACTACTCCCAAAGCAATGTACAATTTTAATGCAATGTCTATCAAAATACCAATGACATTTTTCACAGATGTAGAAAATTCTGCAAATTTCAAATTCTGAAATTTCTTTGGAAACAGAAAAGAAAAGCATGAATAGCTCAAGCAAACCTGAGCAAAAAGAACAAAGCTAGAAGTGTCACATTACCTGATTTTAAAATAGAGCATAAAGCTATAGTAACTAAAACAACATGTCATTGCTTTATAAAGAGACACATTGGTCAGTCACAGTGACTCATGTCTATAATCCCAGCACTTTGGAAGACTGAGGCAGGTGGACCACCTGAGGTCAGGAGTTTCAGACCAGCCTGGCCAACATGGTGAGATCTCATCTCTACTAAATACAAAAAATTAGATGGATGTGGTGGTGGGCACCTGTAATCACAGCTACTCGGGAGGCTGAGGCAGGATAATTGCTTGAACCCAGGAGGCAGAAGTTGCAATGAGGCAAGATCATGCTATTGCACTCCAGCTTGGGTGACAGAGTGAGACTCTGTCAAAAAAAAAAAAAAAAGACATATAAACCAATGGAACAGAATAGAGAACCCAGAAACCCAGAAATAAATCCACATATTTACAGCCAAGAACATACATTAGGGAATGGACACCCTCTTTGATAAGTGTTCCTTGCAAAACTGGATACCCATATGCAGAACAATAAAATAGAACCCCTATCTCTCACCATATAGAAGAATCAACTCAAAGTTGATTTATAGAGTTAAACATTAGATCTAAAACTATAAAACTGCTATAAGAAAACATGAAGAGGAAACACTTCAGCTCATTGGAATAGGCAAAGATTTTATGGCTAAGACTCCAAAAGCACAGGCAACAGCAACAAAAATAGAAAAGTGGCACTATATTAAACTAATAAACTCATGCACAGCAAAGGAAACAATCAACAGAGTGAAGAGACAACATGTTGAATGGGAGAAAATATTTGCCAAATACTTCTCTGGCAAGAGATTATTATCTGGAATATACAAATAATTCAAACAACAGCAGCAACAACAACACAAATCATGCTATTAAAAAGTGAGTAAAGAATCTATGTAGACAGTTTTCAAAGGAAGACGTACGAATTACCACAGGTTTGTACAAAAATGTTCAACATCATTAATCATCAGAGAAATAAAAATAGAAACCACAATGGCATATCATCTTACTCCAGTTAAAATGGCTATTATCAATAAGACAAAAGTAACAAAAACAGGTGAACATGCAAAAAAATGGACCTCTCATATACTGTTGGTGGGAATTTAAATTAGTACAGCCATTATGGAAAACAGTGTGGTGATTTCTCGAAAACTTAATAATAAAATTGTTATACCATCAGGAATCCCACTAATCAGTGTTTATCAAAAGGAAAGGAAATATACCAAAGGAATACTTGCACCCTTCTGTTTGCTGCATTACTATTCACAACAGCAAAAAGAGGGAATCCATCTAAGTGTTCATAAATGGATGAATGCATACAAATATGTGGTATGTTTACACAATGGAATACCATTCAGCCATAGAAAGAATAAAATCAAGGAAGAGAAATAATTTGGTCAAAGGCACATACCTAGTAAGTCTCAGGGCTCAGAGTCAACTAACATCTTGACTTTTAAGACCTTCAATAATCTCTTCTGATTTTGAGCCCAGAAAAACAATAAAAGTCAAAGGCATTTGTGGGAGAATAGAAAAGTCCTATGAGTAAAAGTCTGCGACAGGAACTGCCAAGAAGAAAGGGAATTATAATTAATATATCCCAATTGCTAAGAATTGCTTATTGTTTTTATTAAAAGAAAAAAAGTTTTGATAGACTCATTTATAAACAGCGTTTTCTCCTCAGGGAGCAACAAGAGGAGATAGAATAAAGGAAAAGATTAACTTTCTGTGTTGAAATAGCCAGAGTGGTGGCCAGAGAAGCATCTTCTACAAAAACAGCAGATGTTGGTATCAGGCCACGGAAGTTCAAGGAAGCCTTGACCACGAGGAAGAAGAAAAAAGGGTCTTGAAGCCTTGGATGAGTGAGGGGGCAGAAAGAGGTGAACACCTATGTCCTGAAAAATCTGAATTTACAGAACAGTAGGACAAGAAAGTAATCTGCACATCAAAAAACGAAAGGGAATGAAGATCTTTCCACCAGTAGCACTAGGCGGTCTGGAGAGCAGCGTCAGCATGGGGGCGCTAGTGTAGTGACCACCCCCTGGAACCTTTGCATGATTCTCCTTTTTATTTATTTTTATTTGTAGAATATTTCAAAGTTTCTATTAACATATACAACGTCACCTCCTACAATTCTTCCTGCTGTTCCCTAAAAATGAGATGACACATTGCCTATAACACTATTGCTGAATAAACCTACATTAAAAGGAAAAAAAGTTATTGCATAGTTTTAAGTACTATTTAGTTTAAATGGCTTTGCTGGTACATTTTCTGAAAAAAAAAAACACACACACACACTTTGTTTCAACTGTTTGTTAGTGAATATTTTATTTTATTATTTTATGAGAAAAGAGTAATACATGATGATATTTTATTATCCTTACCTACTTTTAAATAAAGTTACTGTGCTATTATATCACAGTGGAATAAAACTATGGATTTAGGTGAATTTGTTATTTTTTAGAAATCCGGCCAGGCACAGTGGCTCAAGCCTGTACTCCCAGCACTTAGGGAGGCCGAGGCAGATGGATCATGAGGTCAGGAGATCGAGACCATCCTGGCCAACATGGTGAAACCCCATCTCTACTAAAAATACAACAAATTAGCTGGGCCTGGTGGCGGGTGCCTATAGTCCAGCTACTCAGGAGGCCGAGGCAGGAGAATCGCTTGAACCCTGGAGGCGGAGGTTGCAGTGAGCCGAGATCGCAAGACTGCACTCCAGCCTGGGTGACCCAGCTAGACTCCGTCTCAAACAAACAAACAAATAAACAAACAAAAGAAATCTACTTTATCTTTTTGGCTTAAATGGCTTGCACTTTTTGGTTGCTCCTTTTGTGCTACCTTAGATAGTACCATTTTGTCATACAGATGATGATGTCATTTGCTAAAATGAAAATTGTTTGAATTTAACAGTTTTGAAATGTGGAAGTTTCATAGCAGGAGTAAAATAATTACCTTTAGACATTATTGGACTTTGTGGATTGTAACTGAGAAAGAGGCTGCTTACCTAATATCCTGGGTTAACTATCACAAGGTGATCTGAAATGAACACTGAAATTCAGTCTCAGAGTTTGGATTACCTTCATTATTTTAGAATTTGCAATCATTTTTGTATGATGATGGAAAGTGAAAGACTGCAAAATAAAATGGTTGTGAAGAATTAGAAATTATAAAATACAAAGTATTTAATTTCTAAATATTGAGAATCCTCTAGTTTGGATTAAAAAAAAAAACTTGTAGTATAGTTTGAAGTCAGGAATTGTGATGCCTCCAGCTTTGTTATTTCGCTCAGGATTGTCTTGGCTATACAGGATCTATTTTTGGTTCCATATGAAATTTAAAGTAGGTTTTTTTCTAATTCTGTGAAGAAAGTTAATAGTAGCTTGACGGGGATAGCATTGAATCTGTAAATTATTTTGGGCAGTATGAGCATGGAATGTTTTTCCATTTGTTTGTGTCCTCTCTTAATTCCTGGAGCAGTGGTTTGTAGTTCTCCTTGAAGAGGTCCTTCGCATCGCTTGTAAGTTGTATTCCTAAGGTATTTTATTCTGTTTTTAGCAATCGTAAATGGGAGTTCACTCATGTTTTGGCTCTCTGTTTGGCTATTATTGGGGTATAGGAACGCTTGTGATTTTTGCACATTGATTTTGTATCCTGAGACTTTCCTGAAGTTGTTTATCAGCTTAAAGAGATTTTGGGTTGAGACGATGGGGCTTTCTTTTTTTTTCTTTTTTTTTTTTTTTGAGATGGAGTCTCACTCTGTCACCCAGGCTGGAGTGCAGTGGCAGAATCTTGGCTTACTGCAAGCTCCGCCTCCTGGGTTCACACCATTCTCCTGCTTCAGTCTCCCGAATAGCTGGGCCTACAGGCGCCCACCACCACACCTGGCTAATTTTTTGTATTTTGTTTTTAGCTGAGATGGAGTTTCATTGTATTAGCCAGGATGGTCTCGATTTTCTAACCCTGGGATCTGCCCCTCGGCCTCCCAAAATGCGGGGATTACAGGTGTGAGCCACTGTGCCCGGCCGATGGGACTTTCTAAATATACAATTATGTCATCCGCAAACAGAGACAATTTGACTCCCCTCTTCCTATTTGAATACCCTTTATTTCTTTCTCTTGCCTGATTGCCCTGGCCAGAACTTCCAATACTATGTTGAATAGGAGTGTTGAGAGAGGGCACCCTTGTATTATGCCAGTTTTCAAAGGGAATGCTTACAGTTTTTGCCCATTCAGTATGATATTGGCTGTGTGGTTGTCATAAATAGCTCTTATGATTTTGAGATATGTTCCATCAGTACCTAATTTTTTGAGAGCTTTTAGCATGAAGGTGTGTTGAGGTATATCGAAGGCCTTTTCTGCATTTATTGAGATAATCATGTGGTTTTTGTCATTGGTTCTGTTTATGTGATGGATTACGTTTACTGATTTGCGTATGTTAAACCAGCCTTGCATCCCAGGGATGAAGCTGACTTGATCATGGTGGATAAGCTTTTTGATGTGCTGCTGGATTCAGTTTGCCAGTATTTTATTGAGGATTTTTACATTGATGTCCATCAGGGATATTGGCCTGAAATTTTCTTCTTTTGTTGTGTCTCTATCGGGTTTTGGTATCAGGATGATGCTGGCCTCATAAAATGAGTTAGGGAGGATTCCCTCTTTTTCTATTGTTTGGAATAGTTTCAGAAGGAATGGTACCAGCTCCTCTTTGCACCTCTGGTAGAATTTGGCTGTGAATCCATCTGGTCCTGGGCTTTTTTTGGTTGGTAGGCTATTAAACTATACTATAAGGCTACAGTAACCAAAAGTGCATGGTACTGGTACCAAAACAGATATATAGACCAGTGGAACAGAACAGAGTCCTCAGAAATAATGCCACACATCTACAACCATCTGATCTTTGACAAACCTGACAAAAACAAGCAATGGGGAACGGATTCCCTATTTAATAAATGGTGTTGGGAAAACTGGCTAGCCATATGCAGAAACTGTAATTGAACCCCTTCCTTACATGTTATACAAAAATTAACTCAAGATGGATTAAAGACTTAAACATAAGAACTAAAACCATAAAAACCCTAAAAAACCCTAGGCAATACCATTCAGTACATAGGCATGAGCAATGACTTCATGACTAAAACATCAAAAGCAATAGCAACAGAAGCCAAAATTGACAAATGGGATTTAATTAAACCAAAGAGCTTTGCACAGCAAAAGAAACTATCCTCAGAGTGAATGGGCAACCTACAGAATGAGAGAAAATTTTTGCAATCTATCCTTCTGACAACAGAATAATATCCAGAATCTACAAGGAACTTAAACAAATTTACAAGAAAAAAACAAACAACCCCATCAAAAAGTGGGTGAATCATATGAACAGACACTTCTCAAAAGAACACATTTGTCTGTCCAATAAACATATGAAAAAAAGCTCTTCATCACTGGTTATTAGAGAAATGCAAATCAAAACCACAGCGAGATACCATCTCCTGCCAGTAAGAATGGTGATCATTAAAAAGTCAGGAAACAACAGATGTTAGAGCGGATGTGGAAAAATAGGAACACTTTTACACTGTTGGTGGGAGTGTAAATTAGTTCAACCTTAGTGGAAGACAGTGTGGTGATTCCTCGAGGATCTAGACTAGAAATACCATTTGACCCACCAATCTCATTACTGGGTATATACCCAAAGGATTATAAATTATTCTCCTATAAAGACACATGCACACGTATGTTTATTGCGGCACTATTCACAATACCAAAGACTTGGAACCAACCCAAATGTCCATCAATAATAGACTGGATAAAGAAAATGCAGCACATATACACCAAGGAATACTATGCAGCCATAAAAAAGACTGAGTTCGTTAGAATGGCGATCATTAAAAAGTCAGGAAACAACAGGTGCTGGAGAGGATGTGGAGAAATAGGAACACTTTTACACTGTTGGTGGGACTGTAAACTAGTTCAACCATTGTGGAAGTCAGTGTGGCAATTCCTCAGGGATCTAGAACTAGAAATACCATTTGACCCAGCCATCCCATTATTAGGTATATACCCAAAGGACTATAAATCATGCTGCTATAAAGGCACATGCACACGTATGTTTATTGCAGCACTATTCACAATAGCAAAGACTTGGAACCAACCCAAATGTCCAACAACGATAGACTGGATTAAGAAAATGTGCCACATATACACCATGGAATACTATGCAGCCATAAAAAATGATGAGTTCATGTCCTTTGTAGGGACATGGATGAAACTGGAAACCATCATTCTCAGTAAACTATCGCAAGGACAAAAAACCAAACACCGCATGTTCTCACTCATAGGTGGGAATTGAACAATGAGAACACATGGACACAGGAAGGGGAACATCACACTCCAGGGACTGTTGTGAGGTGGGGGGAGGGGAGAGGGATAGCATTAGGAGATATACCTAATGCTAAATGACGAGTTAATGGGTGCAGCACACCAACATGGCACATGTATACATATGTAACAAATCTGCACGTTTTGCACATGTACCCTAAAACTTAAAGTATAATAATCATAAAATAAAATAAAATAAAATAAAAAAGACTGAGTTCATGTCCTTTGCAGGGACATGGATGAAGCTGGAAACCATCATTCTCAGCAAACTAATACAGGAACAGAAAACCAAACACCGCATGTTCTCACTCATAAGTGGGACTTGAACTAGGAGAATACATGGACACAGGCAGGGGACCATTGCACACCGGGGCCTGTTGGGGGGTGGGGGGCTACAAGAGGGATAGCATTAGGAGAGATAGCTAATATAGACGGCAGGTTGATGGGTGCAGCAAACCAACATGGCATGTGTATACATATGTAACAAACCTGCACGTTCTGCACATGTATCCCCAAACTGAAAGTATAATAAAAAAATTAGAAGAAAAAATAAAAATAAACTACATTTAGAACTTTATTTGTAATTGGCACTTGCCTAAACTTTTTTTTGTCATTACTGAACTGATGACAAGATACAAAGAGGGATCATAATCTTACATCATTTTTTTAGCTAATATGGTACATATAAGCAATTTATAGCTTCCCCTAACAATATTTGATATTCACTAAGAGTTTGATTCACTCTGATATCTTGAAATATATTTTTTAATACATAATGTGAAAGAAATATTTTTCATATTTATTGTGAGCTCCTTTAGAAAAAACCCATTGATAGAATTTGAGATGGGATGGTTTAGACCCTAAATTACATTAAGATTGTATGAATATGGAACTTCCTAGGAAATTAAAGGAATCATACATTTTGTAGATATTAAAATTTTAAGCATTATATTTTGTCAATTTTTAACTATGAATAATGCTCTTTAGTGATGACATAAGGCTACAGTGACAAAATTCTTCTTGAGGTCAATGGAAACATTCTGGTACTATATAACCCTTAGTTTAAATTATTTATAAAGCCAATAAGAATTTATTTATAGCAGAGGTAATTGATTTTGTCGGGTGGCTTGTTAAAAATCAAGTGTTATCATTTGTAAACCTCAGGCAACATTTCACATTAGCAATGTACCATGCCTTCAGGCTAACAACATGGCCTTTAATAGCACATAATAATACAACTGAGGTTCATGTAGGGTACCTTTTGTCAGGAAAATAGATCCTCTATATGAAGTCTTGATTATTAATTTTCATAATGTCACTTTTGTATACCCCAATTATAAATGACCTTTCATTTAGGAATTAATTATCTTGTGCTTTGGCATTTTTGTGTTTGTTTATGTTTGCCCCTGCTACTACTAAATGTTGATGGCTGCCTCCTTTGGTGCGATATTCTTGTAAGAATGTGATGAGAACAGTCTAGAACAAAGCTAAATGACACATTAGTATCCCGATGAGAATAAATAGCATATTGGCTAAGGGCTAGGAAATAACAGAATTCTTTGTGATTTTTGCCATTTAAAACATATGAATTATAGTGAAACAGGGACATCTACTGTAGGAGAAAGCAGAAACAAGACTAAGATGACTTAAAATTATACTTAGATTAATTTGTTTTTGCATGCCACTTCATGCAAATTTTACCTCTCCAAAATATGAAACTCAACTTAATGTATGTATTTATAAATACTTGGGAATAAAGTATATAAATACATCAAAAATAAGATGATTGAGGAATGAATAGTCAAATATATCATGAAACGAATGTATCAAAATTAACAATTTTTTTGTAAATGGTAAAGGTGGTAGTTATAGAGTATTACTATATTCACTGAGTGATTCTTTTATCTTTTCTCTATGTTTAGACGTTTTCATAGTTAGATATTTGGGAGAAAATAAAATGTAAAAAATACACAGCATTAAAATTAACTGTGCTGAGACCAGCTCAGTTGGGGAGACTCTAACCCAGCGGCATTAGAGGAATTAAAGACACACACAGAAATACAGAGTTGTGAAGTGGGAAATCAGGGGTCTCACAGCCTTCAGAGCTGAGAGCCTTGAACATAGATTTACCCACATATCTATTAACAGCAAGCCAGTCATTAGCATTGTTTCTATAGATATCCGTTTAACTAAAAGTATCCTTTATGGGAAACGAAAGGATGGGCAGAAATAAAGGGGAGGAGGCTGGCTAGTTATCTGCAGTAGGAACATGTCCTTACGACACAGTCGCTCATGCTATTGTTTGTGGTTTAAGAACGCCTTTAAGTGATTTTATGCCCTGGGTGGGCCAGGTGTTCCTTGCCCTCATTCTGGTAAACCCACAACATTCCAGCATGGGCATTATGGCCATCATGAACATGTCACAGTGCTGCAGAGATTTTGTTTATGGCCAGTTTTGGGGCCAGTTTATGGCCAGATTTTGGGGGGCCTATTCCCAACAAACTGCAATTGGGAATACAAATAATTAATCAAAAAAAAAAAAAAAAAAAAAAAAAAAAAAAAAAAAAAAAAAAAAAAAAAAAAAAAAAAAAAAAAAAAAAAAAAAAAAAAGACTACTAATATTAAACATAACTCATATACATAGGAAATGCTTTAAAAAGTTGCCTACAACTTTGCCTTTTTATTGTGAGTATAACATTTCTGTCTTAGCTATTGCTATATTGTCTGACATCGCTTAGTAAACTAAGTTCATGCTGTTAATTATGTAGCTTTCCACCATTAATATCCCTTGTATTTTTCTTCATTAAGAGCTATATTAAACACAAAACATAGAGTAAAATGTTTGTACTTTCTTGTCTCTAGGTGAGAAATATACCTACATTTAGGGATTTGGGGAATTTTTGAATTTATAGTAATATCTTACAATTACTGAAATTGTTCTATATCATGTCAAAGTAAGTTCCTGGAATTACAAACATCTGGAACTTCAAAGAATGGTTTAATAATAATTTTGTGGCAATATGCTAGATTTGAAATATCTTTACTTCAAAGCATGTCTATGTTGAAAAAAGCCTAGCACTTTATTAAATTTTAATGAAATCCTTAACGCTATTATTTTTTCCCTTAAATTTTCATGCTTCAGGAAAGAGACAAGCAAATGACTGGGCTTTAGACAGTTTTCTCTGAGCGATTAAGAAAGTAGACTTTGTGCTCAGCACATTTAAAGATAATCATTAAAATTTTAGACCACATCTAGGGAATCCAATATTCAATTATGAAACTTAAGTGCTCGTTTTTACTACCATAATCCTTTACAACCCTATAATCTTTGTGAAAGTAAGTGAAAATTAATAATGTTTGCTAATAAGAGGTCCTAAATGTTCAACTGTTTTCTTTGTTAAGTGACATTCTGTTTATGATCACCTGTATTGCCCCATATTGAAAATATCTTTAAGCCTGCTTTCCAACAGGAAAATGCATATGTTAGTATAAGCAATAATTACACATTGTACTTTGAAAATATATAAAAATAAAATTTTTGAGCACTTATGACCATGAATGAGACCATTTCCTACAAGATATAAAATGTAATAGAATGTAGAGTTTATTTATCTGATAGCTGTTAGACAAATGTGATATAAAGGTAGGCAACTCTAAGTACCTGCTTCAGAACTTTATATGCATGTACTCATTAAAATGAATTAAACTTCAGTAATTTTCAGATGCTTCATTTATATAATGAATTCAATATAATTATCTACTGTGTCAAGTTATTTCAAGATTAAATCATATGGCACTTATAAACAAAGCCATGCTGCATAGTGTTTAAGAATATTGTCTTCGAGCCAGATTGCAGGGTTTAAATATTAGCTCTACCACTTTTTAGCAGTGGGGAATTCACTTCGTCTGTTTTCCCCACAGTTTCTATAAAATGAGAATTACAATAATAACACCTACCTGATATAGTTATTTTAAGTTTTAAATTAATACTTGTGAATACACTTGGATCAGTGCCCGAGAAGTGAGCACTTTATAATTTTGTTTGCCACTACAGATAAACACACATATATTATATAGTTATACAAAATATATATGAACTATTGTCTGAAATTTGATGTCACTCCCAAAATTCACATGTTGGAACCTAATACCCAATGGGGTAGTATTAAAAAGTGGGGCATTTAGAGAAGTGATTAAATCATGAGGGCACTGCCTTCAGGAATGGAAATAGTGCCCTTAAAAAACAAAGGTTGAAAAGTCCTGTTTGCCCATCCACCATGTGAGAACACAGAAGGCACCATCCATGAGTTACAGGCCCTCACCAGACTCCAAACTGTTATGCCTTGATCTTGGACTTCCCAACTTCCAGAAGAACTGTGAGCAATAAATTTCTGATTACTTTTGTTCATAAATTACCCAATCTAAAACTTTTTTTTTTTTTGAGACGGAGTTTTGCTCTTCTCTTGTTGCCCAGGCTGGAGTGCATTGGTGTGATCTCTGCTCACTGCAACCTCTACCTCCTGGGTTCAAGCAATTCTCCTGCCTCAACCTCCCAAATAGCTAGGACTACAGGCATGTGCCACCACATCTGGCTACTTTTGTATTTTAGCAGAGAAGCAGAGATGGGGTTTCTCCATGTTGGTCAGGCTGGTCTCGAACTCTCGACCTCAGATGATCCACCTGCCTTGGCCTCCCAAGTCTAAGACATTTTTATAGGGATTGAATGGACTAAGATAATATATAAATTATAGTTCAATGTCTGGCTTATAGTAAGACTACATTTTACAAATTAGAATATCTACTTTTTCATAGCAATGATTTTTTTTTTGAAAGAGAGAATCTGGAGGTCTAAAAATATAAAAGTTAAATTAACTCCTGCAAATGTATTACACAATATCTCTACACTACTTTGTCAAGAATGCTGACTGACCCAGCTGGGAGTGGTGGCTCATGCCTATAATCCCAGCACTCTGGGAGTCCGAGGCGGGTGGATCACCTGAGCTCAGGAGTTCGAGACCAGCCTTGGCCAACATGGTGAAACCCCGCCTCTACTAAAAATACAAAAATTAGCCAGGTGTGGTGCTATGTGCCTGTAATCTCAGCTACTCGGTAGGTTGAGTCAGGAGAATCGTTTGAACCCAGGAGGTGGACTTTGCAGTGAGCTGAGATCATACTACTGCACTCCAGCCTGGTGACAGAGTAAGACTCCGTTTCAAAAAAAAAAATTAGCCATTCGTGGTGGCATGTGCCTGTGGTCCTAGCTACTCGGGAGGCTGAGGCAGAATTGCTTGACCCAGCAGGCGGAGGTTGCAGTGAGCCAAGATCGCACCAGTGCACTCCAGCGTGGATTACAGAGCAAGACTCTGTCTCAAAAAAAAAAAAAGGAATACTGACCCTTAGGGAACTAAGACCGCCTGACAGCAATATCTGAATCCCCATTTACAGCTATTGTCTATTTAAGCATCTCTTTAGCAGGGTATGGTTTTACTTTTTCTCTCCCTTTTCTCTTTCCAAATCAGCTTGCTTTTAAGAAAATCCCTTTCCTATTGGGGGAGATTATTTCTCTGGCAGGAAAATATAATCAGCTCTGTCACTGTTTTTAAAACTTCCTATTTGGTACTAGAATCTAAGAAACTCATGTACAGACTTCATAGTGAAGGTCTGAAAGTAGATTTAGTCAGTTCAGGTAGCAATCCTCCCAAAATTTAGGTACATAAATCTCAGTATTAAATGTGGCTCATCTTTATAGTCATACATATTTTTTAAAAGCTATATAGAGCAAAGCAATTTGTTTTTCATTTTTAGCTTATTGAAAAATAGTTTACTCTGACTAATCCACAACATTCTGCTAAGTTGGATAAGAATACACAGGATGAATTCCTAAGGGGAAAGAGAGAGTGAAATTAAAACTGAGTATAGAAGTGATTCATACTAAAAAAAATACATAAGAAATTTTAAATACATAAATCGTGCAAAGATCATTTGTTTTACCTCCATTGATAAGTGTTGTTATTTTCAAACATGAAGATATTTTTTTAGCTTGCCATAACACTATGCTCAACTGTACAAAAATATATCAGCTGGGCAACTCTAAGAATCTTATAGACTAACTGTAAAACATTTAGTGAATAAAGTAGCTTGAGATACAGATCTGATATTCACTAACTTATGTTCATAGGAATGGATAAGATCTTATAGGAACTAAGTGTGAAAAGACAGCTACAGATCTGCTGATTTTGAAGAAAAAGTCCGAGTGAAGCTGTGAAAATACAGATCATAATGAAAGTTAAATATATAGAAAGGCACAGGGTGCAGGAATAAGGTCGTGTTGTGCTTTCTGGCTGATTGAAGGTTGGAGAAGCTGAAACAACAGAATTCAAGAAAGCTTACATGGCCATGACAGCCAAGTGCTGATTAAATGACCAAAAGGTAAAAACTGAGCAAAATACTATGTATTTGGACAGAATTTTAAGCTTCTGGTAAAATGGCATGGTTTAGTGTGGTGAACAAATGATGGGGAGGGGTTCTCCACCTGGCTACAACAAAAATTACCCATGCTACCTTGACCAGGTCTCTTATGTTCATGGATCTCTGTTGCCTTATTCACAAAATGAGTGAAAATAACCCAACTATCCACCATGTTTTATTAAATTTTTTAATAGAGAGAAGTTAGTGATATCATGGAGTATTAAATGAATGAAAGATGAAAGGCAAAGAAAGCAATAAAAACAGATGACTTATTAAACAAGTTTTGAGGAACCTAAAAGAGAGAGAAGCATATTTAGTTATAGGTGAACTTTTTTCCCATACATGTAAATAACAAAGCTATTACTCTAAGTTTAACCAGACTATATTATGATAATCATTTCTAAATGTCACTAAAACTACTATAAGCATTTTTAATGAAAGTGGTAAGTGCAAAGTTGAGACTACTATACTAAATTGAGATGAATATATTTATTGGCTAGCTGATGTTTTCTTTTGTCCTGTGTATAATCATTAATTATTACTACAAGCTAATTGACCCAGTATAATATTATAGGGGAATGTCTGAAGTAAACTCTATTTATTTATTTTTTCAACATGGGCATATGAACCCTTGAGTCTAGTTGGGGGAGCATTAATCAAATAATTATATACAATTTATAAAAGTAATATTATGGAATGCCAACACAGCAGGAGTTATAATGCTTATTAAATATAAATTGAGATATTGTATATAGTCAGCTTGATACAGAAAGCTATTCCTAAAGAAATCAGGCTTAAAATGAGAGCTTTATGAGGATTAGAAATTCACTGGGTTTTTAATCAGAGTGCTGGGGTCTCTTCCTCTTGGAGAGAACATTTAAAACTCATGCAGAAGCCTTCTGCCTACCCGGGATGGAGTAGGGAGTCTATAGGTACTTGGCTGGAATTTAAAAGCTCTATTAAATATTATTCTTAAAAGATATAAATATACTGAAAATTTTATTATGCTTGTATGGATACTAAACTAACATCGGAGGGATACATATTTTCCCTCAATTATTCTAAAACCCAGTGGAATTCCATTCCACAGAGAAGCAGGATTTTAAAGGGATTTTGGAAAACTGATTCTAACTTAGTGCGTTAAAATAAAAGTTGACAAATTACTCAAGCTATTTTGTAAAATATATTCCATGCAGTGGGGGTGGAGGAAGGAAACCTGTTCTACCAGATATTTGAGGAATATTGCAAAGGTATAGTTATTAAACTGTGCAGTGTTGATGCAGGGACAGTGATTCTATAGGAACACATGGCAGGGGAAAGCACTGCAAGGTCACATGACTCCTGGCATGAATATGTAATTCTATTACAGGTAGGAGTTATGGTTGGGGACTATAATCCAACATCTCACATTGATGGTATTTATACTCTACCATCCTAAATTCACAGGGAAACATATGTAGGATGGTCTGTCATAACACTGTGTCATCATTTGATTTTTCTCAAAGTCGGTGACAAGGACTTGAGTGAAGCTAACTTACCTGGAAAGTGATCTAAAAAAATTTGGAGAAAAGGAGTGGGAACAATGTGACAGAGAAAAAGGAAAAATAAGTAAAGTACATTTTATGGAGACGGTTATCTATGTGGACAACTAGAGCTGAATTACCTTACCACCTATCTGAGGAAGCATGGAAATGGTACTTCTGAATTGTTCTCTCCAGGATGGGCTTGGGTCATTTATTCAGTCCTACACTTGAGGGTAATTCTTACGTGTTAACTACCCACATTTTTTGATTGAGCAAGCTTCTTCTGCATTTTTTGAGGCAGAAAACAAGAAAATTTTTATTTCTTTCTAGAAATGGGATGCTCCTGTATGCATGGGAGCTTCAAATCATAGATGGCCCTACAGAACAAAAAGCTTTGGCAACACATTGCATATGATAGTAACGTATAGGATATTAGTTTCCTATCCACAATAGAATATAAAAACAAAACATGTTATATAGATCCAATCAAATTTTCAGCAACTATAAAGAGAACAAACACTATATATAAAACTCTTGGACAAAAAATATTGAATTAAAAATGACAAAAAACATCAACATGTTTGAAGCATTTATGTAATTAACCTCTGAATAGTAGCATATATATTCATGTATACATGTATATCACATAGACATGTATGTATACATCAATGAATCCAGGAGAGTGAGTGTCAATGTCAGGAAGAGGAAGAAAATTTGAGCAAGGGTTTAAGACCAAAGCATTAGAACAACAATGAACGAAATGATAACAATAATGTCAAATGCATGGAATATGAGAAACTCAGTTCTATGGACCTGAGATTCCTGCACTTGAGATTTCTTGAGTTAGATAGATAGATAGCTGGATAGATGGATATAGAGAGACAGATAGTGTAGGTGTAGGTAGAGATGGAAATCTGTCAGTACCTCGCCTACATCTACATTTCTATGTCTGCCTCTGTCATCATCTGTTCATCATCCATCTATTTATGTATCTTCTTGCTCAGCCACTTACATTTCTACCACAGGCTGTTTATTTTTTCCTGAAATAGTAAGATGATTAAGAATCAGATGAAACTACATAGTAAATAAGAAGGAAGTTTACTACTTAGATAAATATTCTCTTTCCAAATTTTCTAAATTAATACAAAATGGAAACAGTTAATAAGTTTAGAAAGAGCTCTGCAGATCCACCAGTTTTCAGAATAGAGGCAGTGGTTTCTGAGGTGAAACAAAATGCTCTTCTAAAGCGTGTATATATCTCAACACCATGTGTAGATGTCAGTACTAATACCACTATCAAAGCTAGAGTTGCAATAATTTAAAATAATATTTTAAAGGTAATTTATGTTGTTAGAAAATATTTGCAAAGGCTCTTAAGTATTTAGTATTCATTAGATAATTTTCACGCTGATGCAAGAGGTGGGCTCCCATAGCCTTGGTTCGCTCTGCTCCTGAGGCTTTGCAGGTAAAGCTCCCCTCCTGGCTGCTTTCATGGACTGGTATTGAGTGTCTGCGGCTTTTCCAGGTGCAGGGTGCAAGCCACCCACGGATTTACCATTCTGGAATCTGGGGGACAGTGGCCCTCTTCTCCCAGCTCCATCAAGCAGTGCCTCAGTAGAGAGACTTAGTGTGGGGGCTCCAATCCCACATTTCCCCTTCATACTGTCCTCGCAGAGGTTTTCCTTGAGGGTTCTGCCCCTGTAGCAAAATTCTGCCCGTACACCCAGGAATTTCCATACATCCTGTGATATCTAGGTAGAGGTTCCTATACCTCAATTCTTGACTTCTGTGCACCTACACGCTTAGCACCATGGGGAAGCAACAAAGTCCTGGGGCTTGCACCGTCTGAAGTAATGGCCCAAGCTATACCTTGGCCCCTTTTAGTCATAGCTGGAGCTGAAGCAGCTGGGATGCAGGACACCATGTCCCAAGGCTGCACAGAGCAGGGGGCCCTGAGCCCGGTCCACGAAACCATTTCTCCCTCCTAGACCTGTGGATTTATGGTGGGAGGGGCTGCTGTGAAGGTATCTGATATTCCCTGGAGACATTTTCCCTATCGTCTTGGTGATTAACATTTAGCTCTTTGTTACTTACGCAGATTTCTGCAGTAGGTTTGAATTTCTCCCCAGAAAATAGGTTTTTCTTTTGTATCATATTGCCAGGCTGCAAACTGTCCAAACTTGTATGCTCTGCTTCCTCTTGAATACTTTGCTGCTTAGAAATTTCTTCTACCAGATACCTTAAATCATATATCTCTAGTTCGAAGTTCCACAGATCTCTAGGGCAAGGTCAAAATGCCACTAGACTCTTTGCTAGAGCATAGGAAGAGTCACCTTTATTCCATTTTCCAAGAAGTTCCTCATCTCCAGTTGAGACCACCTCAGCCTGGACTTCATTCTTAATATCACTATCAGCATTTTGCTCAAAGCCATTCAACAAGTTTCTAGGAAGTTTCAAACTTTCCCACATCTTTCTGTCTTCTTCTGAATCCTGCAAACTGTTCCAACCTCTGCCTGTTACCAGTTCCAATGTCGCTTCCACATTTTCAGGCATCTTTACAGCAGTGCCCCACTACCTTGGTACCAATTTACTCTATTAGTCCATTCTCATGCTGCTATGAAGAAATATCTGAGATTGGGTAATTTATAAAGGAGAGAGGTTTAACTGACTCACAGTTTTGCATGGCTGGGGAGACCTCAAGAAACTTACAATCATGATCTCATGAGACTCCCTTTTTATCATGAGAACAGAATGGGGGAAACTGCCCAATGAATCAATTACCTCCACGTGGTCCTGCCTTTGACATGTGGGGATTATTATAATTCAAGGTGAGATTTGGGTGGGGACACAGAGCCAAAGCACATCACCATGTTTCTGAGAATCAAACAGTAATGAATAAATGAAAGTTATTACGTATATGAAATAAATATATAAGACATAGGGTTATTATCTTTATGCCTACAGAAAATTTTAAAAGTATTTGAGCTAGAACTACTTTATAAAATAATCAAGGAGACTCACAAAGAAGTGAAAATATAAAACCCACTGAAATATTTTAGAATATATGTACTTATAAATATCTTAATAATTTCAATATTACCCAAAAAACCTGAGACTAAGAAATATATCATACAATTTATTTTTACTAAAGGGAACACTTAAAACCAATATTTGGAAGAAAGAACGTAATTATGAAAATCTATATACTATTAAATATGTTTCCTTTCCTTGACACGACAGAATATCCAATCCACTTTAAATCTTTTAATACTGCTTGTATTTGCATGAAATAACTCTCCAGGGATACACAAGAAACTAGAAACTGTAGTTATCTCTAAAGAGGAAATCTGAGAGGCATGTGGTGATGGAGGAAAAAAGACTTACATCTGTGCCTCTGTTTTTATTATTCAAAATATTCACTGTGTTCATTATCTATCCAAAAATCAGTAATATAATTTAGGCCAAAATATTAAACAAAGCAAACTGCTAAAATTTCATAACTAGTACAGAGGAAGCAATTATGTAAGCCTTCATGTTATTGACATACAATATTCTTTCTTGGTATGAAGGATATCTACTAACTTCTTAAGGAATATTCTTTTAAATTTTAGTGTTTAAATCTCTGAAACTGTCAAGACTAGGAGAATTAAACACATGTCAGTTCAACTGAAATATATTTTCTTACAACTTTATAATATTTTATTGTAAAAACATTATTGAATTTTTTAATGTAAAAGTAGCATATTACTCATAAATAAATACTGTATGTCCCTCTGAATCAGATCTTAAATGCACACTATGACGTGTTCCCTGTGCAAAGTGAAATGCAATTTGCAAGGGCCAAGAGGCAAAATTCAATTTCTGCTATTTAATAAGTAGTTAAGATATTGCATTGGTAACTCTTTGTACTGCTTTAGTATAGCAAGAGCATGAAGTAAGTTTTGTTTTGGTCTCTGTTTTTACTCTTCCTCAAGTCTTTTTAGTTGGATAATATAAAATACATTACAAAAGAAATACTTTCATATGACATTTATAATTTTCAACCCATTTAAAAAATGTTAAGACTACACGTTTCAAATTCTAAGGTTTATAATTAATTAAAGGAGACAGCATTAAATGATAATAAAAAGTACTTAGTCAAATGTAACCATTTACTAATTTAGTAACCATGAATACATTACTCCATATCTCTGGGTCTCAGTTTTCACATCCTACTACAACGCCTGAGAGGACTAAATCAGATACGATGTGTCACATGTTTAGAAGAATACCTGGCACATAATAAGCACCCCTTATGTGTAAGGTAGTGTCACCATCATTATATTTTTTAAAAAGGGAAAAATAAAGTAAAAACAGCTATGCAGGTGATTGGTAACATGTGAGAGGTGGTGTTTTTATCAGTGATTATTTGCCTTGATTATAGCTGCTTCATAAGCCCAAGTAGAATCTTTCAATAAGATTAGGATTCAGCACATATTTTTGGAGGGACAAAATTGAAAATTCAACCCATAACAACTTATGACTTGATTTGGGCAAAAAAATCAGCAAATATGATGTAAATAGGAGTCTGCATGAAGAAGCTAGGGCTAATCTCCTAGATGATAAGAGTACAGGTGTAGAGAGGCCCAGTGGAGAGAGTGCCTGGATAGCCCAGAATTTTAGTCATTTTAGCTGAGGGTACAGATATGTGAGTGAGTTCACACTATTATTCAGACTCATTGAAAGCAGCTCAGTCCAGAAAAATTCACAGAATTGTACATAAATAATAAATTATTATTGTTTCAAACCACTAAGTTTTGAGATGGTTTGTCATGTAGAGGAGTAGCCAATACAATAAACATATACAGTATTTAGCCTATAGTAGGCACTCTATAAAAGTTACCCTTCCCTACATTAATCCTATGTGTAAGGCTTTGCATGAAGTATTTTTTTGTACATGTAGAAGTAATACAGCTCTGCCCTTTTGGAACACGCCCTTTGGTGGGAAAGTTGACAGTATGTAACTATAATACAAATCAAGCTATGATAATTGTTGTAATGAGACATT
This sequence comes from Nomascus leucogenys, assembly GCF_006542625.1. Lineage (NCBI taxonomy): Eukaryota > Metazoa > Chordata > Mammalia > Primates > Hylobatidae > Nomascus > Nomascus leucogenys. The sequence goes on from NC_044401.1 coordinate 36,890,465, forward strand.
TTTAAAAAGTAACATACTTCTAAAAAGCATTTAGTAGCTATATAGTATATGGCAAATATTCATACAACTTTTTAAATAAGTTGTTAAATCAATTAATAATGTAACCAGGATAAATTATGTTTGTTTAATCTAACAATGGAGTTACAGTTATTAACTTCTATTTCCAAATGGAATACTGGAAAATTTACCCATTATAGTTGAGAATTATAATGTAAAACACAAAAAGTTCTTTAAAATTTCAGTAACAAAGTTCTTAGAACTTCAGTAATAAAGCAAGCCTTCATTTTTGAGTGGAATATTTGGGTACACATTGACCTTCTTGAGATTTTCAAGGCGTCAAGGGTTCTCTTTCAGGTACTGCAGAGTAGATTGTAACATTTTTCTTGGTAGTATCTGAACTCAAGATTCTAGGGGACTTGGAGAAAGAAACATTCTACTTATATTTCCTTCTTTTGAAGAATTTAAAGAATGACAATCTTCATGTGTGTAACTTTATGGCCAGCTCTTGAAATATTCCAGATCCAATTATGATATTTTGTGTTATAAATATAGAAGCCCTGTACTTCAGCATTTTATAGAATACGAGGTTATCCTGAATTTTAAAAGCAGTTCATTAAGAATAATATACTTCTCATTAAATCAAAACATACCTGTGTATTTATAATAATCAGAATTGACTTTAGATATCCTCTAGTGAGTTTTATAACTCATCAATGAACATGAGTTTTTCTTTGTTCTTCAAAGACCCAGGAACTCAGAGATGCCCATGGTACTATCTTTATCATGACATTTACTGCTATTATTTCAGCTACTGACGTTCTCATACAGGTTTCGACATATCTACAGACATTTAATTTCGTTCTCTGGCAATTCCATTTCAGTGGGCAATTGTATAATATTAAATGCTTAATGATTTGATCTAATAATATATAAACACTACATTTGAGGAAGAGTTATATAAGAGAGAATATCACATTGCCTTCACAAGAGTTCTACAGAAGCTGAACACACACGCTTTGCAGTATATATATTTTAGTAAATATACAAACTCAAAATATTTTCACTCTCTGTGAATCCATGTTTTGGTTCCACATTTCAATTAGAATGTGAAGAGCAAAATGGGGTCAAAGGGAGAACAAGTTAACAGGTGAAATCTCTGATAAGTTGAAGGCTGTAGAAGAAAAACTAAGGTGATTGAATAGTTCCCACTGTACCCAGCAGTCTGTCCTTCACAACTCACCAATTTTGAACTCTTTCATCAAGACCTGCAATAAGTGTTTGTTCATGAGAGAATTTTTGAGGAAAGCCTCAATTACCTATTTCATATCGATTATTTCATATTTGAGAATTATTGTTAATAAAGTAAAAGCACAGTTATTTTTCATCTACAGGTGAATTTAAATAAAGAAATAGCCTTATACTGGCATAAGAAATCTAGACTAAAATCATATGGAATTGAGATCTAAAAATTATTGTTTTAATAGGTTGAAGCATAGCATGGTTTTAAATAATAGAAGGGAATGGATATGATATCCATACAGGTGAAGTTCTCCCACCCCGAGTTGGAAATAAAACTATAGGAGACTGTATATTGGGAATTACATTAATGATTGATTTTAGGTAATAATGTAGATTAAAACACAAATGAACTAGGCAGAGTGGAGCAGTGGTTCTCAAAGGTGTGTTCATCAGACCACCAGTACTAGCAACACCAAGGAATTTGTTAGAAACGCTCATTACCGGCTCCATCTCCTACTTACTATTACACATCTGAAACTCTGGGTCTGAGGCTGGTACTTTGGATTTAACCAGATGACTCTAGTGCAACTAACGTTTGAAAACAATTGAAGTAGAGAGGAACAATGGGATTGAATTTGAACAAATAGGGTAGCTGTGTGAAAGCTCAAATATTCTTGGTATATAAAAAAAGCTAGATAGTATTTTGATGAATTTAGGTATCTATCTCCATTTACTTAATTAAGGCAGGTCTATGTGTTTGAGTATGTTTAAGTGATACTCTTTGGTTCCTGATTCCTAATATTTTAGAAAAGTATAGTGAGAAATATAAACATTATTTTACCAACCCAATGATTCAAACCTTTCCTGTTTTCTGCAAATAATTCTCAGACAGATTTGAGGTGTTATATTTACTCTAAATATCAAGTATATAATGATAAAATTACAATTCATTTTAACTCTTTTTTATATTTACAATTTATGAGTTTAATGTTTATTTTGGTAGTTTTGTGAAGGGAAATAATATCTTCAGATGAAATTACTGATACCATCTTTGCTCTGCCAAAGGAAACATGTTTTAAAGGGTTTAGCAATTTGTAAAAGAATCCTTTATATATCTTTAAAAATATGAGGCATGAGAAATGAAAACAGAACATTAGACTAAGGATTGGAAGCCTTGAGATACAGTTTGAACTTTGCATTAATTATCTAGTGACATTAAGTAATTTATCTGACCTTGCATAATTTATAAAAAGATGATGGACTTCTAGGTCCTTTCTATAATTCGAGTTGTAGAGAATTTGAATACAATACCTCCATTAATATACAGCTCAATATGGCATTCCTTAGAGATTATCTTAATCAAGCTGGTTTTACATTCAGGATTCTATACCTTTTTATACTTTTTTCTTTTATATTCTCCTTGTATGATTTGTGAACCCCATGTTCCGTACCAGGTAGCTCACATAGCTGTTGCCTGTCTCATGATATAATACAGCTATTTTATTCCCTTTTCTCAGACTTCACAAAAACTTTGTTCAAAGTGTCAATGTGAAGAAAATAACTCAAACATGTACATTTAATATTATTCTGAGAATAAATCCTAAGATTTCTCTGAGGATTTTTTAAATGTAGCCTTTTACATACCAATTAAAATTACAAGCAAGTTTTATTGCTTACAAAAGCTTCATTTAATTTTTACAGCTATGTTTGCTTTTTGAATTAATTATGTGGATGGTATTAAATTTTAAACCCATTACATTTTTATATGTAAATTACAATTCTCAGCCTTATTTGGGCATCTGTTTGCTTTTAACCATCCCATCATATATGAACAACAATTTGAAATATTTTTACTAAGAATGTCAGTGTTAACTGAGATATTCTTGGCAGATCCATTTTCCTTCCACCTTAGCTACTGTCAATCTTCTATTTTGGCTAAGAATCTTTTCTAATATTGTGCCTCACTCAAATTAGCAGGACTTCTTCTTATCCAGTTTTTATTATGACATTATTAGTTGTACCCAAAGTTTTAGAGACATGTCTTGGATAATTTTTAAAACTCTATATTTATGCCACCATTAAGTGAGTTTTAATGATCTTATATATTTAATTTAATTAGCATGAAGAGCTTTCTCATACTTAATAAAATCAAAGCTGACATTAAAAATAGTCAAGGTAGGCTTATATTTGAATATACAATTCAGCTAACTAGTGAATTATTGAATTAAGTCTTTGTCACCATCAGCAATTAGGTGTAGAATTTTTGAGTACTTAAAACCTGTATAGCTCAATATGCTCAGTTAAATTTATCATGCATTGGAAATAACGTTACACATGTAAAATGCCTCCGAATTTCAGAAGTCATAAAATTTTAGAATGAAAGAGTCCTCTGTGAGTCACCTCTCTGAGTTCTTCTCTGTTTACACAAGGTCACTGTAGCCTTGAAGAGTTAGAGATTCAACCACGGCTGTACATCTTGAAAGTGGCAAAACTAATAGAATCAAGATTTTCTGCCACTCATCTGGGAGTTTCTCCTAAGGATGTGATAATAGCTTCTGTGTTAAGTTGCCCTTGCCCCTGTAACACTGTTTTAATGTGGCTTTTCTGTGCTTTTCCTGTTGAGTAGGTGTTTTGCATGTAAGACTCTGTGCTAGATACTGAGGATATACACCACTTAATGAAACAGTGAGCCTGTAGTTTACAAGGTGGATTTAAGAGTAGTACCTATTGTTACAAATAGACACCAAGTGTCATTTATGTGAAACATTTCGATTACTGCAAGAATGTGTTTTTAATCTCTTATGAAACAATTTTTAAATGTTAAAACTTTATCTCCAAATTTTGTGAGAGCTTAGGGATTAAGTCACAATTAATAACTGGCATGAAAGTGAAATTAAGAACTAAATATAAAAGAAATCAATACCAGATATCACATTGACTATGAGTCATGTCTGAAATATCAGTCTTAACAAATGCAAAAGTTTAGTTTGTGCTCAAGAACACAATTACAGTAAAAATCTCATTCATTTTTTCCTAATATTTCCTATTCCAACCTTTTATCATATATTGAAAGTTAGTGAAATTGAGTCAATAATATAGTCAACATATTATGTAAGTGAGACAAGGCAAACTGATATTTTAATTACAGTGACATACACAATGAAAGGTAGATCTACAACATCTATACGGATTTTGGTTGGCATCTATTAGCAAAGGAATTTAAGTATTATAGTTGCGTTTTTAATGAAATCTCCATGTAGGACTTGAACCCATGGGAAGTCCATCCAAATTTAGGAGGTCTGATAATGCAAATTGGAGATATGAAATAGTTGCAAGATTTGGGATATAAAATGAGTAAATTTACTCCAAAACAGTACTTGGCTATTATTTCTTTTCTCTCAGTGTAGATAACTTAGGATGAGTTAATCATTAACAGAGTACTTTATTAGTGAGGCTTATTTTTCCCAATTAACACTATAATTTAATAAAGGTTTTTAAACCTTTAACCCGAATTAGTTATAAATACATACCAAGTAGGTATTTCTATAAAGAAACAAAAGACAAGCTCTTTGTCAATTATCTTTTAAATATTGAAGCATTATATATTTGCAATATTAGTATATACAGAACATTGCATAAATAAATAAAATATAATCTACTTAGAATTAAGGACATTTGGAATTTCAGTTGGCTCTGAAATGAAATTATATATCATTTAAGATAAAAGTATAAAATGAAGTTATATATCATTTAAGATAAAAGATAAAAGAGTGTAGATAATTAAAGACTTTCTGAATCTAAATAAGGTATGCAATGTATGAATTGACGGTAAGAATTCATACTGTGCTCACAAGAGACCTAAAAATTTCAGAGGCAGTCTTAGTCGTTTGAAGTATTTAAATGAGAAATTATCACTTTCAATGCTCGAAAAATGTGATACTGTGTCAAATGTATTATTTAAGAAAATTATTTTTGACATGTAATATGACTCTTGCCTTAAAGATTTAGAAACTGTGCATATGGTAAAATTCACAATATTTTGAAAACCAAGTTTGTTCATGAGTTCAGTATGGAAAGAACATTACAAAAGTATACAAAAATATATTCGATTTAGGGATTTCTAGTTTTTATTATTTAAAAGACTTTGATATTATACTTTACAATTATAAAAATATTCCCTTTTTATAATTTAGAAAATTAAATATTATTTACAAAAGAAATCTGAAACTGCTAACTAAAATACCAATTATACATTAGAACAGTAATATAAAAAACATCTTAAAATGATTCATTGATAATGCAAAATTTTAATGCCAGTACTTCCATTTTCTATTCCTTAAATTTATTAAGGAAGAAAGCAAAAATGTTCAACTCAATTTTGACAACAATTTATTTCAAAGATTAGGTAACATGGAAATAATTCCTAAAGTGTTTTCAACATTCTATGTTGAAAGTTAAATATATTTCCATAACAGTTTTATTATTTACCAGGACATATTTATATTTCTCTTACCTTCCCCTTTCTCTTTCTATCTGTCTTTCTCACTTCTCTTGTAGTTCTGCCAGTGGACAAACACAGTGTACTGTTGATTGTATGGCCTGGCCTGTAGTGCAAATATCCATGTTAAGTAATTGAAACTTCGATAAACCTTTCAAAAGTGAACTTTGACAACTTCATCTTCATTTTTTTACTACAAATAACAAATATACAATAACAAATGAATTCATTTTAGCTGAGAAAGTATATTTGTATTATCTTCTTGGTTTGACATTTACTAAACTAGATTGCATCGAAAGAAACCAAGTTAGAAATTACAAGTGTAGTTAAGGAGCTCCTTGGCTTCACAACCTCCAACTGACAAAGGTTTGGAATTAGTGAATTGTTTAGTTTTGTTCTAAATAAATAATCAGCTTTTCATACATAGGTTTGCTGCCTGAAATTTCATATAGATAACAAATTATATTATTGCAAGTTACTATTATAAAATAAATCAAAATCATTTCAAAATCTTGTTGTATTTAAATGACTCCATTGTAAGGCAGAAATGAAATATACGTGTGTTAAATATAGCGATTCATTCATTTATCTTTTATAGCTCTCAAATTTTTAACAGAATTAACACTCATTTTATTTGATCTAATAATTTCATTTCTATGTGTATAAGATCTTTCTACGAGAAAAGTTATTTAAAATGTAATTATTGTATTTAAAATATGGCAGGTGTGACTAAAAGCCCAACAAGAGCTCTTGAAATAAAAAAATAGATTTTTAAAAACAATTTCTATACTTAATAAAGCCTCAGGCAATATTTCTTAAAAATGTTATGGAATTAAATTCTACTCAGACAATACATTATTAATTGCTTTTTTAAAATTCACAATGCTGAACATTTTTCTGCAAAAAGTATCATCTATTTGACTGCAGTAAATGGCAAGAGGCAAAAAATGTAATAAAATACAGACGATAATACAATGTCAAAATAGTGCTGAAACGAACAGAAAACACCATAAAGGCAAACTTTCATTATGCATTGTTTTTAATTTTTTTACTCTGGTTGCAATTTTTACTGTTTTTATGAGACTGAGAAATAATGGACTGAAATGGAAAAAAATTACAGCATGTAATTTTATACACACACACACACACACACACACACACACACACACACATAACTTAGGCTGGTTTCTACCCCAAACACAGCAATATACTCACACCTTCATAATCATTTTTTTCAGGGAATCTCAGATAAGCATATTTGAAGTTATAATTCACCTTTAATAAAAAAATTTTTCATGTGAATGTGTACAGTAATATTAATTAACAGAAAATTTATTTCCCTTTAACATAAAGCAATCTCTTTTACTTTCAGAGAATTTCTTAAAAAAAGCACTTATATTCTTTGATCAAGCATTGTTTACATAATTTGCTACACTTTAATATTTAACCGAGTTGTTTTCAATGCTTTACACATATATCCCACATTTGATTAAAATCAGATCAGATCAGTATATGTGACCGGAAACGGAAGTTGACTGTTGTTACAAACAAGAAAGATGAAATTAAAATCTGTGTTAGGTTTGAGGACAACACTCATGCTAGATTAAAATTGACATATAGGCTTAGCAAATGTTTGTATTGTTATGTATAATTTGCATAATGATCTTTCTTTTTTCATAATTGGTGCCCACATTACTCAGATCTGATAAACTCAGCTCCAAGCCCCTGATTTTGACAATCTATGTGAATATGCTGTTAAGCTTGATAAATTTATTAATGCTTTCTTAGACTTTTGTTATCTTTTTTCTCCAGATTGTTTTATTTATTTATTATTTTTATTATACTTTAACTTCTGCGGTACATGTGCAGAACGTACAGTTCCGTTACATAGCTATACACGTGCCAAGGTGGTTTGCTGCACCCATCAACCCATTACCAACATTAGGTATTTATGCTAATGTTATCCCTCCCCTAGTCCTCCAACTCCTGACAGGCCCCATTGTGTGATGTTCATCACCCTGTGCCCATGTGTTCTCATTGTTCAACTCCCATTTATGAGAGAGAACATGTGGTGTTTGGTTTTCTCTTCTTGTTATAGTTTTCTGAGAATAATGGTTTCCAGCTTCATCCATGTCCCTGCAAAGGACATGAACTCATCATTTTTTGTGGCTGCATAGTATTCCATGGTGTATATGTGCCACATTTTCTTAATCCAGTCTATTATTGATGGACATTTGGGTTGGTTCCACATCTTTGCTATTGTGAATAGTGCTGCAATAAACATACGTGTGCATGTGTCTTTATAGTAGAATGATTTACAATCCTTTAGGTATATACCCAGTAGTGGGATTGTGGGTCAAATGGTATTTCTAGTCCTAGATCCTTGAGGAATTGCCACACTGTCTTCCACAATGTTTGAACTAATTTACACTCCCACCAACAGTGTAAAAGCATTGCTTTTTCTCCACATCCTCTCCAGCATCTGTTGTTTCCAGACTTTAATGATTACCATTTTAACTGGTGTGAGATGGTATCTCATTGTGGTTTTAATTTGCATTTATCTAATGACCAGTGATGATGAGCATTTTTTCATGTCTGTTGGCTGCATAAATGTCTTCTTTTGAAAAGTGTCTGTTCAATATCCTTTGCCCACTTTTTGATGTCTTTTTTCCTTGTAAATTTAAGTTTGTTGCAGATTCTGGATACTAGCTCTTTGTCAGACAGACAGATTGAAAAAATTTTCTCCCATTCTGTAGGTTGCCTGTTCACTCTGATTATAGTTTCCTTCACTCTCCATAAGCTCTTTAGTTTAATTAGATCTCATTTGTCAATTTTGGCTTTTGTTGCCATTGCTTTTGGTGTTTTAGACATGAAGTCTTTGCCCATACCTATGTCCTGAATGGTGTTGCCTAGATTGTTTTCTTCTAGGATTTTTATGGTCCTAGGTCTTACATTTAAGTCTTTGATCCATCTTGAGTTGATTTTTGTATAAGGTGTAAGGCAGGGGTCCAGTTTCAGCTTTCTTCATATGGCTAGCTAGTCTTTCCAACACCACTTATTAAATAGGGAATCTTTTTTCTATTGCTTGTTATTGTCAGGTTTGTCAAAGATTAGATGGTTGTAGACATATGGCATTATTTCTGAGGCCTCTGTTCTGTTCCATGGTGTATATATCTGTTTTGGTACCAGTACCATGCTGTTTTGGTTACTGTAACCTTGTAGTATAGTTTGAAGTTACGTAACATGATGCCTCCAGCTTTGTTCTTCTAACCTAGGATTGTCTTGGCTGTGCGGTGTCTTTTTTCATTCCATATGAAGTTTAAAGCATTTTTTTTCCAATTCTGTGAAAGCCAGTGGTAGCTTGATGGGGATAGAGTTGAATTTATAAATTACTTTGGGCAGTATGTTCATTTTCATGATATTGATTCTTCCTATCCATGAGCATGGAATGTTTTTCCATTTGTTTGTGTCCTCACTTCCTTGAGCAGCGTTTTGTAGTTCTGCTTGAAGAGGTCCTTCACATCCCTTGTAAGTTGTATTCCTAGGTATTTTATTCTCTTAGTAGCAATTGTGAATGGCAGTTCACTCATGATTTGGCTCTCTGTTTACCTGTTACTGGTGTATTGGAATACTTGTGATTTTTGCACATTGATTTTGTATCCTGAGACTTTGCTGAAGTTGCTTATCAGCTTAAGGAGTTTTGGGCTGAGATGATGGGGTTCTCTAAATATACAATCATGTCATCTGCAAACAGACAATTTGACTTCTTCTCTTCCTATTTGAATGATCTTTATTTCTTTCTCTTGCCTGATTGCCCTGGCCAGAATTTCCAATACTATGATGAATAGCAGTGGTGAGAGAGGGCATCCTTGTCTTGTGCTGGTTTTCAAAGGGAATGCCTCCAGTTTTTGCCCATTCAGTATGATATTGGCTGTGGGTTTGTCATAAATAGCACTTATAATTTTGAGATACGTTCCACTGATACCGAGTTTTTTGAGAGATTTTAGCATGAAGGGGTGTTTAATTTTGTCAAAGGCCTTTTCTGCATCTATTAAGTTAATCTGTGGTTTTTGTCATTGGTTCTGTTTATGTGATGAATTACATTTATTGAGTTGCATATTTTGAACTAGCCTTGCATCCCAAGTATGAAGCTGACTTGATCATGGTGGATAAGCTTTTTGATGTGCTGCTGGATTGGGTTTGCCAGTATTTTATTGGGGATTTTCGCATCTATGTTCATCAGGAATATTGGCCTGAAATTTTCTTTTTTTGTTGTGTCTCTGCCAGGTTTTGGTATCAGGATTATGCTGGCCTCATAAAATGAGTTAAGGAGGATTCCCTCTTTTTCTATTGTTTGGAATAGTTTCAGAAGGAATGGTACCATCTCCTTGTTGTACTTCTGGTAGAATTCGGCTGTGAATCTGTCTGGTCTTATGCTTTTTTTGTTGGTAGGCTATTAATTACTACATAAATTTCAGAACTTGTTATTCCTTTATTCAGGGACTTGACTTCTTCCTGGTTTAGACTTGGGGGGGTGTATATGTCCAGGAATTTATCCATTTCTTCTAGATTTTCTAGTTTATTTGTGTAGAGGTGTTTATAGTATTCTCTGATGGTAGTTTGATAAGTGGTGATATCATCTGTATCATTTTTATGGCCTCTATATAAGATTCTTCTCTCTTTTCTTCTTTTTTAGTCTGGCTAGCCGTCTACCTATTTTATTGATCTTTTCAAAAATCAGCTCCTCGATTCATTGATTTTTTGAAGGGTTTTTCGTGTCTCTATCGCCTTCAGTTCTGCTCTGATCTTTCTTGTTTTCTGCTAGATTTTGAATTTATTTGCTGTTGGATCTCTAGTTCTTTTAATTTTGAGGTTAGGGTGTCAGTTTTAGATCTTTCTAGCTTTCTGTTGTGGGCACTTAGTGCTATAAATTTCCCTCTACACACTTCTTTAAATGTGTCCCAGAGATTCTGGTACATTGTGTCTTTGTTCTCAATGGTTTCAGTGAACATCTTTATCTCAGCCTTCACTTAATTATTTACACAGTGGTCATTCAGGAGCAGGTTGTTCGGTTTCCACGTAGTTGTGCGGTTTTGAGTGAGTTTCTTAATCTTGAGTTCTAATTTGATTACGCTGTAGTCTGAGAGATTTTTTTTTTACATTCTTTTATTTGTTAATCTATTTAATCACAAACATCTTTTTTTTTTATACTTTAAGTTCTAGGATACATGTGCACAATGTGCAGGTTTGTTACATATGTATACATGTGTCATGTTGGTGTGCTGCACCCATTAACTCGTCATTTACATTAGGTATATCTCCTAATGCTATCCCTCCCTCCTCCCTCCAGCCCACGACAGGCCCTGGTGTGTGATGTTGCCCTTTCTGTGTCCAAGTCTTCTCATTGTTCAATTCCCACCTATGAGTGAGAACATGCAGTATATGGTTTTTTGTCCCTGTGATAGTTTGCTGAGAATGATGGTTTCCAGCTTCATCCATGTCCCTACAAAGGACATGAACTCATCCTATTTTATTGGCTGCATAGTATTCCATGGTGTATATATGCCACATTTTCTTAATCCAGTCTATCATTGATGGACATTTGGGTTGGTTTCACATCTTTGCTATTGTGAATAGTGCCGCAATAAACATACGTGTGCATGTGCTTTATAGCAACATGATTTATAATTCTTTGGGTATATACCCAGTAATGGGATGGCTGGGTCAAATGGTATTTCTAGTTCTAGATCCCTGAGGAATCGCCACACTGACTTCCACAATACAGTCCCACCAACAGTGTAAAAGTGTTCCTATTTCTCCACATCCTCTCCAGCACCTGTTGTTTCCTGACTTCTTAATGATCGCCATTCTAACTGGTGTGAGATGGTATCTCACTGTGGTTTTGATTTGCATTTCTCTGATGGCCAGTGATGATGAGCATTTTTTCATGTGTCTTTTGGCTGCAAAAATGTCTTCTTTTCTTTAGGAATGTTGAATATTGTCCCCCACTCTCTTCTGTCTTGTAGTGTTTCTGCAGAGAGAGCCACTGTTAGTCTGATGGGCTTCCCTTTGTGGCTAACCCAACCTTTCTCTCTGGTTGCCCTTAACATTTTTTCCTTCATTTCAACCTTGGTGAGTCTGATGACTATGTCTCTTGGGGTTGCTCTTCTCGAGGAGTATCTTTGTGGTGTTCTCTGTATTTCCTGAATTTGAATGTTGGCCTGTCTTGCTAGGTTGGGGAAGTCCTCTTGGATAATATCCTGAAAAGTGTTTTCCAACTTGGTTCCATTCTCCTCGTCACTTTGACGTACACCAATCAAACGTAGATTTGGTCTTTACACAAAGTCCCATATTTCTTGGAGCTTTGTTCATTCCTTTTTATTCTTTTTTTTCTAATCTTGTGTTTTTTCTTTATTTCATTAAGTTTATCTTCAATCTCTGATATCCTTTTTTCTGCTTGATAGATTTGGCTATTGAAATTTGTGTATGCTTCACGAAGTTCTTGTGCTGTGTTTTTCAGCTCCATCAGGTCATTTATGTTCTTCTCTATACTGTTTATTCTAGTTAGGATTTTTTCTAACCTTTTCTCAAGGTTCTTAGCTTCTTTGCATTGAGTTATAACACATTCCTTTAGCTCGGAGGAGTTTGTTATTACCCACCATCTGAAGCCTACTTCTGTCAATTTGACAAACTCATTCTCTATCCAGTTTTGTTCTCTTGCTGGATAGGAGTTGTGATCCTTTGGAGGACAAGAGTCGTTCTTGTTTTTGGAATTTTCAGGATTTTTGCGCTGGTTTCTCCCCATCTTTGTGGATTTATCTACCTTTGGTCTTTGATGTTGGTGACCTTCGGATGGGGTCTTTGAGTGGAGGTGCTATTCCTTCCTGTTTGTTAGTTTTCCTTCTGACAGTCAGTCCCCTCTTCTGCTGATCTGCTGGAGTTTGCTGGAGGTCCATTCTCAACCCTGTTTGCCTGGGTATCACCAGCGGAGGCTGCAGAACAGCAAAGATTGCTGCCTGATCTTTCCTCTGGAAGCTTCATCCCAGAGGGACACCTGCCAGATGCCAGCCAGAACTTTCCTACATGAGGTGTCTGTCAGCCCCTACTGGGAGTTGTCTCCCAGCCAGAATACATGGGGGTCAGGAACCCACTTGAGGAGACAGTCTGACCTTTAGTAGAGCTTGAAAGCTGTGCTGGGAGGTCTGCTGCTCTCTTCAGAGTCATCTGGCAGGCATGTTTAAGTCTGCTGAAGCTGCGCCCACAGCCACCCCTTTCCCTAGGTGCTCTGTCCCAGAGAGATGGGGGTTTTATATATGATTCCCTGACTGGGGCTGCTGCCCTTTTTCAGAGATGCCCTGCCCAGAGAAGAGAAATCTGTCGGTCTGATTTCTTGCTGAGCTGCAGTGAGCTCCGCCCAGTTCGAACTTCCCAGGACTTTGTTTACACTGTGAGTGTAAAACCTCCTACTCAAGCCTCAGCAATGGTGGATGCCCCTCGCCCCCCCAAACTCGAGCATCCCAGGTTGATCTCAGACTGCTGCTGTGCTGGCAGCGAGAATTTCAAGACAGTGGATCTTAGTTTGTTGGGCTCCCTGGGGGTGGCACCTGCCAAGCCACACCACTTGGCTCCCTGGCTTCAGCACCCCTTTCCAGGGAAGCAAACAGTTCTGTCTCGCTGGGAAAAAAAGAACTCCTGCAGCTAGTTCGGTGTCTGCCCAAATGGCCACCCAGTTTTGTGCTTGAAACCCAGGACTCTGGTGGGGTAGGCACCCAGAGGGAATCTTCTGGTTTGTGCATTGTGAAGACCTTGGGACAAGCGCAGTATCTTTGCTGGAGTTCCTCAGGCTCAGTCCCTCACGGCTTCCCTTGGGTAGGGGAGAAAATTCCCTGACCCCTTGTGCTTCCCGGGTGAGGCCATGTCCCACCCTGCTTCAGCTGGTCCTCCATGGGCTGCACCCACTGTCCAACCAGTCCCAATGAGAAGAACTGGGTACCTCAGGTGAAAAATGCAGAAATCACTGGAGCTGTTCCTATTCGGCCATATTGCCAGCCCATATTTTGTGTTTTTTTTTTAATATGTAAAATAAAGATAATAACACTTCCTACTATTTTAAGTGCTATTTTTCAGTCTGAATAAAGAAATGAAAATAAAGTGCTCATCACATGATTGACATAAATACTTCGCCATTATTAAATACTATTATATATTGTTTCTACTCACTCCACATCATGTCCCTCAAAGAGCTTATCCACGTCTGAGATGTCAATTAGAAACTGAATGGGAAAAAAACACGAATTGTGGACTAATCAGATTAGGATCCCCAATTCTATATCTTCAAATGATAGTATTATATTTTGCATAGCAAATACCTTCCTGGGCACCCTTTTTGTCATACTTCAAATGATGTACAAGTGAAAAAATATTTCAGTTGCTCTCTAGTTTTAAATATCTAATCTGATTCTGAAATATGCATTTTCAGCTGTAACCGTTTATCTTATTTCTCACCTGGCATTTCCTAATATTTGAATGCCCCACAATTTCCTCAATATCGCCAAAAGTTGAGTTCATTTGCCTCCAATGCTCAAGGTGACTTTTATTCCCAAATTCGTCATTTCTATCACTAACGTGCATGTTCTGCAATCATGAGATTAAAAATATTTCTCATGTTTGCTCTTTTTCCTTTTCATAACCCATATTTTCATAAAAATAATAGATTCATTATTTTTTTAAATTATTTGATTTGACCCTTTTTTTCACTTTTACCTTAAGACAAGTCTAGATTCTAGTCACTTTATGGTTGGATTATTGCAATTAATTATCACTAACTTTCCTGCTTCTAATTATATGCTACCTGCAGATTTACCTGGCACAGTGTTTATTTTTATTTTTCAGTCATATTGAGGTATAACTTACAGGAAGATCTACTATTTCTAGGTTTTCAGTTCTATACGCTTGACAAGTGTATATAATCATGTAAACACCACCACAGTCAAAATGTAGACTATTTCCATCATCCGCAAAAGTTTCTCTGAGCCCCTTTGAAGTCAATTCTTATCAAACCTTAGCTTCATCAGGCAGTCAAGGCTGTGCTTTTCAGCTTTACTGTTACATATATCTGTAATTCATTATTTTCATTACTGAATACTATTTCATTTTATGCATGTAACACAACGTACTTAACCAGTCCTGACAGGATATACTTGTGGGCTGTTTACAACTTTTGGTATAAATATGGCCACAAGGTATATTTGTGTACAAGTCTTTATGTAAAATTAAGTTTTAATTTCTCTTAAGTAAATACCTAGGAGTAGGATTGCTGGGATACATAGTGAATTTATATTTAACTTGATGTAACAGAAAAACTGCCAGTTTTTATCTGATGTGAGGTAAGAATTAATTTTCATCTTTTTGCACATGTGTGTTCAATTGTTTCAGCACCATTTCTTGAAAATCTTATTGTAGATAAAATTACATAGGAAAATCTCTACCTTCATTGCCTTAGGGTCTCATATGGGTTTGAGAATTAAATTTACTTGACATAGATTAATAGGAAGAAAACACAATACAAGTTTTACATGGCATAGGGGCCCTTAAAGAGAAAGAAAGACCTGAAGAATCAATTAGAGTCTGATACCTACATACAGAATTGGACAAAGAAGAGTTAGTTGTGAAGAAGCAACAAAATTATGTGGGAAGGTGTAAAAGACAACAGTTATCTTAGCAGAGTCTGTACAGAATTCTCTTGGTTTTGAACTCTCATCTTTTAGGATAAAGATGCTGCCTTTTCTTCTAGCATGGGAAGAGCATCTTTCACATAGGCGTTTCATCTTCTACTTTTAGGAAACAGCACAAAGGTCAGAGTAATCTTTTTGCACCTGCTGTTTTTCAAGTGTCTTTAACTAAATAGTCAATCCTAGGGTGGCATATTTTTAATTCTTTCATGATTACTTCTCCACTGAACTAACTCAGGAGCTTGTCAAAAATCAATTGATACACATGTGAGTCTATTTCTGGAGTCTCTTCTGCTCTATTGTTCTATATATCTACCTTATTCCCAGGGTCATACTATCATGACTACTCTTATTTTAAATATGTTTTAAAATCAGGTAGTGCATTTACCTCAATATTATTTCTTTCTTTTTAATGGTTTTTGCCTATTCTAAGTTTCTGGGTTTTCATATAAATGTGGATTTTAAAAATTTTTAGGATTTAAACTTTTTTAAATTTTTAATGAAATGTTTATTTGTATTATATATACACATATATAGATAAATTTTGTATAATACTTATATACACAGTCTATTAATTTTATATAAAACATATATATACAGTTTATTAAAAATTTAAATGCAATTTGTAATAAAATTAGATTTTACTCATTTGTAGTCACTGCTGAATTTTGCTCTTTATTCTCCAGTATAATATATATAGACACACACACGCAAAAATATACACACACACCCCTTTGTCTATCCATGACACCCAGTGCCAAAAGACTATTAGATACACACCTGAAGTCAAACTAAATTTGACTGCAGTCCCAAGAAGGGTACAAAATTGACCTGCAGCCTCAAGAAGAATGGATACCTTAGGAAACTGACTTATAGAAAAGGAGTCAATTTAGGCTATGTCTTAGGAGGGCATTTAAGAAGTAAGGGTTTTTAAGCAGTGAATGGTCTCCAGAAAGTGGGCAATTTGGGGATAATGGCCGGATTATTGCAATGAATTATCACTAACTTTAATAAAATGAATATACAGGTATTCATTTTATTTAAGACACAGGAGCATGACTAGAATTGTAATTGGTAAAGAAGCAGTGCTTACTAATTTTAGACAGTACAAAAAGGGGTTTGTGGAGTATATTTTCTGTTTGCATAGCTTAATTTTGTTCATCTTGGGTTAAGATAGGATTACAAAGTATTCTCATATTTGAATAATTTCACCGTGGACAATAAGGATCTTGTCTAATATTGTTGACACTCTACAAAGCTGTTCATGCTCAGTGGAGTACTGTATCCTGTGTCTACTGCCAGCTTTCATGGCCATTTTTAAACTTGTTATCTTGTCTTTCTTACTGTCTATGAATGTAATATGTTATTATTGTTACATGACCCGATTCTTCAAGAATTGAGATAAAATATAAATTGTATACTAGAATATTTTAAAGTAATTTGAATCTTTAACATAGGCTTCCTTAAAACTTTGTGATATTAAAGTTTGCAATGACATATTTTATAGCTCCTACTCCCCAAATTTCAGTCACATTAACTATTAAATACATCTCTTTTTTCATCAATTTTTCCATGACAGTCTATAACATTTTGTAAAGCTAAACGCCTTGCCTACTAAGATTCTTGAAAAATAGTATTTAATTATTTAGATAGGGAGAAAATAATAGTTGTATTTGTTGCAGCTAAACTGTTTTGATTTATGCTATATTTTATATTTTAGTCAGGAATTTATTTTTTAATTGAAACAAAATTAAAATAAGCTTAATAAAAATAAAAGTTATTTCTTAGTTAGATATCTTGAAATGATACTAAGACAATTCAAACTATTGATTTTAGATGGCAGCAGCTACTTCTCGAAGGGGTTCAAGAACTATCTCATTAACCCATGTCTTATTTATGCCTTACTCTGCTTGTCTTCCTTTTGTTGACAGGCTTTATCCAAATCATAAGGAAGATGGTCAACAACCCACGATTCATATTCTCATGGCATAGAGAACCCAGGAAATAGATAGCTTATTTCCTCCAGTATCTAGGCATTAGTTTTAGTGAAAGAACCTAATTGTCCTTAATTGACAAATCATATGCTCTCCCCACTCATTCCTCCAAAGTAACCACATCTTGTTATTTGTTAGACGTGTGAAATTCTTAACCCTGGGTATACAAAGCCAAGTGTGGGGTGACAATTACACAAGATCAGTCACATAAACGGTAAAATAAAATGATATTTTTATCTTAGAAGTAAATCATAGATAATGTAAAAGTGATTTATATTTCACCTATGAAGCCTCTTCTACAGTTATTCTTTTTAATTTTTTCAAAATAGTTTTGAATAATGTTAATTTTGATATTGGAATTATTCCATGCTGGTGAAGGAGAGTGAGCAGATAAATCCTAAAAATCCTTTAAGAATAAAACCTTTTTATTTTATAAAAAATCTTAAATGTTTAATGTCTCTTACATGGGCTCTAACCTTTCACTCCTCTCTTCACGTACTCATATGGACATAAACATTATTTTTCAAACAATGTAGCAGACACTCGTGATGCTCGCATGGGTCCACTTGATTTCATAAGAACTGTGGTAAACAATTTCAACTATTTTCCCAGTACTCAGTACATAAAACTTCCAATAAAGACATTTCTCTGTTTTACAGGTTGAAACTTTGCCAGAGATGAAAAAGGTCTTCAGTCTACCTACAAGCACGACCTCCAAGTATAGAAGTATTAATTTATCTGAGGAAACACTCAATAAATAGGGAATAAAGCCATTAGAAGAGCCAGCCTCCCAATCCTTTAGTATTACAATTGTTAATCACTTTTTCTTAATGAATTTTAAGCAAGTTTGAATTACAGTTGCCCACAGCTGAAGCCAACTAATTAAAATTTCTCCTCTTTAGCCTTCCCCTATGCAAAATTTCTCAAAGTCAGATATTTGAAAAATCTCAAATGATTCCACCAAACATAGTCATGAATATTTTTATTTAAAGGCAAATAATAAATTGCCTAAAAAGAAAGAGTGCAGACAAGCATTGCGGATCTGAGAGACATCCGGACACAGACACCTTTGGCACATGCATGAGGTTTGCTTCCAGATTTAGGCAAAATGATCTGTATGATAAATCTTGATTTCACAAGAGTGTAAGGGCCTAGTTCCTAGTGGAGTCTTTTTATGTCCCCTGGGCCTTTTAGTCAAGCCAG
The DNA here is from genome assembly GCF_006542625.1 of Nomascus leucogenys. Classification (NCBI taxonomy): domain Eukaryota; kingdom Metazoa; phylum Chordata; class Mammalia; order Primates; family Hylobatidae; genus Nomascus; species Nomascus leucogenys. The sequence continues at coordinate 36,909,130 of NC_044401.1, forward strand.
GTTGTCTAACCAGGCATGGTAGGTAAACACTATTTGTAAACAAATCATCCCTGGGAGTCACTAGGATGTCATTATAAATGTTACTGCCCTTACCATGGTAAGATAATAAAAACTATAGAAACTTAATCAAGTTGTAGCCTCAATAGTGGATGCTGTGATGGATATGGCACTTTAAGAAGAACTAATCAACATACTTTCTGTGCTGCTATTGATCTGGATCATATCTTCTTTTCCAAAAGGATCGCAATCAGTTTGATTTCACATAATCATGACGACAACACAATATCATCCCACAGTGATTTTTATGTAGTCATTTTTGTCACTATATATACTTCAAAGACTTGATTAACTTGATGTTCCTCAGAACTTTGTTTTGCACTATACTGTTGGCAGCATACTATTAGGCTCTATTATCAGGAAGTGGAAGAAACTCTGGAAGCACTAGAAGGAAAAATGTATGCTACAGATAGAAAAAAAATCTCCACAGGGTATCAGTGTTTTTAATTACAGCAAAATTTTCATGGAACTAATAATATGGTGGCAGGGAATGGTATATCATCTAATATTCAAAATTATTTATTGTACCCTGCATGATCTATTGCTAAGAAAGGGACCCAGTCATTATTGGGGCCCGTTTGTCAACATGTATTTCCCCTCTGCATACTCCTCTGATTCATGTATCAGGTGACTCCGAAGGCTCCCATATTTGGGTAGCGATCACAGCAAGTGAGGGTTCCACATAATATTCAGAATATATTGCAAAATTTCTGTCATTTGGCTCATATGACAGAGCAGATCCAATAGTGCTAGAGGTGTTCATCATTGATACGGAGGTAGAGTGGAGTCTATGGCAAGTCTCATTAAGAGATTTGCAGTGTACACACTTGGGTTTTGCAGTACACCAGCAAAAAATTCCTCATTGTTCAAAATGCAGCTCCTGTGGCTAGTGGAGCCTGAGCACCTGACTGTGGGAAATGAAGTGACTTCAGTCAGAGCTGCACCTAGTAAACTAGATATTATTGGGTTCATCCAAATCATGTTGGACAAATGCAGTTGCAATCACTAGAAATTTTTCCTGGACAGATCCTGGGGGTCAACATATGGGTTCCCAGATCTCCATGGAAATTTTGAAATTTTTATCTCAGCTTACACATATGGATTAATGGTGGTTCCTACTACAATATAATGGAAGAAGAAAATTATTGGCTTGGTTCACAGATGGGTCAGCCTAACATGTGTGTGCAAGTCCTACAGCTCCAGTCAGTAGTGGTCCTAAAAGGTAGTAGAGCCTTTATTAGGCAGAACTGAGAGATCTGCTAGATCGTCCATCAATATAGATGAATAAGTGACCTGGTATCACTATATACACCCTACTGGGCAATGAGAATCATTTTGTTAACTAGACAGAATCTGAGGAAGAGTTTAGAAATTCAGAAACAAAGTAGTCTAGAAAATAGGAATATGAAGCAATTTATAGAAAACAGGCACAAAATTGGTAGATATTTGTATTTCATGCCAATGGTCACTAAATATCATCCACCACAGAGGAAGCACTGGCCAACTGGATGCATCATTGAAGTAGAATGGTTTGTCTTATAAGGATTATCCAGCCTATGTTCTCTACCCGCCCAGTGCTTGCACAGTGAGTATGAATATGGTAGCCAAGGGGCAGAAATGCAGGCCATTGATGGTTTTAATAGCAAGGGATGCATCTGATTAAGACTGCTGGCAAGTGCCAATGCTAGGCATTCAACAGTCGGCTGCTGAGAAGAAAGTAACATCTTGATATTGCACCATCTGTTGAGAAACCCTGCCAGTCACTTGATATCAAGTCAACCGCATTGTTCCCTTTCATTCTGAATGCGGTAGCAGTTTTTCTTATGATTGGCACTCAATTCAGTTATCTATCACCATATCATTTTGGGCTTCTTATGCTAGTGAATAAGTAGGCAAAGAAAAAAGAATTGCTCTTTGACTACTTTGACAATGTAATTAATTCTGATTATTATTAGGAGATAGTGTTGCTGAAATAAAATGAGATTAAGGTGGAGTAAATATGGAAATTGAGCCACTCACTTGGACTTCTATTCTGGTAATAACTCTAAAGGAAGAATTATAAAAACAGGTACTTCGACATCCCAAACAAGAAGACGTGAATTATCTCAATAGTAGACCAATCTAAGCTAACTGAAGAGCTGGAAAAAGGGTGAGGGAACTCTAAGTTGGATGACAGAGAAGGCAGATGACACATACTATTTTGCCTTGGGAGCAGGTACAGCTATGAGGTCTATAGTTTACTTAACTAACATCCTTTAATCTATATATCCATCTGCCATCTATCTATCAATCAAGAACCACAAATTTGAAGAGTCATTGACACTGTAGATTAAATGTGAGGCACAAATGAATCTACGGATACAATGAATGGACTAAAGCATACATCTCCCTGTCAATATCACATTACATCACATATCTGAACCCAGCACAGCTGTGGTGAGCATGTCTATACTCCTTGCCAGCATCTCACTTAAAGAATGTACCATGACAGCCCTCTATCTGTTGCTTTGAGGCTTTCATTGAAACCATATGTATTAATTATCTATTGCTGTATAATAAATTACCCCATAACTTAGTGACTTACAGCAACAAACATTTATTTTTCTCTCCGTTTCTTTGAGTCGGAAATCTGAAACAGCTTAGCTGTGGCTTCAGACTCAGAAGTCCCTCCTAAGCCTACAGTCGAGGTACTCAGAGCTGTGGTTATCTCAAGGCTTGATTGGGAAATGATCCACTTCCAGTCTGGCTGTGAATGGGATTCAACTGTGGAATGGTAGGCTTCAGTTTTTCAATGGCTGTTAGCCAGAGGACTCGCTCAGGTGTTTGTTTGGGTCACAGTTTGTTTGTTTTGGTCGCGTTGGTCTCTCTATAAGGCAGCTCTCATCACAGTAGCTCACATTATTCCATCAGAGTGAGCAAATAAGAGATCAAGAGAAGTGAGTAAAATGGAAGGCAGAGTATATTTACAAACTAATCTTGGAAGTAATATCTAGTCACATTTTTGGCAGACAATTCATCAAAACTAAGTCACTAGGTTCCTCTCCTTGCATTGCCTATAAAATAACTATCGAATATTAATAACTTGAAAATACAGTATTAGGATAGGGTTAAGATAGTATTTGGAAATAATATTGTAGTACTCATGCACAAAGAAAAATCAGTACAAACTGTATATATACACGTTTACATAGAATTGAATGATCAGTCTCCACATCTCCTCAAAATTGCTTGGTAAGCAAAGCTAGGTTATAACATGAATAGGGAAGACTAGTAAGCTTTTAATGATGGAATTAACTTTGTCATTATTATATCTTAATTAACCTTCTGGTATACTTAATATTACTCAGACTTCAGTTATTTTACATAGTTTTTTAAACTATCACTTGATTGTGTTATCAAACAGAAATAATTCTAATACTTAATAAGTATATTACCTTTGATTTTTAAATCAGTTTTCAATTTGAGTCTTTGTGTCTGCAATAAATGTTGTTATTGCTTATTTTCAACCTTGTCAAAAACCATTATAAGTGTAACTTTTGAGGTTATACAACCTGATAAATAAATGTTGTAACAAACTTAGTGAAAATAAAATATAAGTTTTAATTGGTTTCCTATTTCAGCATGCATGCAAAATAGACATGGAACAATTTTATTATCTGAGCCAAAAATTGGGACATACAGTTCAATGTGTTGTCTCAAGAAAAGGAGAGGGAGAATATTATAATCAGTTCTGTACTGGAAAATCTGACACATGTTCTTGTCCTGTGTGTATATACAATTCTCTGAAAGATACTTTTAGAGCATTTTTCTTGAGTTATTTTCTCATATTTACTGTGTCATTTTCTTCCACTAAAATTGCAGTAAATTTTACTAAACTCAGTGCATTCCTAGGAATCAAAAAGACAAAGAATATAAATTTAAAAATCAATAGCTATCATGCTTCCAAGTTATAACCATGCAGAACTTGTCCTGTTTGACAAGTGCTTGAATTTTAAACTGATGAATTGGGTTGCAAGAACATGAGCTCATAAAAATCATCCTTTTCCTGTTTCTATCTCGCACTACCATATAATCAACATTTCATCTTTCTTTTTTTCTCTATTATTTCAGTGCTTTAGAGAAAAGAAGCAAAAGTGTTTATGTTAATTTCTTTTTTTCACTGTTCCAGCAGAGAAACTCAGGACATGACTTATAGAGCCAACAACTACCAAAAAAAAAAAAAAGAAAAGAAAAAGAAAGAGAGAGCAAGAGAGACTGGTGCAAATAGAAATTACATTTAGTTTTTAAGAAATATTGTAATTAGCAACATAGGGAGCATCTGGGGACACATTTTTTTCTCCTACTGCCATTGGTTTTTATCTCTCTGCTGCCATTTCCCTTCACTAGAGTCTCTCTGTTATTACTATTGTCTGAATTCTGTACATAATTTCTTTCACACTGTGTTCATATGACTATCATTTTTTTTTCTTTGAGACACAGTTTCATCCTTGTTGCACAGATTGGAATGCAGAGGTGCAATCTTGGCTCACTGCAACCTCTACCTCCCACGTTCAAGCGATTCTCCTGCTCAGTTTCCTGAGTAGCTGGTATAACAGGCGCCCACCACCACACCTGGCTAATTTTTGTATTTACAGTATAGCTGGGGTTTCACCATGTCGGCCAGGCTGGTCTTGAACCCCTGACCTCAGGTGATCCATGCACCTCGGCCTCCCAGACCACCAATAATTTTGATGTTTCAAACACTAAGTGGCTGTGCTTCATATTTTTGTGAGACAGAATCCACCTGTGGCCCTTCACTATTCGTATTCTTAAACTTCTCATTTCCCTTCCTCCTGAATCTCTGTAACTAAGGATTGCCCCCTTTTCTCTGAGGTTTTGAAAAGACTGACAATTGATAAAATGGCCTCAAGAGATTGTAAACTAAGCACATTAATTGCCAAGTGGTTAGAAGTTGCTAAATTTTGAGATTGTGGGGTTGATCAAGAAAGAGACAGGACTGCATGAAACAAAAACATACAACAAACTTTATTGGGTGGAGCTTGGATAGGGTTCTATGAGAAGGGAAGTCCCTACCAGAAAGAGACATTTCAGAGACAGCAGCAAAAGGCCACTGCTCAGAAGGGGAATGTGCAAGGGATCTGCCTGGAGAGGAGAGGAGCGGAAAGTAGAGGGGTCTTGATGTGCCTAGGTGACATAGCTCAGCATCCAGGTAGGGAGTACCTGGGTCAGACAGCCCCAAAGTGCAGCAGCAGTTTGGGCTTTTAAACAATATATTTATAGCCACAGGGTTTGTCTAACCTATGGTTGGCAAATACTGGGTGCAGTTTTATGGGGTATGCAACGTTTGTAGGCTATAAATGGCTAAAAATATGTTTATTCTGACTATTTTTAAAACAATTATATGTAGAAATTGGGTTTGGTGCTGGTGGTCTTTGGGTTAATATAATCTAAGCTGCCGTGAAGAGGCAAACAAGATGGGGCTCATTTTAGAGTAATACACAGGCATCGTCTCTGGTCCATTTATATAACAGGGTATTCCTGTTAAAATAAAATGTTCACCACAGAATTATTTAGGGGTGGAAGACACATATAGTATTTGACATATTTATTAATGCAAGAAGCAAAAAAGGAGGTAGAGGGTAAAAATGAATTCTGGGTGCTATGATTATGCAATGAGATTTTAGTAAACTTTATTGGAAGTGTTATGGACAATAAAGGATGAGGTAATTGCAATGGAAAATAGAAAATAAGGAGATTATTGATTAATTCAGGTTACAAAGCCAAGCTTCTCATGCTCTTATCTCTCCCTTAAAAATGTCTAGAAAGAGACACTATTTATGTAGCATATTATCTCACCTATCTACTCAGTTCCTAATTACATGTGATCTGTTTTTCATTATCTCAGGATTCATGGAACATCTATTGATCATCGATTACCACAACATTATAAAATTTAAAAAAAATCCTCAACTTCAGCAAAAGTACAGCTAAAGAGTACCATTAATTCACTTGGGCTGGGGCTGGGCATGACAAAGAATATGTATTGTTATTGGCCACCAAATAATAAATCTTGGGAGGAAGATAGGAAGTTTTTGAGGGAGAATTACCAGGGTGATAAGTTGACCTGTGTAATTCAGATTTAGTGCATGTCTTAATAATTTCTGTTGTCATGAACAAGATTGCTGTGTAACTAAGAAACTTTCTTTACAGGGGAGGAAAAGCTGAAAATACGTATTTATTGGCAGATGACACCAAATATGTCAATACAGGATGGTAAGATATAAGTTTTTTTCTAATTATATTGAATAAGATTTTATTAACATCATCCCATGGACATCGATTTCTTAAGAATAATATTTTCTATATATAAGCAGTTCATTGTGCTCTGTGGTGCATTAGATCCACACAGGATAATTACAATTTGGGCTATGAGAGGTTAAGAACAAAACCACACCTGTTTGGTAAATGATTATTCTAATTTTGAGATAGAAGCCCAGGCTTAGTATTGGGTCCTAGTAGAGACTGAATGCTTAAATATGTCGTACAAAATGGCCATAAACTTCAGCTGCTCTTTGTGAAATGGATGTTTTCTTACTCAGGAAGCCATAATGCATCCATGGCCAGTAACAAAATATATTCTGACTAAAGCTGGTTGATAAATCACAAATAAGTTGCATTAGCAGGTGAATTCTTAGTGAATGTATTCTTGCTGCACTGGCAATGAAACCCTCATCTATGGACACTTGGGAATTCATAATGTACAGGGAATGAACTAGAAAAAAGAATTCAAGACTAATGTACAGATTTTCAAAATAGTATACTTATGTGAGCTGAAACACCACTACTTCATGGTGACCCTGATGGACAATAGGTGATATGGTTTGGCTGTGTCCCCACCCAAATCTCAACTTGAACTGTAGTTGCCATAATCCCCATGTGTTGTGGGAAGGACCCGGTGTGAGGTAGTTGAATCATGGGGGTGGTTACCTCCATGCTGTTCTCTTGGTAGTGAAGGAGTTCTCACAAGATCTGATGGTTTTCTAAGAGGCTTTTTCTTCACTTTGCTCTGCACTTCTCCTTGCTGCTGCCATGTGAAGAAGGACATGTTTGCTTTCCCTTCTGCCATGATTGTAAGTTTCCAGAGGCTTCCTCAGCACACAGAACTATGAGTCAATTAAATCTCTTTTCTTTGTAAATTACCCAGTCTTGGATACGTCTTTATTAGTAGTGTGAGAACGGACTAATACAATGGGTAAAGAAAACTTTTCTGGAAAAAAACAGTAATTTTACATAGGATTCACTTTTCCTGGAAGGGAAGAAGGACAGTAATAGGAATCTATATCAATTAACAAGAAGGAGTTAGCTGTTTGTCTGCATTAAAAAGGAATTGAAAAAAAAAAAGAAGATTGGTGATGAAGTGATTAGGAAATAAGTGGATGGACCTTTTGTAATAGACTCAGATTTAGAAGATTTTTGTATATCATGAGAATGCTCTCTCTGCATCACATTTCAGTCAAGTGACAGGATGATCTACCCTTTTTCCCAGGCACCTTAGTTTTGCTCCATGAGCTTGTGAACCTACAGGTATAGCACTAGAATAACTAGCTCTGGATGTGGTCCACAGTATGGACTTCCCCTCAGGAAGGCTGATAGAATTGCTGCCACCACCGAAAGCCAAGAAACCATCAGCAAAGATATATGTCAGGTTCCTGATATGGCAAACTTTCTATAATATACCAGATATCTGTTAGCATGTTGATTACAGTGGACATTGATTACAAAAGGGTTGACATTCTTCAGAGAGCAACACCATTTGTAGATCACTGAATGCTGTAATCACTATCTTTGTATTCAACATAACCTTGGCTCTGATAAAATAATTTACTTTTCAGCCAAAGGAAGTAAAGCAATGGTCTAATACCCATATGTTTCATTATTGTTTCCATGTGCCACATCATCAGAAACAGCTGACATTACAGAATGATGGAATGGCCTGTTCTATTATTATTCTATTACAGTGTAGTGGAAATGGTATCTCTGTTACGATACCATCTGAAAGGCAATGACCTGCAAGATTGTGCAGTCTACCTATGGGATGCAGAACATGCTTTAAATTAGTGACGATGTACAGAATGTTCTTTCTCCCACAGACAGAATACACAGACTGGGAAATATTTCACCTGATGAGCCACTGACAAAATGTTTGCCTTCACCCCAGGACTACAGATGATCTAATGATTTGAGATCTATGTATCAAACAGAGACATGTTTCTACCAAGGAACACAGTAACGGTTTATTGTACTAGAGACTGAGATGAAGGCTTCTTGGACTCCACATATTACTGGATCAATAAGAAAGAAAGGGAGAATAATTTTAATTGCAAGAGAAAATAAGAATGATGCCACAAACAGGTACAAAGAAAAATACGTCTTAGACACTGAATCCTTTCTGTTACCTCCTACTGACCAGTCTGATTTATTATTAGAAATAATGAATTTCTAACTTATTATTAGAAATTAATAAAATACCAGAGTGGTAAAAAATTTAATGGAAGACATCACTGTAATAATTGCTACATATAAGACCTAGCAATGCATGCTAAAACTCATTGAGTCAATGTTTTAAAAACATTAAGATATTTGCATACTTTTAAAAGTTCTTCTTCTAAACATTGATTAATTTCAAAAAGAAAATTGGTAATTTCACAGTAAAGAAACCTGGCAGACACCACCTTATCCATATGATCAAAGTTAACATCTCTTCTATTGAGACATATCAATGACGTGTAACTTTCTGTGTGACCCACTAAGAAGAGCAGATTACTTACGTGGTATTTTTATGAAAATGCATAATCTCAATATGATCATGAGAAAATAATAGGCAAGATAAAATCAAGGAATGGTTGAAAATATCCATAATTTATATTATGCAGAGCTATGTTACTGTTATTTTCACTTTTATTTTTATTTTATTTTTATGAGTACATAGTAGGTGTATATTTTTATGAGGTACATGAGATATTTTGATACAGGTATATAATACATAATAATCATGTCAGAATAAATGGGGTGTTATCACTTTTTAAGTGTAAATGTGAGAAGGAATGCACATTTCAAAATTGAGGAACAAAAGATGTGTACTCTGATAGTTACTCTACTCAACACCAATTCTAGACACTTCTAATTTGCTTTATTCTACTATTGAGACTTTTCATAAAAGCAAGCAATACATTTATCACATTATCCTGAAGGTTGGCTGCAAATGTACCCTTCTGATATTTGGATGTAGAAGGGAGCAGCCAGAGATGACAGCTGGAAGTTCGAAACTTCTTGTAAGCATGATGATAGAAGAACCTATTCTCTCTGAGTTTCTCTGTGAATATCTACTTTCTAAAACCATGGCTGTGAAATAGTGTATGGTGATAGTACTGATGCTTTTCACTCTCACAACCGTGTTGTATTTTGGGCTATACTTTCTGACTGTGATGCCCTGGGGTGCATAGCCCCTGGTTGTGTAAATGCACCATTAGAAGGCTTTAGTAAGAACAATTAAGATCACTTGATAATCCCATAGATTAATGCAAAAGTTTAAATGCAGAGGACAATAATGCTAAAATGGTGAAGGGATCCAACTAAATCAGTATATAATGTGGAGCTTGTATTCCTGTACCTCAGAAAGAAAGTACTAAAAACATGAAGCTAAACAGCTGTTGTGCTGCTCTGAGTTTACCTAAAAATTCTGCAATTAGTTACATATGTGAAATATTTTGGAGCTATACTATTCTGTTACGCAATAAATATGTTGTCTGTCCTAGTTATTGACTATATTAAACTAATAGGATATATATACATATATCTCTATATATCCTATTTTATATAAATATATAAAATTGGAGAAAGAAAGATTTTATTTATTTATTTATCTATTTTTTGAGATGGAATTTCACTCTTGTTGCCCAGGCTGAAGTGCAATGGCGCGACCTTGGCTCACTGCAACCTCCGCCTCCTGCATTCAAGTGATTCTCCTGCCTCAGCCTCCCAAGTACTGGGATTACAGGCACCTGCCACCACACCCAACTATTTTTTTTTGTACTTTTAGTAGAGATGGGGTTTCACCATGTTGGCCAGGCTGATCTCGAACTCCTGACCTCGGGTGATCCACCTGCCTTGGCCTCCCAAAGGAGAGAGATTTGTTAAGGAGTTGGCTCACGAGATTGTTGGGGCTGGCAAGTCCTAAGTCTTCAGGGCGAGCCAGCAGGCTGGAAACTCAGGTAAGAGCTAAAGGTAAAGTCTTCAGTTGAAATTCTGCAGGGCAAGCCAGGAAGACTGGAATGTCATGGAGCATTTCTGTGTTGCAGTGCTGAACCTGAATTTCTTTCTCCTCAGGAAACTGATGTCTTTGAGGCCCATCCACATTATAGAAAGTAATCTGCTTTACTCAAAGTCTAGTAATTTAAATGTTAATCACATTTGAAAAACACCTTCACAGCAATATCCAGACTGGTATTTGATGAAACAACAAAGTACCACAGCCTTTCCAAGTTCGCACTTAAAAGTAAGCATCACAATTGTCCATTAGATGCTGAGTTTCACAGTATTGAGTACAAAATTTTGTACTAAATTATATTGGGATTCTAACTCTTTTCATTCTACTTCATAAGCTAAAATTGTTTAAGAGTAAATTATAGATTATCCTATATCTCCAACCAGAATGTGATAGTCCATCCTTGTGTTGTTACCAGAGGCTGGGTAATTTATGAAGAACAGAAGTTTAATTAACTCATGGTTCTGCAGGCTGTATAGAAAATGTGGTGCCAGTATCTGCTTCTGGTGAAGGCCTCAGGGAGCTTACAATCACGTGGAAGATATCACATGGCAGATATCATATGGCAAAAGGGAATAAGAGGGGATGTTCCACACTCTTTTAAACAATCAGATAGCTCATGAACTAACAGAGTGAGAACCCTCTCATTACAATAATGTTGGCTCCAAGACATTCATAAGGAATCCGCCCCCATGACCCAAACACCTTTGATATAGTTTGGCTATTTATTTGTCTCTGCTCAAATATCATGTTGAATTATAATTCCCAGTGCTGCAGGTGGGGCCTTGTGGGAGGTGTTTGGCTCCTGGGGCAGAACCCTCATGGCTTGATGCTATATTCATGATGGTGAGTTCTCACAAGATCTGGTCATTTAAAAAAATGTGTGGCACCTCTGCCCAAGCCCCCACCACCTTCTGTCTCACTGGCTCCTGTTTTTGCCATGTGATGTGCCTGAAACTCCTTTGCCTTCTGCCATGATTGGAAGCTTCCTGAAGCCTTCCCAGAAGCAAGAAGATACCACTATGCTTTGTACCACCTGCAGAACCACGAGCCAATTAAACCTCTTTTCTTATAAATTACCCAGTATTACTTTTTTTTTTTTTTTTTTTTCAGAGTCTCACTCTGTTGCTAGGCTGGAGTGCAGTGGTGCAGTCTCTGCTCACTGCAACATCCGCCTCCCGGGTTCAAGTGATTCTTCTGCCTCAGCCTCCAGAGTAGCTGGGACTACAGGCACACACCACCACACCTGGCTAATTTTTGTATTTTTAGTAGACAGGTGGTTTCACCATCTTGGCAAGGATGGTCTCTATATCTTGACCTCATTATCCACCTGCCTCAGCCTCCCAAAGTGCTGGGATTACAGATGTGAGCCACTGTGCCTGGCCAGTATTTCTTTATAGCAGTGCAAGAACAGACTAATCCAATCATGTTTCACCTTTAACACTGGGGGGCACATATCAACATGAAATTGGAGGGAGCATCCAAACCATATTATGGAGTCAGATCTGTATCCTACAACTTGACTAGACAAAATAGGACTTAGATTGTTGCATTTCATCCACTGATGAAGATAATATGTGAGCCTGTTGGAATATAAAATACAAATACTAGCACTCAAAACTTATCAGGTAAAACAATCAAAATGAAAATTCTCTCAATTTTACGCTGGGAAAGTCTTTCATTAGAGTTTACTGGCAGGCAGTAATCTACTTCTGTACTGAAAATGTTTTGGAATACTGTATTTTTTTATTGTGAGACCCTAGATGTTTCTTTCAGAAAAATAAACTCCAAGTCTGGCAAACATTGGAGAAAACTGACCATTAATACTTAAGTAAATTCATTATGGAACTAAAATATTATATGCCCAAATATGGAAAAAGACCAGGATTTTGTTTTGTTTTATTTTTTGTTTCTTTAAAACTCTGAAGTGATTTGAGTTCAAGCAATCAAAGCAAGTTATTTGTATGATCATAAATGCTAGGGTCTCCATCATTGTGCTTATATTCCACAGCACAAAAAGTCGTGACAGGAATGAATACAATGCTTTCTGATGAGGAGGTGAAACTGTGGCAAGCAGGTGGCAAGAGGACAAAAGTCAGTGGAGATGTGTTCTGCGGTGTGGTTAAAGTAGTCTCGGAATCTAGGCTAAAAACAGAATTAAATGAAAACAGGAGAATGTTGAAAACCTTGGAAGACATATAATTTAGTGAGGTTGAAATAACTGTACAGATGGAGGGTAGAATCATGGTATCAGTAATGTTAGGAGAGTATACTCACAAAGTGGAAAACTGGGAGTAGAGCAAATTTAGCTGACGCTGGGATGAGGTCACAGAGGGAGTAGCAGAAATTGAATGCCTGGACCTGAGAATAAACGCTTGTCCAACAAACCTGAAGCTCACCTTTAGCAGTGAGGAGCCAAACCTCGAGCTGGAAAAGGGACTATAGAGCCAAGTGAAGCTTAGCCAAGCCTACAATAGTAAGTCTTCACCTCCCCTGGAAATATAACAGGGGAGTTATAAATACTTATTACATGGAAATATGATGACAATATCTAGGTGACAAAAGAATAGCAAAGAGGGGTAATATATATGTGCAGTGGATTTGGGGCAGGGGAGGTAGGTGCAAGGAGATTCTACAGTAGTGTGGGAATGGGTAGGAAAACCTAGAGGAGGCTGGGAAAACGATGACCAAATACTATATATGGTAAATATTTGACAAATGGATGCCTGTGATAACATGGAAGACAAAAATTAAATATAATAAAATTGGGCCATTACAGTAAAAAATTCATGAGGTAATATATTAAAATTTTGAGCGGGTTGCTTTTAGCTGATAAGGAACTATAAGAAAAATGTTTCCAGAAAAAAATTTTCTGGAAAAAGTACTGGGGCAGGATAATAAACAAAATTTAGGGAAAATATAAAGATCTCAGATCTTGGGGATTAGAAAGTAAATTTATATTTTTTAAATTACCAATTAGATTAGTTTTCTAAGACTGCCATAACAAAGTACCATAAACTAGGTTAACTTAAAACAATAGAAACTTATTGTTTCACATTTTTTTTTTTTTTCGAGACGGAGTCTCGCTCTGTCAGCCAGGCTGGAGTGCAGTGTGCGATTGTGGCTTACTGCAGACTCCTGTGTGCTCCATGAACATGAAATGTAGTCTTCTTTACAAGAATATTTAGTTCAAATAAAGCTAATAAGCAAGTAAAAACTTCTACTTCCAAGAAAGAACAAAGTGATGCCAATTAAATCTATCCATCTAAAGTTACTGCTAGATTTACATATAGTAAACAAAACATTATTTTAGTGATAACTATGATATTTTAAAGATGAATCCCATTATTTTCTCTTATAAATGCAGTCTTTCATCTTATAAGCTTTAATTTTTAATATGGGAGACTTTGTTTTAAAAACATGAAAAATTGGCCTGGTGCAGTGGCTCAAGCCTATAATCCCAGAACTTTGAGAGGCCCAGACGGATGGATCACTTGAGGTCAGGAATTTGAGACCAGCCTGGCCAACATGGTGAAACCCCGTTTCTACTAAAAATACAAAAATTAGTCAGGCGTGGTGGCATGCACCTGTAATCCTAGCTGTTCAAGAGTCTGAGGCATGAGAATTGCTTGAACCTGGGAGACTGGGAGGCGGAGGCTGTAGTGAGCCGAGATCACCGCACTGCACTCTGGCCTGGGCAACAGAGCAAGACTGCATCTCAAAAAAAAAAAAAAAAAAAAAAAAAAAAAAAAAAAAAAAAGAATAAAAAGAAAAGAAAAATATAACATCAATATAAAAATGCATATTTTTAAATAAAGAAATTTGGTCAATAAAGAGGGATATCTTCGAGAAGCACTAAGTTGTTCATAAAATTATAAAACTTATGATCTCATTGTTATCTAGAGTAAAATGTTTTTGCATTTAATCCATACCTGACAAACTTGAATTGTCACTATATAAAGATCTTGTTAAATTGTATTACCATAAGCATTTAACTCTTTTGGATAAAAAACAATGTTAATTGGGGAGAAGGAGATTTACAGGTGAAATTTAAGGGTTTTTTTTAGCAGAAAATTTGAAACTTCATCAAAATAGCTTTTAAAAAATTAATTAACGAAGAAAAATTATACACATGTATGGGGTACGTGATGCCTTGATATATGTATACATTGCAGAATGGCTAAATCAACTACATAACATACACACTACTTTACACTTCACATATTATTTTTGTGGTGAGAACACTCAAAATCTACTCTTATAGCAATTTTCAATTATACAATATGTTGTTATTAACTATAGTCACTATGTTGACTATAGTCACAATAAATCTCTTGAACTTATTTCTCTTAACTGTAATTTGTACCCTTTCTTCGACATCGTCCCAGTCCAGGCCTGAGTTCTCCGGCCATAGTGACCACCATTCTACTCTCCGCTTCTGTGAGTTCTTGCCTTTTTGAGATTCCACATGTAAGTGAGATAAGTGCCTTTCTATGACTAGTTTATTTCATTTAGTGTTATATCTGTTCCTCAAAGTCTAGCCTTTCCTCATTGAAGGCGAACAATATGATGCCAAAAAGTGTGAGAATTCTGTGGAGCAAACAACTCTGGAAATTTAAAAAAATTTTAAAAATTACACATGGCCCTTTTCATTTCAATGACAAATTATGAATTGTAGTGTTTTGTTGTCAAAATTTATTATTTATGAAAACATATATTAATTATGGCTCTGATGACATCTACTAATAACACATCACATGTTGGTTGTAAAAAAAACCCATCACATGTTGGTTGTAGAAAAATCTTAAGTCCCTTATTCTAGGAATGATTCTATTGTCTCACTAGATTAAATAACAGAAAATAACTCAGTTATATTTAACAGTTTCTATGAGGTTGTTTTCTTAAAGGGTCTGGGTTTGGTTCCCAGAAAATGATTTTTGCAATGAATAAAAGTAAGAAGAAATCAAAGAAGCATCATAATCAAATAAATATAAAAAACTTTATTTTAAGATAGAATAAAGTTGGTTGGGTGCAGTGGCTTATGCCTGTAATCCCATCATTTGGGGAGGCCAAAGCAGACAGATTGCTTTGAGTTCAGGACTTTGAGACCAGCCTGGGCAACGTGGCGAAACCCCATCTCTACTAAAAATACTAAAATTAGCCAGGCATGGTGGCACACACCTGTCATCCCAGCTACTGAGGAGGCTGAGGCTTGAACTTGGGAGGCAGAGTTTGCAGTAAGCCAAGATCGCACACTGCACTCCAGCCTGGCTGACAAAGCAAGACTTTGTCTAAAAAAAAAAAAAAAAAGAAAGTAGATTGTTGGAACTTAGAAGATCTGGTCTCTAATTTGTTCTGGATCTATCATTCACTACCTTGGTAGCTTCAGAAAGTATTCATCTATAAAATAAATGATTGAAAATATAAAGTCCTTATGTCCTTATCATTTCATAATTACATATATTTTTATTGTTAATGTGAAAAAATCTAGATTCACAAAGGTACATCCGGAAATGTGGATTTGCAAAAACTAAAGTACTATTGATAATATGAAATTAAACCAGACATAGGCGTGGGCAAGGACTTCATGTCTAAAACACCAAAAGCAATGGCAACAAAAGCCAAAATTGACAAATGGGATCTAATTAAACTAAAGAGCTTCTGCACAGCAAAAGAAACTACCATCAGAGTGAACAGGCAACCTACAGAATGGGAGAAAATTTTTGCAACCTACTCATCTGACAAAGGGCTAATATCCAGAATCTAAAATGAACTCAAACATATTTACAAGAAAAAAACAAACAACCCCATCAAAAAGTGGGCAAAGGACATGAACAGACACTTCTCAAAAGAAGACATTTATGCAGCCAAAAAACACATGAAGAAATGCTCATCATCACTGGCCATCAGAGAAATGCAAATCAAAACCACAGTGAGATACCATCTCACACCAGTTAGAATGGCCATCATTAAAAAATCAGGAAACAACAGGTGCTGGAGAGGATGTGGAGAAATAGGAACACTTTTACACTGTTGGTGGGACTGTAAACTAGTTCAACCATTGTGGAAGTCAGTGTGGCGATTCCTCAGGGATCTAGAACTAGAAATACCATTTGACCCAGCCATCCCATTACTGGGTATATACCCAAAGGACTATAAATCATGCTGCTATAAAGACACATGCACACGTATGTTTATTGCGGCACTATTCACAATAGCAAAGAGTTGGAACCAACCCAAATGTCCAACAACGATAGACTGGATTAAGAAAATGTGGCACATATACACCATGGAATACTATGCAGCCATAAAAAAGGATGAGTTCATATCCTTTGTAGGGACATGGATGAAACTGGAAACCATCATTCTCAGTAAACTAACACAAGGACAAAAAACCAAACACCACATGTTCTCACTCATAGGTGGGAATTGAACAATGAGAACTCATGGACACAGGAAGGGGAACATCACACTCCGGGGACTGTTGTGGGGTTGGGGGAGGGGGGAGGGACAGCATTAGGAGATATACCTAATGCTAAATGACGAGTTAATGGGTGCAGGAAATCAACATGGCACATGGATACATATGTAACAAACCTGCACATTGTGCACATGTACCCTAAAACCTAAAGTATAATAAAAAAAAGGAAAAAAAAAAGAAATTAAACCAGAAAACTTAATTAAAATTTATTTATTAAAGGAATATTTCAAAAAGGGCACCTTTGTGTATTCTTTTCTGATAACTGCTCTTTGTTATCGTTCAAACATGATGGTAATCTGAAGGAAAAATGTAGAAAGATTTTTTTTTCTTTTTCTTAGGTCTGCATTCAGGCAATGTCAAAGACACTCACTTTTGTCTTCAGTGTCATGTTCAAACTGCATGAAGCAAAGTTCTCTAAAGCTACTTAATTTGATTTTTTAAAAACACAATAGGTTTAATATAATAGCTGCTCAATGGGACTGAGTAGTCAACCAGGGATTCTTGATATTCTTGATAGATGTGTTTGTATGTGCTTGTAAGCTCCTGGGCAGAGAAAGAAGACATCACAGGAATAGGAGTTATGAAAGATTAAAATTATAATAGTAATGCACAACACAATTGTTATGAAATAGATTCAAACAATAAAGGAATCTGTGGTCTACATCCACTTGCTTCCCCAAAGGGAATTTTGTTCTTATAAGATGACATGCACACCACCACATCCTGTTTTACACAGATAAACATTTTATACAGGTACACACAGAACATACAGGTACTTATACACATTTTTACATTTATGAGATCATTAAATACACATGGTTGTTAACACATGCTTTAAAACTTTTATTTTGAAATTTTGTGTAACATTCTGCTTTGCTGTTTACAATAGTTCCATGCTATTCTATATCATGACATATTATTTGAAGCCTCTCATTGATTTATATTTATATTGTTTCTAAATGTTTATAGAAGCAAAAAAAAAGTTTTTAAAAACCTGCATGTTTGTTTAACAAGAAGGTACTTTTATAGGAAGGGTTTCTCAGTATTGTAATTACTGTGCATGAACATTTTGAGTTTTAAGGTCAGCTGGTTAATGATGAATTTCCTTGTAGAAATGATTTAAATTTCCTGGTTCACCAGCATTTGATCAAATTCCTAGTTTCTCTATATTTTAAAACTTTTGCAAAAGAGTGAGCAAAACAGAATTCTTATTGTTCATATTTGCTTTTTCAAGTAACCTTGAACATTATATAAATAATGTTAATAAATATAATAACTACGAATTAAAGATATTTGTTATTATATCCATGTAATTTATAAATCTACATCTAATTTGCCTGGATATAATCATAGCCTTTTTTTTCTTTTGGATTATGCATTCTGGATACCAGTCTTCTGTTGGTTAGGTGCAAAATTTTCTCCAAATCTTTCAGATGTATTTCATTTTATTAATACTATTCATACTTATATAAAAATGTTAATATCTAATATGTCTTATTTGCATAAAGAACACACTAAATAGAAAATAATTAAATTACTTAATACACCTGATATAACTTCTTTAAAATCTTTTTTTGTAAAAAAATTCCCTCTCCTATATATCTTCATAAGAGTAAACAATGTGCTTACATCTTGAAGTTATAGATTGACTTTATTGTACGAGGTGAGAAACCATAGCTCACATACATGATTTTCATTTCATTTCTTTCCCAAAGTTAAATCGTTATATCAATGTTTATGTTTTTGTTTACTATAAATACTTAAACCTTTATTTTGTTCTTCAGTATTTTGATTCTATCTATGTATGGTGATGGTATTAGTATTCTTATTTGCTTAAACTTTTATGGCTCTCCCACTGATAACCACCCCTCAGTGATGTCTTTATGTTGACATTCTCAAGATTTTACTATTTTCAGTATGTTCTGGAATCATTATTGAGATTCCTGAGCTTTGTTTATCAGTTGATTCCAAAGGTGAAAAAAAAACAAATTTATTATATTTATTATTAAATCCACATAATATTTGTTTCTCTTGGGCCAACTAGTTAATCATAAATTGACTTTTGTTATTCAAAGGCAAAGGTAATAGCATCAGGGTCAAAACATTTTCTTAATCCTTGCATCAATCGCTTAATGCCATGTTATATTTTAGTTTACTTTTAGTTTTAGTTCACTTTAGTTTAATTTAAATCTCTAATAATTAAAAAAATATTTTCCTCAATTCTACTTTTTTCAGCAGTCATCTACCTTCTATATTGAGAATTTCCATTCTCGATACCAATCTGCATCCACAGAATCTTGGTATGCTTCAGAACTATCAAGCAGTGACTTCCCTTCACCACCTCCTAGTTTTCTCCAAGTATTTCTTTCATGTTTTTCATTTTTTTAAGTACATGATGTCATATCTTTCATATAAATTATAAACAAAAAACCTTTCAGCCTTGTATGTCTGCAAATGTTTTCTTGTTTCCTGACACTCATTTTGCAATTTGAATGAATACATTTCTGGAGTGAAAATTATTTTTTCTCATCCCTTTGAAGGCCTTTGTTGTTGTACTCAGTATTACTGAAATGAAGTCTAGTGAAAGTGCAACTACTGAAACTTTCAAATGAATTGATTTATTTTTGTTCCTCCTTCATAAAAATTTAGAATCCACTTGTCTTTGGAATGCTATATTTCCCAAGGACGAGTCTAATGTAGTTAATTTATTCTGCTTATTATTGGATGAGTAATTTACATTTGAAATCCTATGTATTACTCTAGCGAACTGAATTTTTTTTCTCAGAATTTCTCCAATAAATTTTTTCCTCTTCATTCTCACATATCTTGCTTTCTGGAACTAATTTTACATTCCTGTAACTATAGCTGGGATTTCTCATAACGATTAGCATTTATTTTATAATTTTTATCTATTTCTACTTTTGTGCTAAATTTTGTGAATATTCACAGACATTATCTCTATGGCAAAAAAAAAATAAAAAAAAAATCTCTCTTTTCATTTAGTCTGTTTTGCTAACCAACCCATCTATGAAGGATTTTATTGTTGTAATTAAACTTTCTTCCACTAAATACACTAATTATGGTAGTATAACTAATGTTTATTGTAATGTAACTTGCTTGTTACTACAATTAGTAATAAAAAGGTACCATACATTTATGATTTATCACAAAAAAGTTGTGGTTTATCACAAAACAATTGTCCACTGAAAATCAGTTGAGAGTTCTGCATTTCAGAAAGACAGTGGCTTTTTCCATTACATGGCTCAGTCATTCTTTAGATCCTAGAGACTTTCAATGGGTCCTCTGCATGTGTCTGACAACGACAAAGAAAGGGGTATATGGAGGCCCTCAAAACAGGTTGGAGTCACAGGAGCACGGGAGAAGAAATACAATTTCTGATTAGGAGAAGTCTTTTTTTAGATTTCTTTTAACTTTTATTCTAGATACAGGGGCACATGTACAGGTTTGTTATATAGGTAAACTCATGTCATGGGGTTTTGCTGTATAGATTATTTTGTCGCACAGGTACTAAGCATAGTACCAAATGGGTACCATGGCACCAATATTTTTCTGACCCTTGCCCTCTTCCAACCCTCCACCCTCTAGTAGGCCCTAGTATCTGTTGTTCTGCTTTTTGTATTCATGTGATGTTATCATTTAGCTCCTACTTATAAGTGAGAATATGTGGTATTTGGTTTTCTGTTCCTGCATTAGTTTGCTAAGGATAATGATATCCAGGTCCATCCTTGTTGCTAGAAAGGACATGATCTCACTATTTTAATGGCTGCATACTATTCCATGGTGTATATGTACCATATTTTTTTATCCAATCTACCACTGACGGGCATTTAGATTGGTTCCATATCTTGGCTATTGTGAAAAGTGCTGCATTGAGCATACATGCGTATGTATCTTTATGACAGAATGATTTATATTTCTTTGGGTGTATACCCAATAATGGGATCGTTGGGCAAATGGTAATTTTGTTTTTAGTTCTTTGAGGGATTGCCACACTGCTTTCCACAATGGCTGAACTAATTTATTAAATATACTCTCACCAATAGTCTATAAATTTTCACTTTTCTCTGCAACCTCACCACTCTGTTATTTTTTAATTTTATAATAATAGCTGTTCTAACTAGTGCCAGATTCTCACTGTGGTTTTGATTTGCATCATTTCTGACATTGAGGATTTTTTCATATACTTCTTGGCCACATGTATACCTTCTTCTGAAAAGTGTCTGTTCATTTCTTTTGCCCACTTTTTGATGGGGTTGCTTGTTTTTGCTTGTAAATTTACTTAAGTTCCTGATAGATTTTGGATATTAGGCCTTTGTTGAATGCATAGTTTGCAAATATTTTTCCCATTCTGTAGATTGTCTGTTTACTCTGTTGGCAGTATCTTTCGCTGTGCAGAAGCTCTTTAGTTTAATTAGGTCTCACATGTCAATCTTTGCTTTTGTTGAAATTGCTTTTGGTGTCTTCATCATGAAATCTTTGCCAATTTCTATGTCCAAAATGGTATTTCCTAGGTTATCTTCCAGGGTTTTAATAGTTTTAGGTTTCATATTTAAGTGTTTAACCCATATTGAGTTGATTTTGTATATGGTGTAAGGAAGTTCAGTCTCTATCTTCTGCATATGGCTAGTGAGTTATACCAGAACTATTTATTGAATAGTGAGTCCATTCTTATTTTTGTCAGTTTTGTTGAAGATCAGATGGCTATAGATGTGCAGCATTATTACTGGGCTCTCTTTTCTGTTTCATTGCTCTATGTGTCTGTTTTTCTATCGGTACACGCTGTTTCGGTTACTCTAGCCATATAGTAGTTTGAAGTCAGGTAATACAATACCTCCAGCTTTGTTCTTTTTGCTTAGTATTGCCTTGTCTATTTGGTCTCATTTTTAGTTTCATGTGAATTTTAAAATACTTTTTTTCTAGTTATTTGAAGAATGTTATTGGTAGTTTGATAGGAATAGCATTTAATCTATAAACTGATTTGGGTAGTATTGTCACAGGATGCTTGGGGTGTTGCCTTTCCAGCCAGAAACCTCTGTGGCCCATGGTGCCTTTGCTTGAGTTTTGCTCAGGCCTGCTGGACTCATTCTGTACACTTGACCTGGTAGATTGTGCTTGGCTCGCACTGCTGAACTACATTCCATGCCTGCCAAGGGTAAGCCAGGAGCAGAGCAGTGAGGGGTGTGTGAGCAAGCAAGAATTGGGTCCAGCCACTGCACACAGCCTTGCATGCTGGCTGCAGCGGGGCAGGCAACTCCAGGCACCAGCATGGGTACTGGTGCCCTCTGAGCCTGTAGCTGAAACAGGTGCACTGCAAGCAGCTTCCACAGAGGCCACCAGGGAATGCGGTGGAACACCTGGAAGCTTGAAGATGCCAGAAACTACAGAGCTCCAAAGAGGGTGTCACAGATGTGTCTCCTAGATCTGGGCCACAGCTCCTTTCTCCTCTCTTCTCTCTTTCTTGTCACTCACAATGTGGTGAGCAAGAGGCATTTCAGCTCTGGTTGTGTTACAGATCTTTCAGTGGTGCCATTTTGCAGGTCCCAAGTTCTTGTCCTGTGCCCAGGTAGAATGAGGCATGCAGACAAGTAGAGAGTGAGAAAAGTGAAGAGGTGCTTTATTGAGTGACAGAACAGCTTAGAGGAGATTCACTCTGCAGGCACGTCATGTGCATGAGTGTGCAGATCTCAGCAGAGAGGAGACCACAGTGGGTATCTCCTCCCCAGAGGCAGGTCATCACATCGTCTGCTCAGCTCTCAGCAGAAAGGAGACCCAGTGTGGGTAGCTCCTCTGTGGGGAAGTCCTGTCATCTGCCTGAGTCTGGCTGAGTCCAGTGGTTTTTATGGGCTTCAAAGGGGAGGAAGTGCCTGCTGATTGATCCATGGACAGCCATGGGTGGGCCCAGAGAAAGCATCGTAAGTTCTCACTCACGTCTGCAGAACTGGCAGCCTGGCCCCCAGGACTCAAGCTTGAAAGAAACAACCTAATGTGAATCTTAAAGAACTAAAAAAGCAAGAGCAAACCAAACACACAGTCAAAGATAATAAATAATAGAAGTCCGACAATAAATAAATAAAATTGAAATGAAGAAAACACACAAAATGAGCAATGAAAGGGACAGCTGGTTTTTTGAAAAGACAAACAAAATCTATGAACTTTTAGCCAGACCTATTTTTTAATATAGAGAGAAGACCCAAATAAATAAAATCAGAAAGGAAAAGGGAAACATTACAATCAATAGCATAGAAATCCAAAGGATCATTAGTGACTACTATAAGCAATTATATATCAATAAAGTAGAAACTCTGGAAGAAATGGATACATTCCTAGACATATGAAACCCACCAAGATTGAAGCGTGAAGAAATCCCAAATCAGAATAGAACAATACCAATTAATGAAATTGAAGTTCTAATAAAAAGTCTCCCAGCAAAGAAAAGCCCAGGACCTGATGGCTTCACTGCTCAATTCTATGCAACATTTAAACAAGCACTAATACCAGTCCTACTCAAAGTATTCCAATAAATAAAGGAAGAGGGAATACTTCCAAACTCATTCTATGAGGCCACTATTACTCTGATACCAGACAAAGACACATCAGAAAAGTTAAACTGCAGGCTAACATCCCTGATGAACATTGATGCAAAAATGCTCAACAAAATACTTACAGATCAAATTCAACAACACATTAAAGAGATCATTCATCATGACTAAGTTGAATTTATCCCATGGATGGAAGGATACACAATATATGCAAACCATTCAACATATGAAAATCAATCAATATGATGGTAGATCTTATTGTTACCTGGAAATTATTGAATTGGACCAAAGGGAGTTTGATGTTCTTTAAAAAATATTTCTATCATGCTGTAGTAAGGAGACAAAATACCCTTTTCCCCTCTAGAGAATCAGATTATTTCTTTTTTGAATGATGATAAGAAAACCTAGGCAAATTCTCACTATATAGCTCTGTTCATAATATTCATTTAAGGCAACAAAAGTTCTTACCATTAGAAGAAAAGTCTACTGTTGCAACTTACAATGATTTAAATTATATCTAGTTTTATTTGGTTCATGAAATGGTATCTTTCTGAAGTTATTTTAGGATAGAACTTAGGAAACATGGTGATTTGGGGTAAATATTTTAGTTTCACAAGTTATGGTTAACATATTATGTCCTTATGTACATTTCCTAAAAAATTTTCTAGAAATGAGTAATGGTAAATTTTTTTCACTGTTATATTCATTTACAAAAGTATCGTTTTCTGTTCTTATTCATGAAGTGGACAGCATTTCTCTTTGTGGCCCTGTTGCCTTTTTTTTAAGAAAACGCAGATATTGCCCACTTCTGGTGATTTTCCTTGCCTCAGACATGCACTTGTGGTTTATGTCACTCATTTGGCCCTAGTTCATATCATTAGTTATTTTTTGAAGTTTGATTTCATTGAATCAACAAGGTATTTTAAACTATTTGATGTCAGGGCTTATGCTGACAATGAATTCAGAAATGGGAGAATGTCATGGATAAGAATAATAAAGAACGATTTGATAGATAAATCTGTATTTAAACTGGATCTTGGGAGATTCATCTAGGTAGAGAGGAGGAAAGATGTTTACATGCATGTTGGCACTAATGCAATAAATGCACATAAATAGTGATAGGTTCTAGGGATGTCACTGCTTTTTAAACAGTGTATGAGCAGATGTGGGTTTAAACTAAACTGATGTTATTGATCATTTTAGTTTAAACCTAATAAAAATATTTAAGGTTTAAGTTAGAGGCAGAATCTGTAAAAGAAATTCTTAAATGTGGAGAGATTTGAGCCAATCCACATCTATGTTATAGTGAAACTCTAAGAGTCTACATTCCAGGATTTTGCCAACTCGGAAGAGCAGAGGTATTGCCAAAATGAAGCACAGATTAAGTGAATCAAATGTAAAGGAGACTGATGAATAAAAATCTCTGCTTATTAATCTAATGATAAGTCATTAGACCTAAGCAATGTAGCATTATCCTGGTGGATTTCAGTATGTCTACCCAGGAAAACAATTGATAACTTTATATTAGTTTCAATAGTAATTGTGACTTATACCATGTACTTCTTCACTTTAAATTGGAAAATAGAAATTCAATTTTGGATCAGTTTTAATGCACAAACATAACAGATCCTAGGATGTTTAAATACATTTAAAATATCTTGCACATGAGGGAGGGAGATTGGGAACATGAGAATCATAGTAGTTCTCACCAAGGTATGTTTCCCTAGGGAAAATTATTGAATTCCTGCCTTTTTAACTTTAAAATTGGCTGAGCATTATAGACTGGATTAAGAAAATGTGGCACATATACACCATGGAATACTATGCAGCCATAAAAAATGATGAGTTCATGTCCTTTGTAGGGACATGGATGAAACTAGAAACCATCATTCTCAGCAAATTATCACAAGGACAAAAAACCAAACACTGCATGTTCTCACTCATAGGTGGGAATTGAACAATGAGAACACATGGACATAGGAAGGGGAACATCACACACTGGGGCCTGTTGTGGGGTGGGGGAGGGGGGAGGGATAGCATTAGGAGATATACCTAATGCTAAATGATGAGTTAATGGGTGCAGCACACCAACATGGCACATGTGTACATATGTAACAAACCTGTACATTGTGCACAGGTACCCTAAAACTTAAAGTATAATAATAATAAAATTTTAAAAAAAGTAAGGTTATTATTTTTTGAAAGATGGCCTCATACTATGAAACAGAGTTTAGACCAAGAAATACTGTAAGCCCTTTAATTTATGTGTTACTAAAGCACACACATAGTAATGAGTTTGTCGTCATTGAAAGTTACCAGTGCTCAGAAGTGGAAAATATGAAAATGCATTGCTGAGGATTTTACTGGTAAAGAAAGGCACTTAGGCAGCATGCACTTCAAAAGTGTTCTTACCTAAGTGTGTCATTTCTGGTTGAATTTTTGAATTAAAAGTTCAGAATTTTTCATATTTTTTTCTATCATCTATTGAAATATTGAGAAATTTGTTTTAGAAGATTGATTATATAAAGGTTACTTATGGAAAAACTTTTGGACTACCCCTCTCTAGAAATAGGATGATATATGTGTATGTGCATGTGTGTGTGCATGTGCATGCACAAATGTGTGTGCACTTTCTGAATATTCTTAAGGGATGTTTATCATTCCAATATATAGATTAGACCTTTTTTTTTTTGAGACCGAGTCTCGCTCTATTGCCCAGGCTGGAGTGCTGTGACACGATCTCGGCTCACTGCAACCTCCAACTCCCGGGTTCAAGCAATTCTCTGCCTCATCCTCCCTAGTAGCTGGGGTTACAGGTGCTCACCACCATGCCTGGCTAGTTTTTGTATTTTTAGTAGAAATGGGGTTGCACCACGTTGGCCAGATTGGTCTTGAACTCCTGACCTCGTGATCCACCCGCCTTGGCCTCCCAAAGCTTAAATTTTTAAAGCATATCACTCTAACCACATGCAGTGGCTGTATTCTAGGTATTAGCTAGGGCATATAATTTTGATCTTAAATTCCATTCAGTACCTTCTACATTCAGCTAGAAAGGAACAGTTTCTGGTGTTAATCATATCAGAACTCTGCTTCATGGGGACCTTGCAGAAATATCAGCTAAGAAAAAGACCCTTTCCTAGTAGAGGATTAGGAGATTTTATTGACCATTGCTTTCCAAAAGCATTTTACAAGACAAACACCAAAGTGCCTTAACCTTTCCTGAAAACATACAGTTTAATGAATACATATGGTGTGAAAGACAACACTACTTCCAGCACCACTCCAAAACATTGCTTCATCATCTTCAGTTTTAATCTCTTTCACAATTTTATAGCTACCCAAATTGGTAGGATTAGATAGCATAATAGATGTGCTGTGTGCAAGGAAGGGAGGAGTGTATGTGTATTAGTTTGTTTTCATACTGCTACAAATAACTGCTCGATGCTAGGTAATTTATAAAGGACAGAGGTTTAGTTGACTCACAGTTCAGCATGGCAGGGGAGGCCTCAGGAAACTTACAATCATGGTGGAAGGGGAAGGGGATGGGGAAGCAAGGCACCTTCTTCACAAGACAGCAGGAAGGAGAATGAATGCAAAAGGAACTACCATACATATAAAACCATCAGATCCTGTGAGAACTCACTCACTATCTTGAGAACAGCATGAAGAAACCACCCAAATGTTTCAATTACCTCCACTTGGTCTCTTCCTTGACATGGGCAGATTACGGGGATTGCAATTCAAGATGAGATTTTAGGGAGAGGAACACAGCCAAACGATATCAGTA
Source organism: Nomascus leucogenys (assembly GCF_006542625.1). Taxonomy (NCBI): domain Eukaryota; kingdom Metazoa; phylum Chordata; class Mammalia; order Primates; family Hylobatidae; genus Nomascus; species Nomascus leucogenys. The sequence continues at coordinate 36,936,339 of NC_044401.1, forward strand.
TGCATTGGTAAAAATCATCTTCTTAGGAAAGAACATCACCACTAATTTTCAATTGTCTGCCCTTCTCTGTCTTTTCACATGGATCCATCGACTTACTGTTTTTGCAGACCTTATTTCATCTACAAGAAATTTTTAAAGATTAGGGCAAGAAAGATACAGGCGATTAGCACAGACGCTTTACTTCATTAAATTGGAAGAAAACTGAATAGAAATCTACACGAAAATACCTAAGCGATCATACTTCTATTCTTTATTAAGGCAATTATTAGCTAATAAAGAAAAGAGTTAAGTCTGCTTGACATTCTTATAATTAACATTAGGCGTTTAATATTATATGCAAATATTTAGTTTATAAAAAGCCTACACATATGTAAACTGAGTTTACCAATGTATATCTATTCTATGTGCAAAAACAGTTTTTATTTATACTAGTTATCCGAGGCATTTATACCTAGAGTGGAATATTCTATGTATCTATAACAATAAAACTGTTTTTTACTTGTTTGTATTTTAAACTGTTGCCAATTCCTATTGTCTCATTGTACCATATTTTAAAATTTAAATGATATGTTAACATACAATATCAATATTAATACATACATAGGTATGCATATATACAATGCTATCTATCTGTGCAACACATATACTCTATAGTACCCAAAAGCTTTCCATAATATAAAAAGGTTTACATATTGCATGTGATTAAAATGTCTCCTAAATGTCTTTTAATGTATAGGTACCCCAACCCTCTTTGATTTTTGTATAATTCATCTTTGAAAGAAATAGATTGTATATGTGCTAGAAGAGTTTCATGTTTTGATTATTGCTTATTGCTTTCTTCTTGTGAAACATGACTTCCTAATGTATCTTTTGCAATCTGTTAGCTAGATCTAGAAGCTAAATGATATGAAAGTTCCATGTTTTGCTAAAAACCCTTCACTGATGCTACCATGTTTTTTAACAAGAGATTATTAATATACAGTTGATTTTCTCCTAATAATGTTAGTTAATGTATTATGAAACATTGGAATTATTGCTAGACACACGTTCTAGAGGTTTGCGAAAATGGTGATATTCTTTTTTATGTGTATCTTTTGTTCTTTTAACTTTTCTAAGTGAAGAAGAATGTTTTGTTAATCTCAACCTCCTTATTAAGGTATTATTTAAATTTAGTAAAAGTCAAGATGGCAGAATAGAAATTTTTAGCACTCATTGCCCTGAAGAAACAACCACTTGAACAACTTCCCATGCAGGAATGTATCTTCACAAAAGTTATGAAAATCAGGTGAGAGATTACAGCACCTCGGAGTAAAACCAAAATAAGAAAAATAAAGAAAGTAGGAAGGCCAGTTTTACATTACCCAGTCACTCCGTCCCTAATCCCAGGCAGCACAGCATGAAGAGAGATACCTTCCTCTTTAAAAAAGAGAGGGAAATGAGCATGAGACTTTGCCTCAGATCTCAAAACCAGGCCTACTCCAGTAAAACCCAGTGCTGGGAAGGCTTCCATGGCCCCAGGTCCAGACTAGTAATGCAAACTGAGTCTGTTAGCTCAGAATACTCAGATATTGTAATGGGATTGTGTAAATCACTTATAAACTTAATATTAAGATAAAAAGACAAAACTATTAAAATAATAATAGCTACAATAAAAAAGACAAAACTATTAAAATAATAATAGCTACAATAATTTACTGAGGGATACATAAAATGTTTGTAGATGGGGGTGGAGTAAAAGTAGTTTTCTATGCAATCAAAATTAAGCTGTTATTAATTTAAAATAGCCTGTTATAACTATAAAATGTTTTATGTAAGTCTCATGGCAACCACAAAACTAAAATATATTATAGCTACACAAAAGACAAATAAGAGTTAATCAAAGTGTAACACCAGAGAAAATCACTCAATCACAAATGAAGACAGAAAGAGAGAAAGGAACAAAGAACCTACCAAACAATCAAAACACAATTAAGAAAATGGCAGCAGTTAAGTCCTTACCTATCAATAATTACCTTGAATGTAAATAAATTAAGTTTCCAAAGAAGACATAGTGTAGCTGAACAGTACAAAAAAAGAAAAAAAGATCCAATAAGAAGCTGACTGCAAGAGTCTTACCCATAAGGACACACATATAGTCTGAAAGATTCTCACCACAAAAATGATAAATATGTGAGGCAGTGCATACTTTAATTAGCTGAAAGTAATATATTATTATATATAATATACATTTTATTGTATTATAAATATAATTTATATGTATATTATATAGATAGATGATCTTCTGTCTACTGTTGCAGTCAACCTCTTGCATAATTGTTCTGGCTAGGAATTGCAGTACTATGTTGGCTGCGTGAGGTTGCATGACATGAGAAAAAAAAAAGACATCTAAATAGGAAAGCAATTAAAATTTTTTTTGCAGATGACATAATCTTATTACAAAATAACCTAATAACTCTATTAAAAAACTCTTAGAGCTAATAAAAAATTTGAGTAAAGTTGCAGGATATGAAATCAACATACAAATATTAGTAGCATTCTACACACTAACAGCAAATTAACAAAAACTGGTTAAAGAAATTGATTCAGGAAAACAATTCCATTTATAATAGCTATAAAATGTTAAATATTTAGGAATAAATTTAACCAAAGAGGAGAAAAACTTTACACTGAAACTATAAAATGTTGATGAAAGAAATTGAGGAACACATAAATAGATGTCAACGTACTGGAAGGAAGTATAATATTGTTAGAATGTTCATGCTATGGAAAGCAATCTACGTATTCAAGAAAATTACTATCTCTAGCAATGGAATTTTCCACATAAATACAAGAAGCTATCCTAAAATGTATGTGGAATTACAAAATTTACATGGAATAGCAAAAGTAATATTGATCCAAAAGAAAATGAAGCTAGAGGAATCACTCTATCTGATGCCATAGTATACTGCAAAGTTTTAGTGATAAAAACATCATAATAGTGTTATAAATAGAACCATAGAAAATGGAACAGAATTGAGAGGTTAGTAAGAAATCCACATATTTACATGCAGTTGGTTTCTGATAAAATTGTCAAGACCACATAACAGGGAAATGAGTCTCCTCAATAAATGGTGGTATAAAAACTGAATAGCCACATAAAGGGGAATGAAGGTGTACTCTTATCTGACATAATTTACAAAAGTCAACTCAAAATGGGTTAAAGTCTTAATAAGACATGAAATTCTAAAACTACTAGAAAAAAAAAAGGGAAAAGATCTGTGATATTGGTCTGGGTGGTGATTTTTTGGGAGGTGTGACCCCAGAAGCATAAGCAACAAAAGAAAAATTGACAAATGGGATTACATCAAACTAAAAACCTTCTGCACAGCAAAAGAAACAATCAACAGAATTAAGAGACAACCAATGAAATGAGAAAAATATATGCAAACCATTCATCTGATAAGGGATCAATGTCTAAAATATATAAGGAAATCAAGCAACTTTATAGAAAGAAAACAAGGAAACCCTGAATAGAAATCGGCAAAGAATCTGAATAGGCATTTCTCAAAAGACGTACAAGTTGCCAACAAGCATATGAAAAAAATGCTCACAATTACTAAACATCTAAAACCATAATGAGTTATTTCATCACATCTGTTAAACTAGCGATTATCAAAAAGACTACAGATAACAAGTGTAAGAGAGAATATGGAGAAAAGAAAACCCCTGCATACTCTTGATGAGAATGAAAATTAGTACAGACAGGGTAAACAGTTTCAAATTTCCTCAAAAAATTAAAATTAGAACTAACATGTGATTCAGCAAATATACTACTGAGTTATATCCAAAGGAAATGAATTCAGTATGCTGAATAGATATCTGCATTCTTATGCTCATTACATTATTCACAATAGCCAACATACAAAAACAAAGTCCTCATTAATGGATGAATGAAGAAAATGTGTTACATACACACAGCAAAATACTACTTTGCATTTAAAAAGGAATTCTGTCATTTGCAACAACAAGGATGAACTTAGAGACATTGGATTAAGTGATGTAAGCCAGGTACAGAAAGACAAATACTGCATGATCTCACATATATGTGGAATCTAACAATGTTGAACTCACTAAAGCAGGAAGTAGAATGGTGGTTACCAGGAGCTGTGGGGCAGAGGGTTGGGGAGATACTGATTAAAGGTTTCAAAATTTCAGTAAGATAGGAGGAATAGGTTCAAGAGACCTATTGTACAACATGATGACTACAGTTAATAAAAATGTATCCTTGAAAATTACTGAATAGATTTCAAAGGTTCCCATCACAAGCATGATAAACATGTGAGGCAGTGGATACTGTAATTAGATTGATATAGCCATTTCACAATGTGTACATTACAGTCATGCAACATTTAACAACAGAAATACATTTGTAGAAATGTCTCGTTAGGCAGTTTTGTTGTGTGAGCATCATAGAGTACACTTACACAAACATATATGACAGCCTACTACAGATGTCGGCTATATCGTATAGTCTATTGCTCCTAGGCTAAAATCTGTACTGCATGTTACAGTGTAGGTAATTGAAACACAATGGCAAGTATTTGTGTATCTAAACATAGCTAAAAATAGAAAATGTACCATAAAAATATGGTAGAAAAGGTAAACACAATGTATAGCTGTATAGGACACTTACTGTGAATAGAGTGAATAGAACTTGCAGGATTGAAAGTTGTACTGAGTGAGTCAGTGAGTGAGTGGCGAGTGAACATGAAGGCTTAGGACATACTGTAGACTTACAAAGGCTATTCACTTAAGCTCCATTAAATTGATTAAAAAAAAATTTCTTCACTAATAACCTTAGCTAACGGCAACATTCTTTTTTTTTTTTTTTTTTGAGACGGAGTCTCGCTGTGTCGCCCAGGCTGGAGTGCAGTGGCGCGATCTCGGCTCACTGCAAGCTCCGCCTCCCGGGTTCACGCCATTCTCCTGCCTCAGCCTCTCCGAGTAGCTGGAACTACCGGGGCCCACCACCATGCCCGGCTAATTTTTTTTTTGTATTTTTAGTAGAGATGGGGTTTCACCGTGGTCTCGATCTCCTGACCTCGTGATCCGCCCGCCTCGGCCTCCCAAAGTGCTGGGATTACAAGCGTGAGCCACCGTGCCCAGCTGGCAACATTCTTACTTTATAAGATTTTCAAAACTTCTTGAGTCTTTTCTAATAACATTTAGCCTAAAACACAAACATATTGTAGAGCTGTATACAAATATTTTATTTCTTTATATACTTATTCCATAAGCACTTTTTCAATTTTAAAAATTTTTATTTTATTTTTTACTTTTTAAACATTTTTGTTAAAACCTAAGACACAAACATGTATATCAGCCTAGGCCTGCACAGGGTCAGGATAAATATCACCGTCTTCTGCCTTCACATCTTAGCCTACTGAGTCTTCAGGGGCAGTAACACACATGGATCTGTCATGTCTTATAATAACAATGCCTTCTTCTGGAATACTTCCTGAAAACCTATTGTACATATGTCTGTTGTTGACAAAAAGATCATTATGGAGCTCATGGCTGTATTTCAAAACACCATGATGTATATGATAAATGCATACAATTTGTTGTCCATTTAAATACAATTATTAATTTAGAAGAGGACAACATAACATTATTGAGTCTTCCAATTAATAAATACATTATATATTATTATTTAGGTCTTCACTAGTCTTTCCAAGCAATGTGTTGTAGTTCTTAGTAAAAATATCTTATGCATTTTTTTGTGGAATTTATTGTTTGGTATTAAAAGTATTTGATGCCACTATAAATGATATTTTTAAATTTAATTTTTCAATTATTGCTAACCTATAATTTTAAGAAAAGTTTATTGATCTACAGAAAAGAACAGCTCCATCTTTTCCCAGTATTTATGCGTTTTATTTACCCCACTGAATTTGCTAGAACCTAAATTATAACATTGAAGAGAAGTTTTAAATTTAAACACTTTGGCTTGCTCCTGATTTTAGGGAGCAAGAATAGTTCATCAGTAAATGTGATGTTAGCATTACATTTCAGGTTTAAATCATATTAAAGTTTTCTTCTGTTTCCAACTGGTTGAAATATAAAATGGCAATATTTTAGCTCTATCCTGCATTTCTAGGTACACCACTTTATGAAATAAAAAATCTCCCTCATTAGTTATGTGGTTACCTTAAGGGAAATTTCATATAAAAAAATCAGAAAGAGAGCCTGAATATTTCTCTTTTTTTGTTCTAGTTACAAAAGTTATGTTTTAATTCCTTTCATCCTCTGAAGATCATCAAATAATTCCTTTTTTAAATATATGTATGATCTTCTAGATTTTAATATATTTGATATGATTAACTCACTGTGGTTGTTATTCTTATTGATGCTTGGGTGTTTAAATCTTTGACAAGTGGGAAATCTTCTTATTGGCTCCTGAGTTCTCTGGAGAAAAATCTCAGCATACATATGCATATATATAGCACACATACACACACATATGTATACGTTTTAAATAAATGTATATAAATATATACATATATGTATATATACATATATATTATATACATGTACAAGAGATCGATATACATGTACAGGATATCTATTGTACAGCATGATGACTATATTAATAAAAATGTATCCTTGACAATTACTGAGTAGACTGTAAAGGTTCTCATCACAAAAATAAATATGTGAGGCAGTACATACTTTATGTAATTAGCCTGATATAGCCATTTCACAATGTATGTGAAATATGTATATATTTCACAGATTTCTGTTAGCACAATGTGTTACAGGCTCTTCATATCCATTTCATTTCTCATAAATAAAATCAGCTACTTCTCTAAGGAATCTTGGTTACTAAAAATGAGAAATTATATTTTTCAAAATTGGAATTTTTGTATTAATAATAGAAGTGCTATTATTACTGGGTTGTCCATTTTTTCTAGGCTTCTATAGTGATGAAGAGTACTCATTTGTGTTACTATTAAGATTTCATTTATGTTAAACTCTTAATATTTTCTCCTCTTAAACAAATGCTAATCTATTCTCTTACAGTTCTGGGGCTCAGAAGTTCTAACACCAAGATGTTGTCAGGGCTGCATTCCTTCTGGTGGTGGTAGGAGAGTATCTCTTTCTTTGACCCTTCTAATAATTCTAGAGTCTACCTGCATTTGTTGGCTTTTCTCTTCTAAAGAAAGTCTTTTAACATTTCTTTCAAGGCAGGCCTACTGACAACAAATTCCCTTAATTTTCAATTGTCTGAGAAAATATTTCACCTTCACGTTTGAAGGATAATTTTGTAAGATACAACATTTTACATTGTTTTATTTTCTTCCCTTTCTCCCTCAGAACATTTTAGATATTTTACTCCAGTATGTTTTTGCTTTCACGGTCTTTGCTCCTCTATAGGTAAGATGCTTTCCCTCTGTTGTTAAGAGGTTTATAATAATGTATTACTTATCATACACCTAAACCAAACTACACATAGTTTCTAGAGAGATCCTTTATTTTTAGTGTTTTCTAAAATTTTCTTGGAAGTTCCACTGAATGTTTCTACACACTAAAATATAAGAATTAAGAGTTAAAATAGGAGTTTTACTGCTGAAAAGGGGGACAATATTGCAGAAAAAAATGTTCAAGGGAAAAGACTGATTTAACAGTCAGTAACAAAATACAACTAGAAAGATTAAAATAGAATCCTAAAAAAAAAAATGTTGCCAAAATTCAGGGAGTTGTAGAGAAGGAACTGGAAGTCCCCAGAAGTGGCAATGGGAAGGAAGAAACCTACAATACCTGAGGCCTAGCACTACCGGAAGTCTGAGGACAAAGATCATTCACCACTTGACAGGCCTATCGGGCAGTGTCCTCAGGGAAAGTTGATTTTAAATTGGAGCAAAAAGGGAAAAAAAATTAGCCAGAGTCTGACAAAAGAAGGGATTTTTCCTACAACAGTGGTTGAGTTTTAGAGCCAAGTATAGGGCTTTGAAGCTGAGAAAAGGGTGAAAGATCAAGTTAGAATGAGAAGTGCCTGCAACAGCATGGAGATTAGAGTGTGGAAGATGAGGAGTTATCCTAGCCTGGACTTTTTGCTGTGAACAACATACATAGGAGTCAGGAGTTTAGTCATATAAATCTTGAGATAGATGGTGATGGTAAAGATCACCATCTATCTTTGAGGGGGATGAAAAGTGTGTATGCATTGATAGGAACAATTGGATGTTTTGAAAAGAGTAATCAAAAAGATATCTTGCAGAAAAGCTTGCCAGAGCCGTATAGTGAGTAAATGGTAAAGTGGGGCAAAATGCTAGGTCTTCCTTCTCTGGATGTTATTTATAGCCCAACAAACTAAATTTCAATTAGTGGCAGGTTGAACTGGTTCCCTTTCAATTAAATGAAAGAATAAACCCTTATAAAGCAAAAATATATTATGTACTCTTCATATGGCTGATTAGCTTAAAAGCATTTGCCCTACTTCCATGCTTTATAAACAGGTAACAGTTTATCATTGCACATTTAATGTATAAATTATAATCTAAATATAAAATTAAATCTCATTTAAATTTGATTACTAAGCAAACTGGTTATCTCCTGGATGTTAATAACTGTAAGTACTCATTCAGTGATAAATGAAATGCATATACAAATACCTTGAACTGCAAATTTTACTTATTTGAGAAACTTTTACCAATAGCTGAGAATGATGCAATTTATGATTAACTCGTCCTCTAAGACTTTAACAATATATGTATAAGTTATACATCTGTAAAATTAGGATGTTATTTACTTCTTGAATATTTTATTGCCTATTGTACAGCAGTCATATTGTGTTTAGGTAAATAAAGCCACTTATATAAATCATTTTTATAAAATTTATATATTGATTAAATATCAAGGTTATATCTGTTTATGGTAGGCAAAATTCCAAATTTGTCACCAATATTTGTGCCTTCTAATTCTAAACACTACATAGTCTCCTCACCCCTTTGTGAGTGGACCTACACTGTGGAAATAATGAAGGACCACTCCTGGGATTTGATTACGTTAGATAGCACAGTTGATTAAGAAAGAAAGTGAGAGAGATTATCATTGGCGGTCATAGATACTTACATGAAACTTTAAAAGTGACTACCAGTATAAGAAGAATTTGACATGAGGTAGAATCTCTGTTACTGACTTTGAAGATGAAGAGGGTGATGTGGGAATGATGAGAGTCACATCTGCAGCCTTATATCTCTTAGCAGATAGCTGGCAAGGAAGCAAGAACCTCAGTCTCACAAGCGCAGGGAAATAAATTCTCGACAACTATATGATCTTGGAAGAGGATCTTGAGCTTTAGATGAGAAAACTTCCTGGCCAACACCTAGACTTTGACCTTATTAGGCTCTAAGGAAAGAATCTAGTCATTCCATGTCCAGATTTCTGTCCTCCAGAATTTTGTGCTAATATATGGGTGTTGTTTAAGTTTCTAAGTGTGTAGTAATTTGTTATATAGCAACAAAAACAAATATCCTTTTTTAAAAAATAAAGATTACACATAAAATTTTTTTCTTTCAAACTTTTATTTTATGGTCAAGGGGGAACATGTACAGCTTTGTTACTGGGTAATTTGCGTGTTGTGGGGATTTGGTGTACAGATTATTTTGTCACCCAAGTAATGAGCACAATACCTGATAGGTAGTTTCCCAATCCTCACCCCCCTCCCACCCTGCTCCATCAAGTAGGTCCCAGTGTATATTGTTCCCTTCCTTATGGATTAAATATAAGATTTAATTTAAAGGGGAAACATTCCTTTAAGTCATTCAACACAGAAGAAGGTAATCAGTGTGAAAAAAGAGCAAATAATTCATGTTGCTTATTGTATCAACTCATAATAGCATCACAAACCTTGATATTGATTTGTCATTCCAATTGACAATTTTCATTAGCCATCACGCTTATAAGAATCATGTCATAAGAAAGCGGAAGAGTAGGCACTTGATAATAGAGTAAAACGTAGTCTATTTCTAAAGAACTATTTTTCTTAATTTTACAAATATGTGTCAAGCACTTAGTCATATCAACATTTACAATGCTATGGGTATAGTAGTGAATAAAATCTGCAACATCCTTACTCTCATAAAACTTATATTCTAGAAGTGAGAAGAGAGCCAGTGAACAAGGAAACAAATTGAAGGTTAAACCTTCAGAAAACGACAAGTCAGTAAAGACAACAAGCAGAGTAATGTGATAGTGATGGATGGAGGTATTAAGATTGTATGTGCAGAACAAGCCTTTCTAGGTAGTTGACATTTAATAGGAAGTCTGAAATGATACAAATATCATTCACGCAAGAAATGCATGGAAAAAATGTTTTCAGAAAATAATAGCATGGATAAGGACCCTAAGGTAGAAATAAGCTTAATGTTTTCTTAACAAGGAAATAGGCCACTGGGACTACACTGTAGACAATAATACAGAGAAGTAAGAGCTGAGTTCAGGAGAGGTGTAAACCAGATCATATATGGCCTTGAACCCTAAAGTAAGGAACAAGAATTTAAAGTGCAATGGTAAAAAATATAAGGGGTTAGGCAAGGAAGTGGCTTGTGACATGCCTTGAAGAAATCATCTATCAGATTCCTCATAAATCCAGGAGTTACTTCATCACATTTCAATATGTTGTTTTAAGTTTTGCTACAACATTTTAAAAGATTTTTACCTGTGTTTTATGTTTTATTCTTTGTTTTTCTTTTTAGCCACACTCCTATTATACCTGTGTTGCTGTTTCTTTTCCTGAGATCCCTCAAATATAAGCCTTGAAAGCATATAAATAGAAACTTAGGATCTATTTGTAAAGTTTTGAGAATATATAAAATGTTATATATGTATTACTTTATTTTAAAATTGTATTCAATTATTTTGACTTTTTTTTTTTTTTTGAGACAGTGTCACTCTGTGGCCCAGGCTGGAGTGCAGTGGCACAATCTCAACTCAATGCAACCTCTACCTCCCGGGTTCAAGTGATTCTCCTACCTTAGTCTCCTGAGTAGCTGGAATCACAGGCACCCGCCACCACGCTGGCTAATTTTTGTATTTTTAGTATAGACAGAGTTTCGCCGTGTTATCCAGGCTGGTCTCATACTCCCGACCTCAGGTGATCAGACCACCTCGGCCTCCCAAAGTTCTGTGATTACAATCACGAGCAACCATGCCCAGGCTAATTATTTTGCTTTTCATTAAAACTTAAATATGCATGTTACACTGGTTGTCAGAATATTGAAAAATAATTATATGATTATCTTTAATTTACAGGACTTAATAAAATACTGGTATTGAAAAAAACTTTTGTATAGTACAGGCAGTGTTTGGAATATTTTTGGTCCCATTATTGGAAATGATAAAGAAGAAATATGTTTGCAAGAAAGTCAAAATATTAAATTTAATATATTTTTAAATTAAAAGTAAGTTAGTGTATGTTATTCTTTTTCTTAATGAGTTACTTATTTTATCTGCTAAAATTATACAGTGTCAAATATATTGTTTATAATGAGAACACACATTACCAGGACAGTGCAAAAAAATACGAACGTACTAGTGTGGGGGGAGCAATTATTGGGTGAGAGAAGGGACAAAGTTGTAGCCTTACATGAAGTTAAATCCTACATTGGCTCTCTAATGAATCTCAACCCATTGAAGTACTTGTTTCTTGGAAACGTCCATTTGAATTTGTCACAATCACACATTCATTGTTTTGGATTAAATAGCTTATTTATTGTGTCTTTTCTTATTTGGAATGTTTTTAAAGGTATGCTAGTCTGATAAAGTTTCACCTAGATATCATTAATTTTAAAATTATATATACATTTAATAACCATTATATACAGTTCTATTGTTCCATTAAAAAGGAAGTATATATAATTTAGTAGTGTGTATATATAATTTAGTAGTCTCACCAAATAAGACTACCCAGATTCAGATTTTTATCTCAGCACACACTAGATCTGTTGAGTTGATCAAGTTACATGGCCTCATTATGATGGGTTTCAACTTTATGAAATAGGCATAATAATGGTACTACTTCCTAGAGTTAGAGGAAATAATTTTGGATGGATACATAAGTGGTTAGATATATAGATACATAGACAGACAGATAATGCTTAATATGCACCTGGCAAAAGCTAAACATTTATCAAAAGTTTGTGGTTATTAATACTATTGTTATTCTATGGTTTAACCTTCACTAATTGCTATTAAAGCAATCATTTTTATTAATAAATTACAACTGCTGAAGTTAAAGTACATAAAGAAAACAAAAGCAAATCTTTTCTGTCAGTTCATCGATAAATTGAAATTTTATAAATATAACCCATCTTCTAATCATTAATAAGTATCAATTAAACTGACATCATAAGAATTAAAGTAAGACATTTCAAGTAAACAAAAGCTTATATATTCTCTTTAGACTATATTTGGCTTTATCCCTTCAAACTTATAAGGATTCAACTTTTTTTTTTAAATCTTGATTTATGCCTTAGAGAACAAAGTATAAGCCAAGGATAATTCATTGACCTGACAAAAACTACAGCAAAAAGAGAAAAAAGTCAATGGGATTCGGTGATCGTTTATCACTCATGGTGACTGGGTTTATCTCTGGGCAAAAATCAATAATGTTGAGGAAAAAAAATCTCAGATGGAAGAATGCACTGAATGTCTACTAGTTAATGTATCCATCTGCCTTTCTTTTACTTCTTTTTTTTTTAAATCTAGTGTGTTATCCTTAATGAAGCCCTAGTGTCTTTATATATGAATAATACAGTTTATCTTTGAATAATGACAGAAATAAAATGAAAATCAATATCCCATCATTAAGTCAATTTCCCATCAAGTCGCCCATATATCTAGTCATATTTATATTAGTAAGTTAAATTTGACAAGATATTTTATTGTTTTAACTACTTTTTAATATCAGAATTAGAGCTCTGTTCATAAAATTATAGGTCAACTGGATCTTAATAAAAATTTTCATTAATCTTTATTCTGATGATAATTACTCAAAATATAAAGAATATAAATTGTTACTGCACATTTAGTCATGGAGCTTTGATTAAGTTCATTCTGCATTTATCCTATAAGATAAAATTCTCACATTCTCTTAAATTTTTTTTAACATGTATACTATATAAAAAAGGGAGCATCAACAGTTATTCACCAACCTTAACATACTGGGTAATTTTTGCATGACATAAAATATGTTTTTCTTTCAGTTACCTCACAGTTTTGGAGCTGGTCATACCTAGGATTGTACCTGAAAGAATTTTTTCTTAAGTAACTTAATACTCTCAGTTTTTATGTGGGTAAACAGGTAATGATGATTATAATGTATTGATTCCTTCATAAATGCCATATACTAGTGTCAATCGTTGGCATATAATACATTATTCAAAGCATACAAATGATTATGAACAAGACACTAATATATTCTCTACTTTGCAAGTGAGAAATTTGGTGGACCAGGTCCAAATTTTTATCTTACCTCCTATTTTCAAACCACTCCAGAGTGTACATCCCAAGTGTTAGATAGGCAGCCAATAGAAGTGGCTGCTTAACCTCTAAATTTAAAAAGAAAAAAAAAACAGAATAAAATAACAAGAGAATGTGAGTAGTTGTACCAGTATTAAGGTTACAATCCTTGTTAGAAACTGTGAAGAGTGTGATATTTTACCCTACTTGCAAGATACCAAGTTATCTTGCCACTGGTATGTACAAGCCAGTAGAAGGCACAATATTTATGAGTTAAAGATGAGGGATAGTTTATTGGTCACAGCAATAGGAATAGTCAGAGTAACAGCTTTTTTGGTCAGTTCCTCAAGTCCCAATTTGCGCAGGGTGTCAGCAAATAGACTAAGTGATATCTGCACACAGCGCATTACAGGAGAGGAATCTGTGTTTAGGAAACCTACATTTTAAAATGGGTAATATACATATCAATCCTTTGATATGACAGGATAAATGATTTCTATTTTTAAATGCTGTTTGTTGTAGGAAAATCATTTGAAAGACAGCTTAATACAAAGGATAGAACAGTGCTTTTCTTCACAAAGTATATAAAAACATGAGAGACCTACAGGAAATTGTTTCCCAACAATCCCTTTTTCAGTTCTCTAATATGAGCCAAATTTCAGATCTAAATCTGAAATCAGAACCCATTGCCTGAAGTGCTGGCCAAGTCCCCAAGAGAAAGTCCCCTTTTGTAACACATGTAATGTTACAAAACTATGGTAAGTTATACCAGGATGGTTCCCAGAGTCTTTCTGGAAAAGGACCTAAAACTGTTTACTAAGATTACTGTCCACTGGGAGAAATATCTCGAAAGCCTAACATTTCTAGGACTAATAAGTTTACTTTGATACACAAACAATCTTGGCCCACTTGTTAAGATAGGGGCCTACAGAGGCCAGATAATAAATGGAATCTTTGCTAAAGTTTGACTTACAATATGTTCACAGATTCTGTGGTCATTTACCCTGTGAGTAAGTACTTAATTTGAAGTAATGTACTTGGAATTAGGAGTAAGTTACTCACTGATCTGTATTGGAGGAGTTATCATAGAGAAGAAGGACAAAAGGAAACCTCTTAAAATATCATCCACCACTGCTGGTCAATAAACTAAAAACAATACAGTATACTCACTGGGAATAAGGGAAGTTAGTGCTAACTATGGAAACCAGATGCCTTCTGGAGAATTATGTTAGCTTACCATAATATTAAATGAGTAGTAGCTTTGATCGCAACTGCTGGGCCAGATGTAATATCTTTGCCACAGCAGATTAATAATACCCATGATTAGTCATTTGACATTGATTTAGAAAATGTATTATTTTTCACTCCATTAAAATAGAGGATCAAAAATAGTGTTTTTTTAACCGAAAATGGATTCAATATTTATTTAAAGTTTTGCATTGGGGTTACATTAACTGTCCTATTCTGCATTACAATATACAGTAGAGATCTAGACTTCTGGATATCCTATAGAACATTGCACTGATTCATTATTTTAAAAACACTGTGAAGACTTGATGTTTGGTTCATACCAAAAAGTATTTGAAACAGGTCTCAAGTAATTTAGAGGTTTATTTTGCCGAGGTTAAGGATCATGACCCATGACACAGCCTCAGGAGGTCCTGAGAATATGTGTCCAAGGTGGTTGAGTTACATCTTGGTATTGTACATTTTAGGGAGACAGAAGTTACAGTCAAAGATATAAATCAATATGTGTAAGCTACACATTGGTTTTGCCCGGAAAGGTGGAGCATTTTGAAGCAGGTGCTTCCAGGTCATAGGTGAATTCAAAGATTTCCTGAGTGGCAAATTGCTGATTTAAGCTCTTCCTGAAGAGTTTGTCAGCTTGAGTTAAGATAAGTGGGGGTTGTGGAAGCCAATGTTCTTGTCATGTATATAAAGCCTCCAGGTAGCAGGCTTCAGAGAGATTAGATGGTGAATATCTCTTATCAGCCTTAAAATGTGTCAGACTCTCCAGAAAAGAACTAGTAAGGGAAGGAGATTCTCTACAGAATGAAAATTCACCTTCCTCCCCGCAAAGAGACAGCTTTGCAGAGCCATTTCAATATATGTTAAAGAAATATATTTTGGAGTAAAATATTTTGAGTTCCTTCAGGGCCTGCTATACGTCATGTGATGCTATACCAGAGTCAAGTTGGAATTTGGCTTTTTTTTTTTTTTTTTGAGACGGAGTCTTGCTCTGTCACCCAGGCTGGAGTGCAGTGGCGCGATCTTGGCTCACTGAAAGCTCCACCTCCCGGGTTCACGCCATTCTCCTGCCTCAGCCTCCGGAGTAGCTGGGACTGCAGGCGCCCGTCACCATGCCTGGCTAATTTTGTTTTTGTATTTTTAGTAGAGATGGGGTTTCACTGTGTTAGCCAGGATGGTCTTGATCTCCTGACCTCGTGATCCACCTGCCTCGGCTTCCCAAAGTGCTAGGATTACAGGCGTGAGCCACTGCGCCCAGCCAATTTTTTGTATTTTTAGTAGAGACAGGGTTTCACCGTGTCAGCCAGGATGGAATTTGGCATCTTATTGCTACTAAGAGTCTGTTTTGTGAGTCTTAAGATCTCTGTTTTAATGGTAATGCTGGTCTAAACTACAAAGACAGGAGGGTATAATGAGGCCATCCCTTCCCATCATGGCCTGAACTAGTTTTTCAGGTTTTGATGGGATGCCCTTGGCCAAGATGGTGGCCCATTTAGTCTGTTGAGGGGTCCAGAATTTTATCTTTGGTTTGTATCTGCTACAGTGAGCAAGAAGTGGTTAGTACACTGGGGGTATTCTTAAGATATATGTTCCCAAGTGTGGGAGACCTTTTGTAGGTCAAGATGTAGCCAGTGGGCTGATTCAGGTTCTTAACTTCACCGCACAAAAGAATTTGTAAGTGAGTCCAAAGTAAAAGTAAGCAAGAGAGTTTACTGTAAACCAAAAATACACTCATAGCTGATCAGAGTAGGATGCTTAAAGGTGAGGCAGCCCCACCTGATGCTGACGGATCTCCCTTTATGGGAGATTTATATGGTTATTCATAAAGAGGTGGAAAGGAGTGTTGCTATCAAGTATGTTATGGGTGATTTCTTAGGCCTCCATGTGCAGTGACTGTGCATGCTAGTACATACATCACATGTCTCATTAATATTTTACATCTCCACACCGGGTTGTGTTTTTTACTATTATAATGAGCATAGGTCAGCTCAAGGACACTAATCATGGGTTTCTGTGCTTGCGCAAATTTGGGGATTTTCCCTTTTGCTCCCCTACCTCCTTTCTGCAAGATGTTCTAACCATGAGCCAGGATGCTGTCTGCGCACTGTCTGGTGGTCTGTTCTCTTCATCAATTGATATGTTTCTTGTTTCTTGTCAAGGAAGGCTATGACCACCCTATCTAAC
The DNA here is from genome assembly GCF_006542625.1 of Nomascus leucogenys. Taxonomy (NCBI): domain Eukaryota; kingdom Metazoa; phylum Chordata; class Mammalia; order Primates; family Hylobatidae; genus Nomascus; species Nomascus leucogenys. The sequence continues at coordinate 36,953,274 of NC_044401.1, forward strand.
CTACCTCACAGAGACTGAACATTGTAATGAATTTTTAGATTCCCAGTGGTTAGGGGTTGCTGGGACAGCCTTCACAAAGTTAAAAACAACTTGTTTCATCTTAGATCTACTAACACTTACCCAACCCCACCACCCCTAACCACACATCTAATATCTGATGGATAGGCCTTTTCAGGTTCTAGAACAAACATATTTCAAATCCCAGAAATAGCGCTTCAGCCTCTACTGGGTGAAGTCTGCCTGCTTTGACTGGGATCCAGAGAAGAAATTGACACCACAGCAAGTCAAGGTTGTGCTACAGTTAGCCCTGCGACTTGAGCCATGTGATCTAGCAGACCCCATGATGTTTGATGTGTCTGTGATGAGAGAAGACTCAGAATGGACGTTACGGCAAGTTTCAGTGGAAATATCACAGTGTCTAGAAGAAGTTTCCGCCATTCAGAGCAGAGACTTATACCGCTTAAGTGATGGTTTCTGTCTGGGCGCAGTGGCTCACACCTGTAATCCCAGCAGGTTACGCCAAGGCGGGTATATCATTTGAGATCAGGAGTTTGAGACCAGCCTGACCAACATGGCGAAACCCCCTCTTTACTAAAACTACAAAAAATATTAGCTGGGTGCTGTGGCAGGTTTCTGTAATTCCAGCTATTCAGAGGCTGAGGCAGGAGAATCACTTGAACCGGGGAGGTGGAGGTTGCAGTGAGCCGAGACTGCGCTACTGCACTCCAGCCTGGGTGATAAGAGTAAAATTCCGTCTCAAAAAAAAAAAAAAAAGCCACTCAATGAACTAAAAGTAGAAGAGAACTGCCTCCGTCTGATAAAGGCCTCTACAAATGACCCACAAATAACATCATATTGAATGTTGAAAGAATAAATGCTTTCCCCCTCAGATGAGGACACCACTTCTATTAAACTTTCTACTACATGTTCTAGCAGGAGAATTAGGTAGGAAAAATAAATAAAAACCATCTACAATTGAAATGAGTAAATAATCATATTTCTATTAGCAGATGGCATAATCTTGTATAGAGAAAATCCTAATGAATCAACAAATAAATTATTAGACTATATAAATAATTTCAGCAAGGTTGCCTCATACAAGACCAATTATCAAAATGTTGATTGTATTCTTACGAATACACCTACGATGAATGATCCAGAAATCAAATTAAGAAAATAATTCCTTTTACATTAGTTTCAAAAATCATAAAATATTTAGAATAAATTTAATAAAACAAGTGAAATGCTTATACACTGGGTGCTACAAAACTTAATTCCAGGAAATTAATACATTGAAAAAGAATTGCATGCATAGAAAGACATCCCATGTTTGCATAGCCTATGTTTGTTGACTTATTATTGTTACGATAAGAATACTTTTTTTTGTTTGTTTGTTTGAAGGAGTTTCACTCTTGTTGCCCTGGGTAGAGTGCAAAGGCACGATCTCAGTTCACCACAACCTCCACCTCCTGGGTTCAAGCGATTCTTCTGCCTCAGCCTCCCAAGTAGCTGGGAATACAGGCATGTGCCACCACACCTGGCTAATTTTGTACTTTTAGTAGAGACGGGGTTTCTCCATGTTGGTTAGGCTGGTCTGGAACTCCCAATTTCAGGGGATCTGTCTGACTCGGCCTCCCAAAGTTCTGGGATTACAGGTGTGAGCCACCGTGCCTGGCCCAAGAATACTTTTTAAGTTGACCTATAGATTCACCACAATCTCTATAAAATCCCAGTTGGAATTTTGCAGAAATCGACATGCTGATCCTAAAATTAATATGAAATATTAAATTCAAGAGACTCAGAACTTTCAAAATAATTTTAAAAGAGGAATAAATTTGGGAAACTCACATCTCTCAATTTCAAAGCTATAGTAATCAAGACAGTGTTATACTGTCATTAAGATAGACCTGTAGATTAATGGAATAGAATTTGGAGTCCAGAAATAAAGACATACATTTACAGTTAACTGATATTCAGCAAAGGTGTCAAAACATTTCAGTGAAGAAGGAAAAGTTTTTCAACAGATGCTGCTGGGATGACTGTATATCTACCTGTAAAATAATGCAATTGAACCCCTATTTCTCACCATGTGCAAAAATTTACTAAAAATGGAACAAAAGGCCAAGCATAGGATACAAAACTATAAAAATACTAGAGAAAAATCTAGGGGTGAATTTATATCACCTTATATTGGACAGCAGTTTTTAAGATGTGACATTAAAAAGCACATACAATAAAAGAAAAAGTAGATGAGTTGGACTTAATCAAAATATAAACCTGTGCTTCCAAAGGAAAAAAATAAATAAAATGAAGAGACAACACACATAATAGAAGATGTTTGCCTATTATACATCTTAAGGAACTTGTATCTAGAACCTATTAATATTCTCTCAACTTAGTAATAAAAAGACAAAAACCCGGCTGGGTGTGGTGGCTCAAGCTTGTAATCACAGCACTTTAGGAGGCTGAGGCGGGCGGATCACAAGGTCAGGAGATCCAGACCATCCTGGCTAACAAGGTGAAACCCCATCTCCACTAAAAAATACAAAAAAAATTAGCTGGGTGTGGTGGCGCGCACCTGTAGTCCCAGCTACTCGGGAGGCTGAAGCAGGAGAATGGCGTGAACCCGGGAGGCAGAGCTTGCAGTGAGCCGAGATCATGCCAGCCTGGGCGACAGAGCAAGACTCCGTCTCAAAAAAAAAAAAACAGCAAAAACCCAATTTTAAAACTGGGCAAAAAACCTGAATAGACATTTCTCCAAAGAAGATATACAGCAGTAGCTAATAACCACTTACAAGACTTTTAACATGCATGCTACAACATGGATGAACCTTGACAACTTTATGATAAGTAAAAGAAGCCATTTATAAATGAGCACATGTAATATGATTCAATTCATATGAAATGTCTAGAACATGGAAATCTGTGGAGACAATGACTGAATAGGTTTGTGGTATATCGGGGAGTGATGAGGAGTGACTGCTAAGCAGTTTGGGTTTCTTTTTAGAGGTGATGAATATTGATTGATTGTGGTGATGGTCGCACAACTCAATGAATGCACTAAAAACCACTGATTTGTATTATTTAAATGAGTGAAATATATATTATGTCACTTATTTCTCAATAAAACTTTTACAAAAAATGAAGAATGAAAGAAAGGAAAAAGAATAAGAAACAGCTCTTAGTAGAACTTGTAGAGGCAGCACAGTTGAATATGGGACACCAAATGTTGTAGATTGTATTGTTTCCTCAAGAAGATATATTGAAGTACAAACTCTGGTTCCTGTAAATGCAACCTTATTTGGAAATAGGATCTTGCAAATGTACCTAAGGCAACAGGAGAAAATCCTCTACAACCAGCTGAAACAGGTGGAGAAAGCCAAAACTTGGTTTATGAATGAATAAGCCCAAGAAGTACATGCAAGCTTAAAATGGATGGCAATTAACATTACAGCCTCCTTCAGAGATGACTCTGAAAGTTAGTGGGAAACAAAAATCTTTCAAGTGGGTATAGCTGTGAGCATTCTGCCTAGTCTTCCTCTTGGTTTAGAAGGATGTGTCCAAATGTGAGAATACAGATAGATTGCTTGGCAGTGACTAATGGCTGGACTTTTACTCAGGAGTCTGGCAAGGGAGGGATTGGAATACTGGAAATAAGGAGGTCTGTATTATTAGTCAGGGATCTCCAGAGGGACATAACCAATAGGAGGGTTTTGTGTGTGTGTGTGTGTGTGTGCATGTATATACACAATTACAAAAGTGAAGTCTCATGATAGGCTGTCTGCAAGATGGGGAATGAGAAAATTCAGTAGAGAGAAAGCTAGGTAACACAACAAACTGAATGGTCATCTTTCACTTGCTTTGTTCTAGCTGTGCATGTTGACAGCTGATTGAATGGTGCCCACACACACACTGAGAGTGGGTCCTCCTCTCCCAGTCCACGGACTCACACACATCAGTCTCCTCTGGAGACACATCCAGAAACAATAGTTCATCAGCCATCTAGGCATCCCTCAATGGAGTCAACACTTAATATTAACCATCACAAGATCTGAAGTGGTTATGTCAATGGACATATGGAAGTGGAAAGACAGTAAGATTTTTATGTATTAGTGCCCAACAGAAACCATTCATCACAGAAGAGGTAGGTAGATAGGTAGATAGAAAAAATGATTGGGCCAGTGAAGGTTAATCAACCTTCATCATTGACTTCCTTAGAACAGGCATGGGGACCACATGAATGTGATGACCATTGGGGCAGAGAAAGATGCCCAACTAAATGAACTTCCATTTACCAAACAGAAGGCTGATTTAGCTATTGTTACCTCTTAATGCCCAACTCCTCATCAGTAGAGATTAGCATTGAGGCCCTGATCCAGCACTATTCCTCAAGAAGAATAAGCCACTTGCAAACAAGTTAATGAAATTGACTCGTTCCATTCACCAGGGTTTTATTTTTATGTGGATGTTGGTTTACCTTTTCTACCTGAAGGCCCTCAGTTATCATCATTCTCCAGGGGCTTACCAAATGCCTGATCTCCAGGTATGGAATTCCACACTACAAAATACCCAGCCAAGGAAACTACTTACATCAAATAAAGTGGTAGTAAACCTATGGCCATATTTATTGGTCATATTACCATAGCATATCATCTAGAGGCAAAGAACCTCATTGAAACTCTAACAGCCTTTTAAATGTGTAGATGAAGCGCAACTCAGAAGAAACAGGATAAAACAATGAGGTTACCTTTTAGGGTGTAGTGTATGTACTGAATAAGGCAATTCTATATTGTGCTATGTCATAGCAAGATTATGAATCTGGGAACCAAAGAATTCAACAGGAATAGTTCCACTTATCATTACTTCCACTGACCCAATGAAGAATATTGTATTTCTTGTCTACAAAACTCTGGAATGCACGAGGTTTGGAAGTTCTGATCTCCAAAGAGGATAAGCTTTTACTAGGGAAGAAAACTAAGGGTACCATGGAATACAAGATAGAGGTGCTTTCATAGTCTAACAGGATTTCTTATGCATATAAAGCCAAGAAGAATACTATATCGGTGAGGTATTTGACCCTAATCAGCAGGAGGCAGGGAGAATGTACATGGAACTCAAGTGATTTATGTAAGCACCCACTTGTATTTTTTCCACGAGTGTAATTGTGAAAAAAAGACAGGTAGCAACTTAAGATTAAGAAGGATATCATTATCGCCTGGTGCAGTGGCTCATGCCTGTAATCCCAGCACTTTGGGAGGTCGAGGAGGGCGGATCAAGAGGTCAGGAGATCGAGACTATCCTGGCTAAAACGGTGAAACCCCGTCTCTACTAAAAATACAAAAAATTAGCCGGGCGTGGTGGTGGGCGCCTGTAGTCCCAGCAACTCGGGAGGCTGAGGCAGGAGAATGGCGTGAACCTAGGAGGCGGAGCTTGCAGTGAGCCGAGATTGGGCCACTGTACTCCAGTCTGGGTGACAGAGCAAGACTCCACCTCAAAAAAAAAAAAACAACAAAAAAAAAGAAGGATATCATTATCAATGATTCAGATAATTCAGGTATAAAGGTGAAGATCACAAAACAGGTAAGCCACTAAGACTTACCCAAGAGAGCATGAGAAAAATGTAAAATCAATAGGGAAATTTAAAATAGAGAAAGAAGAGAATTGGTTATGGTCTGATGATCAAGTGTAGCAACAGAGTTGAAGTTCATCCTACCAACTCCTCCTGAGTTTCACATTGGGAGGAAAGACCCACAGGAACCGTGGAGAATTTGCTCCCCAAGTCTATAATGAATTTATATCTGCACAGCACAAATGGTGAACTGTGGTAGTTATAAAAATGTATGCCATAGATTTCCAACTATAGGGAACATAATTTATCAAGTGCTTCAGTTTCTGTAGATTGAAATCTATGTTCACTCCTTCACTGAGAACATATTTCCTCTTCAACTGCTTCTGGCAGAAGGCTGGTTTTAGCTTATAGCTTGTGTCCTAGGGCAAGTCCATTCCTTGGAGGCACAGGTTTCATCTGCTAAGTGACCTCTGGTTGAGAAATCCCTGATGACCTCGTTAAAATTTCCGTAGACACTATGAATATTTAACTCTCTTCCACCCACCCATCTCCTTCGCTCTATTCTTTATTCAGGGTCAGACTTGCATGGGGAGATGCCTACTCTTCAAGTTCCTTCCTACCTATCTCTTTCACATGTTCTCTCATAATACAAACTCATGCATATTAATCAAGTCTTGGCATCTGCTAACCAGAGCACCTGGATTACATATACACCATGGAATACTATGCAGCCATAAAAAATGATGAGTTCGTGTCCTTTGTAGGGACATGGATGAAACTGGAAAGCATCATTCTCAGTAAACTATCGCAAGGACAAAAAATCAAACACCGCATGTTCTCACTCATAGGTGGGAATTGAACAATGAGAACTCATGGACACAGGAAGGGGAACATCACACTCTGGGGACTGTTGTGGGGTGGGGGGAGGGGGGAGGGACAGCATTAGGAGATATACCTAATGCTAAATGATGAGTTAATGGGTGCAGGAAATCAACATGGCACATGGATACATATGTAACAAACCTGCACATTGTGCACATGTACCCTAAAACCTAAAGTATAATAAAAAATAAAAAAATAATAAAAAAAAGACAGTAATTATTATTACTAGTAGGTGTTAAGTGGATGCTAGATTGCCTTTCTTTTTTAAAAAAACACTGACTCAAGAACAAGAAATATATGTCTGCATTTTACTTCTATGGTTTCTAAACTGTTTTCCATGTAATTATAAAATTACTGATCCCATTGTCAATTATAGATTTCTGAAATTCTTATAATTTCTGGCACAGCAGTTTACAGGGCTGCAATTTCTCTAACCATGCTTAGGTATCTCAATGAACATATCTTCCTCTAACCACCTACACATTCTTTATATTTATATCCATGTTCAGGTGAGATATTAGTTTATAATATTAATTTAATATGTATATCTCATTTATATTTCAGGGTGATGTTGGTCTCATATAACTCAACTTTATAGAATTCTCTGTGAAGTATTATTTCTTCTTTAAATCCTTGATAGAAATCATCAGTGAAGCCATCTGAGTCTTGACTTTTATTTGTGGAAATTTGTTAAATTTGTATTTAACCTCAAATTTAATTTACTTAATAGATATATGGATATTTGAGTCATCTATTTCTTATCAAGTCAGTGTTGGAAGTTTATATCTTTCAAATATGTGCATTTCTTTTAAAATCAAATATATTAGCATAAAGTTGTTCATAATATTAACTTATTTTTTTTCCTAATATATGTAGGAGCATTATTGATGTCCCCTCTTTCATTCTTGATGTTGGTAATTTATATCTTCTGTAGCTTTTTTGCCTGATCATTGCCACTAGAGTTTTATCAATTTTATTAAATTTATTTTAAAAAACAGCTTATGGTGTAATTAAATTTCTGTATTCTTTCTCTCCTGCTTTTTTGTAACTTGCTCTTTTTTAAAAATTAGTACAGTGGAAGATGACATTGATTCAAGGTCTTCTTTCTTTTTCAATATAAACACTTGTGCTATCAATTTTCTTTTAAGAACTGCCTTACATACCTTAAAACACAACTTTTGACATTCTGTATTTTTATTTTGTTATCTTCAAAATGCTCTCTAATTTTTTCTTGATTTTTCCTTTGGCCTATCAGTTATTTGAAAGTATGCAGTTTGGTTTCAATGGATTACAGCACTTCCAGATATCTTTATATTTTTTGATTTCCATTTTTATAATATTGCTGTCAAAGAATATACTTTGTATAATATTCAACCCTTAAAATGAATTTACACTTGTTCGTAGCTCCGAGTGTGATAAGCGCACCTGAAAATACTGAATATTGTACTACTTTTCAGTAAAATGTTTTATAAATGTAATTTAGGTCAAGTTCAAGTGTTTCATACATAGAGTTTCTAACATTCTATTAATTATTGAGAGTGGCGTGCTGAAACATCCAATCTTTAAGAATTTGCCTAATTTTGTTTTTCACATGTCAGTTTTTGTTCCATTTATTTTTAAATACTTTCATTAGGTACCTGATTATTTAGGAATTTTGTTTATACTTGTTTCAGTCAGTTTGAGATGCTATAACAAATATACCATAGACTGTGTGGCTTAAAATAAACAAGTATTTATTTCTCATAATTCTGGAGACTGGGATACCCAATACTAAGGTTTAGTTTCAAGAGATTAGAGTATTTCCAGAAATCTTTATATTTTTTGATTTCCATTTTAATAACATTGTTTTCAAATTACATACTTTGCGTAATATACACCTCTAAAATGAATTTACACTTGTTTGTAGCCCAGAGTGTGAACTACCTTAGTATATTAGTGCGCCTGAAAATATTGAACACTGTACAGCCTATAAATATACATTATAGACTGTGTGGCTTAAACAACAAGTATTTACTTCTCATAATTGTGAAGACTGGGATGCTCAATATCAAGGTACCCAGAGATCTGCTGTCTAGTGAAAACCCACTTCCTTATTTGCAGTTGGCTGTTTTCTTTCTGCCTCCTCAAATGACAGACAGCAGAGAGAAAGAGAGGGAGAGCAGTTTTCAACATATTAATTTTCGGAGAACACAAACATGCAGTCAATAAAGTTCTTCTCCTAGCTCACCAAATATATGTTTTTCTCAAATGCAAAATACATTCATTTTATCCCAGTAGCCCTAAAACACTTAACTCTTTCCATCAACAACTCTAAAATATGAAGGCCAAAGTCTCATCTAAATATTATGTAAATCAGTTGTAGGTGAGATTTGAGGTAAAACTTATCTAAAAGTTAAATTGCTTTATAGCTGTGAACGTGTGAAACTAAACAAGTTATGTGCTTCCAAAATACAGGAGTGTGAAAGGCCTAAGATAGATATTCCCATTCCAAAAAGAGGAAATAAAAAAGAAGAAAGGAATGATGGGTCTCAAGCAAGTCCCAAACCTACACAGTCAAAGTCTATGAAGTCTTATCTGAGAATAGTTTTATTTCTCCTGATGCTCTGCCTTCTAGACCCACTGGGGGAATGGTCCTACCTGCATTGCTTTAAAGGGTAGGTGTCCTGCACCTGCAGATCTCAGTGGCACTGGTGCTACCTTCTGAAACTCAGGTGGAGATAGCCTCACGATCTAACTACCTCCCAAAGACCTAAACTCTTAGTACCATCATATTGTGAGTTAGTATTTCAACATATGATTTTGGGGGAACACAGCCATTCAGTCCATAATCGTTGTCTTATTGAATTGACACTGTTATGATTCTTAAATGACATCTTTATCTCAGGTAATATTTGTTGTCCTAAAATTTACTTCTGAGTACTGGATTAGAAACATTTATATGGGTTCTGATGAACCTAAACACTCTGAATTCCGAAGTCCCATCAAACCTCCCCTAGCAGAAACAGCAGATAACAGTCTCATTTAAGAAAGATTAGATGCCAGAATTTTTCTGGAGATTTTAAAGGAACAGATATATTGATGTTACTTATTCCTGAGTGTTTATTGGTTTGTTCACTGATGAGAGTCCCTGGGAATGGTCAAGAGCACCGGGAACCATAATCCCCCTGAGTTCCCTATGAGAACTCAGAGGAGTTGGTAGCATTGACGTCTCTGCAAAGATTCCCTTTTGGTCATCCTCAGAGAAGTCCCTGAAGTGTAAGTTTCTTCTGGCAAAGAGTGGGTCTTCAATGCAGGTGAATATGTTATGACAACAAAATGTACTGAATGTCCACTCTGTGCAAAGCACGGTGCTAAAAAGTGCGATTGATTAAAGATGCCTGTGTTACAGAGTCCAGTCTTCATAGACTCTATGAATAAGTTCAACTGTACTCATAAATAAGATTTAATACAAGTCAGAATGAGGAAAGACCTTGAATAGGGGGCTCAGGTAGAGGAAGAGGAGTGGGATCGACTCTAACTGACCATCATGGAGAAAGTTTCTTATGAATGCTCTGTTTGGTCTTAATCTTAAAAATGTATTTACAATTTTTAGATTCAGTGAGAAAGGCCAGAGCAACTTGATCAAAATCCTGAATGAAGGATATTATTTCATGGATGTTTACAAAAACCACTTTATTTGAGAGCTCACTTTCTTGGGCTATATGGTTGAAATTATCCTGGGAAGCTCTATTACGATGACATTGTGGGGAGCTGTTTTCAGAACACAATTGTCCATTCTTTCTTTACAGGAGTATTAACAAGCAGCTTAATATGCCCTAATGAGCCAACAAAAAAATAAATTATATATATATATAATGTTAATGTGTATGATTAAATATAATAATTAAATCATGTAAAAATAAAAAATAATAAAATTTACTTTGTGTGATCTTAATATAAACAATCTTAGGAATAGCAAAGAAGAGCTTTTCCCTCTTTTTCCTCTTAATCTATTGGCATTTTTATATTTAAGGTGGACTTTTCATAGATAGCATACAGCTGAAGCTTACTTTGTTTTAGCTTTTAAGTTCAGGAGTACATAGGTAAACTTCAGGTTTGTTGTACAGAATATTCATGGGGGTTTGTTGTACAGATTATTTCATCACCCAGGAATTAAGCCTAGTACCCATTAGTTATTTTTTCTGATAATAAGATAATCTCTGCCTTATAATTAGACTGTTCAGACTATTTATATTTGATATGACTGTTGATCAGCTTGGGTTTAAACTCTCCATCCTGAAAGCTGTGTTCTCTTTGTCTCATCCATTGTTTCCCTTTATTGTTTGCCTTCTTTTCATGTGATTACAGATTTTTATTCCATTTTTCTTTGACTCATTACACTTACCCCTTGTTTTATTTTAGTGGTTGCTTTAGTGTTTAGAGTATAGATTTTTATATCTTCATGTTCCATGTACATAGGTTACAAACCCCAACTACATTATTATTATTTTTGTCTATAAACCCCAAAACTTAAAAGACATTGGAGTAAAAATCCAATTATTTTATATAACTACCATTATTATTGCCTTTTATTCCTTTAGAGGAAAACCAGATTTCCATTTGATATGTTTTTTTTGTGAGTGACTTTCTTTAAAATGTCTTATATTGTAGAACTGTTAGTGATGGATTATTTCAACTTTCGTATTATTTTTTGAGACAGGGTCTCACTTTCTTATCCAGGCTGGAGGGCAGTGGAGTGACCTCAGCTCACTGCAGCGTCCATCTCCTAGGGTCAAGCAATCCTCTCATTTCAGCCTCCCGAGTAACTAGGATAACAGGCACCTGCCACCACACTTCACTATGTTGCCCAGGCTGGTCTTGAACTCTTGGACTCAAGGAATCCACTCACCTTGGCCACCCAAAGTGCTGAGATTACAGGTGTGAGCCGCTGGTCATTCTCTGTATGTAATATTTATTTTGATTAGAGTTGTTCTTAACATTTTTCTGCTTTTCATTCATTTTAAGCAGTTTGATTATAAGTATTATGTATCAATCTTCATATTTCTTATCATTGGGATTCCTTGGACTTATTGGAGTTGTAGGTTATCAATTTTCATCAAATTTGAAACATTTTCAGATATTATTTTATGAATTTTTTCTGTCTGTTTCACTTCATTCTGTCATCCAATTACTGTGTCCGTGGCATTTTTATGTTGATTCAGAACTTATTGATGCTCTGTTGTCGTATATTTTAGAAAATCTTATCGAGGTATAACTATCATGCCATAAAATGTGTATTTTTTATGTGTATAATTTAAAATTTTGGTGAAATTAACAGAGTTGTGAAACTGTTATCACAATCCAAATTTAGACTGTTTCCTTCACATTCAAAAGATCCCTCATTCACATTTGTAGTCACTTCCCACTATCAACCCTAGCACCAAACAACAATCTATTTTGTGTCTCCACAGGTTTTCCTTTTCTGGATACTTTATATAAGTGAAATTCTATAATATTTAAAATGCCTGGCTTTTTCACTTAGCATAACATTTTTGAAGTATCTACATATTGTAGCATGTATTAGTATTTTCCTCCGATCGTTGATGCCAGGTTTTGTGTAGCCATTCATCAATTTATGGACTTCTGGATTGTCTCCACTTTTTGTCTATTATAAACAGGTTGCTATAGGGTCAGGCACAGTGGCTCACACCTGTAATCCCAGCATTTCGGGAGGCCAAGGTGGGTGTATCAGTTGAGGCCAAGAGTTTGAGATCAGCCTGGCCAACATGGTGAAACACCGTCTCTCCTAAAAAATAAAAATAAAAAAAAAATAAAATAAAATTAGTCAGGCATGGTGGCGGCAGCCTGTACTCCCAGCTACTAGGGAGGTTGAGGCAGGAGAATCGCTTGAACCTGGGAGGTGGAGGCTGCAGTGAGCCAAGATCACACCACTTCACTCCAGCCTGGGTGACAGAGTGAGACCCCATCTCAAAAACATAAAAATAAATAAATAAATAAATGGGTTGCTATAGACATTCGTGCACAACTATACATGTGAATATTTGTTTTTCATTTAGATAACTTAGGAGTGGACTTGTTTTGTCATATGATAAACATATTTTTAAACATCTTAAAAACTGTCAAATCATTTTCTTAAGTGGCTACAGCATTTTATACTCCCAAAAGCAGTGTATGGGGCTCTAATTTGTCAAAATCTCATTGATACTTGTTATTGCCTTTCTTTTTTATTTTAGTATCCTAGTGGGTGTGAGGTAGTATTTCCTGTAGTTTTGACTTGCATTTTCCTTAAGACTAATGTCATCTAACATTTTTGCATGTACTTGTGATATTATATACAGTCGTCCCTCAGAATCCGTGGGGGATTTGTGTCAGGACCCCCACAGATAACAAAATTTAAATATACTCAAGTCTCCAGTGTAAAATGGCATAGTATTTATGTATAACCTATATACATCTTCTATACTTAAATAATCTTTAGGTTATTCATGACACATAATACAATGTAAATGTATGTAAATCTTTTTTACTGTATTGTTTTATACTTACATTAATTTTTATTTTAGGTTCAGGGGTATATGTATAGGTTTCTTATATAGGTAAATTTCGTGTCTCGGAGCTTTGGTGTACAGATTATTTCATCAATCAGGTAATAAGCATAGTATCAATAGGTGGTTTTTTGATCTTCACTCTTCCACCCTCACCTTCAAGTAGGCCTTGGTGAGTGTTATTTCCTTCTTCGTGCCCATACTTACTCAATGCTTAGCTCCCATTTATAAGTGAGAACATGAAGTATTTGGTTTTCTGTTGCTGTGTTAGTTTGCTTAGGATAATGACCTCCAGCTCCATCCATGTTGCGCAAAGGACATGATCTCATTCTTTTGATGGCTGCATAGTATTCCATGGTGTATATGTACAATATTTTCTTTATCCTGTCTACCATTGTTGGGCATTTAGGTTGATTCCATGTCTTTGCTATTGTGAATACAGTTTTGATGAACATACAAGTGTGTGTCTTTATGATAGAATAATTTATATTCTTTTGGGTATATACCCAATAATAGAATTGCTGGGTCAAACAGTAATTCTCTTTTAAATTCTTTGAGAAATTGCTAAACTGCTTTCCACAATAGCTAAACTAATTTACATTCCCATCACCAGTTTATAAGGATTCTCCCTTTCTCTACAACCTCACCAGCATCTGTTATTTTTTAATTTTTTACTAATAGTCAGTCTGACTGGAGTGAGAAATCTATCTCATCGTGGTTTTGACATCGATTTCTCTAATGATTAGTGATGTTGAGCATTTTTTCACAAGCTTGTTGGCCCTATTTATGTCTTCTTTTGACAAGTGTCTGTTCATGTCTTTTAACCACTTTTTAATGGGGTTGTTTGTTTTCTCTTTGTAAATTTCTTTAAGTTCCTTATACATTATGAATATTACACCACTGTCTAATGCAAGTTTGCAAATATTTTCTCTTATTCTTTAAGTTGTCTCTTTATTCTGTTCCTAGTTTCTTTTTCTATGCAGAAGCTCGTTAGTTTAATTAGGTCACATATGTCAATTTTTGTTTTTGTTGCAATTGCTTTTGGTGCCTTGTCATGAAATCTTTGGTCCTTTGTCCAGAATGGTATCTCCTACATTATCTTCCAAGGTTTTCAGAGTTTTAGGTTTTTCATTTAAGTCGTTAATCCATCCTGGGTTGAATTTTGTATGTGGTATAAGGAAGGGGTCCAGTTTCAATCTTTTGCACATCACTAGCCTGTTATCCTAGCCCCATTTATTGAATAGGATATTCTTTCTCCATCGCTTGCTTTTGTCAGCTTGTTGAAGATCACATAGCTGTAGGCTTGTGGCCTTACTTCTGGGCTCCCTCTTCTGTTCCAGTGGACTACATGTCTGTTTTGGTACCAGTACTATGCTGTTTTAGTTAATGTGGCTTTGTATTATGGTATAGTTTGAAATTGGGTAACATGATGCCTCTAGCTTTGTTCTTTTTGATTAGGTTTACCTTGGCTTGTTGGGCTGTTTTTTGGTCCCACATACATTTTAAAATAGTTTATTTTCTAATTCTGTGAAGAATGTCATTGGTAATTTGATTGGAATAGCATTAAATCTATAAATTGCTTTGTATAGTATGGCCATTTTAACAATATTGATTCTTCTAATCCATGAGCATGGAATACTTTATCCCTGGTGTCATCTCTGATTTCTTTGAGGAATGTTTTGTAATTCTTGTTGTAGGATCTTTCACCTCTATTGGTAGTTGTAGTCCTACATATTTTCCTCTTTGCGTGGCTATTGTGAATGGGATTGTGTTCTCGATCTGGTTTCAGCTTGGATATTGTTGGTGTATAGGAATGTTACTGAGTTTTGTACATTCATTTAGTATCCTGAAACTTTGCTGAAGTTGTTTAGCAGCTGGAAGAGTGGGGCTGAGACTATAGTGGTTTCGAGATGTAGAATCATACAATATGCAAACAATGATAGTTTGACTTCTGCTCTTCCTACTTGGTTGCCCTTCATTTCTTCTCTTGCCTGATCGCTCTGGCCAGGACTTCCAGTACTGTGTTGAATAGGAGTGCTGAGAGTAGGTATCCTTGTCTTGTGGTTTTCAAGGGAAAGCTTCTAGCTTTTGCACATCTAGTATGACGCTGGCTGTGGGTTCGTCATAAATGGCTCTTAATATTTTGAAACATGTTCCTTTAATGCCTAGTTTATTGAAAGTTCTTAAAATGAAGAGACATTGAAATTATCAAAAGCCTTTTCTGCATCAGTTGAAATAATCTGTGTTTTTGGTTTTCAGTTCTGTTTATGTGATGAATCACATTTATTGTTTTGCGTACAATTGAACCAACTTTGCATCACAGGGATAAAATCTACTTGATCATGGGAGATTAGATTTTTGATGTACTGCTGGATTTGATTTGCTAATATTTTGTTGAGGATTTTGGCATCTATGATCATCAAGGATATTGGCCTGAAGTTTTGTTGTTTTTGTTGTATGTCTGATAGATTTGGGTATCAGGATAATGCTGGCCTCATAGAATAAATTAGGGAGGAGTTCTTCCTCCTCCATTTTTTTGGAATAGGTTCAGTAAGAATAGTACCAGCTCTCTTTTATATATCTGGTAGAATTTGGTGGTTAATTTGGGCTTTTCTTGGTTGGCAGGCACTTTTTTTCTGATTCAACTTCAACTTCAGAGTCTTTTATTAGCCTGTTCACAGATTCAGTTTCTTCCTGGTTCAGTCTTTGAATGTTGCATGTGTCCAGGAATTTATCCATTTCTTCTAGGTTTTTTAGCTTGTGTGCACAGAAGTGTTCATAACAGTCTCTGAGGGATTTTTGTATTTCTGTGATGTCAGTGGTGCCATCCCCTTTGTCATTTCTGATGCTGTTTATTTGCATCTTCTCTATTTTTTTCTTTATTAGTTAGTGGTCTACTGTTATGATTTTTTATTCAAAAATCCAACTCCTGTATTAGTTGATCTTTTGCATAGTTTTTCACATCTCAATTTTCTTCAATTCAGCTTTGATTTTGGTTACTTCTTGTCTTTTGCTGACTTTGGGGTTGGTTTGCTCTTGTTTCTCTAGTTCCTCTAGTTGTGATGTTAGGTTGTTAATTTGAGATCTAACTTTTTTATGTGGGCTATTAGTACTATAAACCTCCTTTACAACACTACTTTAGTTGTGTCCCAGAGATTCTGATGTGTTAAATCTTTTTCTCAGTAATTTCTAAGAATATCTTGATTTCTGCCATAATGTCATTATTTACCCAAAAGTCGTGCAGGAACAGGTTGTTTAATTTCCACGTAATTATATGGTCTTTAGCAATTTTCTTCTCATTGATGTCTATTTTTATTACTCTGTGGTCAGTGTGGTTGGTAGGATTTTGTTACTATTATTATTATTTGTTTTTGAATTTGCTAATTTGTTGTTTTATATCCAATTGTGTGGATAATTTTAGAGTATTTGCCATATGCGAATGAGAAAAATGTGTATTCTGTTATATTGGGGTAGAGTGTTCTGTACATGTCTATTAGGTCCAGATGGTCAAGTGTCAAGTTTAAGTTCTGAATTTCTTTGTTAGTTTTCTGCCTCAATGATCTATTACTGTCAGTGGTGTGTTGAAGTGTCTTGCTATTAATGTGTGGTTACCTAAGTCTGTTCATAGGTCTCTAGAACTTGCTTTATGAATCTGGGTGCTCATGTGTTGTGTGTATATAGTCAAGATAGTTAGGTCTTCTTGGTGAATTGAGCCCTTTACCATTATGAAATGCTCTTCTTCATCTTTTTAAAATATTGGTTCGTTTAAAGTCTGTTCTGCCTAATATTACAGTAGTAACCCCTGCTTTTGTTTTGTCTTGGTTTCTGTTTGCTTGATCAATTTCTCTTCATTCCTTTACTTTGAGTCTATGAGTGTAATTGCATGGGAAATGGGTCACTTGAGGACAGCATATCATTGGGTTTTGCTTCTTTATCTAACTTACCACTCTGTGCCTTTTAATTGGGGACATTTAGCTGGTTTACATTCAAGGATATTATTCATATGTTTGAGTTTGTTCCTGTCATTATGTTGCTGGTTCATTATTATTAAGACTTGTCTGTGTGGTTGCTTTAGTTGCTTTATAGTTTCACTGGTCTATGTACTCAAGTATGTTTTTATAGCAGTCAGTAATTTTCTTTCTTTTCCATGTGGAGGATTCCCTTCAGGACCTCTTATAAGCAGGTCTGATAATAATGAAATTCCTTTGCATTTGGTTCCTCTGGAAAGTTCTTATTTATCCTTCTCTTGTGAAGCTTAGTTTTGCTGTGTATGAAATTCTTAATCGAAAATTGTATTGGAAACTGGCACAAGACAGGGATGCCCTCTCTCACCACTCTTATTCAACATAGTGTTGGAAGTTCTGGCCAGGGCAATCAGGCAGGAGAAGGAAACAAAGGGTACTCAATTAGGAAAAGAGGAAGTCAAATTGTCCCTGTTTGCAGATGACATGATTGTATATCTAGAAAACCCCAGCCCAAAATCTCCTTAAGCTGATAAGCAACTTCAGCAAAGTCTCAGGATACAAAATCAATGTACAAAAATCACAAGCATTCTTATACACCAGTAACAGACAAACAGAGAGCCAAATCATGAGTGAACTCTCATTCACAATTGCTTCAAAGAGAATAAAATACCTAGGAATCCAACTTGCAAGGGATGTGAAGGACCTCTTCAAGGAGAACTACAAACCACTGCTCAATGAAATAAAAGAGGATATAAACAAATGGAAGAACATTCCATGCTCATGGGTAGGAAGAATCAATATTGTGAAAATGGCCATACTGCCCAAGGTAGTTTTTAGATTCAATGCCATCCCCATCAAGCTACCAATGACTTTCTTCACAGAATTGGAAAAAACTACGTTAAAGTTCATATGGAACCAAAAAAGAGCTCGCATTGCCAAGTCAATCCTAAGCTAAAATAACAAAGCTGAAGGCATCACACTACCTGACTTCAAACTATATTACAAGGCTACAGTAACCAAAACAGCATGGTACTGGTACCAAAACAGAGACATAGATCAATGGAACAGAACAGAGCCCTCAGAAATAATGCCACATATCTACAACTATCTGATCTTTGACAAACCTGACAAAAACAAGCAATGGGAAAAGGATTCCCTATTTAATAAATGGTGCTGGGAAAACTGGCTAGCCATATGTAGAAAGCTGAAACTGGATCCCTTCCTTACACATTATACAAAAATTAATTCAAGATGGATTAAAGACTTACATGTTAGACCTAAAATCATAAAAACCCTATTAGAAAACCTAGGCAATACCATTCAGGACACAGGCATGGGCATGGACTTCATGTCTAAAACACCAAAAGCAATGGCAACAAAAGCCAAAATTGACAAAGGGGATCTAATTAAACTGAAGAACTTCTGCACAGCAAAAGAAACTACCATCAGAGTGAGCAGGCAACCTACAATATGGGAGAAAATTTTCACAACCTACTCATCTGACAAAGGGCTAATATCCAGAATCTACAATGAACTCAAACAAATTTACAAGAAAAAAACAAACAACCCCACCAAAAAGTGGGCAAAGGATATAAACAGACACTTCTCAAAAGAAGACATTTATGCAGCCAAAAAACACATGAAAAAATGCTCATCATCACTGGCCATCAGAGAAATGCAAATCAAAACCACAATGAGATGCCATCTCACACCAGTTAGAATGGCCATCATTAAAAAGTCAGGAAACAACAGGTGCTGGAGAGGATGTGGAGAAATAAGAACACTTTTACACTGTTGGTGGGACTGTAAACCATTGTGGAAGTCAGTGTGGCGATTCCTCAGGGATCTAGAACTAGAAATACCATTTGACCCAGCCATCCCATTACTGGGTATATACCCAAAGGACTATAAATCATGCTGCTATAAAGACACATGCACATGTATGTTTATTGTGGCACTATTCACAATAGCAAAGACTTGGAACCAACCCAAATGTCCAACAATGATAGACTGGATTAAGAAAATGTGGACATATACACCATGGAATACTATGCAGCCATAAAAAATGAAGAGTTCACGTCCTTTGTAGGGACATGGATGAAACTGGAAACCATCATTCTCAGCAAACTATCACAAGGACAAAAAACCAAACACCGCATGTTCTCACTCATAGGTGGGAATTGAACAATGAGAACACATGGACACAGGAAGGGGAACATCACACTCCTGGGACTGTTGTGGGGTGGGGGGAGGGGGGAGGGATAGCATTAGGAGATATACCTAATGCTAAATGACGAGTTAATGGGTGCAACACACCAACATGGCACATGTATACATATGTAACTAACCTGCACATTGTGTACATGTACCCTAAAACTTAAAGTATAATAATAAAATGAAATAAAAAGAAAGAGAGAAAGAAAGAAAATTGTTTTCTTTAATAATGCTGAATATAGGCCGCACTTTCTTCTGGTGTAGAGTTTCTGCTAAAAGGTCCATTGTTAGCTTGATGTGGTTCCCTTTGTAAATAACCCATCTGTTCTCTGTAGCTGCCCTTAACATTTTTTTCTTTCATTTCAACCTTGGAGAATCTCATAACAAGGTGTCTTGATGATGAGCTTCTTGTGTAGTATTTCAATGGGGTTCTCTGCATTTCCTGAATTTGAATGTTGGCCTTTCTAGTGAGGTTGGGACCATTTTCATGGACAATACTCTGGGGTATGTTTTCCAAGTGTCTTGCTTTCTCTCCCTGGCTTTCAGGGACTCAAATTTGGTCTCTTTACATAATCCCATATTTCTCAGAGTTTTTTTTCATTCTTCTATATTGTTTTTTCTTTACTTTTGTCTTACTGAATTATTTCACAAAGTAGGTCTTCAAGCTTTCAGGTGCTTTCTTTAGTTTGGTTGATTCTTCTGTTATTACTTGTCATGGTTTTCGGAAATTCTTGATGTGAATTTGTCAGCTGTATCAGCTCAGTCAGGTTCTTTCTTAAAATGGCCATTTAATTTTTATCTTCTGAATCATATTAGTTTGTTCCTTAGAATCACTGGATTAGGTTTCAACTCTCTCTTGAATGTCAATGAATGTCATTCTTATCCATAATCTGAATTTAATTTCTGGCATGTTAGCCATTTCAACCTGGTTGAGAACCATTGCTGAGGAATTAGTGTGGTCATCTGCAGGTAAGAAGACACTCTGGCTTTTTGAGTTGCCAGAGTTCCTGTGCTGATTTTTTCTCATCTTTATGGGCTGATGTTCTTTCAATACTTGAATGTGCTGTCTTTTGGATTTTTTTTTAGTTTTATTTTGTTCGATGTCTTTGGGAGTTTGATTGTGGTATAAGGTGAATTCAGTAGACAAGCTTTCTTTCTTATAGATTATGGAGGGGCCAAGACTCAGCTCTGCACTCCTGGGCTGTGGACTCTAAAACTTGGGGACTGGTAAGAGGCCCCCAGATTTGTTCTCCGTCCCCTCACATTTGGGAAGCTGCTGTGCCTGCTGTGTTGGAGAGGTTGAGGTATTCCTGGATTTCTGACTGCAGCACTCCAAAGTGAGCTGCCAGCCAAAGTGCTTCATTGGGTGGTGGCAGCAGGACTTATGCTCATTTGCTCATGCTCCTTCGCTCATGTCAGCAGCAGCAGTAGCACCACCATGGCGAGTGCACGGGACCCTGGGAGAGGCCAGCATACACAGGGGCCCTCAGGTCAGACTGGCCCTGTCTCACGGGCAAAATTGCCCTGTTAAAGTCTGAAAGGTCCCTTAAGGCTAGAGTCTCATAGCGGGGAGAAAAGCAAGCCTTCGGGGATGGGCATCCCTGTCCATGCTCCCTTGCAGACGTTTTTGTCCCAAATCCTCTGGGCTCCACATGGGCTGAAGTCCTGCTCTACCAACTCTCTAAGCAGTTCTCACCCTCGGCTCAAGTGTTGGGTTTCATGGGGTCTCTCGCTACCAGGATTCCAGAGGTCAATGGAGAGAGCAGGTCACTCCTCACTGCTCAACTCACCTTCTTCCCCGGAGTACCTGGGGGCCAGGAATGAGTCCTAGTGTGTGGTAGCCTCAGACAGGGTTCTCAGCTTCCTCCCAGTTCAGCCCAGCATCTGTACCCTTTCTCTGTCAACCCTCAATGCCTTCTTTATGAACAAATGCTAGGAATGCACTAGTCTTCCCAGTGTCCCAGTACTATGGTGGCAGATGTTCAGTTGGATGTCCAGTTAGTTACTGCGACTAGTTGGACACCTTGTCTCAAATCTCATTGTATTATTATTATTACTATTTTTAAATTTTTAATCCATGGTTGGTTGAATATATGGATGTGGAACCCATGGCCCAACTGTATGTTCTTTGAGGAAATGCCTATTTACATCTTTTGTTTATTTTCTTGTCTTCATATTTTTGTGGTAGAGGTTTTTTATAAAAAATATATAAACTGTAGAAAATTTCTCATTTGATATATTTCCAAATACATTCTCCTATTCCTTGGTTTGCATTTTTACTTTCTCAGTGCTATGTTTTGAAGTGCAAAAGTTTTACATTTGATAAAGTCTTATTTATTAATATTGAAATCACTTATGCTTTTGTTATTTCTAAACAAAAAATTATGACAACACAAGATCATAGCAATATTTTCTTTTGTTTTGTTCTAAGAGTTTTAAAACTTAAATCTTATATTTTTGTCTATGATTCACTTATAGTTAAATTCTACGTAAGGTAAAAGTGCAAATTTACTTTTTAACTTGTGAATATGCAATTGTCCCAGCACCTATTTTAAAATATTTTATTTCCCCTATTAAATACCTTAGCCCTTTTGTCAGAAATAAATTTCTCATAGATGTAAGTGTTTACCTCTTTACCTCAATATCATCAGATTGCAATTTCCAGAATTTATTTCAATTTCTGGACTGCCATATTAATATGTATATACATTTTTTTTTATGTCATAGTAAGTTTTGATATCAGGAAGTATATGACCTAAACCCTTGTTCTTCTCATTTGTCTACTTCTGGTTTCTTTTTTTCTTTTCTTTTCTTTAAAAATCTTAAGATTGGCCAGCTGTGGTGGCTCAAGCCTGTAATCCCAGCACTTTGGGAGGGTGAGGCAGATGGAGCACTTGAGGCCAGGAGTTTGACAACAGCCTGGCTAACTTGGCAAAACCCCATCTCTACTAAAAATACAAAAATTAGCTGAATGTGGTGTAATCCCAGGTACTTGGGAGTCTGTGGCGCAAGAATCGCCTGAACCCAGGAGGCAGAGGTTGCAGTGAGCCAAGATTGCTCCACTGTGGTCTAGCCTGGGTGACAGTGAGACTCTGTCTCAAAAATTAAAATTAAAATTAAAATTAAAAAAATAAATCTTAAGGTCATCCTTTCTATTTCTGATGGTGCATTGGATTAAGTTGGAGAGAATTTCCACTACAATAATAATGAGTCTTCCAACATGACAATCTAATGTGACTTTACATTAGGTTTTTTTTTAAGTATTTTAGTAAGATTTTGTAGTTTCTAGCATATATAATTTCACTTATTTTGTTAAGTTTATTTCTCGTTATTTTATTCTTTCTGATGTTCTATTGTTAGTGGAATTATTTTCTAAATTTTATTTACATATTTTTTATCATTATTATATAAATATACAATATACATGTTGACATTGTATTTTCTGACCTTGGTTAACTTCTTTGTTCTAGTAAATTCGTCATTATGTATAATACCAGTTATACGTTGCTGAATTTGGTTTAGTAATATTTTGTTGATGATTTTTACATTTACATTCATGAGCTATATGGATGTATATTTAAATATTCTTGAGATTTCTTTTTTCTGGCTTTGGTGTCAGAGTAATAATCTCCTAGAAAATGAGTATTTGTTCATTTCTTATAGAAGTTTTTTACTACATATTTTATTTTGAATGGTTTCTATTACTATGTCTTTAAATTTATTAATATTTTCTTTGACAGTGTCTAATCTGTTTTAAATCTCACCTGGTAGATTTTTTCTTAAATCTCAGACATTGTAATTTGCATCACTAGACGTTTGATTTCAGTCATTTTCACATATTCAATGTTTCTACTTAACACTCATGTTCCTATATCTTCTTGAACATATGGTAAATTATAATAATCTTGATATTCTTGCCTACTAATTCCATCATCTAATTCTTTTCTGTGTTTGCTTTTATTTGCTAATTTTTCCTTTGTGGGTCATATTTTCTTTTTTTTTCATGCCTAGTAATTTCTTTATTGGAGGGCAGATACTATGAGTTCTACCTTGTTGCTTGCTGAATAGTTTTGTATACTTATAAATGTATTTTGATGTTACTTGGGCATAATAAGTTACTTGGAAATAGGTTAATCCTTTGAAACTTGCATATTAATTTTGTTAGGCAAGATAAAGGCAGGCTTTCATCAGAAGCTAATTTTCCTCAAATACCAAGGCAATAACTTTCTGAATACTTACTTACCTGATGTCTCGTAAATTATGAGGATTTGTTTCCCCAATTACTGGTAAAATTACAAATCATTTCCAGTCTTTGTGAAAGTTGGGGATTGTACCAGCTTCTTCTTTCATGTTTTTCTTTCCCCCAAATATATATAATTTCCTCATATGCATATCCAAATGACCATTTAACTGAGGACTGGATGAGAAGCTGTGCAGATCTCTCTGCATCTCTCTCCTTTTGTTATCATCATCTGCAAACTATAGCCATCTGGGACTGCCAATACCATCTCTCCATCTCCTCAACTCAAGCATATTGTCAGGCTCCTTCAGATTCCCCCATTGTGCTGTGCCAACCGGAGACTTTCACCAGACAGTAAACAGGGACACAAATGGTGATTGCTCACCTTGATCTTTTCTCCTCTGTCAGGTCACTTTGTATACTGATGAGCATTCAAAGTCTGTGCCCTGGTGCTTCTATTTTCTTTAGTTTTTAATTATTTCGGGGGCTAGTCAAATCTGTTCTCTTCCACACATTTTAAAATTTAGCCTGCATCGCCAAGTCAATCCTAAGTCAAAAGAACAAAGCTGGAGGCATCACGCTACCTGACTTCAAACTATACTACAAGGCTACAGTAATCAAAACAGCATGGTACTGGTACCACAACAGAGACATAGACCAATGGAACAGAACAGAGCCCTCAGAAATAATGCCGCATATCTACAATGATCTGATCTTTGACAAACCTGACAAAAACAAGCAAAGGGGAAAGGATTCCCTATTTAATAAATGGTGCTGGGAAAACTGGCTAGCCATATGTACAAGGCTGAAACTGGGTCCTTCATTACACCTTATACAAAAATTAATTCAAGATGGATTAAAGACTTGCATGTTAGACCTAAAACCATAAAAACCCTAGAAGAAAACCTAGGCAATACCATTCAGGACATAGGCATGGGCAAGGACTTCATGTCTAAAACACCAAAAGCAATGGCAACAAAAGCCAAAATTGACACATGGGATCTAATTAAACTAAAGAGCTTCTGCACAGCAAAAGAAACTACCATCAGAGTGAACAGGCAACCTACAGAATGGGAGAAAAGTTTTGCAACCTACTCATCTGACAAAGGGCTAATATCCAGAATCTACAATGAACTCAAACAAATTTGCAAGAAAAAAACAAACAACCCCATCAAAAAGTGGGCAAAGGACGTGAACAGACACTTCTCAAAAGAAGACATTTATGCAGCCAAAAAACACATGAAGAAATGCTCATCATCACTGGCCATCAGAGAAATGCAAATCAAAACCACAGTGAGATACCATCTCACACCAGTTAGAATGGCCATCATTAAAAAAACAGGAAACAACAGGTGCTGGAGAGGATGTAGAGAAATAGGAACACTTTTACACTGTTGGTGGGACTGTAAACTAGTTCAACCATTGTGGAAGTCAGTGTGACGATTCCTCAGGGATCTAGAACTAGAAATACCATTTGACCCAGCCATCCCATTACTGGGTATATACCCAAAGGACTATAAATCATGCTGCTATAAAGACACATGCACATGTATGTTTATCGTGGCACTATTCACAATAGCAAAGACTTGGAACCAACCCAAATGTCCAACAACGATAGACTGGATTAAGAAAATGTGGCACATATACACCATGGAATACTACGCAGCCATAAAAAATGATGAGTTCATGTCCTTTGTAGGGACATGGATGAAACTGGAAACCATCATTCTCAGTAAACTATCACAAGGACAAAAAACCAAACACCGCATGTTCTCACTCATAGGTGTGAATTGAACAATGAGAACTCATGGACACAGGAAGGGGAACATCACACTCCTGGGACTGTTGTGGGGTGGGGGGAGCGGGGAGGGACAGCATTAGGAGATATACCTAATGCTAAATGACGAGTTAATGGGTGCAGCAAACCAACATGGCACATGGATACATATGTAACAAACCTGTACATTGTGCACATGTACCCTAAAACCTAAAGTATAATAATAAAAAAAAAATTATCAAACTCTTTTTTTTTTTTTTGAGACTGAGTTTCACTGTCACCCAGGCTGGAGTGCAGTGGTGCAATCTTGGCTCATGGCAGCCTCCACGTCCCTGGTTCAAACAAGTCTCACATCTCAACCTCCCAAGCAGTTGGTATTACAGGTGTGTGCCACCATGCCTGGCTATATTTTATATTTTTAGTAGAGATGGAGTTTCACCATGTTGGCCAGGTTCCTCTTGAACTCCTGGCCTCAAGTTATTTACCTTTCTTGGCCTCCCAAAGTGCTGGGATTACGGGTGTGAGATTGCACTCAGCATTTAGCAAACTCTTATACCATAATTCATCTTGTTCCTGCCAATGTGCAGAAAAACACTGAAGAATAAAAAATGTATTTTCCTTTAAAAATTTAAGGCAGTCATGTTTATTCCAGTCTACCTATAAATAGAAATGCATAAGAGATTATATGCAACTTGCTGAAGGCTTCCAGTGTTATTAGTGACAGAGACAAGATATTAATTCAGCACTCCTTCTATTAACCCACCATTCTTTGAACTGTTAATGAAATTTCCAAGAATCAAGTGAGTTCCAACTAACAAGACTTTCTGACAATATAATTTTAAATTTAAGTTGGTCTAAATTAAGTGCATTTATGGATGAAATTCTTGTAGGCTTTTATATTTTAGTTTTCAAAATAAAATTTACCAACTCTCATGATGTTAAGACATTGAAAAATGACACTAAAATTGTTAACATAAGAAGCAATGTATTTTGGGGGAAAATTAGAAAATTTTATTTTTCTTTCTGAGTTACTAATATTAACATCAAAAAGTAAGAGGAGGAGTGAAGAAGTAAAACAAGTGAAGGATTTGCTTTACAATGTACCAATTCAATACTCTTAAGTATTCAAATGCAAAAGGACATCAGAAATAACCATCATAAACATTGCTTTTAATTAGCAACAGGCACGTATATTGTGATGATTTATTATATTTGTTTCCCAACCAAGTATGTTATTATACATCCCATTCATCTTACTCATTATGGCTTAACTTTGGGAGCATCAAATAATTTACCTTATGACTTGTTATTATAATAATTAGCTATTAGCTTACAGTAAAGTAAGTTCTAAGGATTAACAGATATATTGTTTGCAGCTGTTTTGAGCCCCAAATTTATTATAATCAATGTCAAAAGACCAAGAAATGGAGATGAATAATCTGAGAGAAGAAGGTGGCTTCCATAAGATCTAGACGTCATGTTCGTATAATAACCATTTTTACAACTAAAACATAAAGCCCCATGTGCCTGGAATTAAAACGAACTCTAAGGGCAAATCAAGCCTAACTCAGTACCTAGGTTTGCAAACACACAGCTATACCGGATAACCTGTTTGAGCAGACCTGATTACTGTGTTATCCTCAGGTTCATCTAGATTAAGACAAGATGTTCAGGAGGTTCTTAGTCACATTAGAAAAGTAAAAACATTTAATAATGTCCTAGTAGGTGCATAAGAAACCTCAATTAAAAGGATAATTTTATAATAAGAAATTTCCCAATCCATGATCAATAAATCATGATCATCTAAGGATTAAACCAGGGTAGAATCCCCTCAAACAATGAACTTATTTGAGAACTTTGAAAAGTATCAAAATTAAAAAATATCAGGATCTGTGTTTTATCCAAATAATGTGCTTTTGCCAGAACGACTACAGGGCTATCATATTGTAATATGAAGAGACACTTCATCATCTGTAAACGACTATGAAACTATTTAAGGGACTTCTTGGCTAGAGATGAGGAAAGATTTACTTCATGGCAAGCCCTAAATGAATTATTTTTTTAAGTAGTTACATATTTAGCACAGTAAAGGCCAACTGTAGTTATAGTCATTTTTCAACAAAGCCAATTAATTTTCTACTGAAGAATGAATTAATTTATATTTTAAGTTTATTAGTAGAAGGGAGATTTCTTCAATATTTTCAAAACTCTGAACAATGAGGAACCCTCTCCTGCTTTCTTAGGAGGGATAAATAATGTGAAGTTTATTGAAAAACTTCATGTACAACAGCAGTCCCCAACCTTTTTGGCACCAGGGACTGGTTTCGTGGAAGGCAACTATCTGGATGAAACTGTTCCTTCCACCTCAGATCATCAAGCATTAGTTAGATTCTTATAAGGAGCATCCAACCTAGATCCTTCACTTGTGCAGTTCACATAGGTTTCACACTCCTGTGAAAATCTAATGCTGCCACTGATCTGACAGGAGGGAGAGCCCAACTGGTAATGTTTGCTCCGCGACCTGCTCACCTCCTGCTGTGCTGCCCAGTTCCTAACAGGCCACAGATCAGAACCAGCGGCTGGGGACCCCTGACAAGATATAGTCACTGTTTTCCTAAGAGTGGGCTGACTTACAGTCTTTTTTATACCCAAAGTGATTGACAGTTATGACATGCTATTATATATTTTCCTTTCTCATTTTGATTTCTGGGGTTGGTGGTAGACAAAAACAGCTCCTTCAATGTCCAGTAAAATTATTACAAAGCACCAAGCACGCACAATCTATCATGACATAAAACAGAATATAAAAACTTCACAGATATGTTATGCTTTCTAATATGTCATATTAACTATCTCCTGTGGATGGACTAACCTAAGCTTTGTGGTACTATATCCTTTAAGTTGCAGTTTATGTTTTCTTCTTAGCTGAACTTATGTAAGATCATCTCATGGAAAATAGTCAAGAGCCTCGTACACCTGAGATATCAATGTCCTAGTTTCCCAGGCAAAGAAAAATTAATCTGTTCTCAGTAAATAGTTATTTTACTATTTAAAGTATACACAGTAATTTATCATTGTCTTCTTAAGAATTAAAATTGTTCTCATAGAACATATTTATAATGTCCCTATTCTACAGATGAGTAAACCTCTGAGTCTTAAATGAATTTCCCAAGATCATGCAACCAATAGGCAAATAATTTTATTTTTAAATTTTGTTTTATTTGTATAAGTTTGCAGAGTCCAATCATAATGTGGTTACATTGATACATTGTATAGTGGTGAAGTCATGTCTTTTAATGTATCCATCACTAGAATAACATACATTATACCCATTAAATAATGTCTCATCTTAAGGCTCTATGCCCCATATCCTATTCACAAAATCTAATAGTTGTACACTATTTTGGTACAACTTAATGTTGTGTGAAGATGGATTGTGAACTGTCATCTTTTATTTTTTAACAACATGGAGTATCATGTATATCCATTACGAATAAAAGTATCAATGTTTATTATACAGCATACATCATCATCATGTTAATTTCTTCCTTTTTTTTTTTTTTTTTTTGAGATGGAGTCTTGCTTTGTCACCCAGGCTGGAGTTCAATGGCCCAATCTCAGCTCACTGTTACAACCTCTGCCTCCCAGGTTCAAGTGATTCTCCTGCCTCAGCCTCCTGAGTAGCTGGGATTACAGGCACCCACTACCATGCCAAGCTAATTTTTGTATTTTTTTTAATCGTTCTTTTCTTTCTTTTTTTTTTTTTAATTATACTTTAAGTTCTAGGGTATTTTTACTAGAGCCAGGATTTCACCAGGTTGGCCAGACTGGTCTCAAATTCCTGACCTCAGGTGATCCACCCGCCTCAGCCTCTAAAAGTGCTGGGATTACAGGCGTGAGCCACAGTTCCTGGCTCATCATATTAATTTCTATGACATTACAAACAAAACAAAACTTTTAAACTAGGACATTTGAGATTATGGTCATACTTTTATATTGTTTCCAAAAAGAAACTGAGTAGCATATTCACAGCAAATTTATTACCTTTCTTTTTTCTTTTTTTCTACAAAGATCAAAACTGGGACTAATAATACCCAGTTAGAATTACTTTTTGGCCATGTAGCTTTTTAAAAAATGAAACATAACAATTTACTTCTAATTACTAGTTTTTCTTAGAATTATGAAATAAGTTTCTTTTAATACATAAAACATTTTAAAAGCTGGTTTTGGTATTTTCCCTTTTTCAACAGTTACTTGGAAAGAGTGTGGAGATAGAAAAAATACCGTACAAATGGAGAGAAGACGACAGAGAATGAGATGAAACTATAGAAAGAGAAATGTCAGATTGCGTAAGTTTAATGAAGGGCTTGAAGTAACTGGAACACTGCTCGTTTTTAAAAAAGCAGCTTGAATGATAGAAAATATTTTATTCATTTATTCATTCATTCATTTGAGGTCTATTTATTGTATCTTCCTTAGACAGCTGACTCTGCTGTGGAGATAGAGGAGTGGATGGAAAAGATGGTGAAAATTTTAGTTGAGCTTTTCATGCTACATTTTTTAAATTTTATGTATTTTTATGTTATTTTTGAGACAGAGTCTCACTCCATCACCCAGGCTGGAGTGCAGTGGCGCGATCTTGGCTCTCACTGCAAACTCTACCTCCCAGGTTCAAAGGATTATCTTGCCTCATCCTCTCCAGTAGCTGGGATTACAGGCCTGCGCCAACACACCCAGCAAATTTTTGTATTTTTCGTAGAGACAGGGTTTCACCACGTTGGCCAGGATGGTGTTAAACTACTGGGCTCAAGCAATCCGC
This sequence comes from Nomascus leucogenys, assembly GCF_006542625.1. Classification (NCBI taxonomy): domain Eukaryota; kingdom Metazoa; phylum Chordata; class Mammalia; order Primates; family Hylobatidae; genus Nomascus; species Nomascus leucogenys. The sequence continues at coordinate 36,983,285 of NC_044401.1, forward strand.
CAGCCTCGCCCTCTCAAAGTGCTGGGATTACAAGTGTGAGCCACCGCGCCAAGCCTCGTGCTAAATTTAGAACGTCTTCTGAATACTTACGATATGTGCAAAAGCTTACTTGTATATTCACCTCTTTGTTCTAAAGCAAGTCTGAAAATATTTGTATCAAAGCTCAAAAATAATTTTTTAAGCCATTATTGAATAGTAGAAAATAATGAATTGTTCACCCCCAAAATGGACTCTTGCTTTGATTTTTTAACTTATTGGCTATTAATAACACCAACATGATTAACATTAACAGAAATTTCTTCCTCAAGTATTGCATTAGTTTAGAAAATATTACTATTGCTCCAGAGTAGCATCATTTAAATGTTAAGCAACTGACACACTCTAGAATTATTGTCACAGATGGCATGATAGCATTTAGGCCTAATAAAGCTGTCAGCATATATCCTTTAGAAGATATGACTATGTTACTACAAATCAGACACTTGGAACTTACAAGTGCCATCGTCTAACTTCCTTATTATTTAATTATTGAAATAATGCTAACAACTTATTCTTTCATCATACTCTAGGGCCTTTTCAAGTATGCAGAAAGTGTTTGAGAGATGCATATGCATCAGGTTTGTGTCAACCCATGATGAGCTACCTGTTTTGTTAGATATTTAAGGGAAGATATTTTCAGAAAAATATCCTGGCATATGGTATAACTACTGAATCCATCATAATGCCACTTTTCATATTGTTTTATGGACAGTGAAAAAAGGCACATTTTGACTACAGGGAGCAATAATTCACTGAGGGTTCTGTTTTTAACTTAGACTACACACTAAATTATGAAGGCAGATTGTTTCTTGGTGTATGCTGAAATTTATGGCATGAACGTATTTTTCTGTAAATGTCCTTTCAACTGAAAGATGTTATACAAAACTCAGAGGGGTTCTTGTCAAGGTGTGGGTGGGGGAAGGGTGATAAATCATTTATATGGAATTCTGACTGATGTTGTTTTAAACAATTATAGAAAATATTTTAACCTAGATTCAATAAATGTGCCAATGAAAATAAATACAATTGGTGCAGGTAGAGCACGGACAGCTTACATGACATAAATTTAGTCTCTAAGATGTTCTTTTATCTGCCTTCATCCTTCCCACCCTGTGCATTCATGTCCAACATTTTTAACTGAGCACCAATTTCTTTTACTTCTCAAAAAGTTAAACGACATAAAATGCTAACACTCTCAGCAAAGGCAAATTTGCACTTAATTTCACACTACTCTGTAACTGTATGATAGCATATCATATCCTAATGGATTGCTGGTGAGGCTTTACCTGTAAAATCTAAACATTGATAAGTCTACACCAAGAAGTGGCCAATGCTACTAAAAAGTTCACTGATCATCCCACTTTGCATTTAGATTATCAGAAGCAGTGAATAAAGTATCACATTTTTTTTTATGAAGGCAGGCAGAAAGAAAAAAATAGTTTCGAGCTTCAATTTTATTCCTTGATGATTTTTCCAATGCCTTCTTCAAACAAGTTCCTTTTTACTCAATTATATTCTTCAATAATCGGTTTAAGTGACATCAATAATGGAATAAGAATTTATAATACGGAATCACTTTGGAAAAATTTCTGGTTTCTCCACTTCCCATTAAGCAAATACAATAACCTGATCCTTGCCAAGTTATACTTCCTTGATTCATTGCCTCAAATTGAAATAACTTAAGCTGTTTGGAAATATTCTGCATTGGTCAGAAAGCCTCATACCACACGTTTTCACTTACAAGTGTGAGCTAAAAAATGCATACTCATGGACATAAAGATGGCAACAATAGACATGGGAACTACTGGAAGGAAGGAGGGAAGGAGGAGGGAAAAGGTTAAAAAACTAACTATTGGGTACTATGCTTACAACCTGGGTGATGGAATCAATAATACTCCAAACCTCAGCAGCACCAGGAATTATATGTAGGTAGCAAACCTGCCCATGTATCACCTGTGCATGTAGCAGCTCTTAATTTCAAAATAAAATTTGAAATTAAAAAATAAAACCTCATATAAACATATTTTGAAAACAGTTAAGTGAATATATTAATATCTTGAAAATCATGTTTGTGTACTTAAAATCAGTGCATGAAACAAAACAAAAATATATATTCAACATCAACAAGATATAAAGTATATATCTTGAACTTCAGAGGAAAACCTTCAGAGCAGTAAAGAAAAAAAGCAAACTCTAAAACCTAATACTTTTCAAATCAATAATTAAAACCTAAGCTTACACTAAAACATCTGCCCATACCTCAGCCTGTGTTGTTAATCTTGGACCAATGAGAGCAAATGGGTAGATAATTAATTTTATTAATTTCACTTCCAAAATTAGGTTACACATTTTTACTTTATATTTTACCATTTTTTCTAAATGATTTTATTTACAATCAGAAATAATTGATATATAGTATAAAATACATAGCAATAGTGCATTTTAAATTAATTTATACAAATATTTTTACATATTTATAGGGTATAAGTGATATTTCATTACATGCATAGACTATAATGATCAAATCGGTAGGTTGGCTATCTATCACCTCGAGTATTTATCATTTCTATGTGTTGGTGACATTTCAAGTCCTTTCTTCTAGCTATTTTTAAATATACAATACATGAGAGTTAACTATAGTCATTGTACTCTGCTATCAAACATTATAACTTATTTCTTCTCTCTAACTTCACGTTTGTACTCATTAACCAACCTCTCTTTACACCCCGTTCCCCCACACACCTTGCATAGCCTCTGGTGTATATCATTCCATTCTCTATCTCCATGAGATCAAATTTTTCAGCTCCCACATTCAAGTGAGAATGCATTTCTTATTAACTATGTTGCGGCAGATGGGATAATCTTATTCTGTTTTTTGACCAAGCAGTATTCCATTGTGTAAATATACCATAAATGCTTTATCCATTTGTTCATTGATAGACACTTATATTGATTTCATATCTTTGCTGTTGTGAATGGTGCTGCCATAAACATGAGAGTGCAGATTATTTTTATATACTCACTGATTTTACTTTAGATAAATAGACAGTAGCAGAATTGCAGGATAGTATAGTCATTCTATTTTTAGTTCTTTTGAGAAAACTTCATACTGCTTTTCATAATGGGTGTAATAATTTACATTCCCACTAACAGTGTAGAAAAGTTCCATTTTCTCTGCATCCTCACTGGCATCTATTATTTTTTGTCTTTCTCAAAATAGTCATTCTAACTGGGGTCAGATGATATCTCATTATGGTTTTGATTTGCGTTTCTCTTATGGTTAGTGATAATGAGCACTTTTTTGTATACCTTTTGTCATTTGTATGTCTTAAGAAATGGCTATTCATGTCTTTTATCCATTTTTGAATGGAATTATTTGTTTTTGTTTTCATTTTTACTATTCGGTTGTTTGAGTACCTTGTCTATTCTCAATATTAGTTTCTTGTCAGGTGAATAGTTTAGAAATATTTGTCTTCAATTCAACAGGTTTTCTCCATAAAATCTTTGCCCAGACAGATTCTGAAGTGTTTCCCCTAAGGTGTCTTCTAGTTGTTTTACAGTTTCAGGTTTTACATCTTGAGTTGATTTTTGTATATGGTTTTATTTTTCCACACATAGATATGCAATTTTAAAGAGTGTTGTTTCCCTGATGCTTGTTCTTGGTGTCTTTGTCATAAATCAGTTGGCTGCAAATATGTGTATTTATTCCTGGGTTTTCTATTCTATTCCACTGGTCTATGTATCTATATTTAGAACAGTACCTTGCCCTTTTGTTTACTATAGTCTTGTAATATATTCTGAAGTCAGGTAGTGTGATGCCTGCAAGTTTGTTCTTAATGTTCAGGATTGCTTTAGTTATTTGGGCTCTTTTCTTATTCTATTTGAATTTTAGAATTTTTTAAAAATTCTGTGTAAAATAACATTGCTACTTCAATAAGAGTTGCATTGAATCTGTAGATTGCCTTAGTCAGTCTAGCCATTTTAACAAACTGATTTTTCCTATATATGAGCATGGTATGTTTTTCTATTTGTTCGTATCCTCTTTATTGTCAGTGTTTTGTAGTTTTCCTTGAAGACTTCTTTCATCTCTTTGGTTAAATTTATTTCTAGGTATTATTTTTAGGAGGCAGATATTGTAAATGAGATTATCTTCTTGATTTCATTGTCAGCTAGTTTATTAATGATGTATGGAAATGCTACCAGTTTTTGTACATTGATTTCAAATCCTGCAGTTTATTAAATTTATTTACCAAATCTAAAAGTCTTTTGGTGGAGCAACTGAGATTTTCTAAATGTAAGATTATATCATCTGCAAAGAGAAATAGAAGCTATCATCTGCAAAGATGATATCATTTGCCTAATTGCTTTGGCTAGGACTTCCAGTACTCCATCAAATAGAAGTAGTGAAAGTGGGCATCTTTGTCTACTTCTAAATCTTAGAGGAAAGGCTTACAGCCTTTCAGCATTCATTATGGTGTTAGCTGTGGGTTTGTCATCTATGGCTTTTATTATGTTCAAGTATGTTCTTTCAATGCCTAGTTTTTTCATTTTTATCATAATGGGATGTTGAATTTTAACAATGGCATCTTTGCATCTACTGAGATGATTATATAATTTTTGCCTTTAATTCTGTTGATCTGATATATCATATTTATTGATTTATGTATGTTGAATCATCCTTAACATCTTAAGGATAAATTCCACTTGAACATGTTGCATTGTCTTTTTTATATTCTATTAAGTTTTGCTTGCTAATATTTTGTTAAGCATTTTTGCATGTATGTTCATCAGTAGTTTTCTGTGTAGTTTTATATTTTTCTTACATATTTGTCTGGTTTTGGTATCGGTAATGCTGACCTCACAGAATAAGTTAAAAAGAATTCCCTCCTCTTCAATTTTGTAGAAATAATTTGAGAAGAAATGATGTTAGTTCTTTGAATACTGGATAGAATCTAGCAGTAAAGCCATATGGTCTTATATTCTTTTTTGTTTTGTTTTAATAATTAAGTCTCAGTATTCGATATTCATTAGTTTAGGTTTGCTATTTCTTTCTGATTCAATCTTAATAGTTTGTGTGTGTCCAGAAATTTCACTATATTCTCTAGATTTTCCAGTTTGTTAGTTTATAGTTGTTCACAATTGTCTTCAGTTATCTTTCGTATTTTTGTGGTATCACTTGCAATGTCTTATTTATTTATAATTTTGTTTATTTAGGTCTTTTATCTTTTTATCTTAGTCTAGCTAATGGTTTATCAATTTTGTTTATATTTTCAAGAAATCAACTTTTTACATGCTTTGTATTTTTTGTCTCTATTATTTATTTCAGGTCTGATTTTTATTATTTATTTCTAATAATTTCGGGTTTAGCTTCTTGATCTTCTAGTTCTTTTAGGTTCACTTTAGACTTTTAATTTGGAATCTTTCTACTTTTTTGATTCAGGGGTTCATTATTCTGTACTTTTCTGTTAGCACTGCTTCTACTATATCCCATAAATTTTGTTATTTTGTGTTTCAATTTCTTTTTTGGGGGAAGTATTTTTATTTTCTCTTTAATTTCTTCTTTGATCCAATGGTTATTCAGGTTTCCCAGGTTTGTATTTGTACAGTTTTCCAGGTTCCTCTTGTTATTGATTTCTGGTTTTATTCCTTTATGGTCTGAGAAGGTATTTGATATGATTTCAATTTTTAAAAAATTTGTTGAGACTAGTTATTTTTTGTCCTAACATGCAATTTATTCTAGAGAATGTTCAATGTGCTGACGGGAAGAATTAAACTGTGTAGCTATTGGGTGAAATGTCATCTTAATGTCTGTTAGGTCCATTTAGTGTAATATGCAGTTTAAATTCAATGTTTCTTTGTTAATTTTCCATCTAGATAATCTGTTTAATACTTTGAGTGGGTATTGAAATTTCCTATTATTTTGTATTAGAGTCTCTCTCTCCCTTTAGATCTAATAGTATTTGACATGTATCTGAGTGCTCCAATATTGGGTACATATATGTTCAGAAGTAGTATAAACTGTTGCTGAAATGATTTCTTTATTATGATAACTTTGTCTCTTTTTACTATTTTTGACTTGAAATTTTTTTTCCGATATATGTACAACTGCTCCTACTCACATTTCATTTCCGTTTTCATGGAAGGCCTTTATTCCTCCATTTACTTTCAGTCTATATATATCTTTACAATTGAGATGAGTCTCATGTAGGTAGCATATAGTTGGGTTATTTTTAAAATTCATTCAGCCGGTCTCTATCTGAAGTGGAAAGTTTAATCTGTTTACATTTAAGGTCATTATTGTTATGTGATGGCATATTTCTGTCATTTCGCTAATTAACTTCTGACTGTTTTATATATATTTTATTCCTTTTTTCCTTATTATCTTTGTGGTTTGATGATTTTCTGTGGTGTTAACATTTAAGTGTTTTCTTTTCCTTATTTATGTGTGTGCTTTATCAGTGGTTTCATACTTTTGTGCGTTTTCATGAATTTGGATATCATTATCCCTTTGCTTGTAACTGTAGTCAGACTCCTTTAAGCCTTTCGTGTAGGTTCGATCTAGTGATGATAAAGTCCTTCAGCTGTTGCTTGTCTAGAAAAGCCTTTATTTTTGCTTTATTTATAATGGGTAAGTTCTCTGGGCATAGTATCTCTTGCAAGCTCTTTTTGTTTTGTTTTATCTCAATGCTTTGAATATATCATTCCATTCTCTTTTAGCCTATAAGGTTTCTGCTGAGAAATCTACTGTAGTCTGATAAGTGCACTATTATAAGTGACTAGACATTTTGATCTTGCTGTTTTTAGAATTCTCTGTTTTTGACTTTTGATAGTTTGACTATAAAATGCTATGAACAAAACTTTTTATTTGCATTGGATCTGCATTGTAGACATATAAAGGAAAATAAGGCTTCCTTTATCTTCCATGTCCCCGGAAACTATGCTTGGGCATTGGGAGAGGGAAGAACCAGAGATGGCAGCCCTGTCCTTAGGCTCCTCAGGGATACTTGTGAGCTCTGGTTGTGGTAGGCAAGGGTGGATTGATCCCCACCCCTGCATGTTATAACATTTTATAGTTAACATTTACTTCACAGATATTATCTCAAATCAGAGTAAATCTACAATGTTACTGATAACTAATATAAGGCTCTTAGAATGTTATATTAAAGCCCTTACATTTTCCATTTATCCATACTAAACATTATGTCAAAAGGGTTAACAGGGATAAAAACTGTAAAAGTAAATAGAGTTAGTATTAGCATGTTTTTATGAAAACTTAGTAATCAAGTTTACAAAGATAAACATATGTTCAATAGTTCAGTATATGTTATTTGTTTTCTTAATTCTTTTCATTATGATTAAAGTTTACCAATCTAAAGTAAACTTAAAGCAGGGTTCTGATAGAGTATCCCTATGGCAGTTTTCATTATAAGTTTATATTTATTTTCATTTGTATTTTTCACACTATGTAATGAGAGTCTTTACAAGCTGGAATAGCTTGTACTTTTGTAATATAATAAAATATAATAAATATATTTATTTATTTTCTTACTTTTGTAATATAATAAAAGCTTAGGTTATGTTCATTCTAAGTTCCTATGATAGAGACACATCACTATTTGATGATGATGCATTTCATTTGTTGGTGATTGATTAACAAATGCACAGATTATATAATTTTAATACTTCAGAGCAAAATCTCAATTACGTGTTAAAATAATATGAACTTTAATTTTAAAATATCAAAATACTATTCTTATTATAATCTTCATCACATGAAATAAAATTACATTCAAAATTTCAATTTAAAATAGATGATAAATTTTAAAAAACATTATTAAGATTTATTTAAACTTCTTGCATATCATTATACTCTCTCTTATACTATTGGAGAGTAGGCTCTAAACATTTATAACTTTAGCATAGTGTTTTACTGTGGACATGTGAACTCTTAAGGAAATTTTGTTTTTCTAATGATAAAGCTATAAATAATATAACTATCATTTTCTCTAAGAATAGTGTGATGGGTTTAAAAAAAAACGTGATTTTCCAGAATATTTTTGTGTTTCTAATTTCAAGGGCATGACTGATATTATGTGTCAATTAAAAAACAGCTCTTCAGATCCAAATCAACTTCACAAAAATACGTCTTTTTTTCCCAGACACATAACAATATGCTATTTAAAAGGATCAATTAAATGCATATTTTAATTTAATTATTATAGTCTTATAAGAATTTCCCAGTTTCTCTTTCAAATGATGTAAAACACTTCCAGACACCAACTTTGTTTTTAAGTCATAGGGGACTTCATATTTCTAATCTTCATATTTCTCATCAACTAGCATTTTTATGGTTCTGCGAATGTACCTCAGGCCTAAATATCCACTTAGGAAAACAAATAGTTCCTATTTAACATATGTGTCCCCAATTTTTCCAGGACTTCTTGAAGAGTACAGTATCTCTGTTACATATGTTGCTGGATTGCCTTATCAAAATCAATATCAGTTAGTCTCTGAGATAATCATTATTATATCAGCACGGCATCTTTTAGAATAGATTTAAAGCCAGGGTTGATCTTTCTACATTTTAGTCATATTCTCTGTTTTGAACCTCTGATATTGTATATACAACCCATGTCAGAGTTGTTTTAACAAGCTACATTTTCTTACCTTAAAGTCATTATTCTAACAAAATTCTCATTGTAAGAATATACTCTGACATTTTTCCACTAACAGAAACATTACCCATATTCAATATTTTCTGCATTAGAAACCTCATTCATATTGAATGTAATTTCCTCCATTAATCTTTTCCTTATGCTCACATAAAATTATTGTTTTTGTTTTTGTTTTTAGTGCTTGTATTATACTTTGCATGGCTAATAAGCATTTAACATATTTTTATGCTATTGTAACATACTATGCATGTCAGATTCTCTCACTTGACTATTAGCTATTTGAGGCTATAAACCATTTTTTATTGTAATTCACAGCAATATATACAGTGCTCTTTATATAGTGGGATATTATAAAAATAGTTGTTAAAATAACATATTTCCCAAATTACTAGTTAAGCTACTTCAAGAGAGGCATTGCACGTTATTCTTATTCAACAGAAAGTGAGTAAATATTAAATAAAATTTTCCAGAAAATGTCAAGATGTCGAGTCAAAATTTAGTAGTGAAAGTTTCTATAAACAAAAATTGAAAATTAATTTTTTTAACCAACAAAAATGTCTATAGAAACATGTAGAACAAGGAAAAGTGCATTTTTCTAAAATGACAGGCCAAGGCAGAGGAAAGCTCTGAATCTTTGAAGAAGGATGGTCCTGAAAGTCCAATATCAACAAAAGGCTTTAAGGTAGAAATGACAGTTAAGATAATAGAAAGACTTTGGCATGATTCCCTGGATTATGTTCTTGTCATGTAAATGGAGACTGGCCTGAGAGGCACACACCAAATGTCCTTATAGACTACCCTTCTCCTGTCTGCTAGTTGAGCTAGTTTACACCTGCTGCTGTGTCATTAAAAGCAAGATGTAAGCATCTACCATGAATCATAGCAAGTTGTGGTATCCCTAAAAACCTCAAAACTTCTAGTACACTGCATTTTAACAGATGCCTAATAAGTACTTATTGGATACTGAATATAATCAGTGGAAAGACCTGGTAAGAAATACGAAAAATAATGCTCTCATATCTATGATAAAAGATCTCTATTCAAGTTAAGGTGTGGGAAAAAATGATATTATTTCAAGACAGGAAAGATAAAAAATATTGATGAATAGTTTTAAATTAACATTTACATTAACAACAAAAAGACAGGGAACCAAATAATCAGTAAAATAAACCTTTTTCATATCATTGAAAGAAAGATATTTTACCATTAGGTTGATTTGCTTTTTAAACTAGTAGATAACGCCAGTTTCTTTATTTTTGACATATCAAGTTGTTGATGAATGACAATTTTCACCTCCCTTTTTCTATTCAAAGCAAAAAGATTCATTTATAATTTATACAGTTATGCTCATGTGAATGTGAGATAGAGATATAGCTGCTTTCATTAAATAATAATGCTTCAAATTGCTTCATATTTTTTCTTCCAAAAAATTCAAACTGTTTGACGATTACTGTATCATTATTATTTTCCAGATGACTCTTTCTTTTTTTCTTTACTTTACCTTGGAAAACATTACCTTGGAAATACGCTAAGGCACAAAAATGCTTCATAGAATATAAATTAATAGGTAGAGACAAAAGAAGAGAGAAGTTAAATTATTTGTTCTAAATCACATATATAATTAGAAGTAAAGCTTGATAAATGCTGTATTTTTTTGCTTGTGTTTAGGAATGTTATTTTTAATGCATACAGTTAATGCTGAAGTTATATTTTGTCAACTGTTACTGTGCTGCAGATCTTCTGTCTCTCTTTTGAACTCTGATCAATGGAATTTAAAGATTTCATGACAACTTGCCCCACTGAAAGCAAAAGTTTTTATAGTGGTAAGATAAAAAAAATGGCATAAGTTCTATCAGCACCTCCAAACCTTAGCTTGCAATGGTGTAAATTATGACCCAGATATAAATACTGAGAAATTAAAGATGATACAAGAAGAAATATGCTATTCAAGTACTCTATTGATCACCTAACTATACTTTTAAAGCTATTACCTTTATTCTTGTTGCAAGGTCAACGTGGAGACACCTCTTAGACCTAGATATTTTTTATTTCTCAAAGAAAAAATGAACATAATTTAAAATATGGGGCCTGGAATCTTTGGAATTACTTCAAATTGTTGTAAAAACCAAAATTTTCAAGTAACTATTGAATTTTCAAGACTATCTAATTAAACTAATTATTAAAACTCACCTTGACTCATTTTGACTACTACACTTATTACTCTGAGAACCACTCAAATGGGAAGGACAGTGTACAATATTGTGTTACTCAGGTCTGACCACAATTTTTTATTTGTATAAATTTATGGAGTACAAGTACAATTTTGTTACATGCATATATTACACAGAGGTGAAGTCAGGGCTTTTAAGGTTTCCATTACCTCAATAATATACATTGTACCCATTAAGTAATTTCTCATCATCTACTCCCCTTCCAGGCCCTCACCCTTCCAAGTCCCCACTGTCTATCACTTCACACTCTACATCTATGTACACACATAATTTAGCTCCCAGAGCATGTCTTTCTGTGTCTGACTGGTTTCATTTAAGATAATGGCACCAGTTTCACCCATGTTGCTGCAAAAATATGATTTCATTCTTTTTCATGGCTGAATAGTATTCCATTGCATATATATGCAATGGAATAAATATTATATATATTTTATATATATGCAATGGAATACTATTCAGCTGTGAAAAAGAATAAAATTATATATGTAAATATATATATAAAACGTTTAATATTACATTTTAAAATCCAGTCATCTGTTGACAGACACTTAGATTGCGTCCATGTCTTTGTCATTGTGATTAGTGCTGCAATAAGCACACAAGTGCAGGTATTTTTTTGATATAATGATTTCTTTTCCTTTGAGCGGATACACAGTATTGATAAAGTGAAATTCTTAGATTGAATGTTAATTCTACAGTTAGCTCTCTGAGAAATTTCCATACTGTTTCCCATAGAGGTTGTACTAATTTGCATTCGCATCCACAAGAGCAGAAGTGTTCTATTTTCTTTTGTTGTTGTTGTTGCTAAGACAGAGTCTCACTCTGTTGCCCAGGTGCAATCTTGGCTCACTACAACCTCTGCCTCCCGGGTTCAAGCAATTCTCCTGCCTCAGCCTTCTGAGTACCTGGGATTACAGGTGCACGCCACCACACCCAGCTACTTTTTGTATTTTTAATAGGGACAGGGTTTCACCATGTTGGTCAAGCTAGTCTTGAACTCCTGACCTTGTGATCTGCCCGCCTCGGCCTCCCAAAGTGTTGGGATTACAGGCATGAGCCACTGCTCCTGGCCAAGTGTTCTATTTTCTTTGCATCCTTGCCAACAACTTTTTTTTTTTTGTCTTTTAATATTGGCCTTTCTGACAGGTGTCAGAAGGTATTTCATAGTGGTTTTAATTTGCATTTCTCTGATGATTAGTAATATTGAGAATTTATTCATATGCCTTTTGGCCATTTCTATGTTTTATTTTGAAAAATGTCTGCCTCAATTACTCAGGAGGCTGAGGCAAGAGGATCACTTGAGCCCAGGAGTTCTTGGCTATTTTGTGCTAAGCTTGTAGGTGTTTGCACTAATTTCAGAATCAGTATGGTGACTTCCTGGGAGTGAACACCACCGGCTTGCCTAAGGAGGGCTGAACCAGTCCAGGTTGGAAACAACAATTTTTTTGTGTGTGATCCCTGTCTTATTTCCTCTAAACGTTTAAAAGTATAGAAGTTTTAGTGTATGTTATAGTGAAAATAACACGAAAATGGTAGCATGATGTGCTGGAAAAGCAAACACGGACATCTAAAGACTCATTAACTATATGCTTCTTTGCAAGTCACTTAACTTCCCTGAATCATGCTTATTCCATTGATAATGTGGGAATAACAATTACTGCCTTATTTATCACATTGTGTGTATGTGAAAATTAAATATCAGATATGAAAACATTTTAAAATTATAAATTCACATTAGAATGTTACCTGTTATAAAAATAGTTCACTCAGACTTATCTGGTTTATGGATCAAAATTGAAAAAAAAAGACTGGCATTTATTATAAATTTACCAATGAAGCTAATGCAGATATTAGTTCTTAGTCATAGAGAATTAATATCTGAGTTTTCAACCTTTGTTGTTGTTAAGTGTGAAGAATCTCACGACAATTTTGAGATTTTTCACAAGGTCACAGAGAAAATTATTTGGGGAATTATCTGTAGATTCTGGGTGTTGTGATTTGCAATTCTCTATTTTTCAACTACATGTTTGTCACTACTTATATTTTCTTTTTTATCATTGTTATATTTTTATTTTTCAAGAAATAATAATTTTAAAATGAAAGATTTCATAAGGCATTCCTCACCAGTCAGATAACTAATAAATGTTCAACATAAATTGTAAATCAATTTGATTGTCCTGTAAATCTTATTTCCATGCCCCTTTTTCCATTGATGGGGCCAGATAATTTTTTTAATAAATTAGTATATATAAAATTATTTTAAGCAACCATAGTCTACTAAAGGTAATCATTTATCATTATAATTTTCTTGTGACTAATAAAAATCAAATAAATATCATGAGTATGTAAATAAAATCTTACTTCAAAATATTGCATAGACCTATTATTAGGTGTTGTATTCATGCATGAGAAATGTATTCTTTTAAGTCATTGCTGTTTTATTGGTGTTTAAATGTCACCTCCCACCCTAGTACAACGTGAGTAAGTCTTGATGTAAGTTGAGAAACAGTTACTTAACTAGCACACGTGTTAAAAACTATTAATTGGCAATTAGGTAAGGGAGTCAAAACACTGGAGAAGAAATGGATAAAGAGGGACTTATGGAAGAGCTCTGGGACCAAGAGCAGGGCAGGAAAGCTTAATAAAATAATAGACTGGATTAAGAAAATGTGGTACATATACACCATGGAATACTATGCATCCATAAAAAATGATGAGTTCGTGTCCTTTGTAGGGACATGGATGAAGCTGGAAACGATCATTCTCAGCAAACTATTGCTTAAGGACAAAAAACCAAACACCACATGTTCTCACTCATAGGTGGGAACTGAACAATGAGAACACATCGACACAGGAGGGGGAACATCACACACCGGGGCCTGTTGTGGAGTGCGGAGAGTGGGGAGGGATAGCATTAGGAGATACCTAATGTTAAATGAAGAGTTAATGGGTGCAGCACGCCAACATGGCACATGTATACATATGTAACAAACCTGCAAGTTGTGCACATGTACCCTAAAACTTAAAAGTATAATAATAAAAAAAATTGTCACTTGCTTCCGCATATTTCTATTCTGACTAATAATAAAATAGCCAAAATATATATAGTGCTATGTGCTACACATTGCGCTAAGCTCTCTCCTCTCTCTCTCTCTCTCTCTCTCCCTCTCTCTCTCTATATATATACACCTTCCATATTGCTGTAGGGGTTTATATGTATAATATATTAATGGTATAATACTATTATAATGGATACTATTATACCATTATAATGTGTACTATTATAATGTGTATGTTACTGTTGAGGAAACAGAAGTCATTAAATTTAAGTAGCTTGCTCAAGATTGCATGATTATTATATAGCACAATTGGATTTTGAACTCAGGAAGTATAGCTCTAAAATTTGTGCTATCAACAAATAGAATACAGTTTCTCCACATTATATTTACTATGTGGAAGGCAGAATTAGACAATTCTAAGATGGCCCTAGATATTCCTGCCCTTTCCTATACATGCCTTGGAAAATTCTGTCTCCTGGTGAATATGGTGGAATATCACTCCCATAATTAGACTATTAATAAGTTGACTTTGAGTCAATCAAAAGAGAAATTATATGGGTGTCACTAACCTAATCAGGTGAGTCCTTAAATGGGACTGAGCCCTTACTGAAACCAGGCAGATTCCACAGTAGGAACATTCTCCATTGCTGGCTTTGAAGATGAGGAGTCTACGTGTTGGAGAATAGAAGGCAGTCTCTAGGGTCTGAGAGCAAACTTTTGTTATCAGCCAGCAGAAAAAACAAAAACAAACAAACAAAAAAACAACACCTCTACCCCGCAACTCCAAAGAACTGAATTCTGTCAATAATCAGTGCTTTTGGAAGAAGATCTCCAGCTCCACATGAAAATGCAGCCCAGAAAGCATCCCTTTTTCAAAACTGGTAGACACTTAACTGAAGACACTGTTAACCAGAGCCAGGCCAGGGTTTCTTTTTTTTTTTTTTTTTTTTTTTTTTTTTGAGACGGACTCTCTGTCACTCAGCCTGGAGTACAGTGGCGCGATCTCGTCTCACTGCCACCTCTGCCTCTCGGGTTCAAGCAATTCACCTGTCTCAGCCTCCTGAGTAGCTGGGTTTACAGGCACACACCACCATGCCAAACTAATTTTTGTATTTTTAGCAGAGACGGGGTTTCACCATGTTGGTCAGGCTGGTCTCGAACTCCTGACCTCATGAGCCACCCTCCTTAGCCTCCCAAAGTGCTGGGATTACAGGCGTGAGCCACCACACCCAGCCCAGTGCCAGGGTTTCTGACCTACAGAAACTCTGATATCATAAATAAATATTATCTTGGTCCATGAAGTTTTAACTAATTGGTTACCAATAGAAACCAACATAATATGTGTGATGTGTGGAACAGATAGGAGTAGCCTTATTTCAATATTCTCTTCATTGAGGTTTGCTGCCCATGTATTCAGTCTTTTGGGGGAATACAGTCTCAGAAATGAATGTCTGCTGGGTCTACTTATTCATGTAGCTCGCTAACAATGCCTGAAAAACTAATTGTATGATTGAAAGAGAAGAAGGGCCCTACCACGCCCTGGGAAAGTCACTTACTACTCACTCCACGTTCTTTCAAGTAGTTTGTGTGCTACCCAGGTCTGCCTCTTTTGTTTATTCCTATGCTTATGAACACCTATATTAGTTTACTAGGGCTGCCATAACATAATACCAGACACTAGCCTACTTAAATAACGGATATTTATTTCTTCACAATTCTGGAGGCAAGAAGTCAAAATCAAGAGTTTGGAAGATTTGTTGTTTTTCTGAGGTCTTTTTGGGTTGCAGAAAGCTACTTCCTTTGTCCTCAAAGAGGTGTCAGTAATAGCTAGGATTCTACAGAAAAAGATAACCAACAAGAAGGAATGTATTATATATATTAATTAATATTAATATAACTAATATTATATCATAATTTTTAATACAATTAATCAATAAATATATCATATAATATATAATATATTAATTGGCTTACATAAAGATGGAGGCTAATATATATTTAATATAATTAGTATATAATATACTACTATATTAATATATAATGTATTAATTGGCTAATATATATATATCAATTGGCTCACATAAAGGTGGAGGCT
The DNA here is from genome assembly GCF_006542625.1 of Nomascus leucogenys. NCBI lineage: Eukaryota > Metazoa > Chordata > Mammalia > Primates > Hylobatidae > Nomascus > Nomascus leucogenys. The sequence continues at coordinate 36,999,384 of NC_044401.1, forward strand.
AAGGAGATTTATGATCTGCCATCTGCAACCTGGAGACTAAGGAGAGCCAGTGGAATTGTGCCAGTCGAAGTTCAAAAGCATGAGAACCAGAAGAATTGATGGTGTGAACAGATGGTGTAAGTTTCAACTTCAGTGCGGGATAAGGCCAATGATCCAGCTTAAAAAAACAGGAAGAGAATCTGAGTTCTCCCTTATCCCACCTTTTGTTCTATTTAGGCCTCCAATGGATTGCATGACACCCACTTACATCCGGGAGGACAATGTGTTTTACTCAGTCCCCTGATAGAAGTGCTAATACCATCCAGAAATACTCTCACAGACAAACCGAGAAATAATGTGTAACCAAATGTGTGGGTACTCAGTATCCAGGTGAAGTTGACACATAAAATTAAGCATCGTTAAGTTCAGACTTCGTCACCTTGGCACTCATGCATACTCCTTAAGCCTTACTTAATCTACAAATAAAGACAATAGCAAGGTCATAATTCTGCCCAACATGATAAAACTATCCTGTGTACAACTTAAAATGCATTAACTCCTTTCCCAGAAGAGAAGATACAGCCTTTGAGTAATGTTTACTGTTCTTCTTCTCCTTTACATTCCTTAGGTACTATGATGTAAAAGTAGTATCATTTAAATATTATGATAATAAGCCAATACATTTTATGTTACATGACGAGGGAATAAGGGAGGAAGGAAATCAAAGATATTTCTATGTATGTGTGTGTGTGTGTGTATGCAAAAGAAAAAGGAATACAGGTAACTACTACAATCCTTTATTCTATAACTGGTCACATTGTTATAGCAGGTATTTACAACTACCTTCTTCCACTACACATTCTACATTCCCTTTCCTGTATCAAGTACCTCAACTGATTGTGGTTTTTCACCTGGTGAGAAGACCCGAATTTTTATTTCCTTTTTTTTTTTTTTTTTTTTTTTGAGACGGAGTCTCGCTCTGTCGCCCAGGCTGGAGTGCAGTGGCGCAATCTCAGCTCACTGCAAGCTCCGCCTCCCGGGTTCACGCCATTCTCCTGCCTCAGCCTCTCCGAGTAGCTGGGACTACAGGCGCCCGCCACCACGCCCGGCTAATTTTTTGTATTTTTAGTAGAGACGGGGTTTCACCGTGGTCTCGATCTCCTGACCTCGTAATCCGCCCGCCTCGGCCTCCCAAAGTGCTGGGATTACAAGCGTGAGCCACCGAATTTTTATTTCTAAAAGGTCTCAGCCATTAGTAGACCTACCTGAATTTAGTTGTTGAAATTTGCCATTGACCTTAATCAGTGGGAATGGTAATACTAAGATATGCCCTAAAAAAATCCCCTATATCCAAGACCTACTCTTCTTTACCTGCACTATGGAATAGCACAGTTCTCCAAAAGAACCATGAAATCAAGATCAGGCATCTTAGCCAGCACCATAACTCCCTTCTTTTTCTGTTGATTCAGAAGCATGAAGAGTAGAAAATTGCCAGGCAAGAGTCTGAATTTCCAGTTCAATGGAATGCTTCCCAGTGGAAGCATACATGCAGATTGGCCGAAAGAAGGCAGTGTAGCTGAAGTGGGGATCACAATCATTTGGACCATTTTTTAATGTAACTTACTTGTGCCTTCAGGAATTACACATATACCGCTTCCATTCAATGATGGAGTGTTGCTATACACACCTAAATTTATGGCTTGATGGGTCAAAGAGCATCCACTTCATGATGGGCATCTCAGGTTGCATGGTGACTTGGTGACAAGAAAATTTGGGGAAGATATAAATGAATAGGCTTCTCTGAACATGACTCCTCTAAAATCCGGGAGGCAATATGAAGGATGGAATGTAATACCAGTATTCAGATAAAGAGTATTTAATTCATTCAAATGTATGTGAAAGGTATTTCTATGACATATCTACATGTCTGTGATATTTGACACTGCTAATTAACATGGAAATATTCAGCACAAAGTTAAGGTTCTGTTGGCTATGTCACGGCTTGGCAACTAACAGTTCTATGAGTTGTGTCTCATTTTATTGTGAATGGGCAATTGAAAGCTGGGTAAGACAATAGAAAAAGGTCTTGATTTTTTAGGATTCAAGTCTTACATTCTACAAAAATCTAACTATATATACCTTTCAGCAAAACTCATGCTTTAGATATTGTGTAGAGCACATGAATATTTCTTTTTAAATCCTTGTTTTAAAATTCTGATCTGCTCCTAATCAGCTAAATGATTTTAGGCAAGTGACTTTTCAGAGTTTCAATTTCATTACATATAAAATAGGATTTAAGGGTACTTATTTCTAACAGATATTATGAAAATGAGATAATGGAAAGATGCATAATATGATGCCTATACATTATATGTGCTCAAATTATTTCATCCCTATATAATCCTAAATATTTTTGTGGTTTTGCATATTTTCACATAATTATTGATAATTTTGCTTTTAGCTTTTAATGGTTGGCATAATAATGAAAACGTTGTCACAATAGATAAGCAATGGCATTGGCACCCATCTTTTTGCCTCATAAAATAAATGAAATGCCTATTAAAAGAAAAACAGCAGAATAAAAGACTACGAAAGACTGTAAAACTCTCAGATTAGTGGGGCCTAAGGAGAAAAAACTAAAATAATACAATATGGAATTCTACATTGAATTCTTAAACAGAAACGAAATACAATGAGAGATCATTGTTTCCTTAAAAGAATGCTGAGAAAATGAGTGAAATTCGAATAACCTCTGTAGCTTAGTTAGTAGTTTTGACTCATATTAATTTCCTGGTTTTGATACACATACTATGATTATATAAGGTGTTAAGATTAATGGAAGAGGGGTGAACGTATATGAGAATATTCTGTACTTTCAAAAACTTTTATCTGAGCCTAAAACTAGTTTAAAATAAAGCATTTTAAAATATATTAGCAAAAACACCTAAAAAATCCATAGCTTTAAAGGAAAGTTATTTTAGAATTTAAACTATGTTTGTTAAAAGAACATGGCTCAGGACACTTCCTTGACCTCACTCTAAGATCGGTTTACTGTATCAATATTGTGCAGACATTCTATAATACATTTCTAAAATGTGTTGAAAAAGTAACTGGTGTGCTCCTCCTAATATATAACTACTTTGAATTACACAGTATATACACAGGTACACATGCATTTTATGGGCAGTTCCATGGCTACTATGAATCATTATGGTTATAATTTGAGCCAAAGTCTAAATTAAATAATCTGGAATCTTATAAGATCTGTGAACTCTGGGAATTATTTCACCCTACAAAATGCTTTGTAGGGTGACAAGCCAGGACTTTTTTTTTTTTTTTTAATGAAAACCATGTAATTTCTATGTAACTAAATATAATTTTAAGCTTTACTAAATGCATAGACATCTAAGTAAGTGAGATATTTTAGGTTTCTTTGTACGTAGAAATATTGAGCAATTTTAAGATCTTAGTATCTGTTACTTCACCTTTATGCTTGCATTTGTGTTTACTTTTGTGTGTGTGTGTGTCTTTGTGTAGTTATGCTATAAATCAGCATGAGAAAATGCTGCAACCACTTTTTGGGCTGTGTCTCCCCCCAGAGGCCCACAGAGAGGAATCTGTCTGAACATTGTTTCTGGTAATTTTTGGTTAGAGTGATGAGTACAGATAGACACAGTGTTTATAGGTTTTTATAGATTAATAATATCATTAGTCTGGTGATAGAGATGCATCCAAATTTCTTGGATTTTCTTGAAGAAAAATGATCAAATAAACGAATAAAAATTACTAGGGCTTTGTATATAACCTGTGATTTTGAGGATGATTGAAGTTTAATCTTAATTAATTTCAGAGTATATTCTTCCATGGTTCCTGATTTTGCGTTTTTGACAGCTTTTCTATTAACCTTAAGGTAAAGCTATCCTAAAATGTAAGACAAAACATATGGAACTTGCTCACTTAACAGTTTTTGTGGTAAAATGTTTTGGAAATAAACATTCCTAGAGTCATAGTATGCTAATATTAAATGTTGTTTTAAATTGATTACTTTTTATACAATTTCAATTTCCTAATGATATAGCCAGAAAAGTAAATATTTTCAACAAATCCATCTCTCTAATCACTATTATCATTTAATGGTTACTTTGTGAAGGAAAATCTTTCCTTAAAAACACGTTGATGTATGAAGTGTGGGTTATAATACATCCTGCATTTAGCAACAATTGTATGAGTGTTTTAGTCCAAGAGTCTCTGTCATGTATTGAATCTTGATTCACTTCATGGCATAACATAACTTGACTTTACTTTTTATTAGTTCTCTTATCATTACTCCCTCAAACCTCCTGAATACTGAGTAGAGGCCAGCCCATCAGATCTGCCACTTTAGAATCTTAGGCATTTCAAAAGCAGCACTGAAAAAACAGCAAATCAGGTAGTACTTTCAATTTTGCACTGAGTAAATTACTTTTTAGAGGGGGACCAAATAGCTCCTAGGATAGGTAATTGGATGCAGAACCTCTAACCTCCAGGTTGGCCTTTGCACCTAGCCTGGGTTAGTGGTGACAGAAAGCCATTAGCCTCTGACTGCTGTTTGCTGACCTGTGTGAAATGAGTTGATGGCTCCCATTCAGTTTCTAGTGGACAAGTGCATGGATCACATTTGGCATCCTTGTTGGTAGTTCCAGAAAAATAGAGATGGATTGAATAGGCTTTCAGGTTAAACTACTGACCCACCAGATTAGGACTGACTTTCTTTGGAGAGGAATTTTGCTCTTTCCTGGCCCACACTTCATGCTTACTTGTTAGGTACTAATGAAGCACTTAACGTGCTAAGAAGTATAATCCACTACTTTTAATACGCTCAAATTTTCCATAAGACTCTGAATTGATGAACACTTGATATTATTTTCAAGCGTTGTTTTCTTATTGCTGGATGAATGCTTTGGAATCAACATAAAATTTTATAACTATTAGTAAAATAATTTAGTAATCAATAAATATATAATAAGTAATAAAATAAGAAAAATTGTTTTATTTTTAAAATTACTATTAAGTATACAATTACGTATTTTCACCAGCCACTATAATTTGAGCAGTATCTTTCCCTCAGAGAGCGGAATTACAACTCCAATTTCCTTGGCTCATGTTTTGGCCTCAGCTGGAATAATTTCTCCTTTCTATGGCTTCAGGCTCCATACTCTTACACCAATCCCAAATTACAGTTCAATTTTCATAATAAACCCATCGAAGAATACTCCAATCACTCAAATTTAATTCCCTGTTTGCTTCATTTATTTGGTATTTCCTTGATTATCTAGCTGAGTAGAAATCCCACAATGTAGGCATTGGCCTTGTAGGATAAAATGTTATGCCATTTTTCTAGACCATTTATTTCTCACATAATCATAGAAGCCTATAAGCATTGTGACTTTTATTGATGTCACCTTTCCTTTAAATAGATAGATATAAGTATTACCCTAAGGGATGTAAAAAGCCATAGAAAGAACATATACCAGAAGATCATGCTTCTGTGTTTTTGTTCACAGAAACTTAATAAACCGAGGCAATATATAAACTGATAATCTCCCTGGATGCCACTTGCTTCATTTATAAAATAGACGTAAAGCGGCTGGGCGCAGTGGCTCATGCTTGTAATCCCAGCACTTTGGGAGACTGAGGCAGGCGAATCAGCTGAGGTCTGGGGTTCGAGACCAGGCTGGTCAACCTGGTGAATCACCTGAGGTCAGGAGTTTGAGACCAGCCTGGTCAACATGGTGAAACACCGTCTCTACTAAAAGTACAAAAATTATCCGGGTGTGGTGGTAGGGCCTGTAATCCCAGCTACTCAGGAGCCTGAAACAGGAGAATCCCTCAAGCTTCGGAGGCAGAGGTTGCAGTGAGCCAAGATCACGCCATTGCACTCCAGCCTGGGCAACAAGAGTGAAACTCCGTCTCAAAAAACAAACAAACCAACAAATCGATAAAGCATAAGTATTTCTTGTCGAACTAGATGGTTATGAGAAAAAAAATTAGGTGAGAATAGGTTGTGGGGAACAAAACTTTGCAAATAGTCAAGAGTCATATATATTTCAGAATTTTATTATTGTCTAAGTAATAAATATTTATTTATTTGATAATGCATCTGTTATGAGTTGAATTGTGTTCCCTCAAAAATTCATATGTTGAAGTCCTAACCCCAAGTACCTCAGAATGTGTCCTTACTTGGAATCAAGTTGTTGAAGGTTTAATTAGTTAAGTTTAGGTGAGGTCATACTGGAAGAGGGCGGGCCCTTAATTCAATATGACTGATGTTCTCATAAAAGGATGAAACTTGGACACAGACACAGACACAGGGAGAATGTAAAGATGAAGTCACAGATTAGGGTAATGCTTCTACAAGACAAGGAATTCCAAATAGTGCCAGAAAACCCTCAAAAACTAGGTGAGAGGCATGGAACAGATTTTTCCTCACAGCCCGTAAAAGAAACCAGTGCTGCCAACACCTTGATTTTCGACTTCCGGCCTCTAGAACTGTGAAATAATAAATAGCTGTTGTTTAAACCTCCCAGTCAGTAACATGTTTTTACGGCAGCCCTACAATCTATTCAGCATATTACATGAAATGAGTTATTTGTAAATAAATAATATAACCGCCAAGGAAAAGGATTGCTGCTTTTGTAAAACTTTGTTTCGAAGGACACTAAGAAGAAAATGAAAAGACAAACTACCAAACGAAAGAACATATTTTCAAATCGTATATGTGATAAAAGACTTGTATCTAGAAACTCAACAAATCAAAGACAAATAACCCAATTAAAAAATGGGCAATGGATCTAAATAGGCATTTCTTCCAAGGAGATATACAAATAGCCAATAAGTATATGAAGACATATTCAGTATCATTAGCCCACAGGAAATGTGACTATAACCACAATGAGATACTGCCTCACACCCGCTAAGATGACTAGAATTAAAAATGACAACTGTAACAAGGAGAGTATATGAAGAAATCAGAACACATGTACACCGTTGGTGGAAATGAAAAATAGTGTAGCCAAACAGTGTGGCAGTTCCTCAAATGATTAAACATAGAGTTACTATATGTTTTTGGGGATGTACCAAATACAAGTGAAGACATATGTCCAAACAAAAATGTGTTCGTGGATGTTTCTAGCAGTATTATTTATAATAACCAAAATGTATAAACAACCCCATTTATCAACTGATAAATGAAGAAATATAATGGGATATATCCATAAAATTGAAACTTATCCAACCATAAAAAGAATTTAAGTACTGATATACGCTATAACATGGATGGAACTTGAAAACATTATGCCAATCAAAATAAGTCAATTACAAAGAAACACGTATTAGCTCACTTATAAGCAATAACCAGAATAGACAAATGTATAGGGGGAGAAAGTAGAGTGGAGGTTGCTTAGGCTTTGGGGAGTGGAGTATATGGTGGTGATAGCTAAAGGGTACATACAATGTTTCTATTGAGATAATGTAAAATAGACTGTAATGACAGTTGCACTTACTTTAAATATAATAAAAATTAAATCGCATAGTTATAATAACAAAAAGTTATTTTAAAAGGAAATACTCAAATACATTAGTTTTCCCATTTACCTGATTAATGGTGTCAGTGAAACCTCACCTATTTATCTGGCTTTTTTTCTCTGAATTTCTCCCATTTTTATCAGTTATATGGCCAATTCAATTTAGGGTTTCAATTAGGGTTAATTAAAACTTTTGTGTAGTAGACAAACGCAAGGTTGTAGTGAGCATTTATGGAGTACATGATTCCTAAATGCTATACATGTACATGTAATTTTTTTTTCATTTTTAAATTTTATTTTAGGTTTAGGGGTACATGTACAGGATTGTTATATAAGTAAACTGTGTATTGTGGGGATGGTGTACACATTATTTATTCAATAAGTTAATAAGCATAGCACCTGATAGGTATATAAATTTTTTGATCCTCTCCCTCCTCCCACCCTTCACCCTCAAGTAGGTCCTGGTGTCTGTTGTTCTGCTGTTTGTGTCCATGTGTTCTTGTTGCTCAGCTCTCATTTGTGAGAATATATGGTATTTGCTTTGCTGTTCCTGTGTTAGTTTGCTTCAAATAATGGGCTCCATCTCCATCCATGATGCTGCAAAGAACATAATCTTTTCTTTTTATGGCTGTGTAGTATTCCGTGCTATGTAGGTACCACATTTTCTTTATCCACTCTACCATTAATACACACTTAGGTTGGTCCCATGTCTTTCCTATTGTGCATAGTGCTGCAATATACATGTGCATGTCTTTATCATAGAATGAATTATATTCCTTTGGGTATATACCCAATAATGAGAATGCTGAGTCAAATGTTAATTCTCTTTTAACTTATCTGAGAAACTGCCATACTGCTTTTTATAATGGCTGAAGTAATTTATACTTCCACCAGCCGTGTAAAAGTGTTCCCTTTTCGCCACAACCTCGCCAGTGTCTTATTTTTTGACTTTTTAATAATGGCATTCTAACTGGTGTGAGCCAGTGAACTTGTATTAATATACTAAATCTTCAAAACCATGCTTCATGGCAGAAGGCGTTATAGTCAATTTTTTTTTTTTTTTTTGTAGAGAAGGAAACTGAAGCCAAGGGCACTAACTTCTTGTTTAATGTCATTCAACAAATAAGTGATGAAATTGGGATATGAACCAAAATATTCTGGTTTCAGAACACTTGAGATTAATCACTAGGCAAAACTTTCTTTCAACTTGAACTGACAGAATGCAATAGCTTTGCTATAAACATGAGCAATGAATAACTTTCCATTTCAGAACATAAAAAGAAAAGCAATTCTCATTCATTAATAACAAATTAAACTTCCAAGACTTAATATTAACAGATATACTCACATATATAGAATATATATGAATATATATTCAACTCTAATTAAATATATATGAATATATACATATATATATATATTCATGTATATTCAAATTGAATAAAATAATCTAAGAAAAGACAGTGAAAGGCCTAGATGGAAACTAAACCAACTAAACAAAAATATAGGATTCAAGATATTCATAATCTTGGATGGAAAGAGTTAATACTACATACTGTAATTTCCTCCAAGTGAATTTTACATATACGTCGAACTAAAAAATTGTTATTTCTATACATCTTATATGTCTTATAAAAGGAGAAATATTTGCAATTTCAGATGGTTTTATATAGACATATAAAATATATATAGACATATAGGATATACATGAATATATATTTATTCAATTCTGATTAAATATATATTCATGTATATTCTATATATATTCAGATTGAATAAATATATATTGAACATATATACATATATATAGAGAGAGAGAAAGGGAGAACCATCTGAAATTTAAAAATACTTTTAGGATTTTTCAATTGATTAAGGAAAGCTTATCTTCCAGATGACCCACAAGAGAAAATATACAGAAAAAGAAACAAGAAAAATTGGTGAAAAAATTTTAAAAACTATGAAATAGGACTAACTATATAGCAAACATTTTATAAAGCTTAAACTATGAGAACGAAGTGGTTTTCGTAGAAGAATACAGCGGTGGATAAACAGAAAAAAAAAGAAAGAATCAAAAAAGAAACCAATTTTTATATAGTAATTTAGAATATGAAGAAGATGGCATTTCAAACTAGCGTAGAAATGAGTTAACAGAAATTATGTTGTGAAAATTGGAAAAATAAGTTAGAATTCACAAAAAATGTTTTTGCTTAAAAAGTATATATGAATTGAAAATTTGATTAAAGGGTCCGAATGTAAAAGTCAATGCTATAAAAGAACTAAAAGACAATATTGGATAATATTATTATTAACATGGTGACTTAAGTAAGACACAAAACTGAGAGTTGCTAAAGGAACATTATTAGAATTCTTAGTTTTCAAACTTGTACAAAAATAAAACCATAAGCAGTTGATTGAGAGAAAATACATTATAGTGGTGAATAGGCTGACTTATTCACAAATATTCATTTTCCCATTTTTATGACTCTTGTCATGACTTGGGGCATGGCCAGGCGACCTGCTTTGATAAGTAGTGTTTGAAAAGATTTAATGCATATGCTTTTCAAGTAGGGGTTTTAAATGCACTTATGTGATCACACTTCTTCTCTTGCACTTTTGCCACTAGCAGGAGAAAACTTTCCCAGGTAGCTAATGGTTTCTAGACTGAGGCATGAGGATGATTGCTAAATCTGATCTCCAGACTACAGTCCAGCTCATTTATGACCAAGAAAAATTTATCAAACCCAGGCAACTTGCAGACCTATAATCAACAAAAGTAATGGCTGTTTTTGTAAGCCACAGAAACTCAGGGCTTGTTTACTTTTTTTTTTTTTTTTACACTAGAAACCTGTTACATATGTACAAAATATTCAACACATATGTACAAAGTATTTAAAATAATATATACAACAAAGCTCCTACAAACCAACAGAAAAAACTAACTGTATAAAAAACTTGGCTAAATATAAAGAAAATATTACATCTTTCTGTAATATTTGAATATGTTAATGTTACCCCATTTGTTTAATGCTTGGGCAAATGTTATAAAAATAAAATGTGCAAATTGGGCAGATATGGGTATTCTAAAACAGTGTTGTGAAATGTTAAATTATATGAGCTTTTGAGGATGTAAATTAACATATGCTATCAAAGTATCAAATATGCATATTATTTGACCCAGCAATTTACTCCCAGGAATTAAGAGTTCAGGAATATATGCATTTATATCCAAATATATATTTAAAAATATCCTTTGCAATGCTGTTTTTCCTAAGGCAAAAAGAGGAAGGGAAAGGTTTATACATAGAAGGAGATATGAGGTAGACCTTTGAGAAACTGCGTGGAATTAGAGATATTATGTTGTTTCCAGGTGCGGTGGCTCATGCCTGTAATCCCAGCACTTTGGGAGGCCAAGGTGGGTGAACCACCTGAGGTCAGGAGTTCGAGATCAGCCTGACCAACACGGTGAAACCCCATCTCTACTAAAAATACAAAAATTAGCCATGCATTGTGGCGTATGACTGTAGTCCCAGCTACTCGGGAGGCTGAGACAGAATTGCTTGAACCCAGGAAGCGGAGGTTGCAGTGAGCCGAGATTGTGCTACTGCACTCCAGCCTGGGTGACAGAGCAAGATTCTATCTCAAAAAATATATATGTATATTTCCTCACAAAATATTATTTTGTGAGGAAAAAAATTACATAACAATATATCTACTATGACTTATGTACTATGATTCTGTTAAGAAGGAACTATATGAATATAAAATGTTAGAGAAAAGTTAGAAAGTTACATTAAAAACATTTAACAGTGTTTACCTGAGAGAAGTGAAGGAAAGTAGAGGATATGGAATATTGAAATAGAAGTCATAAATGTGTACTCTATATTTTTAGGGTGATTTTTTTTCTTCCTGAAAACATAAAAGAAATATTAAAAATTTAAGTTGTTAAAAATGTAAGTGAGAAAAAAGTAAAAATAGGAGGGAATATTCTCCTCCTTATTCCTAAATAGGAAGATCATTACCTCCTAGACTCATTAAAGTGATATTTAACATATTGATTTCATGACAGCATTAGAATGAAAATATTGAAACTTATTAGAAACTGGCAAATTTTAATTCATGTGGGATTTATTAAACATATTTAAAGCTGAACAATTCCAAATATAGAAGTCATCAATCTGAAAAGTAAGACTGTAGATCATTTGTTTAAGGAAATCAGTCATGGTATTACAAAGACAATCTAAGTAGCATTTTTACTTTGGAAATTTCATTCCTGAAAGTTCTATGGGTAGCTCTGGACTAAAGAGTCATTATAAAAATAGGCTTTTTGGTAATCCTGTCACTTGATTGACTGTAAAATTAATAACACAATGGTGAATATATCTTCTTAAATGCCATCTGTTTTTTGGTTTTCAAGAAAGAGGCTAGAAAATAGAATGAAATTTCTCTAGAATGTGGAAGTTACATTAAAATGTTGCAGATATTTTTCTCACATTAAATATTCAACTTTACTGTGGATTCCCTCATAGTTTTCAAATATTATCTTTTTTGACATCATTTTTCATAATGTGCTCCTGATCATAAAATCTTGGTACTCCTATTAATGTCTCAGGAAGCTGCTAAATTGTGCCTCTAATTTATGCTTTCTGGAAAACAAAGTATCTTGTATTATACTCATGGTAGTTAATGTCTATATTTCAAGATTATACTGGTTTTTATGAATCATGTTTTATATCATTAATAGTTCATATATGGTTACTCTTCATTAAAGTTCATAATTTAAATTTATTTTTCAAAGATGTGAAACGTCTGTGATTCAAAATACAATGATTGTTCTTGTGGCTGTATGCCTTGGTTTCTAAATTCATAAATTTTATGGCTCTATTTCCTTTGAGTGTCTGTATAATAGCTCCATCTCCATTAAGATGTATTTAAAAGAGGATATACTTACAAAAACAGGATGAGTAAATTTTTTTTTCTTTTTTTCTTTTTTTTGAGACTGAATCTAGCTCTGTCGCCAGGCTGCAGTGCAGTGGCGCGATCTTGGCTCACTGCAACCTCCACCACCCAGGTTCAAGTGATTCTCCTGCCTCAGCCTCCCAAGTGGCTGGCACTACAGGTGCGCACCACCACGACCAACTAATTTTTATATTTTTAGTACAGACGAGTTACTGTTGGCCAGGATAGTCTTGATCTCTTGACCTCATGATCTGCCCACCTCGGGCTCCCAAAGTGCTGGGATTACAGGCGTGAGCCATCGTGCTTGGCCAGAATGAGTAAATTTTTTAACCCATCCTTTTCATTTTGACAATATATCTTCTCTGAAAATTCTTTGGAAGATTACACAATTGCTTCTGCATTTTGAAGGAAATATTTGAACTAAGGAATATGTATAATTTTTTCTTATAGTTTGTGACACACTATGTGTTAATTTTTGGGCAAATATTATTTCTCAAGATCAATAGTGAGTCTTTCTGAAACAGAAATGCAGAGGCTTTTACCAAGCTGTGTTAAGTTATCAATTATTCACACCTCATTATTCCACTGGTATTTTTCTAACAGAACATTTAACACTAATTCTCAGAGACTATTTCTTATAAGACTCTGTAAAATATCAATTTAATCCCTTCTAATAAATTTTATATTTCCAGATTACAATTGAATATGTTTTTTGTTTGTTTGTATGTTTGTTTTGAGACAGAGTCTCACTCTGTTGGCCAGGCTGGAGTGCAGTGGCACGATCTTGGCTCACTGCAACCTCCGCCTCCAGGGCTCAAGCAATTGTCCTGCCTCAGTATCCCGAGTAGCTGGGATTACAGGTGTGTGCCACCACACCCGGCTAATTTTTGTATTTTTAGTAGAGACGAGGTTTCACCATGTTGGCCAGGCTGGTCTCAAACTCCTGACCTCAGGTAATCCGCCCACCTCAGCCTCCCAAAGTACTGGGATTACAGACGTGAGCCACCATGCCTGGCCTGAACAATGTGTGTTTCTTTTTTTATACTACTTTAAAAATATGCCTTAAAATTATGCTTGGAATATAATTCATATAAAGATAATTTTGACTTTCTTGGTCCCTGCTTTATATGAACGGAGAGATTAATTTAAATAAAGTAAGTTGATATTGCTTTTAAATCTGGAATCTTGAGGAAGCAATTTTCACTATGTGAACCACATCATCTATAAATGAATGAAATGAGCTATGGAACATATACAGTTGGACCAGATTTGGTTATCCTATGAATACTAATAGCAGTTAAAATATTATTTAAGAATTTCATTTCCACCTAAATAACAATATGGCTAAGTAACAAAAGAGTTACAGTGATCAATGTCTAAAATATTTTTATTTTATAACATTTTATGTTGTCTTAATTTCTATTGTAATTGCATAATGTGGTGTATTAGGCAGGGTTCTCCTGAAAAACAGAAGCAATGCAATATAATCAAATATGCAGGTATTTGATTATCACTTGAAAACCACTCTTTAGTGAACAGGCAACCTACAGAATGGGAGAAAATTTTTGCAAGCTACTCATCTGACAAATGGCTAATATCCAGAATCTACAATGAACTCAAACAAATCTACAAGAAAAAAACAAACAACCCCATCAAAAAGTGGGCAAAGGATATGAACAGACACTTCTCAAAAGAAGACATTTATGCAGCCAAAAGACACATGAAAAAATGCTCATCATCACTGGCCATCAGAGAAATGCAAATCAAAATCACAATGAGATACCATCTCACACCAGTTAGAATGGCCATCATTAAAAAGTCAGGAAACAACAGGTGCTGGAGAGGATGTGGAGAAATAGGAACACTTTTACACTGTTGGTGGGACTGTAAACTAGTTCAACCATTGTGGAAGTCAGTGTGGCGATTCCCCAGGGATCTAGAACTAGAAATACCATTTGACCCAGCCATCCCATTACTGGGTATATACCCAAAAGATTATAAATCATGCTGCTATAAAGACACATGCACACGTATGTTTATTGTGGCACTATTCACAATAGCAAAGACTTGGAACCAACCCGAATGTCCAACAATGATAGACTGGATCAAGAAAATATGGCACATATACACCATGGAATACTATGCAGCCATAAAAAATGATGAGTTCATGTCCTTTGTAGGGACATGGATGAAGCTGGAAACCATCATTCTCAGCAAACTATCGCAAGGACAAAAAAACAAACACCACATGTTCTTACTCATAGGTGGGAACTGAACAGTGAGAACACATGGACACAGAAAGGGGAGCATCACACACTGGGGCCTGTTGTGGGGTGGGGGGAGCGAGGAGGGACAGCATTAGGAGATACACCTAATGTTAAATGATGAGTTGATGGGGGCAGCACACCAACATGGCACATGTATACATATGTAACTAACCTGCACGTTGTGCACATGTACCCTAAAACTTAAAGTATAATAATAATAATAATAATAAAAAGAAAACCACTCTTTAAATATTCAAGTATTGACAAATGACAAAATAATCTGAGCTTTGGTTAGAAATATGTACATCCTTAGGCAGGTATATATTTATTTAGTAAATTAATTGAAAGTTCATAGTATATGAAACTTAGAGAGTGGCAAAAATATAGAAAGTGTCTGAAAAGTGTGAAATATAGAAAAAATGTGAAATAAATCCTAGATTCAAGGATGAAAGTTTTATGAGAAAACGTAAGTCTTTGATAATGTGTTTACACATAAAACATTGATTTAAAATGAAAGAAAAATTTGGAGGCTTAATCAAATGGAAATACTATATGCAAATAGTCAGCAGGCTATAACTGAAATGTAAGAATAAAACACAAAATGAAGTTTAATACTGAGCATTATATCCCTTTGCCTAATGCACATACAAATTTTTCACGTTTAAAATAAGGCTTTTTAAAATTTATGTATGTATTTATTTTTTTGAGACGGAGTCTCACTCTGTTGCCCAGGCTGGAGTGCAGTGGCGTGATCTCGGCTCAGTGCAAACTCTGCCTCCTAGGTTCAAACAATTCCCTGCCTCAGCCTCCCGAGTAGCTGGGACTACAGACACCCGCCACCACGCCTGGCTAATTTTTGTATTTTTAGTAGAGACAGGGTTTCACCACCTTGGCCAGGCTGGTCTTGTACTCCTGACCTCATGATCCACCCACCTCAGCCTCCCAAAGTGCTGGGATTACAAGCGTGAGCCACTGCACCTAGCCTAAAATAAGGCTTTTAAAATGTATTTAATCACTTTAATAATCATTACTGGGTCATAGGGACAAATATGATGGCTAATTCTTACTGAATTTTCAAAAAGTTGTTTTTAGTTATTGGTAGCAACATGTTGTTGCCCTCTCAATAATTATTCATTCTATTATTAAGGAACATATCTATACACATACGAGGGTATACTGTATTTACACATACATATGGACATATCTATATAATTTCATAAAAACTTAATGATGCTTATCAAGTTCAGTAAGAAACATTTGTCAAATTCTAGGTATAATCCATTTTAATATTATACTTTAGGTAACAGAAATAAGGGGGTTTGTTTTGTTTGTTTTTTTGTTTTGTTTTGTTTTGTTTTTGAGACGGAGTCTCGCTCTGTCGCCCAGGCTGGAGTGCAGTGGCGCGATCTCGGCTCACTGCAAGCTCCGCCTTCCGGGTTCCCGCCATTCTCCTGCCTCAGCCTCTCCGAGTAGCTAGGACTACAGGCGCCGCCATCACGCCCAGCTAATTTTTTGTATTTTTAGTAGAGACGGGGTTTCACCGAGAAATAAGTTGTTTTATGCTAATTTGGCAAAGAGACAACAGAAGATAGAAAATAAACAAAGCTTAAGCGAAATAGTTTACTTTGTGACAAGGTAGTTACAGAAACCCTACTATCTATGCCAACTCATATTCTATTCAATCTAAAATTGGTATAGCCAAAGGGATTATTAGATGTATTTATAAATGGAGGTAAGAAATGTGAAGAAGCATTTATTGGGCACTGAAACATACTAAGTGCTTTACTTATTTATTTTAATTTTAACTTCAGTTCAACACAAATGACTGAAATTGTACTCATTTTAGAGTTCAGGAAAACTGGTCTCAGATCCATTAACTACACTACTAAAGGCCATGTAACTACTTAAAAATTGTAGAAGATAGTGAGTGAACACAGCTCTCTCTAATTCCTAATGTGATTCTCAATGTGGTGTGGTTCTGCAGCTGATATTGAATTTAGATAGGTTTTTAAATAAATCTCAGACAATTACTCAAAACTAGGAAAAATATTTAGAGAATCTCTGGAAAGAGACAGCCATAACTTTAGACACATTGGAGCAAATTGCTTGAAACTGAAAACAAAAATTGAATGGAGAGTATAAACATCAGTTGCTTTCTAGCCTCATCAAAGGTGATCCCTTAAGTCATTTGTGATCTCTATATTAATAATACCTGAAATCGGCACCAACACTGTTTTCAAATGTTCACTTCTGGACCCAGGATTGGATCTCACTTCTCAACTATCTTGAAGTCAGGGGCAGCAGAGTGACTTCCTGGAGCCAGTGAAATGTGACTTAACATGGCACGTATCATTTTTAAGTGAAACGTAAGAACTAGTGCCTCATGCTGGGCACGCACACCCCTCCCCACCAGAAGTCTGATGGGTGGAGCTGTATGCTGTGAGATACACCATAAGTCCTGTGGCCACAAGAAACTTTCCCAGGCTGCAGCCACTGGGGCCTCCAGAGCACGGCGGTTCATACTGGGTAATAGCTTCTTGCTATATGCCATTACTTTCTGCAGGAACAAATATCAATGCACTAAAATCCTCCAGCCTGCTAAAAATGGACTGTGTCCAATGACAAACAGAAGAGAACACTTTCCACTGCTTTAAGAGAAACCATAATATTGTTATTTTATAGAGTTTTAAACAAAACAAGTTTTTGTTTTCTAATACTCACAGCACTGATTTGGGATGAGGGAAGAAAGCGCTGGGTAGAGAAGGGCAGGTCCCTGGCTAGGGCTTCACCCCAGGTCCTGTGCACACGGATATAGGTGAGGACAAGCGCTCCTGTTTTCATGCCCAAGTTCGCATTTTCCAAGACCACCTGGCCTGCCACGTTCCCTATCCTGTGCCTGTAAAAACCCCAAGACAGGCAGGCGGGCACACAGGTGGCTGGACGTTGAGAGGAACACATTGGCGGAAGAACACACAAGCAGCTGTAAGGCACGCACGTTGAGAGGAGCGCACGTTGAGAGGAGCGCACATTGAGAGGAGCGCACATTGAGAGGAGCGCACGTCGAGAGGAAAGCAACGGAGAAAGAACACACAAGCAGCTGCACACATTGGCGGAAGAACACACAAGCAGCTATACGGCACGCACGTCGAGAGGAGCTTACGTCGAGAGGAGTTTACGTCGAGAGGAGCGCACCGGAGAAAGAACACACCAGCTGCTAGACGTTGAGAGAAACACACTGGCAGAAGAGCACACAGGCAGCTGGATGTCGAGAGGCGCGGAAGAACACAGCAACAGGCACTGGTGTAGATCAGCGGAACGACGTGGAGTTTGGCCCGGGAGGTTAGAGAAGACTTTGGCTGCTGGGCAGCCCCACTATAGGGGAAAACCACCTTCCCACTGCGTTCCCCTTCTGATCTCCCCATCCACCTCGCTGACAGCTACCACAACTCAATAAAAAACCTTGCACTCAATCTTCAAGCCCACATGTGATCCAGTTTTTCCCGTGCACTAAAGCAAGAACCTGGGATACAGAAAGCCCTCTGTCCTTGTGATAAGGCAGAGGGTCTAATTGAGCTGATTGACTCAAGCCACCTGCAGACAGCTAAGCTGAAAAAGCATCCTGTAACACACGCCCACTGGGGCCTCAGCAGGTGTAAACATTCACCCCGAGAGGCTGCATGGGTCCGCGCCCATGGTGCCCATGATTTGCCTATTCTCCTGCTCCGGCTAAGGGTCTTGACCAGTGGGGCACTGAAGAAGCGAGCCACACCCGCATCGAACGCCCTGCGAGGAGGGTAAGAGAACTTTATCTGTTTTACCACCAAGACCAGTAGCTTTACTTCGTTGAACTCAAATATGAATCAAATTGTGTTTCGTTTGGGGAATAGCTAAGGACTGGGTATTGTCACTTCCTTCTTCTTCTAGAATGGATTTATTGTTGTTGTTGTTGTTGTTGAGACACTTTTTTTTTTTTTTTTTTTTTTGAGACAGAGTCTCGCTCTGTCGCCCAGGCTGGAGTGCAGTGGCGCGATCTCGGCTCCCTGCAAGCTCCGCCTCCCGGGTTCCCGCCATTCTCCTGCCTCAGCCTCTCCGAGTAGCTGGGTCTACAGGCACCGCCACCACGCCCGGCTAATTTTTTGTATTTTTAGTAGAGACAGGGTTTCACCGTGGTGTATATAAATTGTTTTTAATCTTGACTTACCAGTTCATCAGACATTATCATGTAACTTTGAATCCCAATAATTAACGTGGCCTGTGTATTTCTCAGGAGCTACCTAATTTCCCATGTAAATAAGTTGTTGCTAGGTCTGTTCTACCAGATATTCAGAAATTTACAGAAAAGTGGAAACATTTGCATTAGATTCACACCACATGCATGTTTCTATTATGGCTGACACTGATTTTTTTCCAGTCCTGTATTATCTTCAGTGAGTACTGTTTCACCAGCTCCGTATCTTGTTTTCTTGTTGCTAACCTCTCTATTCTGTTCTTTGCTGTTTATCATCCATAGGATAAAAACAATCAAAATATTTAAATTATTTTTCAACCTTTCTTCCCACAGCACCCCAAAACCAATTATCTGTTTCTTAAAAATTAAAAGCCATAGACGATTGTCTAAACCAGTCGTGTCCTGCCAGGCGTGCACACATGGCTTGCAACACAAATTCTTTCTCGTATTCTCAGTGTGAACCTCAATGTTTTATGTGCTGTTCTGCTACATATCCTCCCATCTCTAATTTCAAATACAACTTTCTCTTTAAAAATCCTTAGTGTTCCCAGGCAGCATTAATCACTTCTTATTCTGTGCTTCATTACATTCACCATACATAATATGATTATTATTATTTGTTTGAATGGCTGTGTCAATGAATAAAATCTGAGCTACTTATTGACATGAACCCTGTCTTTTTTTATTATTGTAGTCCAGATTTTATTGTGAGTGCATCGTAAGTACATACTATATTTCTGTTTAATAAATGCTAAGGATTTTCTAATTAGGATACCTGCTATAAAATATTTTATTTCTGTTTCTTATCTCCAGGACCTGCCTTAAGTAAAGATAACTAGTATTAAAAGATTGTATACAGCGTCATGCCCCTTATCGAACCAAATTTTTTCTTCATAAATGATCTTTCCTTTCCACCTCCACCCCTTCCTTCATAAGGCACTTACTTAAGAATTTTCTATACAATATTCTTTCCTTAACATAGGCCACTGCTCTTTAGAAGGGATGAGATAAACTTAGGTAGAGATGGGTAAAAGTAAATGATAAAGTGCATTGTTTCGTCCATTAATATTTTCTTAAATATATAATGTTCAGGTAATAGAAGAAAACTATGCTGACGGAATATAGGACATGACTGAGCTGTTTGATGGTTGCTTTTGTTAAAAAAAAGTGAGCCTTACTCAAAGCTCCTGAAATTACATCCTGTAGAGTAATGTAAACTCATTAGCTTGCTCATATTCCAGAATGTTTAAACAATTTCTGTATTGCCTTTACTAATTATTTGTTATAAAGTTTGAGTATTACCATATATTTTTTCTATCATCTTATTTGGCTGAATATGAAAAATGACACCAAAAGCAAAATATAGGAAAAGGATGCCAAGAACAATTATTATTTGTAGAGAGTTCTTTTTGGGGGAATATTCCTATATACCTCCAACAATGGAGATCATCCAGAGTTGACTGCATGACTAAATATTATCTTGGGTTGAGTTTAATGATATGCAATGAGGTCTAGAGCTTGAAATAAATTGTATTTGAAACAACAGGCAGAAAAATTAGGTGTGTTAGAGAATATATAGTGTTAGAGAGAGTTCGATATAGAGAAAGCAAGTGATATTTTAATGAGTTAAGTTTATGAATTTATCTTTCTGCCCAAGGACGGTACATATGCTTTTTAATTTGTATTTTTTTGTCCCAATGTCATGTCTGCAACTACACGCAGCTAAAAGACACTGCCTTTCCAGCTAGGTTTCGTTGTTACAGGCAATGAAATGAAAGGCTTTCCAGAACAGCCTGTTAGTGCCCTCTGTTGATGTTTTCAAATTTTCAGATCACTTCAGGAAAAGAAACCAGCATGATTTTTTTAATGCTTCTGAAATAATTTTCTTCAGAGGTAATGGGAATGAAGTTTTACTGTTTTCGTGATGAACTTTTTCACCCCTTAAAATGTGGATATGTGCAAAGGTGTTACTATCACACCGACTTTCCCTTCATCAGCTGTAGTTTTCCTTGGCTGGATGGACTTTATAAAAATAGAAAAGACACAGGAAGTTAACAAAACTGCAAACACATTATGAAATTTCACAGATTAGTGCACAAAACATAGGTTGTTGAATAAATATCTGGGTAAATTCTAGTCAGTGTTTGCAGCCTGCAGAATAATCAAATGCTACCTACATCTTTCAAAGTGATTCTTTGAAATTATTTTATCATATGTGGAAAGAAGTTATGCCTGTACACTTTATTCTGATACCACATTGATCATTACTCATTTTGGCTTTTTATTTTCTCCAGGTTGCATGCTTTAAAAAATCTGGGTCTGAAATATTTATTTAGTATTTCATTGATTGTTTTAAATGGGTGTGCCTATTTGGTCTACAATTAGATATGTAAATAAAGTTGAATCAATTTTCTAAGGATAAACCTTGCAGATACAAGGCCTGTTGATTTTCATATAATGAACTAATACAGTCTGTGCAAAATTACTTATTTGATAGGCATTTTATTCTTTACCTCCCCCAATCTTTTTTTTCTTTTTAAATTTCTCTACTGTTTTATCCCAGTTGGCAGCTCTTAAACATTTTAATGAAAATTTGGAGATAATGCAATTTAGCTGTATTAAGAACTTTGCCTTTATTTAGGTGATAAACATTCTTTCTCATAATGCGGTGAGGCAAATTGAGACGGTGAGCAGGAGTAAGGACAGAATAGGTACATTTCTAATGTCTAATGAGTCATCTCTTCTTTTTAGTCCTTCTTTATTATATTTGAAGAGCCTATTCAGAGCACTAGAAATACTCATTTTCAATATGCCAAAACAAAAACCACATCCAAGAGCCAAATACAAATTATCTGAGGTTTTTCTTTTTGTTTATGTATGAGATTACAAAGCCAGCTCTTTCACTGTATTTACAGGTGTAAGAATCTAAAATTTTAACTCTGATTTTACAGGTTATTTTATAAATAGTTATGAATCTAGTCATTTACTTGGTCAAAATATCTGTAGGTTGTACTCTGTATTTTACTCAGAGATTCCTTAATTATTTTTACTCTCAAAATAGTTATTTTTTAACAGTACTGGCTGCTAATTTGACTGCAAATTCTATGTATATAACTCTAGGTATGTTTTTACCAAACTAATTTGTCCAGTACCCCAACCTTTATATTTTATTTAAAATTTATTAATTTATAATTAAGCAATGTAATTTATTATAACATTAATAATTTATAATTAAATTAATAATTAATACTTTATTTATTTATACTTCTGTCTCTGGGAGAAATAATTCTGATGTAGAAAAAGAAGTATGGAGATATATATATGTATATGAAATATATATTTGCTTTTATTGCACTTAATGAATTTTAAATGCTTTTAAAATTATGTCCAAAACTCAGTAGCATCTGATGTAGTAATTTTTAGCCAAGTAATATTGGAAACTGTAAATGGAAAGCAAAATTTTGCCTCCTTGAAGGCTGTAGTGTTTTTATTTTAGTTTAGTTTATTTAAAAAATGGCCTCTGAAATTCATTTGAATCTGGTATTATGAAAATTTGCCTGACCTGCACTACGCATGAACTTCATAATTCCAAATAAAAAAATCTATAAATGAGTAAGAGCACTTGGAATGTAGTACAATGTTAGATGCAATGGTGAGGTATTCAGAAGCTTTATCATAGTGATTCAGTAAAACTACTACTACTGCTACTACTACAACATACAAACACACACCACACATACATACTCACAAAGAGAGATCTTAATCTAATCCACTTAAGTGTTTTCAACTTCAGCTTCTCACTTTCACAATGGTGAAAAAAAGGAGACATGAGAAAATTAGATGAAAATTAAATCTTTCTTATGTTTCGTGTTAGGTAATCATTCAAAAATATCCTAAATTATAACTGTATAAATTAAAATATACTGTAGATACAAGAAAAGATAGTAAGATAAGTGCAACAGTGTATTAATACCAGAAACTATATATATTCTTGTACAGTTGAGACCACAGAGTTGAAATTTCAAATGAATCAGGAAGGAAATAATAAAATGTATTTGAGTGAGAAACAAAACAGTATTGAATATGTTTTTGAATGCAGATGAAATCAGCTCCTGATTTTAACCAATGAATCAAATTAAGTTTTCAAAGCATTAACACTTTATTATAACATATGAAACAGTAAAATTGCTTAAAGATTTATGGATAATTACTTACATAATTCTGAAATAAAGGTTTTTGTAAGTATGATTCCATATGTAAGCCCCATGAAAAATAATGTGGCATATTTGATTATATGAATTTCAAAACTTTTGTACAGCAGAAAAGAGAGAGAAACATACGGTTAAAATAGTTTCAAATATATATGATAGGTGAATTACAGATATATTTCTTAAAAAAAGATTTAATGAATAAAATATATAAAATTAACACTCTAAAATAAAACTGAGCAAAATTGCACAATAAATAACAGGGTGAAATATATGATCTTACTAGTATTCGAAAATTAAAATAAAAGCAATGCTTAATTGTTTTGCCATTGAAAAACAAAAAACTAATGTTTTCTCTTACCAGTTGTATGGAGAAATGAACATTCTCATATATTCTTGTTTGGAATTTAAATCTGTACATAGAAAATCGGTGGTGATGATAGCTACAGGAGACACAGATTACTAGGCAGATAGGGGTAGGTCCCCAGTGAAACCCAACCTTCAAGTCAAAGTCAGTTTAAAGCCTGAAAACTGAACAGCCAGTTCTGGGTGGAGTTCATGACCAGAGTGAGAACTTTCTCAATGCCTTTTAGCCAATCAAATGGTGCTTTTGTTCAGGCCTGCCCATAGACCAATCAGCACACACTCCCCCATTCTGAGCCCATAAAAACCCTGGACTCCACCACACAAAAGCTAAAGAAAACCTAGGCAATACCATTCAATTCCTATTCTTTGCATAGGAATGGGCAAAGACTTCATGACTAAAACACCAAAAGCAATGGCAACGAAAGCCAAAATTGACAAACGGGATCTAATTAAACTAAAGAGCTTCTGCATAGCAAAATAAACTATCATCAGAGTGAACAGGCAACCTACAGAATGGGAGAAAATTTTTATAATCTATCTATCTCACAAAGGGCTAATATCCAGAATCTACAAAAAACTTAAACAAATTTACAAGAAAAAAAATAACCCCCTCAAAAAGTGGGTGAAGGATATAAAAAGACAGTTCTCAAAAGAAGACTTTTATGTGGTTGACAAACATATGAAAAACAGCTCATCATCACTGGTCATTAGAGAAAAGCAAATCAAAACCACAATCAAATGCCATCTCATGACAGTTAGAATGGCGATCATTAAAAAGTCAGGGAACAACAGGTGCTGGAGAGGTTGTGAAGAAATAGCATGGTTTTACACTGTTGGTGGGTGTAAATTAGTTCAACCATTGTGGAAGACATTGTGGTGATTCCTCAAGGATCTAGAACCAGAAATGCCATTTGACCTAGCAATCCCATTACTGGGTATGTACATGAAGGATTATAAAGCATGCTACTATAAAGACACATGCACATGTATGTTTATTGTGGCACTGTTCATAATAGCAAAGACTTGGAACCAACCCAAATGCCCATCAGTTATAGACTGGATAAAGAAAATGTGGCACATATACACCATGGAATACTATGCAGCCATAAAAAAAGATGGGTTCATGTCCTTTGCAGGGACATGGATGAAGCTGGAAACCTTCAGCTATAGAAAACTATTGCCTAGGTTTTCTTTTTTTAATTCATAAAATTTTTTTCACGATTTCTGTAAGAAAATAATAAAGAATTTATAAGAAATTATTCCACATATTTTTGTTTACATGTTGCTACAACAGTGATTAATATGAAACACTTTAAACATTGATTACAAAGAATTAATTTTTAAATATATATTAATCAGAAGCATTCCACAAATTATATGTTAGAATATTGGGTAATCTGCACAAATGCTTATTAAAGCTAGTCATTAAGCCAAATGTACATGGTAATCCCACACTTTTTAATATATGTGTGTTTCTGTGTGTGTATATATTTGTGTATGTACCCACACATAATTATATATACACATAAAATATTTTAAAATTACATATCAAAAGGTTGACAATATCTCTCACTGAGTTGATTTTTTAAATGTTTCTTTGTTGATATTTTTTAAATTTTGTAAACATCTTTTTTTAAAAATAGTACTGTTTTTAAAAAATATTTAATATCCATCCCCTTTGCTCCTTTCCAGCAGTAGGTCCACCTTTTAGTACTTTAACATAGTAATGTATTCTATATGTGCTGACAAAAAGAATGACTTCAAACAGAAAAGAAATGGCAAAAAATTGATATATAATTTTTTAATTCATGTTTATAAAGTAAGCATTAAAGCATAGTAAGTTGAAAAGCACCAATAACTCTACAACATAATAATTTTGGCTATGAATTATACAGAAAGCTTGTGTGATACAATGCAACATTAAGAATAATGATCTGTTTCTAAATCAAATGCAGTATACGTTCTTTTTTTCCACATTGATTGCTATTACAGTGAAAACTTCCTAGTGTTTTACAGCTATTAGAAAGAACACAGTTTCTGAACAAAAAAGTAATTTAAGGTTTTCTCTTAAGATTTATCACACAATGACAATAAATCTTTTTTGTTTACCATTTCTAAGAGATTTTATCTTTGCTAGTAAAACTGTTTTTTATTTTTCAAATAACTTTGTAATAAAGAATATGTACCATGAGCTCTATATGAATAGTCTGGAAACTCTTTGTCCGTGCATTCTTACCAGAAAAAAATGTTATGGCAATACCTATAATATGCATACGTCTGGTTTTTTCCTTCATTTGGTCATATTGAGTATCGTGTATGCCTGCTGATATATCTCAAACAGCATTCTGCCCTAGTGATGTTTATCTTATAATAGTTGTATATACAGCTGTCAATCTATCTGTTAAATGTGAAAAAAGTTAATTACTTTTTTAATACATGACACCATTATTTATTCATCTGATAAAATAAAATAGTGACAGTTTGTAAATGTCACATTTAATGAATTTCCTTCAAGTATGACCCCTCTATTGTTCTAATATTATCACTTTAAAAATGTCATACACAGAAGAAAAGATGAAATTGTAACCTTTCTGTGTAATGCATCTTTCTAAAGAAAACGATGCTACATTTTTAAAATAAACATCTAAATAAGATTGACTGAATTCATTTGGCTAGGACATGCACAACTGAAAGCAGAGATTGTTTTTCTTTAGTTTTAAATTTGACAAACTGTTAAGATGGGTGAGATTTTTCTCCTACTTTATAAGCCATCTTGTGGTGAGGGTACTTTCAGAGCTATCTAAAGAGAAAGCAATCAGGAAAATGTAGATTGAATTTATGGATACATAAACTTTGTATGGGAATCCAGAAGATGGTGAAATAGGCTTTATCTAACAGGAACAGCAGTGGGTCTGTAAGTATGAGTTACTTTCTTCTTGTCTGTTCTTCCCCATTGCTTTATTTCTTTTATTTCCAACTCTCATTAGTGAATTTGTTTGCTCAGTGTCACCTGATTTGAAACAAGTCATAACTTACTAGCCATCCTATAAAGAAACCAATTTTGGTTTATGCATTCAAGGGTTTTGGAGAGGTGAGCAGAATTTAGTTCTATGAAGGGTGAATGCCCACTAAAAAAGCTATGGCTATAAATTCTTTCAAAACTAGTATAAAGAAAAAGACTTTAAAAATTTCTAATGTGGTTTGATGTGATATTTGTTTATTATGACAGTAGTACTGACATATTCCTTTGTTGTCTACCTTTTCTTTATCTTTCCTTTACTAACACATTTAAAAAAGTAAATGAAGAAAAACTGCTTTCTACCAGTGCATTCTAGACATTTCTAGTAGGTTTAAGCGTATTAGACAATATATTTCACCTGTAAAAAGAGCAATTTCATATGACTTAGCCTAATACAATGCATCAATGTAATCCTTTAGTAGAGAGAGTGCTCTATTGGTATTTACTCATTATTCTTATCAAGCTATAAAGGAACTCTTTAAAAAGTGGTGAGCTACTGACAACTTTTTTTTTTTTTTTTTTTTTTTGACAGGGTCTCACTCAGTGACCCAGGCTGAATGCAGTGGAACAGTCATGGCTCACTGTAGCCTTGATCTTGAGGGCTTAAGCAATCCTGCCACCTCAGCCTGCCTAGTACTGGGACTACAGGTACGTGCCATCACGCCCAGGTAATTTTTTATTTTTGTAGAGACGGGGGCCTCGCCATGTTGCCAAAGCTGGTCTTTAACACCTGGACTCAGGTGCTCCTCCTGCCTTGGCCTCCCAAAATGTTGGGATTACAGACGTGAGCCATCATGCCTGGCCTGACAACTTTCCTTTTTGTAAAATGAAGAAGCATTGGTACATGAATAATTAATGCCTCTTTATTCAGAATATCTCTGCTGTTTCTCCACTTTTCAGAAACATCAAATATATTCAGCTCGCGTCTCTCTTCAACCATGTAAAATTATTTCAACAACTATCAGCAATTGAAGGTGAAACTGGCATGTCTGTTTGTTCTTCTCTTCCTGGTGTCAAAGACTCTTAAAGCATGCATATAAAATTGAAAGTAAATAAAATAATCAAAAATACTAACATTCAAACATTTACAAATCATTGTTCTTACTATCCCTTTTTTCTCTGGACTTCTCATAGAAATAAAAGTAGGTGTCCATCAAGTGTTAAGTGAATAAATAAAAAATTACCAAATTTTTATATTTGGTATATCTTATATTTCCATATCTATACAAAGAAACCTTATTTGGTAATAAAAAGGTATGAAGTATTGATGTGCTAAGTCAAAGATTCCAGTCCAGTATTGCAGCACTGCATTTCTATAAAACATCCTGAATATGCAAATCTATTAAGAAGGAAGTAGGTTAGTGGTTGCTTGTGGCAGGACAGGAGGGGGATATGGCATAATAGCCAAATGGTACAGCATTTATTCTTGAAATGATGAAAATTTTCTAAAATTGACCATTGTGATGGATGCCCATATGTGTGAATATGCTAAACACCATTACATTCTAATTAAATGAATTGTATGTTTTGTGAATTATATCCCAATAATACTTTTTAAAAATGAAGATTAGATTATATCATACTGTTACCAAAAATGTTTGTAAGAAGTAATCATGTCTTCCCAGGAAGACAGATTCCTTGAAAGTATGAGAACATGGAGGAGCTTATTTTCTTTGATGGACAATTTCACATAGTCCCTGTTTGTATTTGGACAAAAAATTGACAAGGAAGTAAAATTATAATCTTACTTAGAATAACAATACATATTAAAAATTATAAGAGCAAGATAATATCATAACATATTGATAGTTTTTTATTTTATCAAACATCCTTCCAGAATATTATTTTATTTCAATTTTGAAAAGTTCATTTTGAACTTTAAGTTTGAAAATGTAGTTAATTCACTCATTGAAAAACTATATTTTAATAAATTAGATATTCACCAAGATGAAAGCCTAAAATAGCATATGACCTAATGAGAGATAATAAGCAATGCATTACTTAATAAATATATTACAATAAATTGCAGAGAAGCTCCATGGAGTGCATAAGTAAAAGACGTGCCGCATTAGCTGGGCATTAACATAGGAAGAATTGGACAGAATGGAAATTAATGAAGAATTGTGGCAGATAGGCTTGAATGAGCAAAAGCAGTAAATTTTGATACAGTGGAGGTAAAATCAGACATAGTTTACATCGCCCATAGAGCAAAGATAGAAGGTTAAAAATGGAAAATTGTTGGCTAGATAAATCAGGATTAAATGGGGGGAAATTTTCAAAGTTGTCCTAGGGAGATTGACTTTTATTCCACAGTCCATAGAGAACAAAGGAAGGCTGTTAAGCAAGAAAGTAACGTGTTCACAGATATGCTTTGTAAAAGACTGGTATGTTAAGATATCCCAGAGGCAAGAGAGGCTACAGAAAGACAGATATTTGTCAATATATTGTAATAAACTGAATGGCAAATTACTGAATTTCTAAATTAATGTAGTAATCACAGGGATGGAAAGGAAAGATATTCTGTGAACTTTCAGAAATGAATAATTGAGAGATGTGACGAACAATAGAGAGACACAGTGAAAGTGATCAGAAGATTTTAAGTCTAATAACAAAGGTGGTGGGGCTATTAACAGACAGAAATTTGGTGATGGCAATGGTGTGTGTGTGTGTCTGTGTGTGTGTGTGTGTCTGTGTGGGTGTGTGTGTTAGAGAGAGGGAGAGAGAAACGAGTGAGAGAGCTGGAACAACTTTTCAGTATACTTATAACAGAAATTTCAATGAGAAATGCATAAGTGACGGAAAAATGGAAGGCTAGACATATAGTAATGAAAGTAATTCACAGAAATAGGTGGGTTGGAGTATTAGTTTATATTTCTCATGCACAAAAAATAAAAGAAAACTGAGAATTCATTCTCCTATTGAATGGATGTAACAGAGGAAAAAGATAATGCAGTAAATAAATTAAAAAGAACAGACAGGAATGTGGAAGAAATTCTAGGACATTATGTAAACATTACGCCTGGTCCAGCCAATCCATGGGCCCTATGTAAATCAGACACCGCCTCCTCAAGCCTACCTATAAAATCTGGTGCACTCCTATTCTGGGACAGATTTCCCTTTTGGGAACCCCCTCTCTCCCGTAGGAGAGAGAGCTCTTCTCCTTTCTCTTTCTTTTGCCTATTAAACCTCCCTAATCTTCTTATCCTTAATCTTCTTGGCATGAGACAACGAATGCCCTGGGTATTTACCCCAGACAATGATGCCATTTCAAATACATGATTGTATACCAATTTCCCTTATAATTCACTTTTACAATTTCAAAAACTAAATTATTGACCATAGAAATTGTAAAATACTTGAAAAATTGACTTTATGTAAGCATGTTGAAGGTAAATTATGTAAAGAAACTGATAGAGAAATAAAATTGTGCTATATTATAAAGTCTTACTATGAACATTTCTATGAACACTATGGGTAGAATATTTTCCATATATTAAATATTTTTAAAAATTGTTTTTGAAATAATATTCAGAAACACATATATAAATTTTCAATGTAATTTAGTTATCTCATACCATAAAAAATTTTAGACAAATAATGTTAACACAGAAGTTTGAAAAGCATTGTCTCATATTTATGTGCTTTATATATGACCATTTAATAGTATATGATAGTGGCTTACTAAAACCTTATAGAATACATGCTTTTTAATAAATGTACCAACTGGAATTTAATTTTTTACAAAAAAGAAGTTTATCTACATGTGAAAATATATTTTTATGGAAAATATTTCATAATTTTTTTTACTAGATGATGATTTTAAAATAGAAATTTCATGGTTGACCTAAAGTTTGATGTCAAGGGCAAACATTTCTGACTGGATTTTAAAATTCCCCAAATATTATTTCTCTGAAAAGTAGAGGAAAGTCTCAGAAAAATTTGAAGTCATGAATGTATACAATGTGGCATGCCTAATTTATGTCAGGGTGACATCTATACTTTAGATGTTTTTTATTTAAGAATTAGTACATACACCATTATCACTGTCTCACTTCTGACAAAAACAATTTTCACAGGAGCGACACCAAAACCTCAAACACACATTTCTGGAGGGAGATGTAGTAGTAAGTTAACCCAAGAGCAGAGGATCCTTTCCTACTATCCTGAGACACTGTGATCCCAAGACACTTTTACAACCTCCTCATGGCACATGCTCAGCCTTCTGTTTTGCTAGAAACCAGATGACATCACTTTTTGTTTCTATGAAAAAGTCTAATTATTAAATCACATGCATTTTGTGTGTGTGTATGTGTGTGTGTGTGTCACGGAGTTTTGCTCTTGTTGCCCAGGCTGGAGTGCAATGACGTGATCTTGGCTCACTGCAACCTCTGCCTCCTGGATTTAAGCAATTCTCCTGCCTCAGCCTCCCGAGTAGCTGGGATTACAGGCGCCTGCCACCACACTCAGCTATTTTTTTTAATTTTTAGTAGAGCTGGGGTTTCACCATGTTGGCCAGGCTAGTCTCGAACTCCTGACATCAGGTGTTTGGGAGGCCTCAGCCTCCCAAATGCTGGGATTACAGGTGCGAGTCACCATGCCCAGCTGATCATTTTGTTTAAGTTTAGAATTGTTCGAGGTGATGTACCTAGGTCAACAATCGATGTGTAAACTATGCCATCAACACTATACAGGCTTCAGAATGGAGACTATACTAGGCATAGGAAGTGATCTATTTGGATGGCTATATATATCAGCTGGACAGAGAGAACTATATAGCCAAGACTTAAAGAAAGGTGGCCAACTAAAGAGAATACCTATGGGGCCCAGAAACCCTTCAGATTACAACTTAGCTTTAGTCAGAAATGTTACCTCAATCCAGCCCAAGAGTTCTTATAAAATGACCATGTATTTCTGTTGTAGGGATAGCAATAGGTTACCTACTGTGTGGTAGCTTATATTAGTGTTCAAAAAATAATCACTCTTCTCCCTACATAGTTCTTCATAGGCAAAGTGTAGTGCTCACCCTCACTGATAGTGAGTTTTGTTTTGTGCTTTGGTTTGGCCAGTTATATGTGGGCAGAAGAGACAGCATATACCAGTTATGACCCCAGGTATTACCTATTTGTTTTACTTACTTGCTTATTGTTCCCAACTTCTGCAATGAGTAGATGCCCAAAGTAGCTTTTATTCCTTAAGTTTAGGCCCAGAAGAAAATACATGAAGCTGACTCACAGCCTGAAACAAAGATGAATTGAACCATAGCCAGAAGCAGAGCTTCTCCAGCCAATCTGTGTAATTGTTTATGCCACTGAGATTTTATATATGTTTGTTGTGTTGTTACACAGCAATAGTTAACCTATATACCCAGAGACAATGACCTTAATGTATTTTTCTCATGTTTGATCAAAGACTAAGAAGATGGTGTGAGATGTTCAAGAAATAGTATAAATGTAGGACACCTTCTACACTGCACTGCTGTTGACTGATATTTTCTGATGCCATGATTAGAACTTCTCACATATTGGAGGCATTCAGTCTGTTACCTATACCTCATTTTATGTTATTGATATTACAATGATTTCTTCAGTAGTACGTTCTCAGCCCGGGATCTAAACTTAGGAAATTGTCATGGATTTTTAAAGGGTCAACTTGAAAAGAAGAGATTCTAGAGAAGAGATTACCATTTTTTCTGAATGTAAGAGGGATACTTTGACTGAAAATCCTTTAAAGAAAGAGCCAAAAGTTTCCCTACCAGCAAGAGGAGAGAATAAATAATTTAGTAATTTCTATGAAATAACATGTTAGCCTTAACTCCTACGCCTTGATATACTTGAGAGAGTCAAATACATACTTAAGTCACAGTCTTAACAAGTCCTATGCAGGCCCAAGTATGAGAGTTTAAGTAAGTCATGATACCCTCTTGGTTAGAACCTTTAATGGCCTCCAATTGTGTTAAAAGAGAAGAAAAAGGGAGCCCCTTTCCTTGGCTATCAAAGCCCTGCAACACCTGGCCCCTGCCAGCTTTTCCTACTTTATCACTAACCAACCATTACCTCCATTTCTCATTATGCTTCAACCTAATTGTCTTTATTTGTATTCCTCAAAAATTAACAAGCTTTTTCTCACCTCCAGATGTCATCCTTATTGTTCTGTTTGTCTCAATTGATCTTCCCCCACCAGCTCTTCATATGACTGGCTGATTCTTATTCTTTAAACCCATTTCAAATGTCATCTTTTAAGAGATGCCTTCCTTGCTACACCATCTAATGACACCTTCTCCAATTTCATCCTGCATTTAAAAAAATTTTTATTTATTTGTATTTGATTAGTTTTGAGAGAGGGTCTCATCCTGTTGCCCAGGCTGGAAGGCAGTGATATGTAGCTCACTGCAGCCTTAACCTCCTGAGCTCAAGTCATACTCACACCTCCCAGAGTGCTCAAGTCACACTCAGCCTCCCAGAGTGCTGAGATTACAGGCATGAGCCTCAGGCCTAGCCTACATCCTGCTTCTTACCGTGTCCATTCCCTACTAGTATATAATAAAATAGGCAATTACTTTGTTTATTTTTAAATGTGCTTACTGCCTATCTCCCTTATTAAAATATAATATAAGAAGAATGATTTGTCTTATTTATTGATAATCGATAGATGGATATCGTAATATGGCATACTTCAACTTAAAATTAAGAAATTAAGAAGATATTTATTTCATTGGGGCTCTCCTACACCCATGAATTCCTCATTGATACACATGTTAAATTATATTCAATGATTTATATATACACCGAGAGCAAGAATCACACTTTCAGCATATTAGTAGTCCATGTAACAAGTCACCTCAGAATTTAGTGTCTGAGAACAATGAACACTTATTATGTCTGGGTTGCTGTGGGTCAGAAATCTCGAGGCAGCTTGGGTCG
Source organism: Nomascus leucogenys (assembly GCF_006542625.1). Taxonomy (NCBI): domain Eukaryota; kingdom Metazoa; phylum Chordata; class Mammalia; order Primates; family Hylobatidae; genus Nomascus; species Nomascus leucogenys. The sequence continues at coordinate 37,032,889 of NC_044401.1, forward strand.
CTCTGACTCTCAGTCTGTTATTTGTAACCAAGCTTTCAGACGGATGGTTACTTTTCTTAGGACTGGGTTGGCATTGAATGATCCACTTCCAAGCTCACTCACGTGATTGTTGTCAGACTTCCGTTCTTCAAGGGCTCCTGGACCTCTTCACAGGGCTATATGAAGCTCTCCATAGGGCTATTCACACATGGCAATTTGTTTTTCCCAGTCTGAGAAATGGGACACAGAGAGAATGTGACAGGGGACTCTGACAGTGAGAACAGTCCTTGCCTTTTTTTTTTTTAATTCCACAGGTTCATATATACCACAGGTTAAATTATGTCTAAAACATATTTGTAGTGCCCAGTGAAATCACACCTACAGTTGATTACAGAGCGAAAGAGAGAGAGAGAGAGAGAGACTTTCTGTAGCCTAATGTCAGAACTGACATTCTTTCACATTTGCCAAATTAGAAGCTAGTACTAGGTCCCTTGCACATTAAAGGGAATGATATTACAAAAGGCATCAAGATCAGGAGGCTAGGATCATCTTAGAAGCTGCCTTCCACAATCAAGAGTATTCTGGTATTGGTTAGCAGCTTATCCTGGATTAACTCTAAATTTCTTTCAGTGCTAGTATTTTTCTATTAAATTTGTCATCACAATACTTGGAACACCAAAAAGATACGGTGATTATTTTGCAACCCCTGCTCTAGTAGAGTCAATTGAATGCAGGAAGACTGAAGAATCCAAATATGCCAGTCACTTTCAGTTATATATTCATTCACTGGACAAATGCTGGCTACGTATCTACCGTGCCAGGAACATGTTAAATTATGCAAATATACTGAAGAAGAAAAAAGTGTCTGTACTCATGGAACTTAACTACAGTGGAGAATAACCATGTTATAACCACATTAATCAAATGTTTAACTGCATTTAAACTTTGCTAGATAATGCCAATAGAGCACTTTTTTTTTAACTCCACAGATTCCATTCTAATGCAGAGTAGAATCACAGGTATGCTTGGTTAACTTATAAGTAAGTGTTTAAGGCTTTCCTCAACATTCACATTATAAAGATGTTATGCTGTATCATTATTTGTTGCATTGATAAACCAACAGCAAAACAAGCTGTGCTAGATAACATTGCCTTCATATTGGTTTGTGACTAAACGTTGTTTGATGGACTGTGAATCTCAGTTCACGGATTAAAGGTATGACAACATCAAATAGCTCTGAGGCTTACATAAAGTATCATCAAAATTCATAGTAAACACAGCAGGAGAGACTACAGATGTGTAGAAACTCATTGTCAAGAAAGTATTGCCATTTTGCCTGAAATTGATAAGGCCTATATAACCAGATCAAGGTAAAGCTCCTTCCATCTCCTTAATATTTTTTAAAGCTTACAATATGTGAGGAAGGAAAAAAAAATCTTCAGACATAGAATTATGAATCACGGAGTTATTCAGCAGACGGCCTATATAGTTTGTTGACTTATAACATAAAACTTTGTAAATTTCAGAGTATGTTATTTCTTATCATCATTGCTTGGGCTGTCTCTTTTCCTGGCCAATTTTCCAGGAGTATTCCCAGAAGAATAGAATGAAACTAGCCCGGTTGAACTTTTTCTGTGATGTGTTTGACAGAAAACAACTTTTGTCTTTCAAAGGAAAGTAAACAATTGCTGAGGGATTGAACCTGTTTCCAGGCTCATTACTGTGCATATTAAGGACTGAAAGAATGACCTAGGAAATCTTTCAATTGCTTGTATTTTTAATACAAGTTGCCTTCATTTTTTAAAAAGTTTAATGACTTGGGATTTCATTTCCACCAAATAATGAGAGCTGGTGCAGGACTGCAAATTGTGTCTTGGATATTGCCATGCACTGCTGCACTTGATAATTTATTCAGAGTCCTGGAAGAAAGCGTTTTAAAAATAACTGACATTGAGGATGCCAATAAACATCGATGCCATGCGCGTGCCAGCTGTGAAATCATTAGTAGGTGAAACACCCTACAGTGCAAACAGCTTCAAACTGATTTGAGGGATGTACTTTAGCCAAAGGCATAAATGAATTCATGAATTCGCCCTACTTACTGTTCTCTGTCTCAGTTCTGTCTTTTAAAATTTTTATTTATTTATTTCTTGTATTCATTTAGGTTGGTGGATATAGCATCTGAATAGGCAGAGTGCTCTATTTTTTCTTGATGAAAAGAGAATTGCTATTACAGTCTGTTAGCCAAAAATTACCGTAACAAATCTGCCCTTCCAATTAGCTGGTGCATGAAAAGATTAGTTGAAATTTGGCCTGGAACTTTTTATTAAGACTAAATAGGAAACCATGTGTATATATTGGTATTAGTTTGTGTTATGAGACACATAGACACACATATTTTATTTCTGCCATAAACAATTATGAGAAATAATTAGGTTGCTCTATGTATCCACAAAGGACAAAAATAGGACCTATGGACACAGACTAAACTCATTTTGAATAATGGAGAATTTTCTAATGATATAGCTGGCTGAAGAGAGGGTTTTGTTCTGTTTTTGTTTGTTTTCCCATAGCTAGTAAGTTTCCTCTCCCTGAAATAAATAGATGCTGGATACCTACTGGGTAGCAATGGTGTACTGATAATGTAGGCTTCAAATAGCAGGAATATTCTGCCAGAAGAATTCAAGGATATTTTTCAGCCTTTTGGTTTCTATCATTTTTCTGCATATAAAATTTCTCCAGGCTAATTCTAGCTTTATAATATGAGGAGAGGTAAATTGAAATATGAGAGAGAAAAGTGCAACATAGAATTTCCAACACTGTAACTGGGAATATTTAGTTTCCTCTCTTTAAATTAAAAGTCCTTTGGAACAAAAAACACTGGAAAAGCCGCTAAGAATTTGGGCCTTTTGGATGATTTTTGCAATAATCATTCAACATCATCTTTATTTTTACTTAACTATGATATCTCTTCCTTCTCTTCTTTTCATTTCTTTTCAAAAGTATCCAAATAAGCAAATAAAAATTTTAAGAGTATTTTTGTGGAATCACAATATCATCAGCTAAATGTAACCAATTTCACAATTCATAGTATAATAATTAGCATTCTGTTATATTGAATGACTTCTTAAAACATTTCTTATTACATTCATCTGATTTAACTAACAAGTTGCAACATGTAGATTTGCTGAAATTTGACCATTTTGAGTTACAAATATGCCAACTTCATATACGTTATGTTGTAGTAACAAATAAGGTATTACTGGTGTAAGACAGTTTTTTCCTTACACAAAGACTGACAAAGAACATTGGGGTTTCTCCTGCAGGCTCTGCAATTTTGTATTCTCAACAGCAGACCATTATTCTCAACAGCCATGGAAAAGGCAAGGTGTAGATGGTAAAATAGCTCTTACATTACTCAGCTTAGAAATAGAACATGCTATTTCTGTTCATAGCTTAGCCAAAACTGGTGCCATTGTCTCATCAAAATTGCAAGTAATGTCAGGAAATGCAGGCAAGGGAGCACCACAGTTTCAGTTTTGTAGGTCTAATATATGTCATAAATTTCATGCCAGATACAACTGCTATTGATGCTTTTTTCCTGATAGAACCCCGACTCCCTGATAAACACATTCATAGGTAGGTGCTATTATTCTCTTAGTGTTGCAGATGGAGAAACTTGGGACAGAGATAACCAAGGTACTATATCTTATAAGTGATGGAGCCAGGATTCAACCTCAAACTGTCCAGCAAATGGTAGTCTGCAATCCAACATGAATTTATTAAAAACCATGTTATGTTGTAGAGAGGAGAGTGTAGGGAGCTACATATAAAATGACCTGGACTTAAGTCCTAGCTTTATCACCAATTAGTGACTCTAAAACCCACTGAAGAATTCTTTCTACCACTTCTCTCATCGGTATAACAATTGAGGGATATTAGGTGATCTTTAATATTTTTCATCTTAAAAATCCTATAAATTTACTGCACTAGGCTAGTAAATTTTTTTTCTCCCCCAAATTGCACCTCCCTCCACAGAAATTTAAAAGGGTAGCTGATGTCCACAAAAACTCTGGTATGCAGGCTCTGAAGTCACAGTCTGTGCAGTTGAGTCCAGACTCTATTACTTGCCTGTGGTAGGCAGAATAATGGCCCCACAAAGATGTCCATGTCTTAATTCCTGGAACCCGTGAATATGTTATGTGGCAAAATGACTTTGTATATGTTATTAAGGATCTTGAAATGAGGAGATTATCCTGGTTTATCCAGGTAAGCCCAACATAAGGACAAAGAACCTTATAAGAGAAGGAGGTGGAAGAGTCAGAGTCAGGGAAGCAGATGCGATGATGTAATCAGTGGTAGGAGGAATGCAGAGTCAAGAGCCAAGGGATGGGGGCAGCTACTGGAAGCTGCAAAAACAACTAAATGAATTATTTCCTTCAGCTTCCTCTGATCCATTTTAGATTTGAAACCTCCAACATTTTAAGATAAGACATTTGCATTGTTTTAAGCCATTAAGTTTGTGGTGACTTGTTATAGCTTTAATCCAAAACTTATTCATTGCCTAATATTATACTACCCCATGACTCATTCCAGGGCTATCTGCTCTTTTCTGTCTATGTGCTTTCCCTCAGCGATAACGTCAACTATCACAACTATCAATGCCATTTCTATGAAGTTGAACACTTCTTCCAGCCCAGGCTTTTATGTCCAGCTTTCTAGTTTATACCTCATCAATGCTGATACTCAAATTAGATTACACATGGCCAAAATACTCTTCTCCTCCCAGGACTCCTTGTCTCAGAAAATGAAACAGTTATCTTCTCAGTTGCTAAAGCCAGTTATTTAAGAATTATTCACGATTCTGCTTTTCCTGCCATCCGCTATCTAACTAAATTTGCAAGTTCTACAATGTTATCTCCAAAATGTGTCCCTTCCTTTTTGTTTTACTGGGCTCAGCCCTAATTATTTTTTACCTGAGCTTCCACAGTAGGCTTACTCACAGGTCTCCCTGATTCCACCCCTGCCCCGTTCTGATCCATTCCACATACGGTATTTTGAGTGATGTTTATTTTTTTAATGTTATGCCAAATTATGTCACAAACTATGTTTAAAATTATTGAATGGCTCCTCATCCTTCTAAAACAAACCCCTAGCCATTTACCCTGGTATATCTGGACCTTTCCTAAGTACCAAATTATCTATTCTATTTTAGTATCACTTTGTTCTTAAACATCACACTATAAACCCACTGGTCTTCTCTATGTTGTTCCTGGAGCCCTCTGACTCTGAATTTATTCCTACTTAGGGTCTTGGTATTGCTCTTTCTCTATTGAAATGTCCTTTCTACTTTTCTGAAGATGTGGCTTGTTCTTTTCAGGTTTGATTTCTCAGCTTATCTACTCCTCTTTTGCACTTGTATTTATAATCTCTGTTTAGGTTCGTTGGCCATCTGAGGGCTACTGTCTTCACTGGCGCCTTCAGGACTCCTAAGCAAAAAGTTTAATTAGCTGCCTCTCTGTTTCTTTAGACAGAAATTTTCTCCATTCCCATGGTTGAGGATACACTGGTTCTGACAGTAATGCTGGGCTTTTTCTTTTTTCTTCTGTTTGAGTTTGTTTTTATTATTATTATACTTTAGGTTCTAGGGTACAAGTGCACATGTACAAACTTGAAGGTTTGTTACATTTGTATACATGTGCCATGTTGGTGTGCTGCACCCATTAACTTGTCATTTATATTAAGTATATCTCCTAATGCTACCCCTCCCCAGTGCTGGGCTTTTTCTACCAACAAACAGCTCTTCCTCTTCTTCTCTGATTTGTACTCTGTTTTTCCATGTGAAACATCATACTGAAGGTCGAACATGTCTAGGAATACTGCCCCTTTCAGGGAGAGGAGACACAGATCGTGTACTTTCTAGTCTACAGTATCCATATTGCCTCTCATAGATATTGTATTCTCTCGTTTTCCATTTTTCAAATACTAATCAGTATCTGGTATTTTCTTCTTTGTATATTGATTTGTCTATCTCACTCTCACTTTGTCACAATATTGGAGGCTTCAGGAAGCAAGGACATTGTCTTGTTTAATGTTGTATTCTCTGTGACTGACATAGTGCCTAGCACATTAAATATTTGTTAAGTAAAGATATATGTTTGGTAATTGGTGACTAGGCTTCCCGTAAATTCAGTTGTATCAGAATTTTACAACCGAAGTTGGGAGGGGATGCCCTATTCAATGAATGATGCTGGGATAACTGGCTGTCAATATGTAGAAGAACCTGGACCGCTACCTTTCACCATATACAAAAATTAACTCAAAATGGAATAAAAATTTAGATATAAGTCCTTAAATTATAAAAAATATCCTGCAAGAAAACTTAGAAAATACTATTCTGGACGTAAACCTTGGAAAATAATTTATGACTAAGTCCTCAAAAGCAATTGCAACAAAAACTAAAGAGCTTCTGCACAGCAAAAGGGACTATCAACAGGCTAAAAAGGACACCCTACAGAATAGGAGAAAATATTCACAAACTATGCATCTGACAAGAGTCTAATATCCACAGTCTAAAAGGAACTTTAATAATTCAACAAGCAAAACACAAATAACCCTATTAAAAAGTGGGCAAAAGACATGAACGGGCACTTCTCAAAAGAAGACATACAAGAGGCCAACAGATAGGAAGAAAAAATGTTCAACATCACTAATCATCAGAGAAATGCAAATGAAAACTACAGTGAAATACCATCTCACTCTAGTCAGAACAGCTCTTATTAAAAAGTCAAAACATTCTAGATGCTGGCAAAGCTGTGGAGAAAAGGCAACACTTATACACTGTTGGTGGGGATTGAAATTAGTTCAGCCACTATAGCGATCAGTTTGAAAATTTCTCAAGGAACCTAAAATAAAACTATCACCCAACCCAGCAATCCCATTACTGCCTGTGTTCCCAAAGGAAAATGAATCGTTCTACCAAAAAGGCACTTGCACTTACATGTTCACTGCAGCACTATGCACAATAGCAAACACGTGGAATTAACATAGGTGCCCATCAACAGTGAGTTGGATAAAGAAAATATATATTCACCTTTAAATACTAGGCAGCCAAAGAAAGAATGAAATCACATCTTTTGCACACACATGGATGCAGCTGGAGACCACTATCCTAAGTGAATTAACACAGAAACAGAAAACCAAATACTGCATGTTCTCATTTATAAGCAGGAGATAACCACTGGAAACACATGAATATAAAGATGGCAACAATAGACACTGGGGACTACTTGGAACAAGGGCTAAAAAGCTACCTGTTGAGTACTATGCTTATTACCTGGGTGATAGGACCATTCATACCCCAAACCTCAACGTCATGCAATATACCTATGTAACAAAGCTGCGTGTGTATCCCCTGAATCTACAATGAAAGTTGGAATTATTTTTTAAAAATAGGGAATAAGTTCAAGGGATCTGTTGCATAGCTTGGTGACTATATTTAATGATGTTATATTGTATTCCTGAAAAACGCTAAGAGAGTGGATATTAAGTGTTCTCACCACAAAAATAACTATGTGAGATAATACACATATTAATTAGCTAAATTTAACCATTCCATAATGTATATATACTTTAAAAAATCATGCTGTACACAATAAATGCATATAATTTTATATGTCAATTTAAATAAATACTTTTTTAATTAAAGGAAAAGAAGAATTGTACAACTGAAAGAGGATAAGCAGTTGTTTTGTTCATGGGTACCCAACAACAGATTGTGGGGATAAAGGGTCCCATGGACTTTCTCAGTAATAATTAGTTTTCCAGCCAAGCCTTATAGAACTTGCGTATAATCTTTAGAGAGAGGGAAGCTGCCTGGAGAAAATAAGAAAATCTTCATTTTTTGGGGGGAGTGAGGGCCAATCTGTATATCTGTGAAATATGCAGGCAAATGATAATAACTTTGTGCTTAATTTGACATAAAAATGGGATTAGGCATTCTTCTTGAGTCTAAGTTAAACAATTTGATAAGGTGGGCACATTAACGGTTGCTTTCTTGGTAAATTTGGGCAAGTCATACTTGCAGTTAATTACAGTGTGATTGCTGAGGATTACACTGTGAGCAGCAAGAAAATACAGATGGAAGTGAACAAGACAGCCACACAACATGGCATAAAGAAAGAGGACTGACCACTCAGCCAAACTGTGCTGATGTGTCAATGTGTTTTAAAACTATATTTCACTCTCTGATTTGTACTTTTGCTTTCAATACCTTTGAATAGAGAGAATAATAATTTCTTTTCCCTGGTGCCATTGCTCTAATTTACAAATGGTATTGTGTAGGATGATAACTGATATCTTGGTATCTCAGATGCTTGAATAGATAAATTGTTATTCTTATTAATTTTCTGCCTCTGTAGGATGCTTTTATGCTTCTTATGTAGATGATTGACTTGCATAATTACATGCGTGTCTAAGCACTGCTTTTTGAGAGATGACATCAATGAATTTAAAGATTTTTAGATTGTCTTTCAGAATTCTTTCAGATGCCTTCCCGTGTATAATTAGCTCTGCTTGTGCTGAACAAAAGTGGGCCAAATTTATGCTAAGTATCATGATGCTATTTTTCTTTGACAATATATAGTGATATAAAGCATTTATATGTCTGCTCTCTAGTTTTCCATCATAATTTTTCCTCTTCAGAAAGTCAATGCATTATTCTATTCATCCTTCAGTCTTTCCACCCACCTACTCACCCACCCATCCATTTATTCAGTCAAACTTTTTGGAGAACTCCCTATATAACAGACATGGAGGTTTGCTCTGGTGATTTCAATTAGGATGACATGATCTTGTCATTGGAGAGGTCACAGGTTGTAGAGATGTGAAACACACTAATGGATAATTTGAAAGTGATGTGATAATTGTTTTAATTATATAAAAAGCACTTCACATAGTTCCTTTTTCCTTAATGCTTGAAGAGCTTTATTAGAATTAAAAAACGAGGAGCCCTTAATGTTAGACATTAATTAGACATCTAGAAGACTAAAACATGTTAGATAATTTAAAGAAAATACAATGCTTGGCTTATGTTTATTAAAATGGGTATTAACATTTGGGAGCAAAAAATAGAAATTTATTATCTTGCTCAGTGCTCTTGTAAGAGCTCATAAGATATGCTTTACACTCTGCAACCATTATAATGAGAAAAAGCAAGGGAAGATTATTCTAAAGGAGGAAAAGAGATTGAAAAAATTTGATAGTAAAATGTATATTAAAAAGGAAATGCAACTGAATATAGATGAACTCTATCAGTAACAAGAAAATGATATCTTTCCAGCTTAATTTACTTTGGCAAACACTTGCATGTATGCAATGGGAATATAATCTAAACACCTTATTAGTATATGTATCTCTTCTCTGCAGCTTGCTTTATCATATGCATAGATATATAATGCTCCCAGGAATAATTTATGGTTAAATGTGTTTTATTAGCTGTTACCAAGAAAACCAAAGGGAGAAATACATATTCTTCAGTACTTTGAACATAATCTTTTTTAAAAAAATAATGTTCATATTTAGGAGACTCACTGATAATTTACATTACTTTCTATTGTAATCACATGTGATGAAAACAAATTAGGAAATATAAGGTAATTTAAAAATTTTAGTCTATTTACCTTACTTGTATCATGTCATATTGGAAAGTAGTTAATAAAGTACCTATACAAATTGAGAAATTGTGTGATTATGACCCTTAGTCACATTGAAAATATAGTTAAAATTATATTATGATCTTAAAAGGACCTAAAAATGGGGGGAATAAAAGATAAAAACAATTCTATCTCTTTACTTTTTAGGAGAGTTCATTTTAATTAAATAACATAATTTTCTGTTTTATACAAAATTTGTAGATTTTGATTTCTCAGTGCTTTAAAAATGCAATGCTTATTTGATGTTAATACTCATGTGAAATTTAACTACACAGAAATATTGATTCACTTACCATAATAGAAACAGCCTTTAAGATTATCCTACTGTTTTTCTTTTATTGTTTCTCCGCCATCCATCCCACCCAGTTCTTGTCAGAATGATCAGATATCTATCAGTCTTTACTTACTTCTACATTTAAGTAGAGGCACTTATCTATGGACCAAATTCTTTAGCACTTCTTTTTGACGGTCAATTTACATGTATTTTAAATGCTAATAAGCATCTGCTTTCAGCAATTAGACTTACCTTATCAGTGACAGGAGGGAAACAAAAGAAGTCCTTTGATAGGACATTTTGTGTAATATGCATAGTTCACTGCCTGGAACCATTTCAGTTTATGTTGATCTGTAATTAGCATTATACAGTTTAAATTCTGCGTATTGGAAAAATGTTACATAACAACAATTATTTAATTTTATAAATTGACTAAATTAGTCAAAACAGAGTCTCTCAAGTTATAGTCCATACACAGTTTGGACATTATGGTATTAAAATACTTGGATTGGTGTATATATTTTATAGATTTATTTGATAATAACTTTTATGTTTGATTTGGCTTACTACTTGCAGAAGAGTAGGTATATCTAATTATACTAGATAATCTAGCTATACTTAGTTTCAGATATCTAAATATTTACATTGCATTATTGTAAGAATAAAGCATCCTGGGTGTTCATGGTAATCTATGTATTTCAGGTTTTGGATTAAAAACGGTTTCAAACACTCAAAAAATTCTTTTATATCAAAAACCGTGTTCTCACTTATTTTTTATTCTTAAATTTTAATCTGTTAATATGTTTTTAACAAGAATAAACTACCTTAAAATCATGCACCTTTTAGAAATTTGGTTTCAGAAATGGTATTTATTGGTAACTTTTTGGGAAAATGCTATTGTAAACATTTTGGTTATCTCTTGATCTATAAAAACTACTCCCAAAACTTGAGGGTTTAAACAGTCATTTTATTTTTTCTCTTTTTTGGCATCAAAATTTTGGAGAAGGTTTGGCTGAATGGCTTAAGATAGAGAAAAGACAGAGATAGAGAAATTAGAGGGTTTATGTGTCATAAACTGGAGTGCCATTTCCACAACGCTTTCTCACATATCTAGGTGTTGGTGGTTACAGCTGGAAGGCTAGACTCAGCTGGACCCCTCTCTTTTCATGGTCATTTCAGGTCTTTCCATATTGTCTTTTACATAGTATATCAGGGCTCCCAGATACCAATGCAGAAACTGCCAGTCACTTCAAAGGTTAGCTAGAATTGACATTGTGTCAGTTTCACTACATTGTTGAACAGAGAGGTTACATGTTGTCCAAATTCAAAGGAGTGAAAGAAGATTACTTTCCTCCATGGACAGAGTGGCAAAGAATTTGTGGCTGTTTTTTCTCTCTCTCAACAGGGAATCTCAAAAGACTTGTCAAGTTTTAAAGTTTGGCAGAAATTCTGTTAAATAAAATCAGCTGAAATGTGTGTAATAAAATATAGTTAAAAGTAATTATCATACTGTATGTTATTTATTTTTTTGTCCAGAAACATTAAATCCATTTATTAAGATTTTGCTTCTTTTATTTAATGTGAACAAAAATATCACTGGAAAGAGTTATCTCGTGGGTGTTTATTAGAGAGTGCATTCATGCACCTCTGATATTATCCTGGCCACTTATAAATGCTTATCATTAGTCACATCGACTGGCAAAGTAATGACAGCATAGTTTGACTTATATAAGCTCACTAATGCATCTCATAATATGTCAAAATCTTAGTGATTCCAATAATAAAATTGTAGCTTCTGAAGCTCAAGGGGACCTTAAAGTTCTTTTAGTAAAAGACAACTGATGCCTAGTTATCTTTAAAGAATTTAAGTAAAGAATACGTTTTCCTTGTTCCCCCAAAAACATACATATCAAATGTAGCACATTTTCTCAATTATTAAAGACAATGAATTGATTATTATAAAATTATCAAATCTACTCATATTCAAGTGCAATTATCTGAGCTGTATTATATTTGTATGTAGAGTACAAATATTGGATTTATACTCTACATACATTATCTCATCTAAATTTATAACACTAAAAAAGATATGTACTATTTTTCCTTTTTTAGGTGACATTTGAAATCACTAAGATTATTTAAATGTTACTGCCGGGAAATAATTTTACGTTAGAGAAAAACACCATGGATAAAAATAAATTTTATTTGTAACAGAGAAAAATGTAAAGAAAAAAAAAACAGGCAATGCTTTGCAACTATTTTTCTACCTTTCATCCTGGAAGGACTTTTAAAACAATAGTAATAATAATAACACTAAAAGAAAAAATAAAGATCGATTCAATTATTAGGGAAAATATACATAGCATTTGCTGCCAGAAAAGGAAAATCTTATAGACTACAATGACCAAAAGAAACATAGTTTAAACACATACACAAATACACACACACACACACATATATGGTTAGGCTTTGTGTCCCCACCCAAATCTCATCTTGAATGGTAATCTCCATAATTCCCAGGTGTCAAAGCAGAGGCCAGGTGGAGGTAATTGAATCATAAGGGCAGTTTTCCCCATGCTGTTCTTGTGATAGTGAGTGAGTTATCAGGAGATCTAATAATTTTATGAGAGGCTCTTCCTGCATCGCTCGGCACTTCTCCTTCATGTCACCATATGAACAAGGACATATTTGCTTCCCCTACTGCTATGATTGTAAGTTTCCCAAAGCCTCCCCAACTATGCTGAACTGTGAGTTAATTAAACTTCTTTATTTTATAAATTACCCAGTCTAAGGCAGTTCTTTATAGCGGTATGAATATAGACTCACACACACACATACATACACACAGAACTTTAAGAAAACACAATAAGTGCAAAGAATAGGAACAAAAACAAAAAATTATTGAATATACATGGCCACCCCTGCCTACACCCACACTGACATCAGTCATAATGCTGAAACTTACATGAAACTTAGTAAACCGGGACTGCAGATGATGTTCCAAAATCCATACAGTTAGGCAAAGAGAAAATACATTGTGAATTCAGCATTAATTGACACCATAGCTATTGTTTTTTCCAATTACAGATCATTGCTTCTCTAAATATAGCTCTCATTCTTTGCCTATTTTGTCTAGTCGAGTTATAAGTATTGATTCAATACTAATAAGTGGCCACTTTCTAGAACTACTTTATTATCTATTTTTCTTCCCTAAAGTTTTATTTTATTTATTTATTTTTCTTCATAAAGAGCTACTTGCTTAGAGACAGAGGTAAGAAGAGAAATTGATAATAATAATGCCATGAAGCAGGCTTATGTTTATTTACCTAGTGATTACAATCTTTCCAAAGATTATTGCAAGGAGGTATGTGTATTTGTTGCTGTGCATATTGCTTAATATTCTTTTATATTGCTTAATAATATCCTTTGGTTGTGCTTAATATCATATCATAGACAGCTTTAGAAATTCTAAAGATTTAATTACAATCTATACTCTTTCCTTTTTTGTTTCCTTTGTCTCTAATTACATTGCAAAAGTTCTATATAAAGGTTTTTATCATGTTATCTGTTATGTCTCTTGCAAATATTTTTGATCAATTTGTAACTTTTATATTTATTTCTATTTATTGGTATTTAAATTTTATGTACAGAAAATTTGAACTTGTATATATCCACTAGCTCTTTTCTGATATATGCCTTTGGTATCATTTCTTCAGACATTCAATGTTAAATAAAGGTAATATAGGTAGTTCGCAAGTGAAAGTGGATGTACATGAGTATTAAACATCGGAACTTAGAGATTCTACCTACATGTAAACTCAGGGTGCAATTCTCAATTATTAACTTTGATTTGTCAGTTGATCCTGAATTGACGGTCCTGAACTTGCAATTTGTCCTTTTTTCTTCTCCCTTTCATTCTTTTTTCCTCCAAATATTCATTGATTGCTTTCTACGTAATAAATATTTAATATAACATCAGAAGATGTATAAGACACATGCTGTAATCCTAATGCACATAAAAGAATAAGTTGGTATTACTTTATCTCTCTTTCTTTCGATGTCAAAGAGTAATGGCTCAGAATGGCAGTTTTAAGATTTGTGGTTCTGTTGAACACATCGTGTTCTTGGTAGCTATTTTGGAATAGATTGTAGGTGACGTCAACTATTTTTCTTTTTTTATTAGTCTGTCTCTGGCTCTGATGAGGTATTTGAGTCTTTGCCAGGTTTATAACCTCTGTGTATCTACTTACAAACTTGGAAAATAAGGAATCTTTATTTATTCAGTCTTTATTTATTCACTACTGCTGCTAAAATTTCTAATCCTGAAACTGCCATGAGGGTTATGATATATTAACTGCTATCACATACTTTATGAGATTGAAATAGAAATATAATTGTATCACTTTTATGCTTCCAATGATCTATTTAGCCCTTTCCATATAATTTTATTAGCAGTCCTCAAAATCAAAAACTGTTCCCAAATACTAGAGCTTACTTTGACCCTGTGATATGGTTTAGCTGTGTCCCCACCCAAATCTCACCTTGAATTGTAGTTCCCATCATCTCAACATCTGGTTGGAGGGATCTGATTGGAGGTAATTGAATCATGGAGGCAGTTACTCCCATGATGTTCTCATGAATGTGAATGAGTTCTCATAAAATCCAATGGTTTTATAAGGGGCTTTCCCTCCTTTGCTTGGCACTTCTTTCCCTTACTACCATGTGAAGAAGGACGTGTCTGCTTCCCTTTCAGCCATGACTGTAAGTTTCCTGAGGCCTCCCAAGCCATGCTGAACTCTGAGTCACTTAAAAAAAAAAAAAGATTTCCTTTATGCTCTACCTAGTCTTGGGTATGTCTTTAGTAGCAGCCTGAGAATGGACTAATACAGTAAATTGGTACCTCAGAGAGTGGGATGCTACTATAAGGATACCCAAAAATGTGGAAACAACTTTGGAACTGGGTAACAAGCAGAGGTTGCAACAGTTTGGAAGGCTCAAAAAAAAGAGGAAAATGTGGGAAAGTTTGGAACCTCCTAGAGACTTGGAGGGCTCAGAAGACAGGAAGATATGGGAAAGTTTGAAACTTTCTAGAGACTTCTTGAATGGTTTGGACTAAAATGCTGATAGTGAGATGGACAATGAAGTGGTCTCAGATGGAGATGAGGAACTTGCTGGAAACTGGAGTAAAGGTGCCTTTTGTTATGCCTTACCAAAGAGACTGGGTGCCATTTTGCCCCTGCCCTAGAGATCTGTAGAACTTTGAACTTGAGAGAGATGAGTTAGGGTATCTGGTGGAATACATTTCTAAGTGGCAAAGCATTCAAGAGGAAACAGAGCATAAAAGTTTGAGGCCAGGCGCAGTGGCTCACGCCTGTAATCCCAGCACTTTGGGAGGCCGAGGCTGGTGGATCACTAGGTCAGGAGATGGAGACCATCCTGGCTAACACAGTGAAACCCTATCTTTACTAAAAATACAAAAAAAATTAGCCGGGCGCAGTGGTGGGCGCCTGTAGTCCCAGCTATTTGGGAGGCTGAGGCAGGAAAATGGTGTGAACCCAGGAGGCAGAACTTGCAATGAGCAGACATGGAGCCACTGCACTCCAGCCTGGGCGACAGAGCCAGACTCTTGTCTCCAAAAAAAAAAAAAAAAAATTTGGAAAATTGGATTGAAAAGAAAAACCCATTTTCTGGGGGGAAAATTCAAGCCCACTGCAGAAATTTGCATAAGTCAGGAGGAGCTGAAGGTTAATCACCAAGAAAATGGGAAAAGTGTCTCCAGGGTATCTCGGGAACCTTCATAGCAGCCCCTCCCATCACAGGCCTAGAGGCTTAAAAGGAAAAAAATGACTTCCTGGGCTGGGCCCAGGGCTCACCTGCTCTGTGCAGTCTTGGGACATGGTGCCCTGTGTCCCAGCTGCTTCAGCTCCAGCTGTGGCTACAAGGGGCCAAGCAAGGTACAGCTTGGGCCATTACTTGAGATGGTGCAAGCCCCAAGCCTTGGCAGCTTCAATGTTGTGTTAAGCCTGTGGGTGCAGAGAAGTGAAGAATTGAGATTTGGAAACCTCACCTAAATTGTATAGGATGTATGGAAATGCCTTGATGTACAGGCAGAAGTTTGCTTCAGGGACAGAGCCAACATGGAGAAACTCTTCTAGGGCAGTGTGGAAGGGAAGTGTGAGGCCAGAGCCCCCACACAGAGTTCCCACTGGGGCACTGCCTAGTGGAGCTTTGAGAAAAAGGGCACCATCTTCCAGACCCCAGAATGATACATCCGCTGACAGCTTGCACTGTGCACCTGGAAAAGCCACAGGCACTCACTACCAGCCCGTGAAAGCAGCTAGGAGAGGTGCTGCACCCTGCAAAGCCACAGGGACAGAGCTTCCCAAGGCTGTGTGAGCCCCCCCTTTGCATCAGCATGCCCTGCATGTGAGACATGAAGTCAAAGATAATTATTTTGGAACTTCAAGGCTTAATGATTGCCCTACTGGATTTCAGACTTGAATGGGGCCTGTGGCCCCTTTGTTTTGGCCAGTTTCCCCCATTTGGAATGGGTATATTTACCCAATGCCTGTACCCCCATTTTATCTAGGAAGTGACTAACTTGCTTTAAATTTTATAGACTCATAGGTGAAAGGGATTTGCCTTGTCTCAGACGAAGCTTGGACTTTTGGGTTAGTGCTGGAAAGGCCTAAGATTTGGGGAGACTATTGGAAATGAATGATTGTGTTTTGAATTTTGAGGACATGAGATCTGGGAAGGGCCAAAGGTGGAATGATATAGTTTGGCTTTGTCCACACCCAAATCTCATCTTGTATTATAGTTCTCATAATCCCTATGTGTGGTGGGAGGGACCTGGTTGAAGGTAATTAAATCATGAAGGTGGGTATCCCATGCTTTTTTCATGATTGTGAGTTCTTATAAGATCTGATGGTTTTCTGAGGCCTCCCCAGACATGCTGAACTGTAAGTCAATTAAATGTCTTTTCTTCATAAATTACCCAATCTTGGGCATGTCTTTATTAGCAGCGTGAGACTGGACTAATACACCGTAAGTGCTAATTATACTTGTAATTTCTCAATGGAGAGAGTAGTTTTATGTGTATATTTGATCCTGATTTCAAGTGGTTTCCTTTTCATGTTGCTGTTACGTGTTGCTGTTGGAAGCTGGTCACTCAAAATCTCAGACTTGCCCAATGCTCTTGCTCCTCCTCATCCTTGCTTAGGCCACAGGTCTTGTTAGCTCTTGTTCGTTTATGGTTAGCATGTATTCCCAAACCCAAATTTAATGACAATATTACTACCGCAACCATATGCTGGCTGAAACTCGTTCCTTTCTGTAAATCTCTGAGCCCTGAAATGATGTTTAAAATCAGTAGAGATGATTGTCTTTTGTGATATGCCTTGTTTGAAGGTTTTTTTTTTCTTTTTCACATTTTTACTGGTACTTACCATTTGAGACCATCTCAATTTATCAGAATTTGCAGCAATAGTATTACTCCAAAAAGAAGAGATCATCGTAATTCCTGAGACAGCACCCTGGTTTTTACAAAAATTTGCTAACCTCAGTGAACAGCATGCATATTGTAGTTGATAACTTCACAAGACATTTTGTTACTATTTTTTCTCAGATAAACATTTTGTGACATCTAATACGTTTAAATTTGCAGTATTGAGGAGTTTTTTTCACAAAACTATAAAAGAACAATGTACAGGAAGCTTGTCCCCAAAACAAAGGAATATCTAGAAGCATTTTTTGGAGAAAAAAATTATTTCTGGGATTCCAGCTACATATGAAAGCTGAAATTATTTCATTTTTTTACATGACTGATACAGTTTGGCCGTGTCCCCACACAAATCTCAAACTGTAGCTCCCATAATAACCATGTGTAGTAGGACGTACCCAGTGAGAAGTAATTGAATCATGAGGGCGGATTTTTGCCATGCTGTTCTTGTGATAATGAATAAGTATCACGAGACATGATGGTTTTATAAAGGGGAGTTCCCATGCACATGCTCTGTCTCTCACCTGCAGTCATTTAAGATGTAACTTTGCTTCTCCTTTGACTTCCACCATTATTGTGAGTCCTCCCCAGCCACGTGGAACTGTGAATCTATTAAACCTCTTTTTCCTTATAAATTATCCAGTCTCAGGTATGTCTTTATTAGCAGTGTAAGAACAGACTAATACAGTGACCTCAAACACTCACATGCATGGTGTGCATCTGAAGATGCAGTGAGTTATTTTTATACATTTATGGACATAAATTACACAGTCACTTTTTCATTTGCGTAAGCGTTACTCTCCACTAGTAAGATACACTTTTGTAATTCACAAGTATAATTAAAATCTGAAATTAAATCTTCATTGGAATTAGTGCATTAAAAAAATTAAAAGACTGTATAAGATTGGAAGTTGTTGATATATTACATTATTCCTGGATGACTTAAAATTTATCCTCTATCACTATATACTCATATTTTTGTAGTCTAAATTTATTTCTCCATGTCATTACTGCCTTTATCAACCCCAGTTACCATCAGGCTCACATCAGTTGAGCACTCCAGGCATAATTGTATAATTACAATTTTATGTGAATTATTAAGATCTGGGTTCCCAGCTCCAAATACATCTTTATATATTTCACATGATCATTCCAGCATTGGAATCTGCAAATGTCATTTCTTCTTTGTCAGCTGGCTACCTCTTAAGATCTGCAAGTAGAGTGCAGGGAGTGAGGTTGGAAGGCTGGAAGAGTGAAAGGAGACTTGCTCCTTCCTCTTGTCTTCTGTCCTTGCTGTTATTGCTCCACCAATAACCCTTCTCCCTGACTTCAATACACTCATATCTGGAGATCTTGCAAGTTTGGTCCCAGACATGTCAATAAACTGAATATTACAATAAAGCAAGTCGCACATTTTTTTTTTGGTTTCCCAGGGCATATAAAGTTATGTTAACACTATACTGCAGTCTATCAAGTGTATACAATATTGCTTACAAAACAATATACATGCCTTCCTTAAAAATACTAGATTGTTAAGAAATGCTGATGATCATCTGAGCCTTCAGGGAATCATAATCCTTTGGCTGGTGAATGGTCTTGCCTCAATATTAATGGTTGTGGACTAATCAGACTGGTGGTTGCTGAACGTTTGGGTGGCTATGGCAATTGTTTACAATAAGAAAGAAAGAGGCAAGAAAGTTTGCCTCATTAATTGACTCTCCTTTTTACAAAATATTTTTCTGTAACATGGGGTGCTGATAGCATTTTACTCACAGAACTTCCTTAAAAATTGGAGTCAATTCTCTCAAATTCTGTTACTGCATTATCAATTAAGTTTACGTAATATTCTAATTTTTTTGTTGTTATTTCAACAACGCTTACAGCCTCTTCAACAAAAGTAGATTTCATCTCAAGAAACCACTTTATTTACTCATCTGTAAGAAGTAAGTCCTTATCCATTCAGGTTTTATCATGAGATTGCAACAAATTCAGTCACATTTTCAGGCTTCTTTTCTAATTCTAGTTTTCTTGCTATTTCCACCACAACTGCAATTAATTTCTCCATTAAGTCTTGAGCCCCTTAAAGTCATTTAAGAGGGTTGGAATCAACTTCTCCCAAACCTTTGTAAATATTGATATTTTGACTTTCTCCCATGAGTCATGAGTATTCTCAATAGAATATAAATTGGTGATTTTTTTTCCGGCAGGTTTTCAATTGACTTTGCCCAAATACATTAGAAGAATCAGTATCTATGGCTGCAATAATCTTATAAAATGTATTCTTAATAAGACTTGAAAGTCAAAATTACTTATTTTCTTATGGACTGAAGAATGGATGTTTTGGTAGCAGACATGAAAACAAAATTAATCTCCTTGTACATCTCTATCAGAGCTATTGGTTAATTAGGTGCATTGTTCATGTGCAGTAATATTTAGAAAGAAATATTTTACTTTTTCTGAGTATTAGGTCACAATAATGGGCTTAAACTATTCAGGAAACCATGCTGTGAACAGATACACTTTCATTCAGGATTTGTTTTTCCATTTATAGAACACAGGCAGAGTAGCTTTAGCATAATTCTTTAGGGCCCTAGAATTTTCAGAGTGATAAATGAGCATTAGCTTCAACTTAAAGTCAGATCTACATTTAGCATTTTACCCACAGCACTTCTTTCAAATTGAAGTCAATTCTCTCAAATTCTGTTACTGCATTATTAACTGGGTTTATGTAATATTCCAAAATTTTTGTTGTTGTTTCAACAATGCTCACAGCATCTTCAGCAGAAGTAGGTTTCATCTCAGGAAACCACTTTCTTTCCCACTGTGGGTAAAATTCATGTAGGAATTTTATGGTTGGAGAGGAGAAGTCAATTCCTTGCTTCAAAGCTTCAAAGGACAGGCTGACTTTTTTTTAGGGGTTAATGTAGATCTGAATTTAGAGAAGTCCCATAGAGGACTACTTCATCTATAATGAAAATCTATTGTTTAATGTAGCCACTTTTGTTACTGGAAAGTGGTCCCAATCCAGACCCCAAGAGAGGGTTGTTGGATTTCATTCAAGAAAGTATTCAGGGTGAGTCCATAGAGTAAAGTGAAAGCAAGTTCATTAAGAAAGTAAAGGAATAAAAGTATGGCTCCTGCATAGGCAGTGCAGCCAGAGGGCTGCCGGTTGCCCATTTTTATGCTTACTTATTGATTATGTGCTAAACAAGGGGTGGATTATTCATAAGTTTCCTAGGAAAGGGGTGGGCAATTTCTGGAACTGAAAATTCCTCCCCCTTTTTAGACCATAGAGGGAAACTTCCTGATGTTGCCATGGCATTTGTAAACTGTCATGGCACTGGTGGGAGTATAGCAGTGAGGAAGACTAGAGGTCACTCTCATTGCAATCTTGGTGTGTTTTAGCTGACTTCTTCACTGCAACCTGTTTTATCAGCAAGGTTTTATTACTTGTATCTTTTGCCAACCTCCTGTCTCATCCTGTGACTTAGACCCACTGACTGGGAGTGAAGCCCAGTAGGTCTCAGCCTTATTTTACCCAGGCCCTATTCAAGATAGAGTTGCTCTGGTTCAAACACCCATGACAAATTCATCAATGGTCTTAGCTAGATCCTCTAAATTGCTGCAGCTTCTACATCAGCACTTGTTGCTTCAACTTGCACTTTTATGTTATGGAGACAGCTTCTTAAACATCCTGAGCCACATTTTTTTCTGCAGCTTCCTCGCTTTCTCAGCCTTCATAGAATTGAAGAGAGTAAGTAGGATTTTGCTCTGGGTTATGCTTTTTCTTAAAGGAATGTTGTTGCTGGTTTGATATTCTGTCCAGACCACAAAAACCTTCTCCATGTCAGCAATAAGGCTGTTCACTATTTTAACCATTTGTGTGTTCACTTGAGTAGAATTTTTGGTTTTGTTGAAGAACTTTTCATTTGTTTCCTTTGCATTTACAAGTTAACTAATGGTACTGAAGCAGGAAATATAAGAAAGAAAAACAAGTAAAAGGAAAACAAGTCCTTCCCTGACCAGGCTGACTCACTGCAAAGTCCAGCTGGAGCTATGATAACATTATCTGAAAGGCCAGGCAGGGGCCCTGAATAAATGGGCTCCAAGTGCAGAGACAAGAAAAACAAGTTCTTATCAGTTTCCCCCTGCAAATCTCTCCCCATGCCATCATTCTTTGTTCTGCTCTCATAACTAGTTTGTAACTATTTCTGAAAGTTTGCAAGGATTTTGTAAGTTCCTGTTTTCCCATCTGTGCAGGATGATAAAGGTCACAAGACATGACTGATTTGCAAGACCTGTCACAGTGTGATTAACTACCCGAGTTCTGCTTCTGCAAGTGTGTTTTCCCGCCTCAGGCTTCACCCCACAGACCTGACCTAGCCCCTGTCAAATGCTTGTATAAAAGTCAAGCCTTGTCTTTGTTCCTTGCTCAGCCTTTGGATGTTAATCCGCTGAGCCAGAGGACACCTAAATAAAATCCTCTTGTCTCACCCAGTGGTCTCTCTGGTCTCCTGATTCCTGCAACAGTACAAGAGGTCTAGTTGTTGGCCTATTTCAGCTTTGGATGTGCCTTACTAGGCTTAATCATTTTTAGCTTTTTAATTTAAAATGAGAGATCTGTGAATCTTCCTTTCACTTGAACCTGTAGAGGACATTGTAGGGTTATTAATAAAAGAACTTTAACTGAAATCTCATTCATTTCTAACAGCGAAAGCCAAACATTCCTGACCCTGTATTGCAAGAAATAGAAATGTAGTATGTTTAGCCATAGATTATTTCTGAGACTCTTTTATAAAGCCTTCCATGGAAATAAATTGATTGTGAAGAAAAAAGATTCTTACACAGCTTTTACTTATTCTGCTTAAGTTGGATATCTACATTTGTACTTTTCCCTCTTTTTCTTGGGAAGTGTTGTGTAAATTATTTCAAGAATAACAATAGCTTATTTATTAATATTGTATCTACAAAACTAAAACTTGTCAGTTAATAAAATTTTAAGATTTTATTATTTGGAATGACACAATAGAATAGTTTTAAAGTCTATGTTATCAATTGAAAAGTGTTTTTTTTCACATTTTAATATAGTAGTACTGTTATAATACATTTAAAAGGCTTCATTTAATCAGGAATATTCTAATGGGGCCCAGCACTTTCCTTATTATACTTAGGCTTCATGCAAACCGCAGGTTGGATTAGAAAGAAATCAATAATTCCACTCAAGGGTTTTCTATTTTACAACAAGAAAAGACTATTGAGTGTGAATTGTAAAGTTCAACAATAATTACTTGCTAATTTTGAGGTAGTAAGCTCTACCTATTTAATAAACATATTGCTTAACTCACATTTTTTTACTATGAGAGACAATAAGGATAGAAAATTAAATAACACCTCCTGCTGCTGTAAAGCTTAAAATATAGCCAGAAAGCTAAATATAGAAAATAGAAAATATAGAATGGATTAAATATGGCAATATTTTAATAGTGAAAATAACTGATATTGATAATTTAATATATGCCAAGCATATTTCTAAAACCATTGAATAAATTTTAATGAAATAATTTCCACAACCCCATGATGTGTGTTAATATTTCCTGTGGAATGATGGCAACAAAAAATTTGACTCTTTAGTATTCTCATATTGTGGATTATGATATCAAGACACAGATATATCGAATTCTCTCAAAGTCACACAGTAAGTGAGTAGCAGAGCTTGGTTTTCATACAAGGAGCCTAATTTTATGGTCTCCCTTTTAAATTTGATGAAGGCATAGAAAACAACTAATTTATCCTGGGAGAGTCAGAGAATAATTCACTAAGGAAATGTGTCTATAAATGTATAAATAATAATTTGATAAAAGAAAAATCACACAAAGAAAAATCATCTAGAGACAGAAAGGATATATGCATAAAAACAAAAAACCAAGTATACCATTACATTCAGAGATTAGTGAGACATTGAGAGAATAAGGAGCAGCGGAAGATAAAGCAAAATAACTGAAATAGAAACATATTATGGGAATTCTTATTGTGTTATAATTTATTATAAAAATTTCCAAGGAAGGAATGCTGAGAGAGGTCGGAGGTTAGGAAGGAGAAAATCTGAAAACCAATCGAGGGGGGAATTGTGAGGTGTGTGAGATGATACAGTGTAAAACAATGTGCAACAGTCCATTATAAGGAAGAGCGAGCCAAGACTAATGAAAATATCATTCCGAAAGTTTATGAGTCCTGTAACATCTAAGTTGAGACAGTTTTCAATAATGTGGAGCATCTTGTATGGATTTTGTTATGTTCAAATCAGAAAGTCTAAAATTAATGTGGCATATAGAAATATAATCTTTAGAAATTAATGAGAAAATAATTGAAGAATGGAAATTTTTTTCTCCCATTTTTATACCAAAATGTGAAGTCAGATGAGAAAACATAGATTATGGTATACATTGTCAGTATAGATATTTTAAATGACATAATTATCGTTTCCATTATGGCTCCTTTTATAGGCAATGTATTTTAAACATATAAGCAGATAATACAAGGATTCAAAAGATCATCAAGCTCAAATATTCAATAACACACCTAGCTTTCTATACTTATACTTCCTATAATTCAAAATGTAGGATTTGATGGCACTTATTATAAGGGGAATAGATAGAAGCACAAATTACGTGTTCATATCCAAAAAGTATTATATGTGCATATATTATATTTCATATGCACACATATAAGTTATGTATATATAAACACACATATAGTTTACATATGTACACACAGATAAAAAACCTCAAGGTAATATTCAAACAAAAAAAAGATAAAAAATGAATGACAAGGTAATAAAAGGAAGCACTAGACAACCCAGGTTAATTGTTACTGCAAATAAATGAAAAAACTAATTTTAGGTATTCTTGGTTGCCAAAGCATAAAAATAATTCTTATTATTTAACATAAGCAAATTCATAAATTAATTATGTTTATTTGAGAATGATTAATTGAATGAATCTATAAAATGTAGCTTTGAAATACTTATTCTACTTCTGTTCTAATACAATAGAATTTTTATTTTGATTCATTGAATTTTTTGTCAAGTATTCAGGAAAATTTCAAAAACAGTAGTTTTATGAGGATGAAGCAAAAATTATTCTTATTGCTATTTTAAATATTACCCTCAATAAGCTTATAAAAATAACCAATTGTTTTTAGGAATGCAAGGTGAACTGGCATGTTATATTCCAGGCATGTAAATATCTGAGATCATAAGATGATAATATAATGCATCAAACTCTAGAGATAGTAAGGGAAAGCATGCCACATAGAATTTCAATATACATTGTTTCAGTTGAGCTTTGAGGTGTTAGTAGGTAATATAGGATTCCAAACAGATAATTAATTAAAATGACATTTTTTGAATGTAAAAGTTTATGTTTTACACAATAGGTACATAGGTGACCAAGTTACCATTTTTTTCTATAAAAGTAAAGTTTTCAATGCTATTCAAAATAAAAATAAATATATTGTACTTACATATGATAAAGTGTAAAATCTTAAAAAGTTAATATTGAAGAAATAAAATACCCCCAACATACATATCATGTCTATACACTTATAAAGTTCCAAAAACAATTAAACGTCATTATTTAGAATATAAATATGATTATTTTTATTTTTATTTATTTTTTATTTAATTAATTTTTTTTTTTTTTGAGACAGAGACTCACTCTGTCACCCAGGCTGGAGTGCAGTGGTGTGATCTCGGCTCACTGCAAGCTCTGCCTCCCGGGTACATGCCTCAGCCTCCCGAGTAGCTGGGACTACACCTGCCCACCACCATGCCCGGATAATTTTTTTTTTTTATTTTATTCTTAGTAGAGACATGGTTTCACTGTGTTAGCCAGGATGGTCTCCATCTCCTGACCTCGTGATCCACCCGCCTCGACCTCCCAAACTGCTGGGATTACAGGCATAAGCCACCTCACCCAGCCACATGATTCTTAATTAAGAACAAAATAATACTATTTAGAAAGTCTTAAGATGCCGAGAGGAGGTTGTCATTGGCAAGAGCATCTGGAGTCCTCCGGGATGTTGGGAATGTGCTATTTCTAGATAGAGGTGATAGATAATATCATAGTTTAGTTTGCAGTTACTTTAAATGAATTTTACATTTTCTTTGTGTATATTTCACACAATTTAATAAGGAAAAAATAAAGGTTTAATTATATTATCTGCATAAAAGTAGAATATTTAAGTATTCCAATGCCAAACCAAGGCTTTTCTATATAAATCTTTTATGATCTTAAAAAGTTTTGGAACATATACTCAACTGCAACTTCAAACATCCACTTCAAAAAGTATAGAGGAGAGTACATTGACCAAGAAAACTTCAGTAGCATTTGACTCCAATTTTTGGGTAAAACTGCTAAAAATAAGTGTAACGTGATGTTAATGTTAACATATTATTTTTTGTGTAAAAGTTGATATCTAATATGTTTATTTCTTCATGAAATGCATTGTTAAATATCAAATTAAATGTTTTAGAGTGTCAGCACAGGCAGTGACATATTTTGGCAAGGCTATTGTTAAGTTCTTGTACTGGATACTGTTTGAAAAAAAAAAAAAAAAAAAAGATATTCCTGAAGCCAGTTGCAGAATACAACACTAGGACAAACTAGACCAGAGGATTTTTTTTCTTATCTTTCCTTTTTATAAAAGAATGTGGGTAAATGACTGTTTTTTCTGAATTCTGACAATTTGTCCTTGTGCATAGGCATATATACTTTTTGTCATTTAACAGTAAAAATTAATATCTTGAGAATCCATGTGACCCATCTAATTTGTTGAGGTGTTGTTGAAGAAAATATCTCTGAATGAGCAATTGAATCTTTAGATTTACATATCCTCACAAAGTATTCTGGCCCATAAGTTGTTACAATCTATGAAATTATAATTTTAAAAAAAATCAGTGAATGCCCTAAATAATTTAAAGTTGTTCTTAATAGCCTTCTAATGTCTGAAAGAGCACAAACAATCTAAGGTCACACCTCAAGGAACTACAGAAACAAGAACAAACAAACCCAAACCCAGTAGAAGAAAGGAAATTACCAAGATCCGATCAGAACTAAATGAAATTGAAACAAATAAAACAATACAAAAGATAAATAAAACAAAAAGCTGGTTCTTTGAAAAGATGAATAAAATTGATTGACTGTTGGAGGCCGCACAAATGTTTTTTGTGATTAGGTACCTCTGAAGCCTGTTAGTAGTAATATGAACCTGTGATCAACTAAGCAGCTGACCAATCATTACCTCCTCCTCCTTGCTCTTGTTACCCAATAAATAAGAAGGGCTGTGGGATCTCAAGGGGGGATGCCTTTGCTCACTAGAAGCAGGGAGTGCTCTTCTTCTCCCCATGTTGCCTTTCCTTAGAACAGTTTCTTTTGTTTTAAGTTTTCATTTCTACGTTCCTCCCTTCCTTCAGTCTTGTAATGACGGTCTCAAGTGGTAACAGTAGTAACTGCTGTAATGATGGTCTCAAGTAGTAATAGTGGCAGCCAGCTACAATAGACCATTAGGAAGATTAACCCAAGAAAAGAAGAGAGAAAATCCAAATAACCTCACTAAGAAATGAAACAGGAGATATTACAACTGACACCACTGAAATACAAAAGATTACTCAAGGCTACTATGAACACCTTTATGCACATAAACTAGAAAACCTAAAAGAGATGAATACAATCCTGGAAAAATGCAACCCTCCTAGCTTAAATCAGGGAGAATTGATACCCTGAACAGACCAATAACAAGCAGCAAGATTGAAATGGTAATTTAAAAATTACCTACAAAAGAAGTCCAGGACCAGATGGATTCACAGCAGAATTCTACCAGACATTCAAAGAAGAACTGGTACCAATCCTTTTGACACTACTCCACAAGATAAAGAAGGAACCCTCCCTAACTCATTAACTAAGCATCACCCTAATGCCCAAACCAAGAAAGGACATAACCAGAAAAGAAAACTACAGACCGATATCCTTCATGAACATAGATTCTAAAATCCTTAACAAAATACTAGGTAACAAAATCCAACAAAATATCAAAAGCATAATCCACCATGATCAAGTGGGTTTCATACCACGGATGCAGGGATGGTTTAATATATGTAAGTCAATAAATGTGACACACCACATAAACAGAATTTAAAACAAAAATCACATGATCATCTCAATAAATGCAGAAAAAGCATTTGACAAAATGCAGCATCGCTTTATGATTAAAATTCTTAGCAAAATTAGCATACAAGGGACATACCTTAATGTAATAAAAGCCATCTATGACAAACCCACAGCCAACATAATACTGAATGGGGAAGAGTTGAAAGCACTTCCTGTGGGAACTGGAACAAGACAAGGATGCCCACTCTCACCACCCCTCTTCAACATGGTACTGGAAATCCCAGCCAGAGCCATCAGACAAGAGAAAGAAATAAAGGGCATCCACATCAGTACAGGGGAAGTCAAACTGTCACTGTTTGCTGACGATATGATCATTTATGTTGAAAACCCCAAGAATTCCTCCAGAAAGCTCCTAGAACTGATAAAAGAATTCAGCAAAGTTTCTGGATACAAGATTAATGTACACTAAACAGTAGCTCTTCTATGCACCAACAGTGACCAAGCAGAGAATCAAATCAAGAACTCAACCCATTTTACAAAAGCTGCAAATATGTATATATATCTATCTACACACACACACATATATGTGTGTGTGTGTGTAGATATATCTACATACACATATATGTGTGTGTGTGTGTATGTGTAGATATATATATATATACTTAAGAATATATTTAACCAAGGAGTTGAAAGACCTCTACAAGGAAAACTGCAAAACACTGCTGAAATTGTAGATGACACAAAGAAATGGAAACACATCCCACGCTCATGGATGGGTAGAATATTGTGACAATGACCATACTGCTAAGAGCAATCTACAAATTCAACAGAATCCCCATCGAAATACCACCATCATTCTTCACAGAATTAGAAAAAACAATTCTAAAATCCATATGGAACCAAAA
This sequence comes from Nomascus leucogenys, assembly GCF_006542625.1. Classification (NCBI taxonomy): domain Eukaryota; kingdom Metazoa; phylum Chordata; class Mammalia; order Primates; family Hylobatidae; genus Nomascus; species Nomascus leucogenys. The sequence continues at coordinate 37,061,427 of NC_044401.1, forward strand.
AATAGCCCACATAGCCAAAGCAAGACTAAGCAAAAAAGAACAAAAGAAGGCATCACAATACCTGATTTTAAAGTATACCATAAGGCCACAGTCACCAAAACAGTGTGGTACTGATATAGTAATAGGCACATAGACCAATGGAACAGAATAGAGAACCCAGAAATAAACCCAAATACTTACAGCTAACTGATCTTTGACAAAGCAAAAAACCAAAAAAAAAAGGACACCCTTTTCAACAAATGGTGTGCTGGGATAATTGGCTAGCCACATGTGGGAGAATTAAACTGGATCCTCATCTCTCACCTTATACAAAAATCAAAATGGATTAAAGACTTAAACCTAAGATCAGAAACTTTAAAAATTTCAGAAGATGACATAGGGGAAAAATACCCTTCTAGACATTGGCTTAGGCAGGATTTCATGATCAAGAACCCAAAAGCAAATGAAATAAAAACAAAGATAAATAGCTGGGACCTAACTAAACTAAAGAGTTTTGCATGGCAAAAGGAACAGCCAGGAGAGTAAACAGACAACCCACAGAGTGGGAGAAAATCTTCACAATGTATACGTCTGACAATGAACTAATATCCAGAATCTACAACGAACTCAAACAAATCAGTAAGAAAAAAATCAAACAATCCTATAAAAAAGTGGGCAAAGAACATGAATATACAATTCTCCAAAGAAGATATACAAATGGCCAATAAACATATGAAAAAATACTCAACATTACTAATGATCAGGAAAATGCACATCCAAACTACAATGTGTTATCACCTTACTCCTGCAAGAATGGCCGTAATAAAAAAAAAAAAAATAGAAAAACAGATGTTGGTGTGGATGTGGTGAACAGGGAACACTTCTACACTGCTGGTTGAAATGTAAACTAGTAGAGCCACTATGGAAAACAGCGTGGAGATTCCTTAAAGAACAAAAAGTAGAACTACCATTTGATCCAGCAATCTCATTACTGGGTATCTATCTCCCCAGAGGAAAAGAAGTCATTATTTGAAAAAGACACTTGCACATGCACGCATGTTTATATCTGCACAATTCACAGTTGCAAAATCGTGGAACCAACCCAAATGCCCATCAATCAATGAGTAGATAAGGAAACGGTGGTATATATATGATGGAAGACTATGCAGTCATAAAAAGGAATGAATTAACAGCATTTGCAGTGACCTAAATGAGATTGGAGACTATTATTCTAAGTCAAGTAACTCAGGAATGGAAAACCAAACATTCTGTCTTCTTACAGATATGCGTGAGGTAAAGTATGAGGTTGCAAAGGCATAAGAATGATACGATGGACTCCAGGGACCTGGGGGGAAGAGTGGGAGGGGCGAGGGATAAAAGATTACAAACACGATGCAGTGTATACTGCTTGGGTGATGGGTGTAAAATCTCACAAATCACCAGTAAAGAACTTACTTGGGTAAACAAATACCATATGTACCCCAAAAACTTATGAAAAAATAAAATTAAAAAAAATTAGGTGAAACTCACCATAGCAATAATCAATTACAAAGAGTTGTGGTCAGGTGCGCTGGCTCATGCCTGTAATTCCAGCACTTTGGGAGGCTGAGGCAGGCGGATCACAAGGTCAGGAGTTCAAGACCAGCCTGGCCAATATGGTGAAACCTCATCTCTACTAAAAATAAAAAAATTATCCGGGCGTAATGACGGGTGCCTGAAGTCCCAGCTACTTGGGAGGCTGAGGCAAGAGAAGAGCTTGAACCCGGGAGACAGAGGTTGCAGTGAGCTGAGATCGTGCCACTGCACTCCAGCCTGGGCGACAGAGCGAGACTCTGTCTCAAAAAACAAAAAACACAGACAAACAAACAAAAAAAGAAGAGTTGCAACTAAAACTACCTATGTCTCAGTGAGTTATTGGAGACTCAGTCATGCAGCTTATTAAGGAGAATCAGCATAGTGACTTGAATGGATACAGATTATTTACAACTCTTCATTGTGTGTGTGTGTATGTGTCTGTGTGTGTACATTCACAAACTCTGTGTGTACATTCACAAACATTCACATACTATATTTCAGGACTTTAGAAAAATATGAAAGAAATTTCATATTACTCAACCCCTAAAATTTTGCCACAACTATAAAATTTATTTCAAGTAAAAAAAAAATTTTATTGAATTGGTTTCATTTCCTTAGTGACATTTGAATGGTATTTATGTCAAGTGCATTGGACAAATAAAAAGATTATCATTTATTATTCCTTAATTTAGGTCTAATTAATTATTTGACAATGTTGAAATGCTGATTTTTTTTAGAAAACTTATTTTTAATATTTTAAAATCTTGTTTCTATTATAGGAAAAATAAATTATAGGAATTTTATAATTATTAAAAAGTCATTATGTTAATTACCTGATTTTGAATTCACTTAGATGTATTGTGGCTATATGCTTCACGTTTTCTTATAGTTGCACATTGTTTATTCAAAGCATTATATAGTTCTCACTCAAAAGTGGGAGTTGAACAATTAGAACATATGGGCACAGGGAGGGGAACATCACACACCAGGGCCTGTCGGGTGGTGGGGGGCTAGGGGAGGGATAGCATTAGGAGAAATCCCTAATGTAGATGACGGGTTGATGGGTGCAGCAAACCACCATGGCACATGTATACCTTTGTAACAAACCTGCACGTTCTACCATGTATTCCAGAATGTATATATATATATACACTATATATATACACACACACACATATATATACACACATATATATACACATATATATATACATATACACATATATACACATATATACATATATACACATATATACACATATATACACACACATATGTGTGTGTATATATATGTGTGTGTGTATATATATGTGTGTGTATATATATGTGTGTGTGTATATATATATGTGTGTGTGTGGTTTTTGAGGGAGCAGGAGTAACTCTGTTACTGCCAGAGTTGACATTAAATCTGTTTGTGGGTTACATTTCAGTCTAAGTGGCATGAATCATGTAATGATGGAGAAAGTTACTCATTAAAAGTTGCTTTAGTGATCTATCTTGCAGCTGCCTTGGAACATGATTGTGGGTTGCAGTTTCTTTAAATAAGTAGTCATGCTTGTATTTTCATGCAGAGAGGAATGGCATGGCTGTAACAAATAAAAAACTAAACTGTAGAAACCACAACAAAAAGCATTACATAGATGTTTCTGGCAACTTATTCAGCATTAAAATACGTATACTTTCATCCATTTAATTTATTAAAATATATCAAAATATCTTTATATACATTACGTCTAATGTAATTTATATGTATACATATACACAACTGTTAGAATGCCTGGGAAGTAAGTTTCAGGACATCCAGAGTCCAAGCATTGGCAGAAAGCTTATACTGTGCTGGAGGGCTTCTCAGCTCTCTACAACAGAAAAGCAAGTAATTTACAAGGACCCTTTCTGATCTTAGCCTTAGCTTCCTGCTGAGAATTGTGACTTCTTCGCTTTTCACTTTCCAATTGTGCACGATTTTCTGATTTGCGGTATCTGACCAGAAAGTATAAAACAAAAGGACTTTCTGGAAAATACAGTAACAGGTTTTTTCCTGTAAGAAGGAGAAAAAAAATACATAAGGGCATTAAATAGAAGATAAAAAATATATGGCCCTTTAAATATTAAACATTTAGAATAATTATTATTTCCTGGAGGTATATTTTTAATTACATCTTAAAGGTGATTAATTTGATTTACTGCCTTATTCAAACTTATTATGAAATTTTATTCTTAATACATAACAGAGACGCCTGGTTTATTGCCACACTTTAAAAGACAACGAACAAGTTATGTGAGATAGACACACAATTATTTTAAAGTTAAATATAAATCATTGCCATAATGTTGTTAGAAGAATATTATACTAGAATTGGATTTTATCATAATATGGAATGGGTGAATGTGTCTTGTTCATTTTCTTGTGAAAGCCAAATATAATATGTTTTGCCAGTATGTTTTGTCAAAACAAAAGAAAAAATATTTTAGTTTTGTTGAAGTAAATATTCCTTTGTGATTCTGGATAAATCTTCTGATTTTATGACAGTGAACTAAGAGTATACTGCAGTCTTTCCATTTCATGTCACATCTTAGAAATAACTAAAAGTTTTAAAAATAAAGAAATGGATACATTAGTAATCAAAGAGGAAAAATCTTGAAGGGCCAGAAATCGTGAGTAATCATTGAAAAACTGAAAACTGTTGAAATACATAAGCCAAGGTAAAAACTTAGGTTTACGTCTATGGAATGTAGGATCCACACCAAGGGGGTTCTGGGTGTGCAGATGATGACACAAGGATTAAGGATGGGGGCAGAAAAAGCCCAAATGTTACTTGAGTTGGTTACTGTAGTGAGAGATATTAGTGAAGAGAAAGGAGATCTGTTCACTAGGCAGAAACAGTGTTTAGGAGCTTGGATGAAAGGCAGAACAAACCGTCTGATGACTGGTAACATGAGCTTTTTCATGACACTGAGGATATGGGGTTTCTGCTTCTTAGCAAGTGGTAGTCCATTCTCATGCTGCAAAGAAAGACAAACTGAGACTGGGTAATATATAAAGGTATTAATTAATTGACTCACAGTTCAGCATGGCTGGAGAGGCCTCAGGGAACTTATAATCATGGTAGAAGGGGAAACAAGCAAGTTCTTCTTTGCATGGTGGCATCAAGGAGAAGTGCTGAGCAAAAGGGAGAAAAAGCCCTTTATAAAACCATCAGATCTCATGAGAACTTACTATCATGAGAACAGCATGGGGGTAATGATCCCCATGATTCAATTACCACCCACCGGGTCCCTCCCACAACACCTGAGGATTATGGGAACTACAATTCAAGATGAGATTTGCATGGGGACACAGCCAAACCACATCACAGGGTAAATAAAATTCTGGACTTATGGACATGGATGTTAGCTTTCTTTCCTGGAATTGTCAATGAACTTTATATATAAAGATAGTCTAGCAGTCAATCTTAACAGGTCAAAAGCAAAAGGCCGATGAGACAGAGAGACATTTTTCAAAACCCGCAAATAAGTATGTCACTCTTTGGGGAAGTGTTAAAGGATTCCAAATTTTGTCTTCTCAACATAGAAACAAACATCAAAATTGTGGAAAAGCATTTCCCCCAATCAACATAGACTAGATGTTTAAAAATTGCAACATCAATTGTGTAGCGGTCCCAGAAGGAACACTATTGGGAGGAGATGAAAAGTAATATTTGAATAAGAAAAAGCCAAGTATGTCCCAGGCTGAGAAGACAGACAAAGGTAAAACCACATGCAAATATATACATCCATATATGTATATACGTATTACACACACACACAAGCATATACATACATGTACACCACATGAGAGTTTAGTTTCAAATCAAGCAAGTAAAACAAAATGCTAAGAGTTAACAGGGAAATGCATTGAGGATTTGTGGGGCAAATAGGTAAAAGATTGCCTACCTATTACAACAAACTTTTCTTATCAATTTTTATTTTTTAATCTTTTATTTTTAATTTTTATGGGTACATTGTAGGTGTATATATTTATGGGGTATATGAGATATTTTGATTGAGGCATACAATGTGTAATCATCACACAGGGTAAATGGGGTATCCATCACCTGTAGCATTTATCATTTCTTTGTGGCTTTATCAATTATTGGCACAAAAGGAGAATAGAATAGTATTCAAAGTGCTGAAGGGGAGGTAGATTTGAACATAGACTCTTTAAATTATAAAAAAAACAAAAACATCATTGTAATATGAGGCAAAATGATGACATTTTTTACAAAGCTGGAAAATATAAAAGCTTATGACCTGCAACCCTTTTTTGAAAGCGTTGTTAGAGAATATCCCCTAGCAAGAAAAAGAAAACAATGCCACACTGAAAAAGTTATTGACCATCTTTCCAAATATACAGTAGGAATGGCGAACTCCTTCAGTGTTCATCTGTAGTCTCCCTAAATAGCTCCCAGAATCTTGAATTAGAGGTGTTCGGAGCATACTTCCTTGGTCTGTTTTCCTAGAAGTATAGGTTGCCTTTAAATTTAAATTGAATTTTCAGCCAAGCTGTCAATATTACATATTTTTTTGTAAACAGGGTCATACTGAATTTGCATCATGGTATTTAAATTAAAGCATTTTGTCAGTGCTTTGTATTATAATAATGTGCAAGAAAATATAATAAGAAATATAAATTATATTCTAAGTAAGATTTTTCTTAATATCTGGAAAAGGAGGCCATCAGTGGATAGCAAGGAAAAATATTCATTCAAATATATATCCCTAATATCCCAGCTTATAACTACGATTTTATTCTGCTTAATTTTTCTTATTAGTAGTTATCACTACTGGAGGTGTTAGTATATATTTGTTACTTTATTTATTACGAGTCTCTACAACTGCAATGTAAGTTCCATGGGACACATACAGAATATCTCTAGCCCGTGACAAATCACAATGTCCGAAGAATAGAAATCACTCACTAAATATTTAGTAAAAGAATTAATAAATTCGTTAGTGAGTAAGTGTCCTGGAAAGAAGTGTTGATAAACCAGTTTATTTATTTTCTTAATTAGAATATACATTGCAAAAAACACACAAAGATTGATAATTTATTTGTGAACTAGAACAAAATGCATCCAGACAGAAATATCACATTACATTTGAATAGTATTGTTGCCTGTTATTAAAGTATGACCCCCTATCACAGGATCAGGAGTAGAAAATGATTATAGTATGTTCTTCGCTTTGTAGAAATTGATACTCAGAAATTTAAAATAGCTGTGTGTGTGTGTGTATGTGTGTGTTTCCGTGTATGTGTATATGTACACAGTTATTGATATTGATATATAGATATTCAAGAAGAGTTGAAACCAGAAAGTGAGTACCAGGACTCTTAAATCCTAGCATACATTTCTTCTTTAAGTTGTCTTTTAAATACAAATTTTGTTTTCTTTCAACATTGCTTAATTTGTGTAAATAGAAACGTAAGAGAAGCTTTGCCAGGTGACAGCTGAAGCCATAGTAGGAGGGGCATTATCTTAATTGCACCACTGGTCTGACTGATAGAGACCAATAGTGGCTAGATTCATTTGAGCAATTGTTTATGCCATTCTCACAGTCCATCTGGGTACTAATGGGAATGGTGATGCCAGTGCCATGCTAATGACAATCAGAGTTCTGCAAGTAATAACACTTTGGACTGATCTTTTGGGCAGAGTTATTTGCAGGGTATGCAAACGGAAAGTCCTTTATTAGTATTCTCAAGTTCTTCCTTCCTCTCTCTGTAACCCCTCAGCATCATTGTTCCCTCTTGAATATTCACATGCATGTCTTAAGTTACTTTTTCCCCAAAAACAACTCTGTGAAGTAAATTACATTCAGGGTTCTTAGTCACGGAAGGCTTTTATTTTTTTCTGTGATCGAGGGGATGTTACCAACAGGGCAAACACTGAAAAGCAACTGCTTTCAAACAGCATGCCACAGAACATAGGGTGAATACATTTGATAATGAAAGATTTAGTAATTTACAAATCGTTTGGTATATTGACAATCTCTAGGAGGTTTTCTGTTATTGCCACTCTTCACTGCATCTGTTTGTTTTGTTGTCTTAGCAATTAACCTTATAGCTTACATATAAAGGAAAAAAACTAAGCTGCAAGTTTCTCATGCTTTTATGATTCTGCGAGAGAGATTTTGAAATATTTGACTGCTATACAAACACAATAAAGGTTTATCCGGGCTATGCTTCCTAAAGGTTCATCCCGAAAACCTATAAATTATAACAAAAATGATAATTTTATTAGGATAAATGAAGGTTTATTCCAAAAACCTATAAAATATAACAAAATGATAATTTTATTAGCATAAATGAAGGTTCATTCCAAAAACCTATAAAGTAAAATAAAAATGATGATTTTATTAGGATAAATGTATGCCTAGTGTTCAGTCCCAACTTAAATAGACACACACACAAAAAAAGAAATAGAAGCCATTTGCTTGGAAAGATTATAAGCAGTGATATATGGACTATAGTCAATTAAGTATATTGAATATACCCTCATAATTAGAATTCTTTTATATTGAATGAATTGCTTAAATTTATAATTTACATTTCAAAGATCAAATTATTTTAAACTGGAATGAATAGAATATCATATCGTTATCTATCAGCTGTAGCATAACATTACACTTTTGCAATAAGCTAAGAAAACTTTTTTTCAAGTCATGAAAGAAACATTTAAATTCTTTCAGCATTTACTGAAAGAAACAAAGAAAGTAACGTATTTTAGAAGCTCACTTATTTATGTATGATATTATTTATAGATTCTTTTCAAAAGGCATGGCATCTCTTTGGAATTTTAGTTATTGCATATATAATCAGGTGAATATTTAATATGAGAAACATTCCAGAGAAAGCAACGTGTTTATTAATGCCATCTCTCATCCAAAATAAACTCTTCTATAACTTTGCTGTAAGATGTGTCTAAGCCCTCTTTGAGGTTTTTCTGGTATTAGCAATTGTTTTTTATCTGCCACCCATCAGATGCATTTTATTTTACTATTAAGTTATTGTTTTTCTTTAAGAATATCTATTTCAAGCTTACTTAATGTATCCTAATATCAAAAAGTACTTTGTAGTGAATTTTGTTCTTAAAACAAAGTAATGCTTTGTAAAGTGAAAAGCGATATTCTGATTTTTGAGCAGTTTAATTTTCTTGTACTGGTTATCTGTAGATTGTTTTTCAGGACATAATAGTTTACTGTTACACTTTGAAAGAGATTTGAAAGCATATTTTAAACTTGGTTGCTTGTCTGTATAAAAATGATTGTATTCCTTCTCATTCAAATCTGTCATTAAAGATCACAAATATTCCCTCTCTCCTATAACTTTCTTCTATGAAAACAAATTCTATAAAAGTCTTCATTTTCTATATTTGAGGGAAATTAATATAATTGTGGAAGTTCCCTTTTAGAATTTTTCTTACAATTAAAAAAAATAGATGTCAAGCAATGGTGAATATACTGTGTAAAAAGCAGCCATATAATGTTTTAAGTTATGGTATTGCCATAAAAGACTTATAACACTAATTTGTCTGAAATATAATCAAGGGAATTAGAAAACAATATTGTAATTTTAAGATATGGAGATATTTCAGAAAATTACATAAATAACTTCACAACTCCACTGACATGACTAAGTAAATTCTTGCTGTGCCTCTTTGAATAAAAAAAAGTTAGTGTTACACAAAGGTAAATATATAAACCTTGCTCTGCTTTGAACCTCTGATTCATTTTGTTTTAAAAATTAATATTTTATGCTAGGTGTGTGTATCGGCAACTTTCTGCCTATTCCTGACCAATAATGAGTTTCATATGGAACATTGCTAAACTTATAAAAGATTCAAACATTGAGCCATAACTAAAGGACACATGAATTGTACTATGTATAATTCTGAATGTAAATCAAAATAAGTGTATATATATATATATATATGTATATATTATAGGTATGCCAAGTATTATAATTAATGCTGATATTAACCACCATAATTAGGTTATCAAGCACCAATCTCACTGTATTGTTTATAGTCCATGTATTGTGCCCCTATATTACATAAGTGTCCAATAAATATATGCTGATGGGTGCGCAGGTAAAGCAAATATAAGTAAATGAAAATCTACTGAAGAAAACACTGAAGAGTCTGAATATTTTGTATTCACTTTTATTGGATTAAAAAGCTACCATTTATTGTCCAGGCATGGTGGCTCATACCTGTAATGCCAGCACTTTGTAAGTTCGAGGCAGGCAGATCACTTGAGGCCAGTTCAAGACCAGCCTGGCCAACATGGCGAAAACCCAGTCAATCCTGAAAATAAAGAAATTTGCTGAGTGTGGTGCCACCTGCCTATAATCCTAGCTACTCAAGAGTCTGAGGCAGGAGAATCACTTGAACCCGGGAGGTGGAGATGGCAGTGAACAGAGATCACGCCACTGCATTCCAGCCTGGGCATCACAATGAGACTCCATCTCAAAAAAAAAAAAAAAAAAAAAAAAAAGGCTATTTCTCTAGTAGAATAACTTTCTATAAAAATATGACTGTTTAATATTTCCAATAATTTGGAGCATTTATGATATTAATTTTCTAGGTGTCTTTTCACTCAGAAATATTCTCAGTCTACAATGATCTTCCTCAAAATCATCCACATTAAGGAAATTGGTATCAAACAGGAGTATTAAGCTTTATTCTGTCATAAGGAATGTGCCAATCAACATTAATAATCATCTCATGCAAATTGTAGAGAAGGGAATCACCAGCAGCAAACATATCTTAGTTTTCATACTTGATTTTTTTAAATTCACAAATTTGTTACAGTATATAAGAAAGTTTGAATCTTTCCTCAAGTAGATTACATGTAGAATCTGAAATGAATGTTGGAGCCATGCTGTGGAAAATAGGTTGAAAAACAAACAGAAATGAATGACCATGAAAGAGGCGTAAACCTGTAATCTTACATTGCAAGGGGAACCTAGTTTTGCAAATAAATTACATACAGTCAATAGCACTGCTTGCCATGGACTAGGTTCCTTATGTTCTTTTGGGACTTGTTTCTCAATCTCTTCTTAATGGAAAAGTATGTTGATAATCCTTACATCCACAGGTCTCGTCAGAGTGCCTCTAAGAAGAAACATGACATAGTTGCTATAGGCAAGGGGTTGACTGCATCAGAAAAAGTCAAAGTATTTCCTCCTTTTCATTTTTTCTTATGTAATGCTATTTGGCTTGACTTATTTCTATAATAAATTATTTTTTGTGTTTTTGTTGAAATTTTTAGTTGATTCCTGTTTCTTTAGTAAACTCATTTGTAGGTTCTCAGAGAAATCTTACTTTGAAGCTCTATATGGTTCAAAAGCAATATTTAGTTTACTATAATTTAGTTAAGATTATATTTAAAATATTTTAAATTGAGGCTTTTAAATAAAACCTGATAGGAGAAATGTTTTACTTAAACACGAAAAATTTCAGAACATTAAATATTTGATAAACATTTAATTTTTTATTATACTTTAAGTTCTGGGATACATGTGCAGAACATGCAGGTTTGTTACAGAGGTATACACATGCCATGGTGGTTTGCGGCACCCATCAACTCGTCATCTACATTAGGCATTTCTCCTATCCCCCACCCCCCAATAGGCATCAGTATGTGATGTTCTCCTCCCTGTGTCCATGTGTTCTCATTGTTCAACTCCCACTTATGAGTGAGAACATGTGGTATTTGTTTTTCTGTTCTGTGTTACTTTGCTGAGAATGATGGTTTCCAGCTTCATCCATGTACCAGAAAAGGACATGAACTCATCCTTTTTATGGCTGCATAGTATTCCATGGTGTATATGTGCCACATTTTCTTTATCCAGTCTATCATTGATGTCATTTGGGTTAGTTCCAAGTCTTTCTTATTATGAATAGTGCTGCAGTAAACATATGTGTACATATGTCTTTATAGTAGAATGATTTATAATCCTTTGGGTATATGCCCAGTAATGGGATTGCTGGGTCAAATGGTATTTCTGGCTCTAGATCCTTGAGGAATTGCCACATTGTCTTCCACAGTGGTTGAAGTAATTTACACTCGCACCAACAGTGTAAAAACATTCCTATTTCTCCACATCTTCTCCAGCATCTGTTGTTTCCTGACTTTTTAATGATCACCATTCTAACTGGCATGAGATGGTATCTCATTGTGGTTTTGATTTGCATTTCTCTAATGACCAGTGATGATGAGCTGTTTTTCATATGTTTGTTGATCACATAAAGGTCTTCTTCTGAGAATGTCTATTCATATTCTTCACACACTTTTTGATTGGGTTGTTTCATGTAAATTTGTTTAAGTTACTTGTAGATTATGGATGTGAGCCCTTTGTCAGATGGATAGATTGCAAAAATTTTCTCCAATTCTGTAAGTTGCCTGTACACTCTGATGATATTTTCTTTTGCTGTGCAGAAGCTCTTTAGTTTAATTAGATCCCATTTGTCAATTTTGGCTTTGGTGCCATTGCTTTTGGTGTTTTAGTCATGAAGTCTTTGACATGCCTATGTCCTGAATGGCATGCCTAGGTTTTCTTCAAGGGTTTTTATGGTTTTAGGTTTTACTTTTAAGTCTTTAATCCATCTTGAGTTCATTTTTGTATAAGTTGTAAGGAAGGGGTTCAGTTTCAGTTTTCTGCATATGGCTAGCCAGTTTTCCCAACACCATTTATTAAATAGGGAATCCTTTTCCCATTGGTTGTTTTTGTCAGGTTTGTCAAGGACCAGATGGTTGTAGATGTATGGCATTATTTCTGAGGCCTCTGTTCTGTTCCATGGTGTATGTATCTGTTTTGGGACCAGTACCATGCTGTTTTCATTACTGTATCCTTGTAGTATAGTTTGAATTCAGGTAGTGTGATGCCTCCAGCTTTGTTCTTTTGGCTTAGGATTGTCTTGGCTACATTGGCTCTTTTTTGGTTTCATATGAAATTTAAAATAGTTTTTTTCTAATTCTGTGAGGAAAGTCAATGGTAGCTTGGTGGGAATAGCATTGAATCTGTAAATTACTTTGGGCAGTATGGCTATTTTCTCTATATCAATTCTTCCTATCCATGAGCATAGAATGTTTTTTCATTTGTTTGTGTCCTCTCTTATATCCTTGAGCGGTGGTTTGTAGTTCTCCCTGAAAAGGTCCTTTACATCCATTGTAAGTTATTTTCCTAGTTATCTTATTCTCTTTGTGGCAATTGTGAATGGGAAATCACTCGTGATTTCACTCTCTGTTTGACAATTATTGGTGTATAGGGATGCTTGTGATTTTTGCACATTGATTTTGTATCCTAAGACTCTGCTGAAATTGCATATCAGCTTAAGGAGATTTTGGGCTGAGACAATGAGATTTTCTTTTCTTTTCTTTTTTTTCTTTTTTCTTTTCTTTTTTTTTTTTTGTGATGGAGTTTCGCTCTTTTTTCCCAGGGTGAAGTGCAGTGGAACAATCTTGGCTCACCACGCCTCTGCCTCCTGGGTTCAAGCAATTCCTCTGCCTCGGCCTCCTGAGTAGCTGGGATTACAGGCATGCACCACCACACCCAGCTAATTTTGTATTTTTACTAGTGACAGGGTTTCTCCATGTTGGTCAGGCTGGTCTCGAACTCCTGACCTCAGGTGATCTGCCCACCTCAGCCTCACAAAGTTCTGGGATTACAGGAATGAGCCACCACATCCAGTTTTGATTTTCTAAATACACAATCATGTCTTCTGAAAACAGAAACAATTTGACTTCCTCTCTTCCTATTTGAATATCCTTTTTTCTTTCTCTTGCCCAATTGCCCTGGCCAGAACTTCCAATACTATGTTGAATAGGAGTGGTGAGAGAGGGCATCCTTGTCTTGTGATGGTTATCAAAGGGAGTGCTTCCAGCTTTTGCCCTTCAGTATGATATTGGCTGTGGTTTGTCATAAATAGCTCTTATTATTTTGAGATATGTTCCATCAATACCTAGTTTATTGAGAGTTTTTAGCATGAAGTGATGTTGAATTTCATTGAAGGCCTTTTCTGCATCTGTTGAGATAATCATGTGGTTTTTGTCATTGGTTTTGTCTATGTATGGATTACGTTTATTGATTTGAGTATGTTGAACCAGCCTTGCATCCCAGGGATGAAACCGACTTGATCATGGTAAATAAGCTTTTTGATGTGATGCTGGATTTGGTTTGCCAGTATTTTATTGAGGATTTTCACATGGATGTTCATCAGGGACATTGGCCTGAAATTGTCTTCTTTAGTTGTTTCTCTGTCAGGTTTTGCTATCAGGATGATGCTGCCCTCATAAAATGAGTTGGGGAGGATTCCCTCTTTTTCTATTGTTTGGAATACTTTCAGAAGGAATGGTACCAGTTCCTCCTTGTACCTCTGGTAGAATTCGGCTGTGAATCCATCAGGTCCTGGATTCTTTTTGGTTGGTAAGCTATTGATTATTGCCACAATTCAGAGCCTACTATTGACTTTTAAGTCAGCTGAAGCTGCGCCCACAGCCACCCCTTCCCCCGGTGCTGTGTCCCAGGGAGATGGGAGTTTTACCTACAAGCCCCTGACTGGGGCTGCTGCCTTTCTTTCAGAGATGCCCTGCTCAGACAGGAGGAATCTAGAGAGGAAGTCTGGCTACAGTAGCTTTGCTGACCTGTGGTGGGCTCAGCCCAGTTCGAACTTCCCAGTGGCTTTGTTTACACTGTGAGGAGAAAACCTCCTACGCAAGCCTCAGTAATGGTGGACACCCCTCCCTCCACCAAGCTCAAGCATCCCAGGTTGACTTCAGACTGCTGTGCTGGCAGCGGGAATTTCAAGCCAGTGGATCTTAGCTTGCTGGTCTCCACGGGGGTGGGATCTGCTGAGCTAGACCACTCGGCTCCCTGGCTTCAGTCCCCTTTCCAGAGGAGTGAATGGTTCTCTCTCACTGGCATTCCAGGCACCACTGGATTATGAAAAAAAACTCCTGCAGCTATCTCGGTGTCTGCTCAAATGGCTGCCCAGTTTTGTGCTTGAAACCCAGGGCCCTGGTGGTGTAGGCACCCAAGGGAATCTCCTGATCTATAGGTTGTGAGGACTGAGGGAAAAGCGTAGTATCTGGGCCAGAATGCACCATTCCTCACGGCACAGTCCCTCATGGCTTCCCTTGGCTTAGGGGTGGGAGTTCTCCAACCCCTTGTGCTTCCCAGGTGAGGTGACGCCCCACCCTACTTCAACTTGCCCTCCATGGGCTGCACCCACTGTCTAACCAGTCCCGGTGAGATGAGCTGGGTACCTCAGTTGGAAATGCAGAAATCACCAGCCTTCTGTGTTGATCTCCCTGTGAGCTTCAGACCAGAGCTATTCCTATTTGGCCATCTATAAATCAAATACTGGCACATTTCAGTGGTGAGTAATGTTATAAAGAGTTAATTGGTATCAGAGGTAGTTACTTTTTCATTATGCTTGTTTACTAGGTAGAATTCATTCATTCGGAACTTAGCAGACAGTTGTCTCATTTGTACGACAATGAAAGCCCTGATTAATAAAACTAGAATAATCTTAATCTTAAATTTAAAATTTCAAATGATATATTAAAACAAAAACTGAAATACATGCATTAGGTAGCTATAGATAGCAAAGTACATTTATAATGACATAAATTGTAAATTTCGTATAAAAGAGGTGATAACATTTCAATAAATAAATGTCATAAATTTTGATGACTAAAAATTAATTATGCTATCTGGAGTGAGTGAATAAATGAATCATTCCAATTCTATTTGAGTGTATAAATAAAGAGAAATTGCACAAATAAAATGAGATAGCCTGGGGCCACATAAAGATGTTTTGTTCAGCAGCAGACTACATGTGATGGTAATCCCATAAGATTATGATGGAGCTGAAAAATTCCTATTGCTTAATGTTTATTATACAATATTTTTGTAAACTATTACTTTAGAGTATACTCCTTCTACTTACAAAAATGAACCGTTAACTGTAAAACAGCCTCAGGCAGCCTCCTATCTCCTTTAGGAGATATCTCAGAAAAACACATTATCGTAGGTGATTCCAGCTCTGTGTGTGTTAATGCTCCTGGAGACCTTCCAGTGGGACAAGATGTGGAGGTGGAAGACAGTGATATTCATGATTCTGATCCTGTGTAGGCCTAGGCTAGCGTGTGTGTTTATGTCTTAGTTTTCTAATAAATTTTTTTAAAGTAAAAATAAATAGTTAAAGATTTAAGAATGCTTGTATAATAAGAACATAAAGAAAGAAAATATTTTTGTACAGCCATACATTGTGTTTGTTTTAAGCTAAATATTATTCCAAGAGTCAAAGGTTAATACAACTAAAAGTTTATAAAGAAAAAAAGCTATAGCTTTCCTGTCCTGCAAGCTCCATTCATGGTAACTTCCGTTTACAAGTGTACCATTTTTATTTCGTATATAATATTTTTTTACTGTATCATTTCTATGTTTAGATATACAAATACCACTGTGCTACAATTGTCTAGAGTATTTAGTTCAGTAATATGCTGTACAGTAATATGCTCTATGGGTTTGTAGCCTAGGAGCAATAGGCTGTACTATATAGCCTAGATGTGTAATAGGCTATACCATCCAGGTTTGTGTAAATACACTCTGTGATGTTCACACAATCAGAAAATCACCTAAGAATGCATTTCTCAGAATGTGTTTCTGTTGTTAATCAGTGTATGACTGTATATCTAATGTTTCCAAATTTATTATTATTAATTATATTTATTATATTTAATATGTTACCCCATTCTCCAGTTACAACTGTATATCAACTACAGGTAGTTCCAAAAGTTAAAAACGGAATTAACTGAATTACATTTATATATTCATACAAATTAATAAATGAACACACTACTATAGGTTACACATGCACATTTATGGGAGGGAGTCAAATTCGTCCGATAGGCTACCAACATCAGGAGCAAATCAGATTCTTTTTAAAATGACAAATTCCTGGGAACTTTTCCAGAAAGAATAAACCAAATCTATATGTAAGGGTTCAGGAATGTACATTTTAACAAACTTCTTAGGTGATGTTTGGTACTTTAAAGTTTAAAAATTTCTGCCCTAGTTTTTACTTTCAATTTTAGAAAAGTGTGTACTGGCATAGGGATATGTGGGGTTTCATTTACATAAAAGCAATTTAAGTTATGATCCTGTTCATTAATCAGAAATAATTAGAACTGTTAGTATGCATTAGCTGTCTAACTGAGCTCAGTGCTCTGCATGAATTATCTTAAATGTCCATAGAAAATTTGAACTGCTTAGAGGGGTTAAGTAAAAAAAGTTCAAGGAAACAAAAAAAAGATGGTGGGGACCTAGGGTCAAAATCAGATCTATGGGACTCCTAAGCCCTTGCTTTTTCTACTATTTCACACTGATT
This sequence comes from Nomascus leucogenys, assembly GCF_006542625.1. Taxonomy (NCBI): domain Eukaryota; kingdom Metazoa; phylum Chordata; class Mammalia; order Primates; family Hylobatidae; genus Nomascus; species Nomascus leucogenys. The sequence goes on from NC_044401.1 coordinate 37,078,418, forward strand.
TGAATTACTGGGGAAAGGGGATTTAAGCATTTGGATATTGTGCTGAATGTTTTATCTTTGCTCTCCACATCCAGTTTTTTTTAATCTTTATAGATTTAGTGAACACAAATGCATTTGTATTTCATTGATAAATTGTGTAGTGGGAAATTCTGGGCTTTTAGGGTACCCATTACCTGGATAGCATACATTGTACCCAGTAGGTAATATTTCATTCTTTACCTCCTCCCATCCTGCCATATTTTGGAGTCTCCAAAATCTATTACTCTTCTTTGTATGTCCATTGTTTAGCTCTTACTTATAAGTAAGAATGTACCATTTTTTAACTTTCTGTTTCTGAGTCATTTCACTTAGGATAATGCCCTCCAGTTCTGTCTATGTTGCTGCAAAAGAAATGATTTAATTCCTTTTTATAGCCATGTAATATTCCTGGTGTGTATATGCATGTGTGTGTGTGTATACCCACTGCATTTTCTGTATTCAGTTATCCATCAACAGACACTTAATTCCATGACTATGCTATTGTGAATAGTATGGTCATTAACATACCAGTGAAGGTGACTGATATGGTTTGGCTGTATGTCCCCACCCAAATCTAACCTTGAATTTTAATAATCCCCACATGTCCTGGGAGGGACTGGTGGGAGGTAAGTGAATCATGTATTGTTCTCATGATAGTGAAAAAGTGTTATGAGATTTGCTAGTTTTATAAAGGAGAGTTCCCCTGCACATGCCCTCTTGCCTGCCATCATGTAAGATGTGACTTTGCTCCTCATTTGCCTTCAGCCGTGATTGTGAAGCCTCCCCAGTCATGTGGAACTGTGAGTCAATTAAATCTCTTTTCTTTATAAATTACTCAGTCTCACATATATCTTTATTACCAGCATGACAACCAACTAATACAGTAAATTGGTACCAGTTAAGTGGGGTGTGACTGTAAAGATACCCAAAAATGTGGAAACAACTTTGGAACTGGGTAACAGGCAGAGTTTGGGACACTTTAGAGGGCTCCAAAGACAGGATGATATGGGAAAGTTTGGAACTTCTAGGGAATTGAATAGCTTTGATCAAAATACTGATAGTGAAACAGAGAATAAAGTCCAGGCTTAGGGGGTCTCAGATGGAGGTGAGGGACTTGTTGGGAATTGGAGCAAATGTGACTCTTGTTATGCCTTAGCAGAGATTGGTGGCATTTTGCCTCTGCCCTAGAGATCTGTGGAACTTTGAACTTAAGGAAGATGATTTAGGGTATCTGTCAAAAGAAATTTCTAAGCAGAAAGCATTCAAGAGGTGATTCGGGTGCTGTTCAAAGCATTCAATTTTACATATTCACAAATATACCACTTGGAAATAGAATTTATGTTTGAAAAGAAAGCAGAGCATAAAAGTTTGGAAAATTTGCTGCCTGATGATGCAATAGAAAAAAAAAACCTATTTATTAGGACAAATTCGAGCCAGCTGCAGAAATTTACATAAGTAATGAGGGGCTGAATATTAATCTCCATGACAATGAAAAAAATGTCTCCAGGGCATGTCAGAGACCTTCACAGCAGCCCTTCCCATCACAGGACTGGAGGCCTAGGAGGAAAAAATGGTTTCGTGCAACCAGCCCAGGACCCCTGTGCTCTGTGAAGCCTAGGGACTTGGTGCCCTGCATCCTGGCCACCTAGGCTGTGGTTAAAAAGGGCCAAGATACAGCTTGGGCCATGACTTCAGAGAGTGCATGCCCTAAACCTTGTCAGCTTCCACATGGTGTTGAACCTACAGGTACACAGAAGTTAAGAATTGGGCTTTGGGAACCTCTGCCTAGATTTTGGAGGATGTATGAAAACGTCTGGGTGTCCAGGCAGAAGGTTGTTGCAGGGGCCTGACCCTCATGGAGAACCTCTGCTAGGGCAGTGCAGAAGGGAAATGTGGGGTTGGAGCCCCTACACTGTGTCTGCACAGGGGTACTGCCTAGTGGAGCTATGAGAAGAGGGCCACCATCCTCCAGATTCCAGAATGGTAGATTTACCGACAGCTTACTCTGTGCACCTAGAAAAGCTGCAAACTCTCATTGCCAGACTGTGAAAGCAGTTGGGAGGGGGCTGTAGCCTGCAAAGCCACAGGGGTGGAGCTGTTCAAGGTCATGGGAGCCCACCTCTTGCATCAGTATGACCCAGATACAAGACTTGGAGTCAAAGGAGATCATTTTGGAGCTTTAAGATTTGACTACCTCACTGGATTTTGGACTTGCATGGGGCCTGTAGCCCCTTTTTTGGGGCCAGTTTTTCCCATTTGGAACAGGTGTGTTTACCCAATGCCTATACCCACATTATATCTAAGAAGTAATTTGCTTTTGATTGTACAGGCTCATAAGCAGAAGGAACTTGCCTTGTCTTAGAGGTGACTTTAGACTGTGAACTTTTGAGTTAACGCTGAAATGAGTTAAGACATGAAGGCATGATTAGTTTTGAAATGTTAGGATGTGAGATTTGGGAAGGGCCAAGGGTGGAATGATACAATTTGACTAAGTGTCTCCACCCAAATCTAAGCTGGAATTGTAATAATCCCCATGTGTCATGGGAGGGACCTGGTGGGAGGTAGTTGAATCATGGGCACAGGGTTTTCCCATACTGTTCTCATGATAGTTAATAAGTCTTATGAGATCTGAATGGTTTTATAAATGGGAGTTCCCCCACACATGCCTTCTTGCCTGCTGCCGTGTAAGTCGTGACTTTGCTTCTCATTCACCTTCAGCCATAATTATGCCTTCCCAGCCATGTGGAACTGTGAGTTAATTAAATCTCTTTCTTTTATAAATTACCCAGTCTTAGGTATGTATTTATTAGCAGTGTGAGAACAGACTAATACAGTAACTTTTTACTATAATGATTTCTTTTCCATAGGTTAGATGAAACCTAGGAGTAGGAATGCTGAATCAAATAGTAGTTCTATTTTTAGTTCTCTGAGGAATCTCCATACTGTTTTCCATAGAGGTTGTACTAATTCATGTTCTGACAAGCAGTGTATGTGTCTCCTTTTCTCCGTATCCTTCCCAACATTTGTTGTTTTTGGACTTTTTAATAACAGCCATATTGACTGGTATTAAGATCTTAATAGCTCATTGTAATTTTAGTTTGCATTTCTCTGATAATTAATGATGTTTAGCATTTTAATAGGTTTTTGGGCCACTTGTATGTTTTTCTTTTGAGAATTTTTTTTATGTCATTTGCCCACTTTTTATTGGCTTATTTGCTTTTTTCTCATTGAGCTTTTTGAGTTCCTTGTAGATTCTGGATAATAGCCCTTTGTTGAATGCATAGTTTGCAAATATTTCTCCCATTCTGTAAGTTGCCTACATACTCTGTTGATTGTTTCTTTGGCTGTAAAAAGCTTTTTAGTTTAATTAAGTCCAATTTGTCTATGTATGTGTTGGTAGTGTTTGCTTTTGAGGACTTAAGTCATAAATTCTTTGCTTAGGCCAATGTCCAGGAGAGTTTTTCATAAATTTTATCTAGGAACTTTATAGTTTCAAGTCTTACATTGATAGTTTCAAGAGTTTAATTCATCTTAATTTTTATGTGATGAGAGACAGGAGTCCAGTTTTATGCTTCCGCCTATAGCTACCCGATTTTCCAAGCATCATTTATTGAATAGAGTGTCCTTTCTCTACTGTATATTTTTGTAAACTTTATCAAAGATCAGTTGGTTGTAGGTATTTCACTTATTTCTGGGATTTTTATTCTGTTCAATTGATCTCTGGGTGTATTTTTATACCAGTACTATGCTGTTTGGATTACTACATAGCCTTAAAGTACAATCTGAAGTCAGGTAATATGATATCTCCAGCTTTATTCTTTTTGCTTACTATTGCTTTGGCTATTTGATCTCTTTTTTTTTAATCCCATATGAATTTCAGTACGGTTTTTCTGAAATCTGTGCAAAATGACATTGGTAATTTGATAAGAATTGTGTTGAATCTGTTGATTGCTTTGGGCAATATTTAGATGTACAAAAAACTGGTACTAATCCTGCTAAAACTGTTCCAAAAAATTGCGTAGGAGAGAATCCCCTCTAACTCATTCTACAAAACCAGCATCACTCTGATACCAATGCTAGGCAAGAACACAACAACAACAAAAATGTAAACCTGCAGGCCAATATCCCTGATTTACATAAATGCAAAAATCTTCAACAAAATACTAGCAAATCAAGTTTACCAGCACATCAAAAAGATGGCCAGGCGCAGTGCTTCACGCCTGTAATCCCATCACTTTGGGAGGCTGAGGTGGGCAAATCATAAAGTCAAGAAATTAAAAATATCCTGGCCAAAATGGTAAAACCCCGTCTCTACTAAAAATACAAAAATTAGCTGGGCTTGGTGGCGCGTACCTGTAGTCCCAGCTACTCAGGAGGCTGAGGCAGGAAAATCTCTTGAATCTGGGAGGCAGAGGTTACAGTGAGCAGAGATCACGCCATTGCACTCCTGCCTGGAAGACAGGGTGAGACTCCATCTCAATAACAATAATAATAGTAATAATACACAGTAATCAAGTGAGTTCTATTCCAGAGATTCAAGTATGTTTCAGCATTTGTAAATCAATAAATGTGATGTACCAAATAAACAGAATTAAGGACAAAAACCATATAAGCATCTTAGTAGATGCAAAAAGGCATTTGATAAAATCCGGCATCTCTTCTTAATAAAAACACCCTCAAGAAACTAGGCATAGAAAAAACATACCTCAAAATAATAAAAGCCACATACAACAAACCCACAGCCAACATCATACTGAATGGGTAAAAGTTGAAAGCATTCCCCCTAAATTCAAGGGATTCCCACTTTGACCACTCCTATTCAGCACATCCATTCTTAATTGTTTCTCATCTTGCTGTCTACTTGGGAAGATTAAGTAGAAGGGGTTGCATTCAGTTCCCTGCTTGGATCAGACAGTGAAAGGCACTGGTAGAAAATAGGAAACCAGGAGAAAAGAGGAGTGGGGTACTTGTACCCCAGCCCCCTAGCTGATGGGTCACAGGTTGGCTGCATTTTTCTTTAGGTGCAAGTCCTTTCAAAACCCTCCTTGTGGAGCTATGCTTTGCTTTCTTGTAAGCACCTTCTCCCCTTGCCACTTCAGTCCTGGGGTGGAAATGACTTCCCAGCCCTGGTACTGAAATTTTCCTTCTTAAATTCCCTAGACCCAGCCAACATATTTGTAATAGTTTTTTATTTTTAACTTTCTTCAAATACCCAGTTTGATTGTGCCATCTGTTTCCTGCCAGGTCCTTGGGCAAATATTCATTTGGATTTAATGTATATTTTAAAAATAAACACTGTAAGTTTAATACCTCCCAGCACAATTTTAAACTGGAGAATATCTTAATAAAATTTCCTTAGGACTTATCTAGAGACAAATGTTCAGGTAGAGAAAAGATACAATATAATTTAAAGCTGTGAATAACTTTGATGAGTCAGACTAATATTGAAATTTGGGGAATAAAGCTGACTGACAGACAAACAAAATATGTTTAAGGAGAGAAGTACACAATCAGCAAAAAATAGTTGAAGAATTCAATGGTCCACTCAATAATTGATATATCAACTAGACATGATATCAAAATGATATAGAACTCTTAAACATAAACACACTTGACCTAAAAGACATCTACAAAACACTCTTGCTTACAGTGAAAAATACAGTTGCAACTCTAAAGAAATTTAAATCTGAGGAATAGGCCTAATTTCTAAAGAGGTTATTACATTGTGATATATCAACAAATTCTTGCTGTTTCTTGTAGAAATATTTTGGAAGTATTCTTTTACAGGCAATTTGTTTGAAGATATATAGTCTGGTTTCTTTACATTGAAATGTTCTGGGCACATGTAGTCTAATTTCAAGGCCTGGTTGAAATGGTTTACTGATTGAAACATTTAGCACTGTTAGAATGGTTCTTCAACATGTTCTCTAGGGAGTGCGGGAATTCCCTGTTGCTAGTAATTCCCTAGAATTCCCAATAATTGTGTTTTTGAGAGTCTTGAGAGACAACGGTGGCATTTATAAACATGCATTTACATGCCAGTTGAAGGCAGTAATTATCTTCAAGAGATATCCTTAGCCTGGAAAAAAGAACAGAACAGACCCTGGGCACACATTGGTCTGTAATTACATGTGCAATTCTCTTTTGGAAATCCCTGGATATATTCACAAGATCCTTGGCAGGGGAAATAATGTGATTTACTTTGTATCCAGAAACTGAGTAGATATGCTTATGTTAGATTTCAGTATTACCAACTGAGTATGGTGACTTGCACAGTAGCTCACAAATATTGCCACAATTTTTAGCTGTTACTAATTTGTAATTTTACTACAAAAATCACTAGTGCACCATTTTGGAACTTTCTGTAAGCAGGCACCAAGACACATGCACAATATTTACTGGGAAAATTGTATTTGAAAAATAAAGGAGAAAGGACAAAGAAGTAGGCAGTGAGAAACCTTCAGACAGTAATGTATAAAGGAAGAAGAAAGGGCTAAGGGTAACTTCTCTCACAGTGCAGCTCTGTGAAATTTCATTCCATGTCTAATGAGGAGAACCGGAGTAAAGATTTCTCATCAAAAGTTTCCTGTGATCAGCAGAATAGCTCAGTTCTGTCAACCCTAGAAATCTTAGTCACTGGCTGGGAACACCCACGAGAGAGTATGGCCTTAGCATGAATTCAGAAATGCAACAGATACTTGAAGCCATTTGCCAACTACACATATCACAGTAACTAGGTTCTCTTGATGGGAGAAATGAGTGGAGCCCCTCAATGACTATCACAAATGGTTTTGGAAAACTCTTTATACTCAAGAGTATAGGCAAAATATTATATTATTTGCACGTTCAGCGCTTACTAATATCAGGATGGAATTGAGATATGTATTGTCAAATATATAATTTATTTAGTTAAAAATAAAAATATCTTCATTACTTAAGGCAGATTATATTTTAAAATCAAATGATTGCTAAACTAAAATTAGAGGGAGATAATGAGAAAATAGAAGAAAATATGACCAAGTGTTGACAAAAATAAGAAAGAAGAGAACTTAAAAATATATATTTTGAAGGAAATGGTCCCATTTCTCATTGTTTTATGCATCTGAAAGTGGAGGACAGATTTCACAAGATCTCTCATTAGGGAGATAATGAGATACTCTTCTAAGTAAGAATAAGGGAGAAAATAAGGTGCGTAGTCACTTGTGAGGGAACAAACATCACTATTTAAAAAAAAATCTCACCGGTGAAAACACACCATCTTGTATTTACCATGTGGATTCAGTTTTAAATGATTGTAACCCATGATGAAACAACATTCACATTATAAACATTCCTAAAAATATGGATAAAACAATATTAGTAGATAAAGTGTTTTATAGCCAACTGGTTCTGGAACTATGACCCCCATAACCAAAATCATAGCTGATTTCTTTCTTTGTTACTTGAACATTTTCGTTGTATTTGACATGTTGAAAAATATTTTTTATGACACATGCATAGCACTTAGCAGTGGGAAACCAAAATGAGATTATAAAGTTTTACTAACCCAATAACACTCACTGAGAAGGTATACAAAGAGCAGTCATGAAACCATTACTCTGTGACTCTAAGCATAACACAATAACGAATAACAAATTATGAGTATTAATAATTGTTTAGTTCTCTTAGCATAATACCATATGCTCATATCTCAAAATATAAACTGGAATTTAACTGTACATGTAAGAAAACTACATATATATGTTATCGCCAAAAAAAACTGGCTTGCCTCCACTGACATTCATAGGGTTGCAGGTAATGTTATAAATGATAATTACAAAACCAACTCCTAATATAGTTAAATATACAAATGAAGTCATTTAGCAAAAAATACATTATATGGATAATTGAAAAGTAAAATTATTTAAAACTAAAAAACAAATTTATAAAAATGTGAATATTCATTTAGCATGCTATGGTATATCAAAATGAGCAGAAAACTATATGTTTTGTTGCTAATTCTGGCCAAAACTATGACAAATTTTAACTTAAAATCATTAAAAAATTATATTTTTGTAGAAAATTGGACAAGAAGTCACTGTAAATCTTTTTATTTTAGAATTAATAAATCAAAACTCTGCAATGTTTTTAACAATAGTAGTCATGTATACTGAGATAAGTACTCTAACACTATCTGTTCCTTTATGTGCTTCATATTCATTTTTACATCTACCTATATAATAACGTTTTTTGATTTTGGATATTTTAAAAGACAGTGGAGAACATTGCCCGTTTCTCTTAGTTCAGAATTGCCAGAAATTCCTAAGAGAAAGGGAAAAGAGAAAAAAGCAGCAAATCTGTGTTTACATGTGTTTGATAATGTCTGCATAACTGGTACTTCTGCAGAAGTATCTATCAAGTTTCTATAGGCTTGGGAGAGGGGAGAATGGCACAAAGGCATGAGATATTTTTTTTCTCAAGCACTTATAGAAGCGACTCTTAAAAATCAAATATAATAGCTGAGGACTATAAAAATAGTTAATACATCCTATATCTATATAAACATAGACTGGTATACACATACATCTTTGCTTCATCTCACTAAGGAAAAATACCATGGGTAGTTATTGTACAAAATAGGAGATGTCAATAAAATGTTGGAAAAAAAAAAAAACAAGCAAATGAGCAAGTGATAGCAGGACATTTCCCTAAATGGCCTTGGGACGACCTAGTTCTCCTCTCTTTCTTGCTTATAAATCTCAAGAATAACTGTAGAATGTGCTGGAAATGCAATATTTTGAATTAGGAAGGACAGCCTGGGCTTTGTTCTCTCTTTCCTAGAAGCAGGATGTCCTTCAAAGTTTTGCCCCATAAGTCACATAGTCTCTGAATTATGTAACCTGGGGTGAACTGCCTTTCAGAGTCCCTCAACTATTGTGCAAAATGGGGCACACACAGTCAAGACTTTTTCTCCTCTGTACCATTTCTTAAGCCTTGGGGAATCTGCTCATAATGGATCCAGTCTTCTGTGCCTTGCAGCTTATGAGTCAGTATTAAACCTGATTCACATAACTTGTGTGTGAGTGAATTCTGTCACACTGGACTCAGATAAATAGGTAACTAGTGCATGATGGACATAAGCAGTAGCCCAGGATGCAGTGGGAATCATTATATAGACTTCAGTTTCTGGTAGTTGGCATGATAATCATCTTTGCTATTCTCCATGCAGTGAGAGTCCTCTCTTGGGATCCGTAATTACTGAGTCTGCTTTACAGTGATACTTTAGTAGGGAAGACAGAGTTGAAAGCTAATTGCTTGCCTAGAGATGCAACACAAAGCAAGTATATTTACACATAGAACAACAGAATGTTTCTGCCATTGAAACTCCCAAATACTTGTAAAGAGAAAAGACATGAAAACAGGAAGATTGGTTGAAAGTTTGTTTGGACACCAGTTAGAATCCCGAATCCTCACCTTTGCTCCATGCAGCTATGAGTTGTTCTTTCTAACAGTGGCAACATACAGAAAATATCTTCTCCACTCTTGCTTAAGCAGACAGATGCCATATACGGTAAGAAGACAGAATAGGATGCGGGTAATGTGAGGGCAGTTGATTAAAAGTCAAAATGTAGTAGTGATACTCTTCCAACTTGTATGTCCTTTCTGGATGGACAGCTAAGCTTATATTCCCAGGCAGGGCATATCTTCACATTCTGCTATTTGGTTGCTAAAGTATTATTAATACAGCACGTAGGTATACTAAGTAGTAAGACATGTGGAGAAAGGACTGTGCTGAGTGGGAATATTTTAATGCTGGAATAAATGATTTAAAATAACATTTCAAACTACAAAAGAAATAATTTTGGAGGGAGTCCATTTTTTTTGCACCTTGATTTATCCATTTATTAATTTAAACAATTATCTATCACATACTGGGTGCATAATTTTTCCTGCTTTTAAATTGGAATATAATAATTGTAATGTACTGCAATGAAGACAAATAGAATTTTGTGAAAAATGCAGCTGGAGCACAGGATCTTTCTGGATGGTCAGGGACTGTATGTCTTGGAATTTAACTGGTCAATACAGACTCAAGCAGGTGTGGAATAGGATATAATGTTAAATAAATGCGAATAATTTAGATGAGATGGAAGATCAGTTGGCCTCTTCAACCAATGTAGATAAAACTCTGGACATTTTATGACCACAGAATATAAGTCCGTTCATATTAATGGTCAAATGGACAATATTTATTGTCACTAAATAAACGTGCATTTTTTAAGGATAGAACAACAGCTGCATTAAGAGAAACTAATGTAAAACCAAATAAGCAGTTAGAAATTGAGTTCAGATAAATAGGTTTAAAGAGAAATAAGATAGCCAAGAGAGGCCTGGAATCTGGCTGCCAAGCTACAGTAAGACATGCCAGAGGGGCAGAGTTGGAACACAAGAGGAAGTACCTCAATGTAGTCAAAGGTTAGGACTGAAACAGGTTAGGCAAGAAATAATCCCTGGAGAAGTGAAGGTCTGCAGACTTACATTACCTAGCTAATCATGCCGCACACAAATGTCTACTTAGTGCTTAGTCCACACAATTCCTCATGGCATCAAAAGTTATTGAACTTCTATGTGTCTTTAAGAAATATAGCCACGGAGATCAATGATAAACAATGGTTGGCAGAGATCCAAAATCTAGATGTTAATGGATGAAACAGACTAGTTTCTCCCCCATGAGTAAATCCTCTTTGTCATTTTCTTCTATCTTTTAAGATACCCATGTTTTTATTTATAGCATTTATAAAAATATTACCTTATTCATATTTAATACAAATTAATTTAGCAATTACAAACCACTTACATTTCCTACCTTCCTTAGCATATTTATCTTTTCCATATAATTTGTCACTTACGATGTTACATATTTATTTGTGAATTTGTTTATTATTGTCTTTTTCACTAGAATTTAAGCTCCAATTTGGTAGAGATTTTTTGTTTTAATCTTATCTCTATGGGCAACACATGGGGCAGGAGCCAAATAAATATGTGTTGAATGAAATGAATACATATCTGTTGAACAGATTGAGAGAGAACAAACATTTATTTAAGGATTAGTATTTAACGTTTGTTTTTCGTCTCTGGGTAGCCATCTCTGTAACAATTGAGAGTCTTGTAGTTGTGTTTTGCTTACCATTGCTTAATCAGAGCATAAAAAAGACTTAAAAACATTACAGATACTTGTTGAATGAATGAATAAGTGTTGGAAAATCTGATGTGTTTCTACATTCCTGTTAGGACCAAAAAAGCTGATATATTAATTAAATATTATGACATTCTGGATTCAAGAGTAATGCCTCAGAACCCAGAGGACAAATTGTGATGCAGAGTTGGAAAGAAGATTATTTTCCACCACTCAACATCCCAGGCATAGAAGTTTTGTGATATGATAGTTTAGAGGTAAAGTTTTCTGATACTATATATACATATATAATATATATAATATAAAAAGTTAAATACACATACATATATACATACTATAGGTACCCTATATATAATATATAGTATGTATATATTCATATATACTGTGTATTATATACTATATATACACAATATATAATATTCAGTATGTATATATTATATACTATATATACATACTATATATTATATAATGTAGACAGTATGTATATATGTATGTGTATTTAACTTTTTATATTATATATTATATATTGTATATATAGTATAATATATAGTATGCATATATTATATATACATATATACTATATATTCATACTGTATATTATATATAGTACACATGTATGTATATATGTATGTGTATTTAACTTTTCATATATTATATATTGTATATATAGTATAATATATAGTATGTATGTATTATATATACATATATACATATATAATGTATATATAGTATATAATATACATATGTATATATTATCATAAACCAAGGTAAGTTGTTTATTTATTTTTACTTGAATTTCTTCTATACACCTCCAAATTTCTATGAATTTTAAGTTGTTATACTTTTAAAAATCTATTTTACAAAAAACCCTTAGAGCCCATTTGTAGATATCTCCAAGTATCCTCATTTATTTTGCTATATATCCCAAAATACAAGACTTTTCAGTAGTCAAATGAAAAGCCAATAAGAAAAACAATAATTAATAATAGCTAACATATATCCTGGCTTATTTTGTGTCAGGAATTTTAGATAAACTATATCAGTGAATTACAGAGCAATTCCTAAGATTACAAAGATGGAAACTGAGACTCAGAGAGGTTAAAATTTTAGTTATAACTACTACTAAAAGAAACTAAAGCTAGTCCTCTGAAGCTGAAAGACTGGAGTCTCAGGATCTTAAAAACATCATTATATTACTAAGGATGGCAAATTTGTATATACAGTTTTTCACAGCTGTCGACCTTTGGGACCTACAACCAATTAGCAAGCTAGTTAATTTCAGGACACATAAACAGAGGAGTAGGGCCGGAGGGAGTAAGTTAAGGCACTGAGGCCAGAGCACAAGGAGGCTGGACTGAAACAGCTTGTATTAACACTTATGCAAAAGGTTATTGGTCTTTATCTTGCACTTATACAACAGCTAAAGAGAGGTTCTCTGCTTCCCAATGATACTACCTCACTCTCTAGGTTGCAATATTTAACATTTTGACCGATAGGAATTCATAGGTAGTGACCTTGATCACCAAACACACCAATACCAGATTGCGGGAGATGCTAAGTCTGGTCAAAGTATAACCTGAGAGGGAAAACTAGTGAAGGGGCCTGAATGCTCATCATATTTGGAAATAATTGTGCATCTATGAGATTGTTGAGTTGACATATTAAGCATTTCTTAATCCTTTTTTATATGAAACCTAATTCTGTTTAAGCCGTTATATGCTGACTTTTTAAAGAAAATTTTTACAAGAAGAGTAATTTGAACAGCATTCTACTTCTAACTCTTACTGCCATAGAAAGTAATGACTATATAGGTGTCTATGGCAGTAATGTAACAGCATGAGATCTTGCATTAAGTTAATATTAATATTTCCTTAAAGGATACTTATTTTATAATAATAATAAATGATAAGTGTCAAGATTAATTCTTTTTATTCCTGTACTTTATGATTAATATTTAAGGAATAAAGCATATGTAAGTATCAGAAGGTTGTTGAATGCCAACTTAGCACAGAAACTTAAAAAGGAAAAACTAATTTATTATTGTACACCATAAACTATATAAATGTGACTACATCAAACAATATCAAAAAGTTAAATAAAGAATATGCCTCCCAAAAGAAGTTACACAACATATTAATACACAATAGGCGGGTGCAGGGGCTCACACTGGTAATACCAGCCCTTTGGGAGGCTAAGACAAGCAGGTTGCTTGAGCTCAATAGTTCAAGACCACTGGGCAACATGGCAAAACCCTATCTTTACAAAAAGTACAAAAAGTTAGCCAGTCATGGTGGTGCGTGCCTGTAGTCCCAGCTACGAAGGAGACTGAGGTGAGAGAATCACTTGAGCCCAGCAAGCCATGATTACGCCACTACACTCCAGCCTGGGTGACAGAATAAGACCTTATCTCAACAAACAAACAAACAAACAAACAAAAAACTTAAACAATACATTAGAAAGATCACTTATCATGACCAAGCGGAATTTATCCCTGGGATGCAAGGATGATTCAACATACGCAAATCAATCAACATGATATATTGTATAACAGAATAAAAGATAAAAAACATATGATCATTTCAATTGATGCTGAAAAAAGCATTTGATAAAATTCAATGTCGCTTCATGATAAAAGCCTTCAAAAAACTGGGGATGACATAAATATACTTCAATATAATAAAAGCCATATATGACAGACAGACCCACACCTAGTATCATACCGAGTGAGGAAACCTTAAGACCTTTCCTTTAAGATCTGGAACAGGATAAGAATGCCCACTGTCACCATTTTTATTCAACATATTACTGGAATTTCTAGTTAGAACAATCTGACAAGAGAAATATACGAAGGACAACCAAGTTGGAAAGGAAGAAGTCAAATTATCCTTACTTGCTGATAATATGATCTTATATTTGGAAAAAACTAAAGACTTCACAAGAAAATTATTAGAACTGAAAAACAATACAGTAAAGTTGCAGTATACAAAATTAACATACAAAAATCAGTAGCATTTCTATATGCCAACAGTGAACAATGTGAAAGAGAAATTTAAAAAGTAATCCCATTTACAAAAGCTACACATAAAATTAAATACCTTGGAATTAATCAAAGAAGTGAAAGATCTCTATAATTAAAAGTATAAGACATTGATAAAGGAAATTGAACAGGACACCAAAAAACGGGAAAATATTCCATGTACATGGATTGGAAGAGTCAATATAGTTGAAATGTTCATACTACTGAAAGCAATCTACAGATTTGATACAATCCCTATCAAAATACCAATAGCATTCTTAACAGAAATAGTAAAAACAATCCTAAAATTTATATGGAACCACAAAGACCAGAATAGCCAAAGCTATCCTAAGCTAGAAGAACAAAACTGGAGGAATCACATTACCTGACTTCAAGTTACACTACAGAGCCAGCATGATACTGGCATAAAAACGGACACAATGACCAATGGAACAGAATAGAGAACTCAGAAACAAATCCACACACATACAGTAAACTCATTTTTGACAGAGGTGACAAGAACATACGCTGGGGAAAAGACAGTATCTTCATAAATGGTGCTGGGAAAACTGAATATCCATATGCAAAAGAACCAAAGTAGATCCCCATCCCTCACCATACACAAAAAAGAAAATAGATTAAAGACTTAAACCTAAGGCCTCGAACTATAAAACTACTACAAGAAACCGTTGGGGAAAATCTCTAGGACATTGGTCTGGGCAAAGATTTCTTGAGCAATACCCCACAAGCCAGAAAACCAAGCCAAAATTGGACAAATGGGATCACATCAAGTTAAAAAGCTGCTCAGCAAAGGACACAATAGAAAAACTGAAGAGACAGCCCACAAAATGGGAGAAAATATTTGCAAACTACCCATCTGACAAGGGATTATTAACCAGAACATATAAGGAGCTCAAACACGCTATAGAAAAAATACCTAATAATCTGATTTTTAAAAACGGGCAAAATATTTAAAATATTTGAATAGACATGTCTCAAAAGAAGATATACACATTGCAAACAGGCATGTGTAAAGGTGCTCAATGAGCCAGGCACGGTGGCTTATGCCGGTAATCCCAGAAGTTTGGGAGGCCAACGTGGGTGGATCACCTGAAGTCAGGAGTTCAAGACCAGCCTGATCAACAAGGTGAAACCCCGTCTCTATTAAAAATACAAAAAATAGCTGGACATGGTGGCAGGCGCCTGTAATCTCAGCTACTCAGGGGGCTTCGGCAGGAGAATCTCTTGAACCCAGGAGGCAGAAGTTGCAGTGAGCCGAGATTGCCCCATGGCACTTCAGCCTGGGCAACAGAGCAAGACTCCATCTCAAAAAGAAAAAGTAAAAGATTTTAAAAGTGCTTAACAACATGGATCATCAGAGAAACGGAAAGCAAAACTACTATACTCTATCATCTCACTCCAGTTAAAATAGCTTATATCCAAAAGACAGGCAATAGATGTGGAGAAAAGGGAACCCTTGGTGGGACTGTAAATTAGTACACCTACTATGGAGAGCAGTTTGGCGGTTTCTCAAAAAACTAGAAATTGAGCAGTTCATAAGATCTAGCAATCCTACTGCTGCATACATACTCCAAAGATAGGAAACCCATATATGAAAGGGATATCCACACTCCTCTTTGTTGCAGCACTCTTTACAATAGCTAACTTTGGAAGCAACCCAAGTGGCCATCACCGAATTAATGGATAAAGAAAATGGGGCACATATGCACAGTGGAGTCCTATTCAGCCATAAAAAATAGTGAGATCCAGTCATTTGCAGCAACATGGATAGAATTGGAGCTCATTTTGTTAAATGAAATAAGCCAGGCACAGAAAGAGAAGCATCACATGTTCTCACAATGTGCTTATTTCACATTGCATGCCTGTATCAAAATATCTCATGTACCCCATAAATATATAGACCTACAACGTACAAAAATCTTAAATAAAGTATTTTTAAAAACTCTTTTCTCAGAGAACCCACTGAAAATTGTGAAATCCCTATCAAAACAAAATTTTGGGTCCACAGGTATATTGGAACATCATTTGAATGTGTTTTTCTTTTTTTTTTTTATTATACTTTAGGTTTTAGGGTACATGTGCACAATGTGCAGGTTTGTTACATATGTATCCATGTGCCATATTGATTTCCTGCACCCATTAACTCATCATTTAGCATTAGGTATATCTCCTAATGCTGTCCCTCCCCCCTCCCCCCACCCCACAACAGTCCCTAGAATGTGATGTTCCTCTTCCTGTGTCCATGAGTTCTCATTGTTCAATTCCCACCTATGAGTGAGAACATGCGGTGTTTGGTTTTTTGTCCTTGCGATAGTTTCCTGAGAATGATGTTTTCCAGTTTCATCCATGTCCCTACAAAGGACACGAACTCATCATTTTTTATGGCTGCATAGTATTCCATGGTGTATATGTGCCACATTTTCTTAATCCAGTCTATCGTTGTTGGACATTTGGGTTGGTTCCAACTCTTTGCTATTGTGAATAGTGCCGCAATAAACATACGTGTGTATGTGTCTTTATATTTTAAATTGCTTTTATTTCTATGTATGATACAGTCATTTTTGATTGTCACTAATTGATACTCTTGAAGTATACGTCTCTTTACTAGTAGTCCATCATCTTTCCACTGATGGATCACTTTCTGTTATCTTATTAGAAAAATTAAATTCACTTCTCTGCCACAGAATGATTTATTTAAAATAATTCTTGTTTGAAAGACTTTTATTCAGAGTTCATATTTCTTTAATGAATTTTTCACTGCATCAAATCATGGTATAATGGATTTTATGTACCTTGGGGCTAAAGTACATCAAAGTAAGTGGGCAGTGAAATTTGAGGGCATCTTTCTTAGGACATTAAGAAAAAGGAGAGTATAGTTTGAAACGTAGTTTCTTATTGGTTAAAAAATATTCAAAAAATTTATATCTCAAAAATGAGGAATTTATTAAAGATGTCTGTTATGTCTAATTATTAGAAAGCATGGCAAATTATTTGAGATCAATAAGAGGAGAACATTTCTTTCTAACTTGTATATAAATAAAACATTTGAAAGAGATTATATTTAATTTTGTGGATAAGTACTGTGATAATAAATATACTGTCTTTTTTTGAATTTATGAATTATTGGTAAAAAGTTATATTCAGAAATCATGTATCTGAATCTCTCTCTGTTTCTTTCTCAATTGCTTTCTGTCTCTGTCTTTCTCTCGCTTTATCTTCCCCCCGCCCCAGCACATATATATACACCCATACACACATACATATGTCTCAATATATCTACACCTTCAGTGAGTTTCAACATGGAGTGGAGCTAATATTTTGGTTTAGAAATAAGATTTTGGTATGTATGTACTTTTAAAAAAATACTCTATATTTTCACATATAATGGCTGGTGATATTTTAGGTAGTATAACTAAACCATAGTATAGTAACACATGCTTTTTGACACCAGGATCCTTGCCTAACTCATGGCTTTATTCTTAGGTTTATTAGAGTAACAACCTTATAGATAGATAATAAATAACAAGTAAATACTCAAGTGTTTAAAAAACGTGAATAATTTCAGGAGGAGGATAGTTTTAAATGTATTTAAATACTTTGTTATAATTATGTTCATTAAATGGGAGTTTTTTTGGTTTGTTATATATTAAACTTCCTAATTTATAATATTTGAATCAAATAAAAGACCTGAAAGTATGTTACACAATCCGAAAATTAAACGATGAGAAAGTTTTCCTTACATTTATAATTTATTGCATAACATTCACATTGCTTTTTTGAAAAAAGCATTTCTGTGCGATTGAGAGAGAATGAAGAAAAAGTAGAAAAAAATAAATATCAGTTAACTCGTGGTATTCTTTTGTATTATTCTGATAAACTATTCAGAAAAAATACTCCATGTGCTATGTATTATTGATGGTGCAGATTGTGGTGAAACATTGAATAATTATTTTTTTAAAAAATAAATACTCACCTAAAACTCAATTCTTTGCTTCTTATTCATTTAAAAGCTTTGGGCTTGTGTCTTGTTTGCTTTCTATTGTATAAATACTTACAAACAATTAATAATCTCCTCTTCCAACTCCTCAGCTAATTCATCTTTCTTGTAACTGAACCAAATCTTGATTTTGAAAAATTTATCAACTTTATACATTATTATTTATATATAATACAACATATTCTATTTGCATAGAATGTATAATGCAATATATCATATTTATATATGATATATTATAAATAATATAATAATAGGTTTTTACACTTTTGAATAGTTTCACATATAGCAGAATCATACTGGCTAAAATAATCTACAAATCGACAGCAGAGGGCACCCATTTCCCGCTTTGAAGAGAAACTGAAATCCTTCCCTATAAACATTTTTCCATAAACGTGTATTGCTTTGTCAGTTTATTTAGAAAATAAAGAAAGGATATTTGCTTTTTCTCCCAAAAAACATTAAGAAAGAGAAGCAATTGATAAATGGCTTGTGGTGGAATCAATTATGAACATAAATTAAACTCAAATTATAAAACAGTCAACAGTTTCTAAAGAATATACATGTAAAAATCTATTATCTATTTACCTTCATTATCATCATGTATAATTTACCTATCATTTTTATGTATACTTATATCTATGTACCTGTAACTGTTACTTGTGCTTATTATAGTAAATCCTTACCTCCGATGTATTATTATTATTGATAACAATCTTTGTAATTTTGTAGAACAACTACACAGAAATTATCTGCTTTAATTTAAATAATTATACTCATCTACTGTGCATAGTTAAATCTGTGTATGCTCATGAGTGTGTGTGCGTGAGAGAGACAGAGAGAGAGAGAGAGACAGGAAGAGAGAGTGAAAAACTGTTTAATATTTTGGAGTTGTCAAGCATTTTGATATAAATGAATTATTAGACTCTTTTTTACACACATTTAAGAGAAAGGAATAGAGCCTTTAATGCAAATAGACACTTTTCAGTAAATCACTCGTCAGGATTTTGAATTTAATGTGGAATTCAATAAAAATTTTTGCATTCAATTTAGCTTTAAATAACTTCCTTTGGTTTACATTGTATTTTATTTAATTTTTATTTATCTAATAAAAAACAGGAGGGAATATTATTGATTTGATAGCCAGAGGCTTATATCATGCGAATCAAGTCAGTCTCTTTGGAGTTTGCCCTGCTATCTTTTTGGAATAAATTGTCCCTTAATTGGTGAGCGTAGAGAATATTATTTTAATAAATATTTAATGAAAAAAGATGTTTTATCTATTCATTAGACACCTTAGTAATATATGTTCATTAGAAGAAAATGAATAAGAGTATTTAATATTCTTTGTTTACAACAGATGACATAATAGAATATATTAATATATACGCTGTGACCTTCACACTTTGCCAGTTTTAGAAACAGGAGTAAGTTGCCCTCTTATACTCTCTTCTATGCTTTATGTTAATTTATTTTCAGCTACATAAATTAACCTTTAGTGATAGTCATATATAATCTGCAATTAGGAATATAAATATTTTAAGAGTTTTTTTCTTAAAGTTAAAAATTTTAAGGTTAAAAACATTGATCAAAAGTGAGTATTGTAAATAATGTATTTAATCTCTAATATGTTGAATTTTTAAGGAATAAATTAATAGGAAGATGTCTGCAAAGCACCCACGATTCGTTTTCTTGAAGATATAATTTTAAATTTGGAAAATACCCATTGAATTTAGTTCAATGAGAAAAATAAGTAAAATACAGACAAATTTAAATAGAAATTAAAAATTAAGTACTTAGTTAATATTGTATACGAAAATTGTCTTTTACTTATTCCCACTAATTTATTGGTACATTAAACATTTCAAATTTTTAAATTAGAATTTAATAAAATCTGTAAGATATGAATGATATGTGACTTCTATGTATAAGTTTGAATTATAGTAATAGTGGTTATAATTTCCTTTGCTTAAAATATTGATGATTATCTGACTGAAAAGTTTTTAAACAGCATTTTTGAGACAAACATCTGAAACATTCAGTTGTGAAAACTTTTTAAATATTTAAATAAATAAAATATTTAGAATTCGATTATTTTAATTTCGTAATTAGAGATAAGTTAACAAAATGGAAGAAAAGAGTTTATATTGTTTATTGAAATATGTAATTATTTTAAAGATGTTGTTGCTGGAAATAAAGTACATATTTTGAGCTCAAGTTGCTACTCTCAGAGGTAGATATTATGCTGTGAATGATGAAAAGAAATTAATACATCCTGAATAAAAATAAACAATATCACATTAGTCCTACTGCTCACAAAACACTTTTGAGATACCTAAAGTTATGAAACATACTAAACTCTTCTTAAAATTCTATGATAAATATATTATTATTTCCCATAACTAAAACAATAGTGAGAAGCAAGACATGAAACAGTTTTCTGAAGATTTTTGTTTTGGACTTTATAGTCTTATCAAATAGAAAAATTATTCCCTGGACGCTAGAATTGAGACATAAATTTATATGTTTTTAGGAAGAATATCTGCTTGCTATTAGTAAACAAAAAAGACAGGCACAGTTAGGTTTGTTTTTAACAATGTTAAACAGTTAAGGTTTTATAATTGATAACTCCTATCTGTATATATTTCACTATGTATTTTCCATGGAGCTATACATTCTAAATAACTTTCATTATGACTGTTAGCTATCTCCATATCTTCAAAGCTATTCTTTGATGTTTATTATATTCAACTTTCTTGAATAGTGCCATAGGCTTAGCAATGAAAATATGTTTAGTACGAATAGTAATGTTGATGAAATAGTGGCCTTAGTTTTCCAGTTGGTAGATGTTATACTTTTCCTTCTCTGATTTGTCTTTTGTTTTCTATTTACCATCTATTTAAAAGAAAGTTGATTTTAATCATATAGGTTTTGGCAACAGTTTTCTATGCAAAATGACAGCTGATTCAAATTGTCAGCAGTCTTACAAATCAATGCAGATAGCCACATGATTGATCCAGTTATTGCAATCAGTATAGATTTTGAACAAAGCATCAGCTGTGCCACAATCTATTTCGCCCTAGAAACTGCATCATTTTTCTAGGCCCTATCTTTTAGAAACGGAGGTGTTGGACTGAATACAAATTCACAAAAAGTCATTTAATCAATAAACCAGAAGGCAATGAGTGACAAGTAAACCTGTGTGGACAGGAACAAACCAACTGCTCTTTATGGTAGTAAATATGAGACAAAGCATTACTAGTTTTAAATAAAAACAATCGTGTTTTAGAATAAAGTAGCTTATTAGTTAATTAGGATGAATAACCAAAGTCCAATTAAAGATACTCAAAATATTGTAAGAACTAATAATGCAAGGTGTTAGAGGAATAAGAGTAGATTTTTAGCCTTATGTTTAGTTCTTTGCTTTATCACTCCCTTCACATCCAGCTTTTTCTGTTTCTTTTAATGGCTGAATCACAGAATTGCAACTTCAATCACATTCAATTTATATTTTTCTTTTTCTTCTTCCATTCAATTAATATGTCATTAGATATTCTATTACTATCTCTACTACCAGCCCCTAAAAGACAATGTACAAGTTGCTTGTCACACTGTATCTCATTTCATTTTCCTATGTTTATGAGGTAGGTTATATAACTAGTTCTTGGTCTCAGATAAAAGCATTACAATATTCTCATAATGAGTAAATAAAAAGCAAGGCCCTGAATTCAGGCCTATCTTCCTCCAAGATCATTTTAACAATGACATAACACTGTACCCTGAGAAATTCAAAACTGCTTTTCTCTTCTGTCCATCAATGCTTCTCTATTTTCTACCTCCACTAGCTTAATCTATTGTGTAATTTGTTTTGAAATTGTTTGCTATCTCTGGTTTCTCTCAAAATGTAATCTATCCTACTAAATATAATTGGAACAATCTTTCTATATCATATCTGTGCTCAAAAGAACTTTGAGAATTGCTTAGAATTAAGAATATTTAGTAAAATTAAAATGTTATTACTCACACAAAAATTGAATAGAACTTTCCTTAGGCAAACATAGCATTTTTTACTATTAGAATACAAATATTGTCAGAGTAATATTTCAGAATCAATGTCTAAATCAGGTATTTTCTCCTTAGAAGTTGCTCAAGTATATTTTTTCTGAACTGGATTTATACTATAACAAATACTTTTATAATGTCTTCAAGAGAAGTATTCTTTATTATATGATATAAAACACTTGAGAGCAAAAGAGGATATGTAGCTTTTTTAAGTTGGCATTTGAGAACAACCACCAAAAAAGTCCCTACATTATTTATATTCCGAAGCAGAGTGATAAGAAGCTTTCTACTGAGAAAAATGCTTCATATAAGTAAGTTTGAAATAGCCTGATTTGGCTTTCATGGTTATAGAATAATAAGTATCAAAATGGTGAAAAACATTTAATAGCTCTCTGTTGCAGGAAGAAATAGAGAGTTATTTACATTGTTCCCTTAAGTCTTGATATTTTAGATAGTTTAGTCAAAATAATTTCATATATTTTCATTATGAAAGTGAATACTTTTTCTGTAAGCCTAAACATATTATAAACTAGGAAAAGTTATTGGGCACTGTCAATCTCATGTGAGGCTGTACAAAAATTACTTTGACATGAATAATGCCAAAATTTGAATAAGTGGACTGTGGCCTTTGAATTAGAGAAGAATATGTACCAAATCACCAATCAGCACTGTCTAGTTCAAATAGAATCCTCCTTGAAAAGTGTCTGAAATGATTTCTAATCATAAGAGGAAAGATGATTTGACTTTTAATTCATTTTCAAGCCCATTATTTTTTAATATTGATGTACTTCTTTTTTTTTTTTTCAGACAGAGTCTTGCTCTGTTGCCCAGGCTGGAGTGCAATGGTGTGATCTCAGCTCACTGCAACCTCCACCTCCTGGGTTCAAGCAATTCTCTTGCCTCAGCCTTCTGAGTAGCTGGGACTACAGGCGCCTGCCACCACACCCGGCTAATTTTTGTAATTTTAGTAGAGATGGGGTTTCACCATGTTGGCCAGGCTGGTGTTGAACTCCTGACCTCAGTTGATCTGCCTTCCTCAGCCTCCCAAAGTGCTGGGATTACAGGCGTGAGCTACCACGCCCAGCCAGTGTACGTCTTGAGCAATAAAAATTTAAATTAAAAACTTTAAATTTTAGTTTTCCAATTAAATAAAATGTATATGGACTTAAAACTTGAATTATTGTTAAATCAGAATTATATACCTTATTATTTTTACTATAATATTAGGAATTTTTTTAAAGTCAAAATTTTAGCATTTTTTTCCAACAATTATTAAGCAATTTTAACCTCATTTAAGGACTCAAATACACAGCTAAATATCATCTGTGACTTCTTTTATTACTAATATCCACCCCATATTTAATTTAATACACTTTGTACTGTTTTATTGACTGAATCTGTATGTCTCTACAGTCAAGTGAAATATTGTTATACCCCAGCATCTATGCATGAATGTAATATAAAATATTTATTGACACTTAAATATCTGCCAACCTCAGAAACATGTTCTATACCTATAATATCACATCTTAGAAACATAACCCAGTTAAGTAAATGTGACTATGTGACAGATGGGATTATGTTTAGACAGCTAATTAATTTCTATAATTTTATAATGCTTGTGACAAAAATGAGTTTTGAACCCAAATGTGTTTGTGTCCAAAGACCAGGTTATTAAATACGTTACAACCTTATAACCAAACAATATCAAATAAAATAGCTTCTCACTAAATGCTTAATGTGTTTATACTTATCTAAACCAGGGATCAGAAAACTCTGGACCATGGGTCAAATGCTGCCCACTTCCTGTTTTTGTAAATAAAGTTTTATTTGAACATATTCCTATTCATTAATTTATGTATTGCTTGTGGGTTCTTTCCCAGTACAGTGGCAGGGTTTGTCAGTTACACTAGACATAACATTACCCACAAAGTCTAAAATAGTTACCTTTTAGAAAAAGCTTGCCAATCCTTGATGTAAACTATATTACATCTGTAAAAAGGTACCTGTGACTGTGTATCAACATAAAGAAGATGACCACCTAGATTTTATGATTTTAGTGATTATAAGTTATGTAATTTCCTTCCTTAAATACCTCCTTAATCCACTGTGGTAGACTGAATAATGCTACTCCCTTCCAAAAATGTCCACACCCTAATCCTCAGAATCTGTTAATGTTACCTTATATGGCAAAAGAGATCTTGTCAATGGGATTAAATTAAGAATGTTGATGTCGAGGGGATATTCCTGGATTATTCAGGTGGGTCCCAAATGTAATCATGAGGGTCCTCCTAAGAGAGAGCAGATGATCAGAGTGGATCATAGAAGATGTGACTGCAGTAGCAAACACTTTGTGATATGCTTTGAAGAGGAGAAAAAAGCACTGGCCAAGGAATACAGGGGACTTAGAGAAGCTAGAAAAAACAAAGAAATGGAATCCCTCCAGAGCCTCACGAAGGATCCAGACTGGTGACAACTTGACTTTGGCCAAATGAAATTGATTTCATACTTCTGCCCTCAATTGGTGTGGTTTTAAGCCACTAAATTTATGGTAGTTTGTTACAGCAGCCACAATAAACTAATACACTCTCTAACTGAGACCTGAAATCTTTTGAATTTGTAAGACACATTTTCTATCAGAAAATTCTTATTGGGTAACAATGACACCTTTGAACATCTGACAATGGCAATGGATAATTTCCACAGAAAATTTTGAACATACATATATACATAATTTTTTGCATTTAACTTCAGAGTTTAATAGATCCCCCATATAACTAATTTGTGGACTTCCTCGAGTTCTATGGGCTTCAAATGCTATACCTGTAATTAATTGGCTTGGTTATAGCTATCAAGAAAATGATGAAAATTGTGCTTTATCTATTTCTTTATCAATATATGTTGGTGTTGTTTATCTGATTTTATATCTCCTCTCTCTAGAAAGAAAACACTCTGAGAACACAGGCTTGGTATTTTGTTTCATCAGTCAATCAATAAGTATTTCCTAAAAAAACCACACATATACTTAATAAGTCTTTGTTGAAAGAATGAATGAATAAATAGATTGATGAGCAAATATTGAGCTGTTTTGGACTTCTTTAGGAATCCTAGATATTTATTAAATAGGGAGTGGACAAAGATAAAGTTGACAGCAGTGTAGAGTAGAAAATGGATTAAATTCAAAATGACAATGTGTAAGTATTCTAGTAAAATTAAATTAAATTAAATTAAAAACTGTTAGGAGTCTAAGTGATGCAAATTTAGTGATTTATCAGAGCAATTTTTCATCTCAGCTCTCCAAAAAGCTCTCAGATATATTCAGACAAATTGAATACAAATTTGATTTGGGAAGCTTTTAAAAGATTATGATTCCTAAAGTTTCTTAAACAGGTACATCTACAACAAGGCCCCCAAATCTGGGTTTTATAGAATTTCCCAAGTGATCTTATGGAGAAATCAGATTTGACAAATCTGATTTGATAAGCAATGCTTGAATGCACGTTTCTCTTTCCGTCCATACCTTTCTTATTGACCACTAAGGAAGAAATAGTTCCCAAATTTATCTGAGTAATAAGACACCTGGGGAAATGATTACAACTTAGACCCATAATCCCTTCTTGGGATATTTTGGTTCAATGTCTCAGAATCAGTACCCAGAAATAAGAAAATATAGTAGACATCTTAGGAATTTACAATGGCCTAATAACTTGAGAAATTCTATTCTAAGTAACATATTTTGATGAAATAATTGGTATATATAACTGCACTCTTCATTTTGACCAGACAATAGGTAGTATGTATTGAAAGGCTTTTCTTTTTTACGCTTTTCAACTAGAAATGCTAAACATTTTCAACTAAGCTATTCAAAGTAACAAAATCTTTCATTTTCTACTAAACAGTGAGCAAATGTGAACCTGTTTTATTGTAGCATACACACACAAACACACACAGAGATACATATCCATGCACACATACATATATAGCATTTTTTAAATCAAAGCTTTATTTTGGCTTTTCAAGGACAATATGTAAATGGGCTATTATTTTAAAAGTCATCAGCCTCTCAGGACTTAGTACGAAGAAGATCCAGTTTCTATTAAAAAACTGGGAATTACTGTGTAAACTAGGTAGCACTGGAAATTTTAGTACATGTTAGCAATTGCCCGTTACCTTAATTTTTGTGAATTAAAAAAAATGAGAAAACGATTATGTTGATCTGAAATACTACTCAATTCTATGGTCTCTTTTCTTGTCATTAACTTAGTTCTAGATCTCCTCCACCTTTTAGCAAACTGAACCTAAGTTTGGCATTTTTTAATGTCAGTGCCCTCCAACTGCAGGTTGAATATTCCCAATCCAAGATGCTTGGTACAAGAAGTGTTTCTTATAGATTTCATATTTTGGGGGGATCTGGGAATATTTGAATATACATAACGAAATGCCTTGGGGATGGGACCAAAGTTAAAACACAAAATTCATTGTTATTTCATATATACATAACCTGAACGTTATCTTATATAACATTTTAAATAATTTTATGCACCAGTCACATGAGGTCAAGTGTGAATCTTTCACTTCTGGTGTCATGTTGGCACTCAAAAAGTTTCAGAGTATGGGGCATTTTGAATTTTATATTTTCAGATTAAGGGTGCTCAACCTGTATATGTATGGCTCTATGGTATAAATGTTTATGCCCCTCCAAAATACGTATGTTGTAATCTTCACTCCCAAAATGATTGTATTGGGTGGTGGGGCCTTTGGGAGGTGATTATGTCATAGGAGAGGAATCTGCACAAATAAAATCATTGCTCTTATAGGAGAGGGTCAAAAGATACCCCTCACCCCTTCCACTACATGAGGTTAGGATGAGAATATAGCTAAGAGGAAGCAGGTTCTTACCAGACACTGAATCTGCTGGCACCATGATCTTGGACATTCCAGCCTTCAGAAACAAATTACTGTTGTTTGTCATCACATAGTTTGTGGTATTTTGGTACAGGAGCCCGAATGGTTTAAGAAATATGACAATAGTTAAAATAAAAGCCAGAGAAAGTTATGTCTATTCATCTATATTTTAGGAATATAGGTATCAATATAGACTTGGAAGAAATAATTTTCATGTGGCAATTATTGGGTGAGGTTAGATTGCTGTATTTTATTTAACCAAAATTAAGTCTTCCAGCCAAGGCATTGTTACCAAAAGATTCTTTTTAGACTTTCATGTGTGCCTGTGCACGCTGATATTTTCAACTTTATATGTATTATATTATAATTTACATATATATAATTTTTACATAATTATAATACATTATATGTAATTATATACTTATTTATTTTCCATTTTTGTACATGGAAATTTGACAGACTACATCTTTAGGATACTTAAAAACCATAGTCCTTTTGTGAATTAATTCTTCATATTCAGGTTTTTTTTTTTTTTTTTTTTTTTTGAGACTGAGTCTTGCTCTGTCGCCCAGGCTGGAGTGCAGTGGTGCGATCTCGGCTCACTGCAAGCTCTGCCTCCTGGGTTCACGCCATTCTCCTGCCTCAGCCTCCCAAGTAGCTGGGACCACAGGCGCCCGCCACCACACCTGGCTAATTTTTTGTGTTTTTAGTAGAGACTTGTTTTCACCCTCTTAGCCAGGATGGTCTCCATCTCCTGACCTTGTGATCTGCCTGCCTCAGCCTCCCAAAGTGCTGAGATTACAGGTGTGAGCCACCGCACCTGGCCCATATTCAGGTTTATTTATGTATATTTATATTTGACCTTTTGTTTTGTTTTGTTTTATTTTGTTGAGTTTCACTCTTGTTGCCCAGGCTGTAGTGCAATGGTGCGATCTTGGCTCACTGCAACTTCTGCCTCCCAGGTTCAAGCAATTCTCCTGCCTCAGCCTCCTGAGTAGCTGGGATTACAGGTTCATGCCACCACGCCCGGCTAATCTTTGGTATTTTTAGTAGAGACAGAGTTTCACCATGTTGGCCAGGCTGGTCTTGAACTCCTGACCTCAGGTGATCCACCCGCCTCAGCCTCCCAAAGCGCTGGGATTACAGGCGTGAGCCACTGGGCCCAGCCTATTCTTGACCTTATAATATTTTACTGTTATGTGTTTGTTTTTTCATTAAGGATTTCACAGTATTTTTCCATGTATTTAGTCCCACAAATATCTAAAAATTAATTTTGAACATAGAACTTCATTTTACAATCTTTCAGTTCCTAGTAGTAAATTTTTAAAAGGCTGGTTTATAAAAGAAGCTCAAAAATGTTATGGAATACATGAATTAATTCTTGATTGCTATTCTTGACTTCCATCATTTATGCAGTAAACTCGGGAACTCTGTAGTGTTCCAAAATTTATCTTCTCCATATCAAATTTGTATGTTTACACAGAACTAAATTTCTGGCTTTTTAAACTCTCTTTTATTTTTTTCTTTCATTGTAATGGACCATTTTTGGAACTGACACTATTGAATATGTGACATGCAAATAGTGAAGTCATTAGAGTACAGTGCATACTCTGGATATGCATTTTAGGCTAAAAAGAATGGTTAGTTGTTAAGGTAACTTCAGTAAATATATATTCATTAAGAGCAGTCAGAAAGAGAGAAAATCATCTATGTTGCCGCCTTGGCAGGCCTCAGCAGAGGTTGTAGCGTGTGGAAGAGTCTGCTTGCGCTTTCTGGAACAGTAATGCGTGTCCTGCTCCAGAAGCTCGACTCCCCTGCTGCCACCCAGAGGTTTTTCAGAAGCGTACACTTCTCCTCTTACTGCAGTTCTCCCCTATTTGGTATTTAAGCTTCAAGCATCTTTGCTTCATTGGCTCTGCTCTTCGGGACTTGTTTCTTCTGCTTCCTCCTGGATTCTTCCGTCTTGAACTTCTCTGTTGCCTGCATTCTTGCCTTTTACTCCACTCTGCCACCTGGATGAGAGGCCGAGGACCAGTCTTTGTCACAGGAACATCCTTCTAATCCCTAGAGTAAGAAGCTGTGATCAGAGTGGTGACATATTGATGCTAGAAACACAGGAAACTGCATGAGTCATCCTTCAGAATAGGATATAAGCATGGCCAGTGCATGCATTTCCTCAGATGAATACACATCTATTAAACAAGCTGCATAAATTCTCCAGAGCGTTCAATATAATTTTTCTCAGTATTTTTTCTGTAAAAATACGCCATTAGACAAATGAATTGAAACATTTTTACCAAAGCTTCAATGCAGAAATCACGTCTGCACAAAACTACATGAAATGGGGAGGTCACATCATATTAGTGATCAGCTGTCATAATCAGAAGAGGCCATGTAAGTATTTCCTCTCATAATTTAATAAAATACAGGAAATCATCCTCTAATTGGTGGTGGGGGATCCTTTTCATAAGATATATGGGAAATACTAAGAGGGATTTAAAGCAACCTCCTTACTTGTGGCACTCTGAGATATACATACACATGGATTCTTTGGAGGCTCTGCTTTCCAGAGAGAGGCTAAATTGTCAGTGATTTAATTGCTCCTGGGATTGAAAAGGTGATCTTGTATTTTGCCTCCAGTGACAGGTGCTATCCCTTTATTATAATTTGAACCCCTGGGTGTTAAAACATTCATGGCTTTTCTATTAGGAAATCTGCATACTCCTCCATCCATGTTTATTCATAATTCTCTAATGAGTTGCAGACAAGCTCACTGAGAACTTAGACTTTGACATGTTAGTCAGAAATTACTACCACACCCACAAATAGAAAAAACTAGGCTCATTTGCATCTATATTTAAAAAATTTATGAAATAGTTTATGTTAGTATTTTGGGTCTTTCGAAATTAAGTATATTGTGAATTGTTGTACTTTCTAATGGAATTTTTAAGCAATTAGTATGTAGTGAATATATATGTAAAGTCTGTATTAGACTGGTTCTAAAATGTGTGCACACCAGAGGGCATCATAGCTTTTATTCAAAGCTTCTTTAGACATTTTCTTTTAAAGTGAGCTTTATATTTTTTTAACCTTTTTCTCTTTAGAATTATTACTCTTTTTCACTGTAATATTCATAAAACATGTTTAAACAATATTTTATCCAAGTATATTGAATGAACAGAAATATCATAATTAAATGAGAAAATTAAAGCAAACAAGCCATTATAATGACTGTCTAACAGCTTAAATTTCTTCCTATTTTTGGCCTTCTTTTTCTTTTATCTCAGGACAATTACTACTGTTTGTATTTTTCTGAAAATGTGTAAACTGTTCCAATAATTCTCTTCCTAGACTACTTTTGATATCCCCTCCGTTTTAAAAACTCCTTTGTCTTCTTGTTTTGCATGGTAAATTCTTATTGAAACACAGCTCCATTTGATTGATCCATTCAGACAGCATTCATTGAATGTTGGAGGAATAGGACTCAGATACAGCCTTCCAGAAGCTCACTTTCCTGCAGAGAAAAAAATAGGAACACATATGATGACCCTTCAATGTGATGAGTACTGTGTCCCAAAGTGCTGAGAGAACTCCTCAGATGGGTCCCTAATTGAGCCTAGCAGCTATGGAGAGTGAAGTGATATATGGACAGATGGTTAAAGCTGAGCCAAGATTTAAAGTACAATTAAAAAGTTAATCAGATACTATGACAAGCCTTCTTATTTTTTTCCAATGATTGTAAAATAAAATTTGGAAAATAAAAGCACAGATAATTAGAGATAAAGAAAATGTTCTTTTCTTTGTTTGGATTTCACAATTGTCATGCAAAAATAAGAGCAAATTGAAAGGCTAGAGAAACTTCTAAAACCAGGGGATTTTATTAGTTGCTTTTTTTCTTTTATGTTTTTAAAACATGATATGATTGTAACTTTTAAATGATAAACCTTCTGGGTGATTATAAATTTAGCATGAAATAAAATATTTATAGCAACAACAAAAAGGTATAAAGGGCAGAGTCAGAGGAAGCAGAGTTGCGAGAGTCACATATCCTTGGCAGGACGTTCAAGTAGACACGTAAGTTGTAAGTAAGCCTTTGGCAGGGAAAAGGTGAATCTATTTTAAAATAGATTCACATCTCAAAAAGAGTTTATCTAGGGAGTCTTTTCCAGTTGTATTCAACTAAATGTGATCTTTCCTCTTAGGAAATGTTGTTTGTCTTATAATTCTAGTCTTAATTTTTATTTTTTTCTATTAAATGATAAGCTTCACGAAAGTATTGATTTATCTGTTGATCTCCGACAGTGTTTAG
Organism: Nomascus leucogenys; assembly: GCF_006542625.1. Lineage (NCBI taxonomy): Eukaryota > Metazoa > Chordata > Mammalia > Primates > Hylobatidae > Nomascus > Nomascus leucogenys. The sequence goes on from NC_044401.1 coordinate 37,109,919, forward strand.
TTTAATTCTTAGAATAGAAGAAGCAATGCTCAAAAAATATGTTCATTGCTTAAGAGGTATCTATCAACTTGAATATAAGAATTGAACATAATTCTATTTAAAATGTAAATTTCAAAATGCCAAGTTTCATACTTTTAATTACAATTTTTCTGCCAATTAGCCTTGTTACCCTAATTAAGCAATTTAACATATTTCTAGTTCTTACTTCACCTGTTAAATAATGGAGTTGAACTAGTTAATCATATGCTTGATCATTTAATTTGTGCCAGGAACTGGAATAAAGCATTTGCACATATTATCTAATTTACCCTTGATAACAACTCTTATGAGATGGTGTGGTAATAATCTGCATTTATTCCAAAAGCCCTAAAGTTACTTGGATCGTAGTGCCAAGTAGCTTAGCAGATATCACACCAATAGTATCTGGTGGAGTCAGTCACACTGCAGACATCATTTCAGTTCTTATTTGAAAGCTCATTCTTGAGTGTCCGTCCACCTCTGAAATGTTATAGTTCCATATAAAAAAAAATCCTGTAGTTACTGTTCAATGAAAAGTAATTTGATTGTTCTGCAATATGCCTCTCTTCTTCTCTGGAGATAATGGTTTTTTTTTTTTCTATTATTAACTTTGGAAAAAGAGACATCGATTACTTCTTCAAACCTCAACTATTTGAAGTTTAACATTTAGCTAGCCTCAATTTTTTTAAAAAAAGAAAAACACTTTAATCATCTAGACTATGAAAATTGAATAGAATAGGTATTCATAAATAATCTCAACACTCGACTAGAAAGTGCTTTATCTTAGACTCTTTTCTATTACCTTCAAGAAGAGAACAAGAGTATCTCCTTGCTAATTCGTTTTGCAAAATGTAAGTCATTGCCCTTCACAAAGGGAGAAAAAGATGTATAAAAAAGCCATGAACACTATTCAAATTCATTGCCTCTTCCAGGTGCGGGTAATTGAGTTGCCTCAAGATCAATATGAAACTGCCTAGGATACAGAAAGTCAATAGCTAACTTCCAAAGTCAGGTCTGTCTAGTTTAGGTATCTACAAAAGCAGAATCTTCAGCTGCTGCTTTAGAACAAATCCGAATCTGCATAACAAAACTTGAAATTGAATTCTATAAAGCAAGAGCTCCCTAAGTATCAGACTTTGATACAAAAACGTTTAGGGGGTCCCCTGTTGAGCAAATAACATTCCTTGATATTTTCTGGACCCTGAAGTGATGCTGAATGAACCATATCTTTGATTGCATTTGATGACATTTGATTTTAAATACAAGGTCTCTGTCCAAGGTTAGTATTTCTAGGTTCCTAGAATTAGTTTAAAGTATTATCTTTGAAAGAAAAAGTAATTCAATGTTACTATGTTTTCATGAAAACAATTTACTGTCTTATTATTATAACACTGGAATATTGCATAATAACCTCTCCTTTGTTTACTATGTGTTGGAAATGAATGTGATAATATCCAGAATACTTTAATTTTGTGAAACTCTCACACTGGTAATTTTGGGGAGTAGAAAACACTGCCACCTCCCTCAACAAAAGAGTTTCCATTTGACGATAAATGGAAAACTGCATATTGGAATTGGTACTTGAAACTGGAATACTAATTTTAATCCCCAATTCTCACATTCTCCTGGGGACCACTTGCTAATTACCACTGCAACCACCACCTTGTCCTGTGTGAGGGTGCTGAGAATACTACTTTCTGTTTGTAGTTCTGTAACCATTCCACAGAACCAATGTTAATTCTGCATAGTCCAGTTGAACCTTTTGTGGAAGGCAAATAAATCAAAATAAGCAATGAACACATAGAATTTTGTGTGATAACAATATAAAATAGAGCATTAACATTCTCTGGCATAGCATCTGAGGCCCATGGGCTATTATCTTTCTCTGACTCCTCACTTATATTTATGTGATGGTAGCAACATATCACTTTTTCACTTAAAAAGGGGCTTTGAAAGACACAGATGTTTTTAAGTGCCATTTTTGTACCTTCATTCCCTGTATCTTTAAAAAATGGTTAACAGTGGAATTTCCAACTTGTCCAAGGAGGCTCAGAATCACCTAGAGTTTGCACTACTGGAAAGACTTATCTGTGGGAGTAATGTATGTGTGTAGCGCAGGATGGAGCAGAAGGAAGATTCCTTGATAAAAAGACTCAAAGTCTATGCAACGATCTGGTAGTTCCTAAGATTACATAGTTCATTTTATTAGGTAGTTAAAGTCAATTAACACTTAACAATTAGGTCTGTAAATAATGCTTCCTAAAAGCTGAGAAATATTTTTATTGGATATATAAACTTGGACAAAAGAAAATAAAAGAAACAACTATTTTATTCATTTTTTTTTCCTAAATCACTTGAAACATCTACCTCTGGATTCCAGATGCAGAGTCCATATTTTCTTACCCTTCGGTTTATTCACTGGTGATATACTGGCTTATTTTGAGTGGCCCTCTTTAGTTCTTAAATATATTGTAAGTTTCTACAAAATAGGAGAAAGCCCTGTGTTTATAAACCACTCACTGCGTCCGCCAGTATAAGTTTTGAAGGAAGAGCAAGTCAGCTTTGGCAATAGGCTTCACGTTGATTCTTGCCTCCCTAAGACAACAGCTTGTGATATTGGCAACTGAGGAATGCCTGAGACTTCGTTTCCTCTTCTGTGAAATTAGAAAACTAACTACCTCACAGAGTTCTTGTGAGACTTGAAAATGATACATACATCAGATGCCTAGCTCAGTGTCTGGAACAAAACAGGTGATTAATAACCAATTTCAAATTAATATGATTAAAGGGATATATCAAAACATTTTATGACCTCTGCTGCTGTATGTCATTTCCATTCCTCAGTGGATTATAGCAAGTTCCATTTTTGTGCATGAATTTAATGTTAGAAATAACAATATATCAGATGATTTTTTAATATCTGCAGGTTTTTTAATGGTTAGAATGTGCTAGAGCACTTTACCAAAAAGGCTTATAGGACTCTTTTTCTATTGCCTTGCACCTAGAGATAAGGAAACCACATCAGCAATTCTGAGAGAGTGTCCTGCTTTATAGTGCTAAAATTAAAGCACCAAAATCATTTTTTCTTACTTTCTCCCTTCCTCCTTTCCTCCTTTCATCCTTTCCTCTCTTCCTCTCTCTCTCTCTTCCTCTGCCCTACTCCTACCCTCTTTCCTTTCCTCCTACTCTCCTTTTTCTCTACTTTTCTTTCTTTTTCTTCTTTGGAAAGAATGAAGCTAAATATAAATGATGGGTTATCTGTTTCTTCGATTTTAATTAAAACAAAAATTCTGACAGATCTTTCACTTTATTATTCTGAAATTTCTAATTGAAATAATTTGTTTCTCAGCTTTCTGTTAAAATAAAAAGGAATACTTAAAAATACCTGTGATGCTGGGTTTTAGGGACCACATTTATTGTAGGAGTAATGAAGACACTCTATTGAGCTTTTTAAAATATCTGAGTATTTTAGAAGTATAATAAGGAGCAGATTATATTATCTTGATAAAATTATATGTATGGTATGTCTGTTATGAAATATGTCATAATCACAGCTCTATTTAGGGAAAATTGTTCTAACTCATTGACTCCTTTTTTGATAGAATTACAAGTCCACTTATACTGTAATGTGGACAAATACGTGGAAAGGGCCAAAGAGAAACAGTAGATTGAACAGATGTCATTTGTGAACTAGCACCATTAGGCCTTGAATAGCAAAGATACCTTTTGAAGGTGGGTCTCTAGTTTTGCCTTGTATTCCATGACAACTTCAGATGAAACAGATCCTAGCTGTATGTACTAGAATTTCTTCTGCTTGGTAATTTGTCCTTTATTAGGTTCCCTGCACATGCATTACCTCCTCTAACCTGAGGTGAGTCATGAAAATGTATGGCTTGCATACAGATATTTCTAAACTTTAGTGAGACACATTGTCAGTAAAGACTCATTTTGATGTAACAGAAGTAATTAAAAACAGATTATTAAGTGCATTCAATACATTATAATAACATATGGGCTGTAGATGTGTTTATTTTTTTTAAAAAGCATTGGTGATAAAATTATAATGCTCTTAAACATTTCTAATTCAATTATTTACTTAAAATTCTCTAATTAAAGTATTTAAATATTTAAAATTATTAGTTATAACAAGTTATCTGCAAAAGCAGAAAGACCTACATTCTCTACCATTAGTCTTCATTCTTACTTTCTTTTCTGCAACAACACAGAATACTCTGGAGTCTAAATTATCTTAATTAGATGCAATTAAAGTAGATTGCTTTATCTGTTAATTAACAAACCTGGGATTTAGCAATACTGCAATAAGCATTATGTTATCTCTCTGAGAAATTGTTACATTTTTGATATAATTTATCTAAATTTCATTTAACCTGATTTCCCCTGAATTTTAACCTATTTTCTGATTCTAATCCATATTTCAGCAAAAATGCATACAAGTTCAATCCGTAGACTTTTCTTTATCCCCAAATGTAAGCTGGCATTGCACCAAATCATCTGCTTTAGAAATATGTTGAAAAAATACTAAATTCAGGTATCATGCATATATTCTGTACTTCAAATGTTGTTTGAGTATAAATGTTATCCCAATGACTTGGATTACAGGTTAGGTAAGCAATCTGTTAGGAACCCATAATAGCTCTTTTAAGGCAGGGACTTATAGTTGATACATCTTTCTTCATCTTTTGTTTCATATCAAAGTTTCCTTTATTGGCCTGGCTATGGGCCACCCAAGGCCACAGTATTGAGCAGTGCTGGTGAAGAATGGCATCAGCATCAGCTTTATATATTAGAAATCAGATATCTCCTAACTTTCTCTTTTATCTCTCTTTCTGTGCCTCCTTTTAGAACTTTTTTGGACTTGATTTATTTCATTTATGCTGAAAAGAGTTGACCATTTTTAAAGCATATGATAAAATTCTTGCCTTGAAGCCATTTATTGATGTTTTAGTGAAATAATGCTTACATGCACACAACCCTTGGGGAATATGATAGTTTTTCCACTGATCTCATTGCCACATCTCTCTCATTGACTGAATCTTCTCTACATTCTTCCCAGAAAATTTATCGTCTTAAATATACCTTTCTTTCTGTCATTTCTCTTTTCAAAAACCTTCAGTCACTCTCAAATGGCTGAGTTACTCCCCAGAGTGTTACAAAGAATTGTAAATTCATGTAGACATCATGTGCTGAAGGCAGACTAAATAAATATCTTGCACAAATAGGAGCTATTATATTCCAAATATGTGGGTTGATGTTAATTAAATATTCATTTTAAATGTTGCTTAATTTTTTAACTTGTGGATATTATACATATTTCTCAATAGTCAGCTTTACCTATATTCCTAGCACACTCACAGGCACACACACAAATTCACAAATACAACCACTCAACAAATGCACACACAGAGACATGATTGAGAATGATACACATATGATTGCTATTTTCTTTTTTTTCTTTTTTTTTTTTGACAGGGTCTCACTCTGTCGCCCAGGCTGGAGTGCAGTGGCACGATCTTGTCTCACTGCAACCTCCACCTCCCAGGTTCAAGCAATTCTCCTGCCTCAGCCTCCTGAGTAGCTGGAATTACAGGCATGTGCCACCATGCCCAGCTAATTTTTGTATTTTTAGTAGAGACGAGGTTTCACCATGTTGGCCAGGCTGGTCTCGAACTCCTGACCTCAGGTGATCCGCCCGCCTCGGCCTCCCAAAGTGCTGGGATTACAGGCGCGAGCCACCGTGCCTGGCCTGATTGCTATTTTCAATTTGCAGTTGAGAAAGTGAAGTAAAGAGACGTTAAATAGCTTGCACACTGTTACACATCTAAGTAGTAAATTGGGAATATGTAAACTTAGGAATTTCAGTTCAGCTATGAATACTTTAAGTTACACATCCAAACCAACTACTATTTTATGGGGGGGTCCATAAAATTATTTTTTATTTTTAAAATCCTCATACTTGAAAAGTTTGAAATCCAATACTGTAAATAATTAAGCACATAATTATTATTTCACAAATTATTAAAAATTGTGCTACAATAATTTCCTAAATTGGGTTTCAAATAGAGTAGTTTCAGGGAATATTAACAAAGATGCAATGTAAGAAGTTGTTTGTGGTCATATAATCTTAGAAAAAAGACTGAAACCATGTATTAGTTTATTCTCATGCTGCTATGTAGGACTGCAGATGAGTGGATAATTAAAGGAAAGAGGTTTAATTGACTCACAGTTCTACATGGCTGGGGAGGCCTCAGGAAATTCACAATCATGGCAGAAGTGAAAGCAAACACATCTTTCTTCACAAGATGGCAGGAAGGAGAAGTGCTGAGCAAAAGGGGAAAGAAGCGCTTATAAAACCACCACACCTCATGAGAACTCACTAATATGAGAACGGCATGGGGGTAACCACCCCAATGATTCAATTACATCCCACTGGACCCCTGCCATGACACGTGGGGATTATGGGAACTACAATTCAAGATGAGATTTGGGTGTGAACACAGACAAACCATATCATTATGCTCCAGGCCCCTCTCATATCTCATGTCCTTACATGTCAAAACACAATTATGCATTTCCAACACTCCCTCAAAGTCTTAATTCATTTCATCATTAACTCAAATACCCAAGTCCAAAGTCTCATCTCTGACAAGGCAAGTCTCTTCCACCTATGCTCATGAAAAAATCAAAAGCAAGTTAGTTACTTCCTAGATGCAATGGGGGTATAGGCATTGGGTGAATATGCCGGTTCAAAAGGGGAGATAATGGCCAAAACACAGGGGCTACAGGTCCCATGCAACTCTGAAATTCAAGAGGGCAGTCATTAAACCTTAAAGTTCCAGAATGATTTCCTTTGACTCCATGTCTCACATCCAGGTCACGCTGATGCAAGAGGTGAGCTTACGTGGGCTTGGGTAGCTCCACCCCTGTGACATTTCAGGTTACAGCTCCCCTCTTAGCTGCTTTTGCAGGCTGGCATTGAGTGTCTTTGGGTTTTCCAGGTGCACAATACAAGCTGTTGATTGATCTACCATTATGGGGCCTAGAGAAAGGTTGCCCTCTTCTCATGGATCTACCAGGCAGTGCCCCAGTGGGGACTCTGTGAGGGGGCTCTGACCCCTCATTTCCCTTCCACACTGCCCTAGCAGAAGTTTTCCATGAGAGCTCTGCCTCTGCAGCAGACTTCTGCCTCAACATCCAGGTGTTTCCATACATTCTCTGAAATCTAGGCAGAGATTCCAAAACCTTAATTCTTGTCTTCTGCACACATGCAGGACCAACACCATGTGGAAGCTGCCAAGGCTGGAGGCTTGCACCTCTGAAGTAACATTCTGAGCCCCTTTACTTGGCTGGAGTGGCAGGAAAGCAATCCAGAGGCGGCATACAGTAGGGGGGCCCTGGACCTGCTGAAGAAACCATTTTTTCCTCCTAGGCCTCTGGGCCTGTGATGAGAGGGGCTGCTATGAAGTTCTCTCACGTGCCCTGGGGACATTTTCCCCATTGTCTTACTGATTAATATTCAGCTCATCATTACTTACGCAAATTTCAGCATGAGGCTTAAATTTCTCCCCAGAAAATGGGGTTTTCTTTTCTATTGCATTGTCAGGCTGCAAATTTTCCAATCTTTTATGTTCTGCTTCCTCTTGAATGCTTTGATGCTTAGAAATTTCTTCTGCAAGATACCCTAAATCATCTCTCTCAAGTACAAAGTTCCACAATCTCTAGGACAGGGGCAACATGCTGCCAGTCTCTTTGCTAAAGCACAAAAACAGCCACCTTTGCTCCAGTTCCCAAGAAGTTCCTCATTTCTGCCTGAGACCACCTCAGCCTGGACTTCGTTGTCCATATCACTATTAGCATTTTGCTCAAAGCCATTCAATGAGTCTCTAGGAAGTTCCAAACTTGCACACTTCATTCTCTCTTCTTTTGAGCCCCACAAACTGTTCTAGCCTCTGCCTGTTGCCCGGTTCCAAAGTTGCCTCTGCATTTTCTGTTATATTTATCACAGTGCCCCACTTCCAGTACCAATTTACTGTATTAGTTTATTCTCACACTGCTATAAAGGACTGCCTGAGACTGGGTAATCTATAAAGCAAAGATGTCTAACTGACTCACAGTTCCACATGGCTGGGGGAAGCCTCAGGAAATTTACACTTATCGCAGAAGGTGAGGCAAACACATCCTTCTTCATATGATGGCAGGAAGGAGAAGTGCCAAGCAAAAGGGGGAAAAGCCCTTATACAATCATCAGATCTCATGAGAATTCATGATCACCACAAAAGCATGAAGGTAACCACCCCCATGATTCAATTACGTCCTACCAAGTCCCTCCCATGACATGTGGGGATTATGGGAACTACAATTCAAGATGAGATTTGGGTAGGGACACAGCCAAACCATATCATACTGTTATTCACATAGTGGAGATTCACAATGTATATCAGTATATTAAATTATGTGGGGAGCTCAGCATTAATACAACTGTTCTTCATTTTCCTATTTCTGTATCTTCCACTAATGGGAAAATAACTCAAATTTTGGAGTATACTTATTGAATAGTGTTTTGTAGCAGAACAGCTGGGGAAACCAGAATCCAAAGACAGTTTCCAGTCTTTCATTCAATGACTGTCCCAAAGAGCCTCCAAAAGTGTAACCTTGAGCAGACCTCACTCCTTCTCATTTCTGTGCATTTCTTCACTCTGTTAGCCACTAAATGTATTTTCCACCCCAAATCTAAAATTTACCATCACTTAATGTACTGTTAATTTCCCACATTGTTCAGGAATATTTGACAAAGAAGTCTCCAACCCATGGGAGCCTCCTTTACAAAACTTAATTGGAAAGGAATCACACATTGCCTTGTGACATTCTTACACTCCATGTTCCTGTCTTATTACACAAACTGTAGTATTAGGTCCTGTTCACAACTATGGCTACTTATCCTTTACAAATAATTTACATACTTAATCCAGTTTGTTTGTCTGTTTGTTTTTGCAAATAGTAGGTACTCAAATATGTATTGCTATGATAGAAAATGTATTGCTATGTATGCAGTGTAACTAAATGTTATTTTATTAAGACAATATAAATTTTGAGTGCCCAGAGAGAGGGAAGAGTGACAATTTAGTTTTTCTCTTTTAGCTACATCTATCAGTTTATTCTAGAATCATTGTGATGATAAACAACTCTAGGCCGGGCGCGGTGGCTCACGCTTGTAATCCCAGCACTTTGGGAGGCCGAGGCAGGCGGATCACGAGGTCAGGAGATCGAGACCACGGTGAAACCCCGTCTCTACTAAAAATACAAAAAAAAAAAAAACTTAGCCGGGTGTCGTGGTGGGCGCCTGTAGTCCCAGCTACTCGGAGAGGCTGAGGCAGGAGAGTGGCAGGAACCCGGGAGGCGGAGCTTGCAGTGAGCCGAGATTGCGCCACTGCACTCCAGCCTGGGCGACAGAGCAAGACTCCATCTCAAAACAAAACAAAACAAAACAAAAAAAAACAACTCTAAACCTCAGAGACTTCCAACAAAAACAAAAACAAAAAAATGTCTGTATCTATGCTGGGCAGGCTGGAACTCTGCTATGGTTTATTCATAATTTGGAAGCTGAGGCTAAAAGAATAGCCCCTATCTGGGACTTTGCATGTATTATGGCTCAGAGAACAGAGAACTTGTTGAAACTAATCAATGGACTTGAAAGTTTCTGCTTAGAGGTGCATATAACTGATAACATTTCATAACCAAGCCAGATGTGGATGAGATAAATATAATTCTCTAGGAAGAAAGAAAAAGGCATATTATCTTAAAATAATGCAATCTACTACAAAATCTAATTTTTGATGCTAAGTAAGCCTTTGGTAAAGTTTGTTTTTTGAAACAGAAAGATTGAGTGAAAATATTTTTCTGAATAATAAATAGTGCAGATAAAAGCCTGATTGAGTTGAATTTTGAATATATTTTATTCAAAATAGTTATTTACGGAGGTAAATATATTTTGACTACAAGCTTTTCTTTTAGGGAAAGTTATTAACTAAGTAACAAGGCAAAAGTTGTCCCTGCTCTATGTCCATTACCAGGATAAGTGTGGTTAAATTAGAAACCCTGCAAGTTAATATCTATCTTCACATGAAGTATACATTCTGCTATATGTTCTTGGTAAAGCTAATGGTGAGTTAATTTTATATAACATAAACATATTTTTTTGGAAATTTAAAACATTGAAATAACATTATATAAAATAAAATATATTGATTAGTTTTGGAGTCATTGGTGGTAAAAACACACAATCACTTTTTTTCTAAATTATGTGCAAAAACACATTTTTGCCCCCACATGAACGTTCAAAATTCACTTGTGTGCTAGATATATAAAGCCTAGGAAGTTCATTACTGCTATTCCCTAGTGATTTGTCTAGAGGAAAAAATTAACAGCATTTCAGAGAAGCATCAAAGTAATGACATCGAAGGTTTTTTAAATGCTTTTATTCTCATATTCAAAGCTGCAAAAAATGACAAAAACAGTTATGTAGGTCAATGGTGGATAAATTGGCTTGGTGTGACATTGATCATTCTACAGCCCAATTAAAAAAGTGGTAGATGGGGACGGGAGTACAGAATATAACGAGGAGAATGCTGGCATTTTCTGTATCTCGAGAAAAAAAATGCAATTGAATTTCCTCATTTATATCAAGTGTCACTAATTTGCCCACATTTCTAGATAAATTGCTATGTAATCTTTGCATGTTAAAAACAGATACGTGGATAATTTAAAAACTTAACACCAGCCACTAGTATGCTGTACAACTTTCATAAGGTTTTGCTAGGCATCTGATCTATAAAATGAGAACAACAATATATCCTGAAGTATTACTAATATGGAGGTTTAGTTTATACTACTTCTAATGTATTAATATTATTTTTATTTCATAAATATGTCAGAAAGTAATTATATATATATACAGTTGGCTCTCCGTGTCCATGGGTTCTGCACCTGCAGATGCATCCAACCATGGATTAAAAACACTTGAAAAAAAATAACAGAGCAATACAAATGAAAAATACAGTATAACTATTCACATAGCATTTACATTACATTAGGTATTATAAGTAATCAAGAGATGATTTAAAGTACATGGGAGGATGTGTGTAGGTTATGTGAAATACTACATCATTTTATGTAAGAGATTTGACCAGCCTCGAATTTTGGCATCTGAAGAGGTTCCTGGAAGCAATTCCCCAGGGATAAAGAGGAAAAAGTGTATTAAGTTTAAAACTACTCAATATATTAGATGCATAAATTACTTAGTGAGTACCTTTAAAAAAAACACTTTGCACTTATAAATTTGAATGGAAATAATTATTTTGATAATTGCTTTTTAAAGTATTTTGCATACCTATCTATTGCCAATGCTTTTCTGAAGATAAGTTTAAATCACTCATAAATTAGACATCAAAATACCTATTGCATTCTAAAATAAAGTACTAAATGTAGAGATTATACCTGTATACCTAACATTTTAAATAAAGTATTAAATCTAGAGATTATACCTATATATCCAGATATTATTTATATATACCTACATATATATATATATATATACATATGTATATATATAGGTATATATTATATAATATATATATAATATATATAATATAATAATATAATATATAATATATAATGTATAACATTATTCAGAACATTTACAAGCTTAAATGCTTTAAACTTAAATATGTCAAGAGGGTTATGACTTATCAAAAAATTTACTGATGAAATTGAAAACAATATATGCTTAATTCTTTAAAATCAAACTTTCTCTCTAAGCTGTGAATTCAATGCTGGTAACATTTTTTCAAATTTCATGTTTTGGTGCCTAAAGTCTGTTGAGTTTAGTGATGGAAACCAAACTCTATTGGACATGACAACCAACTTGATCAGGGTGTAAATCAATCTAGAAAACATGGAAAAAGCTTGACATTTTTGTTCTTTAATTAAGTGATCTGTAGGGTTTTTCTTTTTTGCCTCAAAGCAATTGCTACCCACTCACATTTTTTAATGCATATGAGTAAACCTATATTGTTCTCTTAAGCCAACATATTTAAAAGCCATTGAAGCCATTTCTTTTGTTGTTTCAATGTCTTAGGACATAGAATGTTCATATTGAAATCTTTTAATGTTTAAATAAAAGTAGATGCAATAAATGGCCACTCCCATTTTCTGATTAATAACAGGGCTTTGAATGAGGGGGAAAATGCCACCCACATACTATTGTCTTTTTCCTGCAGCCTAATCACTCACTTGTATTGTCTTTCCTGATTGATTTGTCATTTGGTGGCAGCCAAACTGTGTGTTTGAAAATCTTTTGTATAGATTTAATCAGGAAATGGAAATCACGTCTTTGATTGACACTAATAATTTATAATCATTTGCCCTAGCTGAAACAGCTGCATCACTTTAAGTTTCTGTAAAAGAAAAGCCCTTTAAATGTCTTTACCTTTTCATTTCAAACCAATTATGTAGGTAGTCATGGGGGAAAAGCTGTCAATTTGGAATAATGCATATTGCATTACAATTTTTAAATAATAAAGTAAAACATTTCCCTGTTTGTGCATAAGCATACCTTAAATAATTCCGTTAAAATTTTAAAGTAAAATTCAGAAAGATGGTATTGAGATGCATGTTGCTAAAAAATGCTTGCCTTGTAGTGTGAGTATAATGCAATTTTCAACTATTCTAAACATAGTAAAAGAACATCATTTATCATAGAGTTACTTTAATTAAGGCTGAAGTTTTATGTGATTTGAGTTCTCTTAATATGATGCAGAGAAAATGTAGACATGCCCTCCCTAAACTATCAATAGTTTGTTGATCAATGTATAGTTACCATAGCTTCTGACACCATGTACACTGAGACTTTCTGCTGGGTTCTTTGTCATTTTCAAAATTTTTGTTGTTGTAGTGTATTTATAACAGGGTCATCTTTATTTGATCACTCCCATGTACTTATAGACTTGCATTTATAAGTTGTACAGTAAATATATTTTTGATTGTACATTTGAGTTACATTATGTTAATACATGTGTATCTCTGCTTGCAGCGAAGTATGTATTTTTATACAAGTTAAATATTTGAGGCCATTTGCCTTTATCTATTAGATAATTCAGTAGACACACCTAGTAATCGCTTGGGGAAAAGGGGAGCCTATGGAGTAGTTTTTTTCTTGGTCATATTTACATTACATACTACTTTTAAAACAAATTAATCTCCTCTTCTAATCATTTCCCAGTCCTATTAGAAATAATTCCTCCCTCTAGATGACAGCAAGATTTTCACAGATATAATGCATTCTATCTAGGTCTGTGGATATTTTAACGAGCACTTAATCTTCTTCTCCTTAGGGATCACTGTATACTGCAGACAGGAAATACATATTTGTTTAACAAATAATAGCATCAATAAATCAGTAACTACATGAACGTGGTGATGCTTCAAGATTCCTCCAAAGTTGATAAATGTCAAAATGACTGAAACCCCTAGAAAGTCGACTGTAATAAAAAAAAATTATGAGAATTGATCATCTGAAATGTTATCTAGCATATTATTTAGGTTTTGGAAGAACATGTGTCTGTATTCTTGTTATTTTTGTATTTAATTTTTGGCTGCTTATATATCAGTATATATGGTACATGTTATCTGTAACATGAAAACTCAAGTCTACCTTATTTCTTCAGTTTTTAAAAATTATTATTTCAGTAGTTTTTGGGGAACAAGTGGGGTTTGGTTACATGGATAAGTTCTTTAGTGGTGATTTCCGAGATTTTGGTGCACCTGCGACCCAAGCAGTGCGCACTGTACCCAAAGTGTAGTCTTCTATTCCTCACCTCCCCTCACACTTCCCCCCAAGTCCCCAGAGCCCATTATATCATTTTTATGTCTTTGCATCATAATATTTAGCTCCCACTTGTAAGTGAGAGCATACGTTTGGTTTTCCATTCCTGAGTTACTTCAGTTAAAATAGTGGTCTCCAGCTCCATCCAGGTTGCTTTGAATGCCATTGTTTCATTCCTTTACATGGTTGAGTAGTATTCCATGGTGTGTATGGACATACATAACATATCTATGTGTGTGTATATATGTGTGTGTGTGTATATACGTGTATGTATATATGTGTGTATATATGTATATCTTTCATTTGGTTCATCCACTCATTGGTTGATGGGCATTTAGACTGGTTCCATGTTTTTTTGCAATTGTGAATTGTGCTGCTATAAATATGTGTGTGCAAGTGTCTTTTTCATATAATGACTTATTTTCCTATGGGTAGATATTCAGTAGTGGGATAGTTGGATAAATAGTAGATCTACTTTTAGTTCTTTAAGGAATCTCCATACTGCTTTCCAAAGTTGTTGTTCTAGTTTACATTCCCACCAGTAGTATAAAACTGTTTCCTTTTCACCTCATCCATGCAAACATCTATTTTTTTTTATTTTTAAATTATGGCTATTCTTGCAGAAGTAAGGTGGTATTGCATTGTGGTTTTGATTTGCATTTCCCTGATAATTAGTGATGTTGAACATCTTTTCATATGTTTATTGACCATTTGTATATTAAAGAGATGGATTATTATCTTCTGAGTAATCATGGAACATTAAGAAGTTTGGGAATTGGGGATGAATGCTCAGGCAGATTGCTGTATTACTTAAACATTTCTGATAGAAAAAAATTCTTGTTCTTTACAACAATCCACATATTCCTATTTCATAAATATTTTTAATGAAACAAGCTTAGTTAAAACATTACAGACTATGAGACAATTTTAATTTCAGCATTTTTTCCTGTGTCATTTCTAGGTTTTCTTATCTACATTTTTCATCTAGATATGCTTTTCTCTTTGAAAAACAAGTATTTTTGAAAACAGTATTTTCACTTGAGAGAGGAGGAAAGTCAGGCTTCATGTTTAATTCACAGAGTCACCTCAATTCAACAAATGTTTGGACTTATGAAAATTACACTTTGGTCTCCAGGCATATTTTCCACAGGGATTTCGGATGCGATCTTTAAGCTCTTTGTGAAAAATCAATAGCTTTTGCAGTTTCATGAGATTCAGAACAATCTTTATCTCAAACACAGAGTGTATCTGAGGATGTTCAGTTGGCATAATGAATATATAAAGTAAAAACATGTATAAGAAAACAACTCATGAAAATATGGGAGATGGAGGTAAATTGTATATGGGACTCCATCAATTATCATAAAATACTCAATTATAAGAAATAATACAGATTACTTGTGAGTCTTTTGCTCACTTTTCTCCAATGGCACCATCTTGTTAAACTATAGTACAATATTATAGCAGGGATACTGACATTGATACAGTCAAAATATAGAATAATTCCATCACCACAAGGATACTTTCTGTCACTGTTTCATAGTCAACGACTTTTGTCTCCTTATCTCTAACCCTTGGCAAGCATGAATCAGTTCTCCATTTCTAAAATGTTGTCATTTTAATAATGCTACATAAATGGAACCTTACAGTAAGTAACCTTTGGGATTGATTTATTCAATCAACTCAGTGTAATTCCATGGAAGTTCATCCAAGATGATTCACATGTCATAATTTGTTCTTTCATATTACCAAGGAGTATTTCATGTTATGAATATACCACAGTTTTTAAACAGTTCACTCATTGAAGGACATCTGGGTTGTTTCTAGTTGTTGGCTATTACGAAAAAAAATGTGCCCCTTTTCTTGTCTTTTTTGGGGTTACTAGAATATTTGAGGGAATTCTGTGTTGATATAGTTTCTTTAGTAGTTGTTCTATACATTGCAATTCACATATGCTATTTATCACAGTCAACCGGTATCAACATTTTATCACTCTGAGTGGGGTATGGAAGCCTTACTTCATTTAGATCCATTTACCTTACTCACTATTAAATATCATTATCTTGAGATTTGATTGTGTTATATAATTTTTATTTCAGTCATCACATATTATTTTTTCAAACTTAAGTGGAGGAGGATGGTTAGTTGTACTTACACATATTTCTACATGTTTAATTGCTATTTCTTCTCTGATGCTCCGAGATTCCTATTTTCTCCTTTCCTTTGTGTTGCAAGAACATCATTTAGTCATTCTTTAAGAGTAGGTCTGATAGTACAAATTCTTGTAGGTTTTTTTTTTTGTCTAAGAATGTTATTATTTCCCCCGTGTTTATGAAGGATAGTTTCAAAAGTTATAGAATATCCACAATTGATAGTTCTTTTCTAACATCACTGGAATAAATATGCCACTTCCTCCTGGTTTTAGATGAGAAATCGAGTCATGAGACTTGATGTTCCCCTATAAGTCACATGTCATTTATCTATGGCTGCTGTTAAGACTTTTTTGTTGTTCTTTTTATTTCAGAAGCTGAGTTATGATATTTCTTGGTATGTTAGCTTGTTCTTGCATTGCTATAAAGAATTACCCGAGACTGGGTAATTTATTCAGAAAAGAGGTTTAACTGACTCACAGTTCTGCAGGCCGTACAGGGAGCACGGCTTGGGAGGCCTTCAAGAAACTTATAATCATGGCAGAAGGCAAAGGGGAAATGGGCACATTTAACATGGCTGGAGAAGGACGAAGAGAGGGAGGGGGCAAGTGCTCTATAAATGTAAACAACCAGATCTCAAGAGAACTCACTATCAAGAGAACAGCGCTCAGGGACATCCGCCCCCATGAGCTTATCACCTTCCAGCAGGCCCCAGCCCCAACACTGGGGATTACAACTCAAGATGAGATCTGGGCAGGGATGCGACTTGGTGTGCATTTCCTTGGTTTCGCTTTGTTTCAGGTTTGCGTGTTGCATGTGTGGGTTTATGTCTTTCACGAGATTGGGGATGTTTAAGTTTTTAGTCATTATTTTCTTTGGCTGATCTCTTTTTTTTTTGTTTTTTGTTTTTTGTTTTTTTTTTGGTTTTGTTTTGTTTTGAGTTGGAGTCTCGCTTCATCTCCCAGGCTGGAGTGCAGTGGCGCGATCTCGGCTCACTGCAAGCTCCGCCTTCCGGGTTCACGCCATTCTCCTGCCTCAGCCTCCCAAGTAACTGGGACTACAGGCGTCCACCACCACGCCCAGCTAATGTTTTGCATTTTTAGTAGAGACGGGGTTTCCCCGTGTTAGCCAGGATGGTCTCGATCTCCTGACCTCATGATCCACCTGCCTCGGCCTCCAAAAGTGCTGGGAATACAGGCGTGAGCCGCCGCGCCCGGCTAATTTTCTGTATTTTTAGTAGAGACGGGGTTTCCCCGTGTTAGCCAGGATGGTCTCGATCTCCTGACCTCGTGATCTACCCACCTCAGCCTCCCAAAGTGCTGGGATTACAGGCGTGAGCCGCCCCGCCCGGCCGGCTGATCTCTTGCTCTGGTCTTTTGTTTCTTTCAGAGCCTTCACAGTACAAATGTTGGAAAATTTGCTATTGTCTCATTGGTCTCTGAGGCTCTGCTCTTTTTGTTTTTTCCTTCTTTTCTTTCTTTTTTTCCCCTGAGGCTCTGTTTCTTTTTTCAGTCTTCTTTTTTGCCTCTGTTGTTCAGATTGGGTAAATTACATTGTTTTCCCCAAAAGTTCATTGATTCTATTCTCTGTCATCTTTACTCTGCTGTTAACCAAAATAACACATTCTTATTATTTATCTCGTTTTTCAAATTGAAATAATTTCAGTCTAATTCACTTTAAAATTTATAATTCTTTGCTAAGATTTTCTATTTTTTCACATCAAGATAATTTTTAATTGTTTACATATTTTTGGATGGCTGATTTCATCTCAGTGATGGCTTCGTTTGACTGTCTTTTCTTTCTCAAGTTGATGTTTTTTCAGTCGCTTGTATGATGAGTGATTCTCAAGTGATGCTCAACTTTACCTTGGACATTTTGGCTATTGTGTTCAAAGACTCTGGATCCTATTCATTCTTTTCTTAATAATTTTAGCAGGCTGTTTATCACAGGGACCCTGACCCACTTTTGTGGGCTGTGGGCTGTGGTCCCTTTGTAAATCCAATTAAAGAACTTTGCTTTGCTATTTGTTTTTTTGTGTTTTGTCTTGGGCATCTGGGGCTTCCACTGCTTCTTGTAGAGGAGGTGGCAGGAGTTTCTCCAGGCCAAGTTAGCAAGGGGGATTATGCTACAAGTGCCTGGAACCAGGAAGCAACCCCTCCTTCCCCACCAAGTCCAACACTCCCAAATCCCACCAGAAGGAAAGGGTAAATAATTCCTGAAGAAATCTTGTTCTTGAAATTGTCCTTGCTGGTTCTTCCTGCAAGGATAATTCCTGAAGAAATCTTCATACTTTTGAGATGGGAAATCTTTTCTCTAACTTAGAGGCAGTGATGGGTTTATTTTTCATTTGAATCCCTAAAATCTAACAATTTATACATCATATATTAATTTTACTTCCATTCCTTTTTCTCTTATTCTATGTTAGGCAACTTGACATAGTTTAGTATACCATATAATTTAGCACTTAAACAACCTTATGAGGAAAATTATCTTGAGAACCTTAGTTCTAAAAAGGAACAGAGAGGGCTGTCACGTGGAATAGAAAGGGAAATGAAGGGAGAGTTTCTATGAGTTTATTTTCACAACATAGTAAACTGATATGAATGCATTAGCTTTATATTTGCAGATGAGGGGCAAATGCGTTTCTAGTTCCCTGCACAAAAAGAGGAGATGGAAGATAATTTGGATTTAGAGCAGGTGGGCATGAGATGGCAAAGGCTTCAACTAAATAGGGAAGTCCAAGGGAAATAAAGGAGTAGGAGCAGAGAGGACTAAGGAAAAATGAAGATGCAGCTGCAACATTTAAAAAAAAATTCAGCCTTTCCACTTTCATCTGGTCACTAGGCTCTTCATCCCAGTGCACCATGCAGTAATGAATTACTTTCAGATGGTAATCAGAGTTGTTTGGGATTCTCTTGTGCCTGCCTTGGGAAATGCATTATAATTATTAGTACTGAAATAATCATAACTCAAAATGTTTTCTCAAAAAGTAGTTCATTTTTTGTATTTTGCTGTCAGTTATATAATTCATTCTCACTCTAGCCGTTTCAACTATATCATCTGGGAAACATTCAAAAAGCAACACTCCCTTGTAAGCCCATAAATTTAGATTGATCACATCACATTCTTCTATCAAAGCAAGCCCTTGTCTCCCTCATTCCAGCTTCTTACACCTGTATTCTGTTGCATTTGTTTCAGTTTCCCACTCCATTTGTATGCTTTTTATTCCTTATTGGGTAACACAACATAAAATGTCGCCTTAATTCCTTTTTGGGTGATATAAATATAAAATGTTAACTTAAAGATATGTGCACTGCTTTCACATACTTTGGGCTCTAAGACATGTTTCCTGGCCTGCTCAGATGTAAGTCAGTGATCTCTTTTGGTAGACAATTTAGAATTTTAGTTTATATTGTTGCCTTTGCCATAGATTCTGTGGTAGGCATTATATTCAAAGGAGCTCCCCAAGGCTTCCTGTTCCTTGTCCTACATAATCCCTGGGACTGTTAATATGATGGGATTTACTCCCATGATTATGTTATATGGCATAGGTGACATTTAGAAAGAAAGATTATCTGCATGTGCCTAATTTGATCACATAAATCCTTTGAAGTAGAGAGTTTACCTTCTACTGGCTGCAGAAGAAGTCAGAGAGCTTGAGACAGATTTCATGTGAGAGAGATCTCCCCAGCTGAGATGAAGAGGGGCCATTACTATTGAACTGATTTGAAAGTGGTGGAACTGAGAGAAGTGCTAGACCCACAGCCAGCAGCACAATGGGGACTTTTGGGTTAATGCTGAAATTAGTTACGACTTTGGGGTACTATTGGGAGGGCACAATTGGTTTTGAAATGTGAGGACATGAGATTTGGAGGGGCCAGAAGCGGAATGATATGGTTTGGCTGTGTCTCTAACCAAATCTCAACTTGAATTGTATCTCCCAGAATTCTCACATGTTGTGGGAGGGACCTAGGAGGAGGTAATTGAATCATGGGGGCTGGAAAGTTCCACAACTGCAAGGAAATAAATTCTGCCAACAGCCCGAAGAAACATTCCCTAGTCCAGCTTCCAGATGAGAACAAGGCTGGTGAACACCTGAACCAGATACTGAACTAAAATGTGCCACACCATAGCCCATGGAACTATAGAATAATAATTTGCTATTGTTTTATAAAACTTTGTGACAATTCACTATGCAGTAAGAGAAGTCTAAGCAATTTCAATTACAGATTAGGCTCTTTCAGCTGAAGCTCAAACCTGTTGAAGTATCAGTACTAGTCAAAATTGACTTTAAACTTGCTGATGTTCTCTGGATCTTTCTGCAGACTGAAGGCAAATGTGTCATTGCTGATAAAATGCCAGAAAATTCTGAACACTGGGCATGGCTTTAGATTAGAGCAGGAGAGTATGCTGCCATTGAACCTTTAGCACATTGTGTGCACTGGCATCTGCTCATCTCATTGCTGCAAATAATTGCCACCTACACAGCCTGCAGTAAAAGATCAATTGTTTTGTTCCAGTCTCCAGCAATTCCCTCCTACAGATGTGACTGGTGTGTTAACATTGACATAAAAAGGCCATGATGTTGCCTATTCCCAAACAAGGTCTCTTTTAACGCTCTATTCCTTCTGGCCCAATTTGCGAATCGTAATACGTGAATTGGATATGTACAGAGAGCCACATTGCTTTAAATCCAGCTTGTTGGACTGATTTGCATGGGTCTTTCTGCAGCTGAACAGATGGTTTTACGCTTGTGAGCTTAATTCTTCTCAGTTAATCAACCATTGCCATAGGTAAATTAGGCTCAAAAACATTCTCTAAAATTCAGAGGCCTATACAGTTAATATCAAATTCTTTTTACATATTATGGAAATATAATTGTTTTAAGCACCTCAGTTTTCTTAAAATATTTTTCTAGAATCACCCAAGAGATGACTGAATTTGTTCTCTTAGTGTTATTTAACATCCTGTGGTGGTAAGTACAGTTCTGCCTATTCTTAAATAATAGCCTAATTGTCTTTTTAAAATAAATAGTGAATGGTGTCTTCAAGCAACTCTCAGGTGAAACAGCCTAGCTTCTGCGGCTATAGAACTGCTTTCCTGGAGCCTTCATTCAGTTTGTAGCTTTGTAGTTGATACTTCAAATATTATAGGATCACTGGTGTTATATTAGTCCATTTTCACGCTGCTGATAAAGATATACCCAAGACTGGGAAGAAAAGGAGGTTTAATAGGACTTATAGTTCCACATGGCTGGGGAGGCCTCAAATATCATGGCAGGAGGTGAAAGATACTTCTTACCTGGTGGCACCAAGAGAAAATGAAGAAGCAAAAGCAGAAACTCCTGATAAACCCATCAGATCTCGTGAGACTTAATCACTACCCTGGGAATAGCCTGGAAAAGTCCAGCCCCTATGATTCAATTGCCTCCCCCTGGGTCCCTCCCCCACACATATGGGAAGTCTGAGATTTGACTGGAGACACAGCCAAACCATATCATTCTGCTCCTGGCCCCTCCAAATCTCATGTCCTCATATTTCAAAACCAATCATGCCTTCCCAAGAGTACCCCAAAGTCTTAACTTATTTCAGCAATAACCCAAAAGTCCACAATCTAAGGTCTCACCTGAGACAAGGCAAGTCTCTTCCACCTATGAGCCTGTAAAATCAAAACAAGCTAGTTACTTCCTGGATACAATGTGGGTACAGGTATTGGGTAAATACAGCTGTTCCGAATGGGAGAAATTGGCTAAAACAAAGGGGTTACAGGGTCCTGTAAGTCCAAAATCCGGCAGGGCAGCCAAACCTTAAAGCTCCAAAATGATCTCCTTTGAATCCATGTCTCACATCCAGGGCATGCTGATGTAAAATGTAGGTTCCCAAGGTCTCGGGCAGCTCCATCCCTCTGGCTTTGCAGGGTACAGTCTCCCTCCCGGCTGCTTTCATGGGCTGGCATTGAGTGTGTGTGGCTTTTCCAGGCCCACGGTTCAAGCTGTTAGTGGTTTTACCATTCTGGGGTCTGGAGGACGGTAGCCCTCTTCTCACAGCTCCAGGGGGCAACACCCCAATAGGGATTCTGTGTGGGGGTTCCAACCCCACATTTCCCTGCCACGCTGCCCAAGCAGAGGTCCTCCATGAGGGCCCTGCCCCTGCAGCAAACTTTCACCTGGGCATCCAGGCATTTCCATACATCTTCTGAAATCTAGGTGGAGATTCTTGACTTCTGTGCACCCACAGGCTCAACACCACATGGAATCTGCCAAGGCTTGAGGCTTCCACCCTCTGAAGCCATAGCTCAAGCTGTATGTTGGCTCTTTTCAGCCACAGCTGGAGTGGCTGGGACACAGGGCACCAAGTCTCCAGGCTGCCCATAGCATGGGGACCCTGGGCCCAGCCCATGAAACCACTTTTTCCCCCTTGGCCTCCAGGCCTGTGATGAGAGGGGCTGCTGGGAAGGTCTCTGACGTGGCCGGGAGACGTTTTCCACATTGTCTTGGGGATTAACATTAGGCTCCTTGCTACTTATGCAAATTTCTGCAGCCGGCTTGAATTTCTCCCCAGAAATGGGTTTTTCTTTTTTATCCTATAGTCAGACTACAAATTTTCTGAGCTTTTATGCTGTGTTTCCCTTTTAAAACTGAATGTCTATAACAGTACCCAAGCCACTTCTTGAATGCTTTGCTGCTTGGAAATTTCTTCCACCAGATCCCCTAAATCATCTCTCTTAAGTTCGTAGTTCCACAAATCTCTAGGGCAGAGGCGAAATGCCACCATATTCTTTGGTAAAACATAACAAGAGTCACCTTTGCTCCAGGTCCCAACAAGTTCCTCATTTCCATCTGTGACCACCTCAGCCTGGATTTTATTGTCCATATATCACTATCAGCATTTTGAGCAAAGCCATTCAACAAGTCTCTAGGAAGTTCAAAACTTTCCCACATTTATCTGCCTCCTTCTGAGTCCTTCAAACTGTTCCAATCTCTGCCTGTTACCCAGTTAAAACATTGCTTCCACATTTTCAGGTGTCTTTTCAGCAACACCCCACTCTACTTGTATGAATTTACTGTATTAGTCCGTTTCCACACTGCTGATAAAGACATACCTCAGACTGGGAAGAAAAAGAAGTTTAATTGGACTTACAGTTCCACATGGCTGATGAGGCCTCAGAATCATGGCTGGAGGTGAAGGGCACTTCTTAACATGGCAGCAGCAAGAGAAAATGAGGAAGAAGCAAAAGTGGAAACCACTGATAAACCCATCAGATCTCATGATAAATTATCACAAGACTAATAGGGTAAAGACTAGCCCCCATGATTCACTTACCTCTCCCTGGGACCCTGCCACAATATGTGGGAATTCTGGGAGACACAGTTCAAGTTGAGATTTGGGTGGGGACACATACAAACCATATCACTGGGCTCCATGACATGCATAAGGTATGCTTGCTCTAAAAGTTTTATAGATTCCCCCAATGACCACTGCAACACTGTTCACTTCAGTTTAAAAGAAACACTTTATTATCTTTTAAATTGGTACTTAGGTTCTAATAATTGGTGTAGGTCTTAGAAATTATTTCTTCAAACTCTAAATATTCTTACTACCTCTGTGTTTCATTCTCATCTCTGAATATTTTCAGTGATCAACAATTTATGGTTTACCTTGCTAGACTATCCCTAAGTGGCCTATCAGCTCCAGTCCAAGGTACACATAGCAAGGTAATTTGTGAAATGATCCACATATTCTTATATTTTAATCAGAACAATCTGACAAACTCAAAATATATTTTGATACTTTTACCAGATCAAAACGCTTTTCTGCCTCTGTCCACCTTACTACCTTATTATCAGCATAATGGATAACCATATAAATGATGAACATCTCTATCAGAATTCTTTACTAGTTTAGAAAATTCTTTACTACTTGAGAAAATAATAAGAAATAATAAGCATACTTGAGGCAGGCCTGTAACAATATGTGGCATTCTTTCTGGTGGAAAAGCAGATTGCTCTATCTTTGCAAAAGAGATGAAAAAGAAGCTGTCAGTAAGTTCTATCTAAAAAGACATTTTCCTTGAGTTTGCTAAACTTTGTTTTCTATGGTGGGTGACAGGCAGCCTCTAAGATGGCCACCCATGATCCCTGTCTTCTGGTATCGATTCTCCTATAGAAACTTCTTCTGTTGCAGATGGAATGAACTTATAGACTGGCTTCTTAAAAATACAGCAAAGTGATGACACTTCACTTCTGAAGTCATGTCTGTAAAGATATTAGATTCTGTATTGTTGTTTCTCCTTTCTTCTACCTCCAGTGTTGGGAGAAGCAAGGTGCTACATTGCTGTGAATGGCCCTATGCAGAGGCCCATGTGTGAGACAGTGATGCCTTAGCCCTAAAGCCCAGGAGGAACAAAGGAAGCCATGAGTGAGCATAGAAGTGAATCTGTCAGGCCTAGTCAAGACTTGAGATGCTTGATTACTGGTCAACAGCTTGCTACAATCTATAGAAAATTTTAAGTCAGAAACACCCAACTATGCTATGCCTTGATTTTTGACACACAGAAATTGAGAGATAAGAAATGTTTGTCATTTAAGCTGCTGCATTTTAGAGTATCTTCTTTCACAGGGATACAGAACTAATACAATCACAATCACGTATCTGGAGAAATGACTATTGTTCTCTTTATGTAATTTCATCTCATTGCTGTTCTTGCTTACTAGCTAACCAAGGCTATAATACAAGATTTATGCAGTCACCATTTTTGCAATAAAAGTCTTACTTTTTATTTCTCCAGGAGTATGTAATGGTGAGAATAAATCTTCCTCCAAGTTTATAGTAGTCAGGGTAAACTTAGCTTTTATCTTAACTACTATGCTTTTACCTTGCTTAGCTTTTACTTTAATAACAACAACAAAAACTGATTATAAAATGTAATGGCTTAAATAAGATAGAAGGTTCTTGTTATTGTTCTTGCTGTTTTTCCTTTTACTTCATAGTCTGGAAGTTAGTGGCTCTATTTGGAGGATTACCTCAATTTCACAAAGACGTTAGCGTCCCAAGCTCTTTTTGTCTCTTCACCAAATAGTCTCCTATTCATGTGGACACTGTCTTCCATATCCATATCTATATGCACGAAAGGAAAATGAAAGGAAAGAAGAGCACCCATATGTTACAATCAAGACGCAGAAGTGGCATGTACCAACCCAGCTTTTATCACATGATACGAGGGGAGCTGGAAAATGTAGTCCATGCTTAGGTGTATGAGCAACATTCAACTATTATCATAAAAAGTAAAACAAAACAGACATTGAACAACAATTAGAAGTCTGTCAGGGAATTTGCAATGTTTCATATTATCCACAGTCTGTATCTTTGATGCAACCTCACTCCACAAAACCAATTAAATATCAGGAAGGAAGATGTTATAACCTGTTCATTTAGATAAGAGTGGCATTAAAAAACATATTTATTATGTACACATCAATAGTATTCCATTATTGAAATTACAACAAATTCCTTGGAATACATGTTAGCAATTTGTGTATGTAGTGCTTCCTTTTGCCTCACATCCACAGATAGGCTTATGGAACGCTGCAGCTTTTATCACAGTGACTGGGAATGACTGCATATGCACTACCAGTATTTAGAATCCCGAGGAAGCACTCCTCTTTATTCCGAACCCAACTGACCTTGACCCAGTACGCAGCCTTTGTTATTTTCCTGGATACATAGTTAGGAAATCCTGGTCTTATCAGTTATAGAATTACGGTTATTTATTGCTGTATAACAAACAACCACAGGCTAAGGATTAGAATAAAATTTAATACTAACTTTTATATTTCTGTAGATTTTGCTCAGCCCAACAGTTCTTGTGTATGATCTGTAATGTGTTTGCTATCAGATGGTGGCTAAAGCTGCAGTCTTTTGAAGGCTCATATTGGCCGGATGAGCCAAGATAGCTTTCATATGAACATACATGTCTGGAACTTCAGATGATGTGGTAGAATAGTGCCCCTTTCACACCAGAAATAAATGTGCATACCTAATAATCCCTGCACCACGTGGATATTTCACAAAAGGGACTTCCCACATGTGACTATCTAAAGGATCTTAAAATGAAGAATATGTTGGACTATCTGGGTGGACTGATATAATCACAGGGGTACTTAAAAGAAAGGGGCAAGACAGAGGGGGAAAAAAGAAAAGATGTGACTAAGCAGCAGAGGTTGAAGAGATGTCATTATTGAGAAGTGGCCTAAGGAGCTAAGGTGTGACTAAGCAGCAGAGGTTGAAGAGATGTCATTATTGGGAAGTGGCCTAAGGAGCTAAGAAATGCAGGTAGCCTCTAGATTCTAGAAAAGACAGAGAAAGAGATTTACCTCTCAAAGTCTCCAGAAGGAATCGGCCTTACTGACACCTTGACTTTTAGCCCACATTTTTACTTCTGATCTTCACAATTTTAAGATAATAAATTGTGTTGTTTTAAGCCACTGAATTTGCAGTAATTTCTTACAGCAGCAATAAGAAACTAATTCTAATGTAAGGAGTGGAACAATTGTGTTCTCTCTCTGTCTTGCTCTATAAGGACATTCCATATGACAATCTTGGGCTGTTTTGCAGGGAGCTACTCTCAGGTCAACAGGACTTTAAACTTGGCAGTTGGCTACTCCCCAGTCTTCCTAGACATTAGGAAACAGAAGTTCCTCTTACTCTTTATTCTGTTTTCATTTTTTTTTTTTTTGAGATAAGGTCTTGCCGTGTTGCTCAAGTTATCCCCCCACCTCAGCCTTCCAAAGCGCTGGGATTAGAGACATGATCCACTGTGCCCCTCCCCACTTACTGTCAAATACTAGAACTGAAACTGACACAGCAAGGCTCATAACTAACACATTCTGTTAGTTATAGAGTAGTCACAGGTCTGATGCAAATTCAGCTTTTGGTGGAGACGTCCATCTTTAACCTACTGTCTGGATATACATTATTTGCGTTTCTTGTAAATGCAAAATACATTCACCCCCTCCTAAAATTCCCAAAATTTCATCCCGTAATGAAATCAATTTCAGTTTTTAGTTCCCAGATCTTGTCATTTAAACCAGCTCCAGGTGACAATAAGGATATTTTGGAACAATTTTTTGTATTTGGATTGTTAGGTATTATTTCTGTTTACCTAAAGTTGCAAACTATAGGAGCAAGTCATCTGTCCTCCTCACACCTGACATACAAAGGGAAGAGATGTGGGAACCTGCAGTAGATGTCTCTTATTCCAAACAAAGGAGAAAAAGGAAGGCATGGAGAAGTCACAGGTCCAGGAGAATTCTAAAATACAGTCAGTCTCATGTTACTTGTTCCTTGATTAGAGCCCAGCCCTGCTCTGGGAGGGTGGTTCTATGTGGATCTTCACTCCACCTGCTAAGTTCTGTTTTTGGAGTCATATTTTTTGCATATTAAATTGTCCTACTTCCTTGCTTCCATCCCTCCCTCTCCTCTCCCTTTCTCTCTTTTCTTTCTGTCAAGCTGAGTAGATTTCATAGCCTGCTTCTGCCCATGAAAAATTGATGCTACTATTATAATTGTTTTAGGGCATCACAAACTGCATCCATAGAAGATGGTGAACTTAATTTATACATAAGTTAGCCAAAATAGGTAAAATTACTTTAAAAATGTTTGGACTTTAAATTATAATCCACTTCATTAGACAAGTCACCCAAGTCAGAGCATCTTAGGACAATACCCTTGAGAATATTACAGGACTGCTTGTCTAGCAGAGAGGATTTATGAACCACTGCATTACATGTTTCTGAGGGTTTAACTGAGAGTCTCAGAGTGTCATTCTTGAAAACATGACCAGTGTCCCGAATTCATTCGTTGCCCTCAAGACATTTTTTATTTTAAGAGTATTTTCCTGGGAGAGATTGGAGATTAGAAAACATTTCATTTTTGAACACAACAAATGCTGCCTCGAAAATATTTTCTCTATTTTCTACTTTGAGACAGAACATTTCCTTCTTCAGTTTTTCTCTCTACCTGTACATTATCAAGCAGACAAGAAACCAGATGGACTTTTTAAAGTTTTACCTGGAAATCTACTTAGCCAAGTCTACAAACTCAGCAGAAACGTATTCTACTTCCACTTTACCACACATGAAGGTATGACCAATTTTTGTCACTAAAAAACACATTTTTGTAAATAGCCTCATAACAAATTGCTACCTGTCATTTATGAACAGTCTTTTTAAGGCCTTTCAAACAGGTCTGCTGCCCATTCCCAAGCCAATCTCACATGCCTTCATTAAGGAAAAGAATTCACAGTAGCAATTCACTCTCACAAATTAATTTCTTTTCTGATTATCTATGTCTTTGTAAAAAATCACCCCCAAACCTTATATGACAATCTTCTCAAAGCCAAAATTTGTCATCATCTCTCATATTTCTGATGGTTAATTGTCTCAGGTGAATGTTTGATGCTTTTTATTTCTCGTGTGGTTGCAAATAGGAGGCAAATAGGATTAGAGTCGTGTAAGCTTGACTGAGCGAATAGGCAAGATGTGTTCCTTACATATATACCTAGAAACACAGATTGGGTGCCTGGAACATCTGAAGTTTAGGGGTTTCGTCTCTCTCTCTCTCTCTCTCCCTACTGCTCCGTCCCTCCATGTGATCCCTTCATTTGGCTTCTCCATGTGGCTAGCTTAGGTTTCCTCACAGCATGCTAGTCTAGTGTATTCAAATCCTTTACACTGAAGCTGGCTTTTACCAAAGCATGTATGCTAAGAAAGAAGGATCAGAGGTTGCTAGTAGCATTAACAAACTGGCTTAGTTTGTTAACTATGTTTTTTTATTGGTGAAACAGTCACAGAACCAGTGTGTGTCTACCAAAGTGGTAGACAGTGTACCAGTTTTAACCTGGGACATGATATTTTGATTCTTTTTTCAAGGAAATTTCTCTTGGACAAGGATTAAATTCTGCTCTTGTATATGCCTTTATTCTCTACCTCATTTATAAATGATTCAAGGCTAGGACAAGTGTATTAGTCCATTCTCACGCTGCTATGAAGAAATACCCAAGACTGGGTAATTTATAATGGAAAAAGGTTTAATTGACTCACAGTTCTGCATTGCTGGAGAGGCCTCAGGAAACTTACAATCATGGTGGAAGGCAAAGAAGAAGGAAGCACCTTCTTCACAGGGTGGCAGGACAGAGTGAGTGCAAGCAGGGGAAATGCCAGAGGCTTATAAAACTGTCAGATCTCGTGATACTCACTCATTGTCAAGAGAAGAGCATGGGGAAAACAGCCCCCCATGATCCAATTACCTCCACCTGGTCCTGCCCTTGACACGTGGAGGATTATTAAAATTCAAGCTGAGATTTGGATGGGGACACAGAGCCAAACCATATCAACAGGTAATGTAAGTAGGAATGTGGACCATATGTGATATCACCGTAGTGGCTGAATTTTCTTAATTCAATAATCTATGGCAGTCATGTTGGGAAAACCTGTTAATACATGCCACTGGGTAATTTCCCTGTTTCAGTATTTTTCAACTCCACACTGTTTCTCTTTTATGCAAAAGCTTGCTTTCTTTATATTACTCACTTTCTGTTTATTTGATCAAAGCCTCTCAGTCCCAGGTGAGTACAATTAAAGGGTCATATGAAAACCTCACTATCTGAGGAATGCAAAATAATTGAGTCTGAATTTGAGAAAGATATATGCCATTATCCACATTATGCTGAACATTTAAAACTTAGTATACTTATAGATACAAAAAGTAAAAATATGTAGAAAACTGGACACTTATAGATATCAAAAATTAAAAATACATAGAAAACTGGACACAATAAAAATTTTTATATTTCTTGCTCAGCCCAAGAACTTTCTATTCTAAGAAGAGCAAAACTATAGTTACCAACTTTGTTGACATGTTGTTAGATATACACACATATATAGTCACAGATGCACATCAGCAATTAAAAATATATATACACACATATAAATGTGTATATGCACACATATACATATGTTTATGTGTGCTTATATATAAAACCATATGTATGTTTTCCATGTGTCTTTATTTTACAAATAATAGCATACAGTGTGTACACTGTAGCACACCTTGCTTTTCTTTGGTGATAGCAATGTAACTTAGAAGTTTTTCCATATTAGTTCTAAAAGAGCTTCATAACTGATTCATTATCAGTCATGCTAAAATAAATCAGTTTTCTTTAAACTAAATTTTTCTTAGTTTATTTACAGATATAGAGTATGTCACTGCTTATCATAGTGTACAATAGATTATTTAATCAATTTTCTATTGCTGAACATTCGTTAATATTTTCTATGAAAAATAATGTTGCAATAAATAAGGCCAAAAATACATCATTATTTTAAAAATATGAATATAGTTTTAGGATATAAAATTCTTCAATCATAGGGTATGTATACTTTTAATTTGGAGCCTATAGCAAAATTACCCTTTGTACAGAAAATACCAGTATATTCAATCTATTGCAGTATCTCTTATGTTAATTATTGAATACATAGATAATGTCAAATATTTGATCTTTGTCAACCTGAGAGGTGAAAAATGGTAACTGGTTTTATTTTAAATTCAAACTTATCTTATAAAAGACTTTGAACATCTTTTATATAATACAAATATTTACATTTTATTTTCCATTATTTAATTTTTATGATATTTTGCTCATTTTTGACCATGTTGCTATTTTCTTATTGACTTACAGAAGTATATATATATACACACACACATATGTATGTTAATACATATATATGTATTATATATACATATATACATATACATGTATAGACATATATATGTATGTTAATATACATATACATGTATATATATATGCATATACGTGTGTGTGTGTGTATATATATATATATAAAGTTCTGAATTTTGTCAATAAATTGGATTTTTTTAACTCATTGTATCTATCAGGTTCTCCAGAAAAAGAGAACCAATAAGAAAATTAACAGAGAAATAGAGACAGAGACAGAGACATATAATTTATTTAAAAAATGGGCTCACATGATTATGGAGGCTTGGAAGCTTTGATATTCTAAGATCTGCAGCTGGCAAGCTGGAGACCCAGGAGAACTGATATGTAGCTGCTGTCAAAATCTGAAGGCCTGACAATCAGGAAAGCTGATGCCATAAATTCCAATCTGTGTATGACTCTGAAGACAGAATATCAATGTCCCAGCTGGAGACAGTCAGGCAGAGACAAAGAATTATTTCTTACTCAGCCTTCTGATACTATTAAGGCCATCAAGGAATTGGATGAGACCCACCCACTCTCGGGACGGTAATCTGCCTTATTCAGTTTATCAAATCGAATTCCATCTAGAAACACCCTCAAAAATACACTAGCATAATGTCTAACCAAAGATCTGGGCACCCCATGGCCCAATCAAGTTGACACATAACAGTAATCATCACACTCATTTTTCATCTATCCTTTGCATATTTAGCATAGATTTTTCTTTAATATTGTGAGATTTATCAGGATATTTTATAGTTTTAAATTTTCTGTTTTGTTTTAACAGGCTGCCTTTTGGGTGAGGTAGAATGAAAACTATTTTTATATTATTTTTTCACACTTTATGGTAAAATTTGGATTTATTTTGTTGTAAAATGTGAAATATATAATAGTTTTCCAGATGGCCACCTAGTTTCACAAATATTGATTGTTGCATAATCCAATTGATACACCTCAATTTTTAAATATCTGTTTTACCATATTCTAAATTTCCATACATGTGTATATCTATTTCTGGAGTTTCCTTATTCTTGGGGCTTTTTGTTTGTTTTTGTTTTTCTTTTTCTTTTTTTTATCCAAGTAGCAGTACCACATCAGGTAACACTACATATTTGTTAGACCAGTTCTGCCTTGAAGAGGTAAAGTTTGGCTAGGAGGAAACAATCTGTTTCAGCAGAGTTGTAACCTTCACTTAAATAGATGTTACCATAAATGACAAAGTCGTCCCTGGAGGAGCACTTTAGATCCTGTGTTATTTTCCTAGGCCTCCCATAAGAAACCACCATGAACTGGGTAGCTCAAAACAACATAAATGTATTCGGTCACAGTTCTAGGGGCTGGAAGTCTAAAATTAAGGTGTGGGCAGGCCTGAGCTCCCACAGAAGTCTGTAGGAGAATTCTTCTTTGCCTATTTCTAGCATATGGTGACTTGCTGGCAATCATCGCCATTCCTTGGCTTGCAGTTGCATAACTCTACCTACGATTCTGT
Organism: Nomascus leucogenys; assembly: GCF_006542625.1. NCBI lineage: Eukaryota > Metazoa > Chordata > Mammalia > Primates > Hylobatidae > Nomascus > Nomascus leucogenys. The sequence goes on from NC_044401.1 coordinate 37,142,248, forward strand.
TGTCACATAGCATTCTCACTGTGTGTCTCTGCCTTCACATGGCCACATTGCCTTTTTTATGAGGACATCTGTCATATTGGATTAAGTGCGTACCCTACTCCAGTATGAGTTCATCGTAGCTAGTTACATCTACAATGATCCTGAAGCACTGGGGATTAGCACTTCAACATATCCTTTGAAGGAATGGGGGAATGCAAATTGTTCCCGGAGTTTGATAACATTTTTGGCCTTCTGCTTTGTGTCTTGACTCCACTGAATTCCTTCAGTAACTTCTGGATATGTAAATCTTGTATGATTACCCAAACTGTTTCAGTGACTAGTCTATCTAAAAATCCGTGGCTACTATTGACATTTATGAATAGCATGATTATGTAACAGATGATTTGTCCTACAGAAAATATTTTATATACATGCATGTTTATACAGCCATATCAACTTATTTCATACACTTGCCTAATTACCAAATTTTTAGTACTTCATATCAGTGAACATTTGAAGGTATTAGAAATGTTTATTTTCGTAGGCCGGGCACGGTGGCTCACGCTTGTAATCCCAGCACTTTGGGAGGCCGAGGCGGGCGGATCACGAGGTCAAGAGATCGAGACCACGGTGAAACCCCGTCTCTACTAAAAAATACAAAAAATTAGCCGGGTGTGGTGGCGGGCGCCTGTAGTCCCAGCTACTCGGAGAGACTGAGGCAGGAGAATGGCGTGAACCCGGGAGGCAGAGCTTGCAGTGAGCCAAGATTGCGCCACTGCACTCCAGCCTGGGTGACAGAGCGAGACTCCGTCTCAAAAATAAATAAATAAATAAATAAAAATAGAAATGTTTATTTTCTTTTTTATTCAAAGTCCACTCTGTGGTCACCATTATGTCCTAAAAACAGCCATGGGGTTGTCATTACAGAGTAAAAGCCAAACTTCTTACATTCCCCTGTAGAAATTGTCACCGATTGCACCTGCCTCTCACACCTCTGATCACATCTTCAACTATGCTTTACTTGCTACTCTGTTCCACATTTTCTACATTGGTTTTGTATGTAATAGTCAGAAGATAATATTGTAGAAAACAGAAAAACACGGTGAGCCATCACTTTCTAAGTAGGACTTCATGTATAATTTACTTCATCTATAGATAAATATAAATTCCTGTTAATGATAACCAACGAATCAAATTCTTACAATTTGTAACTGATTAGTTTTAAATAACACAACAAAGTTGTGTTCCAAAGCAATGCAACTTATTACTGGTAATGTTTTTGGTCAATACAGCAAGTCTCAATTTTATAGAAATGCAGTGTTTTAATTATATTTAGATTATGTTATATAGATTTATCTTTTGTCCATTTTGAACACAATTCTTGCTTAGACAATTATATCAAACCAAGTTTAAAGATGACTACCTTTAAATAACAGAGATAATCTTCTGGGGTCTCCGTAGTGAATTGTGTGCCCTTTAAATTCCTATGTTGAAGTTCTAACCCCAAATTCCTCAGAATGTGACTATATTTGGAGATAAGGCCCTTAAAAAGGTTATTGTTTTAAGATGAGCCATTATGGTTGGCCCTAATCAAATTATGACTTGTGTCCCTATAAGAAGAGGAGATTGTGACACAGAAACACACAGAGGGAAGACCACGTGAAGACAAGGGAGAAGATAGCTAGGTACAGGGCAAGGAGAGAGGACTAAGCCTCAGAAGAGACCAACCTTCTTGACACATTTGTCTCAGATTTCTAGCCTCCATAATTGTAAGATAATACATTTCTGTTGCTTAAGCCATCCCAAATGTGTGCTATATTATTATGACAGCCATAACAAACTAATACAGTCTTCAAAAGGGAAACCAAGCAATGAAAATGTGGCATTGACATCTAAGTCTATTCAGGCAAGAAAGCCTCTGAATCCAGCAGATACCTGTTCTGAAAATGAGATTATTTGGTATCATAAGAATATCTGAACAGGTGTAACATCATGTATCTGCATGAATCATCTTTCAGCACTCAGTGATTCTAGACTTAAAAATCGACGTTGTGAAGAAATTTTCTGGCTGCAAATTCTGTTGATCTTAGGGAGTAGATGCACTTAATATCAAGCACAGGCAATTAGATGATCAGAAAGCTATATATCTTTCCTGAATATCCACAATTGACACTATTTTATATTTCTTGCCAGTGTGTAACGACAAATAAAGCTTCTATATCTGAATATGATAAAATTTCAGAATCTTCCACATAGTTAGCAGAAGAGGGCAACTCTGGTGCATGGTAACCACTCTACGGGAAGAGGAACACTCTGGTGAATTGTGACCATGGCAAGAAACTGACCACCATTACGCCGTTAATGGCAGTAATCTGGCCTTGCAAAAGCCACCACCCTAACTTGATGTTGTCAAACTGTGATGACATAGCATTTCATAACCTTGGACTATCCAAACTAGTACTATCATTGAAATGATGGCGAAGATGGCCAAAAACAAATTGAAATGATAAAGGAGTGATAACCTTTGTTACAGGCTAACATTTGAATATGAATTAACAATAGATGAAAGTTTAAAAGGGTTTTGTGCCTCTTAATAGAAAAAGAAATATTGGGTTAATTTTTGCCTATTTGAAATAGATTCATTTTGTTTTGTCTTAAATTCACTGAAGTAGAAAATTAGCATTAGGTTATGAAAATAAAGAAAAAACTCACTGTGAACTAAAATGAAAAGTAATTAATTGGCACACTTTCAGCTGCTTCTAAGAGAGAATGCATTACAAAAAAAAAGAATTAACACTGGAAAATAATCTAAACAGCAAAGGTCAAAAGTACTGATTTCATTGAATTGAATTCTACTTCTTTCCTTTGAAGTATTTTTACAAGTTCTTAAATGAATATGTTCTAAGAGTATTTTTAAATTAAATAAATGATCATTAGATAATATTTGACTGCACTCAGATGACTGGCAGTGCTATTTAATAAGCCACAGATGTTACTCCTTTTGTTCTTGAACTGTCAGTAAAGGATCCTTTCACTGGTTACTGTGGTGGATCATTTAGTGCTCAGATAATTGGTCTAACATTATTCTGGATGTTTTCATGAGCATGCTTTTGGATGAGATTTAATTGGTAGACTTTGAATAAAGCAGATTGTACTTTATAACATTGGCTGACCTTATCCAATTAGTTGAAGGCCTCAATAGAACACAAGGCTGATCTCCCCAAACGAGAGAATTCTCCAACAGACTGCCTTCAGACTTCAAGTGCAGCATTGGCTGTACCTGGTTTTCCAGCTCATTGTCTTTGGACTTGAACTGCAGCTCTCTCCTGAGTCTCCAGCCAATCAGCCTCCCACGTCAGATTTTGGATTTACCATGCCTCCACAATCACATGAGCCAGTTCCTTAAAATAAATCAATCAATCTGCCTATCTATCTGTCTGTCTGCCCACCCATCCATCCACGCATCTAGCTACATCTTATCAATTCTGTTTCTCTGGAGAATCGTGACTAGTAAGTCACTAAAAATGTTTTTCAATATTCTCCTCTCTCTTGACTGGCCTAAAGTTTCTGCTTAAGATACTAGATTTGAGGCTATTCAGAAATCCTAAGAAATTACCCAGTGTTTCTGTTTAGAAGTCAGTTTTTAATCTTATTTTGGTTCTATTGTATGTAAGAAGGAGTTTTTGTTTCTTTCATGATTTTCTCTTTGTCATTGTCTTTCAACATTTTAACTATTTTGTGGCTGGGTGCACAGGACCTGTTTGCATTTATGCTATTTGGAGTTTGTTGAATTTCTTGTTTGTGCATGGAAATATTTTCATGAAATTGGTGAGATTTTCAGTTTATTTCTTTTTCTTATCTCCTTTTTTTTTTTTTTTTTTTTCTTTTTGAGGCAGATTCTCTAGTCCAGCCCAGGCTGGAGTGCAGTGGCGTGATCTCAGCTCACCGCAAGCTCCGCCTCCCGGGTTTACACCATTCTCCTGCCTCGGCCTCCCGAGTAGCTGGGACTAGAGGTGCCTGCCACCACGCCCGGCTAATTTTTTTGTATTTTTAGTAAAGGCGGTGTTTCACCGTGTTAGCCAGGATGGTCTGGTTCTCCTGACCTCGTGATCCACCTGCCTCAGCCTCCCAAAGTGCTGGGATTACAGGCGTGAGCCACCACGCCTGGCCTCAGTCATTATTTCTTTAAGCATTTTCTCTACCCCTTCCAATCTCTCTTCTCCTCTGATATTCCCATTACTGTGATGCGCTTAATGGTGTTCCACATTTCTCTGAGACTCTATTGATTTTTCCTCATTCTCTTTTTATCCTTCTGGTTTTCAGATCGCTTAATCTGTATCAATCTGTCTTTAAATTTATTGTTTCTTTTGCCAGCTCAGAACTACTCATGAGAGGCTGTAATGATTTTTTTTTATTTCAATTATTGTACTTTTCACCTCAAAAATTTTTATTTGATTCTTTGTTATAATTTTAATCTCTTTATTGATGTTCTCGATTTAATGAAAGTGTCATTATACCTTCCTTTACTTCTTTAAGCTTGGTTTTCTTTAGTGTTTTTGAATATATTTGTACTATCTATTTAAGCCATTGTCTGCTGATACCCCAGCCTTTTCAGAAAGTCTCTTTTGCTTGTTTTTCTTCTTGTGTATCAGATTCCTGTTTCTTTACAGGAAGCTGTATGTTGAAAACTGAATATTTTAGATAGTATGCTATTGCAATTCTGCTGAGTTGCTGAACCTGAACTCACTTCCAGAGCCTGTTGTTGTATTTAGATTATTGGCTGCACTACTTTAGTGAAGCCCGTTTTCCCCGAAGTATGTAGCCTCTGATTTCATTTCTCAGAGCATGCAAACCGTGGCTCACTCATAGGGCATAAGTAGCATGCTGAAAAAAGTTGTTCTAAGGCGGCACGCAGCCACCCTAGGATGACAGTACTTTAGCAGGGTTCCCTTTGACTGACTTTTTCCCTGATGGTCTGTTAAAAATCTAGCAGATCTACCTCTGTTGACATCACACCCATCTTGTAGCCTCCACTATTTGCACACTGAAAACAAAAACAGTATTGTTGTACATATCCCAGGCATAAACTCTTCCAAAACCTAAAACAGTGAAATTCGGGATCTTTGCAGGGAGAATCATTGAGTCATCTTGAATCCTGTTTTGATATCAGGAGATCTCTCTTTTAGCTGTTTCTTTGCATGGTTTTCTCTTTTAATGTCTAAACTTGTTTAGCTTGTTGCTATTATGTAGCTACCAGACTCCTTATAATTACTTTTCACAGAAACCACCATTGTTTTTGACGGTATCCTTAGGCTTGACGTTCTCACAAATAAAGTTAGTTCATTCACAGAGGGCAACAACCCTGTTTTTCCTTCTGGGATGATACTGTATACAATTTCTCTGAAGCTGGTGGCAGGAGCAGTGGCTGATTTCTCTCAAAATGGCGGCCCTTTTTTATACATGGGTTATTCGGTCAGGGCAATAGTCCCAGGTCTTCTCAACGTCTTCCAGCACACCCTATGAATGAGGCATGGCAGGCTGATTGGGGTCCAAGATTCTTGTCTTGTAGAAGTAGACTTTCCACCCTACCAATGAGGGTGAGATGTCAACAGCCTTCCCATTCTAGGGAGAGACCCTTAGCCTGGGAACCTGCAGGGAAAGGGAACCATTTGTTCTTGACAACACATTCCAGAATAGAGCCTTCAATGCCTGGGCTGGGACATCAGACAGGGAATAGCAGATTGCAGAACAAGTGCACAAGATTCTGTTTTTCTTACCAAGATTTAGAAGATTTTCTTTAATGTTTCTTCATTTGCTATATGTTCTATGGGTTGAGATTTGAATTTTTTAAAACATAGTTTTCAAAACTTATGGTTTGTTTTCCAAGGAAGACATATAAAACACATAGACACAATTAAAAAGTACTGAAATATCCAAGCTCAGATTAAAGAGTTGCAAAAGAAGCAATTTGTCTGTGACTTGTAAACCGCCAATATGTTCAAGGTATTTCATTCTCAGATAAAGATACAAATATAGATATAATGAAATATTTTATATCCCACTGGTTACATATCCCAAATGAGATGCAGATGATGAAAAATTATTCTATGCATTGTTAATAAACAATATATACAGGTTTGCACAAGGAATATCCAGCATGATTTCAGGACTTATTAAACAGTATATTATAAATCAATATTATTACATTTTAATACTATCTCGGCCAGTTGCTCAGTGCTGTAGTTCCATACATGTCTGGACATAGCCAAAGAGCTATTTCACATCAGCTGCAAGTTAATCCTAATTTTATGTAGTATGTTATATAAAAAGAACTGGAAGAGACAGCCGACTCATACTAGAAAGAGAAGAGTATGCATGCAAGCATATTTGTTTTTAATTTTCTTTCCCCTTTTTAAATTAGAGGTGATTCATTACTCTGTCTAAATGAGTTGGAAAAAAGTAAATAGATTGAATAGAAACCAGAAGATTTTCAATATTGGGTAAAGGATTATATTAGTAGCTTAACAAAGTAAATGTATGACTGTCATTTCTTTACATTAAAAATAATGGCAAGATAATCTTAGAAGTGCATTAGAGGTACAGTTTTTCATAGGGTTTTGAATGATAATAAACATTCTATAGCACTTAACATGCACAATTAGTTTATTAATTTGAAATAATTTCAAGGCTTTTTTGTATTTATAAGATAATACATGTATTCAGTTTACACATTTTCTACAATCTTACATATTTGTGCTGGATGGTTTTTAAAGGTTAACACATAGATGTATAACTTGTTTTATTGAACTTCACTTTATTGCTCTTTGCATATAATGCATTTTTTACAAACTGAAGATTTTTTACAAATTGATAGACTTGCATTGAGCAAGTCTATCAGCACCATTTTTACAAACAGCATGTGCTCTCTTTTTGTCTTTGTCACATTTTGATAATTTTCACAATATTTTTAACTTTATATTATGATTATATATGTTATGGTGATTATATATGTTATGGTGATGTGCGATTAGCAGTCCTTGATATTACTAATTGCTTTGGGGTGACACAAACTGTGCCCATGTTAATAGTCAAACTTAATCAACAAATGTTTTTTTTTTTTTTTTTTTTTTTTTTTTTTTTTTTTTTTATTATACTTTAGGGTTTTAGGGTACATGTGCACAATGTGCAGGTTTGTTACATATGTATCCATGTGCCATGTTGATTTCCTGCACCCATTAACTCGTCATTTAGCATTAGGTGTATCTCCTAATGCTGTCCCTCCCCCTCCCCCCACCCCACAACAGTCCCCGGAGTGTGATGTTCCCTTCCTGTGTCCATGAGTTCTCATTGTTCAATTCCCACCTATGAGTGAGAACATGCGGTGTTTGGTTTTTTGTCCTTGCGATAGTTTACTGAGAATGATGTTTTCCAGTTTCATCCATGTCCCTACAAAGGACACGAACTCATCATTTTTTATGGCTGCATAGTATTCCATGGTGTATATGTGCCACATTTTCTTAATCCAGTCTATCGTTGTTGGACATTTGGGTTGGTTCCAACTCTTTGCTATTGTGAATAGTGCCGCAATAAACATACGTGTGCATGTGTCTTTATAGCAGCATGATTTATAGTCCTTTGGGTATATACCCAGTAATGGGATGGCTGGGTCAAATGGTATTTCTAGTTCGAGATCCCTGAGGAATCGCCACACTGACTTCCACAATGGTTGAACTAGTTTACAGTCCCACCAACAGTGTAAAAGTGTTCCTATTTCTCCACATCCTCTCCAGCACCTGTTGTTTCCTGATTTTTTAATGATGGCCATTCTAACTGGTGTGAGATGGTATCTCACTGTGGTTTTGATTTGCATTTCTCTGATGGCCAGTGATGATGAGCATTTCTTCATGTGTTTTCTGGCTGCATAAATGTCTTCTTTTGAGAAGTGTCTGTTCATGTCCTCTGCCCACTTTTTGATGGGGTTGTTTGTTTTTTTCTTGTAAATTTGTTTGAGTTCATTATAGATTCTGGATATTAGCCCTTTGTCAGATGAGTAGGTTGCAAAAATTTTCTCCCATTCTGTAGGTTGCCTGTTAATTCTGATGATAGTTTCTTTTGCTGTGCAGAAGCTCTTTAGTTTAATGAGATCCCATTTGTCGATTTTGGCTTTTGTTGCCATTGCTTTTGGTGTTTTAGACATGAAGTCCTTGCCCACGCCTATGTCCTGAATGGTATTGCCTAGGTTTTCTTGTAGGATTTTAATGGTTTTAGGTCTAACATATAAGTCTTTAATCCATCTTGAATTAATTTTTGTATAAGGTGTAAGGAAGGGATCCAGTTTCAGCTTTCTACATATGGCTAGCCAGTTTTCCCAGCACCATTTATTAAATAGGGAATCCTTTCCCCATTTCTTGTTTTTGTCAGGTTTGTCAAAGATCAGATAGTTGTAGCTATGCGGCATCATTTCTGAGGGCTCTGTTCTGTTCCATTGATCTATGTCTCTGTTGTGGTACCAGTACCATGCTGTTTTGGTTACTGTAGCCTTGTAGTATAGTTTGAAGTCAGGTAGCGTGATGCCTCCAGCTTTGTTCTTTTGGCTTAGGATTGACTTGGCGATGCGGGCTCTTTTTTGGTTCCATATGAACTTTAAAGTAGTTTTTTCCAATTCTGTGAAGAAAGTCATTGGTAGCTTGATGGGGATGGCATTGAATCTATAAATTACCTTGGGCAGTATGGCCATTTTCACGATATTGATTCTTCCAACCCATGAGCATGGAATGTTCTTCCATTTGTTTGTATCCTCTTTTATTTCATTGAGCAGTGGTTTGTAGTTCTCCTTGAAGAGGTCCTTCACATCCCTTGTAAGTTGGATTCCTAGGTATTTTATTCTCTTTGAAGCAATTGTGAATGGGAGTTCACTCATGATTTGGCTCTCTGTTTGTCTGTTATTGGTGTACAAGAATGCTTGTGATTTTTGTACATTAATTTTGTATCCTGAGACTTCGCTGAAGTTGCTAATCAGCTTAAGGAGATTTTGGGCTGAGACAGTGGGGTTTTCTAGATATACAATCATATCATCTGCAAACAGGGACAATTTGACTTCCTCTTTTCCTAATTGAATACCTTTTATTTCCTTCTCCTGCCTGATTGCTCTGGCCAGAACTTCCAGCACTATGTTGAACAGGAGCGGCGAGAGAGGGCATCCCTGTCTTGTGCCAGTTTTCAGAGGGAATGCTTCCAGTTTTTGCCCATTCAGTATGATATTGGCTGTGGGTTTGTCGTAGATAGCTCTTATTATTTTGAGATACGTCCCATCAATACCTAATTTATTGAGAGTTTTTAGCATGAAGGGTTGTTGAATTTTGTCAAAGGCCTTTTCTGCATCTATTGAGATAATCATGTGGTTTTTGTCTTTGGTTCTGTTTATATGTTGGATTACATTTATTGATTTGCGTATGTTGAACCAGCCTTGCATCCCAGGGATGAAGCCCACTTGATCATGGTGGATAAGCTTTTTGATGTGCTGCTGGATTCGGTTTGCCAGTATTTTATTGAGGATTTTTGCATCAATGTTCATCAAGGATATTGGTCTGAAATTCTCTTTTTTGGTTATGTCTCTGCCAGGTTTTGGTATCAGGACGATGCTGGCTTCATAAAATGTGTTAGGGAGGATTCCCTCTTTTTCTATCGATTGGAATAGTTTCAGAAGGAATGGTACCAGTTCCTCCTTGTACCTCTGGTAGAATTCGGCTGTGAATCCATCAGGTCCTGGACTCTTTTTGGTTGGTAAGCTATTGATTATTGCCACAATTTCAGAACCTGTTATTGGTCTATTCAGAGATTCAATTTCTTCCTGGTTAAGTCTTGGGAGGGTGTATTTGTCGAGGAATTTATCCATTTCTTCTAGATTTTCTAGTTTATTTGCATAGAGGTGTTTGTAGTATTCTCTGATGGTAGATTGTATTTCTGTGGGATCAGTGGTGATATCCCCTTTTTCGTTTTTTATTGCATCTATTTGATTCTTCTCTCTTTTCTTCTTTATTAGTCTTGCTAGCGGTCCATCAATTTTGTTGATCTTTTCAAAAAACCAGCTCCTGGATTCATTAATTTTTTGAAGGGTTTTTTGTGTCTCTATTTCCTTCAGTTCTGCTCTGATTTTAGTTATTTCTAGCCTTCTGCTAGCTTTTGAATGTGTTTGCTCTTGCTTTTCTAGTTCTTTTAATTGTGATGTTAGGGAGTCAATTTTGGATCTTTCCTGCTTTCTCTTGTGGGCATTTAGTGCTATAAATTTCCCTCTACACACTGCTTTGAATGTGTCCCAGAGATTCTGGTATGTTGTGTCTTTGTTCTCGTTGGTTTCAAAAAACATCTTTATTTCTGCCTTCATTTCATTATGTACCCAATAGTCATTCAGGAGCAGGTTGTTCAGTTTCCATGTAGTAGAGCGGTTTTGAGTGAGTTTCTTAATCCTGAGTTCTAGTTTGATTGCACTGTGGTCTGAGAGACAGTTTGTTATAATTTCTGTTCTTTTACATTTGCTGAGGAGAGCTTTACTTCCAACTATGTGGTCAATTTTGGAATAGGTGTGGTGTGGTGCTGAAAAAAATGTATATTCTGTTGACTTGGGGTGGAGAGTTCTGTAGATGTCTATTAGGTCCACTTTATGTAGAGCTGAGTTCAATTCCTGGATATCCTTGTTAACTTTCTGTCTCGTTGATCTGTCTAATGCTGACAGTGGGGTGTTAAAATCTCCCATTATTATTGTGTGGGAGTTTAAGTCCCTTAGTAGGTCACTCAGGACTTGCTTTATGAATCTGGGTGCTCCTGTGTTGGGTGCATATATATTTAGGATAGTTAGCTCTTCTTGATGAATTGATCCCTTTACCATTATGTAATGGCCTTCTTTGTCTCTTTTGATCTTTGTTGGTTTAAAGTCTATTTTATCAGAGACTAGGATTGCAACCCCTGCCTTTTTTTGTTTTCCAGTTGCTTGATAGATCTTCCTGCATCCCTTTATTTTGAGTCTATGTGTGTCTCTGCATGTGAGATGGGTTTCCTGAATGCAGCACACTGATGGGTCTTGACTCCTTATCCAGTTTGCCAGTCTGTGTCTTTTGAATGGAGCATTTAGCCCATTTACATTTAACGTTAATATTGTTATGTGTGAATCTGATCCTGTCATTATGATGTTAGTTGGTTATTTTGCTCGTTAGTTGCTATAGTTTCTTCCTAGTCTCGATGGTCTTTACAATTTGGCATGTTTTTGCAGTGGCTGGTACCGGTTGTTCCTTTCCATGTTTAGTGCTTCCTTCAGGAGCTCTTTTAGGGCAGGCCTGGTGGTGACAAAATCACTCAGCGTTTGCTTGTCTGTAAAGTGTTTTATTTCTCCTTCACTTATGAAGCTTAGTTTGGCGGGATAGGAGATTCTGGGTTGAAAATTCTTTTCTTTAAGAATGTTGAATATCGGTCCCCACTCTCTTCTGGCTTGTAGAGTTTCTGCTGAGAGATCAGCTGTTAGTCTGATGGGCTTCCCTTTGTGGGTAACCCGACCTTTCTCTCTGGCTGCCCTTAACATTTTTTCTTTCATTTCAACTTTGGTGAATCTGACAATAATGTGTCTTGGAGTTGCCCTTCTCGAGGAGTATCTTTGTGGCGTTCTCTGTATTTCCTGAATCTGAATGCTGGCCTGCCTTGCTAGATTGGGGAAGTTCTCCTGGATAATATCTTGCAGAGTGTTTTCCAACTTGGTTCCATTCTCCCCATCATTTTCAGGTACACCAATCAGACGTAGGTTTGGTCTTTTCACATAGTCCCAAATTTCTTGGAGGCTTTGTTCATTTCTTTTTATCCTTTTTTCTCTAAACTTCCCTTCTCTTTTCATTTCATTCATTTCATCTTCCATCAGCGATACCCTTTCTTCCAGTTGATCGCATCTGCTACTGAGGCTTCTGCAATCTTCGCGTAGATGTTTTATGTGTTCTGACTGCTCCACTGAGCAGTGTTTCCCTTGTCTGCCTTCCTCTCCTCAGGCCTGTCTATTCTCTGAGACACAACAGTATTAGAATTAGGCCACATAATAACAGTACAACAGCCTCTAAGTGTTCAAGTGAAAGGAAAAGTTGCATGTCTTTAACTGTAAATAGAAAGGTAGGAATAATTAAGTATAGTGAAAAGGGTATGTCAACAGCTGAAATAAGCTCCAAACTAAGCCTCTTGTACCGAATAGCTGTATTATGAATGCACAGGGAAAGTTCTTGAAGGAAATTAGAAGTGCGACTCCAGTGAATGCGCAAATGAGGAGAAAGTGAGACAGCCTTATTGTTGATATGGAGGAAGTTTTGGCTGTCCGGACAGAAGATCAAATCAGCTAGAATATTTCCTTTAGCCAAAGCCTAATTCAGAGCAAGGCTCTTACTCGCTTTAATTCCATGAAGTCTAAAGGAGAGGTGAGAAAGGTGCTGAGAAAAAAAAAAAAAAAAAAAGAGCTTGAAGCTAGCAGAGGTTGGTTCAGAGGTTTGAGAAAAGAAAGCAAAACATAAAAGTGCAAAGTGAAGCAGCAAATGCTGATGTAGAAACTGTAGCAAGTTATCCAGAAAATCAGGCTCGGATCATTGATGAATGTGGCTATAATAAACAACTGATTTTTAATATAGACAAAACAGTCTTTTATTCGAAAAACTTGCCATCTAGGGCTTTTATAGCTAAAGAAAGGTTACTTCCTGGCTTCAGATCTTCAAAGGACCGATTGACTCTCTGGATAGAAGCTTATGCAGCTGGTGGCTTTAACTTGTCACCGATGCTCATGTACCATTTCAAAAATCCTAGTGCTATTAAGAATTACGCTAAATCTACTTTGTTTGTGCTCTACAGATGAAACAACAAAGCCTGGATAAAAGCATACCTGTTCACAGCATGGTTTACTGAATATTTTAGGCCCAATGTTGAGCCTTCTACTTAGAAAAAATATTTCTTTTAAAATATTACTGCTCATTGACAATGCACTTGGTCACTTGGTAGCTCTAATAAAGATGTCTAGGGAGATTAATGTTGTTTTCATGCCTACTAACACAACATCCATTCTGAAGCTCATGGATCAAGGAGAATTTTGATGTTCAAGTCATATGATTTCAGAAATACATTTTCTAAGTCTATGGTTGCCAAAGATAGTGATTCTTCTGATGGATCTGGGAAAAGTCAGAAAGGATTAACCATTCTAGATCTCATTGAGACCATTTATGAATCATGGGAGGTCAAAATATCAACATTAACAGGAGTTTGGAAGAAATTGATTCAGCCCTCATAGATACCTTTGAGGAGCTCAAGACTTCAGTGGAGGAGATAACTGCAAATGTGGTGGAAATAGCAAAAGAACTAGAATTAGAAGTGGAGCTTGAACATGTGACTGAATTGCTGCTATCTCATGGTAAAACTTGAATGGATGGGAATTTGCTTCTTTGAATAAACAAAGAAAGTAGTAGTCTTGGTGAAGATGCTATGAACATTGTTGAAACAACACAGGATTTAGGATATTGCATAAACCTAGTTTATAAAGCAATGGTAGGGTTTGAGAGGGTTGACTCTAATTTTGAAAGATGTCCTACTGTGGATAAAGTGCTATCCATAGCATTGCATGCTACAGAAAAATCTTTCATGAAACGAAGAGTCAATTGATACAGCAAATTTTGTTGTTATCTTATTTTACAGAAATTGCTACAGTCACAACCTTCAGCAACCACCAACTTGATCAATCAGCAGCCAATAACATGGAATCATGACCATTCACCAGCAAAAAGTTTATGATTCACCAAAATATCAGATGATCATTAGCATTTTTTAGCAATAATGTATTTGTAATTAAAGTATGTACTTTTTTTAGACATAATATTATTGCATGCTTAGTACACCACAGTACAGTGTACACATAACTTTTATATGCATGAGGAAGCCAAAAGAATTCATAGGACTTGCTTTATTGTGATATTCACTCTATTGCAGTGGTCTGAAAACAAACCGACAATATCTCTGAGGTGTGTTTCTCCTGGAGTAAAAATTTTGATATAAGTAAATAATGATGATAATTGAGGATATGTTTATATTTTTAAATGGCACACACCCAATTATCCTATCAAGATGTATACTGATGCTCAAAACAGTAAAAAATTGCTGTTGCTTAATTTGAAGTGGATAATGTATTATTTCCTTAAGAATCTTTAATTAATTTAGTTTATTAAGTGGTAGAGAATATAATTTTTAAAGTATTAATTTAATTGTCTAACATTATCAGTGTTAACCAAAGTACACCATAATTTCTATATGTACTAAAACAGGTACTCAACACTTTTTATATTAAAAAAAACTACATGGATAATTACTTGAAGGACTGATCATTTAAATGCAAATCAATTCTCTTGAGATAAAGGGCATTCAACAATTAAATACTACTCTCCAAAAAGAACTTTATTCTGAAATAATATATTCATTAGACATTAAGGTTATTATGTGGCTCCAGTAGCCTGAGTTAATAATAAGGATTAAAAGCCATTAACTCTATGTATTTTATCCATTATATTATTTCCATTTACTCTGAATCTAAAAAAAGGAATTAATATCTGCTTTTTCTAATAGAATTAACTTTTTTCAATAAGTATTAAATAAAAATTCCACATAATAATTTATTTTAAAATTGATTTTTATACTCCCTTGAATCCTTGAGTTTTCCCTAATGACTGTGCTTAATACCTGGGTGATGGGTTGATCTGTGTAGCAAACCACTGTAGCAAACCATGTTTACCTACGTAACAAACCTGCACATCCTATACATGTACCCTGGAACTTCAAATATGAGTTGATATATATTAGAAAATAAATTTTGTACTGTCTCCCTCTCCTTCCTGTCTTGGGCCAAATTGGGAAGTGGGCTCAGATTGTCTGCTCTGTCCACCCCTTCCTCTTGCCATTATTCTCCATGGTGCCCTCCTCAAGGCACCATGCTGTTGTACTTGTTCTTAGCTTATTTGTATGAAGGGCATGTATTATTTTCTATCCTAAGACCCCACCACTGCGTTTTCAACCCATGACATAAGCATTTATATAAATGTATGCCTCATAAATGTCATTGCAGATACCATAAAGTGTTTTAAACACTGGTCATATTACGCGCGATGGCTTACAAGAATAAAAATTACGTTTCTTGGATGTTTAAAATTTGTAAAAACCGGCTGGGTGCGGTGGCTCAAGCCTGTAATCCCAGCACTTTGGGAGGCCGAGGCGGGCAGATCACGAGGTCAGGAGATGGAGACCATCCTGGCTAACACGGTGAAACCCCGTCTCTACTAAAAATACAAAAAATATTAGCTGGGTTTGGTGGCGCGCACCTGTAGTCCCAGCTACTTGGGAGGCTGAGGCAGGAGAATGGCGTGAACCCGGGAGGTGGAGCTTGCAGTGAGCCGAGATCGCACCACTGCACTCCAGCCTGAGCGACAAAGAAAGACTCTGTCACAAACAAAAAAAGAAGAAGAAAAAAGTAATTAGAGACTTGCAGCCCACAGGGGGAGATAAACCATCAAAGAGCCCCATCCAGTTTAGTGGCATAAGACTCCTGTGAGTGCAGAGGGAAAGTGCATTACAAAATCCAGGGCTTCAGATTAAGAACTGCATTCTGGACAGTAACACCTCCAGTCTCCTACCCCTGTGATTTTCAGAACTCGGGGAGCCAAACACTTACCTGCTTAGCAGGATATAAGGGAATCCTCTGAGGACATGGACTTGCTTAAAATAAAAGACATACTGATAACGACATTTGTGGAATAGGTTAAGTCTAGTTCTATGACTCAGGCATGGAAGAACAAGAAAGGTGGTAGGAGAAAGAATTGAAGCTTGAAAATAAAAGAGCCACAACGTAAAAATTAAAGATAAATTAGAAGATTAAATGTAAGTGAAAAAAATTAGAAGATTAAATGTAAGTGAAAAAAATTTGTAAGAACTTCCAAATATCTTTTAAATTAAAATATATCAGTGTTCATTTATTACTGATATGGTCAGTCTTAATAATCTTTAGAAGGAGATTCTGCTAAATCAAAATTGACAAAGTGAAAGAAATCCTAAATTTTATATTTTATTTGTTTTCTCATTATTACTTTGTAAATTTAGGAAAATATGTATCAATATACATTAGCTGTAATATGACAAATGCCTATGCCTAAGCCAGAATTAAAGGATTTGCAATTATATATAAAAATCGGAAACCACTGTCTAGCTATTTCTTTTCATGCACCTCCAGGCTAGGAAAAAAGAAGGGGTCAATGGACAAAATTACCTATTGATTTCTCAACAATGTGCATCCTTTTTTTATTATAATAAGTTTTATTTTTCCCTTCTAGGTGTTAGTGCATTGGAAAATCATTTAAAGAATGCATCAGCTAATTGAAGGCTTAAGTGTGAGTTTGATTTTTTATGATTATATAGAAATATATTTCCAAGTGTCTTTCCTTAAAAATGTTAGATACTATTTTAATTTGCATAGTATAGGTAAGACTTTTATCATTATTTACTTACATTGGATCTGCAAGGGAAACCCTGCAGTCAAGTTTTATACCCACTTGATGCCGAGACGAGATTGGCTGGTTGGCTCATTAGATGTTATTGCTGATTTTCTGCTCTTGCCTAGAGTCTCTATATATTCCGTCATGGGTCAATACAGGGTTTCTTACTTTCATGTTCAGTTCACTGTGCCAGAGTCAGTTCCTTTCAACAGAACCAGAGCAAAAACCAGAGACTTGGGGCAATGTAATCGTGTGTGTGTGTGTGTGTGTGTGTGTGTTTGGAGACTAGTATAGGTTGAAAGAATGTCAGTTAAGGATCTATTTTGCATAGCATAATGTGAAGAGAATAATCGTCTGGAAGTTAAAATTATACAGTGTTCAGATGGTAAATTGCAGAAACTTATGATACATAAAAGGAAGGCCCTAAAAAATAAGAGGATGTAGTGCTCATGAAATAAAAACTGAATAGTCAAACCGAACATCAAGTTCTCCCAGAAAGTGAGTTAATTAAATGAAAAGAAATATTAATGGTTGAGCTTTAACATACAGTGACCTTAGTTCTTCTCTCCTCTCCTCTAAACCTGGGACTTTCATTCACAGAGTAAGTGGAATATGATATAACTTCTAGTCTTACAGGATTTGAATATTGTAGATAATTTACAAATGATTCAGGCCATTTAGAAAACTATTGTTTTGCTCTCCTGATTCTTTGACTCTGGCGTTCTTCTCCTTGAGATCATGTATTAGCTAAACCGATTCTTATTGAAAACACTGGTGCTGAGGGTAACTCAAATCATGTATATAACTGACGCACAATGTGAATTTTTCTGTATCCTCCTTGTATGTCTGTTGGCAGATGTCACTTATACCATCTGCTTTTATCTTTAGGTAAGCAAGATTCCTGCCAAGCTTTGACTTCTACTCTTGGCCTTCCTATACAGGGTTGTAAAGAATCATCATGATGTGGATTTGAAATTATGTTTAACAGTATTACAGTCAATATAGACTAAATTTTGATGCAGTAACAACCTCAGAACTTTCACAATCACTGCTGGAGTGAGAGAGAGAGAGAGTGAACAGAGAATGTCACATGAGCAGAGAATGTCAATTATTGTGCAATATTATTGTAAAGCTTTAAAATGTAAAAAAATACAAAAACAGATAAAATTTACATTTTATATAAAGATACAATTCATAAAATAATTTAGAACACATTATTCTATTACAATAAATTATCCTACTAACTTTTAGGGTTGTTCTTTGCTTCTAATATCCCATATGAGAATTTACTAATCTTAATCTGTCAGATCCTAGTTTTCTCACTTCCTTAACCATATTTTCTGCCTTCATCACACCCTTGCATTCTCAAGCTTTCTTGACCTATGGCAAAATAAATATTAATATGAATTCATAGACAGATGTATATTTATAGATCTGTGGAAGATTAATATCTCATGTCCATTTTTGTTGTATTTATTTATGAATTTATTTATTCATATGGCCCAGTTTGGCTTTTTGAAATGGTAGCCTCATGGAATGTTTCATAATGATATCTTTATTCTGTGACTGGATTAAAATTTATGTTGTTTCTGTAAACCCAGTTTGAATTACTCCATCTTTGATGTCTATAGTATGGAATTAACACAGCGGAGTTTATGTGCTTCATGGGACCCTTAAGTGCAAACTTGTAAAATCTTTCATTATTTCAGTAATTACACATGATAATAATTTAGAGACATGAGTGACATCTAAACTTTGAAAACGGCATTGTGCTGTTTCTAAATGTATTATGGAGGATTTCTCTCATTATCCTTGTCTTAATTGTTTAAATGCATTTGAGCAAAGTTTCCGTTTACCTTGCTAGTTGTTGTAGATGGCTGCCAGATCGCTATTCATGCAGGAAGGACTAAGAGATGGAAATGCGCTACTGACTTCAGTAAACCTAAATTGTCCGAAAGTGGTAGAATAAGACAAAGGTTATGAATGGTGATGACACTGAGCCCAGGTTGAATCCAGGAAGCCAATACCCAGTTTTATGTATGAAGTTTGAAAGACGTAAGATGAGAGAAAGGCATATTGTCAGTAATGAATCAGTGTAAATCAGAACTTGGGAACTGATACTGTTCATTGTCTTCTGGAGGCCCACTTAATTGTGGTTTCTGAAAATTACGAAAGATTAAAGATGGTTGATTAAATGAAATATGAAATTCTAAGTTTAAAAATATAGGAAAATTGTAATTATAGATATTATTTCATTTAACAGCCTTTGCTATAGAAAGTTAAAAGGATTGTTCAGAATTGAAGTAAGTGATCACTGGTCCGCCTTGAACTAAACAACCATGGAAAAGTAAACACTTTAGTAGGAAAAAACATTTTATTCTTATTTAAATATACAAAGTGAGTTCAATAATACTATGAGTTTTTAATTGTATTCTCAACAATTTGCTAATATTGAATTCACAGTATAAATAATGTAAAAACAAACTCTTTTTTTATAAAAGTTCAGAATATATTACAGTTAAAGTTTCCAATTTAGTCGACGAAAATGTCTACCTTTATATAATACATGCAGTGTATTAATAATTTAATAACTTTAAACAATAAATTTTATGTAGTAAAATGATGAGTTAAAATGTTTCTATTTACATGAGGTATGAACAATATGCTTGTGGCTGGGCATGGTGGCTCATGCCTGTAATCCCAGCACTTTGGGAGGCCGAGGCAGGTGGATCACGAGGTCAGGAGATCGAGACCACGCTGGCTAACACGGTGAAACCCCATCTCTACTAAAAGTACAAAAACAAAAAATTAGCCGGGCATGGTAGTGGGCATCTGTAGTCCCAGCTACTCAGGAGGCTGAGGCAGGAGAATGGCGTAAACCTCGGAGGCGGAGCTTGCAGTGAGCTGAGATCACACCACTGCACTCCAGCCTGAGTGACAGAGTGAGACTCCGTCTCAAAAAAAAAAAAAAAAAAAATGCTTGCAAGAGATCACTTTTGGATACTAAAATGTAACAGTTTTAGCATATTACAATATTAATGTGTAGAATGTTGACATATTTATTTCTATACTGGTGTATAGAAAAATGAATTGTAGAATTAAGACTTTTGACATTGTTTAGAGATGTGCTGCTTCTAAACATTTTTTCTTCAGATTCACATATTTCATGGTGTACTTAAATATACAGATCTACATTAATCTACAGATCCACATATTTCATGGTCAATTTAATATACATTATATTTGCTACCTTATATATAAATATTTGTGTATCCTATATGTAGACACACATACGTATATATGTATATATACACACACACAATATTGTTTTTTTAAAGGGCAAATCTCTATTGTTTTTAACACAGCACAATAGTAATATGCCATACAGTTATAGGAAGCTATGTTATTACATAACTTTGAAAACAAATATTTTCAGGTTTTGCCTGCTTTCTGTCTCTGATTGTTTACAATAGACATCTAAATATCTGCAAAATCTGGCCCCTAATATTTGTGGGAAATTCTAAGATGTTTCTGCCTTGGTCATAACAGTGTCTGTTTCTACCAGAAATTCTAGTACTCCACCAGCCAACAATATCTTTTTTGCACCCTACAGGGGACAGCAATCTCTGCTTGCTTTTGACATTTAGGGGATCCCTGTTTTTCCTCTGAGTACAGCAGTTGCCCAACTAAGGTGCCACTGTCTGTCTTTTCTTTTCCAGGTACTCATGTCTATGGGAAAGTGTGTGTGTGGTGGGGGCAGGGGTGGTGGTGGGAGGACAGTCTGATAAAAGCCTTCTCTTTACTTTGGAATTGATTATAGGGGCCTCGATGCTCTACAAATGTGTTCAATATTTACATGATTTCTCTTGAGCTTTTCTTTTTTATGTCCTTTTCTCAAAAACAAACTGACCAGTACAATTAAGAAGTATACTAATAGTATTTTATGGACAAACATTTGAATCATAATAAAGAAACAATGATTCCCACAGAAACATATACACACACACACACATACACACACACACACACACAAGTATACATATACACACATACATATATACACACATATATATATCACAATTCACGGATTATTTAGTTGTCCCATGAATCAAGGCAAGAGATTCAACAACGAAAGAAACTCCTTCCTTGGTGTCCTCTTTCATTAAATCATTAGATGCCCCAAGTTAAAAGGCCTGAGCTTTGGCATCAGTTATAAGCCATGTGATTTAAATCCATTATCTAATTTTCCATTCACTACTTAATCAGATGAAAAAAACTAATATTTTTCTAGGGACTATAATTTGTTCAAAATCACTTATCTAATAAAGGTTAAAGCCAAAATTTAAACATATATCTGCCAGATTTCAAAGTCTCTGCTCTCCCCTTAGTGATATGCTGCTTGCCTTCAGAAAATATATCTAATGACCAGGCTTTTGCAATATCAGGATTCAGTTAAATTATGAAAAGAGTTATCTGAATTTCAGAGAAAAAGATGTAATATTTTTCATGGTACAAAATAAATTGACTATCCTATGGACAGTAATGCCAGCTGTACCAGAAGAAAAAAATATTAAAATATTTATAATACAAGGTTTAATAACTATTATTTTTAGTAGCAAGTATATTTAAAAATGACTTGAATGTCATCCACCTTTCTGATATGTTTATCATATATAATCACACAATGTGAAAAATATTTGGTTTGGGGAAAACAGAATACAAATGTTTAAAACATTTTTACCTTCTTTTAAACCCTAATCCATTTGGAAAAAGTATCTTCAATATAATTGTGTCATTAAATCACAAAAATGGAAATTATGTTAACAGCAGGATGTTATCTTTTATTGAGGGCAAACAGCAGGGTTGCTGCTAATGAGAACATCATCAATTTATCAGTAAAAGGTCAGTCTAAAGAGCTCTTTACCTAACTTCTCCCTAAGTAGTTATTTTCCCCTTTTGATGGCATATTGCACTGACAAGCCAGACTCATATGTGGCTATATTATTAGGAATCAATCTCTATTATAACAAGAAATACGTAATTGCAAGATACACATTGAGGTTGGTACAATACTCCGAAGTTAATTTCTTTCTCTATACAGGATATTAAGATAATTGTGGTAATGTTACTTTCTTGTTCATTTATTTTTTAACAATTTGAAATTATATTTTAGTATGTTTTCATGCAAACATTTGGAAGGTGTAAAAGTATATTATGTAATGCATAAGTTTATGCATGGATTAAGATCGGCCTTAGTTCACACTGACCTGATTTTTATTCTTATTCTCCTACTTTCTTGCTCTTCTAACAGAAAGATAAAGTGGTAATCAAAATAAAATATCATTTATTGTGAATGTGCCATCTGCCATGCACTAGTCTGTTTTATAAACACCTTTCATTTTTAATTCATAATGACCTTGTAATACTTACAATGATAAATTTTTCTTTGCTTTTCTGTAGATATTTGAAGGCTGTCACAAGAGTTTGTGAATATTTGATTAGAATTGCTTTACTATTGATATTCAATAATTTAGATTCAGGTCTTTGGAATATAAGGCTGTGGAAGTTGTTGATTACATCACTTGAAAGTCTGTGCTTATAACAGCAAAATACAGCACAGAATTACTCTAATTAATAACAGGAATACTACTATGAATAAAAAGTAGCTATTAATTCTTCCAAAGTAAGGCCTAGGGCAGGCAGATTCCATCGGGCACCTCATTTTCCAAAACCTGGTCTCATTATGACTTTTGTTTTGAAATGAAGGAGACTAAATAACTGGCCAGTGGGCTAAAACCTAGACAGAACAAATTAATTCAAACCTGGCTTTTCTAGTCTTGTGATGGTTAAATTTATGTGTCAACTTAGGTAGGTCCTAGTACCCAGATATTTGGTCAAATGCAAGTCTAGATGTTGCTGTATAGTTATTTCTAAAGGGTAATATTTAAATCAGTAACTTTAAATACAGCAGATTACCTTCCATCATGTGGGTATGCCTCATCTAATAATTACTTGAAGACTTTAAGAGAAAAAAAGACTGATGTCTTCTGAAGGACAAGGTATTGGGCCAGCAGATTACTTTTGGACTGGAGCTGCAACATGACTTCTTCCCTGGGTCTCCCAACTTCTGGTCTACCTGGCAGATTTTTGACTTGCCAGGCTCCAAAACTACATATGGCAATTCCTTAAAATAAATCTCTCTCTCTCTCTCTCTCTCTCCCCCTCTCCCTCTCTCTGTCTCTCTCTCTGCCTATCTAATCTATGCCTAATATTCTATTCTTTATGTTTCTCTGTATAACCCTGGTTAACACAGTTAGTGAATATGCTAGTGTAACTGAATTTTTGAATTTTTTTTCTTCTCCAAATGTATATATATGTATACTCAACTTTTATAATTTCGGGTGCTTTTCACCCAGTTTTATTGATAGCATTTTGGCCTTTCTCTTTTATCACCATAAATGTTTTTCACTTCATCTTTCAAAACCTAGACTGGTGGCCCTCAAACAATTTAGATAGGGATTAGTCTACAGTCCATATCATCTTCTGGCATGCCCCAATGCATGTTGTTTTTTGCATATCATCTTTATTTTTCTCTTTCTGATGGTTATTATATGAGATAAAAATATAGAGAACTATTTCTCATTGATGTTACAGATGAGTGGAGAGAGTATACATATAAGTAAACCCAGAATTGTAACACAACGTGAAATATGTCAGGGCACACAGCTGTTGCACATTTGGGATGTAAGCATACTATTAGAAGGGCCACAGGAGACTTGCAGATGGAAATGATTCTTGGGCAGGTATCCGTAGGGTGAGTAGTAATATTAAAAATAATATATATGATCCTTTGTATGTTTCTGGAACTATCCTATGTGTTTTGCAAGCATTAACTCACTTAATTTTATCACAAAAAATAATGCTAATTGTTATGATTTCCTTTTTTTTTTTTTTTTTTTTTTTTTTGAGACAGTCTCCCTCTGTCGCCCAGGCTGGAGTGCAGAGGCCGGATCTCGGCTCAATGCAAGCTCCGCCTACCGGGTTCACACCATTCTCCTGCCTCAGCCTCCCGAGTAGCTGCGACTACAGGCGCCGCCACCATGCCCGGCTAATTTTTTGTATTTTTAGTAGAGACAAGGTTTCACCATGTTACCCAGGGTGGTCTTGATCTCCTGACCTTGTGATCTGACCACCTCGGCCTCCCAAAGTGCTGGGATTACAGGCATGATATGATTCCTTTTTAAGATAAGGCCGGGCGCGGTGGCTCACGCCTGTAATCCTACACTTTGGAAGGCCGAGGAAGGAGGCTCACCTGAGGTCAGGAATTCAAGACCAACCTGGACAACATGGGGAAACCCCGTCTATACTGAAAAAAATACAAAAATTAGCTAGGCGTGGTGGCGGGCACCTATAATCCCAGCTACTTGGGAGGCTGAGGCAGGAGAATCGCTTGAACCCAGGGGTCAGAGGTTGCAGCGGGCCAAGATTGTACCACTGCACCCCAGCCTGGGCAAAAGAGCGAGACGCTATCTCAAAACAAAACAAAACAAAACACCAGTGAATGGGGAATGGGGATAGTAAGCAACAGTCCCAGAGTAATAAGCAGAGAACATGTTCAGCTTTTTGGACTTTACAATAAATTTTCATATCTTTACATGATACAAAAATTTAATATTTTCTTCTATGTATTTTATTTGTTGGGAATTGCATCCTGATTTTAAAATATAAATTTAAATTATGATTGTCTTGCTGAGTGTATTTTTCTGTACGTAGTTATAAACATGCCTACCTGGTGGTGGTATTGTGAAGATTTTCAGCAGTTTTAAATTTAAACTTTCTTATCCACTGTTACAAATATTTTTACTAGACTTTTACTTTTCTTTCCCACTTTTTGTTCAGTATCCCATATGAATTTTCAAAGAAAGAGCACTTAAAATTTTCTGGCTTCAATTACTAATTGACTGACTATATTACCAATGGAGATGATTTATGGGTAGGTTTCTATTTGCAAGTGTGTGTCCCTCGCATTATCTTGAGGACGTGCCTAGGCTGCTGTCCTGGATGGAGCATTTGAGATGTATGATGAAGGACTGAGTTAAACCAGCTGCCCAGCGTAGACAAGCTGAGCAGGATAACTTAATTTTTTCATTAAGTTTATTTTCCAATTAACAAAAGGAACGTCTGTAGCAATGCTTTTGCCTTTGTTAGCTATAGCAAACTTGCTCGTTTATGCAAAAGTGTAAAAGTGTGACACATATAGATCCAGCTAAACAATAAGAAGAAACTGGTATTTATATACACAAGTATATTTATATACATAAACCATCACATTGAGTAGTTTGATCTCTTTTCCCTACAGGAAGACATATAATCAGCTTTCTTCTGATACAACCATTCAAAAAAGAAAAACAAAGGAAGGAGAGATGAGTAATATGTGGAAAAGCTGTACTACCAGCAAAGATTTGGTAGTACAACTCTTGCCATCTTCCAATCACACATTGTTCAGATGTGCTTTGTAAAAGAGTGTTTTGATCTTTAACTAGAATTTCAGAGAGTTTTTCAAAGCAATATGGCTCTTTATAATCTTTGTGTCAACATCATTATCTTTTTTACTTATAGGAAGACCTTTCCCCCTTCATGATGCATAAAAGAAAAGCAAACATTTAAACTTCCTACCTCAGGCAATAATTGCTTCCTGCAAAGTGTCAACTCGTTTGTGAGCTGTTTCATGTACTCGCCAACATAATGAAGTTGTTTTATAATGTTTAGAAAGGCTCTAAAGATGATCCTTCATAATCTAGTTCAATTGTCCACCAACACTGACTTAATATGTTAATATCGACTTTACTTGTTTTTCTCTAATTTTTTTGTTTAAAGGAAAATCTTCACCATGATTTAAATTAGCCCTCAAAATATACGTTGCAGAGGTAAAGTTTGTGTGTGTGTGTGTGTGCGTGTGTGTGTGTGTGATGTAACACCCAATACTTATTTAATTTGGAACTAATACTTTTTCTATTTATGTGTTTTATAGCAATTTTAACTATGTATTATTTGGATTAGAAATAGCAGACAACCTTAAGCAACTTCTGAGGAATCAAAATAATTCAATTCCATAAATAAATATTAAATATATATTAAATACCAGGCACTTTTTTAGTTCAATAATTAATAGGAAAAAAGCCTTTCCTTTCCTGGAAATTATACTCTAGTTGAAATTTTCTACAGTTAGCACATAATTGTTTTATGATTAATTAATTTATGGCACAAGAACTTATGTAATAATACTATGTGTGAAGTTCTTTTTGACGTTGGGGTGTAGTATAAAAAAGAGGTATAATACATGTCAACATGGAGTACATTGATTTGTGGGTTGTGAAACAGAGGATGTAAACAATTAATAAATAATTAGGCAAGACAGTACAAGTTGTGATCAGTGTCATAAAGGACATTTTCAAAGAGATGAGAAAAAAGTAATTAGAAACCACATATAGGATAATCCAAACTAACCTCTCTAAAGCAATGTTATTTGTGTTAAGATCTTGTAGATGAGAATGAGAAGGACCTGCAGAAAACTGAAAGGATATTTTGACATATTCAGAGTATTAAAAAAGAGTATAAAATACAATGAACCCTAAGAGTAATGAAAGGAGCACAAATCAAGCAAAAATTAGGTATGATTTAATATATTAGATTGGCAAATTATTATCTGATAACTTTTGAGAAATGAAAACTCTCATACATTGAAGAAGTTACAGTAAATTGATTATCAGTTTGGAAGTATATACTATTACTATTTAGTAATATTTACTAAACTACTGTATTCTTTGGAAGTGGGTAATGGGTAGAGGCTGGAAAAATTTTGGAGTGCATGCTAGAAAAAGCTTCTGTTGTCCTGAATGTACTGGTAAGGATCACTCTGGTGAAGAATCAGAAAGAAGACTATTGAGAAAGACTCAACCTTCTTAGAGAATACTTATGTAAGCCTGAAGAGAATTTGTTAGAAATAGGAATGGCAAAGACCATTCTGATGAAGTATCAAATGGAAATAAAGCACATATTATTGGGTAATGAAGGAAAGGCCATCCTTGTTATAAAATAGCAAAATAAAAATGATTGAATCACATTCTGGTGTTTAAGGTAAAACTCGTGAGTGATAAAACTGGGTATCAGAGGCTTTGGTTCTCAAAGGAAACAAAGAGAAATCAGTTTCTCTTATGATGGATGGGAATTAGTGTTAGGAAGATGAATAGCAGCTTACGAACGAGGCAGAATGAAAGAAGTCTCTTAGGCTATGTTTGATTAGAGGCTATCGCTTGGTTGTCACATGCTGTGCATCTGAGATTGCAGATAAGAATTCTAATCTGCAGATCAAACAGATTAAGTAATGAATGATAGACTGTTATTTAAAAAGGGAGAGGAAAATTCGTGTGTAAGTATGGGTTATTGGGAATTAAAATTTGATTGCTAAAAGAAAATATCAGGATTAGCTAAAAGACAAAATTAAGGAAATACAATAAAATTCACACTTTGAAATACAAATCAATCATGATAATGAATCCAGGAAATCCAATACTGTTAATAGCCATTTCAGAGAACATAGAGAAAAGGATGGTTGAAATAATTTGTACAATCCCCTATCCACCTCCTTGCTGCCATAGCCCTCTTTTGGCTGGAAAATTGTTAAATGAAATGAACTAAAATTAAAATGAAAGACTTTGGATATACTACAGATTTTTTTTATTATACTTCAAGTTCTGGGATACATGTGCAGAACATGCAGGTTTGTTACATAGGTAGACACGTGCCATGGTTGTTTGCTGCACCCATCAATCTGTCATCTACATTAGGTATTTCTCCTAATGCTATCCCTCCCCTTGCCCCCCAACCCCCAACAGGCTCCCCAACCCCCTATCACTGGTGTGTGATGTTCCCCTCCATGTGCCAATACGTTCTCATTGTTCAACTTCCACTTATGAGTGAGAACATGCGGTGTTTGGTTTTCTGTTCCTGTGTTAGTTTGCTGAGAATGATGATTTCCAGCTTCATCCAAGTCCCTGGAAAGGACATGAACTCATCCTTTTTTATGGCTGCGTAGTATTCCATGGCATATATGTGCCACATTTTCTTTATCCAGTCTATCATTGATGGGCATTTGGGTTGGTTTCAAGTCTTTGATATTGTGAATAGTGCTGCAGTAAACGTACGTACGCATGTATATTCATAGTAGAAAGATTTATAATCCTTTGGTATATACCCACTAATGTGATTGCTGGGTCAAATGGTACTTCTAGTTCTAGATCCTTGAGGAATCACCCCACTCTCTTCCACAATGGTTGAACTAATTTAAACTCCCACCAACAGTATGAAAGCATTCCTATTTCTCCACATCCTCTCTAGCATCTGTTGTTTTCTGACTTTTCAATGATTGCCATTCTAACTGGTGTGAGATGGTATCTCATTGTGGTTTTGATTTGCATTTCTCTAATGAACAGTGGTGATGAGCTTTTTTTCATATGTTTTTTGGCTGCATTAAGTGTCATGACTAAAACACCAAAAGCAATAGCAACAAAAGCCGAAACTGACATGTGAGATCTAATTAAACTAAAGAGCTTCTGCATAGCAAAAGAAACTATCATCAGAGTGAACAGGCAGCCTACAGAATGGGAGAAAATTCTTGCAATCTATCCATCTGACAAAGGGCTAATATCCAGAATCTACAAAGAACTTAAACAGATTTACAAACAACCCCATCAAAAAATGGGTGAAGCATATGAACAGACACTTTTCAAAAGATGTTGTTTTTTCATAAACCTTGTCGTTGAAATGATTTATTTTCATTCTTTGTTTCCATGCTTTACTTGTAAGTGTTTGAACTTGAAGAGTCGCATGCAGTAATTAATTTATGCTGTTGGTTTCAGATAGATCTAATGCCACTTTTAAGAATCACTCCTTAAGCCAACAGGAGTTTATTATTTGCTTTACTCAGTAACACATGCTTAATTATATAAAATTATATGTCAGCATCTATTGATGTGATCTACATTCATTTCTTCCCTTAAAGTATCACACCAGTGAAATATATTACTATACATCTTAATATACAAATATACAACATAATACATATTATTAGAATAAACATTATTTGGATTGTATAGGTTTTATTATAATATTGAATACTTTTTAGACATATTAAAAATTATTTTCTACTTATATTCATAAATGAAATTGCTCTCTAATTTTATTTGAGATAGTTTGATTGATGGTTGCTATCAATTTAATAATAATCTGAAAAATAACTTTAAAAGATCATCTTTTTCTATAATGTGGAATGCTGTTACTTATAGAATATTGATGTGATTGTGATAATTATACATAAGTTTTACTATTAATATATATTTTGTTTTACTTATTTATTATATTAGTTAATTAATTAATATATTTTTTTATTTTGAGACAGAGTCTTGCTCTGTTACCCAGGCTGGAGTGTGGTGGTGTAAGCTCCACCTCCTCATTTCAGGAGATTCTCCTGCCTCAGCCTCCTGGGTGGCTGTGATTACAGGCATACACCACCACGCCCGGCTAATTTTTGTAATTTTATTAGAGAGGGGGTTTCACCATGTTGGTGAGGCTGGTCTCGAACTCCTGACCTCAAGTGATCTGCCCGTCTCAGCCCCCCAAATTGCTGGGATTACAGGAGTGAGCCACCGTGTCCAGCCTAGTTTTACATTTTATCTCATGACTAGGAAATGTTTTATTCCTAAGTGTTTATAAGCAACTTATATAATTTTCTTTGAGTTGATTTACTCATCTATAAGTAGAAAAAATGCCTCAATTGTTTTATGTTTGTGTTTTACAAGAATCTGAATTTCCTTTGAAAATTAATGTATTAAATTATTTGCCATAATTATATTCTCTGCTTTTAAGTTAACATTTAAAATATGATTTAGGCATAATTTGCTATGTTTACTATCATTTCCTATTTAATTAATGCTTACATAGAAAATTAATATCTATATAGTTACAACTATATCCATTCATATATAGATCCATATCTATATATATGGATAAAAAAAGACAAATTGGAAATAATTACCTTTGTAATTTTAAGTATTATATTTATTGATTTTTTTAAATGAATAAATTACTCAATACCTATAAAAAGCTCAAAGTAATACTTTACCCATGTTTATTGTGGAATACATGTTATTATTTATTTTTGCTATTTAAACTTTTAGATTTTCTTTACGTGTCTGTATCTTTGTTTTTTTTTTCCTGTGTGTTCAGACTTACAGACCTAAGTGTTCTTTGTTCCATAACAGAAACCAAGTAAGGCTCCTAAGTGACTGTGGAAATCCTTCACACTTTATTCAATATCAGAGCAAAACCAATGGGAAAGGGATTATAGTTATTGTGATTTTCAGCCTCCTAAAGATTCTATTATTTGTGTGGAGAAGAAGTAATATTGTAAGGTGATAGGTCATTGAATTTTACATTCATTCAACACAACCTCAATTTGGCTGCCTGTTAAGGTTAAATCCAACATGAAAAGAGACCTTTCAAGCCAGTCTATGAAATGTGCATTATTGGATGTCTCATTACCATCAGTCCCTCTTCACCAGGTCACTCATAATACCTGTAGCTTCAGCTACTGACTAGGTAGTGCTTCAGTTCTCTTGCCCCGTGTAGGGCTCCACAGAGTCTGTCTATTTTTTGACAAGAGGCATCACTCAAAATCAAGATACACTGATGAATCTGTGTGTGTTTGTGTGTGTGCACGTACAACACAGGATTGGGAGTAGTACAAATAATCTATTGCGCCTTCCCCTTTTCCCTTCCCCTTTGTTTTGCAATTATGGTATTTGCAGCAGCACAATCATCCTATGTTTTCCATCAAAATATTTTCTAACCTAATTCCTTCAAGTTTCACATATTTGGGAGGGGATCACTCTTTTAATCTCTAGTGACGATTTGAAAATCTCCCTTTTACACTGTGTGACTCATTTATGTAGAAAAAAGGAAAAGTTAAACTTGAGATTAGGATGACATGCACATGACATATAATACAATGTAGCTTCTTAAAAAGAAGTTTATGTTAAATTAGCAAGTGAATAAAGACTATGAAATTTTATAACATATTTAAAGAATTTAAATTAGTAGCTGATAATGTATAATTATCATCTTTATGGTAAAATAACATGAACCTATACTAGCAGATTCCAAAGAGTACTTTATCTAGCAAAATTTTTATCATCTATCTAAATTAAAATATTAAAAATGTGAAACACAAATCAGTATTTTTATCTTCTATCTGCCTGTTATCCAGAGATCTGTATTCTCTTTTAATTGCCAACTTCAAATACTTAAACTTTAAAAAGTCCTTAATGACTATATTATTATTCATTCATTCATTCAATTGATTGATTCAAAAAATATTTATTTTGCTCCCATTGTGTGCCAAGAACTCTCGTAGGTGCTGCAAATACAACTGGGAAGTAAATTCCTGGTCTCCCAGAGTTTACATTCAACTGAGAACAAACAGAATGTAAACAGGTCAATGTCTATTATGTTAATGGCAATAAGAGCTACGAAGATGAAAGCTGCTTTACAGCATGGGAAACTGTGGGTTGAGTAGGGTACTATTCCAGATATAGAAGCATTTGAGCAGAAACCTGAATGAAGTGATAATGAAGAAGTCTTTCAGACGTATTAGGAAAAAAATTTCAAACCATAAGGAACAGTGAATGTAACACTGCAATAAGCATGATTGGCACATTCAAAAGTGTACAAGGAGATCAGTGACTGAGGCCCACTGAGTAAAACGAGGAAAGATAGAAGTTCAGGTCTGGGAAAATCATCGTAAGGTTGTAGGAACTGGGACCACCTGGCAAGCTAAGGTAGGGGCCTGAGATTTTATTCTGAGTGAGTTAGGAGAGGGATGGGGATTTTATTTTTATTTTTTT
The DNA here is from genome assembly GCF_006542625.1 of Nomascus leucogenys. Lineage (NCBI taxonomy): Eukaryota > Metazoa > Chordata > Mammalia > Primates > Hylobatidae > Nomascus > Nomascus leucogenys. Next base: position 37,173,725 of record NC_044401.1, read on the forward strand.
TCCAAGAAGTGATATGATTTGGTGTATGTCTTCACTTTAAAATGATCACAACTATGACTGAGAATAGACTACTATAAATCAGTTTTAAAATATTGATAATTGAGCAAAGTGTCTAATTCTAAAAGAATATATTAGCCAGTAATTTGTCCAAATTATATATTTGTTTAATGTAAAATCTATTTAGCAGATAGCTCGATAATATTAATCACCTTCTGCCTACCCTTTCCGTAAGTGTGATTAATATATGTAACTAAGTAAACTAGAGAAATTATGTACTATTTCCTATTCAAAATCTTTGGGGTTTGTACTCTAATGAAAACTGATCCTGTTTTTGTTTGCTTCTTAATGTGTGTTGGTTGGCTTTTGCAAAGGTCTGAACGTTTTCGTGCCCTCAAAATTCATATATTCAAATGTAATCACCAATGTGATGATGTTAGATGGTGAGACCTTTGAAAGGTGATTAGGTCACGAGGATAGAACCTTCATGAGTGGGGTTAATGTCCTTACAAAACAGGCCTGAGAGCGCCCCCAGTATTTCTTCCATGTGTGGATGTAGGAAGAAGGATGCTGTCTGTGAGGAAGCTAGGCCTTCATCAAACACCAACTCAAGATCAGTGCCTTGATCTTGGACTTTCCAGTCTCCAGAACTGCAAGAAATAAATTTCTGTTGCTTAAAAGCCACCTCATTTATGATATTTTGTTACAGTAGCCCAAATAAACTAATACAGCTTTATCATTTTGTTTTGTTTAATGTTTTAAGAAACCCTGAATCCCAGCTATTGCAGAAGTAACAATGTTTAGTGCCTATATATCTATTTGTTTTTGCTTAGTGCTATTCCTACAAGAAGAAACAGAATCCAAATTTTTAAAATAAAACAAATCTTCGAATAACTGAAATATTTGATGTAAGGATGTATATGATCACATATTTTTGGTGTGTGTATGTGTGTTTACTCTGTTTTTGAAAGGTCCATTCGATCAAATCAGTTTTATTTGCATAGCAGAGTTTCTTTTTGTATTTGATATTTCATTAACATGGCTTTTTAAATTTCATAGAAGAAACAGAGCTATAGTATTATTTGTTTGGATTTTTAGAGATAAAACAATCCAAATAAGCAAAATATACTGTTTCTCTAGCTATCTAGGGAAGTTTAGTACAGTTTTTCCAAACTAACATCATAAGTGTGACCATTTATTAATTATTGTAATTTAACATTGAACATTTATATTCTTGAAATCATAATCCTTCTAAATGTCTCAAATAAGTGAATATGACTGTAATTTTCATTTTACTGGTAGAGAAATTGAGACTCAAAAAGAATGTATAATTTTCCAAAGATCACACAGATATTTTGGGGGTATAGATTTTACACTCTACTACTATGTGGTTTCGCACTTCCATGGAAGTATAGTAGGCCACACTTTCCATAAAACCATATCCACACCTGAGTGCTGGTGGCTGTCTGCTCTTTTAATCAAATATTTATCCTTTCCAAAATAGAGAGCCTAAGTGGGCAACTTGGTTGCCATGCTACTTGGCTGTCTTGTAGAAGCGTTCTTGGGCCTTGGTCTAATATGTCAACATTGGGGTTTGTTTTACACAACATATGAAATATAAGCCAAAGATTTTCAGAAAGAGAACAATTTGAGTCTACCAAACAAATTCATGATTTAATAATGATCTTAAATAGCAGGTTTCTAGAGGCACTCTATTTGACTAAAAACTGGTTTGCATAGATTATTATTTATTTTTAAATATCTCTTATTTTAAAGTGCCAGCAGAATGAACTAAACAGTAGAAAGAAAGATGGAAGCAGTAGGTTTTGGGAATTTGTCCGTAAGCCGAAGTAATATTTTGTGATAAGATTTGCTAAGAATTTTTTATAATCTTTGCTTAAACTAGATCTGTGATTATTGATAGAGAAAAAGTATAGGCAGGAAACAAATATGTAAAGATCCAGTTCAAAATCTAAGGTGGTGTTGTAAATCATAGAGTAGAGCTCATCAGAAGAGAAAAAATCAAGAATAAAGAAGTCATAACAATTTTTGAATGATATTGAAAAGTAAAAGTAAAATGATATCTAAATATATCTGGCAAAAGTAATGAATAATCTTAGTGAGAACTATAGAGCGACCAGAGTAAAAGGCAAAGGGAACTGGGAGGCATGGGCGTAGCAAGTACAGCTGCATAAGACAGAATTTTTTTTTTTTTGAGATGGAGTCTCACTCTGTTGCCAGGCTGGAGCGCAGTGACACGGTCTTGGCTCACTGCAAGCTCCGCCTCCCGAGTTCAGGTGATTTCCCTGCCTCAGCCTCCTAAGTATCTGGGACTACACAGAAAATAGATGAGAAGAAAAAGAGAGCTGTGTAGTTGAAGAGGATGCAGGATTATCAAGTTCTTATTTATACATTTAAATATTTATTTAATGGTAGAAATTTATCCATAATGTTGAATAGAAAACAATTTGAAGAAGGCTACATACAATATGATAAAATTCACATACATTTTTTAGTGAAAAATGTATCATATCTACATATCTATTTTTAATGGAAAGATAAGCCTTGAATTTATTAACACAGCCCATGAGCATAAGGGGAAGTACACAGGTCGGGCAGGGGCACAAAGGGGCATCAGCTGTATTTGTAGCCACTTAGTTTAAAACTATGTATATGTATATGGTGATTATATTAAATATATAAAATATATTTTAATTCCTATTGTCTGTAATTGTACTGAAAATTTTTGCATTTGGAATATCAAGTAAACAATCAATGATGTTAGATTTCTGAGTTGTAAATTTCAATGTTATGGTGAAAACCTAGGTATAGCTTTTTACTTAATCATTCATAAATAATATATCTATAACCCTGTACAGGCAGAACTTGAGGACTAGATATCTAGGCAAATATTTTCATCATATACCTGACAAGGCTAGACAATCAATTTTAATAATATGACCTAGAGGCTGGGTGCAGTGGCTCATGCCTGTAATGCCAGAACTTTGGGAGGACGAGCCGGGTGGATCACTAGGTCAGGAGATAGAGGCCATCTTGGCCAACATGGTGAAATCCCATCTCTACTAAAATACAAAATATTAGCCAGGTTTGGTGGCACATGCCTATAATCCCAGCTACATGGGAGGCTGAGGCAGGCGAATCACTTGGACCCAGGAGGTGGAGGTTACAGTGAGCTGAGATCGTGCCACTGCACTCCAGCCTGGCAACAGAGCAAGAATCCATCTAATAATAATAATATGACCTAGAGTAGTTAAATAAAAGAGATAAAATATATAATATTGGGGATGGATTTCTAACTTCTTAGAGTATGCTGAAACCATCCTTTTGTTGAATTGAAAATGATATCTTCAAAAGATCTACTAGCTACCATCAAATGAATTTATCTGAGTAATACCCTACAAAATAATAATGTAGGTTTTTTAATTGATGCCACATATAGAAAGTAAAATTTCATAACGTGCACATCGAATCTGCAACAATGTGATGATCAGAAATATTTGAAACCATAGACAGTTTAAAAATGTGGTCTTGGAGGACAGAAGAGACTTTCTCTTTTCTTTTCCCTTTTTACCCTCCCTCCCTCCCTCCCTCCCTTCCTTCTTCCCTTCCTTCCTTCCTTCCTTCCTCTCTACCTTCTTTCCTTCCTTTCTTCCTTCTTTCCCTCCTTCCTTTCTTCCTTCCTTCCTCTCTACCTCTCTACCTTCTTTCCCTCCTCCTTTCCTTTCCTTTCTCCCTCCTTTCCTTCCTAAAAATTTCATAACACGCACATCGAATCTGTAACAATGTGATGATCAGAAATATTTGAAACCACAGAGAGTTTAAAAATGTGGGCTTGGAGGACAGAAGAGACTTTCTCTTTTCTTTTCCCTTTTTACCCTCCCTCCTCCCTCCCTTCCTTCCTTCCTTCCTTCCTTCCTTCCTTCCTTCCTCCCTTCCTCCCTTCCTTCCTCTCTACCTTCTTTCCTTTCTTTCTTCCTTCTTTCCCTCCTTCCTTTCTTTCTTCCTTCCTCTCTACCTCTCTACCTTCTTTCCTTCCTTCTTTCCTTTCCTTTCTCCCTCCCTCCCTTCCTCCCTCCTTCCCTTCCTTCCTTCCTTCCTCTTTTCCTCTCTACCTTCTTTCCTCCCTCCCTTCCTTCCTCCTTCCCTCCCTTCCCCCTCCTCCCTCCCACTCCCCTTCCTTTCTTTCCTCTCTTTTCCTTTCCTCTCTTTCTCTTCTTTCTTTCTCATTCCTTCCATTTTTCCTTTCTTCTTTCTTTCATTTGTTCCTTTCTTCCTGTTTTCTTGCTTGTTGAAATGTTGAAAGTCAGGAGTCAGACTAAAAAAATAGATAAATGCTCACTTTAATGAATTAGCTTTATTTGAACTAAGGTAGATTATAATTTTTCTCAAATTGAAATTAAATAACATTTCATTTTTAAATGAATATTAGAATAAGGTGCTCTTTGGTTAGACAGACTGGGTTAAAATCTTGTTTCTGCCACTTCCCAGCTTTGAAATCTTAGAAAGTTCCCTTTCCTTCCTAGAGACACAGTTTCCTTCCTGTAATATGGAAGCTATAGCATCAACTTCAAAGGGATGTTGTAAAACTTGGAATACACACACACACACACACACATGCATGCACATACATACACAAATACATGTATGTAAACACACGCATATACATACACATACAAATACACACACATATATGTATACACATATATACATGTACAAAATACACATATATCTGTGTGTATACATACATACATATAATAGTGTCTGGCATATAGCAAAACAAATACATAATATTTTTACTATAATGTTTTCTTTTTCAGGCATTTTCCACATATTTCATCTTTACAATAGCTTTGTAAAGTAGGTAGACTATTGTGCCAATTTTTTTTCTCCTACATTTTTTGTCTTCCTGCCTCCTCATCTGCATTCTTCTTTCATTCTTGCTTCCATTCTTTCTATCAGCATGAGAAGAGCAAGAAACTATGCTAAGCTTTAGGCCTACAAAGATAAATACAATTTTGTAACTGATTTAGAAGGCAAAAAGTCTAGGAGGAAAGAAAGGCACAGTGTTTGAAAATATTGAGAACGGAGTTGTCTATTGCTTCATTTTATGGTCCTATGGCTGGGCAGTGATAAGGGAGACTCAAATGTTCATGAATCATGACTTTCAGAAAGAATTAGTCCCTGTAAACCTCAAATGTAGGTAACCAAAACTTTTTTGGTTTGTTTATTTTGTTTTTTTCTTGCGCTCCACCGCAGCCTTCCCCCAGTAATTGGAATACTGGTATTACCTATGTGAGCAATATATGGTAAAGAGGTTATGTAATATTAAAAATACCTTTTAATTCCCAACATATTTGAGGAATATTATATTTTAGTAAATTGAAATTAGAATGCTATACTACCCACCCGTTTGTAGTAAAGTGTGAGCTGAATTTCATTTGCTTGAAGAGATAACTTATTCTGCTTTTTAAGATTCATCTTTCTGTGCATCTTTTATTCAGTTCACCTGAAGGACAGAATAGAATAAAACGAATAATGAGCTAGGAGCACATAAGACTAACCGTTTTGAATAATAATAATAAAAAAGTACGTTTGCTCCCTTAGGTTATGTTTCAACAGAAAAGACATGTATCCATAGAGTCAAAAAAGGATGTTAAGGGGTCTCTAAACAGCAAAATGAAAGATTCAAAGTGTATTATTATTATCGAAGAAAGAAAATGTCTGGTTAAAGCATGTAGGAAAGAATTGCATAACAAAACTAACAGGAAAACTGGGTACTGCAGGCATGTTACGGATTTAGGAATTATCATAAGAAAAAATGCAACAATGAATTGAGATACTTGAGAACTTTTAACAGTAGGTCCTAATTCCTAATACCAAGTAGAGATTAATCAAACTATTGAGATGGAAAAGAACAGCAAATGGGCCACAGACAAAAATAGTGAATTCCTTATACAACAACACCCCCAACAGGGATTTGCTTAAACTTCAACCACATGCAGATATTCTTAGTGTAGTAGATTGGTGGAAAACATGTAAGGCAAGATTTACAATTATCTATATAAGAATTATTTAATTCCGAAGTCAGAAATATTATATGTTAAGAGTGGCTGTCAATTTTCTCAGAACTGACATTTCTGTCAGTTTTTATAAGGTAAATTTTTAAGTTGAATTAACATGACTTCTATAAAGGTATTCAGAAACTCACCGTCAAACTTCTAATATATCTAATAAACTGGATTACTCTTAATAGTTACTATATTAGTAAAAGTACTAGTACTTTACTAGTCTCAACAATAGGAATACTCTTAATACTTACTTGTGTCAAAAAAAGTAACTGACAGACACCTCACTCAAAAGTCTTCAGTGTATATCATTATTAATTCTTATGGAATGATTCTATGCAAGATAAATTCCCTTCATGAACGTCAAATGATCATTTAAAATATTAAAGGAAAGTCCAGGCCTCCCAGCTGTCATTTTACTGCCTCTTGATAACACTCTTTCTGTTCATGTTTCTTTTAGTGGCTATAAATGTGAATAATTTACAAATTATAACTAGGGAGAATATGCAAAAGAACAATAGTGTCTCCTGAAGTTAAATTAGAAAATAGCTGAGTTGATTGTGTAACTCTCCTAAAACAATTAATGCAGGGTTCTATTAAACAGCTTTTCATTTTAGAATGTCTAAAATGGGAAGAAAATTGAAACAGATATGAAATCTTAAGTAACTCAATTTTATGTAAATTTATGTATGAAACAAAAAGCAGAATGGCAATGAAATCTTCTGGGCTTTAATTTGATTTGAGGTCTGATACATATTTTGACCATCTTTCTTTCATGCAAAAAAGAAAATACTCCAGATAGAACAAGTCATTGACTGCCCAAAGTACATCAATCAAATTTCTAACTTATGATGTTTCTCAAGGGTATTGGCTCTTTGGTAGTCGTCAGAAATATAAATGGACAGTGTAGCATGGGTGTGCTGTGCAATGGAGCAGAGAGGCATGATATTTGATGTGCCATATTCCTTCATTTCAAACAATTAATTAATGGGCTGCTACATATCCTGTTTCTCAGGGGTCAGAGGTATTGTTAAGAATCCTCTATGTTGCCTGTTTAAATTAAAAAAAGATGACAGACAGATGCATCTAGGGTGTTAAGCATAAAGAGAGGACAAAGTCTTGTGTCTCCAGAAAGCTAATGCCAAAGAATGTGAGCATCTAAATCCAAATGACATAGTTCCCTTTGGTAAATTTTATTAAATTTTAACAACATAAAGGAGAAAAATTAAAAGTAGCTAATTCTAAGAAAATAATTAATTCAATATATTTTGTCTGGAAAGCCATTTCTCTGAATCAATTTTCTGATTAAACCACTTGTTTAAGAAACAGAATATTTTTAAAATAAATCATATTTCTGAGAAGAATGGTCTTGGCAGTCGTAGACTTTTCTCTTTTGCAAACCAAAATACATTGTTACAGTGAAAATTTAAGTGTTTGAACTAACATTTAGATGTTGGGTATACACATATTTGGGTTATAAGAAAAGAAAATCAATAAGCTTAGGCCAGATAACATGTATTAAATAGGGCTCAGTTCAAAAAGAACTCCAATTTTATTAAACAGAAATATAATCTTAATATTTATGTAAAAAGCAACTTTTGCTTGGGCATATTTTAATCATTTTATTTTTTTCCTTTACTTAACACTATTATAAATTGAGATTCATTCTTTTCTTTTCTTTTTTCCCCTTTTATACTGAGGGTCATTCAAAGATAAGCTACCTGATGAAAAAATAAAGGTTAATGAAATTCAACATCGAAATTAATGCTGCAAATATCTCTCTTCTATTTTAGACATTCTTTTAACTGCTGGAACTAATAAGATATGAATGATGAAGCTTATATTCTTCTAGGAATGATACATACTTCACATAAATATAAATAAAAAGCCTAGATAATTACAAATAAGTTATGTGAATGAAGTCGACAGTAACTGAAAGAAGTCCGTTTAAATATGGTTGTCAGAAAGCCTCTATAGAAGGTACCATCTAAACCCAGATGCAAGGGATGCCGCTAGACTAGCTGTACTAAGAACCACCGAGGGAGCGTTCTAGAGTGTCCATGTTCAGAGGCCGAATAGAATGAATGAGTTAGACACATCTGGGAAACGAAAAGGAAGCCAATGTGAATGGAAAACAAGGAGCATTACTGTAAGCCATGAAAACATTTTCTTTCTCTCCCTCTCTCTCTCTTTTTTTTTTTTTTTTTGTTTGTTTTTTGAGATGGAGTCTCGCTCTGGCTCCCAGGCTGGAGTGCAGTGGCGCGATCTCGGCTCACTGCAAGCTCCGCCTCCCGGGTTCACGCCGTTCTCCTGCCTCAGCCTCCCGAGTAGCTGGGACTACAGGCGCCCGCCACTGCACCTGGCTATTTTTTTTTTTTTTTTTTTTTTTTTTTTGTATTTTTAGTAGAGACGGGGTTTCACCATGTTAGCCAGGATGGTCTCGATCTCCTGACCTCGTGATCCGTCTGCCTCAGCCTCCCAAAGTGCTGGGATTACAGGCGTGAGCCATCGTGCCAAGCCTCTTTCTTTCTTTCTTTCTTTTTTTTCCTTTCGTCCCTAAGCAGAATGGTAGCCATTAGAGCATCTGAGAAGGGATGTGGGCAAGCCTGGTTTTAATTCTAAAGTTCCCTTCGGCTAATTTGTGACAAACTAGATTGTGAATGTGTTTCCGTGTATAGTGGGAAGGAGAATATAGAGGTGGGAGTGAATAGCAAAGATACACATAAGAAGACTCTTTATGACGTTTTTTGGATTCTCTGTAAATATACACTATCACAACACTGAAAAGTTATGCTGCAACTTTCATTCCAATCTATTTTCTTTTTCTTTTTTTGCCACTTCAAATGAATGAGCGTATTGTGAATTCTTTTGAAAGGCTTTGTATTTTTGTCTCTGTGATACTTCGTGGCTTCATATTTGTTTATCTTTTACTATTTGGTTGTTCAGTTATATTTATTTGGTTCCACTAAAATGTCCCATTCCGAACAGGTATGCCTTCTGAACAATTAATGCAGTGTACCTAATGTACATCAATCAAATTGCTAACTGATGATGTTTCTCAAGGGTATTTCTGCCTTGGTAGTTGTCAGAAATATAAATGGTATATTTCAGTATATATCACAGTATACATTTTCTCATGTCATCCCCACAATAACTCAGCAAAGTATGCCTTATCATCACCTCAATAGAAGAGTCAGAAAGTTTAAGCTACTGCATCTAGATAACTATGCAAAGCCGTAAATAGAGAAGAGTGGAAAAGACACAAAATTCAGATTTGAAATATTTTTTTTTCAGTTCTTTGCTCTTCACTTTATTACGTCAACATACAAATAATAATATATAAATGGATTTGTCTTACAATTGTATTTTCAGGTTATATATTTAGAACCTGATCATTAATGTTTGCATTCATGTGAAATAAATTATGAAACCATAGAATTGTCATTCTATTTGATTAGTGATAAACTTCCATCTCCTTGCCTTCCTCCTTCTCCCTCCCTCGCTCCCTCCCTCCCTCCCTTGTCCCCTCCCTCCCTCCCTCCCTTCCTTCCTTCCTTCCTTCCTTCTTTCCTTCCTTCCTTCCTTCCTTCCTTCCTCTTATCGTAGACCAAATGGCGCTTTTACATTTAGAGAAATTTTAATAAGCAAGGGGATAGTTTTAAATGAGATTCTAGACTTTATATGGATAATCAAGTTTAGAAATTCTTCTCCTAATTATTTTTCTTTTTTACTATTAACATTAAGTTAATATTTTCATATAAATATTCAGTGGGAATTTTTTTTGTATAAAGTTCCATGAATTTCAACACGTAGAGATTCACGTCACCAGTAGCACAGTCAGGACAGCACAGTTACACCATTCCATAAACTCCCTCTTTGCTATTTGTTTTCAGTGGCACACTTTCCACACATCCTTAATTCTTACAATCACAGAATGATTCTCCCTCACTATAGTTTTGCCTTTTCAGGGATATAATATAAATGGAAACATATAGTATGTGACTTCTTGAGACTGGATTTTTTTCATTCAGCATATGTCTTTGATCTCCACCCAAGTTGTATGAATAACTAGCCCATTCCCTTTTACTGCTGTTATATTCTATTATATGGATGTACCAAAGTGTACCCACTTTTACCCACTAAGGGGCATTTCAGTAGTTTCCAGTTGTTTGCAAATATAAAAAGGAAGTTTTATAAGCATTTGTGTACTGTTTTTTATATGAACAAAAGTTTTTATATTTCTTGAGTGAATACCAAAGAATGAAGTTCCCACATATGTGTGCCTCTTTATAAAATACTGCCTAACATTTTTTTTCCAGAGTGGCTGTACTAGTTTTTAGTCCACCAGATTTGCATGAGAGATTGAGTTGCTCTGAAGCCTTGTCAACACTTGGTATTTTCATCATTTTTCACTTAAACCACTCAGGCAGTTATGTAGCAATATTCTTTTATAGTTTCAACTTACATTTCTATATTGGCTAATTATGTGCTAATTTATATTTCTCTATTGGCTTTATTCACTTACTGTCATTTTCATAGATATCTTTAAATTTTTTATAAAGTTCAATTTATCATTACACATTTTTCTTGTCATATCTAAACACTATTTGCCTAGCCTCAGCTCACAGATATATTTTCCTACCTTTTCTTGTAAGTGTTTTATAGTTTGCGGTTTTAAATTAAGGTCTTTGATTCATTTTGAGTTCATTTTATATACAGCTTGTGTTTTTGTGTAGAAATTCATTTTTATTTGGATGTCCAATTGTGCCAGCCTGACTTGTTGAAATCGTCTTTGTACTTTGATCAAAAATTAAATGGCCATATTTGAATGTGTCTACATTTGGATTCTCCACACTTCCACTGATGTATGTGTTTATCCTTTTGCCAATACAGCACTGTCCTCATGTATAGTAAGTCTTAAAATTAGCTACTGTCATTCCTCCAATTTCATTTTATTTTTCAAACTTCCTTTGGCTGTTTTTGTTTCTTCGACTTTCTTTAAGCATTTAAAAACTGGCATATATAAACCTACAAAAAAAATCCTGCATGAAGTTTTACTAAAATTAAGTTAAATCTATAGATCCACTTGGAGAAAATTGACATCTTTACTAATCTGAATCATAAGTTCATGAACTCAGTTTATCTTTACATGTATTTATGTTTTTCTGGATCTTTTCCATCAGTATTTTATAGTATGCATCATACAGGTCTTATAGAAACCTTTTAGACTTACCTAATTATTTCATTTTTGTAGCTATTGTGAATTTGTTTTATGATATGGGTATTCAATTACTTATTGCTAGTTTATATAAATATATATTTTTTGTTATATAGAACTTGTGTACTGAAACATTCCTAATCCCACATGTTTGTATATTGAGTGTTTTGTAGATTATTTGGGATTTTCAATGTAAATAATCCCATCATCTGTAAATAGGGACAATTTCCATTTTTAATTTTATTTTAGTTTTTTTGCCTTGTTGTATTATCTAGGACATTCCAGTATGATGCTGATTAGAAATGTTGAGAATGGATACACATGCCGCGTTTCTAATCATGAGTGGGAAGTTGCATTGTCTTTCACCATTCAGTAAAATGTTAGCTGTAATTGTTTTTGTTGTTGCTTTTTGTTTTGTTTTGTTTGGCCGATATCTTTTACTAGGTAGAAGATGTCTTCTCTATTCTTACCGTGAAGAGAGTTTCTATTATTGAGGTACAATGAATATTATTTTTTTCTGCATCAGTTAATATGATACATTAATTTTTTTTAGGCTGTTAATGGTGTATTGCATTGATTTATCTTCATATATGAATCCAACCTTCCATTGGTAGTATAAACCTCACTTGGCCATTATGTGTTTGTATGTGTGTGTTCGCATCTGTATATATGTATATACATATATTTATATATATATGTATAACATACAACTTTGATTTGTAATAATTTTTCTCATAACCGTTGTGTCTATATTCGTGAAAGATAGTTGCTTCCAGTTTTCTCTTCCTGTTCTCTTTTGGCCTGGTTTTGATGTCAGGATAAGACTGGCTTTGAAAAATGATTTGGGAAGTGTTGACTTCCCTCTGTCGTCCAAAAGAAATGTGTCAATTTGGCGTTATTTTGTCTTCTGAAACTCATGTGAAAGTATTTCTGGGCCTAAAGATTATTTTTAAAGATTTTGAACTAAAAATTAAGTTTATTTAAGAGTTATAGAAATATTCAGATTATCTCTTTTTGTTGGGTGAGTTTTGAAATTTTTTGTTTTCTGAAAAATTGCTTTATTTTTATTTTATTTATTTATTTTAATTTTTAAATTATACTTCAAGTTCTGGGGTACATGTGCAGAATGTACAGTTTTGTCACATAGGTATACATGTGCTATGGTGGTTTGCTGCACCCATCAACCTGTCACCTACATTAGGTATTTCTCCTAATGCTATCCCTCCCCTAGCCCCTCACCCACCAACAGGCCCCAGTGTGTGGTGTTCTCCTCCCTGTGTCCATGTGTTCTCCTTGTTCAACTCCCACTATGAGTGAGAACATGTGGTGTTTGTTTTTCTGTTCTTGTGATAGTTTGCTGAGAATGATGGTTTCCAGCTTCATCCATGTCCCTGCAAAGGACATGAACTCATCCTTATTTATGGCTGTATAGTATTCCATGGTGTATGTATGCTACATTTTCTTTATCCAGTTTATCACTGATGGGCATTTGGGTTGGTTCCAAGTCTTTGCTATTGTGAATAGTGCTGCAATAAACATACATGTGCATGTGTCTTTATAGTAGAATGATTTATAATCCTTTGGGTATATACCCAGTAATGGGATTGCTGGGTCAAATGGCATTTCTGGTTCTAGATCCTTGAGGAATCACCACACTGTCTTCCACAATGGTTGAACTAATTTACATTCCCACCAACAGTGTCAAAGTGTTCCTATTTCTCCACATCATCTCCAGCATCTGTTGTTTCCTGACCTTTTAATGATTGCCAATCTAACTGGTGTGAAATGGTATCTCTCTACAGTTTTGATTTGCATTTCTCTAATGACTGATGATGAAAAGCACTTTTTTTGTATGTTTGTTGGCTGCATAAATGTCTTCTTTTGAGAAGTGTCTGTTCATGTCCTTTGCCCACTTTTTGATGGGTCGTTGGTTTTTTTTCTTGTAAATTTGTTTCAGTTCTTTGTGGATTCTGGATATTAGCCCTTTGTCAGATGGATAGATTGCAAAAATTTTCTCCCATTCCGTGGGTTGTCTGTTCACTCTGATGATAGTTTCTTTTGCTGTGTAGAAGCTCTTTAGTTTAACTAGACCCCACTTTTCAATCTTGGCTTTTGTTGCCGTTGCTTTTGGTGTTTTAGACATGAAGTCTTTGCCCATGCCTATGTTCTGAATGGTGTTTCTTCTAGGATTTTTATGGTTTTAGGTCTTATGTTTAAGTCGTTAATCCATCTTAAGTTGCTTTTTATGTAAGGTTTAAGGAAGGGGTCCAGTTTCAGTATTCTGAATATGGCTAGCCAGTTTTCCCAACAACATTTTTTATATAGGGAATCTTTTCCCCATTGCTTTCTTGTGTCAGGTTTGTCAAAGATCAGTTGGTTGTAGATGTGTGGTGTCATTTCTGAGGCCTCTGTTCTGTTCCATTGGTCTATATATCTGTTTTGGTACCAGCGTCATGCTGTTTTCGTTACTGTAGCCTTGTAGTATAGTTTGAAGTCAGGTAGTCTGATGCCTCCAGCTTTGTTCTTTTTGCTTAGGATTTTCTTGGCAATGTGGACTCTTCTGGCTCCATACAAACTTTAAAGTAGTTTTTTCCAATTCTGTGAAGAAAGCTATTGGTAGCTTGATGGGGATGGCATTGAATCTATAAATTACCTTGGGCAGTATGGCCATTTTCATGATATTGATTCTTCCTATCCATGATTGTGGAATGTGTTTCCATTTGTTGGTGTCCTCTCTTATTTACTTTAGCAGTGGTTTGTAGTTCTCCTTGAAGAGGTCCTTCACATCCCTTGTAAGTTGTTTTCCTAGGTATTTTATTCTCCTAGTAGCAATTGTGAATGGGAGTTCACTCATGATTTGGCTCTCTGGTTGTCTGTTATTGGTGTATAGGAATGCTTGTGATTTTTGCACATTGATTTTGTATCCTGATCATCTTAAGAAGATTTTAGGCTGAGACAATGGGGTTTTCTAAATATACAGTCATGTCATCTGCAAACAGAGACAATTTGATTTCCTCTCTTCCTATTTGAATACCCTTTATTGCTTACTCTTGCCTGATTGCCCTGGCCAGAACTTCCAATACTATGTTGAATAGGAATGGTGAGAGAGAGCATCCTTGACTTGTGCCAGTTTTCAAAGGGAATGTTTCCAATTTTTGCCCATTCAGTATGATATTGGCTGTGGGTTTGTCATAAATAGCTCTTATGATTTTGAGATACGTTCCATCGATACCTAGTTTATTGAGAGTTTTTAGCATGAAGGGGTGTTGAATTTTATCAAAGGCCTTTTCTGCATCTATTGAGGTAATCATGTGGTTTTTGTCATTGGTTCTGTTTATCTGATGGATTACGTTTATTGATTTGTGTATGTTGAACCAGCCTTGCATCCCAGGGAGGAAGCCGACATGATTGTGGTGGATAAACTTTTCGATGTGCTGCTCGATTCACTTTGTCGGTATTTTATTGAGGATTTTCTCATCGATGTTCATCAGGGGTATTAGCCTGCAATTTTCCTTTTTTGTTGTGTCTCTGCCAGGTTTTGGTATCAGGATGATGCTGGCCTCATAAAATGAGTTAAGGAGGATTCCCTCTTTTTCTATTGTTTGGAATAGTTTCAGAAGGAATGGTACCAGCTCTTCTTTGTACCTCTGGTAGAATTTGGCTGTGAATCCGTCTGGTCCTGGACTTTTTTTGGTTGGTAGGCTAATAATTACTGCCTCAATTTCAGAACTTGTTATTGGTCTATTCAGGGATTCGACTTCTTCCTGTTTTAGACTTGGGAGGCTTTATGTGTCCAGCAATTTATCCATTTCTTCTAAGTTTTCTAGTTCATTTGCATAGAGGTATTTATGGTATTCTCTGATGGTAGTTTGCGTTTCTGTGGGATCAGTGTTAATATCCTCTATATCATTTTTGTTGCATCTATTTGATTCTTCTCTCTTTTCTTCTTTATTAGTCTGGTTAACTGTCTATCTATTTTGTTGATCTTTTCAAAAAACAGCTCCTGGATTCACTGATTTTTTCTGAAGGGTTTTTGTGTCTCTATCTCCTTCAATTCTGCTCTGATGTTAGTTATTTCTTGTCTTCTGCTAGCTTTTGAATTTGTTTGCTGTTGCTTCTCTAGTTCTTTTAATTTTGATGTTAGTGTGTCAATTTTAGATCTTTCCTGCTTTCTCTTGTGGGCATTTAATGCTATAAATTTCCCCCATGCACTGCTTTAAATGTTTCTCAGAGATTCTGGTACCTTGTGCCTTCATTCGCATTGGTTTCAAAGACCATCTTCATTTCTGCCTTCATTTCGATATTTACCCAGTAGTCATTCAGGAGCAGCTTGTTCAGTTTCCATGTAGTTGAGTGGTTTTGAGTGAGTTTCTTAATCCTGAGTTCTAATTTAATTGCACTGTGGTCTGAGAGACTGTTATGATTTCCATTCTTTTGCATTTGCTGAGGAGTGCTTGCAATTATGTGTTCAATTTTAGAATAAGTGCAATGTGGTGCTGAACAGAATGTATATTCTGTTGATTTGGGGTGGAGAATTCTATAGATGTCTATTAGTTCTGCTTGGTCCAGGGCTGTGTTCAAGTCTTGAATATCCTTGTTAATTTTCTGTCTCATTGATCTGTCTCATATTGATACTGGGGTGTTAAAGTCTCCCACTATTATTGTGTGGGAGTCTGAGTCTCTTTGGAGGTCTCTAAGAAGTTGCTTTATGAATCTGGGTGCTCCTGTAATGGTAAAGGGATCAACACAGCAAGAAGTGCTTTATTTTTAATAATTTTTAAAAATTTATTTGGGTAGAAATGTTCATGGTATGTACTTACTATTCTTTAAATATCTGCAGTGTTCAGGTAGTGATATTCTCTCTTTTATTTCTAATATTGTTAATTATTATCTCATTATTTTGTCCATCGTAATAGCAATTTACCCATTTCTTGCTACTGTTAAGAAATTTTGTTTCATTGGTTTTTCTTTGTTTATTTTAAATTTTGTAAATCTCTGCTCTCATGTGTATGGTTTTCTCCCGTGATTTTTTTGGTTTATTTTGCTGATGTTATCCTACTCTCTTAATATAAAGCTGATAATATTACTTAAAAAAGGTATTCTTCCCTGTTCTAAACTGTATATTTAGATTGCTGTATATATCCAAATCTATACTGCTTTAGCTATATCACATAAAACCTTATGTATTGTATTTTCATTTTTATCAGATCAAAATATTTAATAATATACATTGAAACTTCCTTATTAATCTATGCATTATTTAGTAGTGTTGATTAATTTTTAGATAAATGATATTCCTGTTATCATTATGACATTGATTTCCAGTTTAATTTGAGTACAGTCAGAGAAGATTTTTGGTATGATTTCAATTATTTTCAGTTTAAAATAATTTATTCCATTACATACAATATCGTCTATCTTGGAGAATGAATATTTGAAAAGAATCTGTATTCTACTCTTGTTGAATGCAGTGTATCATAAATGTAAACTAAGTCCAAGTGGTTGATTTTTTTTATCAATCTTTTCTTTTCTTGAATGTTGATTTTTTGTCTACTAGTTCCACTGATTAAAAGCTCAGTGTTGAAGTCTCCAAATATATTTGCGGACTTGTTTACTTCTTTTAATTTTTGCTTTCTGTATTTTGAGATTCTTCTGTTCTGTTTACCCATAGGGTTTTTTGCCATCTTGAAACATTAACTCTTTTACTACTATTCAGTTACATTCTTTATCTCTTATAATTCACTTTCAGCAATTCATTTAGAAAAGATCTGCTAGCATAAAATTCTTACTATTTTTTTTTTTTTTTTTTTTTTTTTTTTTTTGAGACGGAGTCTCGCTCTGTCGCCCAGGCTGGAGTGCAGTGGCGCAATCTCGGCTCACTGCAAGCTCCGCCTCCCGGGTTCACGCCATTCTCCTGCCTCAGCCTCTCCGAGTAGCTGGGACTACAGGCGCCTGCCACCATGCCCGGCTAATTTTTTGTATTTTTAGTAGAGACGGGGTTTCACCGTGGTCTCGATCTCCTGATCTCGTGATCCGCCCGCCTCGGCCTCCCAAAGTGCTGGGATTACAAGCGTGAGCCACCGCGCCCGGCCACTTATTCCTTCATTCAACTTCTTTAATGAAGGATCTTTTTTCTGAATGTAGCATTCTGGGTTATAAGTTCCTTTCATTTAGATATCTTAAAACATTAATTTTCAGCTGACTGTAATTTTTCTAGGTCTGTATTTCCTTGGGGTATTTTCTTTAGGGTTTTCTGAGTTTCTTGTAGGTTTATGTGCTTTTTATTTATTTGTCAAATTTGAGTTATTTTCAGCTTATAGATGTTATATATTTCTTTTTTCTTTTTTTTTTTTTTTTTTTTTTTTTTGACGGAGTCTCACTCTGTTGCCCAGGCTGGAGTGCAGTGGCATGATCTCGGCTCACCACAACCTCCACCTCCCAGGTTCAAGCAACTCTCTTGCCTCAGCCTCCCGAGTACCTGGGACTACAGAAGCCCGCCACCACACACAGCTAATTTTTTTATTTTATTTTTATTTTTTTATTATGATTTTTTTTTTTTTTTTTTTTTTTTTTTTTTTTTTTGAGACAGAGTCTCGCTCTGTCGCCCAGGCTGGAGTGCAGTGGCGTGATCTCGGCTCACTGCAAGCTCCGCCTCCCGGGTTCACGCCATTCTCCTGCCTCAACCTCTGGAGTAGCTGGGACTACAGGTGCCTGCCACCACGCCCGGATAATTTTTTGTATTTTTAGTAGAGATGGGGTTTCACTGCATTAACCAGGATGGTCTCGATCTCCTGACCTGGTGATCTGCCCGCCTTGGCCTCTCAAAGTGCTGGGATTACAGGCGTGAGCCACCACACTTGGCTAGGTGTTATATATTTCTATATATATCACCTAAAGCATATACTCACACATACATATTTATAGTCATATGACTGAAAGTTGGCAGAATAACAGAGGTGATGGGATTTAATTATTATTTTACGTTGTCTATTCTTTTAATGGAGAGTTATATTATGATGACAAAATACTTTCATAATTAATAAAATATTTGTTTCTTCCGTAGTGTGTATATAGTATATATATGATGTTTTTATATTAGAAAAATCCCTAATTATGTTTTTATTAACATGACTTCACATTATGACTTTACATAAATTCCTTTGAAAATAATTCTAAATTACAGTTTGAGTCATTGTAGTTCTTTCATTTTTAAAATTAAATTTGTTTTAGCAAAGCTGCTTTTACAGAACTAGTAGCAATTATAGTTACTTTTATGAATGTCACTAAATTTCTCACCATGTGCAATTTATGCTTTCTCAGCTATCCATAGGAATTACAAATAAAATGCACACGATTTTACAACGTGTTATTATATTATGTATATGGATGGGTAATATCTACCTATATTCATGATAATTGATAACTTATAACTCTAATTAAAATGTCAAGAATTTCAAAGACACAAATAAGCAAAGTAAGTCATCCACAACTTTATTTCTGAGACCATATGTAGTCCTTTTGCTCAGATTGTGTCTATTTTATGAGCTTGTCATGATTAAAAAATAAAATAAGGAATTACAAGCTTGTTATTAAATACAAGAAATATGTCTTCATGCTCTGTACATTTAATATTTCATACTGTGAAATCCTGTTCAGAACAGAGATTAAGTAAGTCATATTAAATTTGCTGTGAGCTTGACCCTCTCAATCTCTGACATTCTTCATTTTACCAACAAAGAAAAATGAAGGAGCAGAAATTGTAGCATAACATTGATCATTTTATCACTGTCAACTGCAAACAAAATCATTTACTTAATACACATTCTTCAAAAATACTATTTATTATACTTTTAATCTAGCCAATTAATACCTAATTGCAACAAAATATTTCCTGATAATTAGAGCTATAGATCAGGTGGGGAAAACATGAATTTTTATGTTAATTAGTTTTAAATATTATGCTTGAAATCTTTCCAAACATAATAAAATTTAATTAATTTAATGAATATTATTGGTGTCCAGTTTTCATTTCAATGGTTACCTATAATTCTTACTTTATCCAATGATACAAAATGACCTTACTATTTTATAGCTGATAAGGCATTTTTAAAGTAGTGAAGGATACTGTAGAAGATAACATTTCCACATCAAATGTTCTTATGGCTAAACACTCACTTCAATTTCCAGTTTGATTAAAACTCATTATAATAAAAAGGAACTCTAATCATGAAAATTGTATTATAATGATTGTGAGTAAAAGCATTAAAGATAGTTGTAGGAACTTACTTAAGCATTTTAAAAATATGGGTAATTATAAATAAAATATGGGTAATAAAAATACAATTTCAGTAATTTGTATTATCTAAATTATATTAATAAAATATGGGTAATTTTTGCTGCTTAAAATGTTATATCATTTAATTTAATTTAGATAGCATATGTAGGCTTATAAAATCTTGGGAATAATTTGATCTATGAATACATAAATCAAACAGATATAAACATATCTATATTTACATTTAATAAGATGGGAACAAAACCTTTCATAAATGAATTTTCTCAGAATATAAAGACCTTGTTCATTTCAATGAGTTTCTGATAAACATAGACTGTATATATTCAGTGTTTCTGTCCCTGCATAATTGCTTGTGTTTCTTCTTAAATAGATGTTTATTGAATATTGATCTATGTTTTTTTGTGTATTTTTAAAATATTGGTTCATCATGGCATATACAATCTGCACCTAAAATACATAATTACATACTATATTATATATTAAATAAAGTTAAGCCTATTTTTTGACATATATAAATATACCACGTAAAAAGCTGTTTTATTTAAACAGCAAAAAATAAGGAAACTGTTGCTGACATATTAGAGGTCCTTTTTTTGTGCTGTATCTTTTCTTAAGTCAACATGGATATTTTTTACATATTTATCTATGCCTTCATGAAGTGAGAAACAACGAAGAGACTCTCCAAGATGTCTGTTGTAGTGGCCCTCGCTTTTGAGATTTAAATATATTGGTTCAATTCCTAAGAGGCAAGCCTAATGTCCGCCATGTTTTCAGGTGACTTCTGCCTTCAGTTTTAGGGTTTTGGTTTACTCATCCTCACTTGAGTTTCAAATCATTTTGAGGTTCTTTCCTTTGTTTCCCACTGAGACAAATTTGGAGTCCCTCTCTTATTTTTGTTCCCTACTTTTCTTAATACCAACAACTTTTACAATGTATTTTGGTGCATAGCGAGCTCTAGAGATTTTCACGTGGAGAGTGAGTGGCACCTCACAGGTTTTGGTCACCTTTCTCTTTGGGTTACAACTTTCTGCCACTCTGTCTTATTTCTCCACCCTTTTTCCTGCCTCTTTTCTTCCCTAACCCAGATTCCTATTATTTCTCAGCTTACAACTTTAAAAATAAAATATACAAAATTAGTATTTAAATACGTGTGGGCATTCCATTGAAAAACACCGTGTGTACTCATCTCATATTTCACCTCAGTAATGGGCTTATATTTTACATGTAATATATATAAATCTCTGTGCTTAATTTTAAAAGCTAAAAAAATCATTGAAGTAAGATGCACTTATTTTAAGTGTGCAGTTTCATAAGTTTTGACAAATTAGTAAACACATGTAAAACACCACTACATTTAACATGTAAAATATTTATGTCACCTCAAAATTTCCTTTTTGCCAGCTAATTCTACAGTTTCCAAAACTGGGCAACTGTTAATTAGCTTTCTGTCTTCATAAATCATACATTTCCTAGAATGCCAAATAAATGGAATTATATAGTATGTTCTTTCATGTGTACAGCTTCTTTCATTCAACATAACATTCTTGAAATTTATGTTGGTAAAGTAGCAACAGTTCATTAATTTTCATTGCTTATTGGTTATCTACAGGATGGATATAGCACAATTTATTTATTCATTCCCCTGTTGATAGACATTTGAGTTGTTTCCAGTTTTTGCCTGTTGTAAAACAATTGCTACAAAATATAAAATACCTAAGGATGGAATTGTTGGGTCATACCGTAAATGTATATGTAACTTTGTAAAAAAATTTCCAAACTCCTGTCCAAAATTTTAGTCTTAGAACAGTCATGTATGAAAATTTCAGTGGCTATAAGTCCTCACTGATATTTGCTATATTCTTTTACATTTTTTGCTGAATTTTATATATGTAGAAGCTTGTATATTTTTCTGATGAAGAACATTTAGTATTTTTGTCTTATTATTCTGTTGAGTCATTTATTGTAATATATAAATCCATGTGTTTTTTAGAAAAACTTGTTAATTGCTACAAGGTGTTTTTGATTGAGAACACATTAATTGTATAAATGAGTTTTACAATAATTAACATTTTATATATTTGAGTTTTCTAATCCATAGACGTATGATTTTTATCCATTTACTTTGGTCTTTCTTAATTTCTCTCAACCATGCTTTCTAATTTTTAGTGTACAGAGCTTACATATAGTTTTTTCAATTTATACGTAAATACTTTGTTTCTGATGCTAGTTTTTTTTTTTGTTATTTGTTTTTTTTTTGTTTTTTGTTTTTTGGTTTTTTTTGAGGTGGAGTTTTGCTCTGTCGCCCAGGCTAAAGTGTAGAGGCATGATCTCTGCTCACTGCAACCCCTGCCTCATGGATTAAGCGATTCTCATACCTCAGCTTCCCAAGTAGCTGGGATTAAAGGCATGCACCATGATGATGCTACTTTTAAATTGTATTTTTAAATTTCTATTATTTTATTGCTGTTATATTAAAACATACTTGAATTTTATATTTTGATCTTGCATCTTGTGATCTTGTTAAGTTCACTTGTTATGTCTGATAACTGTTTTAAAATTTCTTAAAATTTGTCTAATGTCTTCTATAAACTAAATTTTCTCTTTCTTGTTTATATGCTATCACTTTTTTCCTCTTCCTTTTTCTTTTTTCTTGTATTTTTTTATGTAGAACTTCAGTAAAATGTTGACTATTAATAGCCAAAGTGGATATTTTGTTTTCTTCCTGATTTTTAATTAAAACCACTATATTTAATACTAGAAATGGGGATTTTTTAGATGCCATTTCTCTGATTGAAAAGCGTTACATTCAAATTTTTTGAGAGTTTTCATTATAATTGGAGGTTACATTTTGTCAAATGACTTGCTGCGTCTGTTGAGATTATGATACAATTACTCTGACTTTTAGAAAATTAAACTAGCCTTGCATTCCTATCCTCCTGATAGGCATGTAGCATCCTTTTCATATATGCTTGTGTTTCATTTGTTAATATGTTAAAAGATTTTTTCATCTGTGTTAATGAAGAATATTATATTTGCTATTTTTGTAATATATTTTTTCCTAGTTAGATCAATAAACTAAACCTCTAATTTTTTATGTTGGAAGAAATTTTTATTAAAATTGAATTTATTATGTATCTATTGGACCATTTGTGTTTCATCAGTCAGTTTTTTAATCTGTATCTATTGAAGAATGCGTCATTTTGTTGATTTTATTGGCATACAATTGTTTATAATAATTTTTTAATTTTAGATCTGTTGATAATTTGGAAGGACTAGCTTTTGATTTCATTAATTTTCTCCATTGTTTGTCCATTTACTGCTTCATTGGTTACGCTTTATTTTAATAATTTTTTTGTACTTATTTGAGATTCATTTGCTTTTCTCACTTACTGTTGCAGGAAGTCAGATCATTGATTTCAGATGTTTCTTCTACTCCAATACATTTATTTTAAGCTCTCATATTAATAACCTTTGAGTATAACTTTAGCACATTTTACAAATTTTTATATACTATAATTTTTTTCATTTATGACAAAGTACTTTTTTTTCTTTTGTGAAATAATCTTTGAAACATGAGTTATTTAGTGGTGTGTTGTTTAGTGTCTTCATATGGTGAGAATTTTAAGGTATTGTTCCATATTAGTTTTCTAAATTACTTATATTTAGGTAAAGAAATATACCCTGAAAAATTAGATCTTAGTAAATTTATTGAGACCTATGATTTTGGGGACTCCTGTATGGTTATTTTTATGAATATTCCACATGCATTTGGATGTGTGTTCTCTTATTACTGAATAAAATAAAGATGACTGTGAAAGTTGAATGAAAAGTTAAATCTTCAGATCTCTTTCACACTCTGGATGAGAAAATATAAACTGGTAAATACCTTTTACCCAACTCTAGCCAGAGACTGAAGATTGAGTTTGGGGAGTGTATAAAAATAGGCTTTCTGGAGAACATCAAGCACGGCTGATGACTGGGGAAGCAAGATGACATGAAGATAAGTGAGTATAAGCATCTGAGATGCTGAAACACGCAGCCAATTTCATACACTCAAGTTCTAAACCATGAACACTATGGTGTTATCTTTCATACTAGGTACTGAAAAATTCTTCTGTAAGTATACTGATCACCCATCAGGCAAAAACTAGACTATCATCCTACAGAGGAAATCCCATCAACAAACTCCCAACAAACTTTCAGTACTCCAATTTTCAAAATAACAGACAAAGAAATGGAAGAACATTACATGCTCATGGGTAGGAAGAAAGAATATCGTGAAAATGGCCATACTTCCCAAGGTAATTTATAGATTCAATGCCAACCCCATCAAGCCTCCAATGACTTTCTTCACAGAATTGGAAAAAACTACTTTAAAGTTCATATGGAATCAAAAAAGAGCCCACATTGCCAAGTCAATCCTAAGCCAAAAGAACAAAGCTGGAGACATCATGCTACCTGACTTCAAACTATACTACAAGGCTACAATAACCAAAACAGCATGATACTGGTACCAAAACAGAGATATAGACCAATGGAACAGAACAGAGACCTCAGAAATAAGGCTGCATATCTACAACCATATGATCTTTGACAAACTTGACAAAAACAAGAAACAGGGAAATGATTACCTATTTAATAAATGGTGCTGGGAAAACTGGCTAGCTATATGTAGAAAGCTGAAACTAGATCCCTTCCTTACACCTTATACAAAAATTAATTCAAGATAGATTAAAGACTTAAATGTTAGACCCAAAACCATCAAAACCCTAGAAGAAAACCTAGGCAATACCATTCAGGACATAGGCATGGGCAAGGACTTCATGTCTAAAACACCAAAAGCAATGGCAACAAAAGCCAAAATTGACAAATGGGATTTAATTAAACTAGAGAGCTTCTGCACAGCAAAAGAAACTACCATCAGAGTGAACAGGCAACCTACAAAATGGGAGAAAATTTCTGCAATCTACTCATCTGACAAAGGGCTAATACCCAGAATCTACAGTGAACTCAAACAAATTTACAAGAAAAAAAACAAATAACTCCATCAAAAAGTGGGTGAAGGATATGAACAGACACTTCTCAAAAGAAGACATTTATGCAGTCAAAAGACACATGAAAAAATGCTCATCATCACTGGCCATCAGAGAAATGCAAATCAAAACCACAATGAGATACCATCTCACACCAGTTAGAATGGCGATCATTAAAAAGTCAGGAAACAACAGGTGCTGGAGAGGATGTGGAGAGATAGGAACACTTTTACACTGTTGGTGGGACTGTAAACTAGTTCAACCATTGTGGAAGTCAGTGCGGCCATTCCTCAGGGATCTAGAACTGGAAATACCATTTGACCCAGCAATCCCATTACTGGGTATATACCTAAAGGATTATAAATCATGCTGCTATAAAGACACATGCACACGTATGTTTATTGCGGCACTATTCACAATAGCAAAGACTTGGAACCAACCCAAATGTCCAACAAGGATAGACTGGATTAAGAAAATGTGGCACATATACACCATGGAATACTAGGCAGCTATAAAAAATGATGAGTTCGTGTCCTTTGTAGGGACATGGATGAAGCTGGAAACCATCATTCTCAGCAAACTATCACAAGGACCAAAAACCAAACACCGCATGTTCTCACTCATAGGAGGGAATTGAACAACGAGAACACATAGACACAGGAAGGGGAACATCACACACCAAGGCCTGTTGTTGGGTGGGGGAAGAGGGGAGGGATAGCATTAAGAGAGATACCTAATGTTAAATGACGAGTTGAGAATTGATGGGTGCAGCACACCAACATGGCACATGTATGCATATGTAACTAACCTGCACGTTGTGCACATGTACCCTAAAACTTAAAGTATAATAAAAAAAACAGACACAATTCATTACTTTTCTTAATACATCTTTGACATGAATGAAACAGATGGATTAAAAATAGCAACCTCAAGGCAACAGGAACCTATACAGATGAAATAAAACCCCAAAAATGAAGAAATTTTTTATAATATTCTTGAAGAAATGAGGAACTATATCCTAAAAACAAGACAAAGATAGCATTATAATATGCAGAAAAAGGAAAAGAACTCTTAGAAATAAACAAATATATACATAGAAGCAGATATAAAAAAACTCAAAGTAATGTTTAAAATGTAAATTTGGAAAAATCTCCCAAAAAGTTTCCAAAGAGAAAAGAAAACCACAAATGTAAAACATTAGCCAATCATATAACTTTCAAAGCTGTATGATATCTGAATAATATGGTATTGGCATGCCCTACTTCATGCACTACTTCATGGAATGTTCCATGCTATATAATAGTGATAACAAAAAGAGACAGGCGTCTATTAAAACTGAAATGACCAATGGCTCATCATTTGGTTGTTATATAAATTCTTACTTTTTTTCAAATTATGAAAAAGAATTAACTAGAGTGTGGTGAGATAGTTTTTATTTCTTAAGTGAAAATAATTTATTTAATATATAAGTTGCATATATAAATTTGAATTCTATCTTTAATTATATATGCATGTGTTTTTGTTATAAAAGTGATAGTTTTGTTAAATATATATGTAACATTTATAGTCTTACTTTGTTTTATATGCAACAAAGATCTATTTAGAACTTATAATATGCCAGGCATGGTGTTAGAATTTTATGCATTTTAATTTGAACATGTAATTTGAACACAAAATTTAAGACATAATCCCTGCTAGGTATTCTTTTAATGTTCCTATCTAACTGATATAGGAAGCGAAACAGAGAGAGGTTGTGTCACTTGCTGTGACCACCAAACAAGAAAATGTTGAATTCAGATTCAACACCAGGCAATCAGACATCAGAACTCATGCTTCTGGTCACAAAGATATTCTGCGAAAAAAATAGCTCTAGGAAAAAGAGCTCTATCCGTAACTGATTCTATGGTTTGCATTTTTTTTTTTTTTGCAAAATCAATTTTCAATGGCTATATCCTTATTACATTCTTTCTTGAGGTGTTATTTTTTTAAAATGGGAAGAAAATACCGAATTTGATATATGCTTAATTCCATTTTATAATGTTTGAAATATTTTGTTTGACTTACCTATATATCTGAAATGTATTTGCTACCTTGCATAAAATAGTTTTTTACATTTACTGAATATTCATTGAATGACCTTTTTATTCTCTTAATGCTATCTGAATGCTATTTGATGCTCTCTTTTTCATTCATACAGATAATTTATTCCTGTGGAAATGCCCATTCCATTGCTTTCACTATTCTTAAGCCATTACTGATGTTTTATTATGACCAGCCTGTCTCTTTTTATAGAAAATGTATTATATATTTGCTATTTATTTTAGTCATATAATTTTTAGAAACATTTTTCCAAGTTCCAAAAACATACTACTGGTATTTTATTTTAAATTCACATAAACTTTAAAGTAATTCAAACAATGGGCATGTATAAAATATATTTTTATAGGCAAGAATATGGCATATCTATCCATTAGCATATGTAAAATAGTATGTGCATTAGTTCATTAAGTGTTGAAAAAACAATAAAAACCTGCTGGGAGAGCAGTCAGGAGCAGCCTGCAGACCCTTGCTTAGTTGCATAAGAGCTTGCCTTGGGCCAGCAACATTTTCTAATGTGGAGATAAGGAGTTGTGTGCTGGACGTATCACCTTTTGGAAGTATATCTTTCCCTATCCTGGACTTGATGTGCATTTCTTTAATTTGCTTAGAAGCATGTGAATCAAATAGCACCTGCCCAACCTCACTGCTATATCTGTTCCCAGTGGAGAGGGAACAGGGTCCCTCACCCGCAGCACAAGAGGGGTGTGTGCAGATAATCTCCTTGTGTTGGCTGTGGAATGAGACCCACGGGCCAGAGGGGACTGATACTCACTGTTTAAGCCGAGTCTTCCCTGTCTCTCTATTGGAGTAAATCATTGTTCTATCCAGTGCCTATATGCATCTTCTTACTTGCATATCATACAGTGGCCTGACATCCCAGGACTGCTGCTCCTGGCGATAACCATTGTCATGCTTTTTGCTATCTTTCCCTCAGTGGGACTTCTCCCCTGAAGGTGGTAACAAGTGTCACTTCCTCAATAGAAGCTCAATAGTAGCCACTATTAGACCCATTTTGTGGTGAAAAATTATTTTAAAAAGTATTTCTGACTCTCTCATATCACCAAGCTATTAAGAAGTGGTTAATAGCATCAAGTTAATTTCTTTTTGACACCAAAGTTTATGCCTGTAGTCATCATGTTTCCTTTTTTTTTCTATCATTGTCATTAATACATTGTTGATTTTACCTTTCCATAATGTTATGGCTACTGTGTGTATAGTATTTATCTATTTTTTTATTAAAGCATGCTGATTTAGAAGACATTAATAGGTAGATATCAAGGATAACAAATGCACATTGGGCCAAGAGAAACTAGAGAGCAGCTATTAATATTTATATTTCCTGAACAATGATTAGCCTTGGAATTTTGTTACTTAGTAACATGGAAGATTCTTGATTCATTCACACTTGAAATGCAATCATTTAAATTAGTTCAGACAAATACCTAAGACACCTATCTTTTTTAACCTTGCAAAAAATAAGATTGGACTGCCCATCAAATTGCTCCTGTCTTATATGAAATTACTAATCCGCAATCTAAGGAGAGTGATTTATGTAAGTAAGGCAGTTTAAAAGAGAATAAAATATGAACAGTGAGACAAAATGAAATTATAAAATTGTGCACACGTTTTACAAAGAGATAAAAAGGTCAAAAGAGTTTTCCTGGAAAGAACAGTAAAACCCCTGCAGTAATATGTTCCAATCCATAAGCTATAATTTCACAACAATGCCATAAAATATAATATGACTCATCAATCAGAATAGAATTTTTTGAATTAATTACACATAAATTCAAAAAGTTTTAGAAAATGGTATTGCAATTGAACTATTTTTTCTTAATCAGTATTATCAGTACATGCAAAGACAGGTTATATTACCATTCTCTAATTAAAATATTACCAACAAATGCAAATAATACTTCAAGGGAAGATAACAAATATAGTTGGAAAGGATCTACAAGGTACGATTCATGCCATGTCACCAGGAAGCTACTATATGAGCAAGGATCAGTTATTTCTTATTTTCATACCTCATCTTAAAATTGTGCTGATGGGTAATCAACATTTTGTCTTAAAACAGACCTTGATTTCTGATGACTATAAGGTAACTAAGAGCCTTGGCAGCCCCTTAGTTGGTACTTTTGTTCATGTGTTTTATTGGCAGTATATTTGCCTAAAAAACAGAAAATGACCCTTTTTAATATACATGAATCCAATAAGGGAAATAACAAATTGCAAAACAACTAATATAATCCTCAGAATTGAGCATATACTCTGGGTCAGTCGCCACTTGATACAACTCATTTAGTTCAGTAAAAAAATTAATGTTGAGAAAATATGAAAGGCAACATGGGATAATGATTAAGAGCAAATCTTTACTGTCAGACTTCTATTTTACCACTGACGATCTGGGTAATCTTCCTGAAGTTAAAATCTTCTAAGTTCCTATCTCTATATCTTTAAGATGGATGCTTACAAAAAGACGGTGAACCATTTATTAGCTACAGTTTGCTAATTTAACAAAATATATTTTAGTGTCATTAAGTAAGCATACCCTTGATTATTGACACGATTAATTTATCCATAAATGTGATGCTTACAAAAAATGTGCAAAAAGAAAATAATAATCTGTCTTAGTACAGATTAAATATACAGGCTATATCTAATAATTTATTGAGGATGTTTATTTGAAAATGCTCCTTGAGGGCAAGGCTCTGAGACTAGGTTCCAATTATAAAACTCATATACTCAAAAAAATTTTGTCACTTAGGATTCTTTGACTAGGTGATTGCTATCCTTGGGCAAATTTTTAAGTAGAAAATATTATAATCCAAATATTGTTGGTGGACATAGTAGGATGCAAATTGAGGGAGCATCTCATAGACTGGACTAATGATTTTGCCAAAGGACAAATTCTCACCTTATATCCCCATGTCATACAAACTTACATAATGCCAGTGACAAGTAAGGCAGCCACCTCTATTTGGTTAACCCAAGCTGACTACTTATTACATTTATCTAAGAATTTCTCCAGCATCTCTCATAATATCCTGAGGGTAAACTGTAGGCCAACCAAGAGTATTACTGGTATCTGGCTGTAGACAATCATGCCATACTTCCTAACTGTGATATTTTACTGCCATTTTCCAGTTCTTCACTTCTTTGTTCCTTTCTAAATTACAAAGGCAATAAGACAGAATTTAAATAATTGACTTTCCACATTATAATTTGGTCTGACAAACAATTGGTAATAAAAGCATACATTATTATGGTATGCATGGTATTTCTAACAAAGACAAATTGTGTTGTGTAGCAAAACCTAGTTGGAAGAAATTCGTGTTTGGAGCAACGTAGAGTTTTATTCTTTTCAAAAATGTTCTCAGGAAATTGGAGAAGGAAAGGCTAAATGACGTCTGGGAATTGATAATGTATTATTTGTAAAACACTCAGTTGTACCTTCTTTTGGTCACTTGTATATGGATATAAATAAAATAGCAGTTTGTGAAATATCCACATGTATAAAATCAAACAACACAGCCGCATCCATATTGGCACTAATGAAACCTTTAATTTGACTTCATAGCAAAGGAATGCATTTCAGGCTTTATATAATCCGCAGTGTCACACCGTACTAATTTAATTCACCAAGCAATATATTGATTTCATTCTTTAGTTTACTTCAATAGCTATATTCCACAATATAGAGATGTTTTAAATAGATAGCAATTATTTGATTTTTTCTTTTGATTTATTATATCAAGCCTTATTTCAAATTGAAATGCAAACACCTATAGCTTTTTACTTAATTATCTGATAAATTAGTGCTTGTTGGACGGGTACATATACTGCCTTTCCAGACTCAATAGGAAGTTGCCAGTGCTTTTATGGAGAGGCAATATTTTCTCTTGTTTTGAATTTCTCAAAGGATCAGCAGTTAATATAGTATTTTCTGTAACAATTAAATTAAAGTGCTAGAGATTCGTTTCTCCATATATTCAATTTTTTTGATTAAGTAATGCCTTAAAGGGCCATTTTAATAAGGTAAGTGCACTACCTTCATGAGCCAGACTTCACTTGTTAAATGATGAGTGGCTTCCTGCCACTGCATTTTCATGCAAAAATATTGGTTATACAAGCTTTATGCAGTAGAGAAAATATGTACATCTATATAGACCAATTCGCAAAGACCAATGCCAAAAGAATGTTTGCATATTCTACAGAAAAAGTTTAAAAATTATAGATAACAGTTTTATAAGCTATAAAAATAAAATAGCAACATTTATGAAATGAAAAGTTAAACAGAAAACATATAATGTTCTGGAAATAAAAGATTACATAATGTGGCATTCATTTGACAATTTATTGTGTACTCTATCAAAATTTTAAAAGATTCCTATTAAAGCAAAGTATGATTAATAATCACACCACTAGAATATAAGAGACAAATTTTTAAATTTATGCAAACCTGCAAGGTCAAACAAAAGCTTTCATAATAGGTGTAAATTCTCTTGAGAAAATTCCAGCAGAGAAGAGGAAATTTCAGCACATAACAACATTCAAAAGCCTTTTACTTGTGGCCATGATGGAGTTCTTGGCCACCACCATTACCTTCCTCCGTGAGCAACTAAAAATCTGGTAAAGTACATATGATAGTTAATACTGAGTGTCAACTTGATTGGGTTGAAGGATACAAATTATTGATCCTGGGTGTGTCTAGGAGAGTGTTGCCAAAGGAGATTAATATTTGAGTCAGTGGGCCGGAAAAGGCAGACCCACCCTTAATCTGGGTGGACACCATCTAATCAGCTGCCAGTGTCTAGAATATAAGCAGACAAAAAAGTGTGAAAAGAGAGACTGGCCTAGCCTCCCAGCCTACATCTTTCTCCGTGCTGGATGGTTCCAGCCCTCAAACATCAGACTCCAGGTTTTTCAGTTTGGGAACTCGGACTGGCTCTCCTTACTCCTCAGCCTGCAGACAGCCTATTGTGAGACCTTATGATTGTGTGAGTTAATACTTAATAAACTCCCCTTTAGTTTAGAATAAATTCCATTAGTTCTGTCCATCTAGAGAACCCTGACTAATACAGTACATTGTTTTTAAAAAAAAAAAAAAACAACTTCAGCACATGACTGTTGAGGAATAAGCTCTGATTTTTTGTTTTTTTTAATCTTGACCACATTTCTATCTAAAGGGTCTGGGGAGTCATGCCCTACAAACCATAAATTCTCCTCAGATGGGTTTTATTTAAATCTATATATTGTGAGTTACTTTCCAACCTGACTCTGGCATAACATTATGAGACGAGGAAAAAAATAAAAATATTTTACCCCAAAACATGTTTCTTTGCCATCTCTTGAAATGTCCCTGCAAAGCTGTCCTAGGCAGGGGAAAATGTGCATGTGTAAAAAATCTCTATTTACATAGGGAGATCTTTTTCTTCCATGACCTCCCAATCCTGAAGGGATTAACTGAGAGTCCAGCACCTTTTAAAGGTCTGAATAGAAAACACTTGTCATCTATTGTGTCTAAGGGCAGCCACAGTGAGACTTCAGAACTGTGGTGTCCCCAGTCTTTTATCTTATCCTGAACATTTCCTTTCTGTTGATCCCAGGTCTTTAGAAAAACTCAACCAATTGTCAATCAGAAAATGCTTAAATTTACCGATAGCCTGGAAGCCACACCTCCCACCCCGCCCCACTTCAAGTTGTCCCACTTTCTGAACCAAACCGATGTATTTCATAAATGTATTTGATTGATGTCTCATGCCTCTTTAAAATGTATAAAACCAATCTGCGCCCAGACCAACTTGGGCACATGTTTTCAGGACCTCCTGAGGGCTGTGTCAGGGGCCATGGTCACTCATATTTGGCTCAAAATAAATCTCTTCAAATATTTTACAGAGTTTGACTCTTTTCGTTGACACAATAGTTCATTAGAAAAAGAATTTCTTTAATGAAAACTGATGAATCCTACAATGTCCTTGGCTTTCTGCCTGGAGGTAGTTTTTGGATAATGATACAGACTAGTAGCTTCAGTGGTTGAGGAAAAGATCAGAGTTTGAGAAGGTGGATGCACCTATAGTATGCACAGTAGAAGACCAGACAGAGGGAAGGTACACAGAAAAGAGCATCTCCAAAAACCAGATGTGTTTCCCCTTGGATCTGTAGCCCAATAATGAATAACAAGTGAGTAGGCTGTAACCCCATTAAAATAGACAAAGAATGACTTGGGAGATACAATTTGATCAATTTCCAGAGCTCATGTTAGGCTGGAAGATATTCTAGTGTGCTGACTAGTTGGTCTGGAGAATCCTAAGTGAAGAACATCTACTGGACACTTAGTGGACACTGGGTGAATTTAGTGGATACACAATACAGACCAAGCCTTAGTAAACCTGAATTATTCCTAGAATGAAACCTACTTTTCAACTCACTAGCAGAGCATAAAATGAACCTCAAAAGAATCCAGGTAAAATGCAAGTATCAAAATTGCCAATTGGCCGAAAGAAGTCCTATACTCTTTAAGGACAGACAACAACATTTAGTACTCAATCATGTAAATTTTACAATGGCCAAACTCCTGCCAATATTTACTGGATTTGTACTAGTTCTGCGTCAGCTTAGAATGAGGAAAGCCAAGGTCACTCCCAACCTAACAAGAGAGAAATCTGGAAAATCTACAAAATCACATGTTTTGAATCCACTGAGATTGCAAAGCAACAAGTGAACTGAATTCCAAAGGCTTATAAGCCGCTGAGGACAGAGAGGGAGCGTGAACTTTTTTTTATCACTGGAAAATCGTAGAAGAAGGATGTGGCAGTCATAAAAGTAAATAACACATCTGAAATTTCAGTGAATTATTAAAGACTGAGCATAAACTAGCGTTAGAGTTTTGAACTGGTGGAAGTCCTAGGGACAAGAGGTGTTCACAACCACTCACTAGCCCTCTTCAGTGGGCCTCCAGTTAGTATCCATGAGAAAGGCTGAGAGCAGGGAAGGAGGTCCGAGAAATCCCACTTGTTGGAATAGGTATGCAGAGGCTACCGAATTCTGAGATTAAAAGTAAAAGTACTAAGTAGAACCATTTGTGCTCTAGGCCCTACATAGTTTAAGGTAGTGATTAGCTGCAGCTTAGAATAAACATAATATCTGCCAGCACTGTGATCCTTCTTGGAAAGGAAGCAAAATCTGACCGATGCTGGAGAAAGAGCACCACTAACCTGATGCTGCTTGGCATGAGGAGAGGCAAATATTTGCAGAGAGATTAAGTCTGTGAAGCCAGTGTGCAGTTCTAGCTGAAAACTGAATATGAAGCAAGAATGATAAGAAAGATCATCTAGCACTTTTGGCCTCATATTTAAAATAATGTAGAAGCTGTCAACCACAGAAAGAATGTGAAGCTTATTATACACTGAATGTAGTTATGGCAACAATAATACTTAAACGAATATTAATTACAATCTAGATTGATTCAAGCCTACCAAGGAGAGAGCTGAAGGAAGAAGCAGATCCATTTGTAAGAATACATATTAACTCTATTTCTATAGTTATTTTGCACACAATATCTGGCATATCATAAAAATCTATGAAACACACAAAATAAGCAAGGATTATCTACTCCTTAGGAAGAGATAAAGTAGTCAGCATATATAGAAATAGATATGTCCAGACATTGAAACTATCAAATGTGGTTGATAACGTAAGTACAATTAATGTGTTAAAAATATAGTGAAAAAAGTAGACAATAAAGATGAAGAAGTGAGAAATTTCACTGGAATAAAATAAAGTATAAAAAGTCAAAATACTCAAAGTTAAAAATATGATATCAAAAATGAAGAATTTCGATAGTTAGTGGCAGTATCAACAAACCAGACAACTGGACTCACTAGGGGAGTGAGTAAACTTGAGGATAGGTCCATCAAAATTACACAAACTGAATCACCTAAAGAAGCAAGCAAGCAAACACACAAAGAATCAGAACAGATCAGAGATTCCGAAAAGAAAATATCAAATACCTAATATCCATGTAATTTTAGTTGTAGAAGCAGCATAGAGAGAAGATAAGAAAATATTCACAAAATATATTGGCTAACAATTTTTCCAGCTTAATGAAAATTAGTAAATTTCATGTCCAAGAAGTTCAGAGAATCTCAAGCAAGATAATTATATTAAAAAAATACACCGAGGCAAATTATAGTAAAACTGTTGGAAGTCAAAGATAAAGAGAGGTTTTTGTTTTTGTTTTGATCAACAAGAGTGAAATGAGCCATTATATAAAAGTGAAAATAACAAATTCCTGTTTCTGGCCAAGATATAGAAACAGTGGCCTGAATTTCCTCACTATTTGCAACAACTATAAAAGAAAGATAAAATATCTTAAACAAAGATAATACAAGCTATTAGATTTTAATCAGCAAAAAATAATAATGTTTGAAGACAGCAAACAAATGAGGTAAACTCTACAATTATCTCAGCTTATTATACTGCCTGAAAGGATCCGCCAATGTAAACTATGCTAAGAACGTTTCATTTGTAATTGATTTTTATTCTCCCCAGAATGTAAGAAGTAAGATTGCTGAACCACATCACATATATTGTCAAGGTTTTTGATACAATTTAACAAATTTCTCTTCAGGTTGTCCATTTCAATAAGTATACATATCACCAGTATCTAAGTGTATTACTTTGAAATTGTGTTACAATTGCCTCGTTTTTGTTTGCATCTAACACATCTGCAAGGGAGAATTCTATTCAACTTTTGTATCCCAAAGCCTAGTATAGCCTAAACTTTTAAAATATGCAGTAACTGGCATTCAGTAAGACTACATAACAGTACATGAAATGCACATGACAGGCATTCTACAAGTACAAAATTATACCATATAACCTGTGACTGCAAATATCTCTGAATTAAGAAAGACGACATGCATACTGACTACCAGCTGATGAGTCAGAAGTATCAGATGAGGTGGTATGAAATCTAAATATTTAGGAAGTAGAATAAAATGATCAAAGTACATCAAAAATGGCGTACTAAAAAGTTGATATTTAAGCTGGTTCTTGGATGAACATAAAATATCAGTGTGGACAATGAGTTTTCAGAAGGCATTTTGCCTTAAGAAAAATGGCAAAACTGGTTAAGGTCGTTAAGTATTTTTGCCAGGGACTGGTAGTAAAGCTGGCTGAAAAGTTGCTTAGAGAGAAAATATGTAAGTGTTTGAAAACCAAACCTAGGAGCTGAGACTTTCTTTTTGTGTTTATTGTTGGTTGGTTGGCTGGTTGGCTGGTTGATGCTGATAGTAGTGTTTTTGCTTAAACAGTAAAGAGAAGTGATCAAAAATTTTGCTTGCTTATTTTATTTATTGATTTTTAGACTAATCTGCTAACAATATGCAGGGTGAATTAGATGTGAATAAAATGATGAAAGAACACTAGAGAGACAAACTGGATATTAGGAGGCTATCTAAATGAGGTAAATAAAATATTAAATCAACACACACTGAGTTATAGCATAACATAACTTATACTGGAAGTAGATTAGCTGATAATTAGAAGGCAGGCACTCAAGCAGATTTATGTAGTTCTTCCTTTCACAATAAGAAAATCTTCCCTTGGCTTTTCTTATTCTTATTCTTATTTTTTTTTTAAGATGGGGTCTTGCTCTGTTCCTAGCTTTTCCTATTCTTAAGATTAGTGTCACCTGTTTATAATTCCTCAGCCATGATAAAATATCATTTATTGGGTGAAAGTCTTGACTTAGTCTAGTTTGTATTAGAGTCTAATAATTTTGCATATGCTAGTTTGAGTCTCCTGAAAAATAAGTAGTGCAATATAGTAGGATAATATTGTCAACAGAAAGGGATCAGTGATGCACATAATTGAGAAAGAGAAAATAAGAAAGTAATCCTGATTTTGCTTTCATAACCAAAATTAATGAAGTGGATTATTGCTCAATTATTTGGATACTGAGTCAAATAAATAACTACATTACTAATAGAAAGATTATTTAGGCAAAGCAATATACACATTAGTTAACCAATGACTCAGAAGCACTGAGAAAATGATGGACTTATTACTTCAATTTTCATAAAAAAGTAATTTAACATGGGAAAATAGAAAGAAGTAAAACAAAATTAAATAGAAATAAGAATTAGAGTGAAAGAATAAAATATGTCTTTCATAATAAAACTTTACTTTTTTTGATAATACGTCATTGTATTTAACCTACTCAGAATTGTATTGATCTTGTTAGAATGAACATAAAATACTATTCTATTGTGAATAAATTTTAAAATCTACTGGCTTCAGATTACAATTGAATAATCTATAATCACTTAAGTTAAATATTATAAGGCTAATTATATACTAAAGCAATATATTTTTTCATCCTAAGTAATGCACAAAAATAGTTAAAGTACTAGAAAGCTAATGATGGTAGGAGTTAAAACATTAGCTTTATGAAAGCAACTAGCTAAGTAGCTGGATTTTATATTTTACGTGTGTGTCTGTGTGTATAATGCTTGATAAGTGATAGTAATTATGTGAATCTTACGTTGAACTTAACCTAAGAAAGACATCAAGAAGTTAATCAAGAAAACAAGTGAGAAGTTATGACTTGCAAATTTAAAGACTGTATATACACCTTTCAAAGAGGTTATTAGGGTTATTAGTCTGAATTTTCCAAAGAGGTTATCAAGGATACATATTTTGAAGTTTCTTTTGAATTTAAATTTTTCAGATAGAAAAATATAATTTATTTATATGAATCCTTATTTTTGAGTTCTTGAAGCTTACAATATAAGGTTAAGTAAAAAATAATATTCACAACTTTATACAAAATATTTTCCAAAATTAAAACATACCTTTTAATATATTCATGATTAATATATATCACCCAGATAATAAAGATTCCATAATCTTTCTCCTCTTCCTTCTCTTCTTCCTTCTCTTTCTCCTCCTCCCCTTCTTCCTCATCATCATTGCTTCTGGAGGAGTAGAACTAAGCATTCATTCTTCATTCATTCCTTCATTCATTTTACCTTAATCATAGATTATGTAAAAATAAGAACATTACATTTAAAAATGCACTTAACAATTTTATTTTGCAATCAAATATGGGAAATAGGCAACTTTTAAATTGCATCAACATTAAAAATACTCCATAATAGAATGAAGCAAAGACAACATTCACATATTCTAAAGCTAGCCAAAATAATTTTGTTCTCAATGTAATATACAACCAATATTCTATGAAATATTAATTTCTGAAAAGATAGTATTAGGGCTTCATTAATAAAATTATCTTTTTGCAAAACTGAATAAAACTAAAAGAAATTGTATTAGAAAATATTGGGGTAGCGCAAGAAACTCAGAGGGGCATGAAAAATCAACTGTCATTAGTGCAAGGACTTCAGAAACCCTAACGTATGTTGGCTTAATTCTATCAGCAAATTCTCTCAGCAACAAAATAGAATCCCTCGAAGTCTGTATGTGATATTTTTACAGAGTTGTGTAAATGTATATTGTGTAAAAGACTCTTCTGGTTCTATTTTGAGAAACTCTAGGAAATTATTCCACTGGTCTGATTAGGACAAGGTGTGTTTCATCAATGAATCAATCTCACTTTTACCAGAAAAGTGAGGGTGGTGATGACAAGGCTCATATAAAGAGACTGTCACTCCCTTTTGGACAACTTAGCTAGATCACAGAAAGTATCCATTCTCCAAATAATGAGAGGCTATTTTAGAAGTAGTGATTGCACCAAATTGAGAAATTAATTAATGTACAGTCACAATTTTGCACGAAATTTCACATACATACTAACAATAGTTTTGAATTATATTACTATCAGGTTGGTGCAAAAGTAATTGCACCAACACACAATTACTTCCTAATATGTGAGAAATTGAGCAAATTCTTAAAGAAATATACAAGTTTTGAAAAATAATGGAGTGAAACAAATACATGTGAGTTCCAATGAACTAAAAGTGTTCTTTGGATCAATAGTAGGTCCAATATTATGGGTCCTTTGTCAAATGCATAGCTTGCGAATATTTTTTGCCATTCTGCAAGTTGTCTCTTCACTCTGTAGATTAAAAGCTTTTTCTTTAATTAAGTCTCATTTATCTGTTTCTAGTTTTTTGCTTTGGTTTTTGAGGTATTTTTCATGTATTTTTTGCCTATGTCATTGTCCGTAAGTGTGTTCTCTAGGTTTTTGTATAAGATTTTTATAGTGTCGGGTCTTACATTTAATTTTTGGATCCATTTTGCATTGATTTTTGTCTATAGTGAGAGATAGGGGTCCAGTTTTATTATTTTGCACATGGCAATATTCCTAACACCATTTAATGCAAAGAATGTCCTTTCCCAAGTGTATGTTTTTATTGACTTTGTCAAAGATTAGTTGGCTGTACATATGTGCCTTTACTTCCGGTTTATCTATTCTTTTCCATTGGTCTATGTGTCTGTTTATGTACTAGTACCATGCTGTTTTCCTTACTGTAGTCGTATAGTATACTTTGAAGTCAGGTAATGTTATGCCTCCATCTTTGCTTGTTTTGTTTAGGACAGCTTTGGTTAGTCAGGCTCTTTTGTGACTCCATATGAATTGTAGCACTGTTTTTCTAATTCTGTGAAAA
Organism: Nomascus leucogenys; assembly: GCF_006542625.1. Classification (NCBI taxonomy): domain Eukaryota; kingdom Metazoa; phylum Chordata; class Mammalia; order Primates; family Hylobatidae; genus Nomascus; species Nomascus leucogenys. The sequence continues at coordinate 37,213,090 of NC_044401.1, forward strand.
AAGATATTGGTATTTTGATAGGGATTGCATTGAAACTGTAAATTGCTTTGGGCACTATGGTCATATTAACAATATTATTTGTTCTGATCCACGAGAATGGGAAGAGTTTGTTTGTGTTATCTATAATTTGTTTGTCCATTTATTTGTGTTACCTATAATTTCCTTCATCAGTGTTTTGTAGTATCCCTTGAGCAGATATTTTTACTTCCTTGATAAAATATATTCCTAGATATTTTATTTTCTTGTAACTATTGTAAATAAAATTGCCTTTTGATTTGGTCCTAGCTTGGTCTCTGGGGTATAAAGAAATGCTACTGATTTTTGTACATTAATTTTGTACCCTGAAACTTTACAGAATTAATTTATCAAATCTAATAATTTTTGGAGGAGTCTTTCTGGATTTTTAGGTACAACATCATATCATCAGCAAGCAGAGATAATATGACTTCCTATTTTCCAATTTGGATGCCTTTTATTTCTTTCTCTTGCCTGATTTATCTGGCTAGAAATTCTGCTACTATGTTGAATAGGAGTAGTAAAAGTGGGCATTCTTGTCTTGTTCCAGTATTCATGGGAAATGCTTTCAACTTTTCCACGTTCAGTATGATGTTGGCTATCAGTTTGTCATCTACAACCTTTATTATTTTCAGGTATAGTTCTTCAGTGCTGCATGTTTTTATCAAGAAGATGTGCTGAATTTTATCAAATGCTTTTTCTGCATCTATTGAGATGATCATATAGTTTTTGTCCTTAATTCTACGTGACGAATCACATTTGTTAATTTTCATATGTTGCACCATCCTTGCATTCCTGAAATAAAACCCAGTCTCACCCTGATACCAAAGCCTGACAAAAATACAACAAAAAAACGAAAACTACAAACTCATATCCCTGATAAACATCGATGCAAAAATCTTCCCCCAAATACTAGCAAACCAAATATAACAGCGTATCAAAAGGAAATACACCATGATTAGGTAGGTTTTAACACCCTGTATTTCTATTAATTTTCTAGACTCTAACTATTTTCCCTGTGCTTTCTGTTCCTCTCAACATTACAGGCACACTGGCTTTTAATTTCCTGAATGTGCTATGTCCCCTCCTGCAGTCTTTGCACAATCTGATCTCTGTTTTGAAGAATTATAACTTTTTTAATACTCTGACTTTGATCACCATTTTATCTCTTATGCCTAAGTAAGGATATAACCCATGGTTAGTGATCGCTAGATATTTAGTGAATGAAAGAAAAAAATCATCAAATAAGAAATGAGGCATGTTCTAGAATCATGAGCATGGCTTAATGTATCATCAAACTTGGAAGAAATGGTGGTGCTAGATATATTCAGGAGATACTTAAGGCTGCCAAATATTACAAGAAAGACAAGCAAAACCATACAATAAAATAAAATGTCTTAGGTGGTACGATTGTTTTTTGTACTAGAAAAAGTACTAGGGATTGAGAAGCTAGGACAATGGTGAGGGCCTTTCTGCTGATTAACTTCATATCCCTTTCTTTTGGACTTTGCAGTACTATATGTAATGCAAGTCAAAGGGCATTTAGGATGTGGTTACAAATGTACCACTATATAGGGACTGTCAGATTCCTGCCCCCACCCCAACCACCATTGTGTTCTTTTCTTCTTTTTTAATATTAGCTCTCCAAAAATCTTGTAGAAATTGTAATGTCTGTGAGAGGCTTTTATTAAATCATGAATGATTTTGGTAAAACTTTGGTGATTAATTTTCTCTCCAATATCATTGATTCTGCAGTTGTAAGGACAGGGTTTGTGTTTGTGGAAAAGTAGGGAGAAGGACCCTCTCCTAATCTCTTTAACTCAATTCCTTATTAGACCCAATTCTGTTTTAGATTTCACTATTCCTTTAGCTCCTTGTGTTCTGACCCCTCCTTCAGATTACTAAGGAAACAATCCTGGTGGGCTATAAATTCTTTGCCATCACCTCCATTGTCTGTGCATTCTCAATCCTGTCTAGTCTCCAACTAAAATGAAAATAATAATAACGGTAACAATAATAAACTTAATGTCACTTTTTATAGCAATGCATTTAAACAGATAAGGATTAAAGCAATGGTGGAAGGAGTTGAGTCAACGCCGTAATGTCTAAGTCTCATCTTTAGCAGCCAGAATACTCTGTTATGATGAGATAATTCTACCCACTTCAGAGACTACCAGGATGACCAAATAATCACTGTGCTCTTAACACTTATCTCCTACTCAAAGCCATTGCTCTAGTATTTGTCTAATTTCCTTCAAGATCATTAATTTTCTTCTTTTACTATATATTATGCCAAAGCATATAAACATGTCCCAGTTTGTCCCACATTGAAAAAGGAGAAACTCTCTTTATTTTAAATACCTTTATTGCTGCTGTCATTTTTTTGCCTTCTATCAGTGCTCTTCAATACAGCAATCTGTACTCTCTGTCTGCAATTTCACTCCTCTAATTGTTTCCTGAACTTAGTGCAGACACACTTTATTTCTACTGTTACATCAAAACACCTCTAGTAAAGGCCAACAAAAATCTCCTGGATGTTAACTCTAATAATTAATATTCAGGACTCATAATTGAATTATCTGGAGCATTTGGCACACATAATTACTCATGTCTTTTTTTCTACTTGGTTTTCAATACCATACTTTCTCTCATTTCTTTGAATGCTCCTTCATCATCAGCTTTTTTTTTATTCCTTCTGTATCTCCCAGTCTGTAAATTTGGTATGTCCTAGGCTCAATTCTCAATCCTCTTTGTTTCATTGTCTATACTTCCTACTTTCCTGAGATTTTTATTGATCTCATGGTTGTAAATATCCTCTAATCCCTATTAGTCCTATGCATCATTTCCCTGAAGATCTCCTCTTGGAATTTCAGATGTGAATGTCCAGTGGTTTAGATGACACCCACAATAGCTTCCTGTCTCTGTTTCTGCTATGGTCCTTCTACAGTGATTCTCAAAACAGTAGCTAGAATTAGCCTTTTGAGAAGTTCAATCACTTCCTCTGTGTTAAAAAAAAAAAAAAAAAGTATAGACTTTCATCTTATCCAAAATAAAGACAGGGCATGTTAGATGGTCCAGGTGCTACTTCTGCCTCATCTCCTGCTACATTCCTCCCTGTTCTTTCAGGTCCAAGAATGCAGCTACCATGCAATGTGATTCTTTATACACACACTCATAACACTCTTGTATTATGGTCGTTGTACACATAATTTTCTCTTCTTGAAAGTATTTTCCCCTTGATACTCTACATGGCTGGCTTCTTTGTCTCTTTCAGATCATTATTTAATATCACCACTTCAAAAAGGCCTACCCTAATCTAAAGCAATACCTTGTTTGCTGCACAAGAGTTATTGGCCTTCGCTGAGTTTATTTTTTTCCTGTAGAACTTCTTACCATCTCACATTCCATCTATTGACTTGTTTGTATTTGCTTATGTTTATTTTCCCAACTAGAAGATAAATGCAATGAGTTACTGTATTAGTCCATTCTCATGCTGCTATGAAGAAATACCCGAGACTGGGTAATTTATAAAGAAAAGAGGTTTAATTGACTCACAGTTCCACATGACTGGGGAGGCCTCAGGAAACTTAACAGTCATGGCAAAAGGCACATCTTCATAAGGCAGCAGGGGAGAGAATGAGTGCCCAGTAAAGAGGGAAGCCCCTTATAAAACCATCAAGTCCTGGCCGGGCGCGGTGGCTCACGCTTGTAATCCCAGCACTTTGGGAGGCCGATGCGGGTGGATCACGAGGTCAGGAGATCGAGACCACGGTGAAACCCCATCTCTACTAAAAATACAAAAAAAAAAAAAAATTAGCCAGGCATGGTGGCGGGCACCTGTAGTCCCAGCTACTCGGAGAGGCTGAGGCAGGAGAATGGCGTGAACCCGGGAGGTGGAGCTTGCAGTGAGCCGAGATTGCGCCACTGCACTCCAGCCTGGGCGACAGAGCGAGACTCCGTCTCAAAAAAAAAAAAAAAAAAACAAGTCCTGTGAGGCCTAACTCACTATCACGAGAACTGCATGCGGGAAGCTGACCCATGATTCCATTATCTCTACCTGATCCCTCCCACGATACATGGGGATTATGGGAACTACAAGATGAGACGTTGGCAGGGACACAGCCAAACCATATCAGTTAGTAATGCTTTTTTTTTTTTTTTTTTTTTTTTGAGACAGAATCTCGCTGTCTCCCAGGCTGGAGTGCAGTGGCAGGATCTGGGCTCCCTGCAAGCTCCGCCCCCCGGGTTCACGTCATTCTCCTGCCTCAGCCTCCTGAGTAGCTGGGACTACAGACGCCCGCCATGACGCCCGGGTAATTTTTTTTTTTTTTTTTTTTGTATTTTTAGTAGAGACAGGGTTTCACCGTGTTAACCAGGATGGTCTCGATCTCCTGACCTCGTGATCTGCCCGCCTCGGACTCCCAAAGTGCTGGGATTACAGGCGTGAGCCACTGTGCCCGTCCAGTAGTGCTTTTTCTGTTGTTAACTGCTGTAAAACCAGAGACCAGAGCAGTGCGTGGTATACTCACTAGTCTTCTAATTAATGAAAATAAGTAAGATATCTAAAAATGATCTGTACAATTAAATTACATTTTAGAAATAGTATATTTTAGTTTTTAACATTAATGGGGAGCTGGCCATTACCTTTCCCTGTTTCTCTCTCTGCAGTGAGGGAGTTAAACTAGATAATATTTAAAGATGTGCCTTTAATATTCTATAATTGCAATATCTAGTAGAAATAGCTTTTTGATGCCTTTCTCTTCTGATTGATGCCTAAATTAACTTAATTACCCAAACAGGAAAATTATGTTTGTAAGATCATAATTTTGATTTCATATGAAATGAAAGCAATAAATTAAAAAATCCTCATACAAAAATTTACTTGAAAGTAACTTCACTAAAACATATCTAGATTATCACATAATGGGCTCTCAAGACTCTATTTACCATCAGGTAAATTGCTATTTTCTGTTGTATTTCAAAAATGCTAATTTTTTAGTATTTACTTTCAGTGTAATTTTTGTGTATTTACCTAAGCTAATATAGAGTCTCTATCTGTATAGTATAAGCTTTTAAATGTCTGAGCTTGTTACTTTTGATTTAAAAGAAATACCTTCAAAATGTAAATAATTTTTAATACTTAACCAATACATAAAGCACATGTATCTCTGTAAAAGCAACGCTTCTGACATTTGCATTTAACAAGAGAAAATTATGACAAACCTAGACTTATTGGATTCTTGATAGTATGAATCAATGCCCTTGTGGAAAAATAGGTTACAGCAAAACTATAAAATATTTACAATGTAAAAATAACGTACTAGGTGCATCAAGTTCAATAAAAAGCCATATAAACTCATCATGTTAACATGCACATTTTGTTAAACACTAAATAATTTAACACATATGAAAAATTCAGAGAATGTTAAATAGCTATGCTGTTCCTTCACTCATTTCAGTTTAACTGATTCTGCTGCTATCCAAGTAAAGCTTAATCATAAAAAAATAAAGGTGGTTTATTGCCTGTCTTTCTTACAGATTTCTCATAAGAGCGCAGATGCACAAAATAACAATATTTAAGGAAAAAACAAGTTTTTATCCTTCAGCCCGTTCTTAATTTATTTTACATTTTTCCAAATAATTCAACACCTGCCATTTTCTTGTTTTTCTGACTAAATTTGAAGAAAATAGACCATTTTATTGTATGGATAAATGCAACTTACCCTTTCATAAAATATTACATCTTTCAAAATTTTTAAATTATCTCCAACTGTATTTATGTTTTAGGAATTGATACTTTGTAACCATGTCAGAATAGTTTAATCAATTTGTATTTCTATTTTGATATTTCTTTCTATGTTTAATCATAAATAGGGTTTACTCCAATGTCTCTTGCTTCCCCTTAGCACTTTCATCCTTGTTGCCTCATCTGTCAACAAAATCCTCTCCAAACTCTTTTCCTTTCTTATTTCCTGTGTATTCTTACGTATTTTAATTTTTAATATTACTCTTTTGGGTATGTGAAATCTTCATTCAAATTCATTACAGACATTCCAAAATCTGACCTGAGTCACATTTTGTATTTCTTTTATGTTATTTTTTTAAAATAATAATAGTAATAACACTGAATAGTAATAGTTATCCATTCTATCTAACTATCCCAGCTGTCTAGTTGGGAAAATAAACAGTACATATCTATTGCTATTACTATTACTATCTAAAAAACTGAATGCCTAGTTTTGGTATGAAAATAAAGCTGTAATGAAGTTTCAGTTTATGGCAAAACCCTCCATCTTCCCTACAACATTCTAAAGCTTTAAGTCTATTATTACATCTCTTTATGAACCATTATTGAAAATAAAAGAGATGAACTTCCAGCAGTAGAAATCAAATCAAAATTAAATATTTATAAATTGAGTCATGGTTGTATAAAACATTACAAAACCTTTTCTAACTTCCTTTGGACTATAAAATTTAGGAATTAAGTACATTCTACACTTGAAGACTCACACTACTGTCCTTATTTCCTATCATATTTCTTTTAGAAGTACCAGAAAATGATTTTTTCACCAAAAAGTTTACCACAAAATTCAGATGGACTTTTATGCATTATTAAAAAGATAAATTAATAATAATTCTTACTTTATTTTCTGTCAATTTGTCCATATTTCCATTTTCATATTATACACTATTCTTCAAGAAAAATTCTATTGAACACAATTTACAATTTCTTATCTCAATTTATTCGTTATTAAATTATCCTCATTTGTAATACCTTTTTCCGTATATATCAGCTGTTACATTGCACTTTATCTGCTGATTGAGAATAGATAAAATGCAATATCTATCTATCTATGCATCTATCTATCTACATTCTATCTATATACATTCTATATTTCTACTCTGAGATATATATCATACTGTATATTATTTCATATCAACTCTATTATATATATATCAGAGTAGACATAAATATGTCATATATTGCTTATGTTTTATATTTGTGTGTATGTGTGTGTATATATATATATAAAATGTATGTATATAAACACCCAGATGTTTCTGTATTTCTACTCTGATAAATATATAGAAACATCCAAGTGTTTGTTATTTTGTTCAGTTAGTAAAAAATATAACATGGATTTTAAAGATTTTATTGTTGAAGTTGGGTGATTCTTTAAATAATAATGATAGTAGTGGTATAGAAGAGCCATATTATAATTTTTTAGCAAAACAGTAGAGGATTTTCTTCACCATAAAGGGTTAGAGAATAGTATGTGTTGGTGGAAAAAATAAGAAAAGATGAGTTCCTTTACGTAAGTGACAGGGACAATAGTTTAGAATGGTGATTCGAATATGTTGTAATGGGGCATGGGAGGATAGTAGTCTAGATTTTAAAGGACCTTAGGGAAGACAATATCCTCACAGTCCAGGATTGGATTAAAGCATGATTTTGCTTGAGGACATACCATGACTTTCAGAAGACACAGTTGAAAATACTATGGGAGTCAAAGAGGGCAAGAATATTGAATAAAATAGGAGGTATAAAATAAACAAGAAAGATGAAAGTCTGGGTGATGACGGATTATCAAAGGTGATTAGATTTCACATGTTAAGTTTAGAAGTAAGAAAAACATGAAGGAATTATTTCTTATGACTTCCTAGGGGAAGCAGGCCTCTTCCTTGGAATCCACTTCTTAAAACTTGTAAAGTAGGACCATTTGTAACTTGAGTAAGGGATGAGTAGCTAGAGGAAGAACTTGGGATCTGTGGGCATTGCTCATATTTGTCTGTGAATAGTGTTAGTAAAGCAAGCAATTTTCTGACTACTGGTATTTGGAGCGCTGAAGATCTAGCTTGAAGTCAATACATTTTGGATTATTTAGGCTTCCTGTATAAATATGAAGGCCAAGGTGTTAAATGCTGATTCACGGTCAAGTAAGTCAAAAATAGACAGCGTTCCAAATACTTCTGTCAGTGGTGTAGGAGAAAACGATGGAAGTCATTATATATCTTCATATAATTCTCTCAAGCAGCTAACATCAGGGAGAAAAACTAAATAGATAGATCTATCTTGTGCCCAGGCTAAAAAAAAGTTCTAAAGTTAGTATTTTCCCCTTCACATTAGCTTAATTAACTGGACCTCTATCATCGATATGCTACTTTTAAATGAGGACTTCAATAGGATTCTGCCTCACAGGTGTTCTCCTTTTAGTGTTTGACTGTTTATCTTTCTTATAATAGTGGAAGTTAACTGGTGTTGATAAATGCCTGAGATACTTCAGGCAATTATAGCAAAAATAACGTATACTGAGTAGCATAAACTACAGAAATGTATTTTTCATAGTTTCAGAGGCTAGGAAGTCCCAAATCAAATGCCAGCAAACCCAGCAGATCCAGTGTCTAGGGAGGGCACATTTCCTGGTTGGCAGATGGCTGTGTTCTCGCTGTATCCTTCCATTGTGGAGAAGGATAGAATTCCTCTAGTGCCTCTTCTTATAAGGGCACTGGTCCTATCCATGAGGGTTCCAGTCTCATGGTGTAATTATCTCCCAGATGTCCCACCTTCAAATACCATCATACTGGCTATTAGTCTTAAACAGCTGAAGAGGTACCATACTTATACCACACTCTTCCCCTAAGAAGAGTACATCTTATTTTCGTTTTTTACTTTGTATTTTGTGTTGATATTGAGGTTACCTAATGCATTTATGAGTGGGAGAAAAATTTAAGTTTATCTTGTGAGGTGATGTTTTCTAAATTAAAATGAAGCGAATATACGGTAATACTTTAAGAAACCAGGCAGCTGTGAAGGGGATATTTTTGAAGATTACTATCACAACGTTATTCTTAACAAACCTGTCACAGGCGTTGTTGTTTTTTGCTTGTTTGTTTTGAGACAGCGTCTTCCTCTGTCGTCCAGGCTGGAGTGCAATGGTGTGATCTCTGCTCACTGCCACCTCCGCCTCCCAAGTTCCAAGCAATTCTCCTGCTTCAGCCTCCCAAATAGCTGGGAATACAGGTGTGCACCACCACGCCCAGCTAATTTTTGTATTTTTGGTAGAGATGAGATTTCACCTTGTTGCCCAGGCTGGTCTCGAACTTCTGACCTCAGGTGATCCACCTGCCTCGGCCTCCCAAAGTGCTGGTATTACAGCCGTGAGCCACAGGCTGGCAGGTTTTTCTGTAATATTCATGACTGCCTATTGTGAAGGTTCTAGTTAAAATGCAAATATGCTCCCTGAGACAAGTAGTGGCTATGCCAGTTTGACATGAATCAGTTTATCAGATTAACCAACATTATACACTGTAATATTTAAAGGATGTAGAATAACAACAATTTAGAAATAGTATTGAAAATATTGGTCTAAGAATAAATACAAACAGGAATCTTCCTGTGAAATTTTTCAATAAAGTGCTCATAAGTGCTATATTTCTCCCTTCTTTGTTATGATTAATATGTAAGAAGAAAATAAACTATCCCACTTACAGTGTTTGAAATGTCCTAGTGCTTTGCTCACATTGAGTTCACTAACTTACAAAGCATCCCTGAGAGATAGACATTTTACAAAGAAGTTATAAGCACAAGTAAGGTAACTTTGATACATATATAAATTTTAAACGATATATTTTTAACATCAAAATATATTTCTGAAATTTTGTGATGTTAATTTTTAGAAGAAAAATAAGGTTTATTCATCTACTCTTGGATAATTAAAACTATGAATATATAATAAATATAAAAGGATGCTGCATTTATGGTACATTGCATATGATTTTGTGGCTCTCAAAAATATTATTGATCAATCTTTAATTCTGGAGAAAAACATTGCTATTCAACTTTCTTACGAATATCAAAAACATAGTTCTTGAATGGAAACATAGTTCCTTTCAAGGTGACAAGCCCTTGAAAGGAACATAATGTGATTATTTTGCAAAGATAAAGTGAAGTAAATCTGATTACCTATAACAAGTTTAACCAGTGATGAGTGCCTGCTGGTGCAGAATGTCCTGACATAAATGCAAGATAAAATAAAAAAGTACAGATAAAGGATTTTAGATGGAGATACCATAAATTCAGTTGGTAAACAACAACAACAAAAAACTTGTTTTGTAGAATCTGCCTGAATTCTGCAGATGTTGAAGTATTAACTTTTTTCCTCTCATTAAATATAATTTTAAAATAAGTTTGAAAATGGAATAATTATCAAACTATGGAATTTAATATGCATTTTATGTCCCAGTTTTAAAATTATTTGATGCTATCTAAAACAGGTATAAGTTGGATCTAAATATAAAACATATCTCTTATATATTATATTTAGATCATACATATGTTTAGAATATACATATATATTTATATATGCTTTTTAAAATATATACTTATATATTTTAATATGCTCTTGCTTACATATAATTTAATATACTTTATGCCTACATATTTTAATATACTTTTTAACTATAGAAAAACATTAGTACTTACTAGTGTTTGTAATAAATATACAGAGGTAAAATTTTCAAGTTAATATTTTTGTTGATAGCATCATAAGTTCAGGCACAACAATAGCAAAATAAAGCTGGGTAAATTAGCATTGTTTCAGGAATTTATTCATAATTAAATATTGTTGAAATACAGAATTATTAGGCAATTGGCAACAAAAGATTTTTTTAGAAATGTCTGTTTATATCCTTTACAAGTTTTAAATGGGGTTGTTTGTTTCTCAGGGGGTCTTGTTTAATTCTGTGGAAATTTTAGAACTGTTTTCTCTAATTCAGTGAAAAATTATATTGGTATTTTGATGGGGATTGCATTGAATCTGTAGATTGCTTTGAGTCTTACGTTCATTTTAAAAGTATGTATTTTATTTTTTTTCCTAGATTTAGGGGCACAAGAATATTTTTGAACGTGGATGTATTGTACAGTGGTAAGTCTGGGCTGTTTCTGTGCGGTTATTGTAACCATCATCTGAATAGTGTACATGGTACCCAATAGGTAATTTCCCACCCCTCATCCACCTCCCAAACTCCAACGTTTTGCAGCATCCCCTGTTTATTATTTCACTCTATATGTCCCTATGGACATATTATTTAGTTACCCCTTGTAAGTGAGAACATGCAGTATTTAACTGTTTCTCTGTTATTTCAATTAAGATAATGCCCTCCAGTTCCATCCACATTGCTGCAAAAGACATGACTTCATTATTTTTTGTGGCTGAGTAGCATTTTATGGTATATATGTATTTATACCATGCTTTCTTTATCCAATCAATCATTGATGGAAACTTAGATTGATTTCATGATTTTGCTATTGCGAATAGTGCTGTAAGAAACATGCTAGTGCAGGTGTCCTTCTGATACAATGATTTCTTTTCCCATTGGGTAGATGCCCCGTCGTGGGATTGCTAGATTGAATAGTAGTTCTATTTATAGTTCTTTGAAAAATCTCCATACTAATTTTACCTTCCCATCAAAAGTTCATAAGCATTCTTTTTCTCTGCATCGTCACCAACATCTGCTGTTTTTTTAACTTTTTAATAATAGCCATTCTGACTGGCAGAAGAGAATATCTCATTGTAGTTTTAATTTGCATTTATCTATTATTGGTGATATGGTGCATTTTTTAATTTGTTTGTTGGCCACTTGTATGTCTTCTTTTGAGAAATGTTTGTTCATATCCATGCCAGTTTTAAATGTTTTTTTTTTTTTTCTTATTGAGTTGTTTGAGGTCCTTGTGGATTCTGGATATTACTCCTTTGTTGTACGCACAATTTGCAAATATTTTCTCCCATTCTCTAGGTTGTCTCTTTATTCTGCTATTTCTTTTGCTGTGTAGAAGCTGTTTTGTTTAGTTAAGTCCCTTTTATCTATTTTTCTTTTTATTACACTCACTTTTGGGGTGTTAGTGATAAATTATTTGCATATTCCAATGTTCAGAATTATATTTCTACATTTTGTTCTAATTTTTTATAGTATTGGGTTTTAAATCTAAGCCTTCAATTCATCTTGAGTTAATTTTTTTATATGGAGAGAGACTTGGTTCCAGTTTCATTTTTCTGCATATGGCAACCTATTCTCCCAGCACCATTGATTAAATGGGGTGTCTTTTTCCCAGTGTATATTTTTGTCTATTTTGTTGATGATCAGTTGTTTTTAGGTGTTTGGCTATCTTCATGTTGAATTATATTCTATTGACCTATGTGTCTATTTTTATACCACTATCATACTGTTTTGGATACTATAGCCTTGTCATATACTTATGTTAGGTAATATGATGCTTTCAGCTTTATTCTTTTTGCTTATGACTGCTTTGGCTATTTGGGTTCCATTTGAATTTTAGGGGTGTTCTTCCTAATTCTGTGAAAAGTAACATTTGTATTTAGATAGGAATTGAATTGAACCTGTAAATTGTTTTGAGCAGTATGGCCATTTTAAGAATATTACTTATTCCAATCCATGAGCATGAGACATTTTTCCATTTGTTTTTTTGTGTAATATTCAATTTCTTCTATTGGTGTTCTATACAGAGATTGTTTCCTCCTCTAGGTTATCTAGTTTATTTGCATAGAGAACTCAAAGTAGTCTCTGATGATTTCGGTGATACCAGTTCTAATGTCTCCTTTTTCATTTCTGATTGTGCTTATTTGAATTTTCTGTTTTTTCTTGGTTAATCAACCTAGAAGGCTATACATTTTATTTATTTACTGAAAGAAAAAACCTTGTTTTGTTGATTATTTGCAGTTTCTCGTTTCAATTTTATTTACTTATTTTCTGGACTTTGTAATTTTTTTCTGCTAGCTTTGGACTTGTTTATTTCTTGTTTATCTAGTTCCTGAATGTGTGACGTTAGGCTGTTAATTTGTAACCTTTCCATATTTGTTGATGTAGGCACTTAATGCTATGAACTTCCCTCTTAATGCTGATTTTTCTGTATTTAAGTTTTGGTATATTGTGTCTCTATTTTTATTTGCTACAAAATATTTTTGATTCTCAGCCTAAACGTGAGCATTGACGGAAAGATCCTTCTGGAGCAGGTTTTTTAATTTCCACGCATTTATATAGTTTTGACAGTTCCTCTTGGTATTAATTTCTAATTGTATTCCATGGTGCTTTTGCAAGATGCTTGACATAATTTCAATTTTTTAAAAGACTTGTTTTGTAGCCTAATATATAGTCCGTTTTGGAGAATGTTCTATATATAGATAAGAAGAAAGTATATTCTGTAGTTACTAGGTACAATGTTTTGCAAATGTCTGTTAGGACCGTTTCATATAGTCCAATTAAAGTCCATAGTTTCTTTGTTGATTTTCTGCCTTGATAATCTGTCTAGTGATGTTACCGGAGCTTTGCCATCAACCACGATTGTATTGCTGTCTGTCTCTCTTCTTGGGTCTAGCAGTGTTTCTTTTATGATTCTGGATGTTCTGGTGTTTAGTACAATATATATTTAGGATTGTTAGCTCGTTTGTTGAATTGATCCCTTTATCATTATATAATGACTTTCTTTGTCTTTTCTTATGTTGTTGGTTTAAAGTCCGTTTTCTCTGGGATTGGTAGAGTTATTCCTGCTTGCTTTTGGTTTCTGTTTGCATGGAATATCTTTTTCCAGCACTTTATCTTCAGTCTATAAAGGTCTTTACCAGTTAGGTGAGTTTTTTAAAAGCAGCGTATGGTTAAATCTTGGTTTTTTTGTTGTTTGTAATCCTTTCTGCTAATCTGTATATTTTAAGTGAAACATTTAGTTCATTTACCTTCAAGGTTAATATTGATATGTAAAGTGCTCAAAACATTTAACATCTTATTCTTTCTTTTTCTCTCTCAGGAATATCTATGACCCATAGGGTTGTATGCTGTACATAATCTACTATTTCTTAAAGGCTTTATTTTTTAATCTTTTTTTTTCTTTTTTCTCTGATTTGGGTGAATTTTTAAAACCTGTCTTGAAGCTCTGAAATTATTTATTCTGCTTAGCCTGGTCTATTGGAAAAGCTTTCAGCTATAATTTATAATTCCATTTTATTTCCAGAAGTTCTATTTTTAAAAAATACTTATCTTTTAGTACATCTTTAATTCATATCCTGAATTGTTTTTCTTACTTCTTTGTGCTGGCTTTCAACTTTCCTCTGAATCTCTTGTGTTACCTTAGAATGCATATTTTGAACTTTTTCTTTGACATTTCAGAATTTCCATTTTGGTTAGTATCTACTGCTAGAGATTTAGGAGAGTTAATGTGATCCTTTGGGGTGTTGTGATACCCTTTTTTTTTTGTACTGCCAGAATTCTTATACTATTTTTTTCCTCATCTGGAGAAGCTATTCACTGTTAGTTTTTGAATTTACTTTCTCTTGGATGAAACTTTTTCCCCTTTGAGCACATGATCTTAATGTATGTTGAGCAGTGTCATTTGGTTTTGCTTCTGGGTGTTTTTAGGGATCCAAGGCTCTGTATTAATTCCTTGGTTACAGATGGCCCTGATGTGGTGGCTTTCTCACATGCTGGTTGTAGTAGCAGTGTACTAGCATGTGAGCAAGTTCACGGCCTCCTACAGAGAGGGGGAAGTAGATGTTGCAGAAAACTTATCTTGACCCCCAGGAGTGTGCATTTCTGTCAGCAGATATTACATTGGGTTGTGCAGCTCAACCTCCAGGCCAGTAGGTGGCACTTGCATGTTAGAGCAAGCTGACTACTGTGCAATTGTGTCAGCAGAAAACACAAAGCAAGAAAAGGACATCCCATTTAACAAATGGTGCTGGGATAATTGGCAAGCCACATGTAGAAGGATGAAGCTGGTTCTTCATCTTTCACCTTATACAAAAATCAACTCAAGATGGATCTAACACTGAAACCTAAGACCTGAAACCACAAAAATTCTAGAAGATAGCACTGGAAAACCCTTCTTGACATGGGCTTAGGCAAAGACTTAATGACCAAGAACCCAAAAGCAAACACAACAAGAAAAAAAAAGTTAAATAGGTAGGACTTAAACTAAAAAGCTTCTGCACAGCAAAAGAAGTAATCAGCAGAGTAAACAGACAACCCACAGAGTGTGAAAAAATCTGCAATTCATACATCTGACAAAGGACTAATACCCCAAATCTAAAAGAATCTCAAACAAATCACCAAGAACAAAACAAACAGTCCCATCAAAAAGTGGGCCAAGGACATGAATACACAACTCAAAAGAGGATATACAAATGGCCAACAAACGTGAAAAAATGCTTAACATCACTAATGATCAGGGGAATGCAAGTCAAAACCATAAAGTGGTACCATCTCACTCCTGCAAGAATGGTCATAACAAAAATTCAAAAACTAATAGGTGTTGGCAAGGATGTGGTGAAATGGCAACACTTTTACAGTGATGGTAGCAATGTAAACTAGCACAACCACCGTGGAAAACAATGTGGGGATTACTTAAAGAACTAAAAGTGGAACTACCATTTGATCCAGCAATCCCACTACTGGGTATCTACCCAGAGGAAAAGAAGTCATATGAAGAAAGGTACTTACACACAGGTTTATGGCAGCACCATTTGCAATTGCAAAAAGATGGAACCAGTCCAAATGCCCATCAATCAATGAGTATACAAAGAAATGATGGATTTGAGTGGAGGCACATCCAAAACATTTCATTCCACCCTGGCCCTTCCCAAATCGTATGTCCTCACATTTCAAAACCAATCGTGCCTTTCCAACAGACTCCCAAAGTCTTAACTCATTTCAACATTAACCCGAAAGTCCAAATCCAAAGTACTATGTAAGACAAGGCAAGTCCCTTCCACCTATGAGCCTGAAAAATCAAAGGTAAGTTAGTTACTTCATAGATACAGTGAGGGTACAGGCAATGGGTACAGGACCAGGACACTGCTGCAACACATAAAGCAACTATGTGATAACAACTACAATAGTCTGAATGTAAACTCCCAAATTCATGTGTTGAGAACTTAATCCCGAATGCAACAGTGTTGAGAGGCGTGGCCTAATGGGAGATGTTTCAATAATGAGGGCGAAAATCTCATGAATAGATTCAAGGCAGTATAAAAATGGCTTTGAGGTGTGAGTTCACCCTCTTCAGCTCTACTGCCTTGTGGGTGCACAGAGTTTCTCTCTTGCCCTTTTGTCTTCAGTCAACTGAGGACACGGCAAGAAAGCCCTCACTAGGTGCTGGTACCTTGATTTTGGACTTGCCAGCCTCCAGAGCTGTGAGGATAAATTTCTGTTTTATATTTTTAAAAACACTGTGTTTCTAATTAATACTTACTCCATAGCCTAATACTATTTTAAGTCTCTCTATATATAATTAATAGAATCTCAAATATATATATATGGTTTATAAATCTATATATATCTCATATATATTCCATTTGTATTTTCATTGCCTTAAGGATTAGTTTATGTGAGACAATACACATCAAAAATATCATCTTGTAATTCTGCGTCTCATTTTAGGCATATTGCAGGTAAAATATCTATTTCTTTATATAAAACAACATTATTTAACCCTTGCAAGGAAAATAGCATATAGTATATAAACAGAGGCAATTAAAGGCATGTAGTAAGTTGTTCAACAAGTGTTGATTAAATGAGTAAGTAAATGCATTCAGTATATATTAGTAAATGTGTAACCCACGAAGATCAATTAATGCATTAGGAGGAAAATAACAGTAAATGGGTTTTGCTTATTGTTGCTAAGATTTTATATGGATAATTTTAGGTGATGATACATGTCATAAATGGTGTTTTCTAACTGTCATTCATTTGATATTGATAGAGATGTTAAACAGTGTTTCAGATCTGATCACAAAATGTATTATATCTACAAATTTACATAGCTAACTTAAAAGTATTTGATACTGTATTTTTAAGAAATTATCAGCCTAAGGCATTTTTTTCACTGAAATTTTGTTCTTTCTTTTATATTATGTTGCAATTTTCCAAACTATCACTAGGATAGTTTTATAATTTATAGTCATTAAATAAACAATGTATCAGTGAAGTCTCTCTCAGACTCTATTCTGAGTATGTGGCAGGTAATACATAATTCACAATCAGAATCTGAAAAAAATTACAGTAAATCTTTCTCAAACCCTTATGTCATTATCTAAAATACCCTAAAATCAAGAAATTATGGCTGATAGATTTGAGTCAGGAATTAAAAATTTATATTTTATTATACCTATACATTTTCTTATACATATTTTGTGCATACAGAGATCATCAAAAATTTAATTTACTAGTAAAAGAGACTAAAAGGAAAGAAGCATATTCTAGTGGGAAGTGAAGAATACACTTTATTGAGTGTTTTGCCCATAGAGGTTTTCATTTAGATCAATACAGCCTCCTTCAAATCCATTTTTTTTCAGACAAACTCATAAAGATTTATTTCTTTGTTTATTTGTTTCTTGTTTTCTACAGGACAACAACCCTACCCTTGATTTTGGTTAAGTATAATAGTTGTTACCTAATATTGCTGCAATTATTTTATGAATTAGACCTCTTTATGTTTTTAATTATGCAATTTGTTCAGTTACTTTGTGCTTTCCAGTCTCAGTTATTCTGTTTTTACAGCAAGTGTAGTTAATGGTCACATTTACTGAGTGTTGCCTGGTGTTTAACTAAACCCTAAGATAGTGGAAAACTAAAATTAAACATGTTTATCACTTGTAAGGGAAGAGATTGCCTTTCAAGCTGTTGCCCCAAAGTTTATTGGCTCTAAATCACCATTACCTACATGTCATAAACAAGCCTTGTCCTGCAATAGGACAAGTTGAGACTTTTCATTCAAAATAGGAATAGCAGATGGGGTGGCGAGCTAAGAATTATTGAGCATTACTGAGTGCTCAGCACTCTGGCATGTGTTTACCATATATTATCTATTTTGTCCTTGAAACAACTTCATGAGAGGGATATTTTATGCATGAAAAATCTTTAGTGAGTAAGTCATGCAAGCCACTAGCAATTTGAAAACAGACACAGACAAAGCCTGAAAGGTATTGCAGGAAAGTATGTAAAAATAATTTATAATAGTGAAACCTAAGGTAAATTCTAGATAAGGAAAAAAGTTATGGAGGGCTTCTAATAGATAAAAGTGTTGGGCTGATTGTAAATATCATTAGCTAAAGATATAAACTATAATAAATGAATGAAAATAAATATGTATTTGCATAGGCATTTCATTTTGTAAATACTTGTGGAGTGCCAGGCACTGTTTAACCACTAATGACTATTAACTCCTCTAATATTCAAAACAACCCTATATGGTAGGCATTTTGTAATCATTGTCTATGTTATAGAAAAAAAGTGTAGACACACATGGGATAATTAAGTAAATAATCCAAGTTAATATAGATAGTCAGTAGTTCCAAATCAGTTAGTTTTGTTCTAGAGTCCAAACTTTCCAGCAGCAGAGTATAAGCAGCAGAATTTTATGTTGTGCTCAATTGGAGATTATAGGACACAATGCAGAATAGAGACAGCATATTTAAATTCCAGTGTTTGAACCAATCAAGATTTAAGGGTAGGATATTCATTCTATGGGGGAATTAGGTAGCAAAAGAAAATTTGAGGCTGGGCGCGGTGGCTCACGCCTGTAATCCCAGCACTTTGGGAGGCCGAGGCGGGTGGATCATGAGGTCAGGAAATTGAGATCGTCCTGGCTAACATGGTGAAAACCCATTTCTACTAAAAACACAAAAAATTAACTGGGCATGGTGGCAAGCACCTGTAGTCCCAGCTACTTGGGAGGCTGAGGCACGAGAATCTCTTGAACCCGGGAGGTGGAGGTTGCAGTGAGCTGAGATCGCGCCATTGCACTCCAACCTGGGTGACAGAGCAAGACTCCGTAAAAAAAAAAAAAAAAAAGAAAGAAAAAAAAAAGAAAAAAAGAAAATTTGAGTAATAGGATGGGCTAGTACAACAAAGCAATGGTTTGGCTTGACTTCTAATAAACCACGGTAAAACATAACGGACCTCAGAATGAAATCGTGATACACCAAGGGAAGAGAAGAGCCAGTAGTAATTCTGGCTCAGAAATGAACTAGAAGTCTACTTTAAAAGGACATGCAATGACAGAAAAAAAAAATGTCCAGAAATCAGTGAAGCCTTTGCAGGCAAGTCATGACAAAGGATAACCACCTAACATGCCATAGTAAATCAAGCCCAGTGGAATTTCCAGTTTTTTCTAATACAATAGTCTTAACAACTTCTTACACATTTGACCTTTTTAAAAAAAATTCATTTGAATATTGTGCAATTTTATATTTATGACTAAATTCTCTGGACATAGAAAATAGACATCAAGCTATATCCTTCCTTTAAATGTGCACAGAATTTGTACTAGCTGTATTACAAAAAGAGCAAATCCCAAGAAAATCCTCATGGGATTTTAACGTACATGTTCCATTTAAAATTATCCTGATGACTTGGATCCCTGGATAAGAGTAAGAGGCAGTGGCTACTGCACAAATTGTATATCATTAGAGTATCACAATTGTTTGATTATCTTCCAGCATGCATGTGACTTCATACAAGTATTGCCGAGAATATGAATCACAATGTCAAGGAAGTGCAGGTGAAGCCAAATAAACAAGTTGTAGATTCAGTTCATACATCATTGATCAATGAATGTTATCAATTTTCACACAGCCCAGGATCCTGATAACTTTCCTGTTGAGTGAGTAGCATAAATTTTAAATGACCTAGGCTCACCATGAGGAGAATTGCTAAAAAGCACTCTCGATGCTCTAAAAATATTCTGAATCACTACTCCACATAAAGGAAAAAAACTTTTAATGCAATTCTCAAGAGTCATCTTAAATGAATAGAAATATGTTTCTTTACAGTTAAATTTTCTAAACATCAATTTCCAAATAAAAGTTATGATAATATAGGTAAATATAAATTTTTTTCTAGTTAACTCTGCAGTTTGAAACTATTAAATGCTGATTAAATTTAACAGATTATAATTGAAAATTCTGACTATCCCAAATTATATTTTTATTTATTGTGCATTTAGAAGTTACAGTTCATTCATAAAAATGTAAATCCACAAAATATGCTGATCTGTTTCATTTCAACCATTCAAGACTATTTGGAGTTCAGACCTGGTGTGCACAACATACAAACGGGCTGTCCCATTGAAATCATTGGCAAGATGCTTTTGGGAAACTATCTTTCTGGGCCTTCCTCACCTGCAGCCCCACTTCTTCACATGCACGACCGTAAGATGGATACTTGCTAGCTTCTTATGACTCATTCATGCATTACTCAAAGCTTTCAACACCGTAGGAATTGAAAGTTACATTCAAGCTCATACTACAACTATAGGGAATCCTTTACAAGGCAGCCAGAGAATCTGTATCTTCCTGGAGTTTGTGGATGTAAAATTTTCTGTGCCTCTACCCTGTTATTTTCCTGTACCTTTCTGACAAAAGTAGATCCCTCTTTCTTGCATCTGTCCAAAGTAGAAGGATATTTACTTTACATTTAACCTCTTTGTTCTTTTTCTCCACTAATTAAAACCTCTTTCTCTCCTTGTATCCCAACTCCTTAGACTGAGCACTCTGGAACTCTCAGTCATAGTCAACAACCTCCCATATATACATGAAGTCTTCTTTAGCAGTGATTTTCCTTATTCTCTCACCCCATGCCTACCAGGGTTAGAAATGTGATTGTTATCCTCATTGTTCTTGAACGCCAGTTTCCAAATAAAGAAAAACGAATGCTTTTCTTTAAATCCCACTTTTTCAAGACTCATAAAACTCAAACACGAGTTTCCTTTTTATTACAGTCGACTTCTGAGCTCCTAAATATATCCCCTCATTTATTTTAGATATTAGTGCCTGACATACACTCTTAATTTTCGTGATTGTTCCTTTCGTTTCTCAGTATGATTCCATTATCCTCACAGATTATTCATCTAAAATGTGGACATTTCAGTTCTCTGACAACCTCTTCCTTTGACTACTTTCTCTGCCATTTTCCAATAAAAAGACCCATGTTTATAAATTTGAACTTACAGAAGCCAAGATGCAATCATTTCTGAAATTAATAATTTAAATAATCTTCAGTAGAACAAGGTAATCCTCTTGTCACAGCTACCCCAAAACAACTTTATTTTGACTTTATCAGAAATTATAGCTTGATTTATTTTCTTACTTATTATTTATACATATTTCATCACCAATTACTATATTTTGTTTCTCTCTTAAGCCAGCACATATTCCACGATCTGCTGTTTCCATTATTATCCTCCTAATAAAAGATTCTCTCCTAATCTCTGTGCCAGTAAAAAGCACCAACATCTACTCAGTTCTTTGGCCAGGTGCTTGTGAGTAATTTTAGATGTTGCATTCTCTTTGCTCCTCATATTCTGTGACTCATCAAGTCCTATAAATTCTATTGTGTAAATATACCATGAATTCACATATTTTTCTCCCTTATTATTCTCATCCCAGTGTTTTGTACCATTGCTACCTTCCACCTAAGTAGCATGAACCACATACTAAGGCATAATACATAAAATGAAAAAAACATAGTTCTATAATTCATGGGTCTGGTAAAAGTTTGTTGTTGTTACTTTAATTGTACCACTTGATTCACATGCTTATTTAGTATATTTCTTTTTTATTTTTACTAATGTAGCAATCAAGGGAAAACAACTTTTGTGTCATGAACCATAGATTCATGATAATGGGCTCAATATTATTATTATGAGTACTGATTTGATTTTGAAAAATAATTACAAGGTAAAATAGTTTCTGCACTGCATTTTTTTTATTCTAATCTTTTTTGTTACGCTGCTCTAAGAGTGATCTTTTTCTCTTAAATACTCAACTTTCTTCCCTAGAGTAGTTTTAGGTTTACAGAATAATTGAACAGAAAGTAGATTCCCTACACAACCCACTCTCAGTCACTACAGTTTTCTTTATTATTAATCTTACATTAGTATGATACATTTGTTGCGGCTGATAAAGCCAATATTGACACATTATTATTAATTAAAGTTTATAGTTCACATTAGTGTTCACTCTGTGTTATATATCTGCTTGGTTTCAAAAAAGTGTAACGACATAATTCCACCATTACAATATCATACAAAATAGTTTCAATTGCTCTAAAATTATCCCTTCCATGTCTTCCTCCCTCAATTCCTTTCTCCTAATCCCTGGAAACCATGGGTCCTTTTACTCTCTTCCCAGTTTTATCCTTTTTAAAATGTCATGTAGTTAGAGTCAGATAGCATGTAGCCTTTTCATACCATCTTCTTTGACTCAACAATATGAATGTAAGGTTACTCTGCATTTTTTTCACAGAGCAATCTTATAAAAATAAAAATCACATCTGTCACTATCCAGCTTAGAATTCCTTGATACCTTCCCGTTGTTATACCAATACAGTTTAAAATTCTCAGCCTAAAACTGTGCTACTCAAAGTATGGTGTATAGATAAGAAAATGCAATCACCTAAGAGCTAAAGATTCTCAGGCATCACCTTAATAACCCTAGTATTAGGGTCATCACTGATATACCGTCAAGATCCCAGGATGACTTGGATGCATACGGAAGTTCAAAGGCACTGGTTTTGAAGTTTCTCCATGATTTTTCTCCACATCCTTCCCCTATCCCTAGTGTGGACCATCTTCCCACCCGGTAGCCACTTCATAAGAAAGAATCTCATTGTGCTAAAAACAAAGGCTTTTATTATTTTTCAGATGAATAAAAAGTTACAAAGGTGATCACTCATTAAAATAATAATTATGAAAATAATAAAATTAGTAATAAAAATAATTTCTACTTTTAGAGTAGTACATATTTTCTCAGTGGCAACTTACTTGGAATTTTATCTTCTAAGGCACCTAAATATTTTAACTATTTTATCCCATAATAAAAGCCTATGCAAATATATTTTTCATGAAAAATTTCACTTTCCTTTCTATTTTTCCTCGAAAAATAACCTAAATTATTTGAATCTGTAGAGACATTCAGCCCTACAGTGAAAAAAGACTATAAAGACTAAAAAAATACTATAAAGAAAGAAACACATTCATTTTTCTTTATACATACTCTGTAGTTCCCTGATGAAGAACAGAGCTATTTCAGCTAGTAAAACAGAAAGCTATGTATGTGTCAATAAGACTATAAAGGCATAATAACGCAGTGTCCTCAAACCTCCCCTAGCTAACTTTTATCCACCCATCAGATAAAGGCTTGAATATAATTTCCTTAGGGAACCCTAGTTTGGACCATCGGCCAAGGTTAGATCCTTCTATTGTCTCCTTCCATGAACCATAATATCCCTTATAATATAACACTTGATACTTTTTTCTGTATATGCCAATGTCCTGGTACATTATAATTCTATTAAAAACTTAGAACAGAGGCCATAGCTATCTTACTTATTTTGCAGTATGCTCAAGAACTAGGGCAATGCTTAAATCGTGAATGATACAATTGATTGATATTTTCTCAGTAAATGGAAGTGTGATTTCTGGGTGATGTTATAAAAATTCATACCCAAATCTCATACCTTTAACGTATTTGTCCACTGCCTTGTACAGAGATAATTTATGTCCAAAACAAATACCATCAATTGCTTCTAAAGAAAGAGTCAAAAATACAAATATCTTCCTTAAAAGTTTATGTAATTTAATACCTCTTTTGCATATAGAATAAAACCTAAATATCCCTTCTTTTATTCAAGTTGAATATAGTCTACAAATTATTTAGTTGTATTTATAAATCAGATATGTACTTAGAAAATATATTGATGATGTTTATTTCTTCCCTTAAAATACAATCTCTTTTGAGGCAAAGACCAAGAGATTTTGCTGTTGCTTATTTTGTTTTTACGTTTGCCATTTTTTACCAAGCATGAAGCAGTTGCTCAATAAAAATTAATTTCCTTTCTCCTAAATATTTCAAAGCTCCTTTTAGAATTTATTTTATAAGCTTTATAACGTCTCCTGTTTCTAGAGAAATGTTTGTCCTTTTTCTTGTATATAAACATGCTGGAATAAAATGGAAAGTTCAATATCACACAATAAAACAAATGTGAAACAAAATATAGCTCTCCTTTATCCCGCTCACTACTCCCATCACAGCACCAAATTTCTTCATGGAATAATAACGGAAAACTGTATTTGAACTTGCAGGCCAACAATAACCAAGATCATAATAGGATGCACAGCTCCAAAGAAAAATGCCTAGTGCATCAGCAATAAACATAGGATAGATCCCTGAAATACTGCTTTCCTTAGGATTCAGAATTTATACTCAAAACATTGCAGTTGCTGTGAGACACCACAATAACAATTCTACAGTGCAGTTTCAAAGGTCTAATAAATTAGATTCTTCCTTGGCTCAGTCAAAAATACTGTGTTCAGCAGTTTCAACAATGGAAGCCTCATCTAATTAAATTAAGTGCTGCAAAGGCTCACGCCAGCAACACCACCTCGAGCTGATAGACTCAGGTTTGCAATATTGCTAATCTGGCTTGCAGCCACTGGGATGATCATAGACACTGAGCCAACAATTTAATCTTAAGTAACTAAAAGACTAGAAAGGAGCAATTTTCCTCTTAATGGTGTGGCCATCGTAACATGTATATTTATATTTCTCCCCTCCCATATATCTAGAATATTTTTGGAAGGCCCACTTATTACTAAATTGACATTTAATTTTAAAAAAGACTGTGAGCTCATCACTATTTTAATATGCCAGCTAATTTTCTTCTAAAAGCATCTGCACTGAAAATGACAAATTTTGTTTGAAGATACAATTTTTTAATACCGATAGTTCTCATAGTATATGGGAGATTTATTACTTTCCTATTTGTAGGTTTGCTTTTTTAACTTATTTTTGGCTTGTTAGTATGTTTGATGTGATAGTGTAAGTAATTAAATTCAAAGTAAAACTTGCCACTGTGAACATTTCTAATTAGAAAACTGATTTAATTACTATATTTGTTGGTGCTATTTTAAAATCCAGAATAACATATTTTTATGATTTTAGAGCACTGATTTTTTTTTCAGTGAGCATATATTTAAATAGTTTTATTTATTAAAACTCATAAAAGGCCAACTTGGTTATTATCTGACTATTAATTTGATTAATAATATAAGATATTTTTAGAGAAAAATTTTGCAATAAAATAAGTATATTATTGTGTTCATTTCAGTCAGGGCTGCATCAAACTGCTAGAGTTTATAAATGAAAGTAAACAAAAAGTAGAGTGCAGAGTTATTTGGCTAATAAACTGAATAATAATATTAAACTGCAAATATATTAATCAAAGAAAATGGGTAACATATAGTTATCATTGCAGGAAAAAATGTGGCATAATGTCTTACTCTGGTTTTTGAAACATACAAAAGAATACGTGGTTTCAAGTGGAATCAAGAACACAGTCTGAAAAAAGTCACCATGAAAGCATATGTGAAATGTACGGAGGACTTTAAATGTCAGGGCAAAAGACAAAAGCTTTACACAAAGGGCTGGCTCTCACTGAAACCCTGAGATTCAAGGGAATAGGTGAAAAGCTTTTGATGCTGCTACGTAATAACAAGTCTAATATCAGAAAAAATGGACAATTTAGTATAACATTATAATGAGTAAACAACAGGAGATGAGGCTGAAAATGTCAAGTATCAATGAATTTGGAAGACAAGACCAGGAAGCATGGAGCAATCTTAAAAATGCTTAACATGAGGTGCATTTTAACAAGATCTATAGGTAATTGACATAAAAGTTAAAGTTGGGAAAGCACAGGATTACACGTTGCTTCTGCTGATTTAGTAGACTGTGAAGTCTATCTAGATAACATGCCTGATGTATTCACTTTCATAGCTATATATTAATTAATTGATTGATTATTGCAACAAATCACCTGAAATTAGTATTATGTCTGTTAGATGTTTCATGGTGATCCGGGGCACAAGTTTGAGAGAGAAAAAGAAAGGATATGGTAATGTTTGTAACAATAATGAATGCATTGAACATTCTTTCTCTAATCACTCTTCATAGTTATTTATTTTTAATAAGACAGGTTATATAAGTGCTCAATTTATTTGGCTTCTTTACATTAAACAGAGTTATCAATGATTTTTGCTCTAATGTAAATAGTATACTTTAAATGTTTTTTTCAGATATTAAATCAGGATTATAATGAAAATTTTGAATTCTATGCTGTTGGGTGGCTATATAAAAAATTGAAGAGATTGCAAAAAGACTTAAACAGTATTTAAAATGCAATTTAAAAAACAGTTAGAGATTAGTAATGTTTATTAACATAACCATTATTACATTAGAGCCAGAAGGAAAGAACTCCTGACTCCTGCCTTTTTCATTTTCCTTCTCTCAGATTCCTCACCAAACAGACAAGTAACAATAGAATATGGAGACATAAAATAATCTTTCTTTAGAAATAGTATGATTCAGAGTAAGAATCAGATTCACAGGTGCTATAGTCTGAAACTTTGAGTGTCCCCAAAATACTCACATGTTGAAAGCTAATCCCAATTTGATGGTTCCAGAAAATGAGGGCTGTGGGAGTTTATTAGGTTATGAAGACAGAGCTCTCATGAAAGGCAGTAGTGCCCTTAGAAAAGAAGCCCCAGAGAGAGCCTTTGTCCCTTCCACCATATGAAGACTCAGGTACAACACACCACTGCTGAACCAGAAAATGTGCCTTCACCTGTGACATATTTCCTATGTTCTTCATTTTGTTATATGTTTTTCTACTATGCGGTCTCTCCGTCGTGGCATCTTGTTTTTGCTAATGTACGTGTCATGGAATCCCAGGATTAAGAAAGACCTCAAAAGTTTCCTGGCATAGCCACCTATACGCCAGGTTTACCACTTGGCACAGCATGACTGTCAAGTTCCCATCAATACCATGCATGTTCTTACTGCCTTACATCCCATGGGAAACATTTCTATACTTAAAAATATCAAACTTTGAAAGTTTTGTAATATTGAGAGGGATATTGTATCACGGAAACATCCCACCAACCACTCTAATCTTAGGTCTAAATCTTAATTCTAAACATTTTTCAAAACAATTATGTCTTCTTGTTAAAGGTTAACAACATTTATCCTTGTAATCTTTGAAAATCTTCTTATCATGAAGTATTTTATTCTGCAAGCCACTGACTTTCAGATTTTAGTCTTTCAACATGTTTATTGATTTATTTATTCCTCCTCAATAATTCACAATTGCACATTTGGAATTCCATCTTTCATATTTCCCCCAGTACACATTTCATAATTATATTCAATTATTTCTCTTTCTTCTTATTTTAGACTTGTACTTCCAATGTGCACAGTGAATAATTGCTGTAAAAATTCATAAAAACTTATGTAGGTATGTAGGTTTGGTCTACTAGCATGCAAGCCCATGAATGTATGATAGCAAATGGCCCCATAAAAATACACACATTAACTGTGAAATGTTAACACTGGTTAATGACAGAAATGATATTTTGTTTGCAGTACATGTAGAGCCATCCATTTGTTTCTGAATCAAATCTTTAAAATTTTAAGAAATCTAAGAAGTGATAAGCTAGGCACAGAAAGACAAACATCATAGGTTCTCACTTATATGTGGGATCCAAAAGCCAAAAGCAATTGAACTCATGAACATAGACAGTAGAAGGATGGTTACCAGAGGCTGGGAAGCTTAATGGGGTGGAGTAGGGATGGTTAATGAGTACAGAAAAAATAGTCAGAAAGAATGAATAAGAGCTACTATTAGGTACCACAATAAGGTGACTATAGTCAATAATAACTACATTTTTAAATTACTTAAAGTGTGTAATTGAGTTCTTTGTAACCCAAAGGATAAATGCTTAAGGGTATGCATGCCCCATTCTCCACGACATGCTTATTTCACATTGCATGCCTGTATCAAAATGTCTCGTGTACCCCATAAATATATATACCTATTATGTACCCACCAACATTTTAAAAAATATAAAAACAGTAATAAATAAAAATAAAATAAAATTTAAAAATTAAAAAGTTAAAAAAGAAATCTAAGGACAGAATTGCAAGAATCTGAGACATACTGAACAAATACTAATGAAACAAGAAAATCAAATAAAGAATGAAAATAATAACCAAGAATTACAACACAAGAATTAACAGGGACCATAACAACTAAAGTGAAAATAGAGTGAGAAAAAGAGCAAAAAGAACTATTAATAACAAAGATCACGTAGAAAAAGTTTAATAAAGACAACATCACAATTGTGAACATTGCACAAACTTAGCTGCAGTTCTGATCTCGTGTTTATATCTCATTTCATGCTATAAATTATCTTTTTCACATTAGTAAGAGATAATCTTTTCTAAAGATTAGAGCTTTCCAAACCACTCTAACAAGTCTTCGTACTAGGGAAGTCTGTACACAGCCTTTGTTTTTACCCTTCAAACCTTGTATTTAGACTCAGAAAAATCTATTCTTTCATTGGACTCTCTGAGTGAAGAATAACATTGCTCAGTGTGCTTACAGTGGTTAAAGAAGACACAACTAGGCCAGGCGTGGTGGCTCATGCCTGTAATCCCAGCACTTTGGGAGGCTGAGGTGGGAGAATCACTTGAGATCAGGAGTTCAAGACCAGCCTGGCCAACATTGTGAAATACTGTCAGTGCTAAAAATACAAAAATTAGCTGGGCCTAGTGGCGTGTGCCGTGATCCCAGCTACTGAGGAGGCTGAAGCATGAGAATCGCTTGAACCCCAGGTGGCGGAGGTTGCAGTGAGATGAGATCATGCCACTGCACTCCAGCATGGGTGATAAGAGCAAAACTTCATCTAAAAAAAAAAAGAAGAAGAATACACATCTAAAACTGCTAATATTTTATCAGTCATTGTTAATAATTGCTAGAAAGCCATATATTATCAAACTTTTTCTAAATATTCCATCAGGATTTATGTGTTGAAAACAGGGTCCATAGCCAAGATTACCAATTACGTTATCCCAGATACTAAAAAATAATCCACTCACTAATACTCTTCTAAATGTAAAATATTATTAGGTTAATTTAGTTAATTATTACTTTATAATATAATGATTTAATAAGGGTATATGTATTAAATATTTAAAAAAATTTCAGATCACCTATAGATTATAAAGTATAATGAGGATGCTTCAAATAATCAAGATTAAATATTGATAATGACTACAATCAGGTATGTATTTAATTTTACAATAGAAAAAATCTATCAGATACACAACATTGCTTATAACGTCCTGTTGGCCCTACTCTTGCTCAGGCCACTGTTGCAGCAAAGTGGTGCCAAGGAGGCTTTGAACAGTATAGCACATGGTCAGCTCTGGTCTTTTGTGGAAGAAATATTCATTCCTGTTCCAAGGCTCTTAAGACCCTGCAATGAGGGACACCCAGGGAACCAGTTCAGTGCTCTTTTACAGACACCTTAAAAGATAAGAAAATCAAGTTCAATAGGCAACCTTTATTTAACGGAGGAATTGAAATCAAGAAATAAAAGCTTTTCACTTCTGCCTCCCTGGTTCTGAAATACATTTTACAAGTCTCCTCAGACCATCCAATCACATCAAGCAACAGTTACACGTAACAGGTGCAAAATGGATCATACATCCTCCTGTCTTGCCCTGCTCCCTTCTCTTTCTACTTCCCTATGTTTGTCACTCATGATTCCTTGGATCACTTTTTAAATAAATCTGTATGAAACCCTTTGTTTTGGGGTCTGCTTTCAGCGAATACGGAAAACATATACAGTCATGAACCACATAACAACATTTTGGTCAATGATGGACTGCGTATGCAACAATTGTCTCATAAGCATATAATATATTTTACTGTACATTTTCTACGTTTGGATGCACAAATACTTAACCATTGAATTACAGCTGCCTATAGTATTCAGTACAGTAACATGATGTATAGGTGTGCAGCTTAGGAACAATAGACTGTGCCACATAACCTAAGTGTGTAGTAGGCTACACTATTTAGGTTTGTGTAAGTGCACTCTGTGATATTTGCACAATGACAAAATGACCTAAGATTTCCCAGAACAAACTCCTGTCATTAAGTAACATGTAACTATTTATGTGTGTGTGTGCTTGTGTGTGTGGGTGTGTGTGTGTGTGTATAGCATGTTCATGTTCAACTATTCACTTCTTGCAAGCCTTTTCTCTCTCAAATGTTTACTCTTATGTGAAAGAAATGAAAATACCATCTCAAACAATCTTTGGGCTCCCCATTAGAGATTATGAAATTCCTAGGTCTATATCTCTGGACTCTACTGGCTAGGTCATTTTCTTTCATAGGTGCTGAGTTTTCTGGGTATGCCCTCTTTTGACAGCCCATCAGATAAACCATCAAAGAAATCATGCGGATGCCGTGAAATAGCCTTCTCTTTCATTACCAAATTTAAACCTTCTCGCTTTTAGACTTATTTATATATAGTAGAGAGCAGTAGCTGAAATCAATAAACCCCTCAATCAAGCTATGAAATAACACCACATCATCAGACAAATGTAATAGAGTTGAGAAGGGTCAGAAAAGGGCAGCCAGGATGATGAAGGGGATGAAGTGGCTTTCATATGGGTTTAAACTAAATCATCTAATCATAATGTGACTTAGGCTTAACTTTTTCAAGAGTCCAAAGGCTATTTAAAGTCAAGAAAAGTGCTGAAGAGGACAGTATGTTCTCCAAGTTTTATAATATTAGAAATTCAATGCATGCTTCAGGATTAAAATGCATTTTGAAGGCACATTATTAAAAGTGTCTTTATGAGTGGTGCAGTTATTATTATCCCAAGAGGAGGTATCTATAGAAAATATTGATAAGATCATATAAAAGTTTGGCTGATATTTTCCTCACTGTATATAAAATATATATAAAGATATTTTATATTTATATATATATATATATATAAAAGAGTCTGGTATATTGAAGAACTTATCATTGATCTGCTAAGGTCATTTTTATGGTGGGAGATACACATATAAAATGTATGTTTAGTTCCCTGGCAAAGGAGTGAATTTCAGAATACTCTGTTGAATTGGAAGATCAAACTCTGACAGAGTACAACATATATTTAAATGTCTATTTTATGTCTTCACTGAGGCAAAGTCAAGACCATTGTATGATTCATAAAATGCTGTTTATATTTCATTTACCCTTTTCTACTTCCAGAATTAATGCTATCACTAAATTTTATCTGGAGGAAATAAGAATAGTCCAAAAAGAAAGCACCCTACCCTTGAGTGTGAAATCCCACAGAACCCTGGAAAAGTTCACTTCACGGAGCGTGTGAGCTGTCACGAAAGAGAGCAAAGAGCAGAGTTTGATTGTTATGTAATGCTTCACTTACTGAATCTGGAGTATTTGATAAATTGAATTAACCACTTCCTGGGACCAGATATAAAATCAGATACTGCTTATCTCTCTATCTATACTTCACTGATATTTTCAAGACCATTTTAGAAGGGATAGACCTATTTAAGGTGGTACTTCAATAACCATTGCCAATAATTTTTTAAATGCAAAGTGCATATCTAAACAAAATGCTTTATTATTTCTATTGAAATTGGCTATAACATTTCATAAATGTAATTCTTATTCACGGCTTGTACATATAATACATTCACATGTTCCTGTATCTGGAGACAACCAATGTTAACATTTTCTTGTGATTTTTCATACACATTCTATGCATACACAAGAAAACTATCTTTTCTTTGTAGATGTTTCTTATAATTTGAAAGACATATGCTTTATCTAACAGCAACTTTTAAAATATAATTGTGTAAAAGTTTTCTATATTAATATATTTTACTCCTTACCCTGAGTAGTAAGGGAAAACAGTATATATCGTTCCTTTTAACCACCAATTTGTACTGATTTGTTTATGGTTTGTAATGTTGACATTTGGTATTAAGGTCATTAGTTCCGGTTTCTTAAAGAAAAATCTCAGCTGCTTAATGCAACACAGGTTCATTTCCCACACACATAAAGATTGATGGGGGTTGGGAAGCCTCCTACCATCTGGATGTGACACCATCTGGAATATGTGGCCTCCAAGGACACCATGGCAGTGGAAAAGAAAGACACAAGAAGACACGAGGTCTTAAAAGCCTCAGCCCAGAAGTGGCACATACTAATTCTGCTCACTGTCTACTCTGCTCACAAGTCTCAAAATTAACTGCAAGTCAGGCTGGGAAAAGTAGACAAAAGCAGGGAATATTTAGTGAGCAAAAATAGTCCTGCAACATGTTTGTTTTGCTAAATATACTTAAAACCTTATTGTTTAATGTATTAACTTCAAACAGCATCATTTGATGCCAAGGTAAAAATGCACCGAACATGTATACACTGATGAATGAATCGTCACATCAACCAAACATATAACCACCATAGATCAAAAATTAGTACATTATTGGCACCCTAGGGCTCCCTTTGTGCCCACCATCAATCACGACTCATTCTCCCCTTTCTGGAGGCACAGATATCTTGATGTCAAATACTATAATTTAGCTTTGCTTATTTTAGAACTTATGTAAACAGTATAATCCCATTTGTATATTTTTGTGAGTGGCTTCTTTTGCTTAACATTATGCATATAAGTTTTATCCAAGCTGTTATGGCAGGCAAGTGCATCGCAGCCACAAAACTCTAATCACATACAGTGTGGATATAACATAGAGTATACTGGGGGGAAACTTACATCCAGAGAAGTGGGAAAGCACAGGCAGTCTCATGAATGCTAATTTTTTTAGAAGCATAAGCAGGGCCTACATGTTCTGTGTGTATTGTGGCCAAAATTTGAGCAGAAAGGGTTCAGGTTTGGCTAGCAGGCCAGGCATGCAACAAAAAAACCGCAAGAGACAACACAAATGGTCTCCCACACCTCTTTGCTTGCTTGCTTGCTTGCTTGCTTGCTTTCTTTCTTTCTTTCTTTCTTTCTTCCTTTCTTTCTTTCTTTTAGAGACAGAGTCTTGCTGTGTTGCCTAGGCTGAAGCACAGTGGCTATTCACAGGTGCAGTCATGATGAACTACAGCTTTGAACTCCTGGGCACAAGTGATCTCCCTGCCTTGGCCTTTCCAGTAGCAGGACTACAGGCATTCACTACCGTGGTGGCTCACCTTGCTTTGTTTATAGGCTAGCTGAAAGTAGAGTAGGGAATACTGTCCTTCTGTAAGTAACAAGAGCTATAGTGAGGGATCCTAAGACCAGGAACAATACCAGGAACTAAGCAGTTCGTGTGGCAAGATCTGCACACCAAGGGCCCATTTAAGGGAATAGTTTTCAATGGCAGGTATATTGAAATGAACTTCCCAGTCTCTTCAGATTTCTTAGTCTAGGTAAGCCAATTCTCTGCTAAGTTACCAAAAGAAGGAAGTAAGTGAGCCTTCAGAGTCCCCAGGTTTACCTGCCATCATGTTGCCAATAGATGAGTTCATTTAGTTTAATTATCACATAGTATTCTATTGTATGAATAGCCCAGCCTTTATTTACCAGTTCTACTCCTAATGGACACCTAAGTGGTTTCCAGATTTTGGCTATGAAGAATATAGCTTCTCTCTGAGTATTCTCATACATGTCTCTTGGTACAAATGTGCTCATTTCTTTTGGGTCTAAATCTACGAGGGGATTCCTGGCTCAAAGAAGATGTGTCTGCACACATTTAGTAGATATAATGCATAAAATTTGATATGAAAATGGAATGGGAAAAAGAGGATATATACTAATTTCCTTATATATATTAAGTTATGTATTACTCAAGGTAAAAAAAAGATATTAACATAGGAAAAATATTTAATTATATTTTCTAAGTTGTTGCTGAATCAAAAATATATTTTAGCATTTTACACTCGTACTTACAGAGTATTAGTGTTCCTATCGTACTGAATTTTCAACAACACTGCTTTCAGATTTCTTCATTAGTTATTCAGGTAGGAACATAGAGTTATCCTGCAGAGATTTTAATTTTTATTTATCTAATTAGCAATGAGAGTGAGTGCTCCTTCATATATTTCTCATTGTGGGGGTAACCTACCTTGTAAATAGCTTATTCACATACCTTGACCAATTTTTTTGGATTGTCAAGTTTTTGCTGTTGTTTTATACTAGTTAATATACATTTACGATAAGAGTCTTTGTTGAGTATATCTGTTACAAACATCTTTTTTTCAACTCTGGCTTGACTTTTTACTGTCTTAAGCAAAGACATTGGTGCTGTTGTTGTTGTTGTTGTTGTTGTTGCATACCAATTTAAAATTGTTGCGGCTTCCTGGTGAGCCCAACCTTTTGGGATTGTGAAAGTTTCCTTGCATTTCTTATAGCCTTTTCCCTAAAAGTCAACCTCCCTCAGATGTTAAAATAGTTACACTCGCTCTTTTGATTATTGTTTGCATAGTAAATATTTTCCTCCTGTTTATTTTAAATCTTAGATTACCTTTATATTTTAGATGTAGCTCACCTAAGGAGCATGTAGGAGATTTTTTTAAAAATGCATAATTGACAGTACTTATCTATTATTTGGAGCAATTCATCCATTTATAGACATATTTTGTCTTAAATCTACCATTTTGCTGTTAGCTTTCCATATTTATCCTGTCTATTCTATGTTCTTTTTAATTCTTCGTTTTCTTAACCTTCTTTGGTTTTGACCAAATAATATATATATATTATTATTATTATTATTATTATACTTTAAGATTTAGGGTACATGTGCACAATGTGCAGGTTTGTTACATATGTATACATGTGCCATGTTGGTGTGCTGCACCCATTAACTCGTCATTTAGCATTAGGTATATCTCCTAATGCTTTCCCTCCCCCTCCCCCCACCCCACAACAGTCCCCGGAGTGTGATGTTCCCCTTCCTGTGTCCATGTGCTCTCATTGTTCAATTCCCACCTATGAGTGAGAACATGCGGTGTTTGGTTTTTGGTCCTTGCGATAGTTTACTGAGAATGATGGTTTCCAGTCTCATCCATTTCCCTACAAAGGACATGAACTCGTCATTTTTTATGGCTGCATAGTATTCCATGGTGTATATGTGCCACATTTTCTTACTCCAGTCTATCATTGTTGGACATTTGGGTTGGTTCCAAGTCTTTGCTATTGTGAATACTGCTGCAATAAACATACGTGTGCATGTGTCTTTATAGCAGCATGATTTATAGTCCTTTGGGTATATACCAAGGACTATACTAGTAATGGGATGGCTGGGTCAAATGGTATTTCTAGTTCTAGATCCCTGAGGAATCGCCACACTGACTTCCACAATGGTTGAACCAGTTTACAGTCCCACCAACAGTGTAAAAGTGTTCCTATTTCTCCACATCCTCTCCAGCACCTGTTGTTTCCTGACTTTTTAATGATGGCCATTCTAACCGGTATGAGATGGTATCTCATTGTGGTTTTGATTTGCATTTCTCTGATGGCCAGTGATGATGAGCATTTTTTCATGTGTTTTTTGGCTGCATAAATGTCTTCTTTTGAGAAGTGTCTGTTCATGTCCTTCACCCACTTTTTGATGGGGTTGTTTTTTTCTTGTAAATTTGTTTGAGTTCATTGTAGATTCTGGATATTAGCCATTTGTCAGATGAGTAGGTTGCGAAAATTTTCTCCCATTTTGTAGGTTGCCTGTTCACTCTGATGGTAGTTTCTTTTGCTGTGCAGAAGCTCTTTAGTTTAATTAGATCCCATGTGTCAATTTTGGCTTTTGTTGCCATTGCTTTTGGTGTTTTAGACATGAAGTCCTTGCCCATGCCTATGTCCTGAATGGTATTGCCTATGTTTTCTTCTAGGGTTTTTATGGTTTTAGGTCTAACATGTAAGTCTTTAATCCATCTTGAATTAATTTTTGTATAAGGTGTAAGGAAGGGATCCAGTTTCACCTTTCTACATATGGCCAGCCAGTTTTCCCAGCACCATTTATTAAATAGGGAATCCTTTTCCCATTGCTTGTTTTTGTCAGGTTTGTCAAAGATCAGATAGTTGTAGATATGCAGCATTATTTCTGAGGGCTCTGTTCTGTTCCATTGATCTATGTCTCTGTTTTGGTACCAGTACCATGCTGTTTTGGTTACTGTAGCCTTGTAGTATAGTTTGAAGTCAGGTAACGTGATGCCTCCAGCTTTGTTCTTTTGGCTTAGGATTGACTTGGCAATGTGGGCTCTTTTTTGGTTCCGTATGAACTTTAAAGTAGTTTTTTCCAATTCTGTGAAGAAAGTCAATGGTAGCTTGATGGGAATGGCATTGAATCTATAAATTACCTTGGGCAGTATGGCCATTTTCACGATATTGGTTCTTCCAACCCATGAGCAAGGAATGTTCTTCCATTTGTTTGTATCCTCTTTTATTTCATTGAGCAGTGGTTTGTAGTTCTCCTTGAAGTGGTCCTTCACATCCCTTGTAAGTTGGATTCCTAGGTATTTTATTCTCTTTGAAGCAATTGTGAATGGGAGTTCACTCATGATTTGGCTCTCTGTTTGTCTGTGATTGGTGTACAAGAATGCTTGTGATTTTTGTACATTGATTTTGTATCCTGAAACTTTGCTGAAGTTGCTTATCAGCTTGAGATTTTGGGCTGAGACAATGGGGTTTTCTAGATATACAATCATGTCATCTGCAAACACGGACAATTTGACTTCCTCTTTTCCTAATTGAATACCCTTTGTTTCCTTCTCCTGCCTGATTGCCCTGGCCAGAACTTCCAACACTATGTTGAATAGGAGTGGTGAGAGAGGGCATCCCTGTCTTGTGCCAGTTTTCAAAGGGAATGCTTCCAGTTTTTGCCCATTCACTATGATATTGGCTGTGGGTTTGTCACAGATAGCTCTTATTATTTTGAGATATGTCCCATCAATACCTATTTTATTGAGAATTTTTAGCATGAAGGGTTGTTGAATTTTTTCAAAGGCCTTTTCTGCATCTATTGAGATAATCGCGTGGTTTTTGTCTTTGGTTCTGTTTATATGCTGCATTACATTTATTGATTTGCATATGTTGAACCAGCCTTGCATCCCAGGGATGAAGCCCACTTGAACATGGTGGATAAGCTTTCTGATGTGCTGCTGGATTCAGTTTGCCAGTATTTTATTGAGGATTTTTGCGTCAATGTTCATCAAGGATATTGGTCTGAAATTCTCTTTTTTGGTTGTGTCTCTGTCAGGCTTTGGTATCAGGATGATGCTGGCCTCATAAAATGTGTTAGGGAGGATTCTCTCTTTTTCTATTGATTGGAATAATTTCAGAAGGAATGGTACCAGTTCCTCCTTGTACCTCTGGTAGAATTTGGCTGTGAATCCATCAGGTCTTGGACTCTTTTTGGTTGGTAAGCTATTGATTATTGCCACAATTTCAGAGCCTATTATTGGTCTATTCAGAGATTCAACTTCTTCCTGGTTTAGTCTTGGGAGGGTGTAGTTGTGGAGGAATTTATCCATTTCTTGTAGATTTTCTATTTTATTTGCGTAGAGGTGTTTGTAGTACTCTCTGAGGGTAGATTGTATTTCTGTGGGATCGGTGGTGATATCCCCATTATCAATTTTTATTGCATCTATTTGATTCTTCTCTCTTTTCTTCTTTATTAGTCTTGCTAACAGTCTATCAATTTTGTTGATCTTTTCAAAAAACCAGCTCCTGGATTCATTAATTTTTTGAAGGGTTTTTTGTGTCTCTCTTTCCTTCAGTTCTGCTCTGATTTTAGTTATTTCTAGCCTTCTGCTAGCTTTTGAATGTGTTTGCTCTTGCTTTTCTAGTTCTTTTAATTGTGACGTTAGGGTGTCAATTTTGGATCTTTCCTGCTTTCTCTTGTGGGCATTTAGTGCTATAAATTTCCCTCTACACCCTGCTTTGAATGTGTCCCAGAGATTCTGGTATGTTGTGTCTTTGTTCTCGTTGGTTTCAAAGAACATCTTTATTTCTGCCTTCATTTCATTATGTACTCAGTAGTCATTCAGGAGCATGTTGTTCAATTTCCATGTAGTTGAGTGGTTTTGAGTGAGTTTCTTAATCCTGAGTTCTAGTTTGATTGCACTGTGGTCTGAGAGACAGCTTGATATAATTTCTGTTCTTTTACATTTGCTGAGGAGAGCTTTACTTCCAACTATGTGGTCAATTTTGGAATAGGTGTGGTGTGGTGCTGAAAAATATTTATATTCTGTTGATTTGGGGTGGAGAGTTCTATAGATATCTATTAGGTCTGCTTGGTGCAGAGCTGAGTTCAATTCCTGGATATCCTTGTTAACTTTCTGTCTCGTTGATCTGTCTAATGTTGACAGTGGGGTGTTAAAATCTCCCATTATTATTGTGTGGGAGTCTAAGTCTCTTTGTAGGTCATTCAGGACTTGCTTTATGAATCTGGGTGCTCCTGTATTGGGTGCATATAAATTTAGGATAGTTAGCTCTTCTTGTTGAATTGATCCCTTTACCATTATGTAATGGCCTTCTTTGTCTCTTTTGATCTTTGTTAGTTTAAAGTCTATTTTATCAGAGACTAGGATTGCAACCCCTGCCTTTTTTTGTTTTCCAGTTGCTTGATAGATCTTCCTCCATCCCTTTATTTTGCATCTATGTGTGTCTCTGCAAGTGAGATGGGTTTCCTGAATACAGCACACTGATGGGTTTTGACTCCTTATCCAATTTGCCCGTCTGTGTCTTCTAATTGGAGCATTTAGCCCATTTACATTTAAAGTTAATATTGTTATGTGTGAATGTGATCCTGTCATTATGATGTTAGCTGGTTATTTTGCTGTTAGTTGATGCAGTTTCTTCCTAGCCTCGATGGTCTTTACAATTTGGCATGTTTTTGCAGTGGCTGGTACCGGTTGTTCCTTTCCATGTTTAGTGCTTCCTTCAGGAGCTCTTTTAGGACAGGCCTGGTTGTGACAAAATGTCTCAGCATTTGCTTCTCTGTAAAGTATTTTATTTCTCCTTCACTTATGAAGCTTAGTTTGGCTGGATATGAAATTCTGGGTTGAAAATTCTTTTCTTTAGGAATGTTGAATATCGGCCCCCACTCTCTTCTGGCTTGTAGAGTTTCTGCCGAGAGATCAGCTGTTAGTCTGATGGGCTTCCCTTTGTGAGTAACCCGACCTTTCTCTCTGGCCGCTCTTAGCATTTTTTCCTTCATTTCAAGTTTGGTGAATCTGATAATTATGTGTCTTGGGGTTGCTCTTATCGAGGAGTATCTTTGTGGCGTTCTCTGTATTTCCTGAATCTGAATGTTGGCCTGCCTTGCTAGATTGAGGAAGTTCTCCTGGATAATATCTTGCAGAATGTTTTCCAACTTGGTTCCATTCTCCCCATCACTTTCAGGTACACCAATCAGACGTAGGTTTGGTCTTTTCACATAGGCCCATATTTCTTGGAGGCTTTGTTCATTTCTTTTTATTCTTTTTTCTCTAAACTTCCCTTCTCGCTTCATTTCATTCATTTCATCTTCCATCACTGATACCCTTTCTTCCAGTTGATCACAATGGCTACTGAGGCTTCTGCATTCTTCACGTAGTTCTCGAAACTTGGCTTTCAGTTCCATCAGCTCCTTCAAGCAGTTCTCTGCATTCGTTATTTTAGTTATACATTCATCTAATTTTTTTTCAAAGTTTTTAACTTCTTTGCCATTGGTTTGAATTTCTTCCTGTAGCTTGGAGTAGTTTGATCGTCTGAAGCCTTCTTCTCTCAACTTGTCAAAGTCATTCTCCGTCCAGCTTTGTTCCATTGCTGGTGAGGAACTGTGTTCCTTTGGAGGAGGAGAGGTGTTCTGCTTTTTAGAGTTTCCAGTTTTTCTGCTCTGTTTTCTCCCCATCTTTGTAGTTTTTTCTACTTTTGGTCTTTGATGATGGTGATGTACAGATGGGTTTTTGGTGTTGGTGTCCTTTCTGTTTGTTAGTTTTCCTTCTAACAGACAGGACCCTCAGCTGCAGGTCTGTTGGGGTTTGCTAGAGATCCACTCCAGACCCTGTTTGACTGGGTGTCAGCAGCGGTGGCTGCAGAACAGCATATTTTCATGAACCGCAATTTCAACTGTCTGATCATTCCTCTGGAAGTTTTGTCTCGGAGGAGTACCTGGCCGAGTGAGGTGTCAGTCTGTCCCTACTGGGGGGTGCCTCCCAGTTAGGCTGCTCAGGGGTCAGGGTCCCACATTAGGAGGCAGTCTGCCCGTTCTCAGATCTCCAGCTGTGTGCTGGGAGAACCACTACTCTCTTCAAAGCTGTCAGTCAGACAGAGACATTTAAGTCTGCAGAGGTTACTGCTGACTTTTTGTTTGTCTGTTCCCTACCCCCAGAGGTGGAGCCTACAGAGGCAGGCAGGCCTCCTTGAGCTGTGGTGGGCTCCACCCAGTTCGAGCTTCCTGGCTGCTTTGTTTACCTATGCAAGCCTGGGCAATGGCGGGCGCCCCTCCCCCAGCCTTGCTGCTGCCTTGCAGTTTGTTCTCAGACTGCTATGCTAGCAATCAGTGAGACTCCGTGGGCATAGAACCCTCCAAGCCAGGTGAGGGACACAATCTCCTGGTGTGCCGTTTTCCAAGCCCTTTGGAAAAGCGCAGTATTAGGGTGGGAGCGACCTGATTTTGCAGGTGCCATCTGTCACCCCTTTCTTTGACTAGGAAAGGGAACTCCCTGACCCCTTGTGCTTCCCAAGTCAGGCAATGCCTTGCCCTGCTTCGGCTCACGTACATTGCGCTGCACTGACTGTCCTGCACCCACTGTTTGGCACTCCCTAGTGAGATGAACCTGGTACCTCAGATGGAAATGCAGAAATCACCCATCTTCTGTGTCGCTCACTCTGGGAGCTGTAGACCCGAGCTGTTCCTATTCGGCCATCTTGGCTCCACCCTCTGTCCATGGAATAGTTTCCTTCCATTAGCACATTTATGCATTATTTTACTATTTACTGCTTATCCTAGAGTATGTATATCTCAATAATTAATTATATTTACTTTTTTCCTAATAATACAATTACTGTACTGTAGAACACTTAAAAACCATTGTTGACTGGGTGCGATGGCTCATGCCTGTAATCCCAGCACTTTGGGAGGCCGAGGCGGGTGTATCACAAGAGGTCAGGAACTCCAGACCAGCCTGGCCAACATGGGGAAACCCCGTCTCTACTAAAAATAAAAAAAATTAGCCTTGTGAGGTGGCATTTGCCTGTAGTCACAGCTTCTCCGGAGGATGAAGCAGGAGAATAGCTTGAACCGGGGAAGCAGAGGTTGCAGTGAGCTGAGACTGCGCCACTGCACTCCAGCCTAAGTGACAGAGTGAGACTTCATCTCAAAAACACAAAAAATTGTCCAGATCTATTTTAATAAACCATCAACACATGAACAATGCAATGTTACTTATGATAGTCAATACTAATTTATATTTATCCATATATTTAAAACTTTCGCTGTCCTTCATTCTTTTCCATTAGCTGAACCACTCCTTAGTATCAGATATATTCTTCCTAAAAAATAACTTGGTATGTTCTTTGAAACACAACCACAGATGACAAGTTGTGTTTTTGTTATTTGAAAACATCATTAATTTACATGTATTCATGATGAATATTTTCACTGGATATAAATAGAAGTCTCGGTTTTCAGTAATGAATTTTCTGCTCAGAAGACATTTTGTCATTGCTCTCTTGCTTCCATTGTTTTTGTTGTTGGAAAGTTTGCTGTCACTCTGTTGCTTCTATGAGTGTCGTCTGTCCTTTTCTCCAAAATTTTTAGCAGTGTTATTTCTTTATCTCTGGTTTTCAATTCTTTGTCTACGTGTTCCAAGTATATCTATGTGTTTCTTTTTACTTTTCTTGATTGGAGATGGAGGGCTTCTTGAATATATAGATTAAAATCTTTCATCAGTTTTTAAATTTTCTCAAAAATTACATTTTTAGGTATATGCTCTATCATGTGGTCTCTCCTCTCCTTCAGACCGTCCCACTCTATGTCTCATATCTCCTGGACTGATTCCTGAACTCCTCATCCTTTTTTTCACTGTACGAAGTTCTGGATATTTTATCCTGATATATTTAGTTCACAGATTCCAAATTCTGTCTTCAACAGGACCTGATCTACTATTAAATGATTCTACTTTAGCTCTTGTTTTGTATACTGAATTTTTCTTTTTTTTTTGAGAAGGAGTCTCATTCTGTTGCCCAGGTTGGAGTAGAGTGGCTCAATCTTGGCCTACTACAAACTCCGCCTCCTGGATTCAAGCGATTCTACTGCCTCAGCCTCTCAAGTAGCTGGAATTACAGGTGCCTGCCACCATGCCTGCCTAATTTTTTTGTATTTTTTGTAAAGATGGGGTTTCACCATGTTAGTCAGGCTGGTTTTGAACTCCTGACCTCAAGTGATTCGCCCACCTCAGCCATACTGAATTCTTAAACTAGAAATTTCTATTTAGTATCTATCTATCTAGTGAAACTACAGAATAAAGAGCCCCAAATATTTGCCATATTTCTTTATGGTTTCTTCTCTTTGAGGTCGATTGCATAATTCCGCATTGCCTTGATGTCTCTCAGATATGATACAGCATATATATATGTGTGTGTGTGTGTGTGTCTGTGTGTGTGTATATATATATGCTGTAACATATCTACGCATATATATAGATGTATATGTATTTGTACATATAAATATGTGTATATATAAAATATATATGTATATCTATTCTTTCAAAATATTTCCAAAATAGTGTATATTATTTTCTAAATTTTCTATTTTAAGCAGGAGATTGGTCTTAGTTACTTAGACTGAGTTATCACCAAAACATAGTCTATGTTCTAGGTGATATAATCTCAGTATTTGTACCCTCCAAATCTCATGTTGAAATGTGATCCCCAATATTGGAGGTCTGGCCTAGTGGGAGGAGTTTGGGTCCTGGGGGCAGACCCCTCATGAATGGCTGGGTGCCAATCTCACTGGATTGGGTGAGTTCTCACTCCTAGTTCTCATGCGATCTGATTGTTACAAAGTGTCTTTCACCTCCCTCCCCTCTCTCTTCCTCCCTCTGTCACCACATGATGCCAGTTCCCCTTCCACCATATGTGGAAGTTTCCTGAGGTCCTCACCAGAGCAGATGCTGAAACCATGCTTCTTACACAGCCTGTGGAACTGTGATCCAAATAAACTTCCTCCTCATAAATTACTCAGCCTCAGGTAATTCCTTTATAGCAACTCAAATGGACTAATGGGCTGGTAGGAGCATGTGTGGAACAAATCCCTAGTCCCACTCATGTCTTTTCTCTCACTCTCTTAATAGCAACTTAGATGGACAGAGTTCTTCATTTTTGTATAGTTCTTTCTGATAATTCATTGTATGCCTTTTTTTTTTTTCTTGTTTTGAGACGGAGTCTCACTCTGTTGCCCAGGCTGGAGTGCAGTGGCATGATCTCGGCTCACTGCAATCTCCACCCACCCAGGTTCAATGGATTCTCCTGCCTCAGCCTCCTGAGTAGCTGGGATTATAGGCTCCCGTCACCACGCCCAACTAATTTTTGTATTTTTAGTAGAGTTACTTTCTAAAATCTTATTTTATACTTTCTAAAATCTAATTTTACTGTTGACAGTTATGACTGTAATCTATTTCAAATAGACTTTTGTGTATGCCATTTTCCCTGAGATTGTTCAGATTCTCCAGTGCTACATCTTAGATAATTTTGGCTCCTCTCATTTTCAGTGTCATTTTTCATAAAGCAGGGATATGTGTGTATATATGGCTGTGTGTATGTACATGCAGATGTATAGATCTGTATGTATATAGATTAATTCTATCTTTTCTCTTACATTTACACCAATAACACACCTGCTGCTTTTACCTTACCATAACATTAAATCTCTTTTGTAAATTCTATAAATAAAGTTCTATAACTTGTTCATCCTCAAGTGTTTCTTCTGGGCATTTCTTGGTTTTTGCATTTATACACACAGTTTAGGAAAGTTTTTCTAGGTCTTCAAAAAACCTTTTGGAATTTCTGAACGAAATACATTAAACCTATATATCAATTTGGGAAAATGACATTTTTATAATATTAGGCATGGCAATTAATGAATATGGCTTATTCTTCATTTATATAGGTATTATTTAAATCAATCATATATTATGTTGTAATACATGGAAATCTTGCACAATTTATGTTAGATTCATTCATATTTGACATTTTTGACGCTATAGTACATAACATTATTTTAATTTCCTGTTCGTTGATAGTATAACACAACTAATTTTCATATATCATCTTTATGCTTAATAAATTTGCTAAACTTAAGTAATTTATCTGTATATTATTTTAGATCATGTGAATATGCAATCATATCTGTAATAACGCCACTTTTTTGTCTCTCTGCAGAGCAAAATTTTTTAACTTTTGTTTATTTTCTTGCATAGTTGTGCTGGCTGGCACTTGTAGTAAAATACTTTTACCAGTTTCACAGGGAAAAATTCAGTATTCTTCTTTTTTATTTATATGATTATGGCAAGACACAACATTTAGAGCTCATATTTTAAAGCATGTTTAGTAATTTGCAAAAGTGTGAATAGAATATAAGGAACCAATAGTAAAAGTATCATACCACCCTAAGAGCAGTGACAGTGGAGGACTAACCGTTAACACTTAGGCATGATGCCACAATGTGGGAAACTGAATACAGAGCTAGCACCTCTAAGAGGAGAGATATCTAATAAGAGCCGTCATCTTTCATATCTAACGCCCATAAT
This sequence comes from Nomascus leucogenys, assembly GCF_006542625.1. Taxonomy (NCBI): domain Eukaryota; kingdom Metazoa; phylum Chordata; class Mammalia; order Primates; family Hylobatidae; genus Nomascus; species Nomascus leucogenys. The sequence continues at coordinate 37,257,809 of NC_044401.1, forward strand.
GCCAGAGGGTTGTGACAGGAAACAAGCACTGAGAGACTAGGAGGACATACCATGAATATTCTAATAACATTTTTGTACAAAAAAAATGGTGCCTCCTAGACAAGATTTGGCTTAGTCTTATATGTATCATTTCAATGCACAATGAAATTATGTTATTTGAGTCTAATTTTATGGTGTGGTGGATCAGATAATACTCACTTAGGGTAACCACTTTGTGTCCTTCAGTTAGGTATGTAATTTTTCCAAGAGACTAGTAGAAGTTGTAGAATTGTTTTGCAATAAACACAGTTTGTCATAGAATTTGAAATGGCGTGAATCCAAAATTCCAGTTCTTCACAATGGAATATTATTTTGGGGGCTTGACAAAAGCAACGCTGAACATCCCTATCTGTAACATGCTATATATCTGAAAACATTGGATCTATTATATCACATAGCACATGTAGCAGAATAATTGGTACTCAAGGTCAGCAGACGAAAACATTTCTTCTTTTTCTTTCTCCCTCCAAACACCTTCCAAAAGTTGCAGCCTTTCAGGCTATTTCAAATGTGATATATATTGCCATCAAAATACTAAAAGAGCCTCTTTTTTCATGGTGAACACTGTAAGATTTATCAACCTCCCTCTTACCTTAGAAGTAATATTATAACATTCTACAAAACACTGGAGCCTGGGCAACTTAATTAATGTGTCAAGCTGCTTTAGTTCCCTGGGGATTATCTCTGATCCTCTGTCAGACATGTATTTTAGAAGGGTATTTAAAGCATCTCCTACTTTCTGCTCACTAGGAATTAGCATAATCTCATCAATGAAATTGACTTGCATGATGTTTTTTGGGATATCATGATAATCAAGAACCCTTTGGAATATAACACTGAGCCGACTGGGCATATCCTTGAGGTAAATATATAAAGGCATACTGTTGTCCTTACTACATGAAAAGAAACCACTTCTGATTTTCTTTTTCCTAATAGTGATAGGGAAAAAATATTAATAGGTTGATGATAACTTCATTTTTCATTCCAGAGTTTGCTTAATTTGCTCTAATATATATACCCCCTTTCTAAATTCAGGTTGAAATGGTGTCTCCAAATAAGAGTTTCAATAATTATTAGAATTTATTCACAACCTACCTGTTGTTATTTTTTTTTTCACTGCCAAATAGTCAAGTTAAATGGGTATTTGGTCATATTGAACAATCCTGCAATTTTCAAGCCTTTCATGATCTCATTAAATCCTACAATAACCTCCCTAGAGACAGAAATGTTTTTATTATCCTGTTTGAGGGGGGAGCATTTTTTGGGGCTTTCATTTCTCCCTTCCTGCCATTTCTGAGTTCAGGAGTTTGATGCAATAATTCTGCCAACTATTAAGTACATTTATTCCATTGCATATTCTCTGATTGGAAAATAAACCATGAGATAAGTCTGTGGTTCCAAATAGAGAGAAAGACAGATGCATGACTGCACTCCATTTAATCAAATTTGACTTTAATAAGTTCATCTTTAGTGGATCACAGTGATTTTTCTAAGGCATCATAAATTAGAATCAGCTAAAGCTAGTATCTGAAAATTACCAGAAATTTTAGCTTTTTCTTGTCTCTGTACAAAATTACTCTGATAACTTTCAAGTTTTTCTGGAGAAATCCTGGGATAATATTCATGGCATAACAATGTGGCTGTTACTAAGAGTCCTTCCTCAGAGGAACTGTAAACTGAACTGTTATTGTATTAGTCCATTTTCACACTGCTAGAAAGAACTTCCCAGGCTGGGCACAGTGGCTCATACCAGTAATCCCAGCACTTTGGGAGGCCGAGGCAGGCAGATCACCTGAGGTCGGGAGTTTGAGACCAGCCTGACCAACATGGAGAAACCCCATCTCTACTAAAAATACAAAATTATCTGGGCATGGTGGCACACGCCTGTAATCCCAGCTACTAGGGAGGCTGAGGCAGGAGAATCGCTTGAACCTGGGAGGCAGAGGTTGCGGTGAGCCGAGATCGTGCCATTGCACTCCAGCCTGGGCAACAAGAGTGAAACTCTGTCTCAAAAAAAAAACAAAAAACAAAAAGAACTTCCCAAGATTGGGCACTTTATAAAGAAGTTTAATTGACTCGCAGTTCCCTATGGCTGGGGAGGCCTTAGGAAACTTACAAACATGGTGGAAGGGGAATAGGCACATTTTACATGGCAGTAGGTGAAACAGAAAAGAGTGAGGAGCAAAGGGGGAAGAGTCCCTTATAAAACTCTCAGATCTTGTGAGAACTCACTATCATCAGAACAGCATAGGGGAAATTGCCCCCAGGATCCAATCACCTCCCACCAGGTCTCTCCCTAGATACATGGGGATTATGGGGATTACAATTCAAGATGAGATACGGGTTGGGACACAGACCCAAATCGTATAAGTCATGCTGTAACTGAGCAATAGACTATAAATAGTTTTCTTCCCAGGAAACTCAAAACTCTTTTTGCCTTCATATGGCAAGTTGCATCTTAGTTTTTTGCCAAACAATTTCATTCCTAATGATTGACCAATGATGAATCATTCATCCATTGACTGAGACATGAACAAATGTTTCCCTTTTAAAAAATCAAACCTTTTATTTTGAGATAATTATAGATTCATGTATAAATGGTCTCCAGAGAAGCAGAGTCAATAAGATAAATATTTGTACTTATAAAAAGAGATGTATTATACAAGAGTTTGGCTCAGGTGGTTATAAAGGTTAAGGAGTCCCGTGATCTCACTGGAGGCACAGGAAAGACAGTGGTGTAGTTCTAGTCAAAACCTACAGGCCTGAGTTTTGGTCACAGGGGAGTCAATGGTATAAATTCTGGTCCAAGTCTAAAGACCCAAGAACCAAGAGCACCAATGCCTGTGGGCAGGAGAAGATGATGTCCCAGCTCATGCAGAGAGCAGATTTCCCCTTCCTTTCCGTTTGCTTCTGTTAAAACCCTCCACAGATTGAGTGTGCCCACTCTCTAGGTAAGGGTCATCTTTATTCAGTTTACTGATTCAAACAGTAATCTCTTCTAGAAGCACTCACAGACACACACAGGAATAATGTTTTACCAGCTACCTGAGCATTCCATAACCTACCCAAATTGACACATAAAATTAACCACCACAATCCACATGCAGGTGTAAGAAATAATACAGAAATCTCATATGTGTACCTTTACTCAAATTCATTAAATGTTAACATCTTGCAAAATTATACTGCAGTATCACAACCAGGGTATTAATATTGATACAGTTAAGATAAATAACACACTGGACATTGTGGCTCACGCTGGAATCCTAGCAATTTGGAAGGCTGAGGCAGGAGGATTGTTTGAGCCCAGGAGCTTGAGACAGCAGTAAGCTATGATTTTGCCACTACCTTCCAGCCTGCACAACAAAGCAAACTTCTGTCTCCAAAATAAAACAAACCAGGCTGGGAATGGTGGCTCACACCTGTAATCACAGCACTTTGGGAGGCTGAGGCAGGCAGATCACAAGGTTAAGAGATCAAGACCATTCTGGCCAACATGGTGAAACCCTGTCTCTACTAAAAATATGAAAATTAGCTGCATGTGGTGGTGCACACCTGTAGTCCCAGCTACCTGGGAGGCTGAGGCAGGAGAATCAATTGAACCAGAAAAGCAGAGGTTGCAGTGAGCCAAGATCGCTCCACTGCACTACAGCCTGGTGACAGAGTGAGACTCCATCTCAAAAAAAGAAATCCCTCAATATTATCTTGGGCTGGGCACAGTGGATGACATCTGTAATCCCAGCACATTGGGAGGTTAAGTGGGGGCTAATCACGAGGTCAGGAGTTCGAGACCAGCCTGGCCAACATAGTGAAATCCTATCTTTACTAAATATACAAAAATTAGCTGGGCATGGTGGCACATGTCTGTAATCCCAAATACTCGGGAGGCTGAGGCAGGAGAATCACTTGAACCCAGGAGGCAGAGGTTGCAGTGAGCCAAGATCACGCCACTACATTCCAGCCCAGAGAGCAGAGTGAGACTGTCTCAAAAAAAAAACATAATAATAATATTAAATAAATAAATAATAAATAAATAAATAAAACCAAAAAAGATAAACCACATTTTCTTCACCACGGAAATCCTGTAAGTCACCCTTGTATAGCTTCATCTACTTATTTCCTTCCCCCTTAATCATTGGCAACCACTAGCCTGTTCTTCATCTATAAATTATCATTGCAAGTATAAGTGATACTATACAGTATGTAACATGAGGGTTGGCTTTGTTACACACAGTATAATTCTATAAAAATTCATCCGTGTCATGTCAATAGTCAGTTTCTTTTTAAACACTAAGTAGTGATTCATGGTATGTGTGTCCCACAGTGTCTTAAGTCATTTGTTCATTTAAGGAAATTGGCTCGTTTTCTACTTTTTACTATTATGAATAAAGTTGCTTTAACTTATGTGTATTTAAATTTTTTAAATTACTATAGCTGTATAATAAATCTTGGAATCAGGCAGAATGATTCTTCTTACTTTATTCTTTTTGAAAGTTGTTTTAAGGCTGGGCACGGTGGCTCACGCTTGTAATCCCAGCACTTTGGGAGGCCAAGGCGGGTGGATCACGAGGTCAGGAGATCGAGACCACAGTGAAACCCCATTTCTACTAAAAATACAAAAAAATTAGCCGGGCGTGGTGGCAGACGCCTGTAGTCCCAGCTACTCGGAGAGGCTGAGGCAGGAGAATGGCGTGAACCCGGGAGGCAGAGCTTGCAGTGAGCCGAGATCACACCACTGCACTCCAGCCTGGGCGACAGAGCGAGACTCCGTCTCAAAAAAAAAAAAAAAAAAAAGGAAGTTGTTTTAGTAATTTTACTTCTTTTGTCTTTCATATAAAATTTATAATAGTATTTTCTATGTCATAAAATTCTTGCAGTGATAAAAAATGTGTTAAGTTGTATGCCAATTTGAGGATAACTTTTATCTTTACTACACTGAGTCTTCTAATATAAGAACATAGTAGGTTTCTCTATTTATTTAGAACTTCTTTGATTTTTTATCAGCATTGTATATATTTCAATATAAAATTTCTGTACATATTTTATTAGATTTATACATAACTATTTTGATTTTTAGTGATTATAAGTGCTATGATACATTAATTTCTATGTCTATGCATTCATTACTACCATATATAACTACGAAAAATTTTTATACTTATGTAGCCTGCAATTTTTCTACACTCATTTGTTATTTATAAGCTTTTTTTATAGATTCCTTGAAATTTTCTACATAGTGAACCCTGTCATTTCTAATTAGCAATATTTTATTTTCAAAATATAAGTCTTGCACTTCACTTATTAAATTTATTATTGTGTTTTATATCTTTAGATACTACTGAAAATAGAATTATTTTCTTATTTTTAATTATAGAATGTTTATTTTTAATTTTATAGAAATATAACTGATTCTTGAGTGCTGATCTTTTAAAATGCAACTTTGGTAAAGTCATTTATTATTTCTAACAGTTTATGAATTCTTTGTGATTTTCCTATATATAATATTATCTCATTTTTAAATACAGATCATTTTAATTTTTCCCTTCTAGTTTGGAGGAATTTTATTTATTTTACTTTCTTAATTGTTCTATCAAGAATGTCAAGCAAAATGTTGCAGAGAAGGGGCAAAATGGCCATCCTTGTCTATTCATGATCTTAAGGGGAAGCTTTCAGTGTTTTACCCTTAAGTATAATGTTAGCTGGGGTTTTTAAAAAAGTAATTACACCTTTATAATAATGAGGAAATTTTTTGTTTTTATAGTTCTAGCTTCTTGAGTATTTTTGTAATGAAATGTCATTGATTTGTGTGAAATACATTTTTATACATTAATTGCAGTTATCTTTCACCCTTCTTCTATATATTAACCTGTTGTATTACATCAATTATTTTTGTATGTTGAACCACCTTTACACCCCTGGAATCCAACTTGGTCATGGTCTATAATCTTGTTATTACTCTGCTGGAATCAATTTGTATTTGGTTGAAAAATTTTAAATCTGCATTAACAAGAGGAATTTAAATACAGCTTTCTTTTCTTGTGATGTCTTTGTTATCAGAGTGTAACCACCCAGTGGGTTCACCTTGCCCATTGCCTAGATGGAATCGATTTATCAAGACGGGGGAATTGCAATAGTGAAAGAGTTATTCATGCAGAGCCCCTGTGTAGGAGACCAGAGTTGTGTTTACTACTGAAATCTGTCTTCCCAAGCATTCAGGAATAGAGTGTTTAAGGGTAATTTGGTGGGTAGGGGTCAGTGAGTCAGTAGTGCTAATTGGTTGGTCTTGAGATGAAATCATAGGGAGTTGAAGTGCTGAGTCAGTTCCTGGGTGGGGGCCACAAGATCACATGAGCCAGTTTATTGATCTGGGTGGTGCTAGCTGATCCGTCAAGTGCAGGGTGTGCAAAATCTCTCAAGCACTAATTTTTGGTTTTACAATAGTGATGTTATCCCAGGACCAATTTGCAGAGGTTTCGAATCTTGCAGCCTCTAGCTCCTAAACTATAATTTCTAATCCTGTGGCTAATTTGTTAGTCCTACAAAGGCAGTCTAGTCTCCTGACAAGAAGGGGGTTTGTTTGTGGCAAGGTCTATTATAATCTTTGTTTCAACGTACAAACTATAAACAAAGTTCCTCTCAAAGTTAATTCAGCCTACACCCAGGAATGAACAAGGACAGCTTGGAGGTTAGAAGCAAGATGGAGTTTGTTAGGTCAGGTCTCTTTCACTGTCTCAGTTATAATTTTGCAGTGGAGGTTTCAAGGGCAATGCTTAACTTGGTTAATGTTAGGAGGTGTTCCCTCCTTTTCTATTTTTTGAAAGAGTTTGAGAAGTTTGGATATAAATTATTTAAATCATCATTAGCATTCAGACATGAAGCTATCTGGTTTTGGACTTTTCTTAACAGATAACTTCTGAATAGTGATTCAATTTCTTTACTTGTTATACTTCTCAAATTTTCTATTTCTTTTTGACTCAGTTTTAGATAGACTGTGTCTTTCCTGACAGCTGTCAATTTCATACAGGTTATTTAATCTGTTGGCATAAAACTTTTCATAGTATTCTCTACTCTGTGTTCATGGCCTTGCTTTAAATTCAGATGTTGGTCCCTTGATTCTTCTCTTTTTTTCTTTGTCAGTCTAGCTAAGTTTACCAATTTTGTCGATCTTTTCCAAGAAGCAAACTTTAGTTAAATTAATTCTCTTTAATTTTTTTTATATTTTGTATTTCTTTTATCTGAGCTCTAATCTTAATTATTTGCTTCTTGAGGTTTATCTTGACCTTCATATTCTAGTTTCTAGAGGCAGAAATTTTTAGGTTGTCCATTTCAGATCTTAATTTTCTTTTAATATAGGTATTTGAAGCTCCAAATTTCTCTCTGAGCATTGTTTCCACTAGATTCCATTAGCTTTGGAATATTATGCTTTTGTTTTCTTTTTTATTCAAGTAAAAGTATTTAACAATTTACTTGCAATATTTTCCTTTACTCATTGGTTGTTTAAAAGATCTCTGTGTAATTATCACATTGTAATTTTTCTTTTTTTCTATTTGATTTAAAACAAATGCATAAAATCATAATTAAAACTTAGTAGACACACAGCATATATAATTTGTGACAATAACAACATAAAAGGGGGTGATATGGTTGGGCTGCATCCCCATACAAATCTCATCTTGACTTCCCATGTGTTGTGGGAGGGACCTGGTGGGAGATAATTGAATCATGAAGGCAAGTCTTTCCCGTGCTGCTCTTGTGATAGTGAATAAGTCCCATCAGACCTGATGGTTTTATAAGGGGAAGTTTTCCTGCACAAGCTCTCTTTTTGCCTGCTGCCTGCCATCCATGTAAGATGTGACTTGCTCCTCCTTGCCTTCCACCATGATTGTGAGGCCTCCCCAGATATGTGAAACAGTGAGTCTATTAAACCTTTCTCTTGTATAAATTAACAAGTCTCAGGTATGTCTTTATTAGCAGCATGAAAACAGACTAATACGGGGAATAAATCTGTAAAGGAGAAGAGCTTTTGTATAGTATTGAACCTATTTAGTATTAATTCAAACTTGATTATTGTAACAGTAAAATGTTAATTACCACAGGATTAAAAAGCCAATATGCAATAATATTTGCTATGTTTTAAATTTATCCTTATATTTACCATTACTGTTTTTATATTTATTCATTTGGCTTCAAGTTATTGTTGAGTGTCCCTTCATTTCTATCTGAAGAATTTTCTTTAGTATGTTAAATCGAACTAAATATGACCCAAGAAGATATCTGTAATTCTACATTTGAGTCCTTGTGGACAAACTGCAACCTAACTTAATAGGTAAACAAGATTGAAAACCTAATTTAGGAGTATGCACTTGTAACAACAGCAGAGTCTGGCCAATCACAGCAGCCATACTTCAACCACTCATACACTACTGAGTGTTCACACTGTGTTCAAATATAGCAAACACCAACCTATAACCAATTCAGCTGTTTCTGTATCTCACTTCTGATTTCTGTATGTCACTTTCCTTTTTTTGTCTATAAATTTGTTCCATGCATGAGGCATCCCTAGAGTCCCTCTGAATCTGCTATTATTCTGGAAGCTGCCTGAATTATTATTTTTTTGCTCAATTAAACTCCATTAAATTTAATTTGTCTCAAGTTTTCTTTTAACAAGTATTTTGTGGAAAGTGGGTCTATTCATGATGAAATGTCTCATTTATTCTTTGTCTGGGAATGTCTTAATTTCTCCTTCATTTTTGATTTTTAGTTTCGCCAGATATAAGAATTCTCAGTTCATAGTTTTTTTTTTTTCTTTCAGCATTTATACAGGTTATTCCACTTTTTTGGTCTTAATATTTTCATTGAGAAATTAGCCATTAATCATTTGGGGATCCATTGTACATTAAAAGTCAATTCTTTCCTGACACTTCAAGATTCTCTGTCTTTGGCTTTTGACAATTTTTGACCATAATGTTTCTTGATGTGGGTATCTTTGTGTTTATACTGCTTGGAGTTTGCTGAGTTTCTTGAATGCATAGCTTCCTGTCTTTCATTAAATTTTGGAATTTTTTGAGCACTGCTTTTCAAATATTTTTAACCCTTCATTTTTCTTCTCTCTTTCTGGGACTTTCCTTATACATATACCATTCTGCTTGATAGTTTTCCACAGCCCTCTAAACCTGCATATATTATTCTTTTTTGTTGTTATGTTTGCTGTGGTTTTTAACCTTTGTCCTCAGACTAGATGATCTCAAATAACTTATCATCAAGTTTGCTAATTCTTTCTGGTTTTCACATCCTTTGTTAAACCTCTCTAGTGAATGTTTTAATTTTAGTTGGACTTCCTAGCTTCAGAATTTTTGGTTCATTTTTATAATTTCTGTTTTTTAATTGATATTTTCTATTTAATAAGCCATTGATTTTCTAGTTTCATTGAGTCCTTTGTTTATAGTTCTGTTAGCTCTTTGAAGGTATTTAGGACAGTTGATTTAGCATTGTTTTAGTCTATTCAGGCTGCTGTAACAAAGTATCATAAACTGGGTGGCTTATAAACAACAGAAATTTAAATCTTACAGCTCTAGAGGCTAGGAAGCCCAAGACGAAGGTGCTGGCAGATTCAGTGTCTGGCTCTACTTCCTGCTTCATAGAATAGAACCTACTATGTCCTCACATGGTGAAAGAGACAAGGCATTTTGCTGGGGCCTCTTTTATGAGCCCACTAATCCCATTCATAAAGGCTCCATCCCCATGACTTAATCACCTTCAATTGCTTTACCTGTTAAGACCATCACATTGGGGATTAGATTTCGACTTGTGAATTTTGGGAGGACACAAATATTCACACCATAGGAGGTGTCTTTTTCTAATAAATCTAATGTCTGCACTTCCCTCACTGTTATGAACATGTGCCCAGCCTTGGGCATGCATGTGGCCTTCTGTTATTTCCTGATATACCTGGGAGCTTTATAAGTCCCTTATTTCTAATGATTCTCCTTTTCTAACCTCTTCTCAAAATTTTTGGTCTGTCTATTATTTGTCCTGTTCTCTTTCTCCCATCCCCAGGCTACTACAGTCAATAATTTATTTAGCATTTGAATGTTTTCAGCAAAAAGTCCCCAGTAAGACACCCCAGCTCTGTGAATGTTTCAAATTAGGTGAAACAAAGGCAATCCCTTGGGTCCTTCTAAAGGGAGCCTCCAGAAAACAGGCAGAAGGACACAGCCACAATTCTTTGAGAAGATGGTCTGTTTTGCTAACTCTGATACTCAAAACCTGCACCAAGAGTGTAGGCTGCTGTCTTCATAGCTTCTGACCATCTGAGAAGGGTGAAATAGTAGGCAGTCATTTTTAAGAGCAACGGAACTCTTACTGCAATGCACAAGCTTCTTTCTCCCTTAACTTTGGTATTGTCTGTGTAATTTTCTGACTGGATTCCGGAGTCTGCAGAAGCAAATTCAGTTTTTCCTCACTTATTAGTTGCAAATGTGCAGAGACAGAGCCCTAGAGTTCCCTATTCTGCCATTTTTAGTAATATCAATCCACTGCTCACTTTTATATCCTTACTTCTGCATGGTACAGTGAGTGCTCTGATCCTCAGAAGACGCTACTACTGTTGTTTTACTATATTATCATAATAACACATTTTTCCAATTATAATTCATGCATTCACTGCTACTTTCCACTCTGGGAAGTGAAATGGAAGATAATTACAATGGAAAATCATATTTTTGCCTCAGCTGGCAAGAAATAATGGTAGTAGGCATCATATAAGCAGAATCCATAAATCAAAATAAGATAAAATGAAACTAAAATTATTACAGTGACTTCATCAGCAAAACATAATTCAAAAATTACATTATATGGTGCAATTAGCCTATATAGATTCAGGCATTCCTTGTATGTGGTGCTTGAATATTTTTGTCAACTGACATTATATTTCCCTGAGGAAACTTCATGTTAGAAAATGTATTAAGAATTAGTGCCAGTTTTTCTCTGTGGAGTGTTACCTTTCTGTGTGCAGAAATTATGTGACTTACAAAACCTATTTCATTTCCAATATTGGTACCTCTAATAAAATAAGGAAATAGAAGAAAATTGACATAAAGAAGGCTTATTTAACATTTATTTATTTGCCTTTCCAATAATCCTTATTGTTAATTGCTTTTGTAATATTGGTTCTTATATGAATGTGAAATATTTATGAAATTAGAGAATACGAACTTTTTTAATTCAATATTTTTTAAAATCTAAAGGTATGCAATAACTGCCATAATTAGAGATCAAAATCAAAGTTTATTTTATTACTCTTCTTTTGTTTTTCTAAAAAGAGGATGCATATTACCAGTGTTACCAGGGAACAATATTTTTCAGTAGGTTAAATCTCTGCTGATGGTAGATTACTAATCCAAAGTTAAAATGTATCATTGTCTTGGCAACTCCAATTAAAAATTAGTGCATACCTTCTTACTAGTTCAACATATATGAAAATAGAGTAGTTATTCATAGCAAATTTTACCAAAAATTTTGTTGCTAAAATGATACATTTCTTTCACCACATAATATGTTATATAGTATTAATCTCATGATATTTTACTCTTTCCAAATAAAGGAAAATATATAAAGATAATTGAACAGTGGACTAGTTAACTTTTCTCTTGGCTGGCTCAAAAAAATCACCTCATATTCTTGATTATCAAAATATAAAGACATACTAATTTGACACATTTAAATCTTCTCTAACTTTCTTTGAGATGATATACTTATTTCTTTCCATAGAAGTTAACTTTCAAATATTTCAACACTGCTAAGGAATTATCAGGGTCTATTTCATCCTTCTGTTCTTCCCTGTATTAATCTGTTTTCAACCTTTTTCTCTTTTCCATTTTTCTCTTTCTCACTGATTTTTAAAATAAATTTGATGCCGTGCTCGTTGGCTCATGCCTGTAATCCTAACACTTTGGTAGGCCAAGGCAGGTGGATCACCTGAGGTCAGGAGTTCGAGACCAGCCTGGCCCACACGGTGAAACCCCGTCTTTACTAAAAATACAAAAAATTAGCTGGGCACGGTGGCGGGCACCTGTAATCCCAGCTACTCAGGAGGCTGAGGCAGGAGAATCGCTTGAACCCGGGGGGCAGAGGTTGCAGTGAGCCGAGATTGTACCACTTCACTCCAGCCTGGGCAAAAGAGCCGAACTCCATCTAAAAAAAAAAGAAAAAAGAAAAGAAATTTGTTTTAAGGACAGAATTTTGAGAACTTCTCCCCCCAAAATATCTCCATCCTGTAAGACTGATAGCCACTCATGATATTTTAGTACACCCTATTTAATAAGAATTTACTTCCCGACAGGATTCTTTTCACATGCTTGCTACAATCTATAGCTAATTACAAACTGTGTTGAGGTTTATTTATTTCAATAATATTCATGTATTTATGCTCAAGCTTCATTCAGGGTTTTTGTCACACAAGCAGTTTGTTTAAAAAATAGCTCAACCATTTGCAAATTGAGGGGAATTCCAAAATAGAAGGAAAAGAGGAAAACAGTGATAATTAAAGAATAAAAATAAAGATCTCAACTTGAATAGAAAGAAGAGAAAAATATAACCCGAAGACGATTTGGGAATAGTAAGTCTTGGTTTGTATATTACAATGAGTTGATTCGCTGCTGGCTCACAAAAAGTCCATTCTGATCAGTCTACTTTTAGCAAGCTGACTAGTGACATCAAGTAAAGGAATTCTAGCTGTTGTAAATTCTCCCAAGCCCTTGAACTTTTAGATGTGCAACAGCCAAAGTTCTCTAAATACTGCCTAGTTTCTTCCATTAATGGTTCCTCCTTACTTAGGAATATTATGCACCCTCTCCTCTTTAAGACTATCTTAAGATAAAGTTTTTATAGTACTTAATATTTTTCAGCAAATGATCACTATTTCCCTATGGGATCACCCATTCCCCTATGGGTGAAGTATACTTCTATATCCCATTATGACAAAAAAAAAAAACCTCACAGTTTCTTAGAAAGAAAGAGTGATATTAATAGACAATATTCTCTCTGATACCCAAGGTTTATTTCTTTTCATGAAGAGGAAGAAAAGGAAGACATTAAAATCATGACTTTGCAGTCAATTAGTATCTTCAGTTAGGGGTCCTAGAAAAGAGCCTGATTTAGGGACTGGGGTGCATGTGATTTGTTGAAGGAGTGCTGCCACGAAAAAGTGGTTGAGGAAAACAGGATAAAGAAAGAAAGGACAATCAGCAAAAATGGGATTCCAGCTAGAATCTGGCTTCAGGTTTATCGTGCAGGGTGCTCTGAAGCATGAATTATACCATAGAATTAATTTCACATTAAAGCAAGGAGTTCACTACATTTATACGCTTATGCCATTCAGTCTTTGGCTGAAGGATTCCACCCCCACCACCACCACTCGGAATTATGTAAAGTAGCTCCTCATTTGGTACAGTGGAATGCTTTTGATTTTTTAAACAATGCCACGACTTCTGTTCTGATTTTTTATTATTTATTTGTATTGAGGTATCTCTGACAAATAAAAATCATATATATTTACAGAGTACAACATGATACCCTTATATATAAATGCATTGTGTAATAGTTAAATCGAGTTAATTAACATATCCTTCATCAGACATATGCATCATTTTTGTGTTGAGAAATGTTTTGATCTTCTGTCAGCAATTTTCAAGTATACAATACATTATTACTAACTGTAGACACCGCGCTCTGTAATAGATCTCCAGCCCTTGTCTAATGGAAAATTTATGTGGTTTGACGTACATCTTCCCATCTCCTTTGACCCCCCAGACTCTAGCAAACCCCATTCTACTTTTTGTTTCTATGACTTCCAATTTTCTAGATTTGACACATGAGTGAGTTGGTATAGGAAATGTCTTTTATGTGTCTGGCTTATTTCATTTGTCATAATGTCCTGTAGATCCATCCATGTTATTGCCAATGACAGGATTTTCCCCTTTCTTAAGGCTGAATAGTATTCCGTTTTTAGCAAAAGGATTTATCTTGAAAAGATACCTCAAAATATTGAAATGTATAATTTTATATTACATAAACATTTTTGATCAGGAAAGAGTAAAAAAAAAAACCCTTGGAAACAACAAAAACAATAATGTGAGTTAAAAGTATCAGAGTGGTAAGCTAACTCTGAAGGCATTTCTGCCATTGGAGAATTTTGCTAGTATCAAGAAACAGTAAACTGGTATATTAAGGACTAAAAATAACAGCTGATGTTTCCTTGGATGAATTTGAAAATAATACAATATTCAAAGTGGGGGCTTTCAAATGTCAAATCCTCAGTGAAATAATGAAATTATTTTTAAAATAAAAATCAAAGAGGAACAGGACAAAGAAGTCTGTCTGCCTTCATATGGTTCTAGGCAGAAAACAAAGTCTTCTCTGGAAATATGTAACTGAGACTTACTTCTGTAGTATTTTATAATTTAAATTTGCATAATCTAGCAAATCATAACTGATAATATAATAAAAATTTTTCCAAAATTGGTAGCGCCCTAGAAAATCTAATAGAAATAAATATAGAACAGCTCTAGAGGTTCCCCAAAAGATTCCCACAGATAAAACCCATGGCTGTCACACTCCCAAAATCCAATATTACAGGTGTTGTTGTGTCTGCTTCCAAGTATGATGAAATAAATTACCAGATGACAAACCCCGCAAACTAAACAATAAAACCTGCGTGCGATACAAAAACAAACAAAAACGCCCCAACTAGCTAAAAGAACTGAAGAGTGAAGAGAAGCAAACTGACCGTGGTAGGAAGTATGTGCTTGACTGGAGGAGAGGAGGTGAGGAGCCATTACAGTATGTTACTCTTTGCTAGGGGGTTTACAGCTACAGAGGAAGCACTTGTGGAAAAGTCCACTTTCTAGCCTGAAAACCAGAAAATTAAAAGGCAAAATAGTTTATATGTAGCACCGTTTTTTGTTTTGATTTTTTTTTTTAGAAGGAGTTTCACTCCTGTCACCCAGGCTGGAGTGCAATGGCACTATCTTGGCTCACTGCAGCCTCTGTCTCCCAGGCTCAAGTGATTCTCCTGCCTCAGCCTCCCAAGTAGCTGGGACTACAGGCATGCACCACCACCCCTGGCTAATTTTGTATTTTCAGTAGAGACGGGTTTTACCATATTGGTTATGCTGGTCTTGAACTCCTGACCTCAGGTGATCCACCTGCTTAGCCTTCTGGAAGTAATGGGATTACAGGCGTGAGCTGCTGCGCCCAATCAGCACCATTTCTTTATTAGGCTGCGTGTTCTTTAACCCAGCCATCATGTTGTAAGTGTTGGGATTCAGAAAGCAATACCCCCAAATACGGCATTTTGACATGCTAAACTGAAGAAGCCTCAAGGTCTCTCTGACCTCTCTCTTCATTTTCTCTTCCAAAGAACTTGAAGTTCCTGTATCTGCCTATGATCTGGTATCTTGCCCACCAAAAAGGACGACCGTGTTTTTCTTTTCTTCCCCTCTGTGTTATCTCATTATCTGTAGCAGAAAAGAAGACCAAGATGTGGCTATACCTGAGCAGACCTTTTTCCATGTATAAAGACTGTCTCCAAGGATCATTTAAATTTTACAAACTATTTACAAGTTAATAGTTTGATTGTTCCTGGACCCGACTATTCTCCCTATCAATCATTTAAAATTAATGTTAACATTGTGGTAGTAGATTTTTTCCTTTAACTGGTATCATATTAAAAAATTCCACAATTGAACACATATTAACTCTTAAGTATGTATAGCCTCCCATGACCATTTGTATATCAAATCCATTCAAACCATACAATGTCACAGTCTAAAGCTTTTTACTTATAGTCATGATATAATACTCTGGATTTAAGTCTTACTTTTTATGGTTTACATATCATATTCTATAGAATAGCTAAGCCTAATATTAGAAATGAGACTTTTGTGCAATTTTCACCCACGTTCAATTTATAGGCAAACCGATATTCTTTTCACACAGCAAGAGAATTCAGCCTGGCATCTTTAGGAAATGAAAAACTGGTTGCCAGAGGGAAGGAACCTAAATCTTTTCAATGTGGTTATTACACATATTGTAGGCCATGCCTTTTTCCCAAGTAAGGAGAAAGGGAGACTCGTATATATATATTTTTATTTTTAATAAAAATTTGACTTGGGAAATTTATGAATTTATTATAGTGACTCAGTATTAACACAGTATTTTAATTAATTTTGTTTTATTGCAGAACCACATACAGTTTTTAGAAATAAGAAAATGAAATATATAATACTTCTAATATTTTCATGGTCATGCAAGAAACTACACCTTTACAATATTAGCTGATATTGGCAGTGCTTGAAATAAGATATTCTCATGTATCAAAATGAATGACTAACAAGGGACATAAATTGACTAAGAAAACAAGATAAACTGCCAATAATTGTTCAAGAAGGAAAGTTTACTAATGCACTTCTCTATGCCATTTGGCTGCAAATGAAGTGATGGTTATCTTCATCACTGCTGATACAGTGGCCTTTACATTATTAGACTACATGACAGTATACTATAATTACTTTCCCTTTTCTCCTATCCCTTTACAAATGAAATAATTGCCTTAGGAAATAATTGCCTCCATATAACTGTATCTAGTATAGATCAATTTTATCTTCATGCATACAAAGATACATGGACAGACTTCTGTGTTATTTTTCTGAATGCTGTTGTCCATTCCATCTCACAAACATCACAAAATTTCTTGAAATCAAATTAAAGGCATTCCTTTTTGACTCAGAGAAGTAAATCATTATTTTCAAAACAGCTCAGGTGACAAGTGTATCAAGCTCTCAAGACCTGTTGAACATGTCATGTGGGAGATAACTTGAGGTCATTCACATCAACTACATTTCCAGGCAACCTCTGATGACTCTAACAGGAAGTTTCCAGGTGTCTTCTTGGAAACTGCTACATGATTCTATGCATGTGACACAGTTGTTCTTTCATACTGCACCCCCAAGAGGGAATGATTTGGATTCCTCATTACTTGTTCTGGAATATCTACCCATGGGAGAAAATGTGAATATATTGAAAGTATATTATTTACACTTGTATTTGTGTATGTGTGTGTATATAATATTACATTTATATTCATACAACATAAATATATTACATCAAGATATGTTTTGCAGCAATGAGAATTATCAGTAAAAAATGCCAGAAAGTTTTACAAGTCAATTGAGATGAACTATGTCATCAGTCTAAGACCTTTTTTCAACTATTTGAGTTAATTAAATAACTTTTCATTTCCAAGATAATTTTCAATATTTTGTTTATTTTCATAGATTCATCCCCTCGCTTACATTCTATTACATATCTTTTACTACTTGGGATCTGATCGATATGAAGCGTTAATACCATTCTTAAAAACCTTTAACTAATAGTACTTCCCAGTACATGTCCTTTAGAAATCATTGCAATAAAAACTACATCATTCCTGAGTACTTCTCATGTAAAAAAAATTCAGTGTTAACTTCTGCAAGGTTCCTAAATATGAGTATATGAGTCTTGGGCGTAATATTGTGACGTTTGTATGCAAATATTCTATAATACAGTATTATGATCATCTGATTTGAAAAATGAATTTGCTTTGGGATTAAAAAAGCAATAATCTTTCAGACTTAAAAATCCTTTTATGAAAAAAATTATAACATTATTATTTTCAATTATGGGCAACATATTCAAAAGAAGGATTGGGAGAATTATATAGTTTTTAAATGAATATCATTCACTGTATGAATTATTTGTACTTATTCTAGATATGACTTTGTTCAAGTTTATACTTTGAGGTTCCACATCTGCTCCAAACTCAGCAATGAGGGATACTATATAATAGTATGATTTAAAAAATAAACATCGAAAATGAAAACTATGTAATCAAATAGTTTATATAGAAAATGCAGGGCAACTAGAACTCTCCTACACGCCTGGTGGGATTGTAGACTGGTGCAGCTGCTGTGAAAACTGGAAGTTTTTTTAAGTTTAAATTTACTTAGAAATATTTGGATGTAACTCAGATTTCCTCCGTCAAGTCAGAGGCTGAATGTTTAATTAAAACAAACATTACATCTGATATCTAAGATTGGATTTATGAAAAGTCACAGAGGCAAAATTAATAAAACATTGTAATCAGAAGACAAGGGACTGCAGCTGGAGAAACAATATTCCACATATTGTGATGAGGCAGCCGTCATAAGCCTGGATCTGAACCATAGCAAGATGTCTGATAGAAGCAATCACAAAATCCTTAGAAAGGAGGAATGATATTGAATAATAGATAGAAATAAAGAAATCAGGCTGGCTGGGAAGTGTATTTTCTTTTAAAATATTATTTCCCTCCAGGCACATTTTATGAACACAAATCAGACTATTGCTGTGTTTATCATATACATGACCCTTATGATGGCCAGACACTATGATAGTTACTTTGTAAATATTAACTCATTCAATCCTTTAATAAATTCTATGACATAGTTGGTATAAATATGAACCTAAGTGAGGTTGACTTCTCTTTCTTTGCATTCACTTAAAATTGTTCTTTGCTAATTTATGTAAAATAATTCAAACACTGGAACAAGTAAAAACAATATGTATAAATGATAAGTATTTGCCTTTTGATGCCCAGTACACAACATGAGGAATATAATATGGTTATTTGGGTTCAGTGTCTAGCAGTTTGCTGAACTAACGGGCCGGAAAATTTTCCAAATTGTTATTTGGCATGTGTTGGCAGGTAAGAGGGCTTTTGTTTGGATTGAGAAAAGAAATAAATAAGATTTTAAAAAATATTGTTAGGTGTTTAAGCTTTTATCTATTTGTGTGCCTGGGGTCATGTGTGTTTGTGCATGTGTGTGTGTATACAGGAGTCTGGAAGGAAGGATAATGGAGATAAGGACAGTGAAGGAAATGGTATTCTGCCAGTTTTATCTCTGAGGTGTCTTTTGAGCCTCATTACAGAGGCTTGAGATATGGCAGCTGGTTAAAAGGGTGAACTTACAAATGAGTATATGTCAAGCATTGTTGATTTGGGTGCTGATGGGAAGGGTTGAATACAGGGCTATTCCTTCCTTCTGTCCTGCTGTGTCCACTGGGAGCCCAGGTGGTGGCCTGGGTAAGCTACAGCTCTTAGCAGATGGAGGTGAGTAACTATAAACATCAGAGGACTGACTTTTTTTTCACAGGGGACTGGAAGCTGTGAAAGTAAAACAGTTCATTCAGGTTGGAAGCAAATCTTCAATGAGAAGATTCAGGCTAAATGACATGACATCGCCAAGTTGCAAACAAAAATAAGTGGGGAAAGTTTAGTGATAAAGACTCTCAGGTCCAGGCAGTGGCAAGAGCAATACGTGAACAATATTTGTTTATAAAGTTAATCCTACCTCTTATCTAGTAAACAGGAGTAAGGGTCTATGGACATTTTGATTATAGTTTTAAGAATTTACACTTGCATTAAGAAATAGTAATGGTTATACTATCCTGTATACTCAGTTATATGATATCTTAAATTATTATTTCTAATACAAAGTTTTACAGTTATTAGGTTGGCACAAAAGTAATTGTGGTTTTTGCCATTACTTTTAATGTATTTGTTTATACTTTATAAACAAATACTGGTCACATATTCCATTAAAAGTAATGGCAAAAACTGCCATTACCTTTGCACCATCCTAATAAATTTGAACTAGTAAGAAAGAATAATGTAATCATATTAAGTAATCAACACTAGTCTCCTCAATATCAGAATGTCCTTCCTTCTGCCCACGAAATGATTTCCTATTGTTTCTTGCATAGATTGCAAAAAGTGTGTTTTGTCTTAAATTTTTAGAAGAAACTTTATGTAGTACAGCTAATACTTAAATTACATTTTCAATTTCACACTTAATTTTAAAAGGATTTGCACATTGATGTCTTGATCAAAGAGTAGTTCCAGTAAAATTGAAGATTATTCTCTTTTTGGTAAAGGTGATGATAGCATTCATATAATTTGTTTTATTATCATTCTGTAGAACTTATCAATTCATCACTTAATATAGTTTACCATAATTCAGCAATCAGTTTTTACCACCTTAATTATATATCAAAAAGGCAAGCAATTTGCTGGCATATTTAGGTAGACTATATTAAAACTCACTGTTACTTTCCTATTCTTTTTATAATGTTCATAAAAAGGCAAGTCAATAAATATGGATGAGATGGAGAATTTGTAGTATTTAGCAATTTGAACAGATTTATATATTTGTATTCTCTTAGTTTAGATAAAATGTGTTCTCTGTATACATTTAGGCCATAAATATATACGTATATTTATACATGTGTATATGTGTGTGTATCCTCAATGTTTGCTTCTTTGCTTTTTTTGGGGTAAGTTTTCAATTTAAACTAAGATACACTGCAAAATAGCATGAATTTACCTGCAATTTTTCTCAGGAATACA
Source organism: Nomascus leucogenys (assembly GCF_006542625.1). Lineage (NCBI taxonomy): Eukaryota > Metazoa > Chordata > Mammalia > Primates > Hylobatidae > Nomascus > Nomascus leucogenys. Next base: position 37,278,330 of record NC_044401.1, read on the forward strand.
ATAGTAATAAAAGAATACCTTGAAGGGATTGACAATGCTATTGCATATTTTAAAAAATATCTTCCTTCATTCATCAAATGTTTATTGAAAACCACTATACGCAGTGTACTGTGAAAAGCACATACAGGCCACAAATATAAGTTAGTCTTTATCCTAAACCTGAAATACTTCAGTTTAATAAGCAGCATCAGACACAAAATCACCGTAATAAAATGTAATATGCAAAATGCAATGAAAACACAAAGGGAAGAGTAATTCATTATGCTATGAGCAAAGAGAAAGGAGTTTACAGGAGAACAACAATGAGGTGGAACTTAAAGATGAGCAGGAAGTCATTGGAGGCAAATGGCAAAAGGCATGTCTGGTACACAGAACTGCAGGTGAAAGACACAGGAATTGGGAGGTGATTCATGGTTTGGGAATACCAATTCACTTAGCGCTCATGTGTGTGGGATAAATGGAGGGTGTTAAGTTGGCCAAATAAAACTTGCTCAGAGATCATCAAAGATCTTGCATGCTAGGCTATTATCTTCATAAGTTTTACCTTTCAGAACACATTTTTTCATGTTGGTGTCTCCTATCCTCATTGGATTTTTTTTTTCCTCTTAAACCTGTTAACTTTCAGGACCCCTCAAACCTTATATACTACTCAAAAATTGATCCTCTCAAACAGATAAAATAATTTGCTCCATTATATCAATTCTGTCACATCTAATTTATATTTTATGGCTCTCATAACATAGTTGCCTGTTTTTATAATCTCTGTAACATGTACTATCATTATTCTAAACTGCTATATAGATTGAGGGAAAATAACCAGTGCATTGAACATAATAGGCCCTTAATACATATCTGAAAAGTAAAGTGATTCTCACTAATCCAGATGTCACAGTTGTCCAAGCAATTTTGCAAAGGGGCACAAATTAAAATGCCTAAATCTTGATACTCATTCTCAGTATCTTTAAATCCAGACTTGTCTATTTCAGCTTTTTATCTGTTGCTTTTCCCTCCGTTTGTTTCATAGCTTGGCTATGGCCAGCTGCTGTTCAAAGGCATATGGTTTAACGAAGCTTAATCTACCAAACCCCTCACTTTTACAAGGGTTCCTTTCTAGGCCTAGAGAATCGCTATAGCAATATACTCTCATGGTCATATATTTTTTGTAAAATTTGCAAAAGTAAGATAATAATTGCAATTGTTTAAGACATCTTCTTCATACTCTAATTTTCCATGTTTTACACTTTCTATAACTCTATATGGTATGAGAGAGACTATGGCTGATAGGAGTTGGCTGTTCATTTAGTTTGAATTTTGTGTTGCATATTTATGTGATTCATAGTCTCTTATATTTCAGCTAGATTATAGCTAAACATCCAAGAATAGCAATAACTTTCAGGAATATTCCTAGCAACCGTCCAACCGCTTTGATGTTGCGAAGAGAAGGCGCAGGATGGGAGATCAGACAGAACTGTGAACAGGTCCTATGGTGCCCAGCACCAGACGTATGCACTCAGTGGGTCCTGTCAGTATGCATTTAACGGGTACTGTCAGTTATGTAAAGGTATTTAAGGCCAATCACGTTGTAAGAAAACTTGAAAAACATTAAACCTTCATATATATTTAAAACGTTGTCTAACAAGTGATTCTTTAATTGAACAAAAATACCAAACATTTACAAATTACTGGATGACCTTTTGAGACATTTGCTTGTTCTTTATTACGATAATGAAGAATATCCTTTTCAAATACCAACCGCTCACCAGCATTTCCATAGCTGTAATGCCCACTTCCATTAATCGCAAAATGCCTGTAACAATCGCATTTCAAAACATGTGATTATAATGTATTCTACTTTGAGCCTCAGCTATATTAGAGAAAGTTAAGATAAATGGAGTGTGCTCGGGAATAGAAAATTTTGAAAAAGAAATGTGTTCTATTTCATTAATCTTTTAAAAATTTTGAATCTCCCTGTTCACTAACCTAAAAAAAAACTCTAGTCTTTTCAAGTACAACTCACAGAAAACCCTAATAAAGTTACTATAATCAACTAGTACCCTTAGTTAATAGAGTATTCATTAATACCCAACTTCCTACACTTCCTATCTTGAGTCTGTTTTCTCCCTACTGGAAAATATTTAGTCCCCTTGAGAGGCAGTAACTTCCCTGTTATCATTTGAGATTTTATTTTATTATTTGTTCATTAATTTTAGTAGGATTGATTATAAATATATGAAATTATTGTGAAAGGGACTGACACAATCAGAAAAAAAATCTACAAGCATAAAGTGAGATTTTTACAAGTAAGCTGAAACATTAAAATAAAAATTCAATAGGAAGTACCATCAAAGTGGAAACAAATTCATTTGAAAACATGCAAAAAATAGTTTAAACAACATGGATTTTTTTTTTTATTTCACAGAATTGTGAATGAAAACTTTAACAGTGGGTGTGAACAAATATTTCTATTAGGGAAATCCAGAATAAAATAACTGGATTATGAAATTGGAAAAAAATAGTAACTATGAAGCTGGTAAGACATCTTATCAGGCCAATATTATGGAGGTTCCTGAGTGCCATACTGAAGTGTTTATCTGGTATTTCATTTTTGGAATAGTCATGCATCACTTAAAAATGAATATATGTTCTGAGAAATGCATCCTTAAGCAATTTCATCACTGTACAACAGCATAAGAGTGTACTTACACAAATCTAGATGGTATAGCTTCCTACACACCTAGGCTATATGGTATAACCGATTGCTCTTAGGTTCCAAACCTATTCAGCATGCTACTGTACTAAATACTGTAGGGAATTATAACACAATGGTAAGTATTCATGCATAGAAACATCTAAATGCAGAGAAGGTACAGTAAAAATACAGCATAAAAGGTAAAAAATTATACTTGACATAAATGGAGCTTGCAGGACTGGAAGTTGCTGTGAGTGGGTCAGTGAGTGAGTGGTGGGTGAATGTGAAGCCCTAGTACATTACTACAAAAGACTGAAGATTTTATAAATACTGTACCCTTAGGCTAAAATAAATTTATTAAAAACATTTTTCTTTATTTAATAATAAATGAACCTTAGCTGGTTTTAACTTTTTATTTTATAGACTTAAATTTTTTAACTTTTTGACTGTTTTGTAATAAAACAGCGTGAAACAAAAACACACGTATAGCTGTGCAAAATTATTTTTGATGTCCTTATTCAACAAGCTTTTTTAATATTTTAAATTTATTTCAATTTATTTTTTACTTTTTAAATTTTTCTTAAAAACTAAGACACACACACATTAGCCTAGGCCTGGACAGGAACAGGATCATCAATATCACTGTCTTCCACCTCCACATCTTGTCCCACTGGACGGTCTTCAGGGACAATAACGCTCATGGAGCTGTTATCTCCTATAATAATGATGACTTCTGGAATATTTCTTGAAGGAACTGCCTGAGACTGTTTTGCAGTTATTTTTTTTTGTAAGTACAAAGAGTACATTCTAAAATAATAATAAAAATCGTAGTAGAGTAAATACACAAATCAGTAACATAGTTGTTTATCATCATTATCAAGTACTATTATACTGTACATAATTGTATGTTAGACAAATTTTTACTACTGGCAGTACAGTAGGTTTGCTTACACCAGCATCACCACAAACATGTGAGTAATGTGAGTAGTGAGTTGAGCTATGACATTGCTATAGCTAAAATATCACTAGGTGATAGCAATTTTTCAGCTCCATTATAATCTTACAGGACCATAAACATATACGTGGTCCATTGTTGACTGAAACATTGTTATGTGGCATATGACTATATATGTGTGTGCATATATGTATATGTAGGTTTACACTTACATGCAAACATATGTGATACATATACATACATATGTATGCAATTGTACATATAATTATATTTTTAATGTTGATTGTTGTTAGTCTATCAGGATTACATTTTCCTACCTCTCACTTTTCATTGTTATAAACCTAAGATAACAATTGTAGAGCTTTATTTTACTACATTTTTGTCCTCTAACTGAATTGCAATTTTTTCCTTACTCCTTTTTCTTAATTATGATTCACAAAAATTTGGATTTACTCATTGTTCTTGTTTGCACACAGGAATGGTGCTTCTGAACCATTAAATGTGAAAGCTTCTTACTACACCCATCAGTAGTTGAAGTAATACTTTTCTTCTGCAGGATGATTTTTTTAATATCTGGAAAACTTGGAGCTCTTTAATGAGATTTTAAATGTTATAGTACTGAATTACTTTCATTGTGAAGGCATATCAGACTATCTCTTTCTCTTTTTAAATTTTATATGCAGCCTTATTCCACTTGGTTTTCCAACTCACCGACCATCCAGTTTCAAACTCATGATACTTGAAGTTCATTGTATAGTTGTTTTGAAATGAGATCACAGGTTTTATTCTACATTTTAATGATTGCTCAGAAAAATAAAATGGTTCATAGGAGAGAAATGTGATTCATTTGTATATATGGTACACATGCATGCATATTAATATCTTGAATTAATATAGTGGTAAAATTAAAGTTGAATTATTTCCTAATACTATAGTTCCCTGAGATATGGATCCTTAATTAAAGACACAAGTATTTTTTATTGTTACAGTTGATCTAATTGTATTTATTATTTGGTGAGAAGGTAACAAACAAAATTAACTTTGAGTTTGATAAAAGAATTAATGACTGTCATCAATTCCAGTTTCTCCATGAAGTTACATGATGGACAGGAAAAGGTAATTAAAACTGAATATGTAATGAAACAAAACACAAAAAAAATTCTTAAGTTGGTATATGGAGGTTTGAGGTAACCCTTGAGAGACAAAAAAAAAAAAAAAGAGCAATTAATTGTGCACCCATTGCCCTAGGTTGCAATCACCTTATATAAAAAATGCAATAGAGATACACTATAAAGGAATTATAATTCATATTCTAAATTCTTCCATTAAATAATATATCTAGTAACTTACCATTATCCTTACTTTATATTTAAAAAGGCAGTCTATTTCTTTCCTTCCTTCCTTCCTTCCTACCTTCCTTCCTTCCTTCCTTCCTTCCTTCCTTTCGAGACAGAGTCTTGCTGTCACCCAGGCTGGAGTGCAGTGGCATGATCTCAGCTCACTGCAACCTCCACCTCCTGGCTTCAACCTATTCTCCTGCCTCAGCCTTCCCAGTAGCTGGGACTACAGGCATGCACCACCATGCTCGGCTAACTTTTTTGTATTTTTAGTAGAGATGACGTTTCACCATGTTTGTCCGGCTGGTCTCAAACTCCTGACCTCAAGTGATCCCCCCGCCTGGGTCTCCCAAAGTGCTGGGATTACAGGCATGAGCCACTGCTCCCTGCCAAAAAGGCAATCTCTTTCTGAAGTTACTATTGTAATATTTTTATGTGCAAAAATTGTTATTCCAGTAGAGAAGTAGACTACACAATCCAAGAGCTAATGTAATTTTGTCACTTTTTTCTATGAAAAAATAATTTATTTCTTAGTAATTAAGATTTTATATCAAAAATTTAAATAGTAAACACAGCATTTTAAAAAGCTTTTGCACTGAAAACATTTAATGTATATTCATTCTTCAGTTTATTAAAATGTTTAAGGTCTTCTAGGATAAGCAAATCACATATCAAAACACAACAGAACTGTTCTTTTAACTGTAATACTTTTTAAAGTTTTTGTTGCATAGTCTAACTAGGCTGTATGGTCTAATTTAAAATTCATCCATTAGCTATTATTTTTGATGGTTTCAAATTCTAAAATCTTACTAAATCTTTTTTTTTTTTTTAGACAGAGAGTCTGGCTGTGTTGCCCAGGTTGGAGTACAGTGACACCATCTAGGCTCACTGCAATGTCAGCCTCCTAGGTTCCTGAGATTATTGTATATCAGCCTCCCGAGTAGCTGGGATTAGAGGCACACCACCATGCCCAACTACTGTTTGTATTTGTAATAGGGATGGGTTTCACCATGTTGGCCAGGCTGGTCTTGAACTCCTGACCTCAAGTGATCTGCCTGCCTCGGCCTCCCAAAGTGCTGGGATTACAGGCATGAGCTAAAGTCTTTCTAAATCTTAAACAACCCTTTAAGTTGGACTGTTTTCATTCCCTACCTTGTTGGTTAAATTTTGCTCAGAACCATCATATTAATATTTTTAAAGTAAAATCAAGATCATGCACTTCAACTGCTCAAAATCCAGCCATAGAGTACTACTTTTCACTAGATAAAAGGAGCACAACTTTTCTGTTCACTAATTTTTACTTAGGAAAACTGTATCTTGACATTTGTTACTATTTCTGATGAAATTTTACCCTTCTTGTCCTTACAGCATCTTGTGCCACTATTACTGTGCTTACTTTAATTCTAATACTTAAAATCATAGAAACAAATGGCATTATACTATTTTCAATAGCTATTTTGTTTTCTAAATTAATTTTATGCTCTTAGACCAACATCATTTTTTCTCATTTATTTGTGGGATCTAAAAATCAAAACGGTTGAACTCATGGAGATAGAGAGGAGAAGAATGGTTACCACAGGCTTGGAAGGCTAGTGCAAAACGTGGGGAGGAGTTGGGTATAAAAAATAATAGAAGGAATAACACCCCACTCTTTGATAGCACAGTAGCATAACTATAGTTAATAATAATTTAATTGTACATTTTATTTATTTATTTTTATTTATTTTTTATTATTATTAAACTTTAAGTTTTAGGGTACACGTGCACAATGTGCAGGCTTGTTACATATGTATCCATGTGCCGTGTTGGTGTGCTGCACCCATTAACTCGTCATTTAGCATTAGGTATATCTCCTAATGCTATCCCTTCCCCCTCCCCTCACCCCACAACAGTCCCCGGAGTGTGATGTTCCCCTTCCTGTGTCCGTGTGTTCTCATTGTTCAGTTCCCACCTATGAGTGAGAACATGCGGTGTTTGGTTTTTTGACCTTGCGATAGTTTGCTGAGAATGATGGTTTCCAGTTTCATCCATGTCTCTACAAAGGACATGAACTCATCATTTTTTATGGCTGCATAGTATTCCATGGTGTATATGTGCCACATTTTCTTAATCCAGTCTATCGTTGTTGGACATTTGGGTTGGTTCCAAGTCTTTGCTATTGTGAATAGTGCTGCAATAAACATACGTGTGCATGTGTCTTTATAGCAGCATGATTTATAGTCCTTTGGGTATATACCCAGTAATGGGACGGCTGGGTCAAATGGTATTTCTAGTTCTAGATCCCTGAGGAATGGCCACACCGACTTCCACAATGGGTGAACTAGTTTACAGTCCCACCAACAGCATAAAAGTGTTCCTATTTCTCCACATCCTCTCCAGCACCTGTTGTTTCCTGACTTTTTAATGATGGCCATTCTAACTGGTGTGAGATGGTATCTCATTGTGGTTTTGATTTGCATTTCTCTGATGGCCAGTGATGATGAGCATTTTTTCATGTGTATTTTGGCTGCATAAATGTCTTCTTTTGAGAAGTGTCTGTTCATGTCTTTTGCCCACTTTTTGGTGGGGTTGTTTGTTTTTTTTCTTGTAAATTTGTTTGAGTTCATTGTATATTCTGGATATTAGCCCTTTGTCAGATGAGCAGGTTGTGAAAATTTTCTCCCATTTTGTAGGTTGCCTGTTCACTCTGATGGTAGTTTCTTTTGCTGTGCAGAAGCTCTTTAGTTTAATTAGATCCCATTTGTCAACTTTTGCTTTTGTACATTTTAAAATACTCAAAGAGTGTAATTTGTTTGTAATGCAATGGAAAAATGCTTGAGGGGATGGATACCCCATTCTCCATGATGTGCTTATTTCACATAGCATGACCGTATCAAAATATATCATGTGCTCCATAAATATATACACCTACTGTGGACCCACAAAAATTAAGAAATATAAAAGAAAGTATGTTGTAATATTTTCAACAGCCATCATTCAGCATTCATTTGGCAACTCAACAATAACAATTGACCAACTGAGCAAATGTTAAGTTTTAAGAATTAGAAAAAAATAAAATATTGGCCCACTTCTTGAAAAGCTCACCTTGAGTTATGGCAGTCAGCCATTTAACCATATAATTACAATTATATCTCATTGTGATCCAGGTTATAACAGAATATATAAAAATTGTTGTATTTGCATTAAATCAGAAGGTATAAACTTTGTGGGAATTTTGGGCTTCATCTATTGAGAAAAATTACAAAGAGCAGGACTAAAGAATGAAAGTGACTTTTCAAGATAGATAAAAGTGGAATAAGAAATTTGAGGAAGAATGACTAATATGAGCAGCACATTGGGATAGAAAACTCCTCTCTACTAATATTTTCTTCAATAAATGAGAATTTTAAATTATTAAGTTGTAATTATAAGTAAAACAAAGGGAGCCAAGCTTCATTCATAAAATTTCTTGGCACATCTAAAATTATTTTCAAAGTGCTGCTAGTTCAAATATTTACAATACGTTCCTATTTTGCTAGCAACTGAGTGGTCAGGTCCCTTGGGTTCAGTATCTTCTCCTCTGAAAATGTACTGAGGTCTGAAGCAACAGATTTTAGTGCTCCTCACTCCCCCTTTGATGCCATAAATTGACAATGTAGCCTCTGTTCTCATATGCATTCAACAAGCTGGCACAGTAATATCCCTACATTTCACCTTTTACTCTAGAGGTTTTATCCTAACAAGCAACTGTTGCAACTTTATCGCTTTGAAAAGGCATGTTGACAACTTCTGACTCATCATCTTCTCTCTGCTGAGTGGCATTTTAATAATGAAAAGAGAGATATAGTAGGCATGTAGATACTGAATAAGAGAGAAGGGGATAGAAAAAATTGCATTCAATTGGAATATCACAAATGCCACATTACTATTTTAGCATTGAAAATTCAAATAAATAGCTTTTGTTTACCTTTGTTTTAAAACATTCAGGTAGGAAAGAATGAAAATTTTATAAGTTAAAAAACAAACAAAAAACAGAACCAAAAGATATAGCATCTTCCTCTCCAAGATAGACAGCATTGCCGTCATCCATTTCACTACTACTAATACATTCTCTGAGTCTGAAAAGCTAATTTTTCACTTCAAATATCAGTATTTCTAATTTCATTTTCAATATCTGTTTTATCCTTTTTTGGCTTCAGTTACAATAGGGGTTTGAGACAATTGGGTCACATATGGAGTGCAATAGTCCTTGAATCGAGTTCTTCTTATGACTCATCTGAAGATGGACCATTTTCTGTTTTTCAACACTGTCGCTACCAAAAGTGGGACAAATATAGCTTTTGTTTTTAACTTTCATACAGTGCTTAATGTTTTTGTAAATTTCATTATGAAAATAATAGTTTTTGAAATAATGTCTTTTCCCTGGAAATGGGTATTATTAAATGAAGCCAACATTGGATTAAATTGGATTAAATTCATTTGTAGCAAATAATGGCTATGGAAATATAAATACTTTTGAGTGCTATATTTATATTTCCTAATGAATAAACTAAATAAATATGTATTATTTATAAGACACTGCTAAGAATATTTGTCAGTGACATTGTATTTATCAATAAATTGTTTCCATGTAGTTAAATAACCATAGCATTGAATTAAATTGAATTAAATTCCTGTTAATAAAATATAAACTACAATGTGAATAATTACTATGTACTAGCACGAAGCAAATATATATATAATGTAAATATATATATTATATAAATATATATATATTTATATATAATATAAATACATTTATAAATATATATTTTTTAACTAAGATAGGTTAACATTGAGAAAATCCTATGAGTGGCAGGAAGAAATGTGTGTGGAGAAGAGAATCATATCAAAATTGGAGGGCATGAAAAGAGAGGGCTGAACACACAATTCACACAATGCCCTTGATCACTTTACATAAGAAGCTGTTATAGTATATTTTAAGTGTAAGCCTATGCAATGTGCCAAATTCATACTTACTTAGCCTAAACAGATAATAGTATTCTCTAATTACACATATTCAGAAAAGCATCTCATCTGTTTTTGTACCATTTCTTTATATAAAAGAATGTTAGGATTAATGACAAGGTAAGCACTAATATAATAACCAAATATAATCAGGTCAGGGATTATTATGTGTTTTGTCTAAATATGGTGTCCATGCAACTTTGGAAATTATTTTTTAAATTCTTAGTCTCAAATAAATTCCTCCTTGAGATAGTACTGAATATTTTTACTATTCTAATTGAAACTCAGGAATACCCACGGTGATGCCAACTTACTTGACAAATAAAAAATGATTATACATAGAATATGTTTTCCCTAAAATCTATAATATTTTCCAAGAAAAAGAAGAACAAGTTCTGGGTAGCATTTCTGTTTTACAATATCATAGAAGTTGTTTATAACCTGCCTAATTTTTTGTTTAAAAGACCCAGAAAATTTAAGGACAAAATCTACCAGAATTAGAGATTTTCAAAAGATTTTACAGTACTACAGATTGAATTAAAAAAATGGTAGTACAAATAATTAAATAAAGAGATATTTAAATTTAATGTATAAGAAGAATTGTTATTGTTAAGATATTATTTCTTTCCAATTTGATCCATAGTATCAATACAATCCCAATAAAAATCCCAATGAGCTGTTTTTTGGATATTGACAAACGGATACTAAAGTTTACATGAAAAGGCAAAAGACCCAGAATAGCCAGCACAAGATTGAAAAACAACAAAGTTGGCGGACTGACAATACACAACTTTGACTTATTTACTATACCATATGTTGCAAAGATGTAGTAATCAAGACAGTGTGGTTTTGGTGAAAGAATAGACAGATCAATGGAACAGAATAGAAAGCCAGAAATAAATTCACATAAATATACTCAACTGATCTTTCATAAAGAAGCAAAGACAATACAATAGAGCAAAGATACTTCTTTTAATCAATGGTGCTCAGCAAGTAGAGATCCACATGTAAAAAATAAAAATAAATAAATAAAATAAATCCAGACACATACTCTAACACCCTTAACAACAAAAAAAATCAAAATGGATTACACACCTAAATATAAAATGCAAAACTATAAAACTCTAGAAGGTAACACAGGAGAAAGTCGATAATGACTTTCAGATTTGTGATGACATTTTAGATATGACACCATAAGCACAATCCATGAAAAAAATTGGTAAGAGGGACGTCATTAAAATTAAAAACAAACTCTGCTCTGAGAAAGAAACCATCAAGATAATAAACAGACAAGTCACAGAATAAGGGACATATTTTAAATACATATCTGATAAAGTACTGTTTCCCAAAATGCTCTGAAAATTCAATAAGAAAAGAAACAATTTCATTAAAATAGGCCAAAGACCCACAGACATATATCATCAAAACAGACATACAGATGGCAAATAAACATAGAAAAACATGCTGTACATCATATGGCATCAGGGAAATGCAGATTTAAACAATGAGATCCCAATACCTATCTATTAGAATAGCCAAAATCCAGAACAGTGATGAAACCAAATGCTGGCAAGGATGTGGAACAATGGTAGTTCTCATTTATTGCTGGTAGAATGGAAAATGGTAGAGCTACTTTTGAAGACAGTTTGGCTTCCTCTTATAGAACTAAACACGCCCTTACCACACATTCCAGCAATCATACTCCTTTATATTTACCCAAAGAGGTTAAAAACGTATGTCCACTCAAAAGCTGCACATGGATGTTTATAGCAGCTTTGTTCATAACTGCCAAACTTGGAAGAAACCAAGATGCTCTTCAGTAGGTAAATAGATAAATAAGCTGTGATATAGTTAGGCAATAAAATGTTAAGCAATGCTAAAAAGAAATAAGCTATTAAGCTATGAAAAGACATTGGGAAAACTTAAATGGTTATTATTAAGTGAAAGAAGTCAATCTGAAAAAGTTACATATGATATGATTCCAACTACAGCTGACCTTTGAACAACATGGGATTAAACTGTGTGTGTCCACTTAGACAAAGAATTCATTTTCAAGCAAATGCATATTGAAAATGCAGTATTCAAGTGATGCTTCAGTATGCACAGATGTTGGTAAACAAGCTGTGTCCTGGAACCATTCCCCCATGCAAACCAAGAGACGACTGTATATGACATTCTGGACAAGGCAAAAACCATGGAGACAGTAAAAGAGTGAGGGATTTGCGGAGAGGGAGGAATGAATAGGCGAAGCATAGAGGATATTTTACCTTTGTGAAAATACTGTGTAGAATACCAAAATGGTGGAAACATGTCAATATACATTTGTCTAATCTCACAGGACATACGAAACAAAGAGTGAACTCTAAAGTGAACTATGGACTCGGAGTGGCAATGATGTGTTAATGTAGATTCATCAGTGGTAACATGTTCCACTCTGGTGGGGGATATTGGTAACTGCTAAGACTATGCATGTGTGGAGGTAAGAGGTTTATCAGAAATCCCTGTACCTTCCTCTCAATTTTGCTGTAAACCTGAAACTGCTCTAAACAAGTCTTTAAAAAGTGTATTTATTTTATGCTAAAAGTACAATTAGTTTTATATATATATATATATACACACACACACACATATATATATATATATAAAACCTGAAGCTGCTCTAAACAAGTCTTTAAAAAGGTGTATTTATTTTATGCTAACAGTACAATTAGTTTTATATATATATATATATAAAATTAATCCTATTTTGAGCCATTTAAAGAATAAAAGATAAAAGAGTGGCATGGCTTTTTCTAATATCTGCTAAGTATTTTTTTTATGTTGCACTTGTAACAAGTGTCTTAGAGCATTTTCCAACAAATAAAACCTTATCTTCCACAGGGACTTAGTAGCAATAACAAAACAACTGATCTTCAGTGTGCTAGCCAGCTACACAGCTCTCTGCCTGCAAGGTGGCTTGCGTCACAATGAAAAATAGGCCTTAGTTAATTGGTTTCTCTGTAATAATAAATTAGTGTATTGATACCATTGTAAAATTTATGTATCTAGAATGTCAATTGGAAAGAAGTTCTTTCTAATCAAGTTTCAAAAGCAAGAATTTGTTTTAAAGACCAGAGAAAATGTTATAAAAATTGTTCTTAGTTGTTAGCGCTCCTGGTCACCCAAACTTTACAGCACACATTTCCTCTCTGGAAGCCATTTGATTATCTCGATCTTGTTTACAGTCTTGAATTGTGTGTGTGTTTGTGCTCCTTACATTTCACCTCAGAGCAAGTAAACTGACATGTACACTGTCTTCTGTTGGAACAAATAAATAGATGAGGATATAAATGACCCAGAGCAGACCGTTGTTAATATAATACTATCATAGAGGGACATGGAGTTGCAGAATCTGTCTTTCAAATTTCTACTGATGGAGGTTTTTGGTCAAGAAAATGAGTCAACACAGATAAACTGAGCAAGAAAGTATATTGGTGCAATAAGTATTTTTGTCATGACATTGTTTTGGTTATACAGTACTCAGAAAAAAATTGTTATATGATTATAGAATTACAGAAGCTTAGGCTTGAGCCTCCAAAGCCTAAATTTGGCACTGTTCTCAAAGGAAGAGGGGAGTTAGAAAAAACCTAACAGAGATAAAATCATGTTTATATGCTTTCTCTTAAGAATGTGAATGTAAGGTACCACTGCTACCACCTCCAGTGGTCAGGAGTCTGGTATGAGAATAGTAACGCAAGCACAAGGAAATGTTATATAAAGGATATAGTGAATTTGAAATGAAGTCAGAAAACTGCCACAGAGACATGGAGTGGACTAAATTTCAGTTTGTATCACTGTATTATTTTTTTCATGCAGGAATCAGAGGAACTAAGGTGAGGACTAAGAAGCTCATGGATGGTAAAAAAAAAAGAGGGACAGGAGTATCTTTTGAGAAGCTCAGCTGTGAGGAACTGAATGATATAAGGAAGATAGAAAGCGTGGAAGGGGAGATGTGTGCACATGTGTGTGTGGGTTTATACAGACATGAAACTCTTAGGAAAAAATGAGAGTTCCTAGACACAGGGAGGGGCACATCACACAGTGGGGATTGTCAGGGGATGAGGGGCTAGGGAAGGGATAGCATTAGGAGAAATACCTAATATAGGTGACGGGTTGATGGGTGCATCAAACCACCATGGCACGTGTATACCTATGTAACAAACCTGCACATCCTGCATAGGTACCCCAGAACTTAAAGTATAATTTAAAAAAAAGAAGAAAGGAAAATGCAAGCAATTAAAGGAATACTAGAGTGGGCAAAGTCCAGAGAATGTTGAAAAGGAGAGAGTAATAAACAAAATGGGCACTTTAAAAATTGTATAAATTTAAGGGGTACGAGTGCAATTTCGTTACATGGATATATTGCAGAGTGGTGAGGTCTGGTACTTTTAAGGGAGAATAAATATTTAAGTTAAGATGGGGCCAGGCCTAGAAGGATATGAGGCTGGGGAATCCAAACAGTACATGGGCCCAATTGATTGCCCATAAACAGAGCCCTCATTTTAATTTCTTTTCTATCTCTTGGGAATAACTTTAAAGACAGAAATGCTAACTATTTTCTTACCATGAATATTAAGAAAACAAAGGTAGGGTGTCTTGAGAAAAATGGCTCAGAAAGATTGAGATGAGGGAATCATTTCGATGGCTAAATGTGCAGGAGAAAGAAGGTCTCGTAGACTTTCCCACTATAAGGTTCATTTCCCATTGCAAGATATGTGTGAGATTTGAGGAAAGTATAGTGTAACAGTGGAGAATATGATCATTAGAATAGCCGTGTGAAGAATACAGAACATGATCACATTCTGCATGGCATCGATAATCTCAGTGAAATAGAAGGCACTGTCACTTTGTGCTGTGGTCTGAACATTTGTGTCTGCCCACAATTTATATGTTGAATTACCAAGGTGCTGGTATTAAGAGGTGGAGCCTTTGTGGAGTGATAATATTATCAGGATGAAGCTCTCGTGAATAGGGTTAGTGTGCTTCTGGCCAGGCGTGGTGGCTCATGCTTGCAGTCCCAGCACTTTGGGAGGCCTAGGTGGGCAGATCTCTTGAGGCTAGGAGTTCGAGATCAGCCTGGCCAACATGGTGAAACCCCGTTTCTACTAAAAATGCAAAAATTAGCTGGGCTTGATGATGCACATCTGTAATCCCAGCTATTCGGGAGGCTGAGGCAGGAGGATCACTTGAACCTGGGAGGTGGAGCTTGCAGTGAGCTGAGATCACGCCACTGCACTCCAGCCTGGGCAACAGAGCGAGACTCTGTCTCAAAAACAACACCACCACCCTGCCCTGCCCCTTTTATCACATGAGGACACAGTTAGAATGCATCATTTCTCAACCAGAAATTGGGCCCTACCATACACCAAATCTGCCAGCACCTTGATCTTGGATTTCCAAGCCTCCGAAACTGTGAGAAATAAATTTCAATCACTTGTAAGCCACTCTGTTTATAGTATCTTGTTATAGCAGTCTGAATGAACTAAGATACTTTATAAAGACCATGGCTCTGCCTCCAGATTTCGGCATTTGAAATGTGAGCCCACGGTGCACTCCTGGAGGTCCCAGCTCCCCTCCTCATTGCCTCTGCTTATTTCTACCAAGTTAGCGTGTTGTCATATTAAATACTACATTTTTCTCTCAGCCTTCAGGGTGTTTCTCCAAGTAGTAAATTAGGAATATTTAAGTTATCTTCATGGTGATCCTTATCTATCAAAAAAGTTTTTAAAAATACATGATAAATTAAACAATTTGTTACCTTTATTACCCAGAAATCAGTGTAAGGTTTAAAAGTCTTGACAAAAATAGTAACATTTTATCTTTTACGGTATTATAGAAACAATTGTGCATATCTCTGAAATTTCAGTGATTTTACCTACCAGGTAAAAGGAGACAAGCGAGATGAATATTTATATTTGTTCCAAATAAAGCTTTATCTTTGGGCTGTAATCAGTAAATTATAAACTTACAGATAAATGAGAACTATAGAAAAACATTTGTAGTAAGAATTTAAGTTTTCAAAATTCCCATTTCTACAGTTGTGATCTCAACCTCAAGTTTCACATATTAAATTACAAAAACAGTTATTTCCTCACAAGACATTATATTCGGAAGAAACAAAATGACCCTGATAGTATCTCTTCTATTTCTCCATTATCAAACTAATCTAGACTATAGAAAGAGGCTAGTTGTCTGCAAGATTATCAATGATGGAAAGTCTAACATCTTCCTTGAAATTCTTATTAAAATTTCACTAGCTTCCACCTAAATCATCTCTATTTATTATAATCTTGGTGAAGACAGAAAATAGTAGATCAACACCTTCAATGCAATTGAGGACCAGAAATTGCCCGTTCCTTGCCCCCATTTGTCCTCACCTACCCTGCACATGCCATGAATGTTGCATCTAATTCTTTGGTATTCCTGACAACACTATGCCCTTTCACTCTTTGTCTTTCTAGAGAGTGCTTTCTCTTTCTTTCCACAAGTACAATGTTAGCTCAATATTAATGATCAAAACTAAAGGTCATCCCTGCAAAAACATTTCTGTCTTATCCTAAGAGTCTTCCCCTTGTTCTTGCTCATGCAACAGAGTGACATGTCTTGGAGTTGTTTGTTTAGATGCCAATCTTCCCCATTAATTATGGGTCATTTTATGACAGGAAGTCACTTTACCCAGAATTGAGCATGTATCCCTGCAGATTAGTGAGGACTTAATAAGTGAATTAATGCACACTTCCATTCTCCCTAAACAATGACTTTCCAGCTCCATCTAAATCTGTAACTATTTTTCCCTATTCATATAAATACTGCACAGTTTTTTTAAAAAAGAGTATTCTGAACCTTTAATTGGAGTACAACAAGCTTAAATAAGGGAGAAAACTCAGTGAAATTTCAAATTTCATATCTTAGTTTAATTAATCACTTAAACATTATTTGCAACAAGTATTTTGCTAGGCTTTATGTGGCTAGTGGTGAATGAAACAAAATCCTCACTTTAAGAGTTTATCAAGTGGAGGAGGCAAACCAGAGATAAGTGAAGAGTATTTTAAAAATGTGAAACACATTAAAAGGAACAAGCCAGAAATTAAAATAAAAAATATGGGGTGAGACATATTTAGATTTAGTGTTTGGAGAAGGTCTCACTGATAAGGTTGCTTTAACGCTGAGTATTTCATCGTTCTGCACCAATTTATTTACATTTTAAAAGCAATTACACACACACACACAAACACACATTGGTATTATCTTTAAACTATTACACATTTGCTAATAGTCTCCTGAGGAATTATCCCTTACTGCTTTGTAGCCATGTTGATTTATTGCCTTCAGTGAGAGATGATTTATTTTACTTCTTTTGATTCTTCTTCTGGAATCTACAAAGTGATATTCAGTCACTTAAATAATGTTAAGTGGTTGTTTAAAAAATGAATGAAGGTGGTATAAGTAGGAATCTGAGGCCAAGGATGTGATCAGTTTAGGAAAATATGCCGCAGCAGCTTCTTACAGTTGAATTGATTAAATGGTACACCCTCTACATGTGTCTTTTCTCTGCTCTCTTACTTATACTGTTATTTTGTAATTTTGCTCCTTCCAAGGCCACACTGATACTAAGAAGATGACCAGTGCTCTCGGGGCAGAAGGATTCAGAATCAAGATCAGAGAACTTGGTGAAATTTAGATTAGACTTGAAATGAGGACAGTAAGAGAAATAAAAAGGCTTCTTAAACTAGAAAAGTTTGGTGAGGAGGGACTACAGTTCTCAAAGTGCAAGATGAAAGAAGCATTTCCTATCAAGAGAGCAAGGGAACAGAGATGAGATTCTCTATTTAACATTTTCTATTTTGATTATTAGCTATGAACAATTTACATTTGACAATCCTGGTTCCTCAAGCCTTGTCAATTTTCAAGCTTGACTTAAGCCTCCTAAAAATGTGTGTGTGTGTGTGTGTGTGTGACTGTGTGTGTGTGTGTGTTAAAGGCAGGACAACTTTCATCTCAATAAATGCATAAAAGGAAAGACTGGCAACACGAAGTGGAGATAAGTATAACCAGTTGAAAAATTACCCATGAGTCAGGGCAGCAGTGGTCGCATCCTACTGTTACTCTGTGATTCACTAGAAACCCCCTGGGGTTTTGGAATGGGGTGTAATGACAATCACCCTGTTGAGATGGCACTGCTCACTCTGTCCTACAGAAGTCCTGAATCTCTTCCTCCCTGCTTGGAGAGAAAATCTTACACAAAACAAACTCAAGCTACTTTTATCCTGTGGGCTTGTTTTTTGCAGCCTTCTCTGCTTAAGAATTCATGCAGAACTACTCACAAGTCTAATTGAAAAATAACTGTAGCATACTACCAAACTCCCATATTTTTATAACCTGGGAAACTGTTCACAGGAAAATGAATTAAATTCCGAATCAACGGCCTTCATATGGCACACTCTTAGAGTAGAATAACAGTATCTGTATTTCTTGGTTATAAGTGATGTTGGTGGCAGCCCATCTAGAGCAGCTGTTGCAGGGACACCAGCTGCAGTGATGGAGGCATGGCTGGACCTGTGTGCTCTGTGGAGCCCATGGGGGCTGGGGACAGGTGAGAGCCCTGCCCCCTACTGAATTGGCTGAGGGGGAGCCCTGAGCTCCTGGGCACAGCTGCAGTTGTCCAGCTGAGATCCAGACCTGGGCATCCCTGCACTGTCAGGGGCCCAGGAAGCCCCTAACCTCTGCATACGTGAAAGTGTGTGCTCCCACTCCCTGGCCTTTACCCTCTCCCAGCACCGGCTGTGGGTCAGAGCAAAGTTGTGGCTGAGCCTGGTTGCTGCTGGAACCCAGCTGGGTGTGCACGTGCTCAGGGTGGCTCTGATACACCCACCCGCTGTTGCCTTAGCCCCCTCTGGACTTTAGGAGCACATGAGCATGGGAGGGGAGCTGGGAGTGCTGAGGGTGGCTCAGCATGGAACTGCAAGCGCCTTTTGGCATGGACGGCCTGGGTGCCATGTAAGCATGTTAAAGGTAGACATTCTCCTAGGCAGGAATGCGAAGGTCCCCAATGAAACCACACCTTCAGGCCAGGGACAGCCTGAAGCCTGGAGGCTGGGCTGCTAGTTCTGGGCCAAGTCTGTAGTTCAGAGTCAGGACTTCGTGGATGACCATTTGGCCAATTGGATGGTGCTTTCTGCAGGCCCTCCCGTGGCTGCCCATGGACCAATCAGTACACACAGTCTTCATTCTGAGCACATTGAAACCCCAGACTCAGCCAGACTAACACACAAATTGGGATGACCTTCCTGTGGAAAGGAGCTACCTACTATAGGTTTCCTCTCAGCTGAGAGCCGGACAGTCTGTGGGATGACCATCCCGTGGAAAGGAGCCACCCACTTCAGGTCTCCTGAGAGCTGTTGTGCTGCTCAGTGAAGCTCCTCTCTGCCTTGCTCACCCTCCAGTTGTCTGCATACCTTATTCTTCCTGGATATGAGGCAAGAACTTGGGACCCTCCAAATGGCAGAAATGAAAGAGCTGTAACACAAACAGGACTAAAACTTGTCCCCTGCTTGCCACGTTGTGGACTACAAGGAGAGAAGAGCTGCTACCCTCTGGGAGCCCAAACCTCAGGATGCCCCCATCCAGGGCTGTGACACATTGGGGCTCTGCTGTTCCCAGTGTCTCTGAACTTTTGGGTGCTTGTTCCCCTTGTCCCGACATTGCTGCCCACAGTGGAAGCTGCTTGTGTTGCATCTGGTCCAGCCACAGCCTCACACAGAGCCAGCGCCTGCGCCAGTGCCTGGAGCTGCCCATGCCACCACAGCTGGCCCGCCTGGCTGTGCACAGTGGCTGGATCCCACATTCACTCACTCACACACCCCTTGGCACTCTGTGCCTGGCTCACCCTTTGCAGGCATGGGATCCAAGCAGGTAGCACAAGCTGAGCTCAGCCTGCCCGACCAAGTGGACAGAACTAGCTTAGCACATGCAAGTGAAACACAAGCATAGGTGCCGCCAGCCACAGAGGTTCTGCCCGGTGAAGCAACACCCTAAGGATCCCGTGACACAAGGGCAACTTGTGAAGGTGAAAGTGATCTGTTTCTCCGTAACATATTTCATCTCTAAACATGTTATTAATGCTCATTAAATAATTATAAATAAATGAAGAAATGATTTCAGAATGTCTTATAAATTTCACTTGATGGAATTAATTATCAGATCTAGTCAGATATATAAATAAAGATTTTTCTATATACTTAGAAACGTGTCCATCCGAAGAAGTCAATAAGACCAACCGTTACCCAGATCCTGGCATTTAATTCAAAATGGAATTCAGATAGGCCTGTCTTGGCTTATTCCTCCCAAAATATATCATCTTCCAATTATTTTTCCATATGTGTAAGTTAAGCTTTGTGAACCCTTACTTCCATAGCAATGTATCCCCTTTTATAGGAAATGTTGGTCTTTATGACTTTATTCATCTTACATATGACACAGGAAGAATATTAAATTATTTGTTGATACTGTCACAACAAATTCTATTTGAGATTCTAGAGGTAACGTCTATGGATTCTTTGGAGAAGGAAAATCTATAAAGTAATTCTAACAATGACGAAATAAAAGAAATAGTTGGAAACCATATTCATTCTTCTTCCCTTTCCATATCCAGTGAAATTGACCGCATATTTGCATTCACTTTATAAAACTGTTGACATAAATATAAGTTACTGGGCGAGCCATTTTAAAATAATTTGTAACATAAGAAAAGAATGCACTTACCCAAAAGGATCGCTGATGAATTAAATATATAAAGAGATACTTTGGGGAGTGTCATATCTTATACTTCTTGCCTAATCAACACAGGTACCTTTTTTCTTATGTTATGCAGCCCCCAGCTAGTTTGATGGTATAGTGAATATATATATATATATATATATATATATATATATATATATTATAAGGAAACAGGTTCAGCTATATTCCACATGTTCTTTTTATTTATGAAGCATGAATTTTTGTGAGGCACATCTCTCATTCATTCGACAACAAGTGTTTATTGAGCACCTATAATATACCATGCATGAAAACAGCTCTAAGTTTCAACAGAGAGGATTTCTTCTTCTGACAGAGCTTGCATCACACTAAATCTCTTACCCCATCTTTGCAGAATCCCTCCAACATAAGCATTCATTATTCTTACCCTATCCTCATTCAGCTCTTCATAAATGTCGCTAAGTCATTTCAATATAAAATAAAGTAGCGAGGATTTTTAATTAGGCTCTGTATTTGGAGGGTGACTATCACAGGTTGAATTGTGTTTCCCACCGAATTTATATGTTAATGTTCTAATGCCCACTACTTCCGAATATGACTGTGTTAGAATATAGACACTTTAAAGAGGTAATTAAATAGGATAAGGTAAATACAGTTGTCCCTAAACCAATTTGACTGATATCCTTATAAAAAGAGGAAATTTAGAAACAAGTGATGAGGGAAGACCATGTGAGAACACAGGGAGAAGACAGCCGTCTTCAAAGCCAAGGAAAGTGAGCTCTGAAGAAACCAACTCTAATTTCCGAAGAAATTCAGTCTAATCTCTCGCTTCCAGAAGGATGACAGAATACATTTCTCTTAAGTCACTTGCCTGTAATACTTTATTAAGACAGCCTAAGGAAACTAAGACAGGAGACAAAAAACAAAAAAGAAATCTATGTCTTAATCTCCAAAACCTGTGAATGTGAGCTTACTTGGGAAAATAATTTTTGTTAATATAATTAAATTAAGACTCTCAAAAGAAAATCATTCTGGATAATCCACATGGACCCTAAATCCAGTGTGTCCTTAAAAAGAGAAGAGACACACGGAGAGAAGGAGGAAAAGGTTACGTGAAAGTGGAGGCAGAGTTGGAGTTATGCAGCTGCCAGATAAGGAATGATTGGCACCACCAAGGACCAGAAAAAGCAAGGAAGAATTCTCCTCTAAAGCCTTTAGAGCAGTGGTCCCCAAACTTTCAGTCACCAGGGACTGGTTTCATGGAAGAAGTTGGGGGTGGAGGGCTTGGGGATGAAACTGTTCCACGTCAGATTATCAGGCATTAGATTATCATAAGGAGTGTGCAACCTAGATCCCTCATATGCACAGTTCACAACACTCTTCATGCTCCTGTGAGAATCTAATGCACCTGCTGATCTGACAGGAGGTGGAGCTCAGGTGGTAATCCTCTCTTGCCCACAGCTTACCTCCTTCTGTGAGGCCCCGTTCCTAATAGGCAACAGACCAATACTCGGCCACCTGTCCACGTCCCAGTGTTGGGGACCCCTGCTTTAGAGGGCGTTTGGCTGTAATGATGCCTTGATTTGGAACTCTGACCTCCAGAACTGTAAGATAATATTTTTCTCATGTTTTAAGCCACCCAATGTGTGATAATTTGTTACTGCAGCCCTAAAATAAGAAACTCTGAATTCTTCATTTGAAGAATGCCACTTCTGAATTTTAAAGCCTGAACACTCTGCTACGCTGAGTTGCCTTTACTTCAGTGCACCATACTTACTGAAATTTCTAGAGAAAAGACCACAGGTGAATTGTTAAAATGTCAAAAGTGACGATTGATTTTATATATGCCTTCAAGCTTGATCCACTCGTGATTCCCCTTTTAAAAATAATTTGTGGACATTTTGTTTCCTAATCTACTCTGTTATTTATATTAAATCTTGGTACTGTCACCTTTCCTACTGCCCCAAACTTCTAATTTAGTCTAAACAAGAAATAAGTTTATTGTAAGTTAAATTAGATAAACAGTAACTTTTTAAAAATAACTATATCTGACTATGCAAATAGTCCCTTCTTCAGTATTTCCAATTCCCTCCACAACTTTGCCACATCAACCTAAATAGTATTTTGCCCTCTGCTATTGATTGTAATCTATTATGAAAGAAAATAGATCCTAAATCTAGAGAAGACACCTAGAAGAAGTAAAGACATAAGATAAATGGATGTGAAGAGAAACTCAAATACAATTATTTGATCACTGCTCATGGTGCTCTGCAGAGAACTTGCACGGTTATGTAGAAGGGAAAGCAATTCTACTGAAAATCCAGCTCATTCCCTGTATCATGCACACAAGAACTCTTGAGTCTAGACAGACTTTAGTTGTATATCTCTAAGTAGAAGAGAAGCTCCTTGTACCCATTCCTTTTCCAGGCAGTAAAGCAAGACCTCAAAAATTAGAGGCTACCTTGCAGACAGAAGGGCTCTGATTGTACTGGTTGTAGGAATTTCAGTGGGATGGCTTCATGTGATTCAGAGAGGCTGGTCACCATCAAGACTCTGCTTACTGGAGTGCTCCTTAATGAATCTGCTTCAGGAAGAACTACTTTAGCCAATATTTTCTCTTACTTAAATAAGTAACAGGTGGTAGAAAAAAACAAACAAAAATTATATATAAGAAGAACTGGGTGCTAATACTTTGCCACTAACTAGCTTTGCAGCCAACTAGCTTTGCAAGCAATTAGCTTTGCAACCAACTAGCTTTGCAACCAACTAGCTTTGCAAACAAGATCTGCTGACTTCATTTATCTGAGCATCAACTGACTTAATAATACCTACTTTGAAAGAGTTATGTAAATATTGGAGACATTCTAATAGTTGAAGACAGTATGTAGACATATACAATAAATTGTATCATTAAATTTTCTTTTGTATTGTAATTAAGGATTTTATTAGAGAATAAGCTGCTGTCACAGTCCCAAACTCATGAAGAAACCAAAAAGTAGCAGGGGCTGAACTTTCATTTTGCCACTTCAAGTTTTTAAAGAGGTAAAACAAAGATGGTGATAAAAAGTTTCCCATCTCCCACTATTCTTACTATAAAAATGTCTGACATTTCATGAGATTTTCTTGTATAATGAAGGTACACACAATCAGAAGCATAATTCTGATTAACTGGCTACCAATTGCAATGCCAATGAATGGAAAGGTCCTTAAGAGTACAAACAATCCAGGTCTCCCTTCTTACCTAGGAGGAGCCCTTTTATATTAAAACTTGATATCTTGAGAAGATGACTGCATTGAGGCAGGAAGTAAGTCCTAGCCTGGAATAAGACCAGATTCCAGATTCCTGGAATATAAGTCAGGATGAAGAGAGGACAGAGCTGAGCAGAAGGTATGTCAGGCAGCAGTCCAGTGATATATATATATCTCCAAACCATGGCTAAGTCTGTCAATCAGGGAATCATTTAAATGAGGCCAAAACAGCTTGTGGCAAAAACAATAGTAATAAAAACTTCAGGGACCAAAGAACTCTGGAACATGGAAGATGTAAATACAGAACAAAAGCAAGGATTTTCATTTATGTTTCTTGCATTTATGTTTCTTGTAGTCCATATATGTGTATATATGGAGACTTTGATTCCTTCATGATTTAGTAGACTAATGTGGCTCTCTGTGTATTATCTGTGGGCTCATTTTGAATACACATGCCAGGACATGGTCTAGAATGGGCAACTTGAGGGAAATAAATACGTATAAAATTGACATGATGTAAAACCAAACTTCACTTTAATCTTTCACTTTTGCTGCTGTTGAAATAAGATTCAGAGAAATCAAAAGCAGAGACGTGACCAGAACACAATGATTCTGATATCAGGTTCAGTGTGTGTTGCATTAGCTGACAGTTGACTCACTACCACATTTATGTCACTGAAGCACCTAACTATTTAGGGAGAACATAATTCCTTCTATTGTGATATAAGACATTATTAACAAGCATTGCTAAAAATCTTGGAGATTTAAATAAATGGACACATTTAAAATTAAAAAAAATATAAGACTCTTATCTTTTGGTTTTCAGGTTTTTACCATCCCTGTGTTTATACTCCCTGTTTTTGTTTTTAGTCTGTTGCTAGACATAAAAAGAAACCTTGTGGTCATCAGGCTGGGAAAAAGAAAGGTGCTGGTTTAAGACAATTTTTCTGTACTCCCAATAGGAAGTAAAAATATAGGGCCACTGAAAACCAAAAGATAATAGTCTTACACTCACGCAGACAACCAGTGTTGTATCCACTGAAACAACTAAGACAACTTGAAATAATTTATGCTTAAACGTAAATAACTTTGCTATTTTCTATAGTTGCCTTTTTTATATCTAAAATATAAACTCCAAATGCTATCTATTTCAATAGAATTTATTTAAATGTGTACTCATCTTTTGTAAGAAAATTGGTAACATTATTTATACAATCAAATATGAAACAAAATATAATTTTATTAAATTTTTAAACCTTTATATAACAATTTTTTTTTTGGTTTTTGTATTGCTACTTAGAAAACATTTACCAAGAGTATCTGACAACAAAAATATATATTTCAACAGTATTAAAACAGTCAAAGCAGTAACAAGGTATGGAAAGATACTTCAATATAATTTCATTTGATGTACAATTTAAATCACTTGTGCACCAAACTCCAGTGACACGCAATTTACCCATGTAACAAATCTACACATGTAGCTCTTGAACCTGAAATAAAAGTTGAAGCAGAAAAAAAGATTGTGTTTATATTTACTCTAAAGTGGCAGTCATAAAAATTCAAATTATCACTTATTCTAAACTAGAAAACACAAATAAGTAAAACTGCCAGCAAACATAAATTTTTTAAAATAAATAATTTGCCAGAAAGGAAATATTGAACTCTGGGAATTTAAATTTGTAAGTTGTCTTTAAAACTCATATATGATTTTTAAATATAAGTAAATTTTAAAAGCTGAACATTGTTTCTGCCATAACTACTTTGTTAGAAATAATAACGATACAGTGTGTCAGCAGGCCAAAATTATAGAAAGAAAGAGTTGAAAATGATCATAGCATGAAGAAAATAATACTTTTATAGTCTACGTTTGTAAACCTAGGAATAAATTCTAATAAAAAGTTCAAGAGAGGAAGGGAACAAAAAATTCTCAATGGAAAAATAAAATCTGTGTTTTCTGTTGAAAATAAATTAACAAGTCAAGGAATACCCAAGTCATGACTGCAAGAAACATAAATGAAGATCTGTGCTTTTGTTTTGTATTTACATCTTCCATGTTCCAGAGTTCTTTGGTCCCTGAAGTTTTTATTACTGTTGTTTTTGCCACAAGCTGTTTTGACCTCATTTAAATGATTTCCTGATTGACAGACTTAGCCATGGTTTGGAGAACACCACACAGCCCAGAGCATTAGGGGATTCAGTGAGCAGGTGTTAAACCTATTACAGAATATATTTCTTTTTATCAACCTCTAATCTTCCCACTTCGGAATTTTTGAACAGGTGTTTTGGACAGATTTTCTCTACTTCTCATGTTTCCATGGGGTTGTCTCTCACCTGCTTAATTGCTTCTTTGCCTAATAAAGAAAAACAAAAGAACACAAAACACACATTCTAACATCCCCTGTGAGAAGAAAGTTTCCTTTTTGATTTCTATACTTTTGTTTACCTTTCTTTTAAGGGTGACAAGTTAGTAATAGAGCCAAACTCAGCTTATCTCCTGGATGTTAGGACTCCTGAATACATAGATTACCTCCTGTGTCCCCAGGTTTGGCGTTCCCTCAGTGTTCACAATTTCTTGAGTGCTACAGCTCTTTAACCTGCCTTTACTTTGTCTAGCCTGACGACCACACGGTTTATTTTTAGTTCAAGTTTAGCAAAAGACTGAAAACAAACAAACAAAAACAGGGAGTATAAATATAGGGACGCTGAAAACCTGCTTTAAAAATTTGATAGGGTTCATTTGAAAGCAACAAAGGAATGGAATGCTTAGGACAAAGGAAACTATATGTTATGTGTATTTGGGTTCTTCATTTGATATTACATAGAAATAACATTTCTGTTTTTTTTTTTTTTTTTTTTTTTTTTTTTTTTTTTTTTTTTCGGAGTCTCGCTCTGTCGCTGGGCTGGAGTGCAGTGGTACGATCTTGGCTCACTTCAACCTGCATCTCCCAGGTTCAAGCGATTCTCCTGCCTCAGCCTCCTGACCAGATGGGCCTACAGGTGTGTGCCACCATGCCTAGCTAATTTTTGTATTTTTAGTAGAAACGGGCTTTCACCATGTTGGCCAGGATGGTCTCGATCTCTTGATGTTGTGATCCATCCGCCTCACCCTCCCAAAGTGCTGAGATTACGGGCATGAGCCACCAATAAATCACATTGCTAAATCACATTTCTATTGATGTCTGGCACACAGGTAGAGTAGGTTTGACAGAACTTTATATATAAGTATATATGTGTGTGTGTGTATATATATAAATACATAAAACATTTATATACATAAAGTTTATATAATGTTTATATATATAAATATGCATAAGATTTACAAAGTTATACATAAAGTTTATACTTACATAGAGGCAGATTGGAATGCTAAATAGCACTTTTCTGAATTGCTATATCCCTGAAATTGTAGTTTATATGTCTAAACTTTACAATATATCATTTAAGTAAAGTGTATATCACACTTTTATACTTTAACACTAAAATATACTAAGTATATATTTAGACTTTATTTTTATATTATTGATGTTTCAGGGTTCTTTATACTTTTGTAAGTATATATAAAGTTTATATCTATATAGAATATGCATATATAAATTCTCTGTGTATAAATTTACGTATGTAAGTACTCTGAGACTTTATAAACAAATGTAAATATATAAGTGTAAGGAGATATATATATATACGTATATGCGTGTTTGTGTGTATATATATATATATACACACATACATACATAGACACAAACATACATACGCACACAATCTAATGTGCTGCTCCATTCAAATGCAAGTAGCCAAGTAGAATGAGCTTGAAGTCAGCAGAAATGCTTTAGACATACAAATAAGGTACTGATGCTGAGTGCAGTATAATACTATCATCAACCTCTATCTCTGCCCTAACCACATGAAAACAGACTACTATGTTTCTCTGCTGGACCCTACAAAAAGGTGTCTGAAAAATTCTTTTCAGGTACCCCAAAAATAGGAGCAATTGTATTTCTTCAAACTTTCTTTACTGCAAAGCTTTGTTACCATAAAGGCTTTTATACTTGGGTATGTACTGCCATCAAGTTGGAAAGATGCAGCAGTTGGAGAGAGAACTTGGACTACCTAAGTGGAAATAAAAGTGCCAGATGGATTTCTTGTAGAAATGCTTGTTGAGGATTTTGTATAATGTTATAGAGTCTAAAGTAGCAATTGAGGGTGAGGGTTATTGAAATTTAAACTATATCATATAGATGTTCAATATTGAGGTCAGTTTCCTTCTAAAATCTTTTCTCATTTGGAGAGGTTGGAATACGAAATATTACTCTTCCAGAATTTTTTTTTTTCTTTTTTTTAGATGGAGTCTCGCTCTGTCACCCAGGCTGGAGTGCAGTGGCGCGATCTCTGCTCACTGCAACCTCTGCCTCCCAGGTTCAAGTGATTCTCCTGCCTCAGCCTCCCTGGTAGCTGGGATTACAGGCACCTGCCACCATGCCTGGCTACTTTTTGTATTTTTAGTAGAGACGGTTGCCGTGTTGGCAACTATGGTCTTGAACTCCTGACCTCAGGTGATCCGCCCACCTTGGCCTCCCAAAGTGCTGGGATTACAGGCGTGAGCCACCACACCTGACCACCTTTCCTGGATTTTTGTGTCCCTGAATTTGTAAATTTGATTTTGATTCTGAAATTTAATACAGTGAAATCGGAAGTGAAATGTGAGGCAGAACTGGTCTAGTGATGAGGCCAACAGCAGTGATCTTGTTTTCCCGAGCAGAGGACTTGAGATGGTTACGGGAACAGCAGTGACATCTCTGTCCGATTTCATAACGTGATGTTGGTAGCGTGCTTTCTGTGAGCTCACCCACCAATCTGCATCTTAGTCTTTCTCGTGATTCTGTAATCCAATTTATACCCTGAGGAATCTATCCATGCCTACATTTTCTAAAGAGGCACCAACACTTTGAAACTGAACTCTAACAAATATATACAGTAAATGTATTTCCATCACTACCTACAGACTGCCAAGGGATAGGAAAATAAGATTACATACAGCACAGGGAAACCAAAGTGGATTGAGCTATTACAATAAGGAGAATATACAAATAAAAAAGAGAAATCAGATTTAACATGGGCACATGCCACAAAGGAAACTTGTATACACACTAAACGTATCACTTTTCTGAATGGAATATTGTCTGTGGCTGTCTGGAGCCCACAAACATTTCTTGCAGCCTCACTGGGGAGAAATTCTAATTGCCGCCATTCATTGTTGGTGTGTTAATGGGCATAGTATAGTCTCCTTAATATGCACAGTGCCTCATTCTCCTTAACTTCAGTGACTCCTCCCTACTCTGTCAGCCAATTATACGTAAGCCACAATAAGCTCTCATAACCCAGCAGAAACTCTTCAATTTAAAGCTTAAAATCATGATTTTCCTCTTCTTCTTATAATGATTCCTCAGGTTTATTGAACTTTATCTTTGATAACAATGGTTTTGTTGTTGTTTTGCTTTTGCTTTTTTTACCTCTCTTCCCTGCACCCACAGGCTATCATGACTCCCTGTCCTTTACTTGTCTTCCTTTTTGGTGCATATCAGATAATCAGCTATTTTCACTGTTGTCTTTGCTGTGAGAATGGCATATTTAGTTTGTTCAGGACAAATTGGCCTATCGAATGTGGAATGAGCATTTATCGCATCATTACAATAATTTTATTAATACACTTCAAAGGTCTAGTTGGTTTGTTACAAGTCAACAAAAATCTGCTACTCTTCTTCAATCCTGAGAGAACACAGGTCTTTCCGTCTCCCTAAAACGATGAAGAATATCGTATGTGGGGGGGTGGAGCCAAGATGGCTGAATAGGAACAGCTCCGGTCTACAGCTCCTAGCGTGAGCGGCACAGAAGACGGGTGATTTCTGCATTTCCGTTTGAGGTACCGGGTTCATCTCACTAGGGAGTGCCAAACAGTGGGTGCAGGATAGTTGGTGCAGTGCACTGTGCGCGAGCTGAAGCAGGGTGAGGCATTGCCTCACTCGGGAAGCACAAGGGGTCAGGGAGTTCCCTTTCCTAGTGAAAGAAAGGGGTAACAGACTGCACCTGGAAAATCGAGTCAGTCCCACCCCAATACTGCGCTTTTCCAATGGGCTTGGAAAACAGCACACCAGGAGATTGTGTCCCGCACCTGCCTCGGAGGGTCCTATGCCCACGGAATCTCGCTGATTGCTATCACAGCAGTCTGAGATCAAACTGCAAGGTGGCGGCAAGGCTGGGGGAGGGGCGCACGCCATTGCCCAGGCTTGCTTAGGTACACAAAGCAGCCAGGAAGCTCGAACTGGGTGGAGCCCACCACAGCTCAAGGAGGCCTGCCTGCCTCTGTAGGCTCCACCTCTGGGGGCAGGGCACAGACAAACAAAAATTCAGCAGGAACCTCTGCAGACTTAAATGTCCCTGTCTGACAGCTTTGAAGAGAGTAGTGGTTCTCCCACCATGCAGCTGGATATCTGAGAATGGACAGACTGCCTCCTAGCGGGTCCCTGACCCCTGAGCAGCCTAACTGGAAGGCAACCCCCAGTAGGGACAGACTGGCACCTCACTCGGCCAGGTACTCCTCTGAGACAAAACTTCCGGAGGAACTATCAGACAGCTGAATTTGTGGTCTCACGAAAATCCACTGTTCTGCAGCCACCGCTGCTGACACTCAGCCAAACAGGGTCTGGAGTGGACCTCTAGCAGACTCCAACAGACCTGCAGCTGAGGGTCCTGTCTGGTAGAAGGAAAACTAACAAACAAAAGGACATCCACACCAAAAACCCATCTCTACATCACCATCATCAAAGGCCAAAAGTAGATAAAACCACAAAGATGGGGAAAAAACAGAGCAGAAAAACTGGAAACTCTAAAAAGCAGAGCACCTCTCCTTCTCCAAAGGAATGCAGTTCCTCACCAACAACGGAACAAAGCTGGATGGAGAATGACTTTGACGAGTTGAGAGAAGAAGGCTTCAGATGATCAAACTACTCCGAGCTATGGGAGGAAATTCAAAACAATAGCAAATAAGTTAAAAACTTTGAAAAAGAATTAGATGAATGGATAACTAGAATAACCAATGGAGAGAAGGGCTTAAAGGAGCTGATGGAGCTGAAAGCCAAGTTTCGAGAACTACGTGAAGATTGCAGAAGCCTCGGGAGCTGATGCAATCAACTGGAAGAAAGGGTATCAGTGATGGAAGATGAAATGAATGAAATGAAGTGAGAAGGGAAGATTAGAGAAAAAAGAATAAAAAGAAACGAACAAAGCCTCCAAGAAATTTGGGACTATGTGAAAAGACCAAATCTACGTCTGATTGGTGTACCTGAAAATGACGGGGAGAATGGAACCAAGTTGGAAAACACTCTGCAAGATATTATCCAGGAGAACTTCCCCAATCTAGCAAGGCAGGCCAACATTCAGATTCAGGAAATACAGAGAACGCCACAAAGATACTCCTCGAGAAGAGCAACTCCAAGACACATAATTGTCAGATTCACCAAAGTTGAAACGAAGGAAAAAATGTTAAGGGCAGCCAGAGAGAAAGGTCAGGTTACCCACAAAGGGAAGCCCATCAGACTAACAGCTGATCTCTCGGCAGAAACTCTACAAGCCAGAAGAGAGTGGGGGCCGATATTCAACATTCTTAAAGAAAAGAATTTTCAACCCAGAATTTCATATCCAGCCAAACTAAGCTTCATAAGTGAAGGAGAAAAAAAATACTTTACAGACAAGCAAATGCTGAGTGATTTTGTCACCACCAGGCCTGCCCTACAAGAGCTCCTGAAGGAAGCACTAAACATGGAAAGGAACAACCGGTACCAGCCCCTGCAAAAACATGCCAAATTGTAAAGACCATCGAGGCTAGGAAGAAACTGCATCAACTAACGAGCAAAATAACCAACTAACATCATAATGACAGGATCAAATTCACACAGAACAATATTAACTTTAAATGTAAATGGGCTAAATGCTCCAATGAAAAGACACAGACTGGCAAACTGGATAAGGATTCAAGACCCATCAGTGTGATGTATTCAGGAAAACCATCTCACGTGCAGAGACACACATAGACTCAAAATAAAGGGATGGAGGAAGATCTATCAAGCAAACGGAAAACAAAAAAAGGCAGGGGTTGCAATCCTAGTCTCTGATAAAATAGACTTTAACCCAACAAAGATCAAAAGAGACAAAGAAGGCCATTACATAATGGTAAAGGGATCAATTCAACAAGAAGAGCTAACTATCCTAAATATATATGCAACCAACACAGGAGCACCCAGATTCATAAAGCAAGTCCTGAGTGACCTACAAAGGGACTTAAACTCCCACACAATAATAATGGGAGATTTTAACACCCCACTGTCAACATTAGACAGATCAATGAGACAGAAAGTTAACAAGGATATCCAGGAATTGAACTCAGCTCTGCACAAAGTGGACGTAATAGACGTCTACAGAACTCTCCGCCCCAAATCAACAGAATATACATTTTTTTCAGCATCACACCACACCTATTCCAAAATTGACCACATAGTTGGAAGTAAAGCTCTCCTCAGCAAATGTAAAAGAACAGAAATTACATCAAGCTGTCTCTCAGACCACAGTGCAATCAAACTAGAACTCAGGATTAAGAAACTCACTCAAAACCGCTCAACTACATGGAAACTGAACAACCTGCTCCTGAATGACTATAGGTACATAATGAAATGAAGGCAAAAATAAAGATGTTCTTTGAAACCAATGAGAACAAAGACACAACATACCAGAATCTCTGGGACACATTCAAAGCAGTATGTAGAAGGAAATTTATAGCACTAAATGCCCACAAGAGAAAGCAGGAAAGATCCAAAATTGACACCCTAACATCACAATTAAAAGAACTAGAAAAGCAAGAGCAAACACATTCAAAAGCTAGCAGAAGGCTAGAAATAACTAAAATCAGAGCAGAACTGAAGGAAATAGAGACACAAAAAGCCCTTCAAAAAATTAATGAATCCAGCAGCTGGTTTTTTGAAAAGATCATCAAAATTGATAGACCACTAGCAAGACTAATAAAGAAGAAAAGAGAGAAGAATCAAATAGATGCAATAAAAAATGAAAAAGGGGTTATCACCACCTATCCCACCGAAATACAATCTACCATCAGAGAATACTACAAACACCTCTATGCAAATAAACTATAAAATCTAGAAGAAATGGATAAATTCCTCGACAAATACACCCTCCCAAGACTAAACCAGGAAGAAGTTGAATCTCTGAATAGACCAATAATAGGCTCTGAAATTGTGGCAATAATCAATAGCTGACCAACCAAAAAGAGTCTAGGACCTGATGGAGTCACAGCCAAATTCTACCAGAGGTACAAGAATGAACTGGTACCATTCCTTCTGAAACTATTCCAATGGATAGAAAAAGAGGGAATCCTCCCTAACACATTTTATGAGGCCAGCATCGTCCTGATTCCAAAGCCTGGCAGAGACATAACCAAAAAAGAGAATTTCAGACCAATATCCTTGATGAACATTGATGCAAAAATCGTCAATAAAATACTGGCAAACCGAATCTAGCAGCACATCAAAAAGCTTATCCACCATGATCAAGTGGGCTTCATCCATGGGAGCAAGGCTGGTTCAACATACGCAAATCAATAAATGTAATCCAGCATATAAACAGAACCAAAGACAAAAACCACATGATTATCTCAATAGATGCAGAAAAGGCCTTTGACAAAATTCAACAACCCTTCATGCTAAAAACTCTCAATAAATTATGTATTGATGGGACATATCTCAAAATAATAAGAGCTATCTATGACAAACCCACAGCCAATATCATACTGAATGGGCAAAAACTGGAAGCATTCCCTTTGAAAACTGGCACAAGACAGGGATGCCCTCTCTCACCACTCCTATTCAACATAGTGCTGGAAGTTCTGGCCAGAGCAATCAGGCAGGAGAAGGAAATAAAGGGTATTCAATTAGGAAAAGAGGAAGTCAAATTGTCCCTGTTTGCAGATGACGTGATTGTATATCTAGAAAACCCCATTGTCTCAGCCCAAAATCTCCTTAAGCTGATTAGCAACTTCAGCAAAGTCTCAGGATACAAAATCAATGTACAAAAATCACAAGCATTCTTGTACACCAATCACAGACAAACAGAGAGCCAAATCATGAGTGAACTCCCATTCACAATTGCTTCAAAGAGAATAAAATACCCAGGAATCCAACTTACAAGGGACGTGAAGGACCTATTCAAGGAGAACTACAAAGCACTGCTCAATGAAATAAAAGAGGATACAAACAAATGGAAGAACATTCCATGCTCATGGGTTGGAAGAATCAATATCGTGAAAATAGCCGTACTGCCCAAGTTAATTTATAGATTCAATGCCATCCCCATCCATCTACCAATGACTTTCTTCACAGAATTGGAAAAAACTACTTTAAAGTTCATATGGAACCAAAAAAGAGCCCGCATCACCAAGTCAATCCTAAGCCAAAAGAACAAAGCTGGAGGCATCACGCTACCTGACTTCAAACTATACTACAAGGCTACAGTAACCAAAACAGCATGGTACTGGTACCACAACAGAGACATAGATCAATGGAACAGAACAGAGCCCTCAGAAATAATGCCGCTTATCTACAACTATTTGATCTTTGACAAACCTGACAAAAACAAGCAATGGGGAAAGGATTCCCTATTTAATACATGGTGCTGGGAAAACTGGCTAGCCATATGTAGAAAGCTGAAACTGGATCCCTTCCTTACACCTTATACAAAAATTAATTCAAAATGGATTAAAGACTTACATGTTAGACCTAAAACCATAAAAACCCTAGAAGAAAGCCTAGGCAATACCATTCATTACATAGGCGTGGGCAAGGACTTGATGTCTAAAACACCAAAAGCAATGGCAACAAAAGCCAAAATTGACAAATGGGATCTAATTAAACTAAAGAGCTTCTGCACAGCAAAAGAAACTACCATCAGAGTGAACAGGCAACCTACAGAATGGGAGAAAATTTTTGCAACCTACTCATCTGACAAAGGGCTAATATCCAGAATCTACAATGAACTCAAACAAATTTACAAGAAAAAAACAAACAACCCCATCAAAAAGTGGGCAAAGGACATGAACAGACACTTCTCAAAAGAAGACATTTATGCAGCCAAAAAACACATGAAAAAATTCTCATCATCACTGGCCATCAGAGAAATGCAAATCAAAACCACAATGAGATACCATCTCACACCAGTTAGAATGGCCGTCATTAAAAAGTCAGGAAACAACAGGTGCTGGAGAGGATGTGGAGAAATTGGAAGACTTTTACACTGTTGGTGGGACTGTAAACTAGTTCAACCATTGTAGAAGTCAGTGTGGCGATTCCTCAGGGATCTAGAACTAGAAATACCATTTGACCCAGCCATCCCATTACTGGGTATATACCCAAAGGACTATAAATCATGCTGCTATAAAGACACATACACACGTATGTTTATTGCGGCACTATTCACAATAGCAAAGACTTGGAACCAACCCAAATGTCCAACAACGATAGACTGGATTAAGAAAAGGTGGCACATATACACCATGGAATACTATGCAGCTATAAAAAATGATGAGTTCATGTCCTTTGTAGGGACATGGATGAAACTGGAAAACATCATTCTCAGTAAACTATCGCAAGGACAAAAAACCAAACACCGCATGTTCTCACTCATAGGTGGGAATTGGACAATGAGAACTCATGGACACAGGAAGGGGAACATCACACTCCTGGGACTGTTGTGGGGTGGGGGGAGGGGTGAGGGACAGCATTAGGAGATATACCTAATGCTAAATGACGAGTTAATGGGTGCAGCAAACCAACACGGCACATGGATACATATGTAATAAACCTGCACATTGTGCACATGTACCCTAAACCTAAAGTATAATAATAATAATAAAAAAAGAATATCTTATGTGAGCTTTTCCCCTTCGTTTCTGTGTGGAAGTCAATATGATCATACATTCTGCCCTGCTTTTAAAGCTAATTTTTCATCAGAGTACATGATCCTTTCTCCTTCATTTTCCTCTGGGATTTTCTTTTATGTTTTTTTTTTACCTTTCTCATTTATATTTTCAGTTGTTCAAATTCTATTGGCTTTTACGTCTTAATATGTGTAAATAATTCCAAGACTTCATATTCCTGAGAAACAAGTTAAAAAATGAGAAAACAAAGAATATTTACCACTCTCAATTTTATAATAGGAATGTGACGATATTGAAAGATTACTCTGTAAGTAGCAAGTATGGTAGATAAAGAGGGATGTCAATGAGACAAGAAAGGTATCTGGGACTCGAGTAAAGAGGAACTGGAACAGGGGCAGAGGCAGTTGTATGGGCCCGTGTGAATGGGAAACAGAGAGACAATGAAAGAATAAGGGCAACAGGAGTATAATTACAGTGTGCAGAGTGTCAGGATTTGATGCTATGTGGCACAACACTTTGGCAGGAAAGAGAGTTATAGAGGGTTGTTTGGAAATTTTGCTTTTGTTTTTGTGAAGTAATTATCTACATATTTGTTTTCTACTGGACATGACACATATTTAAGGCTGGATAAATGTTCTGCTGTGTTTGAATTCCAAATAAATTATATTTAGTATCAATGCTGTGATTCTTTTATAATGACTGAGAGCTCATATCTTAGAAATTAGCCTAATTCTAACATAATTAAATGCAGTTACTGCTCTGCTTAAATATATAACACATTTCTATAAAAAATACACATTAAGAAAGTAGAATTGTCACCATTTGGTGAGAATGGGGATATGAATGATAGATACTTCTTGTGTATATTACCGGTTATAAGAGAGTAAGCTTTTATATTATAAGGTCAGTTAGAAAAAGCTGCTGCATCAAAAGGGCTGCTTTTCATCTCAGTTTTTCACTTGTATGATTGAGAAGTTAATCCATGAAACTTCAGTAGTAAAGCAAGGCTGATGCTTAATAAATTTAATGACTCAAAAAAATGGAATAATTTAGGTTGTGAAACTGTGGCTACATTAAGTGATTTTAATTAAAGAGAGAATTTGCATAAGCAAATAGTAATTATGCAAGTTGAAATTTAGTCAAGCCACTAAGGTCATCTGAAAGTGCTGATCCTAATATATACGTAGGAAACAAAGTGGCATGTGACTATATTTTTTTCTGAATACCCAAAATAGCATGTATAAATTTACATTTTATCAACAAGGCATGATAGAAGGAGAATCACATAATCTCTATTTCTTACAAAGCCTTCCATTTTAAAGACTATATATAAACATTTCCTTGAGAACGGCACTGTTAATGAGAAAAAATAAATCCTGGTAAAAGAGATTACTAGGTCACTCTGATGACAACAGACATTGCAAAATAAAGAAGAGAGAGGTAGTGAAAAATAAAAAAAAAATGCTGTGGTTTTTGTTTTGCTATGTCTAGTAAAAAAAAGTATTTTTTCTTTGCAAGAAAGGAATAGATACAGCATCTTAAATCTGCTGCTGCCATGTGACATCTTAAAGCCTTAAAACTATTTTATTTACATATTTTCCTTCATATAGAATGAGCATCAATTAGTTTTAAATGATTTTATATGCCAATATTAGGTAAGCTAAAGAATGGGTTAATGGAGGTTAGAATGCAAAACTCAGATATAATTTTGTATAAGTAAATGAAGATTTTCTTTATTGAAAGCCTTTTTAACCTAGAATAATGAGTACAGCTGTCAAGATAGGTTATGAATGAAAACGTAATCAGCTGGCAGCTGAGTTCAGAATGTAATTATGTTACTTGTATAAGCATGTTATGGTGGCCCAGGGTAAACCAGGCTCTGACAGGACAGGTAGTTTATCCAAAAGAGAATTTGAGATTAAAATGTAAAAATCATTTTAAATGAACTGACACATTTCTAAGTTGCAAATAAAAAAAATTTCTAGAATATTATTTGAACTTATAATTGCTTTTCAACGTAAGGCTTTATTAAATTATTAATTAAAATGCATGTATTATCTAGATGAGCTAGCTGCACCAATCTGGATGGTACAGTAGAGTCACAACAGTGTTAATAAGATAAATATCTTCCAGCTTGTCCCTATCACAAGCAGCATTTGTTTCAAGGCCAAAGACAGAAAGTTTAACCATCTTTTCTGTAGCATTTTAAGCATACACAAAAGAAGAAATTTCTAGGAATAATAAAGTGGAAAAATGATTATCAATTATATATTAAGAATGTCTCTCCATTTCTATTCATTCAGTGAGCAAATAGAAAAATGTGTTTAGGTAGAAGTTTTCAGATTTAATCTCAAGGAAGAAATATAGTATGTTTTAGATGAATAAATCACAAATGAAAAATGCTCCCTGTTAACAATATCTGTATTATTTACCTGACTATTCTCAAATATGATCCCTTATTTTGATCACCTTCATGTTCAGTTGACATTACTGCTGAGTATAAAATAAAATTTTTGGTTATTTAAAAAATTATAATTGACATAATTT
This sequence comes from Nomascus leucogenys, assembly GCF_006542625.1. Classification (NCBI taxonomy): domain Eukaryota; kingdom Metazoa; phylum Chordata; class Mammalia; order Primates; family Hylobatidae; genus Nomascus; species Nomascus leucogenys. The sequence continues at coordinate 37,316,882 of NC_044401.1, forward strand.
TGCATATTTATGGGGTACAATATTATGCTTTAATGCATGTATACATCGTGTAATGATCAAATCAGAGTAATTACCACATCCAACACTGTAAATATTTATCATTTCTTTCTGGTGATAACATTTGAAATATTTTCTTCTAGCTCTCTGGAAATGTACACCACACTGTTATTAGCTATAGTCACCCTACTATGTAATAGAATGCAATAACTATTCTTCCTGTTTGACTTTTATTTTGTACCCTTTGATCAACCTCTCCCAGTACACCCACCTTCTGCCCCCATCCCCAGTCTTTGGTACACACTATTCTATTCTATACTTTTATGCAATCAACTTGTTCAGATTCCACGGATTAATGAGATAATACAGTGTCTTTCTGTGCCTGGCTTATTTCATTTAACATTGTCTTCCAGAGTCGATGTTGCTGTGAATAACACTATTTCATTCTGTTCTATGACCCAAGTAGTATTTCATCATATATATAACACTATACCGTATACAATGAAACAGTATTCCATTGATTAAATACATACATACTTACGTACATATATATATGTGTGTGTGTATATATATATGTACATATGTATGTATATATTTAGTCAATAGAATACTATTTCATTGTATATGGTATAGTATTCCATATGTGATGGAATACTATATATATATATATATATATATATACACACACACACAATGAACAGAATAAACATTAAGTGATTTTATGTCTGTGTATATATATATAAATACACACACATACAATGGAATATTATATATATATTTACACATCACATATTCTTTATTCATGTGAGATGAGCATTTAAGTTGATTCTATTCTTGGTTATTGTGAATAGAACTGCAATGAAATTAAGAGTACAGATAATTCTTTAACAAACATACTCTACTTCCTTTGGATAGTTCTGTTTTTAATTTTTTAAGAAACTACCACACTGTTTTCTATAATGGTTGTGCTAATCTATATTCCTACCAACAGAACATAAGTGTTCCCCTTTTTCCACATCTTCCATAAGGTTTGTTATGTTTTGTCTTTTTCATAATAGTCATTTTAGTTAGGGTGAGGTAATATCTCATGGTTTTGATTTGCTTTTTCCAATGACTATTGATGTTGAATAGTCTTTCATATATCTGTTGAACATTTGTATGTCTTCTTTTGAGAAATGTGTACTCAGATCTTTTGACCGTCTTTTAATTGGATTTTTTGTGGATCCATCTTTTGTTTGCCATTGAGTTGTTTGAGTTCCTTATATATATTCTGGATATTAACCTTTTGTCAAATATATAGTTTGCAAATACTTCCTCCCATTCTATAGGTTGTCTCTTCATTATCATGATTGTCTTCTTTGTTGTACAGAAGCTTTTTAGTTTGACATAACCCTATTTTTCTACTTGTTGCTTTGGTCGCCGGTGCTTTTGAATTTTGTTGAAAAAAACATCTCCTAGCCTGATGTTCGAAAGTGTTTCTCTTATGTTTTCTTTCAGTTGGAGGTCATATATTTATGTCTTTAATCTATTTAGAGTTGATTTCTGAACAGAGTAAGTGAGAGGAGCCTTGTTTAATTCTTCTGCATGTAAACATTCAGTTTTGTTTGTGCCATTTTTTAAAGAAATGACTCATTTTTCAATGTGTGTTTTGGCACCTATGTTAAAAAGCAGTTGGCTATAAATGTATGGATTTACTTCTGAACTCTGTATTCTGTTCCATTAGTCTATAAATCTATTTTCGTGCTAATACCATGCTGTTCTGGTTACTATAGCATTATAGTATATTTTGTTATCAGGTATTGTGATGCCTCCAGCATTACTTTTTTTCTCATGATTGCTTTGACTATCCAGGATCTTTTGCATTTCCAAATGAATTTTAAGGTTTGTTTTCTATTTCTGTGAAGAATGCTATTGTTATTTTCATAGGGATTGCATTGAATCTGTAGATTGCTTTGGGTAATACAGACGTCTTTAAAATATTAATTCTTCCAATCTGTGAACACAAAATATCTTTTTATTTATTTGTATTTTCTTTAATTTCTTTCATCAACGTTATCTAGTTTTCACTGTAGAGATGTTTTGCCCCTTGGTTAAGTTTATTTCTAGGTATTATTCTTGTAGATATTGTGAATAGAATTGATTTCTGGATTTCCTTTGCAGATCATTTGCTATTGATGTGTACAAATGCTATGGATGTTTGTATGTTGATTTTGTATTCTATAAACTTTACTAAATGTATAAAGTCTAATAGTTCTTGGATGGAGTCTTTAGGGTTTTGATGTACATAACAATATGAGAAAACAAGAGCAATTTGACTTACTGTTTTCCAGTTTGGAAAATTTCCCTTTATTTCTTTCTCTTGCCTAATTGCTCTGGCTAGATCTTTTAGTACTAGGTTGAATAAAAGAAGTGGAATTGGGTATCCTCATCTTGTTACGGATTTTAGAGGACGTTAAAATTATAAGTTGTTTTTGGTAAGCCTCATGGTAACCACAAAGTGAAAATATTTAATAGAGTAAAAATAAAAAGCAAAAAGGTAAATATAAAAAATAACTAATTTAAAACATATTACCAAAGAAAATAACTTTTTTTTGTCACACAAACTATTTTTTTAATTATACTTTAAGTTCCAGGGTACGTGTGCACAACATGCAGGTTTGTTACATATGTATACATGTGCCATGTAGGTGTGCTGCACCCATTAACTCATCATTTACATTAGGTATATCTCCTAATGCTATACCTCCCGCCTCCCCCCACCCCACAACAGGCCCCGGTGTGTGATGTTCCCTTTCCTGTGTCCAAGTGTTCTCATTGTTCAATTGCCACCTGTGAGTGAAAACATGCAGTGTTTGTTTTTTTGTCCTTGCGATAGTTTGCTGAGAATGACGGTTTCCAGCTTCATCGATGTCCCTACAAAGGACATGAACTCATCCTTTATTATGGCTGCATAGTATTCCATGGTATATATGTGCCACACTTTCTTAATCCAGTCTATCACTGATGAACATTTGGGTTGGTTCCAAGGCCTTGCTATTGTGAATAGTGCCACAATGAACATACGTGTGCATGTGTCTTTATAGCAGCATGATTTATAATCCTTTGGGTATATACCCAGTAATGGGATGGCTGGGTCACATGGTGTTACTAGTTCTAGATCCCTGAGGAATCGCCACACTGACTTCCACAATGGTTGAACTAGTTTACAGTCTCACCAACAGTGTAAAAGTGTTCCTATTTCTCCACATCCTCTCCAGCACCTGTTGTTTCCTGACTTTTTAATGATCGCCATTCTAACTGGCGTGAGATGATATCTCATTGTGGTTTTGATGTGCATTTCTCTGATGACCAGTGATGATGAGCATTTTTTCATGTGTCTTTTGGCTGCATAAATGTCTTCTTTTGAGAAGTGTCTGTTCATCTCTTTTGCCCACTTTTTGATGGGGTTGTTTGTTTTTTTCTTGTAAATTTATTTGAGTTTTTTGTAGATTCTGGATATTAGCCCTCTGTCAGATAAGTAAATTGCAAAAATTTTCTCCCATTCTGTAGGTTGCCTGTTCACTCTGATGGTAGTTTCTTTTACTGTGCAGCTCTTTAGTTTAATTAGATCCCATTTGTCAATCGTGGCTTTTCATATCCAGCCAAACTAAGCTTCATAAGTGAAGGAGAAATAAAATCCTTTACAGACAAGCAAATGCTGAGAGATTTTGTCACTACCAGGCCTGTCCTACAAGAGCTCCCGAAGGAAGCACTAAACATGGAATTCTACACCAATAAGAGACAGAGAGCCAAATCATGAGTGAACTCCCGTTCACAATTGCTTCAAAGAGAATAAAATACCTAGGAATCCAACTTACAAGGGACGTGAAGGACCTCTTCAAGGAGAACTACAAACCACTGCTCAACGAAATAAAAGAGGACACAAACAAATGGAAGAACATTCCATGCTCATGGGTAGGAAGAATCAATATCATGAAAATGGCCATACTGCCCAAGGTAATTTATAATTTCAATGCCATCTCCACCAAGCTACCAATGACTTTCCTCACAGAATTGGAAAAAAATACTTTAAAGTTCATATGGAACAAAAAAGAGACCTCATTGCCAAGTCAATCCTAAGTCAAAAGAACAAAGCTGGAGGCATCACGCTACCTGACTTCAAACTATACTGCAAGGCTACAGTAACCAAAACAGCATGGTACTGGTACCAAAACAGAGATATAGACCAATGGAACAGAACAGAGCCCTCAGAAATAATACCACACATCTACAACCATCTGATCTTTGACAAGCCTGACAAAAACAAGCAATGGGGAAAGGATTCCCTGTTTAATAAATGGTGCTGGGAAAACTGGCTAGCCATATGTAGAAAGTTGAAACTGGATCCCTTCCTTACACCTTATACAAAAATTAATTCAAGATGGACTAAAGACTTAAATGTTACACCTAAAACCATAAAAACCATAGAAGAAAACCAAAGAAACTAACTTAATCACAAAGTAAGATGAAAAGAAAAAAGAAAGAAAGAAAGGGAGTAGTTACCAAACAACCAGAAATCAATAAAACGTCAGCGGTAAGTTCTTACCTATCAATAATAACCTTTAGTGTAGATTGACTAAATTATTTAATTAAAAGACAGAGAGTGGCAGAATACATTTAAAACAACAAAAATATGACAAACCAAGACCCCAGCTGCCAACAAGCAACTTACTTCAACTATAAACACATAAATAGATTGAAAACCAAAGAAAGGGATGGAAAAAGACATTCCAGGCAAATGGAAACTAAAAAAGAGTAGGGGTAGCTAGACATATTGAATAAAACAGACTTTATGTTAAAAATGATTTTTAAAAAGACAAAGAGGGTCATTGTGTAATGATACAACACAGCAAGAGGATATAACAATTGTAAATATATATGTACCTAATATTGGAACACCTAAATGTATAAAGCAAATATTTACAGACCTAAAGGGAGAGACTGATGGTAATACAAAAATTACTAACTTCAGCACTCCACTTTCGGCAATAGATAGATCGCCCAGACAGAAAATCAACAAGGAAACGTTGAGTTAAACTGTACTCCAGATCAAATGGACCCAACAAACATTTACAGAGCATTCCACCCGAGAGCAGCACAATATATATTCTTCTCAATAGCACATTAAAATTATCCAGCATGAATTATGTTAGGCCACACAAAAATCTTACCAAATTTTAAAGCTGAAATCATATCAAGCATATTTTCTGACCACAATGACATTAAACTAGAAATTTATAACAAGTGGAACTTTAGAAACTTTATGAATAAATAAAAAGCAAACAGCATGCCTATAATCCACCAGTGTAGCAATAAAGAAATAAAAAAGGAAATAAAAAATTCCTTGAGACAAAAAAAGAGGAAATACAACGTACCAAAACTTGTGGGGAAGAGTAAAAGCAGTTCTAAGACAGAAGTTTACAGCAATAAATGCTTAACTGAAAAAGGAGAGGGATTTCAAATAAACAACCTAACCTTACACCTCAAAGAACTAGAAAAACACAATCTAAAGCCAAAATTAATAGAAGAAATGAAATACAAATGATCAGAGCATAAATAAATGAAGCAAAAACTAAAAAATACAGAATATTAATAAAGAGCTGTTTTTTGAAAAGATAAATAGAATTAAAAAAAAAACTTTAGCTGACAGGAAAAAAGAAAACAAATAAATGTAATAAAATTTAAATTATTGATCTTTTTTATTATTGCATGCTATTTTTACTTTTTTTGTTATTCCATCAGTTGCTTCATTTGAGAAATTTGGATTCAGTTAAATGGGAATACTTTGCTATAGTAGTAGGTTAGTTGGATACTAATGTTTGGTTTACAACATATCTTTAAAACGTGACATTTTGTTAAATCATCAAAACTTATAAAGATAGTATTTATAGTTTTTCTAAAGGAGCTAAAGTTCTGGGAAATATTAACATTAAACATTAAACATTATAGGGTTTCTTAATTGTAAAACAGACATTTGGCCAAAGTATTTTTTTCCCCCAGTGTTCCTTCTTCTCTAGAATACTACTAATTTGGCAAAATGTCAATGAATCTTGTTAGATTCCCACACTAGTTTCAAAATAAAAATAATGACATTTAAATCATAGGAACTAACTTGCCAAGGCGTGGAAGCAGTTTAATTACTAAGGTCCACACCAATGATTTTGGATTGTTAAAAGGGCATAGACCTCAGGCATTGCTTTTTAATTTTATTCTAATGAGATAAAGGCTAACTGAAACAGCTGTATGATGAGAACATATTTGAGAGCTTTTTTGTAATAAAAGTATTGATATCAGAAAAAAATTTAGTTGTGAGTGGAGAGGCAGCTGGAATCAAAGTTTATAAATTTCTACTATAGCCAAAAATAAAAATCATTTTATATTTTTAGTATTTACCTCTAATGTTATACTAAGTCTTTAAGATCTAATGGGATTAATTAAGAAGGAATTAGTTATCTGGCTATAGAGTCAATTTCTTCCTTTACCAAATCAGTGCCTAATAGATTTTATTTTTTACTTCTTTTTTTTTTTTTTTTTTTTTTTTTTTTTTTTTTTTTTTTTTGAGATGGAGTCTCGCTCTGTCGCCCAGGCTGGAGTGCAGTGGTGCAATCTCGGCTCACTGCAAGCTCCGCCTCCCGGGTTCACGCCATTCTCCTGCCTCAGCCTGTCTGAGTAGCTGGGACTACAGGCGCCCAATCGTAATCTTACTTACTCAAAAGTGTTTGTTTTTCTATTCATATAATTAACTAAATCTAGTATTTTACAAAATTGTACAGTTTTCTAGGGATTGTGCGAGAAGAAAAGTTTTCATTAAGAAGTTATATGAATGTTTCTGCTCTGTCTTTTAAATATTTCAAAAATATTTTTACATTTTTAATATTTGAGGACACAACAGCAATGTAAAGAGACTAGACTTGGTGTAAGACCGAAAGTCAATTTCCAACTCGTATGCTTTTATTTGTATAAATTCACAAAGTCCCCAAGTATTTCAGAAGAATACAATTATTCATGTTATGAATCAAATTATGATGGGGTTAAGTAAAATTAAAATTCATGTCCTTGGTAAACATATTAATTCAAATCTAGCCATGTAATTAGAATGCTGAATTATTAGATGGAGATTAGATGAGTTTTTCTTGGAAGAATGAATATTCACTATATATCCCAAGACACATTCCAATTTCATCAAGATTGTAAATGTGCTCTTATCACTGTGCTCTCCTGATTTATAATATTTTCCTTAACCACACTTCCTATATTTTAACAAACTCTATGTCTATCATTTACGTTATTGAAAGTGATGAATTCAGCTCAATCTTTTTTTCCTAGTTAATTTTATTCCACATAATACCCCTTGCTTTAACAACTGGGAAGGGAGTTGTTATCCAAATGTTTTAAATATATGAATATGCTGGAATGCAACTAAAATCACTATGCAGTTACTTCCTTTCAAAATGGTTCAGAAGATTTCAAACAAACTGTTCAGAATATTTAACAGAATAACTAAATGTTTTAACTTAAAATTCATTAAACCATACTGTGAAACAGTGAAGAGAATTATACATATTTGGGAAATTTATAGACATGCCATTCATACTTGCTTAAAATCAAATAGTTCATACAATGTACTAATTTTATTCTGAGTAGTAATATTTATACATTTTAATTTATAGATATCAAGTAACATGCAACTCAGACACTAATATATTAGGAGAAAAGTAGAATATCCAAGATAACTTTAAAATAAAGCAATGTTTCAGACTCACTTTCACATCAGCAAGATGATATTAATCTATTTTTTAAAATTTTACTTTAATCTCTGGAAGTACAGATCCAAACTAATATTCTTTTTGCTATGTTTTTGTATTAGTGATTTTTTGACAGATAAATTGTAAAATATAATTGCTGGAATACATGATTAGCATGATGTGGAGTCAGGAAGCCTAGGTTCAAATCCACGTTCTCACACCCAGTAGAGTAAGGACTTTGGTGAGGTTATTTAGTAATTTTATATTTGTTTTCTCACAAGCAGAACAAAGACAGTAGTGGCTTCCACTTCTGAGAGCTCTTCTAGAGAGATTGAATAAGTTGTCACGAGTAAAGCACTTAAAACACCACTTCATACATTGGTACCCTTTAAATAGAAGCTATTCTTATACCACATTTTGTGATTTTCAAATCACTTGAAATTTTTGCAATATGCATGTTTCGACGAGGAAAACGTTTTTCACTGCCCTTGTACTGTGAAAGGGCAGTGAAATGTTGGAAACATTTCCAAGACAATCAATAATGTGAGTCTCAGAAAGGACATTACTGGTACCTTTAGAGGAGCCTTAGTGCAAAGGCATTTCATTTCTAAGCACGAGTTCTGATTCTTCTTTTGTTACAGTGTTATATAGCAAGCAAATCAATTCAAGTCTAATATAATTTTAAATGTAAGGTAAACATTAATGGTAAATATAACTAAAAATAAAGAAATAAATATGTTTATCTCAACTGGTGTCTGTATTTTTACTATTTATCATACTGAAATGCAATATGTTGGTTAGAGAAAAAAGTTACGTTTTATTTTGCCGAACTGAATATTTTATGAATTGCCTTTTATCACTAAGTCTGAATGGATTTTTTTTCAATATAAATTGAATTAGATACCACTTGACTAACAAATGGATGTTTTGGGGAAAATTAGCACATTTCCATAACACAATTTTGTAAAAATGTACACAGGTATGCCTTTCAGGTGAAAACTTTGGCGAAATGTATGCTTTTGAAAATCTATCAAGAGAAAATAAAGAGAATCAAAGGTGAATTTGGGCAGAATACAAATACTGAAGTATATGCCAACATTTTAATTCAAGCAGTAGTCGCTTTTCACAGTCCCAATACGCATGGATTTTCATTACTAATTTTTAGTGGTTTAATTAAATAACACCAGTGCAACAATAAGAAGGTACAAATTTCAGCTACTACAGTATATTAGCTGAGTAATTCCATGAAGTACAAACTTTGCTGCTAGCTTTTCAGTCCAAAATTCATGAAGTGAAACCAGAGGTACATAATAATCACCAAACACATCACTTATCTCAAAGTCTGCATATCTGTAATTCAGTTAATACATAAATAGTAGAGCATACAGTTGTGCTGTTTCCTTGTTCTCAGTAATAAATACAGGTGATATTTTATTGAAGAAATAATCAAGAGAAAAAATTAGCCAACAAAAATAAAAGGGCACAAAGAAGCAAAGAGTGATAATTCTGGTAGTAAAATTCTAATCAAATGTAAATTAACCTATAGAAGAAACAGACTGACCATTTGTTCTGGGAATGTTGACACTGCTACTGTTCAAGGGATTCTAAACATGGAGGCAGAAATAGTTAATGAAGGCAAAAGTATTGACATAAATGAAGGGGAAAGTTTCAATAAAAAAGATGATGTCCCAAAGAAAGTGATTGGAGAAAATTTCATAGTAAGGACAATCTTGAAGATATTGCACAACATTGAAACAAAAAAAATTAAATGTTGGAAACTGAGCCAAATTTAGAAAGAATATGATAACTGGCCAAGTTATAAAAAGGATTCTTATTTCATATTGTGCATTATAAAATGAGAAGGCAAACACTGTTCAAATTACTCTTGATAAGATTTTTTCAAAGAAATAAAACAATTATCAATGTTTCGAATGTTGTATATAACTGTGCAAAATAAATATTTGATTATATTTTAATTTTCCCATATATTTATCATCAACAATAAGAGAATTTCAGTGTTCTGACACAATTATTTAAAGGTAATAAGATAATCCTCTTTTTTCATTGGTAATTAAGATTATTTTGCATGTATTTAGCCTGCTTCATCAATTTGTACTCTTATAATGTCATAAATTGCGAACTGTGTATACTTATTATTGGTTATTTACAAGTGAAGAATTGATATGATATTTATTGCTTACAATAAACATACACTATTTTTGGTAAATATATGCATACCAATAAAATAATATATAGTATATGTATATGTATTCATAGACATATATTGTATTAGTCTGTTTTCACGCTGCTAATAAAGATATACCCAAAGCTGAGTAATTTTTAAAGGAAAGGGATTTAATTGACTCACAATTCCACATGGCTTGGGAGGCCTCACAATCATGGTAGGAGCTTATTGAGGAGCAAAATTGCATCTTACATGGTGGCAGGCAAGAGACTGTGCAGGGAAAATGCCCTTTTATCAAACCATCAGATATCATGAGACTTTTTCACTATCATGAGAACAGCACAGGAAAACCTGCCCCCATGATTCAATTACCTCCCACTGGGTCCTGCCCATGACACATGGGAATTATGTGAGCTGTGATTCAAGATGAAATTTGGATGGAGACACAGCCAAACCATATCATTCCTCCCTTGGCCCCTCCCAAATCTCATGTTCTCACTAATCATGCCTTTCCAACAGTCTCACCTATGAGCCTGTAAAATCAAAAGAAAGTTAGTTACTTCCTAGATACAATGGGGGTACAGGCGTTGGGAATACACCCATTCCAAATGGGAGAAATTGGCAAAAACAAAGAGACTATGGGCCCCATGCAAGTCCAAAATCCAAGGAGGGAGTAAGTAAATCTTAAATCTTAAAGTAAATGTTACATTCAAGTCACACTGATGCAAGAGGTGGCCTCCCATGGCCTTGGGCAGCTCCACCCCTCTGGCTTTGCAGGGTACAGGCCTCCTCCCAGCTTCTTTCACAGACTGGGGTTGAGTGTCTGCAGCTTTTCCAGGCACATGGTGCAAGCTGTTAGTGGATTTACCATTCCGGAGTCTGGAGGACAGTGGTCCTCTTCTCACAGCTCCACTAGGCAGTGCCCCAGTGGGGACTCTGTGTAGGGGCTCCAACCCCATATTCCCCTTCCACATGCCCTAGCAGAGGTTCTCCATGAGGGCTCTGCCCTTCAGCAGTGTTCTGCCTGGACATCCAGGCCTTTCCACCCATCCTCTGAAATCTATGTGGAGGGTCCCAAACCTCAACTCTTGACTTCTGTGCACCCACAGGCTCAACACCACATGGAAGCTGCCAAGGTCTGGGGCTTATGCCCTCTGAAGCCACAGCCTGATCTATACTTTGGTGCCTTTTAACCGTGGTTGGAGTAGCTGAGATGCAGGGCACCAAGTTCCTAGGCTGCACAGAGCTGGGAGGTGGGGAGGTGACTGGGCTTGGGCCACAAAAACATTTTTCCTCCTAGGCCTCAGGGCCTGTGATGGGAGGGGCTGCTGTGAAGACCTCTGACATGCCCTGGAGACATTGCCCTCATTATCTTGGTGATTAACATTTGATTCCTTCTTACTTATGCAAAATTCTGCAGCAGGCTGGAATTTCTCCTCAGGATTTTTTTTTTTTCTATTGCATCATCTGGCTGCAAATTTTCCAAACTCTTATGCTCTGCCTCCCTTTTAAACATAAATTCCAATTCCAAATCATATCTTTGTCAATACATAAAGCTGAATGCCCTTAATAACATGCTAGTCACCACCTGAACACTTTGCTGCTAGGAAATTTCTTCCACCAGATGCCTAAATAATCTCTCCCTAGTTTAAAGTTTCACAAATCTCTAGGACAGAGCAAAATGCTGTCTCTTTACTAAAGCATACGAAGAGTCACCTTTGCTCCAATTCCCAACAATGTCTAATCTTCGCCTAAGACCACTGCAACCTGGACTTCATTTTCCATATGTCTGTCAGCATTTTGGTCGAAGCCATTCAACAAGTCGCTAGGAATTTTCAAACTTTCCCACATCTTCCTGTCTTCTGAGCCCTCCAAGTCTCTAGGAAGTTCCAAACTTTCCCAAATTTTCCAGTCTTCTTCTTATCCCTCCAAACTGTTTTAACCTCTGCCTATTACCCAATTCCAAAGTCAATTTCACATTTTTCGGTATCTTTACAGCAGCACCCTACTCTTTACCCGACCTACTCTTTACCGCCCTACTGCAGTACTAATTTAATGTATTAGTCAGTTCTCATGCTGCTGATACATACCAGAGACTGGGTAATTTATAAAGGAAAGAGGATTAATTGTCTCACAGTTCCATATGGCTAGGGAGGCCTCACAATCATGTCAGAAGGCAAATGAGTAGCAAAATCACATCATATGTGGTACTGGCAAGAGAGCATATACAGGGAAACTGCCGTTTTATCAAATCATCAGATCTCATGGTACTTATACACTATCAGGAGAACAGCACAGGAAAATCTGGTCCCATGATTCAATAGCCTCTCACTGGGTCCGTCCCATAACATGTGGGAATTATGGCAGCTACAATTTGAGATGAGATTTGGGTGGGGACACAGCTAAACCATATCATATTTGGATTGAGCTGATGGTTTTAAGGTTTACATTAGATAGAAGCTATCTTCTTGTTTCTTATGACACTAATGATAAAACTGTTGAAATAATCTGAATTATTTTATCATTAATACAAAGAAAATGAGGCAATCTCAATAGCTGAAACAATACTAGTATTTTAAAGCTAAATACATATTCAGAGAAAAGTTTCAACTATATCAGTGACTCCCAAGAAAGTCATACTGAAAACATCACAATGATAACATGACAAATGTTGCTCCAAATTAAAGGTAAAATATTCTTACAATTATATAATCGTTTCCATATAAGGTAGTTTCCAATGAATCTTTAAGGTTATAACAAATGACAGAGACATGTTGTATATCTTTATCTATATCACTAAACAAATCATCTCTAAAAGAAGAGACTCCTAAGATCTAAGAAATAAAGAGGAGCAAGCATGAATATTACCACCCCTTCAACTTTTTGAAAGTTGGCTAAAAATATCCATAATAACAGTATCTATAACATGCCTACAAGCTAGAAAAATAGTTGAAAAACAGGCAAATGTGATGAAAGCAAAAGGTCCAGAAACTATACATGACTAAATAAAAAGTGGTTGTGAGTGCATCCCCGTGCTGAGCTAGGCACAAGACCAGGGGCATATATTTTTGCATCTCTAAATTTCAGTTTTGTTGACTATAGAATAATTTTAAATCTGTGCACATCAGGTGTTTATAATAGGGTATAAATAAAATGCAACTATGAAATCGTTTGCAACCTTCAAAGTGTTGTCCAAAAATAGATCATTATAATGTATTTATTCCCTTAGTTTAGCTAAGTAACACATTAGCTACTGTCTTTATCAATATCAACCCTAAAATATACCGAATAGATGCTTTTCAGAGAACTTACCAAAATATGTGTTTTGAGGAAATAAAATACATCAACATTTCTTTCCAGTTTCATCTTCCTTTGCCATTTTCAGCATTAGCTTAGATGTTAAACAATGGATCACAGATGTGTAGAATGAACAAGGTGCAATTCTAATATGGGTCAAATGTATTAACTTCACTCTTGGTATTATTGAGATGTACTGGAGGGGAGGGCAATAAAGATGAGTTTCAACTGCAGCTTACTACACACTAAACTGACCTAACTGACTACAGTACATTTTTATTCACAAGTGATGACAAAGGGCTGTTCGTATGTACATGCCACACATTCATTTCAAAGTTCATGTCATTTTTTGAAAGCAGTGCTTGTTTTATAATTTATGAAGTATTACAATGCATTATTTTCTGATAAGATGTGTGAAGGAACCAAATCCCCTGAAACCGTTTCACTGTTAGAATAAAAATTGTACTGCCCAGTGGCTATCCTGACCTGCTAATTGCTTCAAAATCTGAATTCATATTTATATCACATTTTCTAAGGTATGTACATGCTATGAACCTTTCTTTCTAGTGTCTTTCACTACATGAAGTAATATATGAGGTACTCTGAAGAAAATCAAAGTTTTGGCAAGACATTTTTCAAAAGAATACTTCTACCTACATTATTCATTTTTGAAAAGATATTAGTAAAAGAATAAGAGGGTTATTCTTTGTGCTATAAAGTTCTATAGATTTTGACAAATGTTTAATGTTTTGTATTATACAGAATAGTTTCACTGCCCTATATTATCCTAGGATGGAATTCAGAATGAGATAAAAGAATTTAAATGTATCCTAAGTGTCTGTAACATCTGCGCTGAAGGGAGAGGAGGAATAAGGTGATGACATTAGTGCATTTGAAAATGAATGGAGTCTGTTAAGAATAAAGGGGGAAAAGTATTTTAAAAGGAAGGGAAAAGGGAAGATGATATTTTACGTAAGGAATTATGTAAAATGAAAAAACTAGTAAACTGAAAGCTTAGAGTCATATTTTTTGTATTTAGTGTTAAACATTTTCAATATAACACAGTGATTAAGTACACAGACACACAACTACAACTAGCCATTTAACCTTAATACAGAGGTTGAACTCTCCATTCTCTCTTTTCTGATCTGTAAAATGATGATGAAAATAGTACCTACCTTAGTTAGAAGTGTGAAATATTTATAAAAGATCACAATATATAAAGTAAATGCTACATCAGATTTTACAGTTATTATTACAGCTTACAAGGCAGCATGGACAGAGGTGACTAAAGAATCGTGATAAAGGAAGTCTTCAAGAGAATAAAAACAGACTGTGACTCTTCTGATAAGTGGAAGTGTGAACAGTTTTTGTTAGAGCAGGGGATATCCAGATTTGGTGAGCACAAGTTTACACTTTTTGGATTCTTCCTTTAGGAAAATAAATATAACCTTTAAAATACTAAACGAATTATAAGAGGGTATGTTTAATTTAGAATGAGAAATAAGTCACCACAAATTATATTTCAAATATTTAACAAAACCAATAAACACCATCAAGTTCAAAAACATAGAAAACTATTTTTAATTGATCACATGGAATTTCCATAATAATCTCAAGATTAACTTCTGGCTCCAGATGACTCAAGCTTTTCTTCTCCTCTCCTATGTACGTACTTCTGATGTGGGTGGCCACTGAACACTTTGATACGGGTGCTAGACTCCTGCAGGACCTGTGCCTTCATCTCATAGTGCAAGGAAAGTAGAAAGTAATTGTTACAAACCACACAAACAGTGGACCATATGACTTTCCTATCTAAGGTTTCTTTCTTTGCAAGTGAAGGGAGGATACATTAGAATCAGAGAGAAAGTAAAATGAACTATTAACAAAGGGGACACACGAGTAAAATACCTTTTATTTATCCCCTTATCTCCACAAAAGTCATAGTTTGGCAGATTTCAGAGGAATTCAAAACACTAATACATAGCTGTGTATGCAACAATAATGGTATACCAACCAATAGGTATCAATAACGGTGAAAAGCAAGTAACACCAAAACTCTTATATTCTAGTGCATGCATTGAGAACATGAGAACCACAGAAAAAATGGCATTTGTGAAGAATGATAAAACTTGATAAGATTTCTTCAGGCTCAGATTTGCAATTCAGTCTCAGATTTTAGAACATAGGGAGAATATTTTACCTTGGCAATTTTATAATCATATAATAGCCCATATTTGGAATTCTAGTGGAATTGTACATGAGACCTTACAATACCCAAGTAAAGAATGATAAAACATTTTTCTATTTTGATTGTAATAGTGGCTATTTATCATTTATCAACATTTATTAGAATTGTTCACTATAAAGGATAATTTATTTGTATATAAACGGTATCTTAATAAAAATGTTTTCAAAACCTATTTGGCAATAATAATTATAATTAATAATAATAATGAAAATAATACCAAAGTAAAAATTAAAACAGAGACAAAAATATTTTCTATTTCAATCACAAGAGCTAAAATCCAAAAACGAAAAGACTTAAAATTTGAAGAGAAAAAAAATTGTTGTAAGGGAAAAAAAATGTGAACAGAAATTTCTTGTAAAATATAAACACAAAACACCTCCAACAAATAAAAAGATGTTCAACCTTATGAAGTTTTTTAGTTCAACCTAAACCTAATTATATTTTTAAAGTTATATGTGATTACATAATCTATTGGCAAATCTCTGAGGAAATAAGCATTCTCATAAATTCAGAAGATTCTCAGAGACTATTATGAACACCCATATACAAACAAACTAGAAAATCTATAGAAAATGAATAAATTCTTGAAAACACACAATATCTCAATATTCAATCAATCAGGAAGAAATTGAAACCCTGAACAGACCAATACTAAGGATCAAAATTGAATCAGTAATAAAAAACCTCCCAACCAAAACAAGCCCCAGACCAGATGGATACACAGCAAAATTCTACCAGATGTGCAAAGTACTGCCACCAATTCTATGGAAAATATTTCAAAAAATTGAAGTGGAGGAACTCATCTCTAATTCATTCTATGAAGCCAGTATCATCCTGATACCGAAACCCAGCAAAGATAGAAAATAAAAATAAAATATAAAAAATAAATAAAAAAAACTACAAGTCAATGTCCCTGATGAACATAGATACAAAAGTTTTCAACAAAATACTAGCAAACCGAATCCAGCAGCACATCAAAAATGTAATTCACCATCATTAAATAGGTTTCATTCCTGGGATCTAAGGTTGGTTCAACATAAACAAATCTATAAATGTGATTCACCACAAAAACAGAGCTAAAAACAATAACCATGATTATCTCAATCGATGCAGAGAGGCTTTTGATAAAATCCAACATCCTTTTATGTCAAAAACCCTCAGCAAACTAGGCACTGAAGGGGCATACCTCAAAATAATAAGAGCCATCTATGACAAACCCACAGCCAACATCATACTGAATGGGCAATAACTAGCAGCATTTTCCTTGAGAATGAGAATAAGACAAAGATGTTTACTTTCACCATCCCTGTTCAACATAGCACTGGAAGTCCCAGATAGAGTAATCACTCAAGAGAAAGAAATAAAAGGCATCCAAATAGGAAAAAAAGAAGTCAAACTATCTGTGTTCTCTGAAGATGTTATTCTACACCTAGGAAACCCTAAAGGCTCTGCCAAGATGCTCCTGGAACTGATAAATGATTTCAGTGAAGTTTCAGATTACAAAGTCAATGTACAGAAATCAGTAGCATTTCTATACAACAATAGCATTCAAGTTGAGAGTCAAATCGGGAATGCAATCTCATTTACAATAAGCACACACACACACAAATACTTAGGTATACATCTAACTAAGGAAAAAAACAGATCTCAGCAAGGAGAACTTAAAATGCTGCTGAAAGATATCACAGATAACACAAACAAGTGGAAAAATATTCTATGCTCGTAGATTGGAAGAATCAATATTGTTAAAATGTCCATACTGCCTGAAACAATCTAGAGCTAGCGTTATTCTTATCAAATTACCAATGCCGTCTTTGTAGAAGAAAGAACAACAACAAAAACTATTCTAAAATTTGCATGGAACGAAAAAAGAGCCTGAATAGCTTAAGCAATCCTAAAGAAAAAGAAGAAAGACGGAGGCAGTAGAATACCAGACGTTAATATACTACAATGTTAAAGTAAACAAAATCATATGGTGTTAGTACATAGATGGAAATGTACACAGTTGGAACAGAATAGAGAACCCAGAAATAAACCCACAGACCTACAGCCATTCTTATCTTTGACAAACTTGACACAAATGAACAATTGGGAAAGGATTCCCTATTCACTAAATGGTGCTGAGATAGCTGGCTAGCTATATGTGGAAAAATAAAACTGGACCCCTTCTTTTCATCTTATACAAAAATTAAATCAAGAAGGATTAAATATTTAAATGTAAGGACTCAAACTAAAAGGATCCTACAAGAAACCCTAGGAGATGTCGCTCTAGAAATCAGCATTGGGAAATAATTTGTGACTAATTCCTCAAAAGCAATGGCAACAGAAACAAAAATTGAGAAGTGGGCCCAATAAAACTAAAGAGCTCCTGCACAGCAAAAGAAACTAGTAATAAAGTAAACATACAACCTAGTAGATAGAAAAAAAATTTGATAATTATGCAGCTGAAAAATATCTAATATCCAAAGTCTATAAGAAACTTCAACAGTCATGCACGCCAAAAACAATCCTGTTTAAAATGGAGGCAAAATACATGAACAAACGCCTCTCAAAAGAAGACATACAAGTGGCCAACAACCATGAGAAAATCCTCAATGTCACTAATTCACTAATCATCAGATAAATATAAATTAAAATAATGCAGTACCATCTCACACCAGTTATAATAGCTATTATTGAAAAGTAAAACATAATAATAATAACAGATGCTGGCAAGGCTGTGGAGAAAAGGGAACACATACACTGCTGGTGGGAATGTACATTAGTTCAGCCTCTATGGAAAGCATTTTGGAGATTTCTCAAAGAACTTGAAACAGAGCTACCGTTTGATCCAGCAATTCCATGAAAGGGTGTGTATCCAAAAGAAATTATTCTACCAAAAAGACTCAAGTCCTTTAATGTTCATCACAGCACTATTCACAATTGCAAAAACATGGAATCAACTTAGGTGCCCATCAATGGCGCACTGGATAAAGAAAATGCGGTACGTATACAGCATGGAATTCTAGGCAGCCATAAAAAAAAAAAAAACAATGGGGAACATTTCCTGCCATTATTTTACTTTATATGATTAGAATGGTTAACTAGTATGCTAGCGGACAATCAATCAAAACAAAATAAAGAAACAAACAAACAAAAATCCCAGGCTGTTGAAAACACAAATTCAGACTTGCTTTTCAGAGAAACTGAGATCCCCTTACTGATTTCACAGGATTTAGGAGGGTTAATTGAATAGATTAATATATAAAAGACACTCAGAAAAATGCCTTGCACATAGAAAGTACTATATATTTATTCCATTGCTATTATGGAATTTAAACATGGCATGGCATTAAAGATGATTTGTTCTAGTAAATAGTAGAAACTCCCATGCACTAACATGAAAGGCCCAACATATAATACATTAATTTGTTATTAGTACCTAAGCTTATCTTTTTGAGTAAATGTTTGTAAATTTTTTTCTTCTGTTACATTCATTGGAACTGTGGTATTTGGATAATGAAAACTTATGTTGGTAAGAGGGAGAGTGAAAAATGGAAAGAAATGAACACTGTCGGGAAAGTTGAGTCAAAGATATCAGTAAGGAAAATAAGGAGGGAACCAACATTTGCTGAGTGCTCAGTACGTACTGGGCAGAGCATTATGAACTCATAATAAAATATTTTATATAATCTGAAAGTTAGCCCTGAATATAAGTATTGATATAAATATTGTTAGACGAAGAAATTTTAAGTATTGATATAAATATTGTTAGATGAAGAAATTTAAGAATCACAAAATTCCCGACCTAAAATAGCTTGTAGGTGGTAAAGCCGTATTTTGAAATAAGATTATTTTTTAAATTAATAAATGTAGTATTTAATGATTTATCCTACTTTTAGCTAAGGTCAAGAGTGATAAGGCCGGGCACGGTGGCTCACGCCTGTAATCCCAGCACTTTGGGAGGCCAAGGCGGGCGGATCACGAGGTCAGGAGATTGAGACCAACCTGGCTAACACAGTGAAACCCCGTCTCTACTAAAAATACAAAAAATTAGCCGGGTGTGGTGGCGGGCGCCTGTAGTCCCACCTACTCAGGAGGCTGAGGCAGGAGAATGGTGGGAACCCGGGAGGCGGAGCTTGCAGTGAGCCGAGATCAGGCCACTGCACTCCAGACTGGGCGACAGAGCGAGACTCCGCCTCAAAAAAAAAAAAAGTGATAAATACAGTGTTTATTAACAGTTCACACGTAATAACACATCTATTGTATTATTAACTTTTTACTATATTTATAATAAAATGAGAGTATTATTACATCAGAGTTATAGTGATGAACATCACATGTTCACTAACTCAGCTGGGAACAGTCAAGTAAGTTAGGTACTTAAAGTTAAGAGAGTTGCCACAAATTGGTTACTAATTATAATAATAGTGATCATTTTTTATATACCTTATTTCATTTACTAACAATCTTAATAAAATACATAGTTATTGAAGTAATAATTTTAAAGTTAATGAGTTTGAGGCACAATAAAGTTAAATAGAATGTTATGAGATCAAATCTCTACTCAGATCTCCCTGGCTATAAATCCTTTCTAATTTAAATGGTATTATATAATTCAAGTAAAAGGATAAAATTAATATATGATTTGAATGTTCATTTCGTAAGTATATAATAAATATGATGAACGTTTCCTTAGAATAAAAGCATACTTAGGCTTATAGGCAAATGTCAGTTAGCCTAAAAATATTTAGGTATGGTCTGGGCGCAGTGGCTCACACCTGTAATCCCAGCACTTTGGGAGGCCGAGGGGTGCGGATCACGAGGTCAGGAGATCGAGACCATCCTAGCTAACAGGGGGAAACCCTGTCTCTACTAAAAATACAAAAAATATTAGCAGGGTGTGGTGGCACACACCTGTGGTCCCAGCTACTCCGGAGACTGAGGCAGGAGAATTGCTTGAGCCCGGGAGGTGGAGGTTGCAGTGAGCTGAGGTCGTGCCACTGCACTCTGGCCTGAGCAACAGAGCGACACACAGGCATATATTTACTGATAAATAAATCTATGGATACAGACATACATTTATTGTTAATAGATGTAGATATAAACTAAAAGATAAAATAGTTCCTATATTACATTTTTACTTGAGCTTATTTCAACAATATTCATGAGTTCATATAGAAGGATAATGAAATATGTGTGTAACCCACTTTAAATAGTCCTGGAGATTTTTATGGTTCAGGACAGGCCAGCTGGAATAATAAAAATCTCAGTACCTTAATGCAATAAACATGTATATGTTATACTAGGTTTATACTATTTGCTAGCATACTTTCTTCTATGCAATCATTGAAGGCTGCATTCTTAGGTCTTCCAGTGAGGGCGCCATTGCCTGGGACCTTGGAGCTTCCTTACCAGCACTCCACATTTAGCCAGGCAGGGAAATGAGGGAATAGTGAACGTGAAGTATTGTATATCCACCTGTATAGGTTAGGCTGAAAGTTTTCCATTCTTACTTTTGCCCACATTCCTATGGCCAGAATTCAGTTGCATGGCCATACCTAACTACAAGAGGTGTCAGGTGATCCCATGAAGAACACAGGAGGAGTTTGTTAAACAATTAGCCAAAATAAATTATAACATTTAAATAAGAAAAAAATTAAATAATCAAGAACAAACATTAAACAAATAAAAATTTAAAACAGGGCAAAAATGTAATTTATTTGATATTGTTTCTTACCTGGTCCATATCTCAGACAGAAGGACCCACAAACATAAGATTACGGAAACTAGGGTCACAAGCTATGAACTTTAGATACAGGAAAAAATATGAGAAAACACGTGGGGGAGCAAAAGTGCCTAATTTGCAAAACATTTATCTGATAAGGGATTAATATCCAAAATATGTAAGGCACTAACTCAATAGCAAGAGAACAAATAATCTGATTTAAAAGTAAGCAAAACATCTGAATAGATATTTCTCAGAAGAAGACATAAACATGGCCAGTAGTTTTAAGTAAAAATGCTCAACAACATTAATCATCAGGAAAGTATAAATTAAAACCACGAGATATCACCTCACATGAGTTAGAATAGCTATTATATAAAAAAAATATAAATATGAGTGCATACATACAGAAAAGGGAACCCCTGTACACTGTTGGGGAAAATGTAAAATAGTACAGCTATTATTGTAAAAAAAAACAGTGTGGATGTTTCTCAAAAAATTAAAAATAGAACTACCACATAATCCAGCAATCTCACTACTGGATATGTATTTTAAGGGATATATATATATATCTGATATATCTATGTCAGAAATTGAAATCTGTATGTTGAAGAGATAGCACTCCCATGTTCATCGCAGCGCTACCCATAATAGCCAAGATATGGAATCAACTTAATTATCCATTGATGAATGAATGGGGTGTGTGTGTGTGTATACACACTATATTTTCTTTATTCATCCACCAGCTACTTGATTCCATTCACACATACATAAAATGTGTGCCTTGAAGAAAAAGAAACTTTTCGGTTGGATTGATCAGTCTGGAGTATTATTCAGTCTTAAAGAAAGGGAATGCTGGCATTGGCAACAACATGGATAAAACTGTAGTACATTACAGTAAGTGAAATAAACCAGGCACAGACTGACAGATATTGCATCATCTCACTTATATGTGGAATCTAATATATGGAACTTACAGAATGCTAAAATGGGAAGATGTTTCCCGAAAAGTACAGTTTGAATTAAATAGAATGACTAAGTTGTACTCAGTCACTTAGTATGGTGGACTATAGTTAATAATAACGTATTGTATGTTTGAAAATTGCTATAGGAATATATCTTAAATGCTTTCACTGCAAAAAATAGTAAGTGAGGTAATAAATATATTAATTAACTTGATTTAACCATTTCACAGTGTTTACTTATATCAAACATAATGTTGTTGTCTTTGTTTGTGTGTTCCTATAAAGGAATACCCAAGGCTGGGTAATTGTAAAGAAAATAGGTTTATTTGGCTCATGATTCTGCAGGTTGTATAAGAATCATGGCACCAGCATCAGCATCTGGTTAGGGCCTCAGGCTGCTTCCACTTACAGCAGTAGGCAAAGGGAATTTGGCATGTGCAGACAGCACGTGGACCAAGAGGAGGCAAGAGAGTCAGGGGCAGGTGCCAGGTTGTTTTTCCTTTTGAGACGGAGCCTCGCTCAGCCACCCAGGCTGGAGTGCAGTGGTGCGATCTCTGCTCACTGCAACCACCATCTCCCGGGTTCAAGCGATTCTCCTCTCTCAGCCTCCTGAGTAGCTGGGATTACAGGCACCCGCCATCATGCCCAGCTAATTTTTGTATTTTAGTAGAGACGGGGTTTTACCATCTTGGCCAGGCTGGTCTTGAACTCCTGACCTTAAATGATCCACCTGCCTCGGCTTCCCAAAGTGTTAGGATTACAGCCATGAGCCACCGCGCCTGGCCCAGGTTCTTTTTAACAGGCATCTCTCTCAGGAGCTAATAGAGTGAGAACTCACTCACTACCCCGAGAATGGCACCCAAGCCATTCATGAGGGATCTTCCTCTATGACCCAAATACCTGTCACTGGACCCCACCTCCAATAATGAGGATCAAATTTCAACTTGCTGTTGGAGGGACCAATATCCACACTGTAACAGTTGTACATGATAAATGTATGCAATTTCATTTATAAATTATATCGTAACCAAACATACTTGGATAAAAAGCGCATTTTCAAAAGTTAGGTGGGAAACATAATTGGAAAGATAATTTAAGTGTAGCTAAAATTCTGTACTTTCTCATGCAGCAATTGAAAGTTGTTGAATAATTTTTTTTAGATGAGAGTAAATGGTCGCATGTGTAAGTTGTGAAGATAATTTTCATTTTGGGGGGGCAAATAATATAAACAAATATTCTCAAGAAAAGATAATTGATGAGAAATGTACCCTAGAAGTTTAATTCAGAAATCTAAGAGCCTGAACTTGACTGGCATTGTGAAGATGAAAAAGACAAATTGGAGATATTTCAGAGATAGAATAGAGATGTGAAAATTTATTGAATAAATCAAAGAAGAGTTATAATCTAGAATGTAAATTTTGAAAGTAAAGATGCCTTCCCTTAAGTGAAGTCATCTATGAAATGTTCCTGGGTCTAACTAAAGTTATTTCCCAAGTGTCAGGAAAATAAGTCAAAATAACTACAAATAGGACAGGTTACAAGAGCAAATGAATTAAAGGAAAGAGTGACATGACTGCTAATGGCTCCCATTAAGTCCTTGCTATTGGTGTCGTTGATAAAGTTATAGAAAAAATACATTTGACTATGCTTTTATTTAATGAAATCATACTGAGCTTAGCACTATGTTATTAATTCTCGATATTAAATAGATGAAATATGTCTCTTGAAATCTATGTCAGCTTTAAATCTTGCAGATGCATTGATGTATAACTATATAGAATTAAATAGATGTCACCTAGAGAGGACTTGAGGTGTTTGTGATATGGAAACATCTTACATGGGAGAAAAATTATTATTGAAACTTTTTCAGTTGGTTTGGTAAGTCTGTTTGGCAATTTGTATGAAAACACAAGTTTCATTGTATACATATTATTTATTTTTATAATATTGACTTGAGAACACCTAAAATTGAATACCTTATAATAATCATAAGCATTACATTAGTTTATAATAATTTATTAAATATGACTTCAATGTATAATTGAAGGTCTGGAGCAAGAGATCATTTCATTTGCTACAATAGAGCCCATGAAAAGAAATATATGCTCTTCCTAACAGAGATTTTTATTTCAAATAACAGGATTTTTGTATCTTTCAAATATTTCTCTTTAATTCAATAGGACACTTCTACCCAAACAACAGACTGTCCTGTGACTTCTACCAGTTAGTATTGCTTGTTTATTTTACTATATTTTGCTGACAATGTAATGCATACTTTCAATGATTCTATACCTTCTTAAACAATGTCCTCTATAATCTGTATACAGACCAACGCCTGTGCATAAAGGATCTTTCTAGGAACATGTAGCTCATTCTCATTTACATTTTATAACAAGTTCACATGATTTACCAAACAACAGGAAAAGCTATGTTTTAAAAATATTTTCTATTTGTGTTTTAAAATCTTAGGCATCATAAGGAAATTATTTGTTCTTCTAAAATTTTAATTTAAAAATTAAACATCATTTAATTTTTAAACAATGTTTCTGAAGAGAAAAAAGATTCTGCATTTATCTGGAAGATAGCTTTTAACCAGTTTAATGAGTTTCAACTATGAGATGATTAAAATGAGTTATATGCATCTCACTTATTGAGTTTATAAAGAAATCATGATAGGCTATTAAGTATAATGATCATTAAAGCAAGTTCAAAATATAATGTTGCTTTTTTAACATAAGTGCTATTTTGCCATATAGTAATTTGTGATAACACTGTGAATCTTTGATGTCATAATTGGATCATCGTTTTTATGATTATATTACTAATATTCGAGGAGCTTTATCTCTATGTATTATATCTAGTAATTAAAAGCTTAATAATGATGTTTAAAAGAATAAAGTGGAAAAGGAAAAAGTTGGAAGTTCTAAAAACATGGCATTGATATCTGATTCTCAATTAGAAAAATAGTAAAGAATTCATTCTGGCTAATACTATTGAATTTATCTTTCTTGGCGCTGAGTAAGTATGAATGAAATTTTTAAATTTTTAAAATAAGCTCCCATGGTTTCAATAAAAGTAATGAAACTCACTGTCATAGAAAGAGACAAATCTTGAGTGAGATGTTTGAATGGATATTTTCTATAAGATTGTTGAATGTTTCCAGGTTGAGTTCAAAGAAGAAGTTAATTACTTCCTTTATAGTAATTATTTTTCTGAGGAAGAAAATATTCTTTTCAGGCATCCACAAAGCAAGCATTCATATATATTAATTACCAGAATGAAGGATTAACACAAAACAATTTCTTCATTTTTCACTATGAACGTAAGTGTAATTACCAGAAAGTAGATTTAGTGTCCTAGGAGCCTTCTAGTGCAACCTCCCTCATTTTACAGGGGGGAAGAATATGTTTCAGAAATGATGAGTCATATTTAAAAGCCATAGAGTGAGTATACTTTCCATTGATTTCCCTGAAGCTGCAGAGCAAAGAATGAAGAAAACACCAAGAGATCATTACATTATGTAACTTTATTAATCCATGTAAAGTAAGCTGATATAGTATCAAGTTTACAAGCATTCATTTTATGTCAGACATAGAAAACCCTTGTATTTTTTATTTATCTTTTTCTTTTAGCATAATATTGATTCTATTTGTGTTATTTGCCTATCAAGCAAAGTTTGGTCAGCTGTTTGACTAGAGTTAATATTACTATTCTTTTGTATATGAAGTTTTCTATATAAAGTATCCTTATATGATGACTGTATTAGCTTTCTGTAGAGAAAGAGAACCAGCTGAGAGGGAGGAGAGGACAGAAAGAGGGAGAGAGAGAGAGTGAGGGAGAGAGAAATTGAGATTGATTGATTTTCAGAAATTGGCTCACAAAATTTTGTATGCTAGCAAGTCAAAAATTGGTAAGCAGAAAACAGGCTGGAAATTCAGACAGAATTTCTATTTTACATGCTTGAGACACTCCAGACTTTTGCCCTGAAGACCTTAAACTGACTGGATGAGGCCTAACCACATTATGGAGGATAATCTGCTTTGCATAAAGTCAAATAACTGTAAATGTTAATTACATTTACAAAATACCTTTACACCAATATTTAGACTAATGTCTAACCAAAAACCTAAGGAACATTGTCAAGCCAAATTGACATATAAAATTAATCATCACAATGATTAGAGGACATAAGTGAAATATTTAAAATGTTAGGCAACACTGGATGCTCAGGGAAATTAAGAGTTAGTAAAAACTGAATGTTTATTAGGGCTCCTAACACTTTTGAATGACTAGTTCAAGTTATTTTTCAGCAATAGATGAAGCTGAATTTCAGCAAGTCTTTTATATTTGTAATTAAAATTTAATAAAATAAACCTTGTAAAGCAATTAGTTTCATTCTAGACATGTAATACATATTCAATTAATGGTAGCTATAATTAAAATGAAGTTTTTACATTCAGTCTATTGCATTCATAGTGCTACTATTTTTTCCATTTTATAGATAAGAGAAATGATATTCATAAAGCATAAGCAACTTGCAGAAAATCACAGAATAGAAGAGCTTCTTGTATTTAGATCAGAAAATAAAGGAAATATTTTACAAGTAGACTTTAGAATGTCTAACAATATCTATGAACTGGAAAAATATTGCTACATAATAGAAAACAGTCTGAGACGGAATCAGTGTTAGGTGATACTGAAGCCAGGAAACAAAATGGCAATAGCCTTAAAACAATATATTGAATAGGCTTTTATGAATACAATGTAAAAAGACAGCATTTAAATGTATTAAAATAATTTATAAGATTTTTTTCTTCACTTCTGAATGGCATATGTTGTTAAAAACTTGGCAAAAAAAAAGCATGCATGAGAAAATGAAATTATCAGTACTCTCATCCAACAGAGATTGCCACTATTAGTTTTTACACATAGACACACTGTGTTTGCTTTTTCTGTATACTAAACAATGTATTATAAACATTACAATAAATCGATTTCTTTGGTTTTCTGACCACAGTCTAATAAGCATAATAATTACGAATATTTTTAAGTCACAGAAATAGTAATCACACAAGAAAGGAATTACATTCATTTTATTTTTAACAATTCAGTGGGTTTAAGTGGTAGCTCACTGTTATTTAATCTACTTTTGCACTACTTAGATTATTAGAAAGGCTGAACATTTTTCTTCTTTATTGGCCGTTTATATTCCTTATCTTGTGGATAGCCTGTCCAGATGCTTTAGTCCCAACAAAACTCAAATAATTATCAGTCACACTTTCAATTTCCTAGGAAATAAATATAAGTACAACTATATATTTGAGTAAACAATTTAAATGGCCTGCATTTTCCTATTATAAAAGAGACTGATTTTCGCTGTAGAAAATTAAAAGAACATAAAAAAGGGTGAAAAAGAATTTTTAAAAAGACACAATCGCCATCTATTGTTGTACCATTCTGATAAACTGAATAATAATGGCTAATATGTTGTCTTTTATTGGTGTTTTTCACATACATATATGATTGCATATTTCTGCAAATAGATGATACATAAATCAATGATCTTTCACACGTCCTTTATACAAATTCTTAAAAGCAAACTCATATCTTAAAACTGTATGTCATGTTACTTTTTTACTAAACTTCTCCAGACTTTAGGCAAGATTTCCATGTATGAGTATACCACATTTTATTTATCCATTCACCTGTTAATGGAGAGGTGGTCCTGCCTTTTGAAGTATATAATTTTGAAGTATATAATTTCATATTTTGAAATTTCTTCTAAGAAAATAATTTGATATGGATACAAAGTTTTATAAGTAAATGCATTGAAGAAACTTTTAACAGTTACTTATTGCCTACTATGCGCCAAACATTATGTTAGCCATTGGATTAAAACAGTTAATGGCATTGACAAAATTTCTAACTAACTCCACTGAGATGAAACCCTAATGAGAATGATAATCAATAACAAAAGAACATGTAAATATATACATATGCATATACATGTTGTCATATCGAGTATTGTTTAGCATGACATACTTACATGTAATAAAATATATAATTATAAAAATAAAATGAATTAATAGCATTGATCAATCTCAAGATTATTATGCTGAGTAAAATAAGCCAGACAGCAAAAGAAATATTCTGTATGGTACCATTTTAGTAAAATTATACAAAGCCAATTCAATCTGTAGAGATAAGAAACAAATCTGAAGTTGCCTTTACCCGAAGGCAAAAGGACAAATGGATAATTTTAAAATGTTAAAAATTTAAAAAATTATTTTTAATGTTTTAATTTTTTTCTTTTGGTTATTATGAGGATGAAAATACTTTGTTTGTACATAATTCATAAATTATCTTTGCCATTCTTTGTCTTTTTTTCCATGAGAGGGTTTTTTCTTATTGATTTGCAGAGATTTTCAGATTAAAAAATACATATTTCATATATTTATTAAAGATTTTAATAAATTATCTTTTACTTTTCATGTTTAAAATCTTACTGAAATAAAGAAGTTTTTTTTTCTTTCTTTTTTTTTTTTTTTCTTGAGACAGATTCTCGCTCTGTTGCCAGGCTGGAGTGCAGTGGCACCACCTCAGCTCTCTGCAACCTCCAACTCCCTGATTGAAGCAATTCTTCTGTCTCAGCCTCCGGAGTAGCTGGGATTACAGGCACGAGCCACCATGCCCAGCTAATTTTTGTATTTTTTGTAGAGACGGGGTTTCACCATGTTGGCCAGGATGGTCTCGATCTCCTGACATCGTGATCTGCCCGCCTTAGCCACCCAAAGTGCTGGGATTACAGCGTGAGCCACCACGCCTGGCCAAAATAAGGAAGTTTTACAGTCATAAAGTATCCATTCCACTAAGCTTAACTCAATCCAACCCAATTTAATTTTTTTCATTCTTTCAGAGAATATTTATTACTTACCTATGTTGGAGACTGAATGAAAATATTATCCTTATTGCAAAAATCTTAGTTTCCAAAGAAAAGGGCATGGATTATAATTATAAGGTGTGTTCTGTTTCGGTTGATTTTTTTTTTTTGAAATCCAAACAAGATTCTTTATTATATTCAAAAACGGGTTAAAAATGTAAGCAAAGGTTTTGGTACATTTCAAGCATTCAAATTAATCACAGTTGTTGTCAACCCATTATAATTTTTAAAATAAGCGTTTTTATTATTGTACCTTTTGTTAAAATAACAGTTTTAGCTCTCCTTTTGTTCTGCTTAGGGGTTATTACATTGATCTTTAAAATCTCACTTAGACTCTTATACAAAGTGAAAGGTGTATCATTGGATCCTTCTGAAGCCAGTAACTCCAGAGACAAGAGTTCCATTTTGAGTGATTTTAGAAATGTCAGAGTGTACACAGAATTGTGAGTAGTTGTATTGCCTTTGGAATCCTCACCTGCCTAAGAATGAGGAAATTTGTACGTAAACGTACAGTCATCTCTGTAAATTACCAGAGCTCCACCAGCTGAGTGACCAGGAAGAATCAATTTGTACTTGAGAGATTGTTCTTGGTTTCACAGCAAATAAAAATGGTAATGTTTGAACACATTTACTAAATTATAAAGAGGACATCTTGTAATTTCAATCTTCACTTATCAATCAAAGGCAACCATATATTCTACTAATTCAAATTTTAAAATTTATCGTCTTTTTTATAATGCTAACATAGAACAAATGAATTACATCTTTAGGATGCTAAGGCAAAGACAGGAAGAATGAGATTAAACTTGGCTAGGTGTCAAAGTAGACACCATTGCATTGAGTGCTTGACACAAAAATACTGTGAGTACAATAATCAATAAGGGCACAGTCTAAAATAATTAATGTGAATTAGTTTTGCCTTCTATATTAACTCTCATTATTTTAATTTTTGACAGTTTAAAAAATGTCCACACTTTTCTATGTTCATAAATCACGATAGCATTTGCTGTTAAATTATTGTGGATAGATAACCCTCTATATGAAAAAAGACTTTTATTCAAACCTGAATGTATGTTTTGTTGTGCAATATGTTAATACTAAAACTTAAAACCCTTGTAATAGTCCACCTGTTTTAGCGTTTACTTTTTGAAGTACTAATAAGCACTTCCCAAAACACACACACACACGCACACACGCACACGCTGCACATTGCGCATGTACATGTGAACACGGAAAATGTTTCCATCTATTAAAGAAATATGAATTAACTTGGAGACAGAGTCAGATATGCAATCATTATCAATCAAGTTATTTTCCTATGCATACTTTGGTGAACACTGAGAGCTTTAGGCTGATAAACCAGATGAGGTAAAATTGGGATTCTTTAGAAAACATTGGTATAAATAGCTGACATAAAAGGACACAAGAGTGGGGAAATTCTAGTTCTATTAAATGAAAGACATATTTTAAAAGGTCATATATTCATTAATTCATTCATTATATGTATTTTTAGCATCCTGTTTGTCAGTCTTGTTATCATACTTCTGTACTTTGCAGTATGGTAGCCACTAGCCACATGCAGCAATTAAGCACTTGCAACAATACAATGGGATTGTGTTTACTTTAAGTAATTTTATGTAAAATTAAAACTAATATTCTATTCAGTTATTGGAAAGCATATATTTGGAACGTCTTGACTACATGAATCCATTTTTTCAACTAAACTTTATAAAATCTAAAGGCAGATCAATTATAGCTCTATGAAAATTTAACATCTTAATTAAGATGTGCTTTATGTATAAAGAACACACCGACTTTCAAAAACTAAGTACAAAAATAACGTAAAACATCTCCATCATGATTCTTATATTGATTACATATTGGAGTAATAACTTGGATTTATTGGTTTAAAAAACATTTATTCTCAACACTAATTGTACTTTTTTCCTTTTTACATTTTTAATGTGGGTATTAAATATTCTAAAAGAGTAAGTATTAAAAGAGTTAATGTTGGTAAAGAACTTAACAATTTGCATCACACAGTTAAGTTATTAATATTCATGATTTACACTAGGATCCATCTCCTTTTAAAGGTAAAGAGGTATTTTCTTTTATAACTTGAAGGTTAACAGTAAAAAACCTGCCGTAAAGTGTTACCTTATTCTAGCATAACCTGGAGCCTAGATTTGCTTTTCATGAAGACTTTCAATAGGAGCAAGAATATTTTATTAAAATGCATATCTGGAACTAATGTCTCAAGTGTTTTCAAACCCAGCTAAGAGAGCGGCATTAACTGCATTTTCTGTAGTGTCTTCACTGTTACAACAGCTCAGTGAGATGGGTGGCACTACTTAACTCTAATACACAGAAAAAGCAATTAACATGCCAAAAGACACAGGTGCAGTCATTCCACAAATGTCTTTTTAGTATCCCCTTTGTCCTTGGACTGTTTAAGGCATATGAATATCACCAATGAACAAACTCAATGAAGAATCCTGCCCATTTGGAGTTTATTTTATTTTATTTTTCTAGGTAGTGATTAAGAATTTAAAGCTAAATGTGTCTTATTAAACTTCTCTGTCTTCCTTAAAAGATACTACTCACATTAGTTTGGTGATTTGGGACTAGTAATTTAATACCTCAGCTTTTTATAGACTTCATTTCTAGAAAGATTAATATCAAAATTAATTTTTATACAAATACAACCATGCAGAATTTGGGGTAAAATATCACATGTAAACACCTCCATATTTACTATGTATCTATTTACTTTTTAAAATATTCATGTTACTTTAAAGCTATTCATCATATGAAATATCATAGTTTATGACACACCGATATTCAGCTTGTCTGAATTTTATATTTTAGTACTAAGAGTATTATCTGATATTATAAAGTTTGTACAATAAGTTTATTTAAGTTTGCTTTTATTTTATAGTTTCGACCTTATTTTTGTTTATCATTTTCCACAGTGGTACTTGCTCAAGACTAAAAGTTCATGAGGGCTTTTGATTAAAAGCAAATAATGTTATCCTAAATAAAATTTTACAGTGGTGTGGGATGTCAGAATTAGACTGCCATTAATTTCACATAAATGAAGCTGCAAAGTAATATTCATTCAGTCTAAAACTTTTGAAGTAGAAATTCAACAAATTAATTTAAAATATCATTTTGATTCATTGCATTGTTTTAAAAATTGTAAATTATAAATATTACAAAGGTTTACATGTATTCCAGTATATAAGGATAGTCACATCATAACAGATGTAAGAACAATTTCATAATATAAATCCCCAAGATTTTAAGCATGAAGTATGAAAATACAGAATGAAACCACATATATTTTACCTATGTGAGATAATTTCAAATGGAGCACAAATTTTAATGGCCTTAATTACTGAAATTTTTATCATAAATTTCAGAGATTTTTGTTTTTATTTGGGAAGTCAAAGCATTTTAATTGATTTGCTTTCACATATAATCTAAGAAAATCCTCTGGATTTCCATTACATCAGGTATCAAACAAAGGAATGTTGATGTCTTCTAGGGAGAAGTATTATTTTTATATCTGCTTCATTTTTCTAACCATATATTTGTCCTATTGAAAGACATGCAGATTCAAATATATAAAATATAATTTGTCTCCTGTAGCCCTTATTTTAAGAAGTAAAGACCTTAAGAAAATCATGAACAAAATATTCTTAGGGAATTTTAAATTGGTGGTACTTAGAGTAAAAGTTCAATAAAATGATTGTGTTATTCAAAGGAACATCATGATTTTTAGTGGGTTTAAAAATATGTACAAAATGACTTCTTATGAAGCTAAAAAATAAAAACTAATAATCATCTTTGAATCTTGCAAGTGAACTTATCATTTAAAAAACAGATAATTAAAAAGCTTGCCAACAAAACCTGAACATAGGATGCATGTTTTTAAATTAATAAATGAAATTTGGCCTACATATTAATTAGATGTAATGGTCAGAATCCAGCTATTCTAATGCTGTAGAAAACAAACTTGGGAACAAGGGACTCACAATACCTTCCACAAATGACATTTTACAAGAAATAATTCAGAAGCTGAAGATACATTGTTTTGTCTATTAATCGAGGTCTCTGATTGATTTAGCCTAATCTTATTTGGCCAAAAGAAAAAAAAATGAGCAGTCCATAGTTGAAAATGAAAGTAATCTGGCTACAGAGAAATCTTATCACTTCAGGCAGTGACGTGTGGTAATTTGTTCAATATGAAGAAATAAGTAGAAAAGAGTCGCTTTAAGGGCTTTGATATTTTATTGAAATTGATGTTTTTTCTTAAGAAACAAATGGGTAATAGCAGTGAGCCATTAGAAATTGCGACGTGTTGTTTCCAGTTTTGACTTCCATGAAGATTTATTTTACATACAATTATGCCCTGATGTCACAAAATGCTATTAACGGATATGAAAATGTTGTCATCAAAACCTCAACAAGCACGATGTGCCCTCAAACTTCATTTTATATCTTGCTGTGAGTTGTACACTGCGTGTTAATGCGATTCATTATATGTACTAAATCTTAGTATATCAGCTAACATGGGATATACAAAATATTAAAAGGCTAAAAACAAAAAGAAAAAGCAAAAGGAAAACTTTTCATATACAGAGGAGTAATTTCTTCTGTTCTGAAAAAAACAGAAACTACTGCCTACAACATCCGGATGGTTGTATTATAAATGAAAGCTTCTTTTGTTAGACAAAAGCTGTAAAATCAGTATCCACTTCTGATAAATGCATACCGCATGGTGAAAACTGGGCATGATAGTAGGGTGTTCATACAATTTCACCAACCACTGAATTAATTTATTAATTTATAAGAAAATAAATTAATTTTCGCTAACCACTGAATCAATTTATTAATTAACTTTTTTTAAAAAGTCTGTCCTATGCCAAAGACAAAAACACAACAGGAGGTAGTCATTTCATGTGATCAGTTTAGTATTCATCTGTGGTCAGAGTTCCCTGATGTGATGTTATATTGTCCTTCTCTATATAAAAAGAAATGTCCAATAAAGCACAATGAGTAAGAGGAAGATGTTCCAGGAGTTCAGAATTACTCCTGGTCCAAATATGAAAATCTTTAAACAAACCATGGAATGAGACTGCATTTGTCTCTAGTAGAAGTTCTAATAAATTAAAAACAAAACATTGTATTTCTGAATATTTGAATGAGAATGGGAAAGAAAAAAAGAGAAGAAAACTTATTTAAAGAATTCGACAGAAAATTCTAAGCAAAGAAAGATATGTTTATTAGAATTCAAAAGTAAACTCACAGGTAGTTATGTTTATAGAGCTACATTATCATGTAAGAACGTCAAGGAGTCATCAATGCTGTGATCATTTCTAGATGAGAAAACAAAAGCTGAGAGGTTAAATGACTTGTGGGAGCTGACTGTCCACTGGTGAAGGAGCAAGGATGGAAGTATAGGTCTTGTAACCAAGATATTGTCTCGTTAACAAGAATGATGCAGTAAAAAGATCTTTCCTCTTTTCATAGTATCATCCCTGTTAACCTGCTGGTACTTAATAGTGCTCTAGAGATGTCTAAATAATTTGAGTTTCAATTGCCTTGTAAGAGAACTGGGAATGTGATTTGGACTTTAAGACTCTTAAGTTTTGCTTCGTAAAGTAGTATACACCATATTGTCACAGTGTTTGCACCATTTATCTCATTTTTCTTATTATTTCAGCAATGAGGCTGTATATATAAAGCCATATAACATACTTCATTCAGGCTGTGTCTAAAGCAAGCAAAAAAATAAATAAGTAAACACATTAATTATCAGGTTTTTACTGCTATTTGGCCTGAAGAAAATATTGTATTATATTGCTTTCTTTTTCCTCACGAATTAAAGATTTTTGTAAAAGAGTATGAGTAGTAAAAACATTATTGATCTATTTATAGTCAATGTATATTTTACCTTAGCATTAATAAAGGTTATAAAAAGATAACCTTGGATGAGGTAAAGCATTATTTATTATTCTAGATCCATTTTAAATCTTTGCAGTTTAAGAACAAAAAATCAAGTAATAGATTACATCAATACTAAAAGAAAGGTCTGCAATTTTTTTAATTAAAATTATTAGAAAACAAACGCATCCACTTTTCAAATGGCTTTTTTTAGTTTCAGTTCTTTGTGCTAACAAAAAATACTGTGTTAAAACGACGAAGGAATGAAAAAGCGATTCTGATTTAGAGTTACTAAAACTATGCAGTTGGTGATGCTTTGCACACAATTTAAATATTGGTCAGAAATTATGCAGCTAAGAGATAAAATGGAGTTGATAAAACTTATAGACAATGCTGTCTTTCATTCTATCTCATTTGCAAATTGAATACCTGGGTCATTTAAGCTCCCAGCTTTTGTTTCTCGTATATATATATATATGAAATCTCCCATAAATCAAACAATTCTAAGAAAAAGTCAAGTAAAAGTTGATTTGTAGTTAAAAATTGACCATAAAAAATTTCTCTTTAAAGTTTCTAGCCTCGCCTTCTAAATTCCAACATTAATGTATTTTCTTCTAAGTAATAATTTTTTATGCCTGAAGAACTTATAGAAAGCTCTAGATGTACGATGTCCAGAACCTTGAGCTGTTGAGAATTATGTTCTCTATCATGCCATATTTGGTCTGCAATCTTAGAAGGCATTTTCCTTTGTTTATTTACCTCTTCTTGTTGATATATTTATGTACTTGCCCTTTAATTTATGGAATATCTCATTTCATCTTGCACTTACATATATCCATCCTACTTTTTGATAGAAAAAGACAAATGACTTTTATGATAATGATAATTAATAAGTCCAGGATAAAGACATTGGTTAAAGAAGCAATATAATTCTATGAAAATATGTGGTTATTTCATCTGGTGCTAAAAAAAAAAGTGACTCATCGATAAAAAAGGAACACTTAGAGATATCTTTTCATTTTTATCAACTTTTATTGACATCTGCCTGTTAATAGCCACTAAATATAGGATCCATTAAACATAGAATACATTTCTTTTTACTTTTTACAATTACCATTCCTGACAACAATATCATTTAACATCTAGGAATAAACATTCGTTGTAAATGCCAAATGCAAGATGGATTTTGACTGCCCATCTCCTGTTACTGTCTCTTTTGTCATTTCTAAATCAGGATCTACTTGTCAGTTTGCATTTAACATGCATTATAATTCATGTTAGCATTTGGGATGCTCCTTGGAGCACACAGTTATTTTCCCTTCACTCGCTTTTGTGTTTTTACAGCTAAGTTGTTTACTAATTTGGGGGCACTTTGGGCCAAATATGAGGTGTTATGGATTTTCCTTTTACTTCCATTGAATAAAATCACTTTATTTGACTTAAATATTTAAAATATATTTTTGAGAATAAAAATTATCACTTCTATATACAGTGAACACTTGTATATACAGTAAAATTATTTTATTCAACTTAAATATTTAAAATATAGTTTTGAGAATAAAACTTAGCACTTGTATATACAGTGAACAGCCTTGTAAATTTAAATGGAAGACAAAGCAAGGACAAAACGCTCTGGTAAATATTAAATAAGTGTCATTGCATTCATTTCTTTTTAAAAAGTGATATTTGAATGCCAACTCTACACTACTGAAAATATAGTGTCATAAGTACTGATTCTGACCAGAAAGAGCTTATTGTGTCATGGAGGCAAACATAATGACATTACAACACTGAAAGGTACATTCAATTTTGGAGCTACTCTGTGTAATGGGTAATGAAAAATTCAAAAAAGGAATCCCTAATTTAATTTGAAAAGGTTAGGAAAAATTTCACAGAGAACATGACATCTGAACCTTTGAAAGAAATGTATGAGTTTGAGCAGAATACACTACATTGAAGGTTAGAAATTCCAAGTAGAATTCAACAGTCATTGCCAAGCTTAGAGGGTACCGTGTGTTTATGAAAGTAAACAACTTCATTCAACTTGATTGTCACCTCTGGGGTGGCTACTCTGCTCAGTGTTTCCTCTGAGTAGCCTATTGCCGCCTTTCATGTGGTGCAGTTTGATTTCTGCCTTGTGATTTTCTAGAGAACATGTTTGTTGAAGATGCGGATTAAAGTAACTGAGTTAAACATTATAAATTCATAAAATACTTAGAATTGCACAACAGACAGAAAGAAATAAAATAATCTTTTTTTAAACCAGAGATGTCATTGGAGAAAATGAAGCTATTCACTGATATAAATTAGGAATGTAATAGAATGTAATATTATTAATGTTGGGAGAATAAGCAAATTAGAATTTTTATGACTATAACAAATGACACAAAATGTTGTACTTGTTATTCCTTCTGAATCCTATTATGCATTGGAATTTCCTCTTTTGCATAGATTTTCTGTCTTTTCAAATATTATCTCCACTTTTCCCTTATAAAATTATTTTGTTGTGAGAGAGTAGAATAATCTGCCAGTCAATGCATTGATATTGAAAAGGTCAAAAATTTTTCCATGAAAATGGAAAATGTTCAGTCATTGTATTCTTTGTTCCTCAGATTCTTTTGAGCAACAATTAATTCGATTAAACCAAATCTAAAGCTATGGATTGTCATAGATCATAACCTTTCAAAATGTCTGTGTGTTGTTCCTTAAATTCACCTTAGTTAGCATATTTTAATAGTATCACACAATGGAATATGATTAAGGAGTCTTGGGGTTAAAAAAGCATACTATGCCCCTGCCAATTACATAATAAAGGGAATGAGAAGGATGGTAGTTCAAGACAGACAGAAATCAACATACTGAATAACACACAAACAGATCCAGAATGGTGGGGATAAATATACAAGGTGACAAATCAGCCTGAAACATTTATTATGTTGGCATCGTGATTCACCTTTATTTCTTCAGATACATTTATAAGGAATGGAATATTATTGAGTGAGTAAAAGAATCTTTCATTTTAATGAACACAAGCAGGAAGAAAAACTCGTATCAATATTTTTAACTTTAAAACGGGTATATTTTCATTAGTGAATTATCTGGCACTTTCATTTGCTCCTACTAGTGGAAGATCATTTTTATCAGGGATCTGTTATGTTAATTACATGTAGTGCTGGATTATCCTGAACCAAGTAGGGTTCCATAAGAAGACTGAAATGCTGTGAATATGATACTAGTTTGAAAACTTTTCTGAAGCCTATAGTACCTTATTTTCAATATAGTTTGAACAACAAATTTTTAAATAGAAATTATATTTCTGAATTTTCATGGTTATAAAACTTTGTAATCACAATTTCTAACTTAATGTAAGTTTTATAAATCACATAGGTGACAATTCAATGATACAGAAATTTTGGAAAATTGAAAAAAATCTCTTATTCATAATTTTTTTCAGTAATATCCAAAATTTTGTAGTTCTATGTAGTTCTTCCCCAAAGTTTACATATGGTTGTGTACATTTTGATATTTTAAATTAGACCTAGTAGGTGTGTTATGTTTATTTAATCATACCTATGCTTTGATTTTTTTTACTGTAATAATTCAGCAATAAACATATTTCTTCTTAGAGTTTTTTCCCCATGTTTTGAATTATTTACTTATAATTTGTTCTCAGAAGAAAGATTTGATGGGAACTGCTGTACAGATTTGATGGGAACTGCACCCCAATATTGAATGGGATGCAGTTACTTGCTATTTTCCTTTCAATCAGGTTGCAATATTTTGATATATCTGTGATGACATTTGATTTATTTTATATGTGCATATGTGTATATGTATATTTTTATTTATATATTATATATACTATATATGCAATATTTAGTATTTTATAATAATAAATATATATTTATATATAAATATTATTTTATAATAAATATGTAGACATATTTTATGTGTATATATATTTATTATACCATATTCCATTTTTATTTAAAAAATGGCTTTATAAATAGGCTTGTTTATGTGTTGAACTGTATCACCTTAAAAAATATATTAAACTCCTAACTCTTGGTATTTCACAATGTGACCTTAATTGGAAATAGGGTCTTTGCAGATGTGATTATGTCAAATGGGGTCATACTGCAGAAGGGTGGTGTGCATCCAAGAAGAGAAGAGTTACAGAAACACTCAAGTGTAGAACACCATGTAACAACCAGGGCAAAGACTGAAATGCTGCAGCTGCAGTCCGTGGAATGCTAAAGACACTGACAAGCCCCCGAAGTCTGAAAGAGGCAACACTAGAGATTTCAGAGGGCGTATGGCCCTGCCAAACCTTGATTTCAGACTCTAGCATCTAGAACTCTAAGACAGTAAGTTTCTGGTTGTTTTAAGCCACCCAGTTTGTGGTACTTTGTTTTGGTAGCCCTGGGAAACTAATGTAAGGGTTACCCATTTTTTCAAAGTCAACAAATTTTGCAGATTGTCAGTATTGTAAGGTTTTATGAGAAATATTAATGTGCAATATATCAATAATCTGAGGAAGTAAAAATATGCTCCATTCTCATTCCCAAGTCTCCCACAGTATCCCTTTAAGAATAAATGAAACGATAATCCAAATCCTTATTGGCATGTTGCAAAGCACCTATCACAGAAGTCAAGGTATATGTGGACTAAGGAAATGACCAGCACCATTAAGATCCTACTGAACATTGCAACTGAGAAAAATGAAGATAGTTTGTAGAGAAAACCACATAATTATGAGCAAGAAAGCAGGGTTTATTTATAATATAATTAAGATGAGGAAAAAGAAACACTGAATTTAGCCATTAAAGACTCTTGAAAATGGCAGACTCATATGATCCCCTCAGCTGGACACAGCAAAAATAAGTGAGAGGGTTTTATGGAACATCTATAAGAGTTATTGCTGACCATACCCAGACATTTTTAGGGCTCCTGAATAAAAATCTAGGAAATTTAATGATTTCCATTTGCCCAGGTGAGAGTTTAGTCATGGATGAGCCAGAGCATTTGCCAGGGTGACACTGCAGGGTGTGAAAGCACCACAGATGGTAGTAACTTAAGAGTTATGATGTAATCAGTGGGGAGATATAGCAAGAATCTCAGGAGGCTAGGTGCATAGGAGACAAATGTGTGCCTTCAGTCCAAATGATGTTTAACTCCCATGCTAGTATCAGGCATCATCAAAGGCAAAAGTAAACTGTTCTCTTCCTGTTACTTATAAAAGACATCCCGAAACCTTCTGGAACATCCCCAAAACTTCCATGCTTGGAGGACACTTGGGCCTGCCAAGATGGTGAATCAGCTATGTAAAGCTGGGCTGGCATCTTAATCTGTCCTGCAGGTGTATATTAAATCATGAATTGACATGACAAATTATAGGATTTAATTAGAAAAATAGATTGCAATCCATTAAATTTTTTTCTACTGAGGTTTTCAATCTAAGTTGTGTACAGGGCAATGAAGTCTTGGATTTGCGAAAGTGATTGAGTGTGGACGTCAAATTGGTATCATGACTTAACTTTATTTCTTAAGGTATATTTATAAGAAAAGAAATATTATTGAGTAAGATTAGCTTCCTTTATTGAACACAAGAGGTAGGGAAAAATAGTATCAATATTTTTAACTGGATTATATTAATTATGGACTATATTAGTTATGTAGTAATTTTTAACACATTAGAAAATAGCCATGACCCTTAACATAAATAACACACCTTTAATTCAATGGAAGTACCAACTTCTTTCCTACAGAACTCTGATAATTCAGATAAATGTGTGTTAAGTATAACAGATGTAGCAGGCCTTCTTCTCAACTAACAGTTCTCTTTCCACTGACAATTTTCTAGCTTTAATCTGAAATTAACTGCCTCTTTTTGGAGAGCTAAATTTTTTATTAAGTGGAGAAAGTGACTTGTTTTCTAGAAAACCCTATCATTCAAAATTTATCGCCTCTTCAATAATGATATAAACCAATATTTTCCTAGTAATTGAAATACTTCTTTTAATAAAAAAGCTGACTCTCTTTTAACTCTTCTTTCAAAGTTGAGCTGTTAGGAAGCTCTAAAATTGCTCTGTAACACGTACTCATTTTCTGGGGCAAAATCACATTTTCATTGCTGAACTTTATTCAGAATCATCTGGAACAGCTGCAACTTTTGTATAAAGTATTTAAATGCATTTTTTTCTGTCTTAATGATTAACATATGATTTCTCTTCTCTCCTGAAATTCTTAATTATAAAACTAATAAAGTTACTGTTTAAAATTTTCTGATTATGGTTTCACACTTACCCACAAAATATAGTTGTCTCTGGTTACCAAATTACAAATATTACTTTTCTGAACAAGTATAATAACATTTTAATGACATACCCCTCCCTTTGGTGCACTAAATAAACACATATTAATGTACCTTTAATAAAATAATTGCCTTTAGTATTCATCAGCTTCTACGCTTTGGAAATGTAGAACAGAAAACAGTGTTTTATAACTGCATACATAGATAACCCATTTAAAAGCAGATTAAAATATTTTTTAAAATGTCCCTACAGAAGGCATAAATGTTTAAATGATGCATTATTTATTCAAATATGTGTTCAACTATCTCTCATACAATTGCAAAAAATATTTTGCCGTTTAAGTAATGATCTTTTTTTTCTAACTCTCAGAAATATTATTTTTTAAGTCTTTCTGTGTGCCGTGTTATAGGCATGGTTAAATCAATGGGCAAAGTTTTCTTATTCCAAGAATATAACTTGGTTTTTATTGTAAATA
The DNA here is from genome assembly GCF_006542625.1 of Nomascus leucogenys. Lineage (NCBI taxonomy): Eukaryota > Metazoa > Chordata > Mammalia > Primates > Hylobatidae > Nomascus > Nomascus leucogenys. The sequence continues at coordinate 37,358,746 of NC_044401.1, forward strand.
ATGAAAAATTTTCCTGTGTTATTGGAGAAATTCAGATGAATGGTGCCTGTGGCTATAAGTATCTTAAGTGTAAAACTTTTCCTCAAAACATATTTGTGCCTTTTCATTCATATTTCTTATTCTGAAAATTCTGTTTTATTTCTATACAAGTCTAATATTTACTAAATATTAAATTGATATAAACATTTATGTTGCTTGTATAGGAAACTGTGGATCCTCACTATATAATGTAATTAACCTTCAAATAAATATTTTGTATGCAAAACCATTTATTTAAATTTTAAAATGTCTACTACTCTAGTAAAAACAATTTCTGAGAAATATCTATAAAATATTTAATTTAATAAGTATAAAACAAATATTCATATTTACTTAATAAAGTAAAGAAGAATATCAAGCAAAAAATATTTTTATGTAAAAAGCCCTGCAGAATTTGGAATATTTAGATATGGAAGATATTTCAATATAAACAGTATAGAAATAAGGAGTAAGAAGAAGATAAAGGTCTCCAATTATCATCTGATATGAATGGAAAATAAATAGATGGAGGTGTCAACTTCAATGATAAATACTGTATTTTCTGACTGTCTAAGAAAAACTAGCTTTGTTTTAGCTCTATGTTCACCTGCCTTATGATTATGTGTATTCACCACTTTTGTCATTTTGCACTCTCACCATATGTAAGTCAGATGTGAGGGAGTAGCTAACCTCACTTTAATTTTTTTTTGACATTGTATTCTCGAGATGATTTTTTTTTAGATTCAACTTATCATCAGATACACTTTAAACATCTTGAATTTACATTTAGACAGCCTGACCAATATTAGGCTTGGTGATTGGCTTGGAAACACATACTCCCTGTAATGTATTGGATATTATATATAAAGTAAACTATCAGGAAGCAGGGAACATAGGTAATGGCAAGTTGAAACAAATCATTTAGCATGGCGACAGTATTTGTAAAAGCAGCGCCCTGTGTGTGATGCTCTTGTCATGCATATGTCTGATGTGGTTCTGGAATGCGTGATTGGTGAGCTGGCCATGTCCCCTGTGTTTGGAGAGTAGTGAAGCGTGACAGTCCATGTGCTATCTTAGCCTTTTTCTGTTATCCTTGATGACAGCATGATAGCATGTCTGGTTTTAACCATTTCCCTGAAGCAAAGCTAAATGGTTGTGATGTCTTTCCAATTTCCCACCAACCAATTCTTTGGGAACTTTACTTTTATTAACCCCAAAGGTCTCTCCATTTGTTTAGTTCTCCCAAACTGTATCCAACTTTCAGAATTCAGCAAAATTGATGGGGCACAGTCTTGTACAATACACTGCTTTGTAGGATTTCCTTAAAAGCTTCAGCACTTAAGGAAAATCAATAGTGCTTGATGTGGTTTTGTGACTTTCAGTCTCTTAAACACCAAATTCAACTTGATCCATTGCTATCAGTAATTTAGGGTTATAGTTCAGCCATCTAGAAAGGTTTGAGTTTCGTGGTCCATCACCTGCCATGAATTCACCCACACTGACAAGGTTAATGAGTTTTAATTTATATATATATATATATGTATGTATTTTATAAATAAATAATATCAAAGAAATGCTCTATTATATGTAGCCACAATATGAAATGGAAAGCTACTTTATTTATTAACAAAGCTAGTATTATCAGAGTTTTCCACAAAAACATAATCAATAGGATATGCATATACATCGATGAAGGTTTATTATAAAGAACTGGCTCACACTATTATGGACATGGGAAGTCCAAAATCTGCAGGGTGGTTCAGCAAACTGGAGACCCAGAAAGAGCTGATGTTCCAGTCCAAAAGGCATTCTGCTGCAGAACCCACAAGAGCCAATGCTACAGATAAAATCCGAAGGCAATCTGCTAGAGAATTCTCCCTCACTCCTGGGTGGGCAGTCTTGTTTTTCTATTGAGACTTTCAGCTGACCTGAAGCCCACTCACATTATGGAGGGCAATCTTCTTTACGCAAAGTCCACTAATTTAGATGTTAATCCTATCCAAAAAACACCCTCACAGAAACACCCAGAATAAAGTTTGAACAAACGTCTGAGCACCCTGTGTCCTAGCCAAGTTAACACATAAAATTAACCATTACCAAGCTCATTTTGATGTTGGTGGAATTTAAACAAACCTGGACATACTTGGTAAATCTGTGTCATGAACACACCATTAGTATAACTGTATGGAAACTGGGGACCCTCAACAAAGGGAAACCACATTGCATCTCTGAGGCTTCAGACATTGCTATGCCTACCCTTTGGAACTGACGCTAAAGAAGTCAATTGGCATGGGAATAAGCAGTTGTCCTATTATTTAAAAGCAAATTAGTAAATAAATGACTACTATGGTTCACAGATAAGGCCATAGTATTTATGTACGGGGTGGGCCAAAGTTTCTGAGTGTAATATGATGAACACATGCCTAGACTGCAGTAAGAGAAAAGTTTATGTTCAGGAAACTATAGCACAAGATGATATTTATATGAAGGGAAGGGCAACAGTCTCTCCAAGTTTATCACTTAATATCTGTCTCCCTGAGAGTCCAGTTTGCATGGTTCAGGGCTCAGCAAAATAGATAGAGGATTGCCAGGCAGAATACAAGTGGAACCGGGCAGGTTACTCAAACCCAGGTTGTAGTAAGAATGAGGTAATTCATGGTTGTGTCTTATAACTGGGTACATTACACAGACACTGTAAAATTGAATTGGTGTGTATGTGTAAGAAAGTACTAAAAATTCAATAATGTCTTTATGTAATGGAATACCATCACTAACATGCAGTGAGCTATATCTATGCATATGGGCATGGAACCATCTCCGCCTTATGTTTGGAGCTTTGAAAGAAAATTAGTGTCATATTTGGTAAAAGGTAAAAGTAAAAAAAGCATATATACCCCAAAATAATAATAATTTAAATTGTATGCTTTGTCTTCAGAAATCATACCGATAAAATTATTATATACTATTCCCATAAATGTTAAAATTATAAATTCATTTAAAAGACATCAGTCAATATCATTTTGATATTGACACAATTTTTATGACATGCAATTTTGAAGTGACAAGTACAGAAACAATGTTACATAATTTAGGTTTATTGCTGTTGTTGTTACTGCTATATTTTGAGATGGAGTCTCATTCTGTCACCCAGGCTGGAGTGCGGTGGCCTGATCTTGGCTCACAGAAACCTGCATATCCTGGCTTCCAGCGATTCTCATACCTCAGCCTCCTGAGTAGCCAGGACTACAGGCATGCACCACCACACCCAACTAATTTGTTGTATTTTTAGTAGAGATGGGATTTCGCCATGTTGGCCAGCCTTATCTCGAGCTCCTGGCCTCAAGTGTTCCGCCTGTCTTGGCCTCCCAAAGTGCTGGGATTATAGGTGTGAGCCCCCATACCTGGCCCATAATTTAGGTTTTGAAAGCCAGATTTCAAAATGTTTGACAAGTGAAGGAACTATTAATTAATTCATTTGGTAGACAATGTTTTAACAAAATAAGAAATATGTTTTACTTGAATAGTTTTAGAACTTTGATAAATTTATGGTGAAATGGATGTAGACGTTTAGTTTAAAAGAACATATATATATATATATATCAAAAAAATCTACTTTCAGTAGGTTAGAGCTTTTATTATTGAACACAATTTTTAATATACATTATGTTATAATTTTCAGACAAAGAGAACATTAAATAGCACCTATTATACCCCCAGGTTTTATGTAACAATTTGTATTGATTGCTAGATATGCGCAATCTATTATTAATATTCACCATTGCAATCATGGAATAAAAAACAATTGAACTTAGAAATCTAGATTTTTCAAATTTTCTTATTTCTTAGGATGTGTACAGTTGGTTATTTTGCTTAACTGCTTTAACTATCAATAAATTAATCTGTAAAAATAAAAGAAGAAAAATTTTATCTTTCATATTTATCTCTGGATTTTTGTGAGCCACTTAAATGATGAAAGGTAAAAGGTTTTGAAATATTGTGAAGAATTATCATAATTAAAATCTATATCCTTAGTAAGAACTAAAAGTATGTGTCTATGCACCCTAACACATAATATGTACTATTCACAGTCTATATATACACAAAGAAAAACAAACACTTACTAAATGCCAATTACATGCCAACCTTACTGGAAGCTCTTAGGACCCATTAACTCATGTAATCCTAAGAACAATCCATTGATTTAAATACAATTTATTTCTTCAAATTATAGATGATAAAACCAACCCTAAACATGTTGCAGCATAAACGGATGCCTAATTTATTACTTTTAGAAAACCATGATACCAAGATTTAATCCCACTTATTTTATGAAAGTCATTGAAGCAGAAACCAATTTCTCAGTAATAACCTCATAAACATATGACTTTGAAATACTCTAAAAATATTCTAGTTTTTTTTAACAAACCTCTAAATTACTGTTTTTAATACTGTTGTTTAAGAAGCTGTAATTTTAAAAAAATTACTGAAAACGTACTAGGAAGGAACATGAGAGGATAAAATATGAGTAATAGTCTCTATTCTGAAAAAGTTTACAATCTTGTGACCATTGTTACTTTTATTCAGGACAATTGTTTCTCAAAAGCTTTAGATGAGTAATGCATAATGTCTTTTTTGTTGTTGTTGTTTTGATGTTTAATTAGGAAAACATTTGTTTAATCTTTTCATCAATGTTCTTAATTTACCTTTTCTACTTATTTGTGATATAGCCTCAAAAAATTAATGTAAGAATTTTACAGATCAGAAAGTCTAATGCAAAATAATTAAGATTATTTTTAATCAATTATTTAAAATAATATCTCTAAAAGGTAATACATGCCGGCATTAATAAATATGTTATTTTTGAAAAACTAAACCTGAATTATTAAACATAACAAAATATAGTAAAAAATTAACAAAACAATGGAGATCATTTTATTTTTGCTTTTTAAAAAATTTACAACATAAATAAATATCAGGTTACATTTTTTCACATACAACAGTTCTGGTCTATTTTAAAGAAACTGAAACAAGAAAAAATGCCAGGGACTCTACTAAGCAATGATTGTTCTATTTAAGATCCCACAGGAAATTGATCAATATCAGTCAATCCATGTTTTAATCCAGGACTACAAAGCATCACAAAATCATAAACATTTGTACACCTATGTACATTTGTTTTCTTTGTACAAATATTGTCTTCTGTTTAATAAACTATTTTCAAATTTATCTATTATCTTCGTCTGATAAACTTACATACCCTTTGTGTAAATTTCAAAATATTACTTTGCTTATTATCAAGAAATTGCATAGAAGTGCTACTTGCCTGGGAAAGGAGGAAACAACACTTAAAAGTGTGTTCCAGTGAACTGCCTTACTGTGTTCTAAGTTGGTTTTACTATATTATGGCATTTTGTTCACTCTGACATTTTTCTTTACTTGCTGTTTTGTTGCATTCCTTTTTATAAACACATGTCTCTTTTTATCCACATATTCAAATGTATGCCATGGGTCTATTTGGTTTGAACATCTGCTTCGCATATTTCATATAAGAATCCTACAAGTACAAATTTAAAGAGTCTAACACTTATTTTGTTGATGAAATATAAATCTAAACTATCTTCTCTTTATAAATATACTGTTTTAAAACAACATTTTTTCATAAATCCCATTGTTTGGTTTATGATAACCTGAGAAGGAACAAGATCAATAAATCTTAGGAAATAGTCACATACTTTGTGAAATGTTCTCGGTTCACAAGACCACAAGCAATTAAAGGCTGTGTTTTCAACCTATATATTTAATATTTCTGTGTTGGGGAAATTTGATTTAATTTATCATTGATCTTCACACAGTAGTAGAAAATGATGTTAAAATAGTATCATTTTATGGACCATACATACTGTTATGTATCTATAAAAATAAAAACAAACGCAAAAACAAAAAATAGAGATTGAAAATAACTATGCACCATTATGAAAGTATTTTTTGGGAATTAGCTCACTCACCCCCTTAATGAATGTCTGTAACTACTGTGATGGCAATCATTTATTGGACTTTTCAAGAGTGACTTGTCTGTGGAAGAATGATAATGTTTTTCATGCAGTCCCTAAACTTGGAAAGAAAATTAAGTCAAATATTCACAAGTGCCAACTTCAAAGCAAGTTTTCCATGGTAACCGTACCTCAAAAGCCGGTGGTTACAGATTTTTGCCAATTAGCAACTCCAAAGGGTGCTATTAGTTCCTTCAGAAACATAAGGGACATGGTTTTCATCTGCGACTGCTATTCCTCTTTTAGAGCTTGCCATGATAAAAGATGGAATACACGACAGCATACTATTTAGTTCTTAATTATAATCATATAAATGGTTCTAACGAGAACAGTACATATTATGATGTAGTGCTTTTCAATAAAGAATAATTGCCCTTGTTAAATCATCAGCATTAGCCCAGCAGACTGCGTTATACCAAATGCAAAAATCTAATCCACATTTAACATCTAGATTATGCACTTTTCTTAAATGTCTATCATCTAGGCTGTGAGCTAAGAATAAATGACACATACATAATAAAAAGCTTTACTACGATGAACATGGCAACCTGGGATCTTCTAAGAATTATTCTTCATAACTAAACATTGACTACATATTTGGATTGCAATTACATGAATATTCAACTTCCAATTTTTTTCATTTCTACTAATTTTCCTGAAATCTTATGAGATATTATCTTCTACAGATGATGCTCTGTATTATTGAGTCAACCATAATTATAAAATTATTATTATTCTGATGTATTAGTAGATATAATTTTACGCAGCTGCAAGCAAACATAAAAATTTTTTAACTTAAAAGCATTTTGTCTCTTTATTATTAGCAAAATTTAAAAGCAGTTTGCATGTTTATTATCAGCAAAACTTCCCATTCAGTCAAATGAAAAAAATAATCCCATTGTTATAGGAATAGCATTGGGGTATATTTAATGGTTTGGGCAACTCTGCAATAATAACTTTGTCTTGTGAATATTAATGTTATTAGAATGATGTATTATTATGGCGTAGTTCTAAAATTAAGAAATTAAATAATTCTTATGCTAGACTATTAATTGTAGATATTCAAAATTAAGGAGAAAAAATCTCAAAATATTTTTTTAAAATCTCCTTCGAAAATTAGATCTCTATTTCTTTACCAAATATAGTTTTCTACTAAACTGCTCCATAAAATAACATAAATAACCTAGATTGAACACCAGTTTTGAAGAAGCTCTTTTAATACGAGTTCTCAACCCAACAAATTCTTACAAATGAAATATGTAGAAAAGGCCTGTTAGTTTTCAAGTTCTGCTTTAATTAAGGCAAAAACAGCATTTTAATCACATCCAAGATAAGCAAAATTGGAGAGTGGCAACTTTTACTGCACACTTTTATCTTAGCATTTTTATACTATGATGTATATGTGCAAATATGAAGTATGTATAATTTCCATTTTCTTAGAAGGTTGTAGCTATGAATTGCCTTTAAAATTATTTCTTAGGTTAGTGCTCATATAAATATGTAACAGAGAGCACATAAATACCTCTGAGAGAAAAAAAATGAAAGAAAAGATGTGAATAATAGGAGAAAAAATTGAAAAAAAAAATTTCAAGAACCATCATGTGTCAAAAGGAAAGGTGCTGATGATACTAGGAAGTCTTGTTATTCTGGAAAATCTACTGTGGAGGAGATAAAATATCAAATACATGTTTCAAACCAATCTAAATTTACTATTTACAGAATGTTGATCTTCTTATAGTTTTATATGCTCTGCTTGTCACCTTTTCCTCAAAGAGAAAAGAACATAGTGTTTTTTTTAACTGACAATTAAAAATTATATATTTTTATGGTGTATGAAGTGATGTTTTGATATACATATGTATTACAGAATGGCTAAATCAAGATATTTCACAAATGTATTACTTCACATATTTACTTTTTGTTATGATAACACTTCACAGCTACACTTTTAGCAATTTTAAAATATATAATATATTGCCATTACCTGTGGTTAATTTCACAAACAACAAATTTGTTGAACTTATTTCTTCTAACTGAAATTTTTTGTCCTTTAACCAACATCTCCACAATCCCAAAAGAGTATAGTCTTAAAAGCGTACCCCTATCTGAAATAGACACAATATTGTATGGATTAAAACATGCACGCAAGTTCCTATGCCCAGAATGTTGTTGCCTAGGTTGTCGTCCAGGGTTTTATGGATTTAGGTTTTAGATTTACATCTTTAATACATCTTGAGTTGATTTTTGTGTATCGTATAAGGAAGAGGTCCAGGTTCAATCTTCTGCCTATGACTAACCAGTCATCCTAGCACCATTTATTGAACGAGAGAGCTTTCCTCTTTGCTTGTTTTTGTCTGTTTTGTCAAAGATCAGATGGTTGTAGGTGTGTGGCCTTATTTCTGCGTTCTCTGTTCTGTTCCATTGGTCTATGTGTCTTGTTTTTGTACTAGTACTATGCTGTTTTGGTTACTGCAGCCCTGTATTATAGTTTGAAGTCAGGTAACATAATGCCTTTAGCTTTATTATTTTTGCTTAGGATTGCCTTGGCTATTTGGGCTCTTTTTGGTTCCAGATGAAACTTAAGATAGTTTTTTCTAGTTCTGTAAATAATGTCATTCATAGTTTGATAGGTATAGCATTGAATCTATAAATTGCTTTGGGCAGTATGGTCATCTTAATGATGTTGATTCTTCCAATACAAGAGCATAAAATGCTATTCTATTTATTTATGTCATCTTTGATTTATTTGAGCAGTATTTTATAGTTCTCATTGTAGAGATCTTAAACCTCCCTGGTTAGCTGTATTCCTAGGTATTTTCTTTTTGTGGCAGTTGTGAATGGGATTGCCTTCTTGATTTGGCTCTCAGCTTGGCTGTTGTTGGTGTACAGGAATGCTCATGATTTTTGCATGTTGATTTTGTATGCTGAAACTTTGTTGAAGTTGTCACCTGAAGGAGATTTTAGGTCAAGACTACGGGGTTTTCTAAGTATAGAAACATGCCATCTGCAAACAGAAGTAGTCTGATTTTCTCTCTTTCTTTTTGGTTGCCCTTTCTTTCTTTCTCTTGCCTGATTGACCTGACAATGGTATCCAATACTATACTGAATAGGAGTGGTGAGAGAGGGCATCCTTGCTTTGTGCCAGTTTTCAAGGGGAATGCTTCCAGCTTTTGCTCACTCAATCTAATGTTGGCTGTGGGTTTGTCATAGAAGGCTCTTATTATTTTATGTTCCTTCAATACGTAGTATTTAGATAGTTTTTAACAGGAAGGTGTGTTAGATTTTATCAAAAGCCTTTTCTGAATCTATCTGAGATGATTACATGGCTTTTGTTTTTAGTTCTGTTTAGTAATGAATCACATTTATTGATTTGCATACGTTGAACCAACCTTGCATCCCAAGCACAAAACCTACGTGGCTGTGGTGGATTAGTTTCTCGATGTGCTGCTGGATTTGGTTTGCAAATATTTTGTTGAGGATTTCTGCATCAATGTTCATCAAGGATATTGACCTGAAGTTTTCTTTTGTGTTGTGTCTCTTCCAGGTTTTGGTATGAGGATAATGTTGGCCTCACTGAATAAGCTGGGGAGGATTTCTTAGTTCTCAATTTTTTTTGCTATAGTTTCAGTAGGAATGGTACCAGATCTTCTTTGTACATCTGATAAAATTTGGCTGTGAATCCATCTTATTCTGGGCTTTTTTTAGATTGTCAGGCTATTTATTACTAATTCAATTTTGGAGCTCAATATTGGTCAGTTTACGGAATCAATTTCTTCCTGGCTTACTCTTGGGAGACTGTATATGTCCATATCTCCTCCAAATTTTCTGGTTTGTGTGCATAGAGGTGTTCATAGTAGTCTCGGATGGCTATTTTTATTTCTTTGGGGTCAGTGGCAACATCCCTTTCGTCATTTTGATTGTGTTGATTTGGATCTTCTCTCTTTTCTTCTTTATTAGTCTACTAGTGGTCTATCTTATTATTTTTTTTCAAAAAAAACTTCCGAATTTGTTGATCCAGGCAATACTGTTAATCTAGGCAAGACCATTCTGGACAAAGGAACTGGCACAGATTTCATGATGAAGGTGCCAAAAGCAGTCACATCAAAAGCAAAAATTGACAAATGTAATTTAATTAAAGTTAAGAGCTTCTGCCGGGTGCAGTGGCTCATGCCTGTAATCCCAGTAATTTGGGAAGCCGAGGCGGGCGGATCACCTGAGGCTGGAAGTTCGAGCTCTGTCTACGAACATGGGGAAACCCCCTCTCTACTAAAAATACAAAATTAGCAGGGTGTGGTGGTGCATGCCTGTAATCTCAGCTACTTGGGAGGCTGAGGCAGAAGAATTGCTTGAACCCGGGAGGTGGAGGTTGCCGTGACTGAGATCGCTACATTACACTCCAGCATGGGCAACAAGAGTGAAACACTGTCTCAAAAATAAATAAATAAATAAAATTAAGAGCTTCTGCACAGCAAAGAAACTATCAACAGAGTAAATACGCAGCCAACAGAATGGGAGAAAATATTTGCTAACTCTGCATCTGACAAAGGTCTAATATCAAGGATTTATAAGGGGAAACTTATAAGAAGAAACAAATATATAAGAATAAAACAAATAACCCCATAAAAAAGTGGGCAAAAAACATGAACAGACATGTTTCAAAAGAAGACATACATGTGGCCAACAATCATATGAAAAAAAGTTCAAAATCACTGATCATTAGAAAAATGCAAATCATAACCACAATGAGATATCATCTCACACCACTCAAAATGGTTATTATTAAAAAATAAGTAACATGCTGATGAGGTTGTAGTGAAAAGGGAAGACTCATGCTGTTGGTGGGAGTATAAATTAGTTTAACCATTGTTAAATGCAGTGTGACAATTCCTCAAAGAGCTAAAAACAGAACTACCATTTAACCCAGTAATCCCATTACTCAGTATATGCCCAAAGGGGTATAAATCATTTTACCTTTATAGGTAAAATGCACATGTATGCTCATTGCATCACTATTCACAATAGCAAAGATGCAGAATCATCCTAAATGCCTATCAATGGAGACTAAATAAAGAAAATGTGATACATAAACAAGATGCAATACTATGCAACCATAAAAAATAATGAGATCGTGTCCTTTGCAGAGACATATATGGAGCTGAACACCATCATCCTTAGCAAACTAACACAGGAACAGAAAACTAACTACTGCATGTTCGTACTTATAAGCGGAAGCTAAATAATGAGATCACAGAGACACTAAGGGGAACAAAAGACACTAGGGTGTACTTGATGGTGGAGGGTGGCAGCAGGGAGAGGAACAGGAAAAATAACTATGAGGTACTAGGCTTAGTAACTGGGTGACAAAATAATCTGTATGACAAAATGATCTGTAAGACAAAATCCTGTGACACTAGTTTACCTATATAACAAACCTGCGAATCCTTGAACCTAAAATAAAAGTTTAAAAAATAAGATGAAAATAAGCTCAAGTTAAAAAAATACAAGAATCTGCCATTATAGATTCACATTTCTTTAGTTTTATTTGGCTTCAATAAGAAAAATAAAAATATTTATTTCTCTTATAGCATAATAATCAGAATAGAATTTTCAATGGTGACCCTCTTTCTACCTTATGCATGTTGGATGCTTAATTGTGTAAAAGGTATGAAAGGATTTATCCTAAGGGTAAAGCAGGAGAAATGACGCAAAAAATAATTCTTTAAAAGTTCATTTTTACTTATAAGTGGGAGATGAACATTGAGAACACACGGACACAGGGAGGGGAACAATACACACTGGGGCCTGTCAGGAGAGGGAGGGTATGGGGAGAGCATTAAGGAAAGAGCTAATGCATGCTGGGCTTATTACCCAGGTGATGGGTGGTTGATAGGTGCAGCAAATCACCATGGCACACGGTTACCTGCAGAACAAACCCCAGAACAGTAAACAAATTAATAAAAATAAAATTTAGGGAAAAAAGTTCATTTTTACTAAAGTGTTCAGAATGGACTGAGCAGGTATGGGTGTAGGACAGCAATTTAAACAGGAAATCCATTTGGGTGACAATTAGTATGTTAGATGGTTTTGTATTTTTCTAAGTAAGGAATCATCCTGAATTTGACTAAGTAGGTGCCATTATGAAAGGAGATGAAGTGATAAATGTGATTGATATGTATGTGATGGTTAATTTTATGTATCAAGTTGACTGGACTAAGTAATGCCCAGATGGCTGTTAATACCTCATCTATAGGTGTGTTTATGATGATATTTTCAGAAGAGACTAGCATTTGAATCAGTGGACTAAGTAAAGAAGATCCCTCCTCACCAATGGGGGTAGATATCATCCAATCCATTAAGAGCTGAAATAGAGCAAAAAGGCAGAAGAAGATCAAATTTGCTGTCTCTCTTCTGGAGATGAGACATCCATCTTCACATGCCGTTGGGCATTGGACTCCTGGTTCTCAGACCTCCAGATTCTGGGATTTACACCACAGGACTCCCCCTATTGATTCCCCGCCCTTCAGACTGAGACAGAATAACACAACCAAACTTCCAGATTCTCCAGCTTGCAGACAGCAGATGGTGAGATTTCTCAACCTTGATAATCTTGTCGAAAATTCCTGTAATAAATATGAATAATAAATATACATTGGTTCTGTTTCTCTGGCAAACCCTAACTCATACAATTTATGAACTAGATGGAATACAATTGAGTATTAATTGGATGGGATGCAGAAAAAGAGATTAGAAAGAGCTATATATATGCTTCTAATTTTCTACAATTAAAATAGGTAGTCCCTGTATTTTGATAGGAATTGCATAGAATCTATAAATTGCTTTGGGTGGTATTGTCATTTTAACAATATTAACCTTCCAATCCATGAACATAAAATATATTTCCACTTTTTTTGTGTCCCCTTCTATTTATTTCATGAGAATTTTATCATTTTCCTGTATACATTTTTCACTTTTTTAGTTAGATTGATCCTAGGTATTTTATATTTTTGTAGCTATTATAAAGGGGATTACTTCCTTAATTTTTTTACATTGTTTCCTGTTGGCATATATAAATGCTGCTGGTTTTTATATGTTGACTTTGTATGCTGCAACTTTACTGAATTTGTTTATCAGTTCTAAGAGTTTTTGGTGGTTTTAGGTATTTTTAGTTATAAGATTATGTCATCTGCAAAGAAGGCTAATTTGACTTCTTTGTTTCCAATTTGGATGGCTTTTATTTATTTATTTTGCCTAATTGATCTGGCTGGACTTCCAGTATTATATTGAATAATAGCAATGAAAGTGGGCATCCTTGACATTCTTCATAGAAGTAGAAAAAATCCAAAATTTATATCAAAATTTATAAATCCAAAATTTATATCAAATCACCAAAAATCCTGAATAGCTAAAGCAATCTGGAGCAAAAAGAACAAAGCTGAAGCATTATACAACCTCACATCAAACTTTATTACAAAGTTGTAGTAACCAAAACAGCATTGTACTTGCATTAAAACAGACACAAAAACCAATGGAACAAAATAGAGAACCTACATATAAATCCATGCATTTACAACCAACTGCTCTTCAACAAAGGTGCCAAGAACTTACAATGGGATGTACTAGTCTGTTCTCATGTTGCTAATAAAGAGATAACAAAGACTGAGTAGTTTATAAAGGAATGATGTTTAACTGACTCACAGTTCCACATGGCTGGGAAGGCCTTACAGTCATGGTGGAAGGTGAATGAGTAGCAAAGTCACGTCTTACATGGAGGTGAGCAAGAGAGCTTGTGCAGAACTCCCATTTATGAAACCATCAGATTTCATGAGACTTATTCACTATCATGAGAACAGTATAGGAGAAACCACCCCCATGATTCAATTATCTCCACTTGTCCCTGCCCTTGACATGTAAGGATTGTTACAATTTAAGGTGAGATTTGGGTGGGGACACAGAGCCAAGCCAAATCATTGGAAAAAAAATAAATGATACTGGGAAAACAGGATAACTGTATGCAGAAGAATAAAACTAGACCTCTCTTTCCCAACATACACACACAAAAAAAGTCAAAATAGGCTAAAGACTTGAGTCTAAGACCTTAAACTATGAAATTACCAGAAAAAAAAAAAGACTGAAGGAATGCTTCAGGAGATTGGTTTGGCCAAGAATTTTTTGTAGAAGACCTCAAAATCACAGGCAATCAGAGCAAAAATAGACAACTGAGATTACATCAAGCTAACAAGCTTCTGCATAGCAAGGGAGTAATAGATAAAGTGAAGAGACAACCCACAGAATGGGAGAAACACTTGCAACCTATTTGTCTGATAAAGCATCAATAACCAAAATATATAAGAAAGTGAGACATATAGCAAAAAATAATCATAATAATATAATTTAAAAATAGGCAAAATATCTGAACAGATATCTCTGAAAAAAACACACAAATAGCCAACAGGTGTATGAAAAAAATGCTCAGTATCACTAATCATCAGAAAAATGAAAATCAAAACTATAATGAGATATCGTCTCTCCTCATTTCAGATGTCTTCTATCAAAATAACAGATTCCGATTGAGAATGTGTAGAAAGAAGAACTCTTACACACTGCTGGTGGGAATGTAAATAAATATAGCCACTATGGAGAACAGTACAGAGGTTCATCAAAAATTAAAAATAGAACTTCTATATGACCGAGCAATTCCACTACTGGGTATATATACAATGGAAAGAAAATCAATATATCAAAGATTTATCTTCACTCCCATGTTCACTGCAGGATTAGTACTATTCACAATAGCCAAGATGTAAAATCACCCTAAGTGGCCATCAACAGATGAATGGATAAGGAAAACGGGGAGTACATACACAATGGAATATTTTTCATCCGTAAAAATGAATAAAAATCTTTCATTTGCAGCAACATGGATGGAACAGGAGGCTATTATGTTAAGTGAAATAAGCCAAGCACACAAAGACAGATACTGCATTTCCTCATTCATATGTGGCAGCTAAAAAAGTGGATCTCATGAACATAGAGAAGACTGTTGCCTGCCAGAGCCCAGGAATAGGAGAGAAGAGGAGGGAAAGAAAGAAAAAGAAAGAATAGAAATTGATTTATGACCACTGAACTGTACATTTAAAAATGGCAAAGATGATAAACTACATATAAATATTATACCTCAATTAAAAAATTAAAAAATATATGCTCCTGCAATTTTTTTCATATAATCATTTGTGGAGACAAGGGCCATCAAAAGTAACCCAAAAGAGTTTTTTTAAGTTTGCACAAATTGAATTTAAGTTTATTATGGGTCATGACACGTAAATATTAATCTCATCAATGAAAATGTAAACCTGAAGTTTGTGACTGAATTAACTAAAAGTCAATTTTGCTAAGAACAGCTGAAAGGAGAGATTATTTTGCTAAGAAAGTCTCTGTGGATAATGTAGAATCATGTTAATAAGCCAAAACAATGTTTTTCCTGAAACTAGTCTCCCTAATTAAGTAGCAGAGAGTACATTACAAATCATTTCTCAGTCATGGACGCAAAGGTCAGAACGAAATATGTTGAGCAATGAATAGCAATAATGGAGTGAAGACATTGCCAATAACAACAAAGGAACATGAAGTCCGTATATATTTTGTCTTTTCTTTTGTTGATGACACTTTTTTAGATCAGGTTCACACTGCTTTAATATGTAGGAAACCTGTAATTACTTAAATGAGAAAGAGTTGATAGAGAACTGAAGTTGAGAATTCTAAAGAAGGGACTGCCCAAAGCACCACTGTACTTGAGGGAGTAACAAAATTAAAAGCATGAGCAGGTGCAAGACAGATTTTAGTTTGAGTAACAGATGCTAAAATGTTTTTATTAAATGTCTTCATTTTGTTCTCAGAAGTTGAAGACAAAGTCATCTTTAAGAGGAAGAAGATATGCAAGAAGTTTTGAGAAGAACGGAGATTACTTATTATAGCCACTCTGAAGATTGATTTATATATATGAAAAGGAATAAAATATTATAATTGCAATGTTATATTTAGGATCCAGGGAGGAGTCTGGATCATTACTTTATATTGCTATAAATCTTCCTAGATCTGCAGTTTTCTTAAGCTGTGTTTGAGAATAAAATGGATAGATACCACACTCCTCAGTGCCAACTTGTAGAACTATTCCTGCCCCCAGCTCTTATGCACTGGGGCAGAATTTTTGCCCAGAATAGGCATAGCAGAAAGCTCCACAGTTATGCCCTAGAAGACTGTCTTTATTTGGAAAAGAACATGCAGAAATGTGTGCTGTAGAGTATTGTCAAAATAACTCCATGATATTCGTAGAAATAAGCAAAAGTAATAGAGCAGTCAGAACTGTAACAGAAAGAACCAGGGAAAGAAATAGATAAGAAGAGCTTTCTTGGAACCCTCCTAAATGCCCTAAACCAATCCTGGAGGTTAGGGAGGTTTTTCATGCACAAGGCTATATTCCTTCAGGAGTGATCAGAGCAGGACAGACTTAATATATTCCTCATGATACAAATAGCTCCATCAACAGGGGGCAGGATGCTCAATGGCAAGAAGAGCATAAGAATAAACACACGATTAAACACTGGCTGAACAATAAGCTACTCTGACCCAAAGGTAACATCTAGGAATCCAAGATTAAACATAAAATTGCATTTCCATTTAAAAGTCTAGAAAACTGCATGCATGCTTAAGTCTGTGCCCTATCAGGAGTGATGAAGGAGGAAAAATCTAACTTATTGTGAAGCAAAACCATAAATTCCTTGAACTATGACAGCAAATTTCAAGTGATACATAAATTAAATAGCAAAGAGTAAATTTACGAGAGAATCTTAAGCCTAGCCACTGTTGTAATCCAAATGTTTGCATTCTCCCAAAATTCATGTTAAAATTTTAAACTTCAAGGTGGTGGTGCTAGGGGTGAGGCCTTTTGGGAGGTGATTATGTCCTGAGGGAAAAACTCTCATGAAGGGGATTGGTGCTCTTATAAAACAAGCTCAAGGGAGCTTGTTCACCCCTTTCACCATGTATGGACACAGTGAGAAGATGCTGCTCTATGAATTAAGAACTGGGATTTTACTGGACACAGCATCTGATAGCACCTTGTTCTTCGACTTTCCAGCATTTAGAGCTGTGAAAATAAATTTATGCTGTTTATAAGCCACACAGTTTATGATATTTTGTAATAGCAGCCCAAACACGCTAAGACAACGTTTGTCCTGTAAGTGGCTTATGTTAACTCAGGTAAGAAACCTAGGTAGCCAGAGAAAAAGTTGAAAACAAAACGAAAACAATCTTAGTAGCAACATCAGAGGCTGCACAGCACAAAAAGAATAAATCTCACAGAATTAGTTCAGATAAGCCACTAAATAAATAAATAATGAAGAAAACAACCACCAGCCATGGTCATAGTGGTGATGAGTAGTGTGTAACTATTCAGAGTTGCTACAATATATTATTTTAAATAATATAGTCCCGTTTTCTGCAAAAACCTTGGGAGACATGGAAAGAAATGTGAAATATGACCACATATACTAGATGGGGTGGGGAAGATCAGTCAATAGGAACTGGCTTTAAAGGAGCTGAGATGTTGAATATAGAAAAAAAAAAAGGGAAAAGAGACCATATCTAAAAAAATTAAATAGAGATAAGAGGACAATGTCTCATCAAATGCGCAATATCAAGGCATATAAAAAACTATAAAAATAAACCAAATGAAGGTCTGAAATAGAAATGTACAATAACCAAAATGAAAATTCACCAGAGATTCAACTGTAGATTCAAGCAGTAGTAAAAAAATAGTGAACTTGTGAATAGATCAATATATATTTTACAATCTAAAGAAAAGAAAGAGGCTGAGTGGGGTGACTCATGCATGTAATCCCAGCAATTTGGGAGGCTTAGATGGGCGGATCACTTGAGGCCAGGAGTTCGAGAGTAGCATGGCCAACAAGGTGAAACCCTGTCTCTACAAAACATACAAAAATTACCTGGGCATGGTGGTGCACATCTGTAGTCCCAGCTACTTGGGAGGCTGAGGAATGAGAATTGCTTGAATCCAGGAGGTGGAGGAGGTTGCAGTGGGCCAAGATCATGGCACTACACTCCAGCCTGGGCAACAGAGCAAGATTCTGGCTCAATAATAATAATAATAATAATAATAATAATAATAATATAAAGAAAAGAGAGAAAATGGAATGAAAATACGCAAACCGAGGCTAGGAAAAATGTGAGGTTATATTAAATGTAGCAACATACATGTAATAGATTTCCAGAGAAGAACATAGAAATAGAGAAAAAGGAAGTTTATGCAGAGAATGGAAGGCTGAAAACTTTACAAATTTTATGAAAAAGTGTATTGCTGACATTTAACAAGATCAATCAGCTCCTATTAGGCTAAACATAAAGTGACCCACAAAAAAGACACATAACAATCGAAAACATGAAAGCCAAAGGTAAAATCATGAAAACAGCAACAGAAAATGATGCATTATGAAAAAAGAAATCCCAATAGGATTAATAGCTATCCCGTCATCTGAAACTACACAGGACAAACGACGCTGGTGTGATTTATTTAAATTGCCAAAAAAAGAAAACCCTAACCCAACACTGTCAGACAAGAATCATATAGCCAGCAAGACAGTATTTCAAAAATGAAGCAATAATCAAGACATTCCAAGATAAACAAAAGCCAAAAGAAATTGTTAACTGGCAAATCTACCTTAAAGAAATACTAAAGGATGTTGCTATGGATTGGACTGTGTTTCCAAAATATTTACATGCCTCTCTCCTAACCGTTAATGTTACTATATGTGAAGAAAGGACCTTTAGGAGGTGATGAAGGTTAAATGAGGTCATAAAGGTGGGACCTTGATCAGATAAAACTGGTTGTCTTATAAAAAGAGGAGGGGTGAGGGATTTCTCTCCCTGAGCAGCCATCTTCAAGCCAGGAAAAGAGCCCTTTCCTAAAACCAAAACCTGCTGCAACCTTGATTTTGGACTTTTCATCCTCCAAAACTGTGAGAAAATAAATTTCTGATGGCTAAGCCGTGTAGTCCGTGGTATTTTGTTATGGCAGGTCAAGAAGACCAAAAAAATTTGGCACTGAAGAAGTGGGATGCTGCTATTAAAAATACCTAAACAATGTGGAAGTGACATTGAAACTAGGAGATGACCGAGGCTGAAAGTGTTTTGAGGTCCATGCTAGAACAAAAGCTTAGATTTCCAGAAGTACTTTTTGGTATAAATATGCACATTAAAAGGTGATTCAAGCGAGGGCTCAAGAAGAAAAGATGAAACCTATAGAGAAAGCCTTTATCATTTTAGAGAATACATATATTGTCATGAACAGAATATTTATAGAAATAGGAATGTTAAAGACAGTTCTGTTAAAATTTCAGACAAAAATGAGAAACATGTTATTGGAAACTAAAGGAAAGGTGATCTTTGTCATAAAGTTGCAAAGAACATGGCTGAATTGTGTTCTATCCTTTCATGTAAGGTAGAATTTGTGAGAGAAGAAACTGGATATTTAGTTAAAGATATTTTGAAGCAAAGTGTTGAGGGAATGACTCGCTTTTTCCTGACTATCAACAGCAACAAAAAATCAATTCTATCCAAGGATTGACTCTCAGGCCTAATTTCCTCCTGTGCATGGTAAGAATGATTACCTGCCTAATTGAGCTGTTGTCAGATTAATTAAGTAACTAAGTGCAACTCCAAATTTATTTTGAACAATGCAGAAGATGAGTCCAGTACCACACCCAACATGGCATTCAGAAATGACACTCACATTTATTGAAAATTTAATAGGTGGAGGTGTCTGTGCTAAATACTTCCTAAGAGATTATCACCCAGCTTTACAGGCAGAATGCTATTAGTCACTACAAAAGCTGCATGCTTCCAGGGAAAGCAAAGAATAAATAACATCAAACACACACACACACCTTTTACAAGTCACACAAATATTTGCATTCTGGGCAGGATGTGAGGAATCAAAACAGAGGAAAACATTCCCCTTTACCCTACAAAGCTTATTTTTTTTTTTTGATGTAATACCCAAAAAATCATTGCCAAAGCCAATGTCAAGGAGCTTTTCTCCTATGTTTATTTATTCATTTATTTATTTATTTTTATTTTATTATAGTTTAAGTTTTAGGGTACATGTGCACAACGTGCAGGTTTGTTACATATGTATACATGTGCCATGTTGGTGTGCTACACCCATTAACTCGTCACTTAACATTAGGTATATCTCCTAATGCTGTCCCTCCCCACTACCCCCACCCCATAACAGGCCCTGGTGTGTGACGTTCCCCTTCCTGTGTCCATGTGTTCTCATTGTTCAATTCCCACCTATGAGTGAGAGCATGTGGTGTTTGGTTTTTTGTCCTTGCGATAGTTTGCTGAGAATGATAGTTTCCAGCTTCATCCATGTCCCTACAAAGGACATGAACTCATCCTTTTTTATGGCTGCATAGTATTCCATGGTGTATATGTGCCACATTTTCTCAATCCAGCCTATCATTGTTGGACATTGTTGGTTCCACGTCTTTGCTATTGTGAATAGTGCTGCAATAAACATACATGTGCATGTATCTTTATAGCAGCCTGATTTATAATCCTTTGGGTATATACCCAGTAATGGGATGGCTGGGTCAAATGGTATCTCTAAGTATAGATCCTTGAGGAATTGCCACACTGACTTCCACAATGGTTGAACTAGTTTACAGTCCCACCAACAGTGTAAAAGTGTTTCTATTTCTCCACATCCTCTGCAGCACCTGTTGTTTCCTGACTTTTTAATGACCGCCATTCTAACTGGTGTGAGATGGTATCTCATTGTGGTTTTGATTTACATTTCTCTGATGGCCAGTGATGATGAGCATTTTTTCATGTGTCTTTTGGCTGCATAAATGTCTTCTTTTGAGAAGTGTCTGTTCATATCCTTCAGAAGAAAGGGTATCAGTGATGGAAGATCAAATGAATGAAATGAAGAGAGAAGAGAAGTTTAGAGAAAAAAGAATATAAAAGAAACGAACAAAGCCTCCAAGAAATATGGGACTATGTGAAAAGACCAAATCTATGTCTGATTGGTGTACCTGAAAGTGACGGGGAGAATGGAACCAAGTTGGAAAACACCCTGCAGGATATTATCCAGGAGAACTTCCCCAATCTAGCAAGGCAGGCCAACATTCCGATTCAGGAAATACAGAGAACGCCACAAAGATACTCCTTGAGAAGAGCAACTCCAAGACACATAATTGTCAGATTCACCAAAGTTGAAATGAAGGAAAAAATGTGAAGGGCAGCCAGAGAGAAAGGTCAGGTTACCCATAAAGGGAAGCCCATCAGACTAACAGCTGATCTCTTGGCAGAAACTCTACAAACCAGAAGAGAGTGGGGGCCAATATTCAACATTCTTAAAGAAAATAATTTTCAACCCAGAATTTCATATCCAGCCAAACTAAGCTTCATAAGTGAAGGAGAAATAAAGTCCTTTACAGACAAGCAAATGCTGAGAGATTTTGTCACCACCAGGCCTGGCCTACAAGAGCTCCTGAAGGAAGCACTAAACATGGAAAGGAACAACCAGTACCAGCCACTGCAAAAACATGCCAAATTGAAAGACCATCGAGGCTAGGAAGAAACTGCATCAACTAACGAGCAAAATAACCAGCTAACATCATAATGACAGGATCAAATTCACACATAGCAATATTAACCTTAAATGTAAATGGGCTAAATGCTCCAATTAAAAGACACAGACTGGCAAATTAGATAGAGTCAAGACCCATCAGTGTGATGTATTCAGGAAACCTATCTCATGTGCAGAGACACACATAGACTCAAAATAAAGGGATGGAGGAAGATCTACCAAGAAAATGGAAAACAAAAAAAAGGCAGGGATTACAATCCTAGTCTCTGATAAAACAGACTTTAAACCAACAAAGATCAAAAGAGACAAAGAAAGCCATTACATAATGGTAAAGGGATCAATTCAACAAGAAGAGCTAACTATCCTAAATATATATGCACCCAATACAGGAGCACCCAGATTCATAAATTAAGTCATTAGAGACCTACAAAGAGACTTAGACTCCCACACAATAATAATTGGAAACTTTAACACCCCACTGTCAAAATTAGACAAATGAATGAGACAGACAGTTAACTAGATATCCAAGAACTGAACTCAGCTCTGCACCAAGTGGACCTAATAGACATCTACGGAACTCTCCACCCCAAATCAACAGAATATACATTTTTTTCAGCACCAGACCACACCTATTCCAAAATTGACCACATAGTTGGAAGTAAAGCTCTCCTCAGCAAATGTAAAAGAACAGAAATTATAACAAACTGTCTCTCAGACCACAGTGCCGTCAAGCTAGAACTCAGGATTAAGAAACTCACTCAAAACCGCTCAACTACATGGAAACTGAACAACCTGCTCCTGAATGACTACTGGGTACATAACGAAATGAAGGCAGAAATAAAGATGTTCTTTGAAACCAACGAGAACAAAGACACAACATACCAGAATCTCTGGGACACATTCAAAGCAGTGTGTAGACGGAAATTTATAGCACTAAATGCCCACAAGAGAAAGCAGGAAAGATCTAAAATTGACACCCTAACATCACAATTAAAAGAACTAGAGAAGCAGGAGCAAACACATTCAAAAGCTAGCAGAAGGCAAGAAATAACTAAGATCAGAGCAGAACTGAAGGAAATAGAGACATAAAAAACCCTTCAAAAAATTAATGAATTCAGGAGCTGGTTTTTTGAAAAGATCAACAAAATTGATAGACCACTAGCAAGACTAATAAAGAAGAAAAGAGAGAAGAATCAAATAGACACAATAAAAAATGATAAAGGGGATATCACCACTGATCCCACAGAAATACAAACTACCATCAGAGAATACTATAAACACCTCTACGCAAATAAACTAGAAAATCTAGAAGAAATGGATACATTCCTCGACACATACACCCTCCCAAGACTAAACCAGGAAGAAGTTGAATCTCTGAATAGACCAATAACAGGCTCTGAAATTGAGGCAATAATTAATAGCTTACCAACCAAAAAAAGTCCAGGACCAGATGGATTCACAGCCGAATTCTACCAGAGGTACAAGGAGGAGCTGGTACCGTTCCTTCTGAAAGTATTCCAATTAATAGAAAAAGAGGGAATCCTCCCTAACTCATTTTATGAGGCCAGCATCATCCTGATACCAAAGCCTGGCAGAGACACAACAAAAAAAGAGAATTTTAAACCAATATCCCTGATGAACATCGATGCAAAAATCCTCAACAAAATACTGGCAAACCAAATCCAGCAGCACATCAAAAACTTATCCACCATGATCAAGTGGGCTTCATCCCTGGGATGCAAGGCTGGTTCAACATGCACAAATCAGTACACACAATCCAGCATATAAACAGAACCTACAAAGCTTTTATGTTATACCCAGACTACTTCCAACAAAGTTTTTTAATTATGTCTCAAAAGTAACCCAGGACTTAGAGACAAAAATACTGACTTCATATTCCTACTTTACCTATTGGTGAAGTTGTTTCTTGAACTTTACTGCTCACTGCTAAATTGAGGCTGATAATAAGAATATTGACCATATTATATGGTGGTTATGAAACTGTAATGAAATAATACACATGGCTACTCTGTATCTGGTAAATTACTATGCTGCACAGGATAATAGTCGTCACCATTGCAGTTGGAGTAGTTGTTTGACAGTAATATAGTGGTGGTGATAAAAAGATTTTAAGTAAGTCTTAAAATAAAAATATAAAGCAAGACTAAAAACCCATACAGGGTTGAAGAGACCAAGGCTAATACTATATTTAGTTTAGTTCTGGCCTCCCTGGTAACCAAATTAAAAAAAAAAAAAAGTAAATGCTGAATCTCACTTATAAAATTCAAGTGAAGATAGGAAAACATTTTCTGATGCTAAGCTCAATGCAATTTACCTAGGTTTTTAAAATTAGAGTTAACGATTATACAACATAAAGGACGATGTCTTCAACTGTATTTTTCATAATATACATAATTCTTATGAATATGTTTTATGATAATCCCTAACAAAAACTGATGTCAAACATGAAAACATTGCTTTATAATAGCCTTTCTCTGAGGACTAAACTGCTGAGATTTAGGAATATAATTTTCTGATGAAGATTGTCAGTATTTTTTTTTTATTGAGCTCTTCTAGTACCTCGGAAGTGGGGCCAGCATGTTGCATGCATTATCCCTAATCTTTATGATTTCTTACAAGGGAGAATTATTGTTCCTTATAGGTGGTAAAAACATCATAGCCTTGCCATTAAACAAGAGAATCTTAAACTTTTGAC
Organism: Nomascus leucogenys; assembly: GCF_006542625.1. Classification (NCBI taxonomy): domain Eukaryota; kingdom Metazoa; phylum Chordata; class Mammalia; order Primates; family Hylobatidae; genus Nomascus; species Nomascus leucogenys. The sequence continues at coordinate 37,383,200 of NC_044401.1, forward strand.
ACATGGGTTAGTTTTATATGAATGACCAGTATGATCCTTAGCCTGTCTTTTTCAAATATTAATGACTTACAGTCAGGTGTTGGAGAGAAACTGGACAAAAGGAAGTTCAAGGTTCAGTTCCCTGGTGAGTGTCCAGGGATCAGACACTCTTTTCTAATTAAATGGAGATTCTACAGCTTCTTTTTTGCTTCTATCTTACTCAACTTTGATCATTTGATGATATGAACTACAGTTTCTTTAGAAAGAAAATTTAAACAGTTAAATTTAATAATATTATGTACACTTCTTTTGTTTCTTCAAAGTGATGATTTACCTCTCTGCATCCTCAAATGTTTTCCTTCTACACATACACACACCTGAAAAACTAAAGATATACTCTAGCTCCCAGGACTATAGGAAAGTCAGAGAAAAAATAAGGGCGATTCAGTAGAGTTTATCAATCAAAATATAATTGGCCTATGTTTCTCCCCTTGTCTTCCTGTAGATTTGTGAATCTGTGTTTTCTTACCCAGTAAGAGTGCTTCTTTCCTCCCTGTACACATCTCCAAGAAAGTGGGGGAAAGCTATGCTAACTATTTTTAACTGAGTATCCTGAGATGCTAACTCCCAAATGCAATGCAATGTATGCACAGTGAGTGTGCGCTTCTCCAAAGCTCTCTTGAGTTTCTGTTTGTTAATTCCCTTTTCTTGTTAAAGTTCTTATCCTCTACCAAAGGTTGATTATTTTCTTCCAGGAAGGTCTATGTTAATTCAATTCTGGTTACAGCCCTTAAAAAAGCTTGACTTTCCTTTTGTGGAACATACCCTGAGCTGGAATAAGCCTCCATTAAATAACAAGGAATACACAGCTATCTTTGCATAAATGGTAGGAAGTAACCAAACTTTCCAATTATGGCCTCTTCCTCCTTGGAGTTTCTATAATTTGGATGTCTCTACTGAGCTGGAAAAATGAAGCCATCCATGTAAGACTAGATCCTTGTTGATTCACAGAGTTTCTTTGGATTTGTTAGGTGCTCTGTACTGGTTAATATTGAGTATCAACTTGACTGGACTGAAGGATGCAAAGTATTGTTCCTTTAGGTGTCTGTGAAGGTATTGCCAAAAAAGATGTACACTTGAGTCAGTGGACTGGGAAAGGCAGGCACATCCTCAGTCTGGGTGGGCACCATCTAACCATCTGCCAGTGTGGGTAGAATAAAAGCAGGCAGAGGAACGTGGACAGACTAGACTGGCTAAGTCTTCCAGCCTCCATCTTTCTCCTGTGCTGGATGCTTCCTGCTCTCGAGCATCAGAGTCCAAGTTCTTCAGCTTTTGGACTCTTGGACTTACGTCAGTGATTTGCCAGCGGCTCTTGAGCCTTTGGCCACAGACTGAAGGCTGCACGGTCAGCTTCCCTACTTTTGAGGTTTTGGGACTGAGACTGATCCACCACTGGCTTCCTTGCTCCTCAGCTTGCAGACGGCCTGTCGTGGGACTTTGTCTTGTGATCATGTGCGTCAATCCTTCCTAATAAACTCCCCTTCATATATATATATATATATATATATATATATATATATATATATATATCTGCTATTAATTCTGTCCTTCTAGAGAACCCTAATACATGCCCTAATATATATTTTATATCTATGTGATTCATGTGTTCTCCTTATGGATACTGCTTGTTTCAAACTGTTTTTTTTTCTAATATCAACTAAGTTAAAAAGAATCCAATGCTGCTAACTCTTAGATGACAACTTGATTCATTACATGTGTAGATCTGTATAGTATTTTTTAAGATTTTAGACTTTGATATAAGCAGGGCCAAGTGCAAAATGAAAATGAGATACTTTTTGCTCAAAAATTAAGAATTTTAACAAAGCAAAAGCAGAACCTCAAACCAAGAACAAGTTCCTGTCAACCTGCACAGGTTACACGTCTCTGCAGCAAGCCCTGGTGTCTCTCTTTGATTGTGTTTCCTAAAAGCAAAGCCTGAGGTTGGGAATCAGATTCAAGTGATTTATTAGAGGCATCGTCCTTTAGAAAGGGTATTTGAAGGAAACAAGTAGAGGGAAAAGCTAAGCAAAAATGTGGTCTCAGCTGAATATTAAGCTCTAGCTGATCTCACAGGGAAAGCTCTGGAGCAAAAATCTTTCAGAGTTAGTCAAATCTTGGGAAAAGAGGGCCAGAGTTACATTTACCTAATTATGGGTAATTCTCCAGAGATGGGAGTAACACTCACAGCAGCTGTAAATTGGGTGAAAAGGCTGGTAAAAGGGATCTGGGTCGGCAACATCTTCCACCACAGTCCCTTCCTTTAATTCTGTGATACTCACAAGTCTTGTAATCCAGTGTATCAATGTCAGACTAAAGCATGGTGCAACAAGAAATGTTACAGTTTGGCAGTACATGGATCATCATCCAGTAGGAACAGTGTAGGTTCTCATGCAAATTCAATTTCTTATAGAGTGATTTTAAAAATCACATCACCCAATCCTCATTGTTGTTTTCTAGGGATTATCTCTAGAACTCAGATCATTTAAACTCTTCAAATAAATTAACAAGATTACATTTGGCTGTTTGTTTCATTATAAAACACCTGAATCTGCAAGATACATTAATGCTTTCTATCATACTTTATCACCGTGAATCTCATTACAGCCTACTGGTATTTCTGAAATCACAAATATAGTTTCCGAGAATACATCTCATCTCTGCATATCACCATTTTTTTTTTCAGGGTTATACCCCACGTCTGGGAACAACATTCAACCGATAAGGAAAGATTCATTGCTAACTAAATTCTCCTATTTCCTAGCCCTCAAAGACATAATCCTGAAGCACATTATGTAGGTTTCTCAGAAAGTGCCGCAGGTGCAGGTACTAAACCCCATTTGCCATAGAATGACCGGTTCAACAACGTACACTTTCCTAGCTTTCCCTCATTTTCACTTTTATTTTCTTCTTTAGGTTGTCGTTATCCGAAGAGCATATCTGTACTCAAGTCCTTGAATTAGGCTCTGCATTGGCAGAATTAAATAGATCAGAAATAAAATATATCTCTATGAGAGCAATGTTTACCTAAAGGTCATGTATAGTAAAATCTACCACATAAATATTTTCAAACCTGTAATATAAATTGATCATTTTCCCCCAACAAGTAGTGAGAATCAAAAGTGTGATCTAAGGAAGATTGATTTTAAAGGATCTATTGGAGTGATAAAATTTTCTGAACCTGGATAATGGTGATGGTTGTAAAACTTGATAAATTACTTAAAATTATTGAAATATACAATGAAAGTAGATGAATCTTATGGAATATAAACTGGGTCTCAATAGAGTAGTTAAAATCAAAGTAAAAGCCCACGAAGGGGAACAGCAGTTCAAAAGCATATTAGATAAAGCATCAAAACAGAATGTCTCACTCAGTTTTTCCTCAGGACTCTTGATTCATTACGACAGGATTTCTTAAACTGAGATCAGAGGACGTCAGTGATCTTTAGACATTCCCTTATCCCAAAGTCTAATGTAATTAAGGTTTGGGAGACTTTCTTTGTCATCTCTGCCATTTGACCTGGGAAATTTAAAAGGAAAATGTCTCTATTTTGCCTTAAGTAGGCAGACACAATAGAATTCAGAAGCTCAGCTATAAATAAGTGGGGACATTCTTTCCCTGAGTTGTGGGAAAGGAAGTGACCAGATTCAGGGAGAGACGTTAGTGCAAAACCAAAAAAACTCAGGCATGATTTGTGAACTAGAAAACTCTTTGTGAGAATTCTAGATTTTAACTGTCTAAAGACAGTTAAAACTGTCTGAAATTTCTGGCTCAATGTGATTTGAAGCATCAAATGGATTGGGTTTCAGACAAAAAAGTCATTCCAAATATGGGCATTTATGTACAGTATAATTTTATTGTACATAGAATTTAATATATTTGCTTTATAATTAGATGATATTTTAGAAAGAAACAGCACTAACTAGTTTAATCAAAATAAACTTTTCTATTTAGAGTAGGCAATTTTTCTCCTTAAACAGTTATTTGCTATGTAACTTAAGTTCAAAAGACACTATACTGTGTGTGTTATAGGATAATTATCACTATCTGCTATACCAAATCTCCAAATCGTAATGACTGTTTACACTAAAAAGAACAGTTTCTCCACATGCAAAGAAAAGGTTAATGTACTACCCAGGCCCAGTGACTTTAACATGAGTGATAATTCAGTGATACGGATTCCTTGGATTCCTTTCTTGCAGTCTTCAACACATGGCTTTAAGATTCCCCTGATGTTATGATGCCAACTGATGAAAGGGAGAGAAATTAAGGAAGATCTTTGAAGATGTTTAAGTAATAAGGACCAGAAATGACAAACATCTTTAAAATGCAAATTCCATTGCTCTAAATTTAATCAGAAATATCTCTCTAACTGCAGAGGAAGCAAGAAAACATAGCTGAGATGTGTACCCAGGATAAAGATGAATAGATTTTTTAGTCCTTTTATATGTAGAATCCTCTCTACCAAATCCCATCAACTATTTCAGGCCATTCTGTGGTCCACTATCCCACTCAGAGAAAACCGCAAAAGTCCTAGAAGAACATCTTCAAAAGAGCATGGTACACTCTTCCTCCCAGCCACAGCTGATTGGACAAGATTGCACTTGGACCCCTTTTGAAGTTCCTAGAGATGCCTGGAATCTGCAATGGCCTTTTAGTAATTGTTCTGCAAGGTCTTGCTTAATGGAATTTTCTTGCATGTTCATTTGGATGTACATCTTTATATTAAAACCACATAAGTTGTAGTAACTTAAATAAGTCCCCATTCTTTAAGAAAATATCTGATTACAACATTCTACATTAGTCCTTGTCTCTCCGTCTGAACGGTTCAGCTGTAATCATCATAAACATTTTAAACTCGACACAGAAACTGATATCCTAGCTGTTACATATTTTTCAATGGCAGAATCTTCTAAGCTCCTTGGACCAGAGATCAAGTTTAACTCACTTATCCTCTTCCTTGGAAACTGTACACATAACACACCTTTTTGGCTCTCTTTGTTTCTAATCCCTGTTCATTTGCTACCATTTGAAAATCATCCCTCTGGTACTTATCGCATAAATTATGGTACTTATTGTATCTATAGAAGTCATCCTTTACCTCAAACCATTGCAAATCCATTTTATACACTGTTGATCTGATTCTAATCATGTCTCTCCCAATTAAAAATGTGCAAATCGCTATCTAGTGTCCAACTAAAAGTGTTCATAATAGTTCGTTTAGAATTAGTATTCCTTTATAATAAAGCTGTGGCCCATCTTTTCTTTTTAAATTATACTTTAAGTTTTAGGGTACATGTGCACAACGTGCAGGTTTGTTACATATGTATCCATGTGCCATGTTGGTGTGCTGCACCCATTAACTCGTCATTTAACATTAGGTATATCTCCTAATGCTAGCCCTCCCCCCTCCCCCCACCGCACAACAGGCCCTGGTGTTTGATGCTCCCCTTCTTGTGTCCATGTGTTCTCATTGTTCAATTCCCACCTATGAGTGAGAACATGCAGTGTTTGGTTTTTTGTCCTTGCGATAGTTTGCTGAGAATGATGGTTTCCATGTCCCTACAAAGGACATGAACTCATCATTTTTATGGCTACATACTATTCTATGGTGTATATGTGCCGTATTTTCTTAATCCAGTCTGTCATTGTTGGACATTTGGGTTTGTTCCAAGTCTTTGCTATTGTGAATAGTGCCACAATAAACATACATGTGCATGTGTCTTTATAGCAGCATGATTTATAATCCTTTGGGTATATACCCAGTAATGGGATGGCTGGGTCAAATGGTATTTCTAGTTCTAGATCCCTGAGGAATCGCCACACTGACTTCCACAATGGTTGAACTAGTTTACAGTCCCACCAGCAGTGTAAAAGTGTTCCTATTTCTCCACATCCTCTGCAGCACCTGTTGTTTGCTGACTTTTTAATGATTGCCATTCTAACTGGTGTGAGATGGTATCTCATTGTGGTTTTGGTTTGCATTTCTCTGATGGCCAGTGATGATGAGCATTTTTTCATGTGTCTTTTGGCTGCATAAATGTCTTCTTTTTAGAAGTGTCTGTTCATATCCTTCACCCACTTTTTGATGGGGTTATTTGTTTTTTTCTTGTAAATTTGTTTGAGTTCATTGAAGATTCTGGATATTAGCCCTTTGTTAGATGGGTAGATTGTAAAAATTTTCTCCCATTCTGTAGGTTGCCTGTTCACTCTGATGGTAGTCATTTTTTGCTGTGCTGAAGTTCTTTAGTTTAACTAGATCCCATTTGTCTATTTTGGCTTTAGTTGCCATTGCTTTTGTTGTTCTAGTCATGAAGTCCTTGTCCATGCCTATGTCCTGAATGGTATTGCCTAGGTTTTCTTCTAGTGTTTTTATGGTTTTAGGTCTAACATTTAAGTCTTTAATCCATCTTGAATTAATTTTTGTATAAGGTGTTAAGGAAGGGATCCAGTTTCAGCTTTCTACATATGGCTAGCCAGTTTTCCCAGCACCATTTATTAAATAGGGAATCCTTTCCCCATTTCTTGTTTTTGTCAGGTTTGTCAAAGATCAGATAGTTGTAGATATGTGGCATTATTTCTGAGGGCTCTGTTCTGTTCCATTGGTCTATATCTCTGTTTTGGTACCAGTACCATGCTGTTTTGGTTACTGTAGGCTTGTAGTATAGTTTGAAGTCAGGTAGCATGATGCCTCCAGCTTTGTTCTTTTGGCTTAGGATTGACTTGGCAATGAAGGCTCTTTTTTGGTTCCATATGAACTTTAAAGTAGTTTTTTCCAATTCTGTGAAGAAAGTCATTGGTAGCTGTATGGGGATGGCATTGAATCTATAAATTACCTTGGGCAGTATGGCCATTTTCACGATATTGATTCTTCCTACCCGTGAGCATGGAATGTTGTTCCATTTGTGTGTATCCTCTTTGATTTTGTTGAGCAGTGGTTTGTAGTTCTCCTTGAAGAGGTCCTTCACATCCCTTGTAAGTTGGATTCCTAGGTATTTTATTCTCTTTGAAGCAATTGTGAATGGGATTTCACTCATGATTTAGCTCTCTGTTTGTCTCTTATTGGCGTATAACGATGCTTGTGACTTTTGCACATTGATTTTGTATCCTGAGACTTTGCTGAAGTTGCTTATCAGCTTAAGGAGATTTTGAGTTGAGACCATGGGGTTTTCTAGATATACAATCATGTCATCTGCAAACAGGGACAATTTGACTTCCTCTTTTCCTAATTGAATACCCTTTATTTCCTTCTCCTGCCTAATTGCCCTGGCCAGAACTTCCAACAGGATGTTGAATAGGAGTGGTGAGAGAGGGCATCCCTGTCTTGTGCCAGTTTTCAAAGGGAATGCTTCCAGTTTTTGCCCATTCAGTATGATATTGGCTGTGGGTTTGTCACAGATAGCTCTTATTATTTTGAGATATGTCCCATCAATACCTAATTTATTGAGAGGTTTTAGCATGAAGGTTGTTGAATTTTGTCAAAGGCCTTTTCTGCATTTATTGAGATAATCATGTGAAACTATTCCAACCAACAGAAAAAGAGAGAATCCTCCCTAACTCATTTTATGAGGCCAGCATCATCCTGATACCAAAGCCTGGCAGAGACACAACAAAAAGAGAGAATTTTAGACCAATATCCCTGATGAACATCGATGCAAAAATCCTCTATAAAATACTGGCAAACCGAATCCAGCAGCACATCAAAAAGCTTAGCCACCATGATCAAGTGGGCTTCATCCCTGGGGTGCAAGGCTGGTTCAACATATGCAAATCAATAAACGTAATCCAGCATATAAACAAAACCATCGTTTCATTTTCATCCATTTTCAAATTAATTCTATATTCTCTATAAATTGATATATACTTCTGCTCACTGGCATCCTAATGCTATGGTTTGAATGTGTCCCCTCCAAAATTCAGGTGTGACAAATGTGATAATATTAACAGATGAGGACTTTAAGAGGTGATTAGGCCATAAGAACTCCTCTCTCATGAATGGCATTAAGGACCTTATAAGAGAGGCTTCAGTGTTCTTCTTTCTTGCCTATCTGCCTTCCACTACATGAGGACACAGCTTCCTCCCTCCAGAGGACAAAACAATAAGGTACCATCTTGGAAACAAAGAGTAGTCCTCACCAAGCCAGCATATCTGCCAGAGCTTTGATCTTAGACTCTCTGGCCTCCAGACCTGTGAAAAAATAAATTTATGTTCTTTATAAATTTCCCAGTCTCAGATTTTTTTATAACAGCAAAAACAAACAAAGCACCTACTTTAAGTCAAAATTGTATATTGCTTTCATGAAGATGATTTTCTTTATTCTACTCCAGACAAATTTAATATATTGCTCCTTTTTGAAATGTATTGACCTGTTTTATATTTTTCAAAAAAAATCATGTGTGTTATTGCTCTGAAGGTATTTGTGTACATAGTTAAATTTCCTTTAGTTTAGCAATAATAATATTTTATTTGAATGATGCCATAAACCAAAACAGATACTAAAAAGTAGCTGCATTTTATTTAATGTGTATTGAATGAATGAATGGACCCACTCTACTGATGAAGCAAATTATTTCAGAATACGTAATATTGCTTTGCCAATAATTACTTGAAACACATAATTCTCTTTTATGTATACCTCAATTAATGTCAACTTGGGATGTCATATTTTCTGTTCTTGAGATATAAACCTATAGCATTTTTTTTTTTGAGTTTCCCTCTTGTTGCCCAGGCTGGAGTGCAATGGCGTGATCTCGGGTCACTGCAACCTCTGCCTCTCATGTTCAAGCTATTCTCCTGTCTGAGACTCTCGAGTAACTGGGATTACAGGTTCATGCCACCATGCCTGGCTAATTTTTGTGTTTCTAGTAGACAGGTTTTCATCATATTGGTCAGGCTGGTCTTGAAATCTTGACCTCAGGTTATCTGTCTGCTTCAGCCTCCCAGAGTGTTGGGATTACAGGTGTGAGCCACGGCGTCCAGCCTTTTTGTTTGTTTGTTTTTGAGATGAGTCTATCTGTGTCACCCAGGCTGGAGTGCAGTGGTGCAATCTTGGCTCACTGAATCCTCCATCTTCCGGGTTCAAGCAATTCTCCTGCCTCAGCCTCCTGAATAGCTGGGATTATGACGTATACCACCATACCTGGCTAATTTTTTTGTATTTTCAGTAGATACAGGGTTTCACCATGTTGGCCAGGCTGGTCTCAAACTGCTGACCTCAGGTGATCTACCCGCCTTGGCCTCCCAAAGTCCTGGGATTACAGGCGTGAGCCACCACACCTGGCCAAACCTATAGTATCTTAAAATCTGTAATATTTTCTCTTTATCCTATTTATCTCAATCAAATCATTTTTGTTCTGACTCTTCCTTTACATTGTAAATTGAGCTAAATGACATTAATTATGGTTTACATATAATAGAAATAATCTAATGTATCAAATCTAAAAATTAATAAATGAGATGAGGCATTATCCAACTTTAGGGCCATCAATGTCTATATCACTTACAGTGTTTAAGAATTATTTTCAAAAACTTCAATAAAGTCACTTTTCCTAATTATGTTATCTTTCTTCAGAGAATCAGCATTCATTTCTTATTATATTTTGCTTATTAACTTGTATTTGTTCCATTTAATTACTTGTTTTGCAACAGTATTTTCCTACGATGTTTCATTGCTAATATGAATTACATTGGGGTCATGATACATTAAATAGTCTTTGATAGATGAACCTAAGAAATTGTTCCTTATATCTGATATTTTGTCCTAAAAGCAAAATGCATTATAAACTTCAAATAATTGCCTTATAAATGAATATTGGAATTAGCATATTTTTATGAGCAGAAATCTCTCATATTTTCACTGTCTTATTGGAATAATGATTTGATAAATGCTTAGGCACATACTGAAAATATTACTGTTTCTATTATACAAGTAATCCTTATATATAAAAAACACAAGATTTGTTTTTTTGCAGTATCATCTAAGCTTTGTGAAAATGGTAATTATGTGAAAAAACATTAATAGAAAGTATGTTTATTTACATTTATCACACGGAAATTTAAACCTCCATATTTTCAACAAATGCAAAACAAACTCTAATAAGCAAACAAAGAGAAATTTACTTCATAGTCCTAGATGCTTATAATTATGTAAATAACACCTCAGTAAAATAGCGTATTTATTCTTTATATCTTCAAAATGGCTTAAAAAGTGCTTAAAAATAAAAATGCAAATAGATTACCTAATTAATAATAATATGAAATCAAGCCTAAAATTGTAACTTTTTAATTATCTTTGTAATCATAATGTCTTTTAAAGGTTATTTACCAATTTTCTGATGTTGATAATATACTGTAGATATGAGAAGTGGTTTCATCAGGGGAAGAGGGATGACAGGTACGCAGTTCCTCCCTGTAATGTTTTTGCCTCTTCTCATAAATCTGTCAAAACACAAAGTTTTTTTTAAGTAATTAAGAAAACCATTGCATTATTTGCCACAATTTTCTATTATTAGTCAGTCGTTATTAAGTGAGTTTCTATGTGTACACCACATACAAAACCTTCTGATCTGGGGTGTTCAAAGAGGGACATAGATATTTTAATGAAATTAAAGAAAACGATTGATTTGTTGCTTTTCTTTTCAGTTGACTTATTTCTATGCATAGTCTCCCTGTTTCTTTTTTCTTTTTCATTCTTTTTGAGACAGAGTCTCACTCTGTTGCCCAGGCTGGAGCGTCCTCCTTTGTAAAGCTGTATATGGTTTTGGACAGAGTTGATGATCTGTTGGAGAGCCATGCCAGGTTTGAAGGCAGAAATGCCATTTTCATTCATCCTGCCTTTCCTAGCCATGCTGCACATAATTCACTCCCCTCGTGTGAAGCAGAGGTTACCTGCTGTGTAAGTGAGAGAGGAAAGCACCCTTAGGGTGTATTTGAATAACGAACATGAGGTTCCATGAGGTTACATTACACAGTGAGAGGTGTGAGGTTAGAATAAGGCTGAAAAGGCAGATGGGGGCCAAGCTGAGCGCAACCTTTTCGCGGTAACAGGCCAGTGTGAACGGTATGTGACAGGCAATAGTGAAACATCGAAAGCTTTTTCTTTCATTTTTAGAACCATTTTATTTAACAAATATGGAGGAGAGTAATGCAATCCCAACTGTAATACTTCCGTCAGTCTTAGAGAGAAACTTAGTAACTTACGGGATCAGTGGGAAGGAAGAACAATATAAGCTAGAAGGAAATAAGATTGCTCTTAAAAACTCTTGGCACAAAGAGATAAGAGTAATTCATGAGAATTTGTTTGTTAGAATGTATTTATTTGTATATTATTAAAGTTTGAGGATTATTGCCCTGTCTTTTGTTTCATGCTGAATATGGATTTCAATAGACTTTGTGGCCGGGTGGGGTGGCTCACACCTATAACCACAGTACTTTGGGAGGCCAAGGAGGGCAGATCACTTCAGCTCAAGAGTTTGAGATCAACATAGGCAATATAGTGAAACCCCTGTTTCTATAAAAGATACCAAAATTAGCCAAACATGGAGGTGCCTGCCTGTAGTCCCAGCTACTTGGGAGGCTGAGGCTAGAGGATCACATAAGCCTGGGAGGTCAAGGCAGCAGTGAGCCATGTTCATGCTGCTGCACTCTAGCATGAGTGACAAAGAAAGGACCTGTCTCAAAAAAAAAAAAAAGAGAGAGAGAGATTATTTTGCTCTGAATGGCTTGGAGTCCTCCAGCATCTACAGCAGTGCTATAGATATTCTAGATGTTCAATCAAGTTTAGTGATTGGCTAGAAGCCTGTATGCCAATCCTTCCCCTACTCATTGAGCCAGAAATACTCAATTAGCTTATTTGTCCCTAATTCCTGAAGAAATTGAGATGTACTACTGAAAACAATTTTTGTATTTGAAAAATGATTTTCAAATTTGCGCCTTCTTTACTTAATGAAACTACAATATGCCCAAATGCATTTGTATGATATGAACTAATATAAGCAATTTACAATATCACCAGTCTGTGACCCTCAGTACGATAATCTACGGTCTCAGTTCTAGGGTCCAACTATGTAGTAATTTTTAAATCTTCCAGTGTAATGTTACTGTTTATAAGATGTCTACAATAAAGAACATTGCTTGATTTTCTGCTTGTGTTACTTTTCTTCTGATACCCCACTTAATTATTAATATCAGTAACTTGTATTGGAAAGATTTGCATAAACTACTGTAAGTCCTCCAGTACACACATGAAGTCTAGTAAGATTAAATTGTGGTGAAGATAATTTTTGTATTGGAAGAGTGGCTTCATTTACCTTTCTGTGCTTTAGTTTTTTTTATGCTTTATAATATTCTAGAGAAACTATAAATGATTTATGAAAAATATTTTTTTCAGACTTGTTATTTATTCTTTTAGTGAAGTACTGGTGCTGAACTCTGTTTTTAAAATGAGTTACATTTATTTATTTATCTCTAAAATTTCTCTCAAGGTGAATATTTGTTGGATGGTTGACGGTTGGTATGTCAGAACCTAAACACCAAATTAGATACATTTGATGCACTTAACCTAAGACAGATGTTTGAACAACAGAAAATTTGTATTTATTTATACATGTGATCAGGTCTACTATGTTAATCAATTTTGGTTTTCATAACAAAATGCCAAAAAGTGAGTTGTTTATTGTATTAGCGTTCTCCAGAAAAACAGAGCCAACAGGAGGTAGCTACATATATATATATAGATATATATATACACACACACATATATAATATATAAACACATATATAATATATATACACACATATATAATATATATACATATATAATATATATATTTATACATATACAGAAATTTATTATGGTAATTGGCTCATATAGTTAGAGAGGCCAGTAAGTCCCGAGATACACCATCTGCAAACTAGAGACACAGGAAAGCTTGTGGTTAATTTGGTTTGAGCCCAAAGTCTGAGAACCAGAAGCCCCCATGTCCAAGGACAGGATAAGAAAGATGTTCCACCCTAAGGGGACAGAGGGAGAGAGAGAGGCAGAGAGAGAGAGACATTGAGAGAGAGAGAGAGAAGTAGCCATTCATCTGACTTTTTTTTAATCCAGGCCCTCAATTGATTTGATAATCCTATCCCCATTGGTGAGAGTGATCTTCTTTACTCAGTCTACTAATTCAGATCTTAATCTCTTCCAGAAACATCCTATAGACACAAGCAGAGATAATATTTTACCAGGTATCTGGTCATCCCTTATTTCAGTCAAGTTGATGCATAAAATTAACCATAACATTTATATATATGGAAATTTATTTCTCACAATTCCAGGGATGGAATTCTGGGATTAAGGTGCCAGCATGGTTGCACTGGTGAGGGTCCTCTTCTGGGTTGCAGACTACTGACTACTTCTTGTTTCACATGATGAAGGGTAGAGAGAGCTTTCTGCGGTCTCTTTGATAAGGACACTAAAGTCATTAATGAGAGTTCTGCCTCCATGACCTAGTTCTCTCCCAGAGGCCCCATTTCCTACCCATTTCCTAATTCCAACACTTTGGGGGTTAGAGTTTCAAAATACTAATTTGTCAAGGATATGTTAATAAATATTCAGTCCCTAATAGATAAATATTTAGTTCTTCTTTGTCTTGTTAAGGACTAAAAAGTGGTAACTTATTCAAAGTATATTAAGAAAACATAACCATGGATTTGGAGGGTTTTTAAGTTACGATCAACTTTTAAAGATAGCTAGTGTATTCCCAGATTTTACAGTTGAAAATACTGAGCAATGGTTTAGAGAAAAGTTTGATGAGGACAATTTGTTATATTGGCATAGGCTTAGAAAAACAGTGCAGACCTTCCCAATAACAACAGCTGAATATTTTTTCTCTCTTAGCACATTGACTACTCCATAATTCCCCAAATGTAGACAATTTAATGCAGGAAATTGTGCCAAAGGTTTTAGAATAGCTGAAGGGGTGAGAATATACTCTAACATATTAAATAAAAATAAATGAAACATGCTTTTAACACAGGATCAATAATCTACTAATACTTTTTTCTGTTCAGAAACCCCTAATTAACACCTTCTGCTCTTCTGTGGGATGCCGACACTGCCATTGAAATGGCCTCATTGTCTGGAGAAACACCTGAGGTTCATTGTCTCATGGCCACAAAGAACAAGGACATAGACGCACAAAGAGTGATGTTGACAGTGAAGTTTAATAGGTGAAATTAAACTAAATTAGACGTTCCAATTAAATTAGAAGAGAATAGCTCTATGCGGCAGAGAGGGGTGCCAGAAAAATATGTTGAGGGATTCATGGTGAAATGAACCGGGTTTTATAGATGAGCTGGTGAGGAGGCAGTGTCTGATTTACATAGGGTGTAAAAGACTGGTTGAACCAGGTGTACCATTTGCATAGGGTGCAAATCTCTGGGATCCCTCATCCTAATCTTTTATTTTTTTATTTGGCAGGCGTGCAGGCGGGTTCTCTGCCTGAGCTGCCCATGTTGGCCATTTCTTTGGTTCTGTACACGTGATAACAAAAGGGAAATGAAGCCTCCATGTTGGATTGTTGGATATGCCTGACCCCTGACCCCCAGGTAGCCGTTTTTCTTTTTTTTTTTTTTTTCTTTTCCGAGACTGAGTTTCGCTCTTGTTGCCCAGGCTGGAGCACGGTGGCGCTATCTCGGCTCACTGCAACCTCCGCCTCCTGGGTTCCAGCGATTCTCCCTCTGAGTCTCGCGGGTAGCTGGGATTACAGGCGCACACCACCACGTCAGGCTAATTTTTTGTATTTTTGGTAGAGACGGGGCTTCGCCATGTTGGTCAGGCTGGTCTAGAACTCCTGATCTGGGGTGATCCTCCCGCCTCAGGCTCCCAAAGTGCTGGGATTACAGGCGTGAGCCCCCACGCCCGGCCGGTAGTCATTTTTTATTGGCATAGATGCAGGCAATCCTCCACGCAGACTCCTGGCTTGCTTATCTGTGTATGCAGCTCAATTTTTCAGGCTGCTGTTTAGGAAAGAAATGATTTGGGGTCTGCATTTTGTCAGAAGGGAAGCTCTGCTGGGTACTCTTTTGCCCTTACTATCTGCCTAAATAATTTCTATCTCCTGTATCAACATCAAAATAATATAGCAGCTAAGTCTAGAACAGCTGAAGAAAAGATAAAACTGCTGTATGTGGAACAGGCACACTACATTGACGGTTGCTGTGCCAAAGCAACTATTAGCAACTTCACCACTTTTGGAACAGAAGCAGAATTGCCTCTTTATTCTTCTTTCTTCTAACCTTCCCATCATTAGCAGAAATATTTAGGAAGTCTGAGAAAAGTTTCGGCACACTGCCTCACCGATACAGAGGAGAGTGAAAAAGGGTAGATGAGTAGGACTTCGGGGCAATAGACGCATAGCTGCCATAGGATGTACTGGCCATGTTTGGCTGCCTAGCTTTCATACATACCCTTTTATATGCGTTGAAACGTTCGCATCTCTACGTGCACCACCACCGCCACCCGCCGCAGCCGCTTCATGCTTCTGCCCAATGTGATGCAACTATTCTTCACACAAAGATATTCACCATTTGCCCACGAAAGATGAACACAAAATTCCGTAGTTATTTTTTCACATATTTTTGCTCTGTTTATCTCTATTGGTTGTTCTTTCGTTAGGTTTTAATACTACCTAGCAAGTGGTGCCTACTCAACATTTCAGAAAACCAAATCAGCTCTGTTAAGGGGCCATATTATAGGCTGTACATAAACACTACCTCTGCCACCCTAACTCATTTTTACATGGATTCATTGAACAGACACTGTGGTGCCTGATGAAAGACCCAAGAGAGTAAATAGACAAGAAGCCCATGTGATGATTGAGACCCTTCTCTGTAGTGGATTTATTTGATGGGCACTTTTATGGAACACAGAAGCCTCAGACTGCGTGCCCCCTTCCAGAGGTCCATACGTATTTCTCTCCATCAGAATTTTGTCATCAGTCTTCCAAGCTTCCTATTTTCAGTCCTTGACTATCTGGCAAAATTGTTGGATATTTCCCATTAATCCATATCATAAAATGGACAATCATATCCATTGCTTAGGCAATTTTGCCCACTGCCATGATTTTTGTTCTACACTATTTTTTTCAGGGCCACTGCAATAAGAATATAATGCCATGGCATATGCGCTTTTGGCTAGTGCCACCATATTGTGCAGAATTATCAATAAATCAGGCCAAAGCATTTTCTCCCTCAGCCAGCTAGTTAACGAAGTAACTCTCAATGTCCAGCAATTTGAAAGAAAGGTTGCATTACAGGAAGAATATTCACTACGGGAATCAGTCACTGGTTCCTGCAATTTATTTGTGCATGCAGAACATACTAGTGTCTGATCTTGCTTATTCCTGTTCTATTTAAGGATAAGGTACTGCTGTGTATACTTATGTAGCTTGGTGGATCATGATAGGTAGCTCAAATTACAAGGTCATTTGGTTACATTTTGAGTCTGTTTCAGATTCTTGCAGCCAATCAAGATCTGTTTCTCAAAGGAAAATAGTTGTTTGCAGAAGAGAGTATAATTTTTTATCTCCAACATAGGCTCTTCGCTGGCATTGTCCTAAGGAGATTGCGAGGGACACTGCAGAGCATCTCTATATGTCTTAGACACTTTGAGGACCATAATATGTGTGGGTCCTAAGGGTGACCTGGCAGAACAGCTTATTGTGCTGCCTAGATCTGCTCTATAGCTGTATATTCTCTAAGTACCCCAAATTTGATTAAAACATTATTACAGATTTGGGAACAGAATATGCCCTCTTTTAAGTCATAGCTCAGTGTTCTTTCTGCATTGCACCCAGTCATCCAAGTGTGTTATAACAAAATGGTATAACTGCATTAATTTAATCACAAATTTTGGGCCTTCTCTTTTCTTTAGTAAGTTATTGAGTCAAACATTTAATGAACTATTCTGGGAGTTCTAAAGTTTCAAAGAAGTATAATGTAGATTATTGTATACCCATACAATATTTACATTCAATCTTCTATAAAAGATAAATCAAGTATATGAATAAACAGAAAAGTAACAGAACGTGCTAAGTGACATAGAAACAAGTTTCCTTTAATATTTTGACTATTCAGAAAAGAGAAGTAACTTGGGAAGACACAGAGAGATCTCTATGAAGGAGCTTAATATTTATCGTTTATGAACAATTTATCTTTTTCTCTTCCTTGCCAAACAGTAGAAAAAACAATATGCTAGAGGAATACTCTAGCAATCCTAATAATCCTAGTGGTGTTAGTACTATATTTCATTCAGCTTAGGTATTGGCAGATATAAATAATTTGGAAATTTTACAAAACAAGCTGTAGTGATTCTGAACTTTAAAGGAAAATAGTAACTTAAATTTCTAAATGTATAGCTGAAATTCTTATAGAAAGTAGATCATTTTAGGGTGATTTTAACATGTTTATTTTTTACTTGTGCATGCAGTGTTAATTCTCAGATAACTTCCATTAATAATAATTAATGCAGAAGAAATTTTCCATTGTATAAACTCACTGTAAATCTTTAGACAAATGCCTTTTGTATATGGCCATATTTTAGTGTAAACGTCTTTTTATCCTTTATAGGTAAGTTCAATACATGGATTATATTAAAAACAATGCATGTAAGAGAATTTTTTATATCTGTTTGATAATATCAAGAGCTAAGGCCACCATAAAATTTTTCACGTTGAAGTTTTAAAGGATTTTTAAAAAATTGTTGCTATTGTATTTTGTTTTCACTACGTTAAGTTGACAACATATCAAATGCAAAAGTAGATATTTTGTATATTGTTAGGTTTCAAAAGGAAGCTGAGGGTGAAAGGAAGACGGAGAGAGAGAGTTGGTGGCCCAACAGCAATACATATTTATTGAACAAAGGCCTGTGGGGGGACACCAGCTAGCGCAGAAGCCTGCCCCCACTTACAGACTGGGGTAATTATAGGTCCAAGTGGGAGAGGTCTGGGCTTGTTGTGAAATGGGGCAGGCATACGGGCTGGCTGCTGATAAGGGAAGGGTTTTCTTCAGTCAGGTGGTTAGACCTGGGACTTGTGTGGCAGGGTGTTTCTCATGGCCTGAACCCTAGTGAAATTTTCCACTCTGACCAGGGTCTGCAAAATGGCAGGGGTTTACAAAATGGTGCAGCTTGGGCTAACATATATAACATTTGAATATATTCTATACCCTCCCATTCAAAACTAACCATTTTAAACTAGTGCTATGTATTCTGGAAAATACATAAACTCCAAATTTTAGTCAAATTTTCCTTTACTAGATATACTTACATAACACAGTAGATATTAGGCATTTATCCAATACATATGATGAATTTTGATAGCTTATAAAGTTAATAGGATAAATTTAGATAATTAATGCATTCAAGTATATCACATTTATGCTAATGTGGTACGTCTTAGCCCCTACATTATTACATGTGATAAGTTTACGTTTGCTTTGAGCTAGTATATGTCACTTACAACAGTACATATATACACACACGTATACATTTTAAAGTCAGAATAATAAATTTAGAACTTATAGATTATCCCCATTGCATTAATTCTGGCAGTTTCAGTTTCTAAAGAGGTTTCCTCAGTTTTCACATGTTCACTTGACAATTCATAATTTAAAATTGTTCCTTTCGGTAGCAATGGCAAGGAGAATTAACAAGGTAGATGTGCTTTTCATTTAATTAATTTTATGTTAGACAAAAGATAAATGGTGAATATTTAATTGTCTCATACATTATAAGTTGTTTAAAATAATAGCATTTCAAGTTAAGCTTAGAGACTGACCTACGCAAAATGTTTTTATATAAAACTGTTTTTATTTTACAAAATAGTATGCATAATCCTAAAAACTTATTTTAATTATTATTAACTTCATCTGTTGTTGAAGAGCAATTAAATTATATTAGTTTAGCTCATATAATATGGTTAAACCAATCAAAATACATCATTATATAAGAACTGATTTCAGAAGTAATTTCTTTTTATTGAATATATACATGAGTTACATTAAATTGTAAGAAAATTAGTAATTCCAGTAAATGGGTTAGATGCTGCATTAACTCAGCACCCTTAGATGCCTCCTTTAGTCTATATCTCTCTATATATATTCTTTGGTACTTTTGTCTGTCCATCTATACTTTTTTTTTTTTTTTTTTGAGACAGAGTCTTGCTCTTTGCTCTGTCACCTAGGCTGGAGTGCAGTGGTGAAATCTCAGCTCACTGCAACCTCCATCTCTTGGGTTCAAGCGATTCTCCTGCTTCAGCCTCCTGAGTAGCTGAGATTACAGGCATGTGGCACCATGCCTGGCTAATTTTTGTATTTTTAATAGAGATGGGGTTTCACCATGTTGGCCAGGCTGGTCTCGAACACTTGACCTCAGATGATCCACCCACCTCAGCCTCCCAAAGTGCTGGGATTACAGACGTGAGCCACCACGCCCAGCCCATTTACGATTTTATCTGTTAAGATATTCTGATACCAATTGTGTTCATAGACTTTAGCTTCTTCATTTAATAATTTACCTGGTGTGAGACAGACTAACAAGTATTCAAATAATAGTAAGGAGCTAAATACTGATTTAATTGGGATATAAACTAAAAGTTCTGTTCAAATTTATTGTTTGCCTTGCTTGTAACACTGCCTTCATTGTTTTAATTTGTCTCATCAAGTTCAAGTAATGTGTCTTTGTCTATTTTTATTTATTTGTTTAGAGATGGGGTCACATTATGCTGCCCAGACTGCTTTCGAAAACCTGGGCTCAAGCAATCATCCTGCCTCTGCCTCACTAGTAGCTGTGACTACAGATGTGCACCACCATGCATAACTTGTGTTTTTGTTAAATCTAGAAATGAAAATAGACAGACGTTGAATGAGCAGTAGGCTAAGAAAAAGTCCATTTTGACCTATGCTAAAATGGCGCTAAGCCACAGTTTCTAATGTGAAATATAATTGGAATTAATCTTTCATGTCATCACAACTTATTTTATTTTTCAATCTAAATGTGTTGCTTCTGATATATAATAAAACCACAGAAGCAGTGAAGAAAGTATAAAAAATTGATTTATGCTTTTTATGTTTTCTTTCTTTTAAAGAGTTTCTTCCAGAAGGAGACACTTCAAAATGTAAAATCATCATATATTAAAAACTTCAACTTAAAAAGTATTCAGATACCACCCTATATCTTTTATATAAGTGCACTGAGGTCGAGAAAATTTAATTGATTTTCCCAGGATTACAGAGTTAGTGTAAAAAAGAATTGGAAATGAAACTCTTGGGATGAGCAGAATGCCTCTCCAACAGCATGCATGAATAATATGCATGTAAAATAGGTAAGGGAGAGAGGGAAGATCACAAGAAAGTTATAGTTGGAAGATGCCTTTTTAGTGTATTTCTTTGCCACTTCTCTTACTAATTTGTGTAGTTTTGAAATTGGTAAACCAAAATTCATTGAGGTATCAAGGCAATGCAGTTGATTGCTAGTGTTGTGAAGCCACGCCGCGGAGTGATTAATTTCTGGATACAAAGGTTTCTTTCAAGTCATTTCATCTAGACCATATTTTTTCCACCTAAAGCTTCCACCACAGAGAGAGAACAGTCTAGTGTCTTGGTTATAATCACTTTATAAAGTAAGTAGTAAAACGAGAAAGGACTTTACGTTTATTAAATCACTAATATGGGCCAGGCACAATGCTAAATGTCTTACATACTTTATTGTGCAAAACCACCTTTCATAAGCTCGACATTTCCCTTAAACCTTAAACTATGCCTCTACTCTTTGCTTTTCTTCATCATCAAACATCATTCTGCAGTTCTCGATTCATCATGTCCAAATCTGTTTTCAATCAACTTTAATCTTCCTTCGCTTACATGTATTGCATTAATAATAGTCTTCAGTTTCCAGTTCTGCACTTCTCAATGTTAATAATGGCATAAATATGGCTGAATAAAGCAACACATTTACTGTTTCACCTCATGTTATGCAACTTCCAGCTACTGTAGCCACATTTGGTTTATATTGTCAATGGGAAAACATCCTTTTTGCCTACCATAATTTCCTATTTTCTTGTTTTTTTTCCTCCAGTCATACTAGCCAATGTTATCTATACTCCATTGAGCATTTAAATATCAAAATGCTAGGGCCACTTCTTTATATACAGATTTTCCCTACAAGATACTAACTTTTCTCATTGCTTCAAATATCATCTAGATATCTCTTCTGAGATTCAGGTATGGATACCATTATTTTTATTTATTTGTATTACAATCTCTAAATTGAGACCAAATCCATGTATTCTCCAAACATTTAACTTTATCCACCTCAGTGTGCCTCTTGTCAACACTCTTGGCCTCACCAACATGATGTCACCCCTTAACCATCCTCTGTCTGAGATAGTGAAATAAAATCTCATATCTGGTCAGCCCCGCATCCATTCTTCTGTTTCTCAGTGGAGTAAGATTATTCAATTGTAAATTAGATCACGTCCCTTTTCCCCCACCTGAACATCCATTGATCTTCAAATAAAGTGTAAGTTCCTTTCTAGGCCTAAAAATCTATAACTGATCTCTCCATATCCAAACCTTCTTTTACTACACTCAAACTACACATGCCTTATTACAGCTTCTTAAACAAGTCACTTTTTTTCCTACTCCTCGGATGATACTATTTATTCTGTTTGAAGAATTATGTCCCTTTCCCTTCCTGGTTCTTCTCCTGGTTTGCTCCTTCACACCCTTCAGATTTAAGTCCTCGGAAAACTATCTGTCTTCTGAAAGGCTGCTGCACATTAGTTCACGTGAAATAGATTTTCCCCACGTAATTCTATTTCTTAGCAACCTGTTTATTTCTGTTTTATAATGCATTGATATTTGTAACTAATTTTTTGCCTTGTTTACTTTGTTGTTATCTGCTGCCACACTGGATTTCTAAAAAGTAACTTAAAATAGTGGAAGTATGTATTTGTTATTCATTCTAACATCCTCCACACCTATGTGACAAAAACACACTATGTTAATCCCCAGTCACATTCTTCTATAATCTCTTTACCTAAGTTTCTGTAATTACCAGCAGAACTTAAGACTTGTTTCTAAACAATAGAAGAGGCAAAGATAATAGGAAGTCACCTCCATGATTATGCTGTGTTATGTAAGACCCTGTCTCAGTGGACTGCAGTGGGAACTCCTCTTTCTGCTCTTGAGGAAGAAAACAGCCGTGTTGCTAAGTGCTTGTGGACAAGGCCATGATGCCGGGCAGTGTGGGTCATCTCTAGGTTCTAATGGTGATCTACACACTACAGCCCGTAAATTCTGGGCTTTTCCTTGCAGTTGCAAGGATATAAATTTGGCCAACTCGCTATATGAGCTTAGATGTGGATTATTCCATTATTGGGTGTCTAGATGAGAAGGCAGTCCAGCTGACGTCTTCACTGTAGCCTTGTGAGACCCTGATAAGAGAACCTGCTTCACAAAAGGGGTAAAATAATGCATTTGTGTTCTTTAAAGCTGCTAGTTTTGTGGTAATTTGTTATGCAGCGTGATGGTTAATATTGAGTGTCGATTGGAATGAAGGATGTAAAATATTGCTCCCGGTGTCTGTGAGGGGGTTGTCAAAAGAGATTAACATTAGAGTCAGGGGTCTGCGAAAGGCAGACCCACCCTCCATCTGGGTGGGCATCATCTATTCAGCTGCTGGTGTGGCTGGGATAAAAGCAGGCAGAGGAACGTGGAAAGAGGAGAGTGGCTGAGTATTCTGGCCTCCACCTTTCTCCCTTGCTGGATGCTTTCCACCCTCAAACATCAGACTCCGAGATCTTCAGCTTTCGGACTCTTGGACTTTCAACCACAGACTGAATGCTGCACTGTCGGCTTCCCTACTTCTGAGATTTTGGGACTCAGACTGGCTTCCTTGCCTCTCAGCTTGAAGAAGGCCTATTGTGGGACCTCACCTTGTGATCCTGTGAGTCAATACTCCATAATCCACTCTCCTTTATAGATACATCTATACTATTAGTTCTGTCCCTCTAGAGAACCCTGATTAATACATGCAGCAACAGAAAATTAGTGCAATCTAAATTGCCCTTCTGAGGTAACTGACCAATATTTATGAAATCTTCTATGCATTACCTCTAAACCTACTTAGAGTGAAAGGTTATGAATTGATGTTCATTGTTTGTTATTAACATATTGTTTCACATAAAGGGTTTTTATCCTATTATCTAAAAATTGAATATCAGAGAGATAATCTTAACCCTTTTCTGATACCATTTGCCACCAAATAAACATTTTGGGTGATATCATATCATTGCCAATAGTTTAAAATAAAATAACATTTGGTAACATCATATATTTGTCAAGTAATTAAAAAGAAGTGAGAAAACAGATTTTAGGAGACTAAATTTCTGTGTTATTCCTATATAGTGCAGTTGTTTCCAGGTACACCATAGAGCTGCTTTTCCAAAGGAAATCTGTTTTGCAATATCTACGTGAATTGGCCAAGTTTTATTTTGAATAAAATGTAGTATCTCTAGAAACATGCAATAATACTCGTTTCTTTATTCTTATTTCAAAATGAAGATTTTAAAAATTGAGGCCACCGAACATAAGTTAATGTAATAAATAGCTATTTGGTTAATGTGTTTTCAATTTTCCACCTTCCAAAATTTTATGGACCTAGAATAAATTGTCAATTAAAAAGTAAGTTAAATAAAACATTTTAAAATAATTTTCAAAAAACTGTTCAAACCATATTAAAATCAGTAAACTGACTATCCAGTCAATAAAGTAAGCCTTTCTCTCTCTAACATTAACTGCTCTTAGGCTGGAACACTCAAAATGAAAACCAGATTGCAAAACTGACATTTAGAACTCAGCTGAGCTACAACAAAGATATACAAAGTGAAACAGAAAATGAGAATGAGTGAAGAGTAGTTTTTATTGATCTCAGAGAGTGTATTATATTGGCTGCTTTAGCTTTGAAATCTCTTATCAAAATTGATTGCATTAGCCTTGTTGTGGTCAAATAGACAAACTGGCCAAAGACTAAAAAAAATCTCAACCAAAGGATTTATTTTGTCTTATGTGTATAAACTTCAATCTCAGTACAAGAGAAAGTACAGAAGGAACTTTGAATATGAAAATAGAAAAAAAAAACCCTGCATATGTGTAAACTCAATTTTCAAAAAGCCTAAGAACACACACATAAAACAATTTGCTGTTATGATTAAGACATTGTTGTCATTAATATGGAAATAAGTCTATTGTTTCCTGTCATGTGCGTCCGTTTGAAGAGATCACCAAACAGGCTTTGTGTGAGCAATAAAGCTACTTAATCACCTGGGTGCAGGCGGGCTGCGTCCGAAAAGAGAGTCAGCGAAGGGAGATGGGGTGGGGCCATTTCATAGGATTTGGGTGGGTAATGGAAAATTACAGTCAAAGGGGGTTGTTCTCTGGCAGGCAGGGGCGGGGGTCAAAATTGAAAACACACTAACCAAATAGCTATTTATTACATTAACTTATGTTCGGTGGCCTCAATTTTTAAAATCTTCATTTTGAAATAAGAATAAAGAAACAAGTAATATTTCATGTTTCTAGAGATACTACATTTTATTCAAAATAAAACTTGGCCAATTCACATAGATATTGCAAAACAGATTTCCTTTGGAAAAGCAGCTCTATAGTGTACCTGGAAACAACTGCACTATATAGGAATAACACAGAAATTTAGTCTCCTAAAATCTGTTTTCTCACTTGATTTTTAATTACTTGAGGAGAAAAATTAGCCATGAGGGACCAAAGTTGGAATGCTAGCTGCTTCTTTAGCTACCTTATCAGCATAAGCGTTGCCCTGAGTGATGGGATCTGATGCCTTTTGGTGGCCCTTGCAGTGAATGACTCCAGCTCCCTTTGGAAGTAAAGCAGCCTTGAGAAGAATTTTTATTAAAGAAGAATTAATGATGGAGGACCCTTACGTAGTGCAGAAACCTCTTTCTGCTCATATAACAGCATGGTGGTACAGGATATGGAAGGCATATTTAGAGTCACTATAAATATTGACGGGTAGTCCCTTTGCAAGAGTGAGGGCCTGAGTTAAGGCAATGAGTTCGGCTTGCTGAGAGGTAGTGGAGGGGTGCAGAGCGGTAGACTTAATGATAGATGTGGAAGATACTATAGCATAGCCTGCCTTTGCTGGTGAGTGGCAATTAGGCCTGGTGGAACTGCCATCAATAAACCAAGTGTGATCAGAGTGAGGAACAGGAAAGAAGGAAATATGGGGAAATTGTGAATGCCAGGTGGATTAAAAAGATACAGTCATGGGGGTCAGGTGTGTTATCAGGAATAATGTGGGGCCAGCCTAAAACAGTAAGGTCACTTCTTCCTTCTTCTCCCTTAGCCTGTGTTCTCATCAGATTTCAGATTCTATGGCAATTGCACATGAGGATTTGGTTCATGTTTATAGAAAATTTATAATCAAATTGAGGAGACAGAGCTAGTGCAAAGAAAAGAAAATTTATTGGTAAATGTTAGGGATAAGCTGATTGCTGAAAAATAATTGTTTACAAAATAAACTTTACACAGTTTTCAAAATTCAGAGGTCAAGAACTTAAAACCTCTTCAACTCACACCTGACCTAAAACCTAAATGCCTTATTTTCTTCTGCAATGCCACTTGACCCCAATACAAACTCAACAATGGTTCCAAATAGCCAGAAAATGGCACTTTCTATTTCTCCATCCTACAAGATCTACATAATTTTTGTCGTAAAATGGGCAAACGTTCTGAAATGCCTGACGTCCAGGCATCCTTTTACACATCGGTTCCTCCCTAGTCTCTGTTCCCAATGCAGCTCATCCCAAATCTTCCTTCTTTCCCTCCTGCCTCTCCCTTCAGTCCCAATACCAAACATCGTTGAGTCTTTTCAATTGGCATCATTCTCCTACCAAAATCTGGTGAAGACACAAGAAAAGAAAACTACAGGACTATATGCCTGATGAACAGAGATGCAAAAATCCTCAAAAATTACTAGCAAACTGATTTTAGCAGCAAATCAAAAATTTAATTCACCATGTAAGCTTCATTCTTGGAATGTCAGGTTGGTTTAACATATGCAAATCAATAAACGTAATTTACCAAAAACAGAATTAAAAACAAAAATCATATAATCATATCTCTCTATATAGGAAAACCTTTGATAAATTCGATGTCCTTTCATGATAAAAACCTTCAACAAACTAGGCATCAAAGTAACATACCTCAAAATAATAAGAGTTATCTGTGACAAACCCACAGCCAGAATGATACTGAATGAGCAGAAGCTGAAACTATTTCCCTTGAGAACTGGAACAAGACAAGGCTGCCCAATCTCATTGCTCCTATTCAACATAGTATGAGAATTCCCAGACTAAGTAATCAGGCAAGAGAAATAAATGAAAGGCATTGAAAGAGGAAAAGAAGCAGTCAAACTATCTGTGTTCTCTGATGGTATGATTATATACTTATAAAATGCTAAAGACTGCCAAAAAGCTCCTGGAAATGATAAATGACTTCAGTGAAGTCAATAAAAAATCAATGTACAAATATCAGTAGCGTTTCTATACAACAATAATGTTCAAGCTGACTGCCAAATCAAAAATGCAATCTCATTTATAATACCTATACGAAAATAAAATATTGAGAAAAACATTTATCTAAGGAGGTGAAACAGAATTATAAAATACTGCTGAAAGAAATCATAGATGACACAGACAAATGGAAAACACTCCATGCTCATGGAAAAGAAGAATTAATATCATTCAAATGGCCATACTGCCCAAAGCAATCTACAGATTCAATGTCACTTCTGTCAAACTACTAATACCACTTACCACAGAATGGGAAAAAATATTCTAAAATTCATATGGGATCAAACAAAACCACAATTATTCAAAGCAATCCTGAGCTAAAAAACCAAAGTCAAACGCATCACATTTTATGACTTCAAACTGTAATACAAGTTTTAGTAAATAAAACATTATGGTATTGGTACAAAAACAGACACAGAAAATATTCCAGGAAATATGATACTGTTGTGGGAGAATGAGATGACCACGGCTGTTGCAACAATGTTGGAATAAGTCATACATATACTTATCATGTTGAAGATGGAGGTCACAGAATGAGAAATACGGATTCTTATTTTAATAATATCATCAAGTTGGAGACCAGCCTGGCCAGCATGGTGAAACCCCGTCTCTACTAAAAATACAAAAAATTAGCCGGGCATGGTGGCAGGTGCCTTTAATCCCAGCTACTTGGGAGGATGAGGCAGGAGAATCGCTTAAACCCGGGAGGCAGAGGTTGTAGTGAGCTGGGATAACACCATTGCCCTCCAGCCTGGGAAACAAGAGTGAAACTCCATCTCAAAACTCCATCTCAAAAATAATAATAATAATAAAATGTAATTGAACTGCCAATTTAGCCATTATCTTCTCTCAAAACTCCTAGTAATATGACACAATATATTTTTTTCTGAACTTTCAAATTAGATGAATTAGAATTTTCTGTTTTATGTAGATGAAATCAACAGATACCGTAATCTAGCAGGTATATGTTTTAAAAGTTGACTAGAACAGATATAAATATTTTTTAGATACAGAGATGCCAATGCACCAGCTGTTTTAACACCAGCAGATATTTAATTATTTAGTTTGCCAAATGGCTATTTTGATAATATGGAAGATACGTTATTTTGCTTCTAAAAAACATAAAACAAATAAAAATAACTAAAGAAAATTGTATTTATTTTGAGGACACTTGATATACTGAATCCATTAAAGACTTGACAAATCACTCCCAAGGAAATAGTTATCACATATTGTTCTAGGTAATTAATTTAAGACCTTTGAAGAATGTCCTTCTTTATTCTCTATCATTCATATAGTTTGTCTCAATCACAATCATTAAAATTATTATTTTAAATTGCCATGTGAGAGAACTCAGTTCACCCATATTGAGCCAGTTTTCTTTCCTTACTCCAATTATTGTGGTCAAAAATTCAATTAACTGGCCAGACACTGTGACACACGCCTGTAATCCCAGCACTTTGGGAGGCCAAGGTGGGAGGATCAGAAGGTCAGGAGATCGAGACCATCCTGGCTAACACGGTGAAACCCCATCTCTACTAAAAATACAAAAAACTAGCCAGGCGTGGTGGCAGGCGCCTGTAGTCCCAGCTACTCAGGAGGCTGAAGCAGGAGAATGACGTGAACCCGGGAGGTGGAGCTTGCAGTGAGCCGAGATCGGGCCACTGCACTCCAGCCTGGGCGACAGTGAGACTCCGTCTCAAGAAAAAAAATAAAAATTTCAATCTAACCTTACTTGAATTTCACAATGTTCTATGATGGCAAAGATTTAACAGTATTATAGAAAAACTAAGATACCCATGGTTAAATTATTAAAGATTTCCTCATGGGATTTTTTTCCAGACCACAAACATACTATAAAACACAGTAAAGATAAATATTTTCATAAAAGGAAAGCGGGAAGAAATGGAAAGAAAAATTGGCAAAGCATAATATTTAAAATACGCTTGTGAAAAGTTTTATAATTTTTAGCATAGAGCTTATTAGATTAAATAAAACAATGAATTTGTGAAAATATATTTAATAATCTAATAATGTAAGAAGTATAAAATCGGTTTCTTCTAAAAATATGTTTTCTAAACTATTACCAGAGTGATCTTGATAAAGTCTTAGAAGTATAAATGCCTTTTGTGATTACAATATTTCAGTGCCTTCCTGCAGCTCTAAAAGTGTGAAAGATGAACTCATCTCCAGAGACAGAGGGATATTTTATGTTTTGGAATTTCCTGTCCTCTCTAGCCTCATCTGTCATTACCATGCCCCTTGTACTTCATACCACAGCCATTGTAAACATATTTGTCAAAGAAACAATATATTTTAATAATGTTTTAATAAAAATATTCAGAAAGTTTTTCATCGATCTCATATTATAATTTTTCTGAGTTTGTTTCTCTCATTTGAACCCAGATATAGGCTCTGGAAGACTTTCATGGAATCCTCATTGCTAACCCTCACCAGTATTATAATGGTCATAATTGAAAAGGATTCTACATGATAAGCAAGTGTTCAGAAAGTGAATGCTGTCATCATTCTTTATACCCCCATACATACTCATATATACTAACGAAGGATTTTAGGAAATCCTACCCCAAAATATGCTGCTTTGGTATATTGATTACTTCAAGCTGATGCCATTTGAATAAGAGCAAATGCAGGGAGAGGGTATCTCTGAACTCCCCTTCTCTACTTAAAGACAGATCCTCCAAAAGAAACTCAACTATCATCAATCTCCTCCTCAAAAGTTACATCAACTAAGGAAGATTAACTCTTCAAATCACAGGAGAAGAGACTAGCACCCAAACTTTGAGAGAAACTATTATTTCCTCTTTTAAGGGTTTATTAGTCTTTTGTAAAAATCATTTCCCCTCCACTAAATTCCCTATATCCTCCCTCCCCTTTCCGCTATGAAGAGGGCATATGAACTCCTAAGTCTTACTTTTGTTGGGGTATTCATATAATAAATTTGGCAACCTTTTCTCCTGTTGATCTGCCTTGTTTATTTCATTGACTGGGTTACTGAAGCCTCGGAGGTTAAAGGGAAAGCTTTCCCTCCTACATCACATATAACCATAATATGGAATTATTTTAAGAGAAATATGAAGTTGGTAAGGAACTGTGGTTAAAATAAAGTCAGCGACTCAGGACTACATGTCTAATTTAAAGCTATTGAGTGATTACTCATAGAGATAAGGCAATTATATTCTGTTTATTATGATAATTTAATTTGCTTTTTGATGGTTTATTACGTGTAAATTAGTAGAAATTAACCTTGGTAACCTCATTCTTTCCCACTACTTTATTTGGAATATCAGTTACAACTAATCTATATTGTAATTTCCCTACCTTCAAAATAGCCTCCACAGTTACAAGTAGATGAATCAATGCTAATTAGGAAAAAAAATACAGCTACTGATTATTTCAAACAGTTCATTATTCAGATAAAATGGGCTCTGGGTGACATAAGTAAGGAGATTTTCATAAACATTAAAACTGAGAAAGATAACTGAATGCCATACTTCAGATAATTAGAGTGTTAACTACAAAAATTATTAGTGATGAAATAACATGGTTTTTGTCAAGTGTACAAAACTTTTTTGAGCTATGACAGTCTTATAATTTCAGAACAGGGTCCAACACTCACATTACCTACTAGTGGTTTGTAGCCTAAGGGGAGTTTCCTTCAAAAGAGCATTTGAAAAATAGAAGTTTCTGATTCTCACAATCACATATGGGTCCAATTGGACTTGAGTGCTCAGGTGGCCACGTGTGCTAAGTGCCTGCAATACGCAGTAATGCACCTCACAACTAAGAGTCATCGTGCTTCAAATGCCAACTGATAAATCACAAATTTAGAAACCAGGAAAAGAATATTATAAATGCTACAGGCTTCATGTTTGTATTTCTTTCTAATGTTTATTTTGAAATCTAATCATCAGTGTGATGGTAGTGGAAAGTGGGACTTCAAGTTGTGAGAGGAGAGTACTCATGAATGGTTCTAGCCCCCTTATAAAAGAAGCCCCAGATAGCTGCCATTCCTTTTTTTGTCATGTGAAGACACAGCTAGAAGGCACTGTCTATGAATCAGAAAGAAGGTCCTCACCACTCATCATATACGTCAGCATTTTGATTTTGGACATCTCAGCCTCCAGGACTGGGAAAATTAAATTTTGTTGTTCATATGTTGCTCAATTCATGGAATTTTGTTAATACAGCACAAATGAACTAGGACAAGAAGAACAGTGGGAGAAACAGGATTGGAACTGTGTTCTGTTTCAGCGGAAAAAAATTTCAGTATTTTTTTTCTTATGAATAATATGAATATAGTAAGATCTAAATAAGGATATCGTTACCTTCAGAGGGAAATTTTATATTCCCACTACATTCTTCAGCTACACATGAAAAATTTAAATAGCTATAGGTACAAAAAGTTTCAAATTCCTCTAGTCTGGTTTTTGTCTCCTGACTTTGGCCTTCACTGGATACTCTGCCTTCAAGGGACCCTTTGACCTGCAGCCCTTTCTGCTATAACTGTTGTTTTGTGCTGGAGTCCTGCCAGGGTGATGGTAAGATATGGGGATTGTGGCTTGGAGCTGTGACATTCACAAGTGTTTCTCCAGTGCTATTGTTTGTTTGTTTGTTTTTCCTCATCCCCCTGGCTGCAAGACTTCCAATCTATTTTTGAAGCCTTGATACCTGTTGAAAATGATTTTTTCCTCCTTAGGTAAAACAGCAAGACTGAAAGCAGCTGGAGGCAGAGAAATTTCCTTTCCCAGAAGGATAAACACTATCCACCTTAGCCCTAGAAAGCAGTCCATTTATATAGTGAAGACTCTGATCTATCTAAAGGATAACTCCTCTCCTCCTTGTCAGATCCGGGAAAGGATCTTTCTCAGATTCTTACTGGTATGGCTCCTGCACGGAAAGCCCACAAAAGTGTAGGGGCTGCAATAAGACTGCATCACCGAGAAACTTTTTTATTCTTATGCTTGTCTGTATTCAACATTTTATCAACATTATCATTTATATGGTCCTATTAGTTTATGGCTCCAGTGACTTCTCCTCTGGATAATGGATCTCAGTTTCTGTGTATCTTTTGATGTGCCTGTCCTTCCTGATTTTAGAGTAGTTGAATGTCTTGTAACATCTGTTTTCTCAACAGATGCAAGAAAAGTTATTTTAAATTTTATTCTTGAATGACCAAGAGTGACAATTTCTAAGCTCTTTGCTTGTTGGATTTTGTCAAAGCTAGAAAGAAAAAGCTGTTTGTTTTCTGACTGCTTATAAATTTTTTCCTCTTGCCAGAGAGAATTAACAAGTACAATTCTGACATTCCTCAGTTGCTTATGAAAAATGTGTCACATTTTAAAAAGAAGTACAGTAGGCCAGGTCTGGTGATTCACGCCTGTAATCCCAGCACTTTGGGAGGCTGAGGCGGGTGGGTTACCTGAAATCAGGAGTTCAAGAGCAGCCTGGCCAACATGGTGAAATCCTGTCTCTACCACAAATGCAAAAACTAGCCAGGCATGGTGACGCACGCCTGTAATCCCAGCTACTTGGGAGGCTGAAGCAGTAGAATTGCTTGAACCCAGGATGCCAGAAGGCGGAGGTTGCAGTGAGCTGAGATCTTGTCACTGCACTCCAGCCTGGGCGATAAAGCAAGGCCCTGTCTGTCTCAAAGAAAAAAAGAAGCAGCAGCAGCAGCAGCACAGTGTGGGCATATGAAATGTAAGCTAGCTAGCTCAACAGCTTGGGAAAATCATCATAAAAGAACTGGCAAGCAAGGAATTGGTAACAACATAATATTAAAAATATAATGCAAAACACAATCCAAAATGGGCATATGGAACAGGCAAAATATCAACTTATGTGGGAAAAGATAAAACTCAGATGTCACTACAGCTATGAGACTGAGGGTGGAATTCAATAACAACAATTTTCAAGCATCCATTATAAAAGTCTTCCAAAAATTGCATAAATACTCTTGAAATAAATTGAAAGGTTGAAGTCTAGTAAGTAAATACACACTACAACAAACAAAATGGAAATTTAATACTTTTAAAATATAATAACTTTAAAAAAAATAAAACCTTGAATATATCAATAGCAGCATAACAATGATGGACAAAAGACTCACTAATCTTGAAGATAGATCAATAGAAAAAATTCAATTGAATAACAGATATAAAAAGGTAAAATAAAACAAATAGTCTCAGACATCTGCAGGAAAACAACATAAGACCTAATATCTGTGTTGTTGGTGGTCCAGAGATACAAGCAAAAGAATGTGGTATAGGAAAAAATAAGTGAAAAATAATGCCTGAAAACTTCTCAAATATGATAAAATATATAGACTTGCAGATTAATGAAGCTCAGAAAGGCCCAAACAGAATGAAACCCCAAAAACACCTTCCTGAAATATCATAATTGTGAAGGCTAATATTGAGTGTCAATTCGATTGGCTTGAAGGATGCAAAGTATTGTTCCTGGGTGTATCTGTGAGGGTGTTGCCAAGGGGATTAACATTTGAGTCAGTGGACTGGGAGAGGCAGACCACCTTCAATCTGGGTAGGTACTATCTAAATAGCTGCCAGAACAATTAGAATAAACCAGGCAGGAGAAGATGGAAGGGCCGATTTGCTGAGTCTTCTGGCCTTCATCTTTCTCCTGGGCTGAATGCTTCCTGCGCTCGAACAACAGACTGCAGCTTTTGGACTCTTGGACTTACACCAGTGGATTTCTAGAGATTCATAGGCCTTTTCCACAGAGTGAAGGCTGCACTGTCAGCTTCCCTACCTTTTAGGTTTTGGGACTGAGACTGATGCACCACTGACTTCCTTGCTCCTCAACTTGCAGACGGCTAATCACGGGACTTCGCTTTGTGATCCTGTGAAAAATTTCTCCTTAATAAACTCCCTTTCATATATGCATATATCCTATTAGTTCTGTCCCTCTAGAGACCCTGACTAATACAATAATTAAACTTTTAAAAACTAAAGGTAAAATTAAAAAAACTAAAGCTAAAAAAGGGAAATAGAAAATTCTCGAAAGCAAAGAAACATCACACATTATTTATAGGAGGACAATGGTTTGCATGAATATAAATTTCTCATCAAAAACTATGGAAGCCAAATGGAAGTGGGAATCATCTATAGAGTCAAAAACAGTTAAACCCAGAATTCTACATCCAATGAAAATATAGTTTATGAAGGGAAGTTAAATATATTCTCAGATGAATGAAAACTAATAGAAGTTAATGTCAGTATAACTGCTCCGTAAGAATTGCAAAACAAAAAAAAGGTTTTCAGATGGAAGAAAATGATATGAAAAGGAAACTTGGAATATCAAGAATTAATAACAACAACAGAAATATTAAGTATCTAGTTAAAATTTTCAGTAGATAGGCCGGGCACAGTGGCTCACGCCTGTAATCCCAGCACTTTGGGAGGCCGAGGTGGGAGGATCACGAGGTCAGGAGATCGAGACCATCCTGGCTAACATGGTGAAACCCCGTCTCTACTAAAAATACAAAAAATTAGCCATGCGAGGTGGCGGGCGCCTGTGGTCCCAGCTACTCGGGAGGCTGAGGCAGGAGAATGGAGTGAACCCAGGAGGTGGAGCTTGCAGTGAGTCGAGATGGTGCCACTGCACTCCAGCCTGGGCAACAGCGAGACTCCATCTCAAAAAAAAAAAAAAAAATTCAGTAGGTAGATAAATATACATATCATGTATATATAGAATATAAAAATGTATATGTATATATAGTGTATATATATAGTATATATATAGTATATATGTATATACATACACACATACACACACACACAAACAATATATAAATGAACTAAACACAAAGGAGGGAAAGTGACGGGACATTTTTAGTTTCAAGGTTACTACATTCTGCTTGATGTAGTAAAATACATATTGCACGCAAAATGTGAAGTATGTAAAACAATTAGACCAAACTCTAAAATGTTTGACTAAAATTTAGCCTGAAAAGGAAAAGCAGGAGAACCATCCATGTGTGTGTGTCTGTATAAATATATTTATATTTACAATACAATATTTAATTGGTGAGCTTAGGTCATTACATTTTAATATACTTTGATGTTTGATTTATCGTTTTCTGGTTGTGTCCTCTCTTTATTAACTAATTAAATGTAATTAGTTATATTCACTATCAATAATTTAATTACTTAGTAATTTATTTTTAATTTATAATTAAATTTTAATTATTATTTATTAAATTTTAACTATTTTAATTATTAATTTAGTATTAATTATTAATAAACATGTAGATAGCTAATAAGAGAGCTTCAAAATACAAGATGGAAAAACTCACAGAATTGAAAGGACAAATCTACTGATCTATAATTACAGATGTAGGCTACAACTTTTCTCAATAATATATAGAATAGTAAACAGAAAATCTGCAAAGTATAGAATAATTTAATGGCATCATCAGTCCAGAATTACAATTAACATGTGTTGAATACTTCACCAAATAAAAAAATGCACTTTCTGTATATTCTAAACTTAAACATTTAAAAGAATGAAAAAAAAAAAAAACCCGAGATATTCTCTGACCGTAATGGAATTAACAGAAAGGTAATATAATTGTATGCAATCATTTTGAAATAAAACTACCTACTTCTAAATAATTCATAGGTCACTAAAATAATTAGAAAATACTTTGAACTGACCAAAGATAGAACTATAACATATCAACATTTATGATTAATGTTTAGAGTAGAATTTGTATTATTAAATGCTTATATTAGAAAAGAAGAAAAGTTTGACATCAATAATCTAAGTTTACACCTTACAAAACTAGTAAAGAAAAGCAAAATAAACCCAAGTTTGCAAAATGAAGAGAGTAATCAAAATGGAAGGAGAAATAAACTGAAAACAGAGAAACACTTTGAAAAAAAATCAGTAAAATAGATGACCCTCTGACAAATGAATAGAAAGAAAATGAGAGGCCGGACGTGGTGGCTCACTCCTGTAACCCCAGCACTTTGGGTGGCTGAAGCAAGCGAATCACGAGGTCAGGGGATCGAGACCATCCTGCCTAACATGGCGAAACCCCATCTCTACTACAAAAATACACAAAATTATCAGGGTGTGGTGGCACACACCTGTAGTCCCAGCTACTCGGCAGGCTGAGGCAGGAGAATTGCTTGAACCTGGGAGGCAGAGGTTGTAGTGAGCCAAGATCGTGCCACTGTACTCCAGCCTGGGTGACAGAGCAAGACTCTGTCTCAAAAAAATGAAAACGAGAAGACACAAGTTAACAATATGAAGAATGAAGGATGTGATACTACTACAACCCTACAGACATTAAAAGTCAACATGAGGATGACTCTGTCTCCAGTACTATTCTAGGACAAAAAGTCTGAGGCTGAAACTCTTTCTTTTACTAATATATTTTACAGATCTTTCTCTACTTATAAACATAAATCTTCCTTTCCGTAGTGTTTATCAATACAGATTTATACTACGTAATGTAACCATTTTGTGAGTGATGGACAGTAATTTTTCTCAATTTTTAAATCAAGTATTGCTTCTGCAGATGTCTTTTGAAATATCTCTGCATAGTTATCTCAATAGAATAAATATATAGAACTTAGGGTGAATCTTGTAGCAACAGCCCAACTTATTGTCCCAAAATACAAGCCTAATAATGTATCTCCTTCAATACCGTCTTTCAATTATTTTCCTTAAAATTAAATTAAAATGCTTTTACTTATTTATGTATCTATATCCAACCTAACCTGCTGTATTATCTTCTATTTCATGTACAATATTATTCTATCAGTAATATGAAAACAACTCAATGGTTCTTTTTTAGAACAAGAAGTCTTCACACTTATGCTCTAATATGATTTTAATCCCACAGAGATTTTCTCATAGAAAATTGATTCTGCATTTATGCTTATTGTTGTTATTGTGAATAGACATAAGAA
Organism: Nomascus leucogenys; assembly: GCF_006542625.1. Taxonomy (NCBI): domain Eukaryota; kingdom Metazoa; phylum Chordata; class Mammalia; order Primates; family Hylobatidae; genus Nomascus; species Nomascus leucogenys. Next base: position 37,419,854 of record NC_044401.1, read on the forward strand.
ACAACTAGATGAAAATATAATACCTTGTGACACTGATATTGAAGGCATGTTTACTAGGCTGTTCAAATACATTTATGTAATGATTATCTGTTTACTGATAGAGTCAGGAAAAGTTTATTTTCTTTCTTTTTATGAATGTATTTACTTCCTTGTATTAGATAATGAGAGAACTTTAATCTCTTTTCAATTTCTGTTTTAATTGATAAGAAGTCTTAGACAGATTTTGTGTTCCAAATTATAATGCCAACTTGGATTCTGTTGGTGCCTCTTTCTATAAAATTATTGACCAACTACAATATTCAAGACACTATGTTAATTATGGCACATATAAGTGACTGTAGCTCAAATCTTTTGTTCTTGCAGTACTTATTTACAGCTACCTTGGAGAAAAATGACCCAAAAATCTGAAGCAGTGAAATACAATATAATGCATAAGAACAGTTCAGGAAAATGAATTACTATGACCTGGAAGAGTTTTAAAAAATATGAGCAGTTTTTATATTTCATAATACATAAATTAAGAAGAGAGGATGAGATTAGGAATAAGAAACAGAATATCAGCATCTCCAAGACATGTTTGAAGGACAGTGAGATGACTTTTTATTCTTATAAGTAAAAATCTTAAAAATAAAATATAATTTGGCTTTGGTTATAGTTAATAAAAATTACTTGTTATAAAAAGACTTCAAGGACCAGGATCTTATAAAACCAAATACTGTTAATTATCAAAGAACTAGGCTATAAAATATCAATAAGATAGAGGAAGTTATAGAGCATAGGCACTCTAGAGATTATGAAAGAACGAAGAAATAAGGGCTAATTATAAATAAGATAATTTAAATGTATACTACTTTATTCTTATTATCTTCAATAAGGCAAGGCAATAAGTAGAGATTTTCTACTTCTTTTTTTTTTTTTTTTTTTTGACAAAGTATCACTCTTGTCGTCCAGCCTGGAGAGTGCAATGGCGTGATCTCAAGAGCCTCACTGCACCTTCCGCCTTCCGGGTTCAAACAATTCTCCTGCCTCAGCCTCCCGAGTAGCTGGGATTATAGGCACGTGCCACCACGCCCAGCTAATTTTGGTATTTTCAGTAGAGACGGGGCTTTGCCATGTTGGCCAGGCTGGTCTCGAAATCCTGACCTCAGGAGATCCGCCCGCCTCAGCCTCCCAAAGTGCTGGGATTACAGGAGTGAGCCACTGTGCTCGGCCAAGATTTTCTGCTTCTTCAATGCAAGTTATTAATTGGAATAAGTTTTCAAATATTAAACAAAAATACTTTTGCAATTTCAGAGGAAACTAAACTCATCTAGAAGCATATCAAATATATTTTTATTTTAATTTACAGAACACATTATGCAGAAAAGGTAATTTGTGCATCAAAATGGTGAATGTGTTAAATCTGACTTTTGCATAATCAAGTATGTTGACTCTTAAGTCAACATAAGAAAACTTATATTCCTTAAGTCCCCTTGCAGACCACATTTTAAAGTGTGCTTTACTGATTAAAACACAAAGGCAACACAATGCTTTGATTGATGGATTGATTGCTTTCAAATATGAAGAATTAAGACAAAATGTGTTAGCATTAGTTAGATGACTAGTGATAAACCTGCGAACCCCAGGATAAGATATTTTGGCATCCTCACATATGCAGAAATATTCAACAGAAATATGACATTGAAAACTAAAGATATTCATATCATTTGTATCTTTGCAGGAAAAGCTGAGAGGTTCATTTTTTTTAGATATGAGCTACCAATAGTCTCAATTCCATAAATAGCATAAGAAAAAATAAAGGAAAATTGCCATAAATATGTCACAAGTGAGTACAAACTAGTTAATATAAGATTTCATTTCCCATGACAATTCAAAGTATCTAAAACTACACCCTTTTTGTGCAACAATTACCTGGACATGAGTAGTAGCTGCCTCCTTTATAATGGCAAAAATAAATGTTTAGCTATACTCCTCCCCACATTGTGTATTGCACACCAGGCTTGTTTCATTCAGTTATTTTATTTTCTTTCAATTATACTACTTTCTAGTCCATTTTGGTATGTGTCTTTGTTGCTCTTGGTTTAAATTCATCCTTGTGAATATTTAAAAATATCACCTTGGTGTCAGTCAGAGTGACATGATCTATAGCATATATCAAAATGAGACTTGCATAAAAAATAACTCTAAAGAAAATGGTCTGTGGGACACAAATGTAGATTTTCTTGAATATAAATGTTTTCTAACCTGGATTTTACACAATAGGTTTAAATGCCTAACATTTCTGAAGAGGCTCCTTTGGAACAGGTGCTAGGCTAGATGCAGATACACAGACATAAAACAGACTTCCCAGTGCTGATAGTATGTGGGGCTATAGAAGAAAATACCTCATGCAAATGCAATAGAAGGGTGCAATAGCACTGTGTTATCGGTACTCGGGGGAAAGCAGCTTATTATGCTTAACTGAGTGTGTGGTTTGGGGCAGGGTTCGGGTGAGAATGTTCAGCAAGGCATCTCAGAAAGAGTAACACTGGGACTATCTGGAAGGACTGTAATGTTAAAAAGACAAGAAAGCAAAGGGCAATTTGGACAGAAAGAACACTAGTGTCCCTTGATGCATTGGTGATAAACGCTCAACAATAAAAAGGTGATGTTGGTATTTGCACATGACACAAATGAAGATTGTTGAAAAATAAAATAGCCAATTTACAAACTATTCTGTTTGCTAAATAACATAATAATGGTTCTTTTCTCTGAACATGATGATTCTTATTGGTTTCTTGATTATTTTTAAAATTCTCCAAATGCACTTAAATAGTCATTAAAAAAGAATCATTAGTAAACTCTCACCAAATATAAACCAAATGTCTTATTGTACTATTTTCTAAACTTCTTCATGAGAACAATATTTTTCTGCCTCTCTTCAGAAATTGTACACCTTTAATATTGTTGCATATATAGCATTTCCAATTTTTAATAAGATTGTTGTTTAAAATAAAAGACATGGTATGGGAGAAAATGACATTTACAACCTATTTCAAAATCTATTTTACCTTCATCTGTTACTTGTATTTTATTATTAATATAAGTTTGTTTGCAAAGCAATACCTTTTAAAACATCCCTCCTTTACACTTCTTTCTTTATAAAGTAAGTAACATAGAAAAAAAAAAAGTGAAACTGAAAGCCTCTGTTTGTTTGTTTGTTTTTGAATTGCAATGTCTTTCTTTTAGCTATGTTGAAATTCATTAAAGTGATTGTACTAGAGGATTTGGCAGAGTTAATGTCAGGCTTTAATTTATCAGGGTAAATTTTGTAATAAACTAATGCTGTGCTTTGTCTAAGAACTGACATTTTATGTATGATTAAAAGCTAACGTGATTTAGTTTGGAAAGAGAATTATGGAACATATTGTGTGAAAACAGATTCATGCCATAAAATGTTTTAAATAAAAAAAAAGTTGGTGTCATGCTTCTTTCTCTTAATGTGTTGATTTCTAATTCCCTCTCTCTACCCCTCCCTTCCTCTGTTAAGATGTGAATGCTTAAATTAGATAAATTCAATTATGCCTCAATTTGTCTTTTGCCTTTCGAAAAACTAATTAGAAGTTATTGAGTTAAAAACCATTAGTGATTTCAAAATATATTAGAACTTTGGAATTTAAGACACTGCTGTATACATAAACTTTCTGACTTCTAATCTGCCCATGCATATGTTATTCATTGAAGCAAATATATCCATTATAAGAATGGCATATACATATCTAAATATTGTAATGATTAGCTGAGGTGAGTCTAGGAATGGAAGTGGAGTGAAAAGTTTAGGCAGAGGCAGCATTGGGTACACAAACTTTCTGACTTCTGATCTGCCCATGCATATGTTATTCACTGAAGCAAATATATCCATTATAAAAATGACAAATACATACCTAATACACTAAGGATTAGCTGAGGTGAGTCTAGGAATGGAAATAGCATAAAAAGTTTAGACAGGGCAACATTGGAATAGTGAATTCTATTTATTTATTTATGCCATTTGTTGAGTTCTTAGTGTGTGTGAAGCACAGTTGCAGATTCTAGGAACAGAATAACAGGCATAATTTTTGAACTCACAGAGCATGTGATCCAATGGAAGAGACTTAATAAAAATGATATTTTAGGCTGCTGGCCACTCCTCATTTTCATGATGGAAGTATGGAAGCTTTGTTTTCTTCCCCAGTGGGTAGATTCATTGAAATTTCCATGGAAGGAACAGACCTGAAAACATGAGGTAAGCATGGAGATGTTTTAAATGTCAGGCATGCATGACACACATTAAAATGATACTAAATCTCTCCTAGTCCAAGGGAGCCCAGACCCCCAAAACACTAAAGTCTTGCTCTGGTGTTTTGTTTGCTATAGTTTAAAAAAATTGTCTTCTCATACATTTATTAAAATATCATACTTATCAATTTTGATAAACTATAAAGTAAATGTGTCATGAACAGTTATACTATATAATGAGTGGGAATTCTGAGTTTTGGGCAATAAAGAAGGTTATTGAGGGAATGATATTTAAACCTTGCAGGAGGAGGGGACATTGTTTAGTAATAAATAGGCAGGAAGGCATGCTAGGAAGCAGTTAGCCTTTGAGAAAATCCAGAGTAAAATGGAGAACTGTGCTTTGGAAGAACAGATAGAAGACCATGCTGATGGAAGGAGAAAGATAGGCAGGAGATAGATAATAGGCCAGGTAGTATGTGCGTATATGTATATACACTGATATGGGTTGGCTCTCTGTCCCCATCCAAATCTCTGTTGAATTGTAATCTCCTGTGCTGGGGGAGGAACTTGGTGAGAGATGATTGAATCATGGGTGTGGCTTCCCCTTCCTGTTCTTGTGCTAGTGAGTGAGTTCTCCTAAGATCTGATGGTTTAAAAGTGTGGCACTTCCCTCTTCACTTGCTCTCTCTCCTGCTCATGATGATAAGACATACTTGCTTCTCTTTGGCCTTCCATCATGATTGTAAGTTTCCTGAGGCCTCTGCAGCCACATGAAACTGTGTCAATTAAATCACTTTTCATTATAAAATGCCCAGTCTCAAGTAGCTTTTTGTAGCAGTATGAAAACGGGATAATACTTACACATATATGCACAAACATGAATATGTGTATGCATGTATATTTAAAAATAGCAAAAGGAAGCAGCAGCTCAAAGATTGTAAATAGTGTCATGAGATGATCTCACTTGCATTGTGAGTAGATCTCTTGCGGGCTGTGTGAGAAATGGATTACGAGGGCTTAGAGTAGACGTGAGGAGAAAGAGAAGGGAAGCCATTGCTGTAGATGCTAGTCCCTTAGCCTGAGGAGAATTAGATGGATGTGAAATATATTCAGAAAGTAAAAATGAAAAATTTTGATGATGATTGCATATAAGAGACAGAGAGACGCCATGAAGATTTTGTTTATAAATCTAACAAAGAAAAAAAATCTGTAATATGTCTAGGTAGAACAAAGTATGCTTTGCTTATCATAAGGCATATTATCACTTTGAAAAAAATGTGAAATCAAAGAAAACTCAAGATCAAAATTAGGATATGGTTCTCTGTCTAGTTAATGTACCATATTAGGAAATGACCTGGGTGTATTGACTAGTTGTGAAGTTGAATACATTACTAAAAAAAACTTTACAAAAATTCCAATGGACACACAAGTATGGATAGACTTTTTTTTTTAGATTTTCTATGAGCAATTTAAAAAATTCCTTATTTACTGAGGTGGCTTTTCAACAGAAACAAAACAAACCAACAATATAGAAAGCAGTAACAATTTTTTATTGCATCTCTAACAAAGTTAGCATAATAGAATTTCACAGTATCTTCTGGTCTAGTCAGCTTCCTTTAAGCATGTGCCATGTTATTACACCTATGCCTTATTCATTTTTGTATCCCCAGTGCCCAACAGCCTCCTGGACACATCAGTATGAAATGTTAACTAGCGTACAAGTGTGGAATGTCAAGTAGCTTAATCAAGGTCACAAGGCTAATTAGAAAGATTTTGTTTTAAAAAAGAAAAATAGATGTTTTGCCTCCTTTGTCTTAGTGTAATATTCCTTCTGATGGGCTTAACCCATGAATCAACGTGCTCTTCCCCTCCTCATTTAGCCAACATCTACTGCTATGGACAGATTCCCGGGAACCTCTGGATTATTCAGACTTTTCTTGGAATGATAGCCTGACATTGGTTTGCCTTATTTTTCTCCAGTTCTTCATCTCCTCTGGTTTTCATCTTGCTTCATTAAACCTTTGCATTTATACTGCTGTGAATATGAAGATTAGTGTTTTATAGTTATCAGGCCTTGAAAACTTCAGATTTATCTACAGCCCCTTTCGGTAGCTGCTAGCCTTCTGTTGTTCAGCTGTCCCTGCAGCCTGACTTAGCCCAGTCTTGGGCCTATCCAGGTTACCAGCCAATATGTTCAATGTGTTCTCTACCACACTTTGACCTGCCTCAAAAATGGAAAATCTATGACATTCCATAATACCTTAAGGTAGAACTGTATATTAATGGTGACAATTAGATTAAGAATCGCCTGAATAAATGAATGAAGAAGAAAAAACTCTTACAAAGTCTTCAAGAACAAGGGATTAAGTCTGGAATAAATAGTGCGCCTCACCAAATTTATCAAATGTGCAATATATGCTACTTACTTTTTCAATAAATAACAGTTTTCCTTTTTGTAGACTATTATCCCCTTCTCTAAGATTCTTTTCACAAATGTGGTGCTTATATTACATTCTGTTTTTGGCTTGGTGGCTAATACCTGTTGAGATCTTAACTGGTAATTCAGATAGAAATGAATGATGTCTAGGAGTATTACAAATCAAAAAATATTTTTATTTTAAGAGAACATATTAAATTTTAATGAACAAAGTCAAGGAACAGGATTTCTGGCCCCACAGGCTATGATTTTTAGGCAGAGAGAAGTTTTCTCACTTATCCTTAGATTCTTGTATGCATTTTAGGCTTAAAATAGAAAGCTAAATTTTGTGGCTATTTGAGATGGATTAAGATAATATCAGACTTCCTTAAGGATAGGCCTACAAGGGGCATAGAAAAATTTTTAGAAAGAGACTGAAGTGGGTATCTAGAAAGAGATGACAATCTCTGAAACGTTAATACCTCCTGTATGATAGTGTTTCGTTTAGGAGTATTTCCTGTCAGGGGAAAAATAAATCCATAAAAAAGAATTTGAAGTATGGCAGTACTTCTGCATTACTGGTAAAGCTGGTTAATAAATATAGTTAGTTGATGAAAAATAGAAATTGACTCATTTTAAACTGTTGCCTTACATATACTGAATCGTTCCAGGTGATTATAAAATGTTGTGCCACATTTTTTTAGGAAATCTTTCACATTTCCTAAAAAAAAGGTGAACTATTTTAAACCAATGCTGTTAATATACCACAGGTTAAAATAAAATTCTGATCACTGAACAACATTTCAAGAATATAAATGTTAGATTCATTCATTAGGTTTCATAACTTAATAATAATTGATCCAATATAATTTTTCTTTGTCTCAGGTAACATTTCCTATTCCATTCCCTACTGCACTGTAATATGGTGCCATAGTGTTCGATCATATTTCCTGTTTACCTCCAGCAGTTACCAGGACATCCTGATATTAAACCATGATAATGTACACTCTATGCCTTTACATTTTTTCATTCTCTCTGCAATATCATCACTTCCCCAATTTCACCTTCTTAGCAGAGGCTAGGGTTCTATGTCTGTATCTCCCATCCCAGAAGAAAGTGAAACAGGCAAAACCTAAGTCCTATTTTATGAATACATAAAAGAAGCCTTTCACAGCTACTTAGCTGCTGGTGATCTTTTCATCCTTGAAGACCTAATACATAATTTTATATCTAATAGCATAAGCCCTTATGAAAAGGGTCATTCATGTCAGTAATTATATCCTGTAAATTTTTACCTGTTTTTTAATAGGTGATTATTTTATATTCTTGTTCTATACCTGACATCACCGAGAACAACGATTGAATGTTTTTTGATAAATTACTCTTTATCATCTGGAGCACACATAGCTTTACTACACGCAATTCAGTATAATTATTCTCTTTGTACCTAGCTGTATGCTAAACTCTGAGATAAATTAAGAGACATAAAATATGCTCCCTTTGCTTACGTAAAACAAGTTATATTTCGAAAGAATATTACATAGTAGAGAAATATTTAATAACAGTATATTCTATTCTTGAAAAATCCTGTAGACAGTAGATGTAAACTGTTCTCACCACAAAATAACTATTATAACTATCTGATAACTATGTGAGATAATGCATATGTTAGTTAGATTTAGTCATTCCATAACAGAGATATACTTCAAAACATCATGTTGTATATGATAAATACATATAATTTTATCTGTCAGATTTTTAAATTAAAACGTAAAAAGAACAAAAAATAAAAATTCCAAAAAGAAAAAATACAGATATTATAAAATTAACGTTTTATTTCTTTAGTATTTTTAATTTACTTAGAAAGTATTCTCAAAAATATTATTGAATTTAATTAATAAAAATATTTTAACATAAATGTGTATTTTACAAATTGACATTGAATTTTTTTTAATTAAGCAAGTTTATTAATTGTACAAAGGATTTCTAATTTAAAGGAAGTTTTCTTTTTTCTGTGATAGAAAAATTATAATTCTAAAAGGATTAATTTGTATTAGACTTCTGTTTTAAGATATAAATAATCTAAGAATGTACATAAGTATTCATTCATTTTCCAGGATTCAAATTCTGTAATCCCCATGACAACTTGCTTGAGTAACTAAATACCATCATGGTTAAACAAAATTTTTCTTCCATGTATATAATTAGCACTATAGCACCAACTTATGCTGATTTTACCTTTATCCTGACCTTCATCATTTTAGAAAATATGGTCAACATGACTCTTATAATCAAGCGTAGTACACTTGAAAACAGGTATCAATTATCCCCTTAACCTTCTATTTTGTAATCTAAATATATATCGTGGTCACTGGACATTTTTTCATAGGACCATTTTTTCTTATCCTTTTAATTATCTTGGTAATTTTCTTACACATTTTGAAGTGCAGGAAACATTACTGAGATAAATTCAAAGTACATTACAGGCCAGGCACGGTGGTTTACCCCTGTAATCCCAGCATTTTGGAAGGCTGAGGTGGGTGGATCACCTGAGGTCAGGAGTTTGAGACCAGCATGGCCGACATGGTGAAACCCTGTCTCTACAAAAATAGAAAAATCAGCCGGGCATGACGTCGGGTGCCTGTAATCTCACCTAATGGGGAAGCTGAGGCAGGAGAATCGCTTGAACCCGAGAGGTAGAGGTTGCAGTGAGCCAAGATCGCACCGTTACACTCCAGCCTGGGAAACAGAACAAGACTCCATTTCCAAAAAAAAAAAAAAAAATTACAAACAAAACTTACTTGGGTTTTTCAATGTATTACAATAATTTTTTAAAAAAAACTTTATATTACATTTTTAATAGAGTACACATTTTATTAAAATGTTTAGAAACAAACAAAACTCTATCAATACCCACCAAGCGGCTACTAAGCTGAAGACACTAGCCTATGGGTCTTGGGGGTGCTCTTAAAATTTAGATGCACTCTTACTCGGAAAGCATTTGTATTTTAGTTCTGGTGACATAGCATAAAGAAGCAAAAAGGTAAATTGAAATATAACAATAACATAAAAAGACAAAAAAGAATGAAGGTAGGAAGGGAGAAAAGAAGGGAAAAAAGTCAAGAAGGCAGTAAAGATTTTCTGCCAAATCAGTGATCGTGGCAGAGCAGTTAAGCAGTTCAGAGTTGAGAGCTCCCAGGAAAGGAGAATATTAAGTTTCCTTTACTGTTTTTATTTATTATTTATTCAATTCCTGTGTTGTTCTGATTACTCAAGACCTAGTTGTTCAGTGAAGATGTCTTCACTAATCTCTCTCTGAATTCATTATAGTGTCATCTCCCTTCCACTCTTCACTATATGCCACCCACATTTTCTCCTCTAGAAAAGCCAAACTCATCCTTGCCTCAACTGTTCCTGTGGTCACCTTTACTGAAACACATCTGACCTAGATCCTCACATAGTTGAATTCTCTTGCCATTCTTTTTTCTGCTCAGATTCCATCTCTTCAAAATCCTTTCTTTTCCCTGTGCACTCATCATCACTATCATTCTCTATCAGAATTTTGATTCAATGGAATCAAATAGTATGTAACATATTGAGATTGTTTTCTTTGCTCAGCATAATCTTTTTGAGATTTATATAAATTCTTATTTGTATCGATAGTGCATTCCATTTGATTCATGAATAGTATTCCATTGCATGTATGTACAACTGTATGCATATTATTTACTTGTTAAAGTACATTCATGTTGTTCAATTTTTGTAATTATAAATAAAACCACTATACACATTGATGTGCAGGTTTTTGAATAGAAATAAGTTTTCATTTTCTCCAAGGTACATGACTGAAATTTATATAGCTGTGTCATAGAGTAACTTCATGTTTCAATTTGTAATAAATTACCAAACAGTTTTTCAGAGTAGCTCTATCATTTTACATTCTCACCAATACAGTAATGCATGAGACTTCCAATTGCTCTGTATTCTCACCAATATTTGGTACTGTCTTTCTATATTTTTTTTAAACTTCAGCTATTCCAGAATGTGACTACTGGTATCTCATTGTGGTTGTAATTTGCATTTCTGTTAACTCAGAGGATGTGGGGCATCTATTACATGCTCATTTACTATCCTTACGTCATATTTGGTACAGTATCTTTTCAAGTCTTTGTATATATTTTTAATTGAGTTGCTTCTTATTTTCTGAGATTAGTCCTTATATATTCTGGAAAAGTCTTTGTTACATATGTCATTTGAAAACATTTTCTCCCAGTATGTAGCTTGTATTTCATTCTCTTTATTCTCTTTTATATTGTTCTGATCTTATTTTTCATAATACTTGGCATTCTCTGAAATCATCTTATTACATTCTGTACTTTCCAAAGTGTATAAGCTTTATGTTTGCAGATAACTTCTTTATTCCTACAGTGATGAAATAGTGTTAGCATTATTAGCACATCATTATTAATAAATACATAAAAATGAATTTAGGAATACACCCTTGACTGCTGCAATAAATTACCACAGACTTGGTAGTGTAAAAATAACACACACTTATTCTCTTACAGTTTTTGAGGTCAAAAATCTAAAATGGGTTTTACCGGGTCAAAATCTAGGCTTTGGCAGAGCTGTACTCTCTTTGGAGGTTCTTGAAAGAAATCAGTTTCCTTGCATTTTTCAGTTTCTGGAGGATGTCCTCATTTTTTGGTTCACAGCCCCTCACCATATTGACTTTTGCCCCTTGCTTCCATTGTTACATTCTTCTTATACTGTAGTCAAATCGCCCTCTACCTTCCTCTGAAAAGGATACTAATATTACATTCAGAGCCAGCCCAGACAATCCAAGTTAATCTATCCATCCACCCATCCCAAGATTTATAACTTAATCATTTCTGCAAAGTCCCTTTTGCCATACAAGGTAACTTTCACAGCTTCCACAGATTACAACTGGGTATCTTTAGGGTCCATCCGTAAGCCTATTACATATCCCAAACTATGGTGATCCTTCTCTTACCTAAATTGCATGTGATTATACATTTTAATAATTTATGATCTAGTTATTATATGTATTAATAAATTTTTTCTCTCTAGTGAGATTGTTTCTTAAAAACCAAGTTTGTACCTGCTACATTACCAACATTCAACAGAGTAATTTTTTTAGACCAGACAATGGATTAACAATCTGAAAATCAAGCACCTGAATCCTTAGTAAAGCCAGCATTTATCTAGGACTGCAAATCTTCCTAGGCTCCAAACTTATGAGTTGGGATTAATTTTTACAATACATTTGCTTTCATTGTTTGCTTTCCTCACCTAGAGACTTCTTTCCTTTGTTCTATTTTTCGTCTTTATCTCTATCCCCTTCTTCTTCCTCTTTTTCTCTCCAAGATATGAGCTCTATATTAGACAAATTCTAGTTACTACAGTACATTTTTATTTATTAGATTTGATTTATAATTGATGCTATCATTCCTTTGACCCACCTTCCACAAAAACAGTTTCATAAGAATGAACTTCTATTATTTTTTCTCAATAATATTGTATTTCAATTTTATCAGATACCTGTCTCCATATAATAAATATGAGTAAAACAAAAAAATGCTTGGTCTATAATTTTCATCTTTCTAACTATATTTTCAGATGTCACAGAAAGTATATTTCAAGAGTATTAGCTTACATAATTATGTAACTTATTCTGTCATCTTCTAAACTTTCTTAGTATAGGTGGTCGATGTGTCGTTGAAAAATAATACGATATAACAGTAAAAATGACCTTTCATATATCTCTAATGTAGACATGAATTCATATTATTTATTTCAATACAAACGAATCTAATTTTCACCTTTGTGTCAGTGAGTATGCTTGTATAAAGAAATAAAATAGAAATATGATTAAAACATAATTATAGTTTTACATATTTAAGAAAATACTTTCAAAATCATTTTTAAATATTATCACTATTGGCCTTTGTTATTCGCAATCTCAGATGAGAGAATTTTGTATTTTTCTAACAAAAATTTACTTTCTACTGTTTGTATATCTTTGAGTGAACTGAAAGTTCAGAACATTGAATTTCAAGAAGTATCTGAGAATATTTCCATTCCATATAGGGTTATAACCCCAGGAATATATTTTTCTATATTAAATGAAAGTTTAAAAGGCAAAAAGTCAAGCAAACAAGATTTTAGAAATGAATGAATAATCAAATAAAATATATTCATAGTTAATTCTTTTTCTCAATCTGTCATCATGTACTTAACAGATGCATTGTCTGAAGCAGTATTAAATCACTTGGTCATATAATCTAAAATATACAAATGTGAAATGTCATATTCTTTTTTATTCAACAAGCAGGAATGCATGATTACATTTTTAACTCACATTGACAAATTCACGTAGTTGAAAGCATTATTTGAATAATTTCTTCCCAGATGTTATATCAAGTTTGAGAATTTGTCCCATTGAAAATGAGTAGAACTGACTTCTTGAGTGATGAATATAACAACCTCAGCAGATGGAACAGCAAATAAAATTTGACTTTCTTAAAAAATTGCTTTATATATGATATCTGACCGTTTTTATTCTTCTTTTTAACATCTGGAGTTTAAAAATGGATGTAGCTACTTATTTTGGAACCCCATGAATACAGCTGATAATTCTTAAAATGCCAGGGAAAATTACAAGTATGTTAAGGTAGTTCCTTAAGAGAAAAAGAATAATCCATAATTAATTTCCATTAGAAAACCAGTGTTTGAGTTTTTATGGAGTATATTAACAAAGATGAAGTGGACAATCTTATTTTATATTTAAATTAATTTAGGTATCTCATATACTTTTTTTAGAAATATATACTCTCATTACTGATGGATATTAATATTCACAGGGTAGTCGTACCAGAATGTGTATCTTTACTTCCAGTCAAAATCAACGAAGACTTACGAATTCATTAAACGTAGGATGTGCGTCCAAGTGTTAAAAAGACAGATAGTTGGGTTATCATCATAACAGTTTAATACGGACTATAGACTCTGGGGGACTGGAACTGTGTCTTATCAATTGTGCATCTGCAATACCTCTTACAGCAAAGAAAGAAGTGTAGAAAGAGAGAAACAAGACCTATTGGGAGATTGGGGCTCAGGTGCAGGAATCAGTCATAAGGGAGAAATACAGTAGGCAAACCTGAGATTCCATTTCTGAGAGGAAGACACAGGAACCCAGGAATTTGGTTAAGGTTTTCTGAAAAATTGGTTATGATAGTCAGGATAGAACTTGTACCAAGATTATGTTGCAGTCATAAAGTTACATTACTTCCAGTGACTCAAACCTAAATCAATCACTCAGTTCAGGAATGAGATGTAGTCTACATCTTGTATTGACTTCAATGGGTAAGTGAATTTGCCATCAGGAAAAGTTAAAAAGTAAATAAATAAATAACCATGGTGTGTTAGATTAAAAAAACAAGCACACTTTGGAGTCTAATCGTGTTTGTGTCGGAGCACACAAAGGAAAGATCACCCTTGAGAAAGTTATTTATATTCTCTCTGAATCTCAGCTTCTTCTTTTATAGAAATTGAGTTAAGAAAAGCTGTAGGTCAGAACTCCTTCAGGACAAATAGCTCTACTCAATATAGCTTAAAGAATAATAATAAAATGGTGACGGGAGGTGGGAGTGAGACAAATAATCTGTTAAACCACTTGTAGAAGAGAAAGATGTGCAATCCTCTGTGTAAGGAAAATGAAAAACCTAACATGATCAATTGAATTTTTTTATTTTCTCTCCAAAGTAAACACTGAAATTTTAGAAATATACTTAGAATTTAGACTTGTCAGTGTAAAAGCAGCCGAGAAAAACAAGCCCACTAAACTGTAATATTTTCTCTTATTTTTTCTCCCTTTCCATTAACAATTTAAATGATTACCTATATGATATGACATGGAATTGACAATGATTTCTGAATATAAATATTTCAGAATTCAAAGCATAACCAAAGAACAGAACATATCCAACAGAAATTTATATATATTGTTCTTTTCTACAGAGCAAAATACTATATAAATCTTCCTTTTGCTATTACAAGGTACAATAAAATGCAAATGAAAATTGCTTTCACACAAAGTAAAATACAGGAAGCTTGCAGGAGTAATAAGTGATTTTTGCAGTTGTTTTTGAGGATTTTGTGTGTGTGTGTTTTGCGGGGTTCTATTTCAAGATAATGTAAGAAATAAGGTACTTCACTGCTTCTTCAGGAAAATTTCCCACAGAACATATTTTAAGAAATAATAATTTCTTATCAGTAATGAAAAGTTCTATGGTTAAACTTCATGTTGTGCTATAGAATATACAGTGTCACCTCGCAAGACTGTATCAATCATCTTTTCATTTTTACTCTGCCAAAATACATGCATAGAAGTGTTTTTGAGTATGTGCATGTGTGTATGTGAAGAGAGAGAGAGAAAGAGAGAGAAAGGAAGGTAGGAAGGGAAAAAGAAAAACAAAAGACAAGAAGCAAGCATGGAGGGAAGCAGCTAAAAAGAAACATAAAGAAACAAAGAAATCAATTAAGATTTAAGAAACCTGATATTGGGCCTGGCTGGCTCACGCCTATAATCCCAGAACTTTCGGAGGCTGAGCTGGCGGATTACTTGAGCTCAAGAGTTCCAGAACAGCCTTGGCAACAGGGTGAAATCCCATCTCTACTAAAAATACAAAAATTAGCCAGGTGTGGTGCTGCACACCTGTAATCCCAGCTGCTTGAGAGACTGAGGCAGGAGAACCACTTGAATCCAGTAGGAAGCGATTGCAGTGAGTCGAGATTACGCCACTGCACTTCAGTTTGGGCGACAGTGAGGCTCTGTCTCAAAAGAAAACAAAAAGAAAAAAAAGAAACAGTGCAAACAAATGAAATACTTTTGTTTTTAAAAATGATTTGATTAAAATTATGTGACTGAAATTGTGAAAATAAAATTGCCTCTGAAATATAAATCTTCAGTGATTATTTTATTAAAGTAATATGTTTCACAGACATAGGATACTTCTTTATGAATACATTATTTTCAAATTAGGCTACCTTGTGAAATGAATAACTTAACTTCTGAGAAGAAAACAAAATGTTAGAAAATGTTAAACCTTTGCAAAGTGAGAGACCTTGAATTGAAGATCATACTATCAGATAAATGTCTTTTATGTTTCAGTAAAACACTCATGAAACACAAAAGAAAAAAATGTAATTTTGTAGTATAATACAATTTTGACTACTTGAATGTTGCCTAACTTATTTTTATACATGTAATCAGTCTTTTGAGTACCATTAATTATAGCGCTAGGACAATGCTTTGGGAGAAAAAGAGAAAACTACATAGGTTTCAGCATACAACTCGAATTTGTTTCACTTCTTAAGACTTACGTAACTTGAAAAAAGTTAGAAGATATTTCATTCTTAGTTATTTTATTCTCGATCAATTTTAAATTCAAAGACGAAAGAACTATATATTCCAGAGAATTGAAGAGCTATCTTCTTTGGTTATCTTTGTGGAGCTCTTTTGTGTTTCATGTTCCTAAATATAATAAACAATTTTTAATGTCAACTTACTTTACTTTTCTGCTGCATTCATTGCATTCCTTAGTTTCTTGGCTCTTTAGATACCTACATACAATGTTAACCAGTCTATCTCCTTTTCTGCTCCTCCCTCAATTAACCTACTTTCAAAATACTTGGGACCCTATTATATGTCCCAGACCCTCTACTGACCTATTTCCACACTTTTACTCGAACTACATTATAAGCCAGTTGCTCCTGCATTTGCCTGGTATCTATTGCAAAAACTGAAGAAGCACTAACCACAAAACCCCCAAGCATTTATTTCTCCAGCGAGTCTGCACATAGCTGTAGTTCTACTCAGAACAGTTTGTTTTGCCTCCAATTTGTGTATTGCTCAGGCTTGCTCCAAGCTTCCTCATTCTCCTTGAACTGACAGTTATGCAAGGTATTGTTCCCTGGTGGTAAATGGCAAAAAGAGCAAGGTAACAACATTGAGTGAGAAAGTATCTGCTTGTATTACCTTTCTTACTGTTACACTGGCCACAGCAGGGCATATTCACCAAGTCTAAACTCATTTGGCTAGGGGGGTACTTAATTCACTTATTCTACCAGGTAATATGGAAGAGGAGGGAAGTGAAGAACAATTCACAATAATCCAGTATACAATCCATCTATATCTATACCCACTTTACTAAAATTTAAACTCATATATCCAACTATGCTATGTAACATGTAATAGGCAACTGAAATAAAGTGGCAAAAATCAAATTCTTGATTCCATCCCCACCCAGCTCTTGTTTTCTGCTAGTAAATTGCACCACATCAGGTCCAAAGGTTATCTACAGTTTTCTTTCCCTCAATTCTTGCAATCATTCCTGTCTGCTTTATCTAAAAAATATATTGGAAATATCTCTAAATCTTTTTATCTGTATTGCACCACTACAGTCCAAATCAACTTCATTTCTTTTCACGACTGTACCAATGTGTTTCTAAAATAATTTCCTAACATTCTTAACCTCTTAGGTATAAGCTGTTCTCTTTATAGTAGGTATATTGGATTTTTAAGGCTTTTAATATCTAATCAACAATTAAATGTTTTGGCATTCCTAGAAGTAAAACAGTGTACTCATTGTTGGGAAGAGCAAAAAAAAGGATTTGGTAAAATTTTACATTGTTAAATTTGTATATCCTGAACAGTAGTTATTTAAAGTTTTAAATACCAGAAGTATGAATAAAATAATGGTGTTCCCTCATTAGAACAAATGAACACTGCAAACAACAATAGCAGTAACAAAACATACAAATAGGAATTTGGGCTAGGAGTTGTGCTTCTGGTTTTCAAAACTGATATGTCAACAAACCAAAGATAATGTGGATTAAATAAGAAATCTAGAATGATCTATTCATGATTTTGCAAAGAAAAATTTTTTTCATCTAGTCATCTATTTAGTTCTAATGATGATTAACGTGCTTAGAAAATAATATTGTAGAAGCAAGAAATAAAAAATAAAATTGGATGAGTCGGAGTAAAAACAAGTATCTGAAAATGATCTACTATAGGACCCAAAATAAAACAAAGGAAACTCTATTATACTATAAATGATGTGCCTCTGTTAGACAATAAGAAGATGTGGCTTTTATGAAAGATAAGATATAAATAGTGAAGAGAGTGTGGTATGTAAATATAGGATGAGCTATAAATGAACATAATAGAGAAAGAAAGGTTGCAATAAGTAAAATGGAAGAAAAGGGTTAAAACCCACAAAGAAGTGGTAGAATTCATGTTAGGGAAAAGAAAATTAGTACAGATAAAGAAAACTTGTGATGTTTTCTCAAGATGCAGATAATTCAGAAAAAGTTACAAGATAAATATGATGAGTAACATGGCAAATCTAGACAACAAAAAATTGATAAATTATACATGGAGAGTAAGTGTACTGAATAAGATTTCAGTTCAAAAGAAAAGAAGAAATATCAAAGACGTAAATGAAGACTGTTGCCAATTAAATGGCTCACTGCATGCCAAAAAATACTTGATAAAGAGTCCTGTTGGCATCATTTTTGGAAACATATAGAAAAAAATCTGAAAAGGTCACATGAAGATATAGCAGGCTACATGGGGAAAAAGATTAGATTTTTGTCACAATTCTCTGCTTCATTAGCAAATTTAAGAATAAAATGTATATCAAAATGATTAAGTGTCTACTCTCAAGCCATATACACTGGATTCAAATCCTGTCCTTGTTTATAAGGTATGATACTGAGCAAATCAAAGAATTTCTCAGTTCATCAGTTTCCTCATCTATAGAAAGTGACTTTTGTCCTTTTGATGATTAAATGAGTTGAAGTATATAAAGTACTTAGAAAATTCTTGACACATAATTTCCTGGTACCAATTATTTCAGTTTTGAATTGAGTACATGTCATGTGTTAGTTAAGGCAATAGAAAAACCTATTCAGAAAATAAAAGGCATAGAAAACCTTCTTTCATAATCTAAGAAAATAAAAAGACCCTTAATTTCTGCATTCAGAATAGAAGCAAAACTATGTGAAGTAAAAGGAAGTTTTTACATTTAGAATCTTTTTGGGTAACATGGAAAGCTTGATGCCTAAACCATTGCCTCATTATGATTATATTGTCATATTTAATTGTAAACTGCAAAAGAAGAAGGACATATCCAAAGATTTTATCATGAAGGGTAAAATGTTTTTATAAAGACGTTTATATAAAGACTGAAAAGAAAGGGTAGCATAGATAAATGTAATTAGGAGTAGGCATAGATAATATAATTAGAATTGCATCTATTTGATAATTGCATGTGTATTCAAAATATTTCCCACAATGAAGACATCACACCAAGATGATTCCAATGTTGAATTCTGTCCAATAGTTCAAGATAACAAAACATTATCATTGGACAAACTCTTTTTTTATATTTTTTCAAACTTCCTCTCCTACTTTATTTTCCACATCATGTTTATCACTCCCCTGTGAAGTAGGTACCGCATGTTTTATTAGATGATTATGGCCATTCAATATATTATTTTGGGTTTAGTTGGAACAGACTTAATATTTTGGAAAATTAATTTTCATTCTCCAACTCCACTGTAAAGGGTCAGTACCTATCAGCTAAATCAGTGAAAATAAATGGGTGTGCAATTTAATAATAAAGTAAGTACTCTTTGCCTCTTTGGCATCATTAGGACTGGTTGCATACTTTTTAGGCATGCTGAAGTACACTAGTGTTTTATCAACATTTCCTTTTTGACTAAATGATGATTTTGCTTTTTCTTCATTTGGATCACGTATTGCTGGAAGTTAAATAGTCTTTGTTCAAAATGAGAAGGAAGTTTCTGACAACATGATATTTATCTCCCTGATGAGTCATTTACAAATCATAAGTTGGTCAAATCAACCTCCCATTGCTTTGAATTTATTTTCATCTATTCCAAGGATTGGTAATTTCTCCTGCCATAGTGGCATTACATGGTTTGTAATAGAAAATATATCGCTCATATATAAATGATACAATATAACAACGTTGGGTAAAAAAAAGTAAGCTTCATACTTTTAAATAATTATCATAAGCCTGATTGTTTTGTTATTGTTGTTGTTATTGCTTTCTGTTTGCTCATTTGATAGTGTTTTTACATGTGGCTGGCTATGATCATTTGGGCTGACTCCAACATCACCCCATATTCATTTCCAGGGTAGGATCAGCATATGATATCTACTCTGAAGGAGGTATACCTTAAAAAGCAAAAGGCAGAATATCGCATGAGATTAAGCTTAGTGGAATATCATAAAAATTCCAAGCAAATTTTGTTTTTACATAGCAGAAGTTTGGTTTTCTCTTACATAAAGGAATTCCAGAGGATAACGGTCCAAAGCTGGGTTGGCATTTCTGTGCCATGAAGGAGTTATGTTCCTTCTCTCACGTTCTGTCAGACTTTACTGCCACTGAAATAAAATAGCTGTTCAACGTCTAGGCATCACCTTGTATTCCATCTAACAGGAACTGGGGGAGTGGGGAAGGAACAATAAAAGGCCTTCCTTTTACAGACACTTGTGAGAAATGTTACATATTACTTCAAATTACAACATTATAGCCAGAAAGACTGATGAACATAGTTGTTGAACTCAGTTACTATGTTCTCAGCTAAAAATCATCCTTCAACTACTCAGGGAAAAGTAGAGAATAGATATCAGGAAACAACTAGCAACTCTGCCCCAATGCCGCACACGTAGTCTCTTTCTCAAGTGTTAATCACATAAATCCATTCTTCCAGGAAACAACAGTGTTAAGTAATGCACCCAGATCAAAGTCCACAGTATTGGGGTATGTTGGAAATCCTTACTAAGGCTCTACTATGGCTCCCTGTGGGTTTTTTGTTTCTTTGTTTTAGTTTTTAGTTTTGGGGGTACAGAGTAAGTATATATGTTCAAAGGGTACATAAGATGTTTTGAGGCAGGCATGCAATGTAACATAAGCACAACATGTAGAATGGGGTATCCACCCTTGTGGTTTGATGATGAAGAAATTATACAAGTATATACAGGTGGTTCTCTAGATGACCTTGGACCAACTAAGTTCTCCCCCTTTTTTCTCACTTGCAGTTCTCAAGAATGACTGTAGAATATTCTGGGAATGCAATATCTTGAGATAAGGAAGAGCTTGTTGGAAGAGTCTAGGCTCTGTTCCAGCTCTTCACTAAAAACAGAATGTTTTTCAAAGTTTTAGCCCAGCATCTCATGTGTCCCAGAGTATGAAACCCAGGTGGGCTGCTGTCCAGGGTTTCTCAGCTGTGGTTCAAGTGGAACACATATAGATCTGACTCAGAGAACTTTCCTGAGCCTGCAGGACCAACTCAGAAGGAATCCAAGGCTTTTGTCCTCCCTTGCTGCCTATCTGTTATCTATCTTGTTGTGTTGCAATGTCTCCACCTCAGTGGACTCAGACAAGTTGGTAACCAGTGTACAACAAGCCTTCTTCACAGGATACCTTATCAGGAGCTTCCAGGACAGTGCCTGAAAGATAATAGGGAATTAACAAATACTTGTTAAATAATTTATTATAACTGGAGATATAAATTATCACATATTTCTTGAATAGGTGTAATATAGAATTAGATAGCAAAGCCTAAAATAAAACTCTTCAATTCAAAAAGTTCACTTTTTTGACACCATTTCCCAGAGCTACAATTCCTATAGAGCCAGAAAAGTTGATATTATAGGTGTGTTTTATTAACATAGAAATATGCATGCCATAAATTTTGGGAAAAGATTTTTAAAAAGCAGATTTCCAAGTATTTTAAATACTTTCTATTTCTCTCTAACATAAATGTGAATTTAATGTATAGTAAAGGTGTTGGTATAAGATTTAAGATTAAAAGTAAAAAAAACAAAAAAAAAAACAAAAAAAAACCCAGCTTTTGTATGACTCCAACAGAAAAACCCAGAACCACCTATAAGGTAATCTTGTCCAAACTTTCAAACTTGAATTTGTTCAAGAGTCTAAATCCAAATATCAAATCATAGAAATAGAGAACACAGAGGAACACTACACCAGAAGACATAATCAGCAAAATACAGATTGTGGTAAACCATATCAAAACATCCCTGTTTCTTCAACAAATATGTAACAAGAATGACAAGCAAAAAATGCAAAGGAAGCATTAAGATTGTGACCATATTTGGAGCTTGATTTAAAAATACAATTAACTGTAAAAACCAAATCTGTAATTCTTATGAGATAATTGAAAGTTTCAAGACTGGATAATATATGATATTAATAAATTGCTACAAATTTTTTATGTGAAAATGGCATTTAGGTTATGTTTTAAAGATAGCATTATTCTATTTTAGATTATTTCTGCTGGTGTGGGGAAGCCACTTTCACCGGGGTTGGGGAGGCCCATTTTGCTGTCAAACAATGCCCATCAGAATTTAAGGGCTCGGTGTTCCCACCTTCATCAGGGTCATTTCATACATTTCCATCTCAACTTATAGGATCCTGTTATGTCCCAACCACTGCTCCGACATTAACAATAGATACCTTGTGAGGCTAGGAGTTTAACCTGCCTTGTAATTCAGCTAGATGCAAAATGAGATTTTGCATATGATTTTCAGCAATTTCAGCCCTGTGGCTATAGGAGGTGAGGTTCTACTTTAGGGCACAGATATATGCCTTCAGGTCATTTATGCTGCACTTACACTAAGAATTTGAAACCCTGAGCTCATCTTTTTTCCCCCTACCACTTCATACAGTGATTTTAAGAGCAACATGCTAACCTAATTCTATTCATCAGTGTTCTAAAAAATGTTCTTAAGTTTTATGTACACAGTCACTCAGCTCCTTCTTATAAATGGCTGATTAAGAGTATTTGATTAAGATATTTTGCATATCAGTTATTACCAGTTTACAGCATGAACCATCAGTGCTTTCTTGACAAGTGGAAATAAAGTTATTAATGTCTTTAAATCTAGTCAGATTAGTAAGCAACATCAACAAACCTCAGAAACAATTCAGAAAGCTCATCCTTAATATTTTGTTATCTAGAACCACTCTTGACAATAAAATCTATATTATTCATTGTTTTCCAGGAAAATCAATATATTATATAAACACACAAAAATATTATTTGAAATTGGCTCATTCAATTATGCAGGCTGGGAAGTCCCATGGTCGGCTGTCTGCACACTGGGGACCTAGGAAAGCCAGTGGTATAGTTACAGTTTAAGTCTGAAGACCTAACACCCAGGAGCACCAATCATGCAAGTTCTAGTCTGAGGGCTGGAGACTGATGTTGCAACTCCAACAGTAAAGCAGAGAGAGCAAATCTGTGCTTCCTCAGACTTTTTGTTCCACTTAGGCCCCCAGTGGACTGGTTAATGCCCACCCACACTGGGGAGGGTAATCTACTTTACTAAGTCTGTTAATTCAAATGCCAATCTGATCTAGAAACTCCTTCAGACACAAACATGAAAACAATGTTTAACCAAATATCTGGGCACCCCTTAACAGTCAAGATAACAGATAAAATGAATCATTACACACCTAAATGCTGAAATATTTAAGGTGGAGTCAAAAAGAAATACTTGTTAGGAAACAAATTTAAAATCACAGTATTGTTAAGATATAATGCATATGAAGTATAGATTATTTGCTTATTCAACATTTACCAACCATCAATTTCTTAACTATAGTTGATGATAGAAATGAAGATGAGGCAGAAAGTGGAATAATTTCTTTGTGCAAGAAAGAGACTGTGCAATTGTCTCATATAGAGTATCTTATTTATTCTAAGTACAAGGTGCTATTACATCTTGAATTTTGAAAACAAAAATAACAACACATCACCCTTCAACTTTGTTTAAGAAACATATATCAAAATAAAATGTCATTATAGGAAAAATGTGTTCATTTCTTAATAATTATTTTATGTCTGCTTTAAGATAGAAAAAGTTAATATAAAACATAAGCTATAATGCTAACCCATTTATGGTAGGCAAAATTCTAAAATGGTCCCAAAGATTGTGGCCCCCTGGTATACATGCCCTTCCCTCAGTAAAGGAAAAACTTGTGAAGATGATGGAATTTCTAGCCCATAACTATGTTACTTCGTAAAGGAGAAGAGATTTTTCAGATGTCGTTACTGTAACAAATTGACTTTCAGTAATTACAAAGGTAACTCACCCTGTGGACCTTACCTCCTCAGATGAATACAATCCCCTCCTGGAGAAGAGATTCAAAGACTGAAAGAGACTATGGAGGGGGCAATGTGGCAAGAAACTGAACTCTCCGCCTCTAGAAGCTGAGAGTTCCTGTGAGCGAGAGAATGGGAGCCTCAGTCTTACAATCACGAGAAATTGAAATGCCAATAGGATTTTTAAAGCAGGCCTGGAATTTCAGCAAAGAATACAGCCCAGCAGATACTTAGATCATAAGACCTTGCAAGACAGCAGATAATCAGACTCAAAGTCCTGACACTCAGACACTGGGGGTTAATAAATTTGTGTTGCTTAAGCTGACAAGTTTATAATCATTTTTTTAATTTTTTGATAATTTCTTATGTAGCAACAGAAAACAGAAATGGACTTTTAACGATATTCTGAACATATTGCTTACCATTGACTTTCAGTACTACTTTGAGAATATTTTGTTTGTAATGTAGTCATCTCTCAGTATCCACGAAGAATTGGGTTCAGGACTTCCTGTGAATATTGAAACCTGCAGATGCTCAAGTCTGTGATATAAAATTGTGTAGTATTTGCATATAATTCTGGTGCATCTTCCTGCATATTTTAAATAATCTTCAGATTACTTATAATATCTAATACAATGTAAGAGTTATGTAAATAGTTGTTATGCTGTATTGTTTAAATAATAATGACAATAAAATAGTTTGTACATGTGTAGTACAAATGCTTTTTTTTCCCCAAATACGTAGTATCTATAGTTGGTTGAGCCCATGGATGTGGAACTCACAGATATGTAAAACCAACTGTACTTTTAAGAAAAGTATGTGCATTTAGAGGGACCGAGCAAGATGGACGCATAGAACCCTTCGGTAGTCATCCCCCTCACAGGAACACCAAATTGAATTGAATCTGTGCAAGAAATGCCTGCATAAAGACAAAATATCAGGTGAGTGATTACAGTACCTGGTTTTAGAATCATATAAAGAAAGGAGGCCCAGCGCCCACCTGGGCCAGCACTTTGGGAGGCCCAGGTGGGAGGATCACGATGTCAGGAGATCGAGACCATCCTGGCTAACACGGTGAAACCCCGTCTCTACTAAAAACACAAAAAATTAGCCGGGCGTGATGGCGGCGCCTGTAGTCCCAGCTACTCGGGAGGCTGAGGCAGGAGAATGGCGGGAACCCGGGAGGCGGAGCTTGCAGTGAGCCGAAATCGCGCCACTGCACTCCAGCCTGGGTGACAGAGCGAGACTCCATCTCAAATAAACAAATAAATAGAAAAGAAAAGAAAAGAAAGGAGGTACTGAAGAGGGTAGGAAAAGTCGTCTTGCATTGCCTACACCACCCCTCTCACACTCCCCCAGAGGCAAGTGGAGAGGGAATTTGTGCGCATGGGGGAGGAAGAGTGAAGTGATTATGAAACTTTGCATTAGAACTCAGTGCTGTCTGGCTACAGCAGAACACAACACAAAGCAAGATCCTGCCCGTGCCCATGAATGACGCATTTAGAAAAGCCCTAGCCAGAAAATATTCTGCCCCAGCAGTAAGAAGCTGAGTTCTGTCTAGCTCCACCACTGGCTGACTAAAGTGCCATGGGGTCCTAGATAAATGTGAAAGGCAGTCAGGCCACAAGACTGCAGTCCTCGGGAAAGTGCTAGCGTTGTGCTGGCTTAGAGCCAGGGGGCTTAGGGTACACAGAGTCCAATCAGAGACAAGCTGTGGCAGCCAAGGGGGTGTGTGCATCACCGTTCTCCCAATACTAGGCAGTGCAGCTTGGGCAGAGACTTCTCTGCTTCAGGAAAAGAGAAGGAAGGATAAAGAAAGAGGACTTTATTTTGCAACTTGGGTACCGGCTCTGCTATAATAAAATAAAGCATCAAGTAGATTTCTGAAGCTCTTTATTACAGGTGCTAACTCATAGATGGCAAGTCTAGACCCAGCCTGAGAATCTTCTGCCCAGAAGAAAAGGACCCAGTAAGCAGGATTGCCCACCTGCTGACCAAAGAGCCAGTAGGCTTTGAATAAACATCAGCGGTAGGCAGGCAGTAGTCCCCTTGAACCTTGGGCAAGATCCAGTACTGCTCTGGCTTCAGAGGTGGCCCAGTATAGTTCTAGCTCTGGTGGCCATTGGAATGCTTGCATCACCTCTCCCAGAACTCCAGACAGCCAAGCACACAGACACGGGCTCTTTCTATTTGGAGGAAAGTGAGCCAGGGCTGTAAGACTCTGCTTGGTAATTCAGGAGCTTTCCAGGATCTTAATCAAGTCCACCAACGTGGTAGGAATCAGCAAGAGTCACAGTGATACTGGCTTGGATCACGCCCTAGTGCAGATGTAGCTACGGTGACTATAGACTAAGATCACAACACTCAACTTCCCTTGAGTATCTGGAAAGTCTTCTCGAGAAAGATGAGTATAATCAAGCCCAGACTACGAGGACTAGAATAAATCTCCAATTCTTCAACTCCTGGACATCAATGAGCATCCATAAGCATCAAGAATACCCAGTGCTGGCTACAGTGGCTTACAACTGCAATCCCAGCACTTTTGGAGACCAAGATGGTATCTCATGAGGCCAGAAGTTCAAGACCAGCCCAGGCAACATAGAGAGACCCCATCTCTATAACAAATAAAAATAAAAAGTTAGTCAGGCATGTTGGTGCCTGCCTGTAGTTCTAACTATTCAGGAGGTTGAGATAACAGGATCACTTTTGCTTAGAAGTTCAAAGTTACAGTGAGCAATGGTCATGCCACTGCACTCTAGCATGGGTGATAGAACAAGACTCTGGCTCTAAAAAATAAAATAAAATAAATTTTTTAAAAAAGAACATCCAAGGAAACATGACCTTACCAAACAAACTAAATGTGTCCTTTAAATTAAACAACATTTTATGTATAATTTAATTTGTCATTAATCAAACACATATCAAACATAGTGAAATTAAGCCTTTAGTTGGTCTTTGTCACCAAGGTAAATGCACTGTTTTTTTAAAAAAATTATTTCAATCTTGGTTGGGTGCGGTGGCTCACATCTGTAATCCCAGCACTTTGTGAGGCTGAGGTGGCCAGATCACTTGAGGTCAGAAGTTTGCAACCAGCCTGGCAAACATGGTGAAACCCCATCTCTACCAAAAATATAAAAAATTAGCTGGGCATGGTGACGTGTGCCTGTGGGTCCCAGCTAATTGGGAGGCTGAGGTGGGAGGATTGCTTGAGCTCGGGAGGTGTGGGTTGCAGTGAGTCAAGATCGGGCCACTGCACTCCAGCCCCGGTGAGAGTGAGACCCCATAGCAACAAAATAAAATAAAATAAGAATTGTTAATAATAAGGCTAACAGAGCCTAAAACATGAACGTAACAATCTGTTTAGCCAGGATTTGCTGATTTTAGAAACATTACTTTAGAGCCATGTTTATTTTGAACCTATTGAATATCTAATAGCGTGCTAGATGCTTCAGAGGGAGTAAAAATTAGTAAGGTAAAAATCTCTATCTTTAAAGTACTTGCTAGTTTAATGGTGAAGACAGGGGGTGGTGGAGAGATGAAAATAAGACAAAGCAATGACTATAAATGCAGGTAATTATAGGTGTCGTCATAAAACAAGAGGAATATAGAGGAACAGAACAGAACGGAACTCTCCGAAGATCAAGTAATATCGTTATGTTACACAACTGATATAAAAGAAATGAAACAAAAGGGACATAACATATGGAATGAAGCAATGAGCAAAATTCTTGTTCTTAAAGCTGTCACTGTAACTAAAGGAAGTGAGAAAGGGGAGGAAGATGAGTCGTAACAAAGAATGAGAAGTCTTAAGCAATGACATGTAGAGTATAGTTAAACAGACTGGGAAAGTTGGGAAGCAGGTTTAATTAAGAAGACTATATTTTTGGTAGGTTTTTTTTAAAAGTATGAGATGGAATTGGTCAAAGAATGGACTATTACAGTGGACAAACAAAGGTTTTTTCAGTCTCCACAATGTAGAGAGCTTCATGTTGCATATGTCAGTGACATGAATGAGATAACAATTGAAAGTTAAGCTAGAGTAAGATTTTAAAAGTCTGTGAGTGGGAAACCATAAAAGCTGGTGCAGTTTCAAAGGCAGATGAGAATAAATAATGAAGAATTAAGTTTGGTTTTAATTGCTCTCAATTTGTTTAATAACAGACTAATAAACCATACAAAGTATATTCACTAGATCAAGGGTGCAAATGAGTCTATAAGGCAACTGTTATTGTCTTCTTTGTTTCACAAAAAGGCTATCACTGGAAATTAACAAGATAGCATTTATGGAGTGAGAAATCTGTCAAAACTAGGGAACCAGGAATACCAATAGGACAGAGGTTTGGCTCTGTCAGCAATAAAGATTCTACCTAATTATCATATAAAATATTCCGTTGTGTGTGCTGCAGTTAGATTTATCTGTTTTGTTTCTTAATGCACCACTGGGACTTGCATAGTAGACTGGTCATATCCTGTCATCATTCAGGTTGCCAGTTTATGGCATAAAAATATTATTTAAAATGCTATCATCTGAATGATATAGTTTGAACAGTTAGAAATATAGTGACATGACCAATTTTATCTTCTGGTAAGACAATGCAAGCTGTGTTGTCTACTAATTTGAAATGGAACAGGAGAATAGGCTGATGATAGAGATTGAACTGCAAAAATAATGAATGGAAAGGTCCAACATTAAGGCAGTGGAGGTGAAAATGGAGAAGTTAGATGTGAAAGTCACCTGTGAATGTGAAATATAGAATTTAATGAACATGTGGATAATAAAGGAAGAGAATAATAATTCTTGCAGTTTGAGAGAATGGATGAGTAACTAGTAGAACATCTATTTTCTTCAAAAATATTGGATTTGATAAACACCTTGCGCAGAAAGGTTGGTTGAAACTCTGGCACCAGCTCTACCATTTTCCTGTGTGATATTGAGCAGTCATTTAACTTTCTTGTGTCTCTATTTGCTTATCCAAAGTAGAGAATAATAATATAACTAGTCAAAACTTTTTAGGACATTGAATGAGATAATATATATAAAACATTTAAAGCAGCAACAGAAGCTTAAGACAGGGGAAACATTCTTTTGAGATTTGAAATTTAATGAAATTAATGAATATGAAAATAAGATTATAAGATCACTAATGGTTGAATGAAACATAAGATAAATAACAAAACTTACACAAGCTTCATATTTAAGAATTTCAAGTAAGAAAGAAAAATATTTCAAATTAGAAATTAAAAAGTTAGAGAATTAAGATGAGAATCAGAAGAAAGCAATAAAAAGCCAGTGGGGAGGACATGGACTGTTAAAAATGCAAAAAAAAAAAAATGGTTTTGTGAGAGAAAAGAAGCAAAATATACTTTCAAAAATTTGGACTTACTCGAAAGCTATGCAATATTCGGTAATGTATCAGTAAAAAGAGAACTTGTTGAAACTTAGGAACGAAATCTCTAGTAAATAATTGTTTAGTATATTGGTAAGCTTATAACAGATGTGATTGTGATATAATATTTAAAATCATAAAATGAACAATTTTAGAAAGAGATGTGAACAACTTTGATATGCTTTGGCATATCTTCCAATAGTAGAAATACTGTAGCTGTCGTTTCACAGTTGGGAAAATATACACACAGGAAGCAAAGAAATTAGATAAGCAAGAAGGAATAATCATTAAGAAATGTAAGACTTGGGGAGGGATTTTTTGGAGGTACTGTATTTGTCATTTTTAATATTTATTTGAATATCATATTTAACAAATTATGTCCTAAAATATGGATCACTGATTCAGAACGCACACATTGTTATATTTTGTTTTTGCTTATATAATGTAACTGATGGTACATAGCATAATTATAGTAAATACTAAAATCTTTTCATATCCAAAATAACCAAAAGTTAATATTTGGTTCACTTTCCCCAAATGTCTTTCTCAAATAGTCTTAATTAGCAATGTCTAATTCTATTCTTTTACTTTTTTCTAGTTTTAAAATAAACAACCCTATTAAGATCATTGCACTGAAAATCTTTAAAAAAATAATCACTTCATTAGGAATATTCAGGCATTCATGAAGTATTGAAATACGGATAATGACTTGAAGATGTCACTAAAATGATCATCTGTCCCCAATTAATACTGATATATTACAGTCGAGAGGTCTTTTAATGATCACATTACTGGGAAATTATTGCTACTCATATAATTTGTCCTTATAATCATGTATTTATCAAAGATACAAAAGACAAGTCTCCCAGGAGGCTTATTAAAATTCTTATTCTCCTTGATTTTTAATTGGTAAAGAAGATAATTTTTCCTTTTATTTCTTCTACAAAACCAACTTGGGTTTTCATCAACATAAGTATCATTTAAAATTATGCAATTGTCATATACATAAATCTCCATTTTCAAAGGGCAGAAAATAATATGCCAAAGTGAAGAACCACTTTAAAGCACTGTTCCTAACTATTAACTTATAATCAAATAAAATGAAACATTATTTATTAAATATCTATAGATGGTAGGCAATTTATTAACCACTAAATTTACGCAGTACTAAAATAATAAGATAAAGTTACAATGCAGAAAACCATTTGCATATAACCTTTATATTTGCTTCAAAATTATTTTTGTAAATTTTTGTAATTTTAAGTAACTCCAAATTACTAATTTTTGGAAAATAAATTTCAGATTCCATGAATTACGTTTGATTCCCCAGGATACTGCCCAATATTGGCAAAATCTCTGGCAAGACAGCACCTTAAAATACAACCATTTTATAAAAGCCTTTCAGGCACCCATTCTCAGTTCTAACGCCTTGATTTATCTGGTGTCTAAGCCTGCCAACAATATTGACACCATGTCCACAAAATTTTTATTTTGTTTTATTTTATTATTTATTTATTTAGAGACAGGGTCTCTTTCTGTCACTCAGGCTGGAGTGCAGCGGCACGATCACGGTTCACTACAGCCTCCATCTCCTGGGAGCAAACAATCCTCCCACTCAACCTCCCTAGCAGCCGGGACTGCAGGCACGCACAAACACACCCAGCTAATTTATGTATTTTTTGGAAAGATAGATTCGTGCCATGTTGCCCAGGCTGATCTTCAACTCCTGGGCTCAAGTTATCCGCCTGCCTTGGCCTCCAAAAGTGCTCGGGTTACAGGCTTGAGCAACCATGACTGGCCCGACAACAACTTTTAGATACTATTGCAGGTTGGTAGAGTAACCAATTCAGAATAGCAAAGGATTCGTGACTTCTTGTTGGCCCTAAGCACTGGCGAGGTTTCTGCAATGTAAAGTTACTCTCTCCCTTCCTTACTCCCTCTCTACCTTCCACAGGGTACACTTGGAAGTCACTCTGCCCAGCCCACACCTAAGGGGTGGGGAGGAGAGTTATACTCTCCCACCTTGAGGAAAGAGTCCCTACATAAAGTATTTGGAATGCTTCCTTATCAAAGATTTGTCTCTTTTTCCCAATTTGTTAATTTGTTTGATCATTTATTGATGAGCTGTGTGTATTCATAAGAATTTATTTTATACTTTGTGTTACAATATTTTTAAATTGCTCAAATTGTTTGGCTTTGTCTGAGTATTAAGGCTCATTTAGTTGGCTCCTTTATAATTCTTTGACATACCTTTCTATCAATTGTGTGCGTGGTGTGGGTGTATGTGAGAGTGTGTATATGTGTGTGGGCACTTTCTTCCTTTCCAGCATTATGTAACACACCAGGCCCATCTTGTACATTGCCTCCCTCAGTCATACACTCAGACATTTCTACAGTATCCTGCTTTTTTTATTGGAGATGACTGTTAGAAAACAAGATCTGAGTAGGAGATGTCCTAATTGCTACTGGACTTTTGTTGCTGTGTTTCCTGATTTGGGCTCACAGAACAAAAATTAGATGTTGGGAGAGGACTTCAAGACGGCTGACTAGAGACATCTAGCACTCACCTACTCCACAAAGAAAAACCAAAATAGCAAGTAGATAAGCACATTTTGCATATAGCATCTAAAACATAACACTGGGATTCAATAAAGAAGAGACAGACAATCTCAGAGTCATGGAAGAGGGAAGTGAGGCAGCTGACTCAGCCAGGATCTGCTGAAAGCCTGAAGAACCACTCAATATAGGGAAACAGTAAATGAGAGATCTCTAGTGGTCCACATTCCCAACATGAACCCCTGTAACCCTAGCCACAGAAAAGCCCCTTTACTCTTGTCGGCACTGAGATTCATAAAGGAAGCTTCCTGAAGTCGGTGTTGTGGCACCGTTCAAGAGAAGGAATGCATGGTGAGTCCCTATGCCCCAAGTCCCAAGGAACTACATCACAGTGCCATTTTGAAAGCCTGAATCCCACAAGACTGCATTCTGCCCAGGGGCCCGACAGCTCCTGCATTTTCACATCCCTGGAGCCCCACTGACATCCCCCTGCATCTATCCATAGAGAAGCAGCAGCATAATACTAGTTGGACTCAGTGGTGCAGCAGGGTCCTCAGCACTCTATCACACACAGTCTCCTGCACTCCAGGGAATGTGTAACAGTGCACC
Source organism: Nomascus leucogenys (assembly GCF_006542625.1). Classification (NCBI taxonomy): domain Eukaryota; kingdom Metazoa; phylum Chordata; class Mammalia; order Primates; family Hylobatidae; genus Nomascus; species Nomascus leucogenys. The sequence goes on from NC_044401.1 coordinate 37,452,326, forward strand.
AAGGAAGCTGCACCTGGGACTAAGGGAGCCAAGGTGTATGCTCCATAGAGCATGAAACCTGCCTGCCTGGGGCCACCGCCACTTACAGCAACTCTGTTCCCACCAGAAGCAGGGCCACAGTGCACTTGCGTGTGTACTGAGGACAGATTCTCCTTGCTCACAGCCTCCACTGCTGCCAGTGCTAATGGCTAAAGCATGCACCACTGCCAGTGACCCTGCCTCCTGGTATTACAGGCACCACACCCTTGTATGTGTCCTGAGAACTGGCTCTCCCTGCTCACTGCTGCAGCCATTGCCACTGTGGTCCAAAGTGTGTGCTCTTCAGAGAGTTTGAGAGCCACCTCCTTGAGGCTGTTGCCACTGACAGAAATCCATTCTCATTCAGCAGCAGGGACATAGTGGACTTACACATACACCAAGGATGGGCTATCCCTGCTCACCATCACCACTGCTGCTGTTACCCTAGCACTTTTCCAGGGACCTGGAGAACACTTCACCCTATGCACCACATCCTGTTCCCATGTGCACCTCTGGGGCCCCTGAGGACAGATCTGCTGGGCTTGGCATCACTCCTTCAATGCTAAGCATGCCTGGAGATGGCCCCACCCTGTCCACCACTGTTGGCATCAGTGCATTCCTCTCAGGGGTTTGAGGATAAGCCTACCCTGCTGAGGATAAGTCTCTGCTGCTGGGCGTTGCTACCATTATAGCTGGCTCATCCCCAAAAACACCATGTGGGGACCTAGGAAGTGGCTCACCCTGCCCATCACAGCCAATACTAACACAAACACGTGCTGCCTGGGAGCTCCAGGGTTGTTGCATCATTGCTACAGTCATCACTTAGACCCTGTGCAGTGCTCGGGGTACTAAGGATCTGCCCATACACCTAGCCCACTGCTGCTACTGCCAGCACCCAAGCAAGCCACTTGGAGGGCTAAACATTGGCCCAGTTTGACCATCTAGCACCAATTCCTGCATATGCTGCCCACGGGCCCAAAGATAAGCATGCTCAGCTCACCATTGCCACCACTGGGGCCTGAGAACTGGCCCATCTAGTGTTGCCTTCCCAACAGCACCTCACCACAGCCTCCACTAACAATGGTATCCTAAGCTACAGAGAAAATCAAGGGCATCGCTGATGCTGTTTACAGCTGAAGAAGTCATATGGAGACTGTACTACTGCACCTACTCCAAATCAAGGCTAAAGTGCCCAATCCAACCAACATCAAAGATACATCTTTAGGAAAAAGTCTGCCCCTATGAATGCCAATACAAAAACTTGGAAGAAGTGGCTATTGCAGCAGATGAACAGATATAAATGTAAGGATGCACACACACACACACACACACACGAAAAAAAGGAAATATGACACCTCTAAAAGAACACAAAAATTCTTCAACAGATTTCAAAGAAAATAAAATGCCACAAAAATTTAAAATAATGTTATTATAAAAGATCAAAAAATACAGATAAATGATTCAAGATATAAGTAAAAATTTTACCAATGTAACAGATATTTAAAAGAGAAACAGAAATCTTGGAACTGAAGATTTCAATGAAATAAATTAAAAATTCATTTGAGAGTTTCAGTAATAAAGTAGGTCAAGCAAACAATGAATTTCTGAACTTGAAGACAGGTCTTTTGAAATAATTCTGTCAGACACACACACACACACACACACACAAAGAATAAAAAAGAATAAGCAAAGTCTATGTGACATGTGGGGCACCATAATTGACGAAATATATGAATATGGGTATTTCAGAAGGTTCAAGAAGTCCAAAGGCATAGATAATTTAACTAAAAAATAATAGTGGAACATTTTACAAGTTGAACAAGAGATTTATATATCCAGATTGGGGAAGCTCAGAGATCCCCAAATAGATACAACCCAAAAAGTTCTGCTCTATTGCACATTGTAGTCAATCCGTCAAAAGTAAAAAAAAAAAAAATAATAAAATAAAATAAATAACAATAATATTAATGAAAAACAGTAAGAGAAAAGCATCTAGTCACATATAAGGGAATCCCAATCAGGCAAACAGTAGATTTCTTAGCACACACCTTACAGGCCAGGAGAGAATGGGATGATATATTCAAAGAGATGAAAGAAAAAAAACCTGCCATTCAAGAATGCTGGGCCCAAAGCGATGGCTCATGCATGTAATCCCAGCACTTTGAGAGGCCGAGGCGGGCGGATCACGAGGTCAGGAGATCGAGACCATCCTGGCTAAAACGTTGAAACCCTGTCTTTACTAAAAGTACAAAAAATTAGGTGGGTGTGGTGGTGGTGCCTGTAGTCCCAGCTACTCGGGAGGCTGAGGCAGGAGAATGGTGTGAACCCGGGAGGTGGAGGTTGCAGTGAGCCGAGAGCGTGCCACTGCACTCCATCCTGGGTGACAGAGCAAGACTCCGTCTTGAAAAAAAAAAAAAAAAAGAATGCTGCATACAGCAAAGTTATTCTTCATAAATGAAGAAGAAATAATGTTTTTCCCAAATAAGCAAATACTGAGAAATTCATCACTAGACCAATCCTAGAAGAAATGCTTAAGGGTATCCTACACCTGCAAAAAGGGCAATATCTACCATCATGAAATACACAAAAAAGATAAAACTCACTGGTAAACACACAAATGAGGAAGATAAAATACTCAAATGTCGCCACTGCAGAAAATCATGAAACCACAATGATAAACAACAGGAGCGACATAAAGGAACAAAATATACACAAAACAACCAGAAAACAATTAACGAAGTGACAGGAATAAGTCTTCACATATCAATAACAGTCTCTAATGTTAGTAGATTAAACTGTTCACTTAAAAGATAAAGCCTGGGTGAATGAATAGAAAAATATATTCCAATTATATCCCATATACAAAAAAACTCACTTCACCTGTAAATATACATACAGACTAAAAGTAAAAGAATGGAAACAAACAGTCCATGCAAATGGAAACAAAAAACTAGCCGGAGTAGCTATGCTTATATCAGATAAAACAGATTTTAAGTCAAAAAATGTAGGAAGAGACAAAGAAGGTCGTTATATAATGATAAAGGAATCAATTTAGCAGGAAGATAAATAATCATAAATGTATATGCACCCAACACCAAAGCATCTAGATATATAAAGTAAATATTAGTATATCTAAAGGTAGTGATAGACTTCAATACAATAACAGCTAGAAACTTTAACTTCCCAGTCTCAGCAGTATCTACACAGAACATTAACAACAATAACAAAATTGAACTTAAATTTCCCTTTAGAACAAATGAACCTAAAAGATGTCTGTAGAACATGTTATCCAAAAGCTGCAGAATACCCATTTTTTCTCAACATCTCATGGAACGTACTCCAGGACAGATCACATATTTGACTACAAGCAAGTCTCAACAATTTTAAAAATCAAAATTATATTATTTTTTCAGACCACTGTGAAATAAAACTAGCAACCAACGACAAGAGAAACTTCGGAAACTTTACAAGTACATGAAAATTAAACAACATGCTCCTGAATAACCATTGGGTCAATGAAGAAATTGAGATGATAATCAAAAAAATTATTAACAGAAATGAAAAAGAAAATAATACAACATATCAAAACCCATGTAATTCAGTGAAAACAGGGTTATTAGACAAGTTTATAGCAATAAATGCCTATGTCAAAAACGTAGAAAAATTTCAATTAACCATTTAATGATGAATTTGAAGGAACTAGAAAAGCAAGAACAAACCAAAATGAATCTCAGTAGAAAAAAATAATAAAGCTTGTATCAGAAATACATGAGAGACTAAAAAATTACAAAGGATCATCAAAATGACAAGTTGATTTTTTGAAAAGATAAAGAAAATTGATACTAGGTAGACTAACAAAGAAAACAGAGAAGACCCAAAGAAACGAAATTAGAAACAGAAATATAAGAGATCATCAGAGACTATTACGAATAACTATACGCTAACAAACTGGAAAACCTAGAGGGGCTGAATACAGTATGTACATATACAATCTAGGAAGATTGAATCAGGAAGCAGTAGGAAACCTGAACAGACTAATAACAAGCAAGAAGATTGAATCAATAATAAAAAGTATCCCCAAAAGGAAAAACCCAGGACCAGACGACTTCACTGTCAAAAGTTAGCAAACTTATCAAGCAGAACTAACACCAGTTCTCCTTAAATTATTCCATAAAATTAAAAAAGAGGGAATTCTGCCTCACTTCTACAAGGCCAGCATTATTCTGGCACCAAAATCAGACACAAACACAACAGCAAAAAATATACACCAAGAACGGTGATGAACATAGAAACAACAATTATCAGTAGAATACTAGCAAACTGAATACAACAGCCAGCACATCAGAAATATAAAACATAATGATCAAGTAGGATTTATCCCAAGGATGTAGCAATGTCAACATGCACAAATCAATAAATGCGATATATCACATTAACAGAATGAAGGACAAAAACCATATGATCATCCGAAGAGATACACAAAAAGCATCTGATAACATTCAACATTTCTTCATGTGAAAAAAACTCTCAACAAACTAGGCATAGAAGGAACATACTGCAACCTAATAAAGGCTTTGTATGGCAAACCTATAGCTGACATCATACTGAATGAAGAAAAACAGAGTCTTTCCTTTAAGAACTGAAAGAAGGCAAGGATGGCCACTTCCACTATTCCTATTTGACATAGTACTGAAGGTCTAGCCAGAGAAATCAGACAAAAGAACGAAATATAGTAAAAGGCATCCAAATTGGAAAAGAGAAAATCAAAATATCTCTATTTGCAGATGATATGATTTGATATCAGGAAAAATCTAAAGACTACACTAAAGAATTTAGGTCTGAAAGACAAATTCAGTAAATTTGCAGAATACAAAACTAATATACAAAGTCAGTATTATTTCTATATGCTGATAATTAAATAGCTGAAAAAGAATTCAAAAAGTCAATTTTCTTTATAGAAGCTACAAAAAGAAAATACATAGGAAAAAGTCGAACCAAGAAGGTGAAAGTTCTCTACAAGAAAAACTACAAAATTAGAAGATGACACAAACAAATAGAAAAACATCCCATTATCATGAGCCAGAATAATTACAATTGTTAAAATGATCATACCATCCAAAGCAATGTACAAATTAAATACATTCCCTTTCAAAATGCCAATGTAATTTTACACACACACACACACACCGCAAATGTAATAAAAGTTGTAAGATTAATCTTAAGGAAAAAGAACAAATCTGGAGGCATTACAGATTTGCCTTTAAGATATTTTACAAGACTATAATGTTGAAAATATTTAGATTTTTTAATATTTTACAATATTTTTATAACTTTAAAATATTTTATAAGGCTATCGTACCCAAAATAGCATGGTACTGGATGAAAAACAGACATATAGACCAATAGAACAAATAGAGAACCAAGAAATAGTCCCACATATTTATAGCTATATCAATTTGTTCTCACACTGCTAATAAAGACTTACCTGAGACCGTGTAATTTATAAAGAAAAAGAGGTTTAATGGACTCACAGTTCCAAATGACTGAGGAGGCCTGACAATCATGGCAGAAGGCAAAGGAGGAGCAATGGCACGTCTTACATGGTGGCAGGTGAGAGAGTGTGCAGGGCAGTTGTTCTTTATAAAACCATCAGATCTCATGAGACGTATTCACTATCACAGCCAAACTGTATCAATAGCCAACTGATTTTTGACTCAAACACCAAAGCATACATTGGGGAAAGGATCCCTATTTAAAAATGGCGCTGGGAAAATGGGATATCTCTATGAAGGTGAAAGAAACTAAACTATTTTTCACTATATACAAAAATCAACTCAAAATAGATTAAAGACCTAAATCTAAGACCCCAAACTATAAAACGACTACAAGAAAACATAGAGGAAACACTATAGAACACTGGTCTAAGCAAAGATTTCATACCTAAGACCACAAAACCACAGGGAACAGAAACAAAAATAGACAAATGAGACTATATTGAACTTAAAAGCTTCTGCACAGCAAAGGAAATAATCAATAAAGTGAAGATACATTCTGTTGAATAGGATAAAATGTTTGCAAACTGTTCATCCAACAATGGACTAATATCCAAAATATACAAGTAACTCAAATTAATCAACAGCAAAAAATATAAAGAATCCCATTAAAATGTGGTTTCAGGATCTAAACAGACATTTCTCAAAAGAAGTTGTACAAAATGCCAACTATTCATGAAAAAATTCTCAACATGACTAACCATCGGAGAAACGCATATCAAAACAACAGTGAAATACTATCTTTCCCCAGTTAGAATGATTATTATTAGAAAGCCAAAAATAACAGTTAATGAGAATGTGGAGAAAAGAAAACTCTAACACACTGTTGGTAGGAATGTAAATTATTGTACATCCATTATGGAAAACAATATGGATATTTCTCAAAAAATTAAAAATAGAGCTACCATACAATCCAGCAATTCCACTACTCAGTATTTACCCAAAGGAAAGAAAATCAGGGTATCAAAGAAATACATGTGCCCCATGTTTATTGCATCACTATTCACAATAGCAAAGATGTAGAATCAACCCAAGGGTCTATTAATGAATAAATGGATAAAGAAAATGTGCTATACCTACCATGGAATATTACTCAACCATAAAAATAAGGAGGTCCTGTCATTTACAGCTACATAGATGAAACTGTAAGGTCATTATGTTAAGTGAAATAATCCAGGCACCAAAAGAAAGATATTGTATATTCTCTTTCATAGATGGGATTTAAAATCAACTCCTGAATGTAGAGTGTAAATTATAGCTACCAAGGGCTGGGAATGGTTTTGGGGGGCTAGGGTGAGGAGAATTAGAAGAGATTGATTAATGGGCACAAACATACAGTGAGATAAAAGGAGTAAGTTTTAATTTTAAATAGCAGAGTAGGATGACTATAGTTAATGAAAATGTATTATATATTTCAAAATAGCTAGAACAAACAAGTTGAAAATTTCCCAACACATACAAGGAATAAATACTTGAGGTCATAGATACCCCAGAATGTCCTGATAATTAAACATTCTATGCACATAACAAAATATCATATGTATTATATGTACCCCATAAAATGTACAAATGTTACATATTAATTAAAATTTCAAAAAATTATATGTATTTAATCCAACTCATATATATACACACACATAAATATTTCTATACGTAACCATCTGTGTCTATATTAAGCTCAACTTGAATTTATACTGATGTGTCCAATTCATTACTACATCAATCATTCAAGCTTTCTGCCTTTGCTTATCTGTAAACTCCCACTCCAACAGTGAACATCCTGGCTCCCACCGTCTGCCATCCATTTACTTAATTGTTCCATTCCATTATACATGCATAGCAACATCACCAGTCATAAATTATGATGATAAATATATACATTTGATAAGTTGTAATGACAGTGACATTTTACCTCTGTAGTCTTCTTTGTAGTAACCCATAACCCCAATCATTCTACAAAATACCCATACTGCTGAAAACATTCAAGGCCGTAAAAGCAAGGAAATTGTTCTCACTTATAAGTGGGAGTTAAATGATGAGAACACATGGACACATAGAAGGGAACAACACACACTGGGGCCTTTCAGAGGGTGAAGGGTGGAAGAGGGAGAGGATCAGGAAAAATAGCTGGTGGGTACTAGGCTTAATGCCTGAATGATGAAATAATCTGTACAACAAACCCCCATGACACAAGCTTACCTATGTAACCAACGTGCACTTGTACCCCTGAAGTTAAAAGTTAAAATATTTAAAAATTAAAAATAAAAAAAGAATGAGCCGATGCCAAGAGAAGCCTAAACAGATATGAAAATTAAATGTAAGGTGATAGTCTGGACAGTCTCTTGCAACAGGAAAGGGACATTAGGTTAAAACTAAGGAAATCTAAATAAACTATGGCCTTAAATTAATAACAATGTATCAATATTGGTTCATTAACTGCAGCAAATGCATCATACTAATGCAAACTTTTAATTATGGGTGAAATAGGAAAATCTGTACTATCTTCTCCAATTTTTTGAGGTACAAAACTATTCTAACAATTAATATCTGATATAAAGATTTTTTAAAACAACACATTTCAACGTGGCTCAAATTATGCTGCTTATATACATAAATATCCACAATTAAATTGTGGCACATGATACGAAGTAAATAAAGAACTGTTGTTAACTATTTAAATAATGCCATGTATGTGATATGGTTTCAGGAAAAAAAAATTCCTTTTTTAAAACCATTTTCGGTAATAAATTGTTGACAGCTGAAGCATTGCTCTGTGGTAGATTTCATATTTAACTGGCATCAAAAACGCTCATTTATCATAGAACAAAAAACTGAAAAATCAAAATCTTAAAATGTATGATGAGTAGTTTTTATACTGTATAAAACATTTAAACTAAAAACTAGATGTAGTTTCAGTATACAGAAGAATATTTATAAGGTCAGTCAAAACTTTTAGTATCTTGGTGTAGAGTTGATATAATTATATCATGCATATATTAGTTGTCTTTGATGTGTAACAAAAACATCATCAACTTTGCACTCTGAAATAACATAAGTTTATTATCATAGCTTATGTGGATCCGTAGCCTGGACAGAGTAGCTGGGTTCTCTTCCCAGGATCTTTCAATGATGCAATTAAGCTATTGTCTGGGCTTTGTTCCTTCTGGAGTTTAGGTTTCTCATCCAAGCTCATGTGATTTTTGGAAAAATTAAATTCCTTGCAATTGTAGGGCTGAGGTTCCTCATTTTCTTGCTGGCTCTCAGCTGGGACTCCTCTCAGCTCCTAGAGGGCCCCGGATTGCTAGTCATGATCATTTCACAGGTTCTTGTAGAATGAGGCAGCTTTACTTCTTCAAAGCTGGACGAAGAATCATGCTCATCATGAATTTCTCAATTTCTCTTTGAAAGCTTTCATCTGAATAAATCAAGCCCACTGTGTTAGTTTGTTCTTGCATTGCTATAAAGAAATACCTGAGGCTGGGTAATTTATAAAGAAAAGAAGTTTAGTTGATTCATGACTCTTCAGGCTTTACAGGAAGCCTGGTGCTGGCACCTGCTCAGCTTCTGCTGAGGCCTCAGGGGGCTTAGAGTAATGGCAGAAAGCAACAGGGAGCCAGCATGACACACGTGAGAACAGCAGTAAGAGAGCCAGTGGAGAAGGTCCCAGACTTTCAAACAACCCGATCTCATCTGAACTAACTGAGTGAGAACTCACTTCACCAAGGGGAAGGTGCTAAACCATTCTTGAGGGATCCTTCCCCATGATCCAATCACCTTCTACCATGACCCACTTTCAACACTGGAAATCATAGTTTAACATGAGATTTGGAAGAAACAAATATGCAAGCCATATCACCTGCTTAGGATAACCAGTGATTTGGATTAACTCAACATTAATTGATTTAGGACCTTAATAACTTTTTCATGATCCTGTCACTGTTGCCGTATAAAGTAACACAATCATGGGAGGGCCGTTTCATCACATTTATAAGTCCTCTCACACTCAAGGGTGGGGATTATACAGTGCATGTACATCAGGGGATGAATATGCTGTGGCTATATTAAAATTCTTTCTGGCACGTATGTATTTACTGTTTAGTGTGAGAGTTGTTAGGCTGTGTGTGTGTGTACCTGGAGGAATGTTTCATTTTAATTTACTGTGTCATGCTTGTGATGTTGTTGGGTTCTATGACTTAGGCAATATTAAAATGCTCGTTTTAAAAATTAAGAAACCATACAAAGGTAGATTTAATAATTTATTCATTGATACAGAGCCAGGAAATGATGTAATGTGGATTTGAACTCAAATCTGTGAACTTCAATTTAAACCTCTGTGATATCAATTACCTATTTAATTATTCACCAATTATTACTGTAACAACCTGTGGAAAATGCTATGCTATGTAAATTTATTAAAATTATGCATTTTCTACTAGTAAGCAACTTTCAAAATTTATTCTATATGTAAAATGGGAGGATGACTCAGTTAAATATGAAATAATTCTGATAGAATTATCAATGTTAGAAATGTTTCAGTTGAAATTTTAATTTTTAAGGTTTCATTGAAAATAACTTTAGATTTATTGAAAAGCTGCGAGAACAATACTATTAATCTAGGTACAGGATAGATTTCTAAAGCATCAACATGTTTCTAGTGTGTAGATCCTAGCAAACCAGGACATTCTCTTAGATAAACACAAAAGAAGAAAGCTGACATTAGCACAATACCTTAGTCTTCTCTATAGGCCTTATTTATAGTAAGTTCTAATAGTTTCACTTAAATCAAAAGGAAGTTCCACATTAGCTGTTTTATTCCATTGTCAAGACTCTTGTCTTTAATCTCAAGCAGTTCTTCTTTTATCTGTTATGACATTAACATTTTTGGCCAGTTACTTCATAATATATTCCTCATTTTTGGTTTGTCTGATTATCCCTCACGATTAGATTCAAGCATTACATTTATGGATTGAATAGTCCAGAAATTATGTGTTTCTTTCAGTGTGTTTTCATGAAGAGACTTATGAGGACTTTTGGCCCTACTACTGTAGATCTGAATTTTAATCATTCAGTAAAGCTGATGTATGCCAATCTTCTCTACTCCAAAAGCATTATTTAACCCAGTCTAATTCATAAGTATTTTGTGGTGATATATTTTTGGATGATTGCTAATAAGCTATTCCTCTTCAAACTTTCAAATGCTAATTTTGGTATTCATTTATGATTCCTAACTGAGTCAGCTATTATTATTTTCATGGTTTTCAAATGACGATGTTTATTATTCTGTCAATCCTCCTACATATTTTATTTATCTTTCCACTGTAATGAAGAATCTTATTACTTATTTATTTTTGTGTTTACTAATTTATTTATATCAATATAGGTTCATAGATTCTTATTTTATTCAACGTGTTATAATTACTTACCTACATTATTTATTTGAAACTCAAATTTTCCTGAATGACCCACTAGATACTGTCTTCCATTGACTTTCATGTCCTTTGATGTATCCCTGTCATTCTTTAAAGTGCTTAAAGATACTGCATTAACTGGAAAACATCATTCTCAGTAAACTATCGCAAGGACAAAAAAACAAACACCGCATGTTCTCACTCATAGGTGGGAATTGAACAATGAGAACACATGGACACAGGAAGGGGAACATCACACTCCGGGGACTGTTGTGGGGTGGGGGGAGGGGGGAGGGATAGCATTAGGAGATATACCTAATGCTAAATGACGAGTTAATGGGTGCAGCACACCAACATGGCACATGTATACATATGTAACAAACCTGCACATTGTGCACATGTACCCTAAAACCTAAAGTATAATAATAAAAAAATAAAAAATAAAAAAAGACAATTAACATGTCTTAGTCTTGAGGAAAACCGGAATTGTAACTTAAGTTTTATCTACTTTATAACCTTGTAATGGCATGGCAAAGGAGACAGGGTCTCACAGGATTTTACAAATTGTGTTTACAAGGAATCAGAATTGGGGGCATAGATAAGGTCTGCTGGGCACAGAAAAATGGGCTTTTAACATTCCTTTTAGTTTTAGGGGAGGGGAAGGGAGAGAGGGAGCGAGGACACAGGGAAGCTTACAGCAGAAGTTTGTTTATCGCTTTCTTGGGGCAAAAAACACATGCAGGAATTCTGATGTTAGGAATATTTTAAACATATATCTTTAATATCATTCATCTAGGACGAAAGTAAGTCCTGATGCATGAAATGAGTGAGTTTCATAGCTTTCAGAGCCCCTACTCACCCCGAAGCCCAGCTGGAAGCTCCTCTCACTAGGATTGGATTCTGACTCTCTCCTGAATGTTGATCATCTTCATTCCTATCTGTAATCCGAATTCTACTTCTATCATTTCAGCCATTTCAGTCTGGCTAAGTGCCATTTCTGTGGGATTAATGTGGTTGTCTGGAGGTAAAAAAATACCCTTCTATACTCCTCAATCTACAGGATGTAAGTGGCAGCTTATTCAGTTTAAACTAACCCCAACCTTTAACTAGTTGTTCTATGTATAAAGCAGGTATGAATGTTAAAATATAATTTAATTAATGCTGTGAATATATATATATATATATTTATACTGACTCACAGATATGGTGGGGTCAATTACAAAAAGTAAACTACAATTTGGAAACACGAGGCTGGTGTACAGATGAAGAAAAAAGTGTTAAAGTGGGCACATAAAACTCATCCACATATATATTCAAATATAGTAAAAAATCTATAGGTAAGTATACAAAGGCAGAGCCAACTCACTGATGATCTTTGCGGTCATAGAAGATGGTCACATTTAGTAGGGTCATGCCAGTGATCAATTTAGAAGTTGAAGTTATCAATAATGGAAGAATTGTTAATAGAGAGAGAGATCTAGAAGAGAGCAATAGTATTTACAACAGTAGGAAGAACTACAGAGCAAAACCTGAAATGAATTGAATACAAGAAACAGCCATCAGCTGGGGTTCAGAAAAGAGGCATAATCTCATATTTTATATGAGTCAGTGTGTCAGTGTGTCTATAGTAAAATGTTTATCATGGAGGGTACTGAAAGCCCTTTTGGTTACACAGTAGAGGTTCAATTATGAAAAAAGAAAATGGGAAAAAAAGAAACTAACTGGGGAAATATTTCCAGGTTACTAAGATTTGTGTGGTAGCATTAATGTTATAGACGAGATGATACAAATACAGACTGATGGGAAATGGCAATATTTGTTGAGTAATTTGATGTGAATAATAATGATAAAAGAGACACTATAATAAGATTGACTTAAATCTTTGATCAATTGGGTAGACAATGTTACATATAAATTAAGATGAGAAAGACTGGACAACACAATTGTTTATGAAAGAGTATTTCAAAGTAAGAACTCTATTTTGATTATATTAAATATGAGACGTCACATTAAAAGTTAGATACCCAGTAGTTTATCATATGAGATTCAAGCTCAAGGGAGTTATTGAGACTAGAAAAGTACATGGAATAATTTTGGAGGTGGTATGTAAAGTCAGGGGCTTGGGTAAAGTCAACAGTGAGTACAGAGAATAAAGAAATAAAGTAAATAAAGAAAGGTTGATAGTAGCCATGGTTTCAAGCATACATTGGGGGACATGGAATGTATTCAAGGAGGGATTACTGTATTTTACTTTATAGAAGAGAAAAATTAACTACAAAGATTAATAGGGAGAACCATAAAAGTGTAATGTCACTAAAACTATAAAAAATGACAAGAAGCAGAGAAAACAATTAGATTCAAATGAAATGAAAATGTTAGCTATATGGTGATATAGTCACATTAATAGGAGGGGTTATATTAATAGTCCAAATTTTAAGTCAGTGAGCTAGAGTAGGGTCAAGCTACAATTTTATGTAATTATGAGGAGTAACAAGGAGTTACATAGAGATAGCAGAAGAAAATACTGTGACTAACCTAAATATATAGCATAATTTTAAAAGAGAGTGAAGTACATTAAGAAATAAGAAAAACAAATGTTTGGATAGCAGAAGTAGAAAATCTGAAGGATATTCATGACTGGAGCAAGTAGGAATGATTAAAAAAGAAACTTCAATTGATTAGTATATCGATTAGGGAGAAATCCCCAAGGATTAGTAAATTCAAGAGGGTGAAATAAGTATTCAATGAGGAGATTTTCAAAAACGTAGTAAATGCACATGTATTGTTCCAGTGAAAGGACTTAAGAAGACAGGCAAAAGGACTGTGTAAGACTGAGATGTGCAAACGAATATGAGAATAAAAGACTCAAAGATAATGGCGGAGGTTACATGTGGTAACAGAGGAAAATACATGTCAGGTAGGATATAATTACAACTCATATTTTGATGATGGCACATTTGCCGATAGTTCAAACAAGTCTTAATTATATTATATATTATATCTTCATTACATACTAACTTCATTACATACTAACTTTTAAAATATATTATTTCTTTATAATATATTATTTCTTCATTGTAGATTAACTTTCTTCTTACTTCTTTGACACAAAGCCATCATGACTATCACAGTATCTAAGATGGAATGTTAAATATAGTCTTTTAAACTGGAAGAAAAAAACCCAGCTACAACTAATCAAATTGCTGCAACTCATAAAACAACCTTGCATAAATAATGCTGTAATCCTGTTAAATTTTCTTGTTTTCTGCCTGTACAGGCAAGACCTTATCTTTCCAGCTTTGAAGCAGTAACTCCATTTCTTTGAAGTCTGTGTTACCTTAATGACCATTCTCATCTTTGCACTTAAATAAACAGTTTTAAAATAGATTCTTATCCTGTTATTTCAGCTTGATGGTAATTTAAAAACTTAACTAACTTAAAAACAAGTGTTACAAGATCTAGATGATTCACACATAACTAATCTGTCAGCCCAAACAAATACCTCCACTTTAAAAAAAATAGTATTTAGCCCCATGAAATTCACAATACATAGAAACCAATTAAAACTCACTAAATATATAAAAATGTAAAATATAACCCATAAAACAGTAGAACAAATAATAGAGTTTTTTAAAAATCTACAATGATAAAATAGGCCAACAAGGACTTTATAACAAATACTGTGTCATCTCACTTACATTGGAAACCTTTAAAAAATTAAAAAATTTGAACTCATAGCAACAAAGAGTATAATGGTGATTACCAGGGATGAGGATATGGGGGCAAAGGGGAGACATTGGACAAAGGATAGAAACCTTTAGTTACAAGATGAATAAGTATTGGAAACCTAATGCAGTGCGTGGTGATTACAAGTAATAATAATGTATTTTACACTTGATAATTGCTAAGAGAGAAGATCTCAAGAAGATCTCATCACACACGAAAAGATGTAACTATGTGAGGTGATGTATAAATTAATTGGCTTAATTATGGTAATCATTTTACAGTTTAGAAATATATCAAAATATCCTGTTGTACATTTTATATATATGCAACTTTTAACAATCATACCATAATAAAAATTGATAAAAAACAAAAAGACAACAAAACAAAACAAATGTAAAAAACTGTGACAAGTACAAAAAGTTCTCAAGGATTACAGGAAAACATGAACATAAAAAGGAGAGAGATGGGTGGTAAGAATTGGGATCAAGTAAAAATTTAGCAATGAAACAATACCTGAAATACAAATTGCACTTAATCAGATTAATAGCAGATAAAAAACTACACAATAATAGATGAGTGAACTGGAATTCATGATAGGAGTTCCATGAATTCCAGTTCAGTTTAAAAATATTTAAAAAAAAAAAAGAAAGAAAGGGAGAAACAGAGAGATAATGGTTAAAAAAATAAACGAATTGGCCGGGTGCAGTGGCTCATGTCTGTAATCCTAACACTTTGGGAGGTTGAGGCGGGCCCATCACCTGAGGTCAGGAGTTTGAGACCAGCCTGGCCAGCATATTGAAACCCCGACTCTACTAAAAATACAAAAATCTGTGGGGCATGGTGGTGTATGCCTGTAATCCCAGCTACTCGAGAGGCTCAGGCAGGAGAATCACTTGAACCCAGGAGGCAGAAGTTGCAGTGAGCCAGGATTGTATCATTGCACTCCAGCCTGGGGGACAGAGCAAGACTCTGTCTCAAAAATATAAATAAATAAATCAATAAAAACAAAAATAAAATAATAAATACATAAACAGAGTCTCAGAAACCTAAGGGACAATACAAAGAGACCTAAGGCTTTTTGTTTTATAATCAAGTGCTATAAATAGAAGAGTAAAAGGGGAGACTAAAAATAAGTCTGAATTAATAATCATAAATGTTTTCAAATTATATTAAAAATACAAACACACAGATATTAATAGCTTAGTAAACTTCAAATAGGACGAAAACTAAGAAAATTTTACCAGGGCATATAATCAGTTGCCAGAAATCAGGGAAGGTTACAAATCTTAAGAGAAGCAAGAAAAAAAAAAAGCATATTACAGAGAGAATGACAGAATACAGATAACTGCAGACTTACCTTAGAAAATGCAAGCCAGAAGAAATTAGAAAGATCTTTAAAGTACTGGGGGCAAGGAGATTATGAACACATCATTCTATATCCTACAAAAATATATTTAGAAAATAATGAAAAGATGTCTGCTTCTGCCCATGAAATATTTAGTTTTATGTCAACCATCTTCTTGCCGTAAGTAACTAGAAAATTGGACAGAATATGTAAGACAATTATTTAGGCATTGAACCAAAGGCTGCACAGAATTACAATCCCTGAGAAAATGGAACCAAATGAAGTTAGCTCTGTAATTGCTCCAGCTAACTCTTCAGAAATTATTGCCAGTTCATACCATAGGGAAGTAGAATTCCAACAGAGTTTAGCAATGCAGTAAATGAAGGAGACAGAGATGGGAGTACAGGAAATTAAATTGGTTAGAATTATCAGGGCATAGAAACAGAGAAAAAACAGCTGCAGAGAAGGAGAAAGAGAAAAGCCAGAATGGAAAGATTTATGTGGTGGCAATAGTATAAGAGAGAAGATGTTAGAGATATTTACTGATGGAAAACTAGCAATATCTATTGAATAATTTGATATGAATATTAATGAGAAAGGGAAAAAGAAAGGAGGGCACATAAAACTGTGGTTTGGGAAGCTGATTAGGTAATGTTATAAATACTTAATATTTGAAATTAAGTAGTTTTGAAAAAGAGTATGTATAGAAACTGTATTTGGGTCATATTATCATTGAGATGTCTATTAGACATGTAGGATGTAGGATAGGTTAATAGATTATTGATATGGTTTGGCTCTGTGTCTCCACCCAAATTTCATCTTGAATTGTAATAATCCCAATGTGTCATGGGAGAGACCGGGTATGAGGTAATTGAATCATGGCAGCAGGTTTTTCCCATTCTGTTCTCGTGATAGTGAGTAAGTCTCACAAGATCTGATGGTTTTATAAAGGACAGTTCCCCTGCACATGCCCTTTTGCCTGCTGCCATGTAAAATGTGCCTTTGCTCCTCCTTCACCTTCTGCCATGATTGTGAGGACTTCCCAGCTATGTGAAACTATGAGTCTATTAAACCTCTTTTTCTTTATGAATTATTCAGTCTCAGGTATATCTTCATTAGCAGTGGGAGAACAGACTAATATAATTGTAACATGATAATTATCAAATATTAAGTATTGGACCTTATTAGAGACCCCAGAGATATGAGATGGAAAATAAGGAGAGATAACAAAGATACTATGAAAAAAACTTATAACCTGAATAAAAATGAATTCATTAAAGATATGAAAATCTTAGCCCTCTCATGAATAACAGTAATCTGAAGAGCCTTATATCTCTTAGAAATGGAAATCATAGTGAATCCTTACACAATAGTATTGGCATCAAATGGTTTCAAAAAGGCATTCTACAAAACATTTTAAAAAGAAATAATACCAATTATATCTAAAATATTCCACTAAATAGAAGAGGAGTAAACTTTTTCCACTTCCTTTTGAGGCCATGACAGCCTAATATCACAATCAGAAAATGGCACTACAAGAATTGTTTTAACAAAATAAAATCTAAAGACAAATAGCCCTCATGAACACAAATGCAAGATCCAATAAATTTTAATAAATTAAGTCCAGCAATATACATTACTGATAAGGCATCAGGATCAGGTAAAGATTTTTCCAGCAATACAGGTTTGATTTCATATTTTAAAAATTAATGAGTGTAACTTACTATTTTATCACATTAAAATGGAATAAATTATATGGTCATAAAGTTGAAATTGAAATGGAGTTGGAGTTAATGTCATTTTTTCCACAGCCTTGTCTCTGAAACTTTAAAGTAATTTAAAACTTTTCCAATAATTAAGTAAAATTCTATAGCCTTAAAGCAGTTTTTTCCTGTTTTGCCCCAGGAAAGAAATGATACATGGTTGGAACCCACCAGAAAACTCTTCAAAATGGGATCATTTTGAACAAAAATGTCATTTTATAACAAAAAATAATGACAACAATAATAAGAAGAATAAATTTAAAACTCTAGTATTCACTTGGACATTGGCCACTTCCTTTATGAAACAGAGTTGGGAGTAATCAGACTAGATAGCATAATTTGAATTGGACACTGTCAAGATCCTGAAGAGCTTTATGCAATAGTAATGTTCAAGTTGTCACAAAGAATAGTTGGTTCATAAGGATAACAGTATATTCCTGTAATAGGCATAGATATAGCATTTACTGAGGTCCCAGTGTCTAGCAAAGGAGTGTGCTCCAAAGAAGTGAAAGAATCAATCCTTTACTACTTTGTAAATTGACATTAACTAATCCAGAGAAACATACGTCACAAGTAGGCTTACTTTCAATGAACCTGGCCACTGAGAGAGCACCACAGTGCAGGAAAGAGGAAAGTGTAATGAACAATCTTGAACTCATTTCAACAACATCATGCTTTTTGACATACATTTAGAGATTACATATATACATTGCAAGAAAACTGAAGCTTGTTTATTTGAGCCATACTTGGATATTAAGTAATATGAAGTACAATAGGAAACACATCTTTAAAATCCAGTTATTATTCCACTTTCTGTTGCCAAAGGCTGTCTACCCCTCTTATTTGTGTTTCATGAATAACACTGGCACCTCGCAACTGCACCTTGTAATCTGAAGTGAATCTGAATGCTAAACTCAATGACAGTGCTCATCTAACATTCAGCCTCTGATTCATTCATTATTATCTCTTGGACTCTCCTCAGCCTCCCAATAGCTAGGATTACCAGCATGCACAACCACACCTGGCCAATTTTTTGTATTTTTAGAAGAGACGAGGTTTCACCATGTTGGCTAAGCTGGTCTGGAAATCCTGACATCAGATGATCTGCCTGCCTCAGCCTCCCAAAGTGCCAGGATTACAGGCAAGAGACATGAAGCCCAGCCTGAGAAACTAATGTATTTATTGTTTTTACTATTAAGTTACTTCATTTTTTAATTCAAATTTTAAATTCCTTGCACTGATTAATTAAAAAGTGACTGCAAGTTTCTCATAAATAGATATGTACAAAAAATGCTGTGTTTGTGTAAGGTACTTAATTTTTATATGTATCTTACATCTGTATGTGTAAGTACACAGTGTGGTAGATTTATTTATTTACAAGCATATTACATTTTTGCTAAAGTAGGATAAAGATATACTTCAGTTTTATATAATAATCTGCGTAATTATCAGGGAACATTGCCAAAGATAGTATATAATATCTAATATATATATAATATTGTATCTACTGAATTTTATATAAGGACAAAACATTTTTGGAATCCATTTGATATGGTTTTTCTCTGTGTCACCACCCAAATGTCACATCAAATTGTAATTCCTAATTTTGGGAGAGGGACCTGGTGGGAGGTGATCGGATCAGGGGGGTGGATACCCCCCTGCTCTTCTTCTGACAGTGAGTGAGTTCTCATGAGATCTGGTTCTTTAAAAGTTTGTAGCTCTCTCTCTCTCTCTCTCTCTCTCTCTCTCTCTCTCGTTCCTCCATGGTAAGATGTGTCTGCTTCCATTTTGCTTTCCGCTATGATCGTAAGTTTCCTGAGGCCTCCTTTCCATGTTTCCTCTACAGCCTGTGGAACTGTGAGTCAAGTAAACCTCTTTTCTTCATAAATTTACCCACTCTCAGTTAGTTCTTTATAGCAGTATAAGGATTGACTAATACGCCATCTTACTAAAAATATAGACGTAAGCAAAAAATATATTTGTGAAGATGTTTGTTGTATTTTATTAATAATGAGTTATTTAGAAACAACAATTTTCATCAAAAAGGGATTAGTTATGTGAATGTTGATATGTTTAAACCACAAAAGCCTTGTACAGATATCAAAAACAGATGTGTTCGCATAAGAAATATGTGCATCTTCTTAAATTATGGGCAGGAATCAATAAAGGAGGATTGTAGTATGAGTACTTATTTTTTTAGTAAATCGATTGAAAATTTCCTTCCACTAGTCAACTTTGTTACATTTAAATATTTTGTAGGTGCATGCAAGATTTTTGCAATTCAGTTTTTATAGAATATATATAGTAACACTTAAATATATCAAAAGGGCCTATAAGTCTAAATTTTCAATTTTCCATAATACTTCATTGATTTTAATACAACCATTAAGAGAACTGTAGTTTCTGTAACAAGAAATCTCATTTCTCTTAAAAACAATACTAATAATTTGGATTTAACTGTAGTAAATAGAGAGAGGAGAGTGAAGAAGTATATGAATATCTTAGAATATTTTGTACTGCTATAACAGAATGCCTTAGACTGGGTAATTTACAATGAATTGAAATGTATTGGCTCATAGTTCTGGGGACTGGAAAGTCCAATATTGAATTGTTGGCATCTGGCAATAGCCTTCTTACTCATCATCACATGGCAGCAGAGAAGAGGACAAGAGAGGGCGAGAGGAGGCCAAACTCGTCCTCTTTTTAGTGATGCCAATCCCACCAATGAGGATGAAGTCCTCTGGCCTCAACACCTCTTTAAAGTCCCAACTCTTATTACTGTGACATGACAATTAAATTTCAACAGACATTTCAAACCACAGTAAACGTAGGTAAAAACACAACTAGGTTTACATCAATTATAGGTGAAAGGAGAGTACTGATTCATCAAATATTTTAAATTTTATACAGTTCATAGAAAGTAAGTGAAATGTATAGAATAACATACACACACCATAAACATAGATTTTATTTAGGCTTATTTTGCGTTATGGCTCTAGGAAGCACAGAAAAAAAATAGTTAGATATGGGTCACTTTCAAAGAGTCAAAGTTTCATCTTTTTCATCTTATTTAATGGATACTGGTCCTTGTTACCATGGTAATGGGAATATGAACATACAGTTTGTGCAGTTTGTAATCCAAGAAAGTGTCCATAGCTGCTTTCACAATCTAGATGGGAAATGATTGTGTTTACAGACACTTTTGTTTCCAAGACAACATAATATGCTGTCATGTGACTCTATGGAAACCAGCGAACTTGCAATTGGTGTTCAATCTTTGTTTTAGCCAAACTCTGTTGGGTTCTCAATATAAATGCTAATGGCAGGAAGGTGGGTAGCTTTCTTTCCTTGTGTTTCAAAAGTATACATTCAAACCTCAAATTGCTTTGGCATTCCTTAGATGAAAGTTATATATAAATACAGTATTACATTGTTATTTATGACATACACAAAATCTGACTTAATTTTTTATGCCAAAATTATTCCTAAATGTTTATTGGAATAAAGAATCCTTTTCCTCTATACTCTAATCTACTAGTGTTTTCCTGTACAAAGGAGGTTTCTGAAATCATTCTTTCAAAACATTTGTATGAAATGCTTTCACAGATTTTATTTATTCTGTATTGGCATAATAGATATTATAAAACTATCTTTTCTGTCACTCTTATTTCAGTGATTCTGTTTAGCAAAGTTCAGCCCACATATTAAGTAGATACTGAAAAAAACTTCTAAAAAATATTGACTAAGTAAATGGCATTCTATTTATCTCTGTTATATTATCTCCCTAAGGTTTGCCTTAAAATATTCACAAAGGCATGTACATATTTTACAGAAATTGAAAAATTTCAAATAATAAAAAAGAAAAAGCAATATTGAATTTGTGATAATTCTTTACTAAATCTATAAATAATTGACATGATAATGCATAATCAATAGGAAAAACACTATGTGGAGGATTCAGTCCTCATATATCTTCAAAATAGGATCCAATTTATAGGATTTATACAATTGAAAAGTAGGCAAGCATTGTCCCTATTGAATGTGTCTAAATTTGGGGAAAGGCTAGATGCATTTCTTCTTATTTCATGTTTAACTAGTACAAATTAGCAAGCAAGTTTGAGAATACTATCCTAAGAATAAGCTATTAAATTTGTAAAAACAGGATTGTAGGAAGGGTGAATAACCAGTTCCAACATTTATGAATACAGTGAATATTCTTTCTCCCAAAATAACTAAGACATATACACAATTCTATCCCAAATAAAAATGGCAGTAGATTATTTTACCCAGAACACTGTGAGTACTGGTGGCCAAAGGCATCTCAAATAATAGGAATTGTCACTAAAAAGTTGCTTCTTAGAATAGCAGTAAGTTATTGTCATCTCAGCCTCTGCTCAGCAGTAAGAAGACTGATTACTGCTTATTATCCCTCCTGCTATGGTTTGGATACAAATGTTTGTCCCCACCAAACCCTATGTTGAAATTGGATTCCCAGTGTTGCAGTGTTGACAGGTGAGACCCAGTGGGAAGTGTTTGGGTCATGGGGCAGTTCTTTATGAATGTATTAATGGCCTCCCTCAGAGATGAGGGAGTTCCCACCACTAGTTTCTACAAGAGCTAATTGTTTAAATGGTCACCTCCTGCCTCTCCCTTGCTTCCTCTCTTGCCATGTGATCTCTGCACAAGCTGGCTACCCTTCTTTTTCTGTCATGAATTGAAGCAGCCTGAGGCTGTCACCAGATGCAAATGCCCATGCCATGCTTCCTAGGCAGCTTCCAGAACTGTGAGGCAAATAAACCTCTTTTGTTTATAAACTACCCAACCTCAGGCATTCCTTTATAGCAACACAGTATAAATATGCACTGAGCCATCTACAAACACTGATATAAAAAATACAGCCAAAAAATTCAGATAACAGTGAAATAATGATTAAAGTTGATCCCTGAACAACACAAGAGTTAGGGCACCAACTCTCCCCTCCTATGTCATGGAATATACAAACACAACTTTTGGCTCCCCCAGAAGTTAATTACTAATAGCCCAGTGTTTACCGAAAGCTTTTAGTATAATGTAAATGTTAATTAACACAAATTTATAAGTTATATTTGTAGTATGTACCATATTTTCATAATAATCTAGAGCAAAAGTGCTATTAAAATAATAAGGATAGGAAATATATATATTTACTATTCATTAAATAAAAGTTATATATCATACAGATCTTTTTGTCATCATCTTTGCATTGAGTAGGTTGAGGAGGAGAAAGAAGAAGAGGAGTTGGTGTTTCCGTGTCAGAGACGACAGAGGAGGAAGAGGTGGAGGAGGGGAAGCGAGAGATACAGGCATACTTGCTCTGAGTTTTCAGAAATATATTTTGATTTGTCCAACTTTTTTGCTTTTTAATTTCTTTAAAATGTTTTTATATAGTACCAATCATTTTTCCAATATTTGCTTTAGATTCAGTGCTTGCATTATAGAAGGGTCCATGTTGTAAAATAAGTCAAAAGTAGCCCTGGATAATTAGAACTTTCCTGGCAGATTCTTCAATGTCAATTATTTTCTGGAACTGTTTTCACATCTTCTTCCCCATCACCTGACACTAGTGCATATGTGCTCATTTCCAGCAAGTCGTCTTCTGTTAATTCCTCTGGTGTGGTGCCTATTAGTTCTTGAATTTCTCCAATATCTATATCTTGAAACCCTTCAGCTCCCACCTTTTTTTTTTTTTGCCACATTCAAAATCTCTTTTATGAGTTCTTTGATTGGCTCTGGTGTAAATTCAGTGAAGTCATGCACATTATTTGCACACAGTTTTCTCCAGCAGGAACTTATTGCTTTGGGCTTGATGGCCTTCTCAGCTTTTTCTGTAACAACAATGGCATCTTTAGTGGGTATCTTTCCAAACTTTTATGATGGTATCTTTTAATGGCATCTTTTAACTTTTAATGGCATCTTTCCAAACTCTTATGATGTTCTATCAGGATTCTCTTCAAGAGTGTTGACAATCCTTTCCATAGAGTATCATGTATAATGAGCCTTGAAGGTCCTTATGACCCCCTGATCTAGAGGTTGAATTAAAGACACTGTGTTTGGGTCACACAGTCCACTTTGAAGCCTTCCGTGTTTAACTAATGAGGCTCTGGGCGGCCAGAGGCATTGTCTAATATTAAAAGAACATGTCTGTATTCGTAACTTCTTGGGAGGCTGAAGTGGGGGAAGTGGGTCACTTGAGTAGGGGAGGTGAAGGCTATCGTGAGTCATGATCATGCCACTGCACTCCAGCCTGGGCAACAGAGCAAAAGCCCGTATTGAAAAAATATACTATTTTAATAAACATCAATAAATAAAAGAACTTTAAAAGCAGTCCTTTACTTTCAAAATACTTTCTGTGATCGGGGCAAAGCAACAATGGAATCAATCCAGAAAAAGGAGTCTCATTGCCTTATTTTTGTGAAATTAAAAGTCTGGCAGCATTGTTTATCTTTTCCCTTCAAGGCTTTGAGGTTAGCAGCTTTATAGATAAGGGCAGTCCTAATCAAAAACCCAAAAGACTTTGCACAAAACAGCGGGGCAGAGTTAGCCTATCCCTACCTGCCTTAAATTCTGATGCTCACGTCTCTTCCTTACTAATAAGTGTTCTTTGTGAAATTATTTTCCAGATATTTTCACTGGTATTCCAAACCTCTTCAGGCAGATATTCTTTCTCCTCAATGAGTTTCTTACTGGCACCTGCAAACTTGTCTGGTGTCTCTTTGTTGGCAGAAGCTACTTCTCCTACTATCTTGACATTTTTAAATCAAAGCACTTTCTAAAATTAACAAACCGTCCTTTGCTGGCACCAAATTCTCCATATCTAGATCCTTCACCTTTCATTTGCTTTAGGTTGTCATACAATGATTTTACTTTTTCTTGACTCATATTAGAATTTATAGGTAGCCTTTCTATTAGCAACCTGGCATCCACACAAAAGCTGCATTTTCAATAGGAGATACAAAGGTATTTCACAAATAGGGAAAGGTTTTCTTTCTGTCCCTCAGTGATGACATTACACATTTTTTTTTCCTTTTTTAACAATGGTCCCTACACTAATTTCATTTATCTTGAAAGGTGAACAACTATAGCTGCAGATCTCAATCTGTGGTACATACCAAGCAATTCATTTTTTTTTCCTGTAATGTCATGACATTTCTCTGCTTCTTGTGCGCACTTCTAGCATCATTAGTGGCACTTTCTATAGGTCCTATAGTGCTATTCAAGGTTTCTAGTATTGCACTAAACATGATAAAAAAATACATGAGAGCCAAGAGAGATCACAATTTATTGTGATATGTAATTTACAGGGAAGATGAACTGCTCATGTGAAGATGATTAGCATTGCATGGTGTTTTAAGCAGATACTCACAACACTTGATCCCACCACAATAGCAACAGGAGGTAGCTATGACATTATTACAGTGGTAAAGTATGTAACACAGTTAATTTTATGCAGTTATCATTTAGTACTGCATCTTTACATTTGTTTACATTTCTCTCAGCTTACAGCTGCCAAGCATCATCTGTAAGGTTTTTTTCATGTAAGTTTTGATAAATTTTAACTTTCTATAATGTATTCCTATATGTTTTATGGCAATAAAGGACATACCAGAATAATATCTACATATATTTTATGAATTCATGACATGTCTAACTTTTTTAAAAAAATCAAAATTTCTAGGCTATGAAGTTCATCTATGAGTTTCTTTAAAATTGTCAAAAATCACCAAAAAAGTTTCAGATATATGTTGAAAAAAATTGTTTATAAGTGGACCCACACAGTTTAGACCTGTCTTGTTTGAGGGTTAACTGTATTTGCTATGCAAAAACAATATCCACTTCTAGTTAGCATACAGTTTTGAATAAAATAATAATTGATTCTATAGAATTGACATGGTTTGGTTCTGTGTCCCCACCCAAATCACATGTTGAATTGTAATCCCCATGTTTCAGGGGAGGGACCTGGTGGGAGGTGATTGGATCATGGGTGCAGATTTCTCCCATGCTGTTCCCATCATAGTGAGTGAGTTCTCATGAGATCTGATGTTTTAAAAATGTGGCACTTCCCTCCTCACTTTCTCCCCTGCCACCATGCAAGATGCACCTTGCTTCCCCTTCAGCTTCTCACATGATTGTAAGTTTCCTGTAAGCCATGCAGAAGTGTGTCAATTAAACCTATTTAGTTTATTAGTTACCCAGTCTCAGATACTTCTTTATAGCAGTGTGAAAATGGACTAATATAGAAAACTGGTACCAGCAGGGTAGGGCACTGCTATAAGTATACCTGAAATTGTGGAAGCAACTTTGGAGTTGGTAATGGGCAGAGGTTAGAACAGTTTGGAGGGCTCAGAAGATAGGAAGATGAATAAAAGGTTGGAACTTTCTAGAGACTTGTTGAATGGTCTTGACCAAAATGCTGATAGTGATATGAACAATGAAGTCCAGGCTGAAGTGGTCTCAGATGAAGATGAGGAACTTACTGGGAACTGGAGCAAATGTCACTCTTGTTATGCTTTAGCAAAGAGACTGGTGGCATTGTGCTCCTGTTTTAGGGATCTGTGGAACTTTGAACTGGATGATTTAAGGTTTCTGGTGGAAGAAATTTCTAAGCAGCAAAGCATTCAAGAAGTAGTCTGGCTGTTCCTAACAACATACAGTCATATGCAGTCACAAAGAGATGATCTGAAGTTGGAGCTTACGTTTAAAAGGAAACCAGAGCACAAAAGTTTGAAAAATTTACAGCCTGACCACATAGTTAAAAAGAAAAGCCCATTTTTCTGGGAGAGAATTCAAGGCCAAGCTCACTGCATAAATTTGCATAAGTAAACAGGAGCTGAATATTAATAGTCAAGATAAAGGGGGAAATGTCTCCAGGGCATTTAAGAGATCTTCACGGTAGCCCCTCTCATCACAAGCCCAGAGGTCTAGGAGGGAAAAGTGGTTTTATGGGATAGACTTAGTGCCCAGCTGCTATGTGCAGCCTCAGGACATGTCACCCTGCATCCCAGATGCTCCAGCTTCAGCCATGGCTAAAAGGGAATAAGGTACAGTTTGGGCCATTGCTTCAGAGGGTGCAAGCCCCAAGCCTTGGTGGTTTCCATGTGGTCTTAGGGCTATGGTATACAGAAGGCAACAGTTTTGGAGTCTCTGCCTAGATTTCAGAGGGTATATGGAATGCCTGAATATCCAGGCAGAAGTCTGTTGCAGGGGCAGAGACCTCATGGAGAACATCTATTAGAGCAGAGCAAGAGGGAAATGTAGGATTGGAGCCCCCACACAGTGTTCCCACTGGGTCACTGCCTAGTGGAGCTGTGAGAAGAGGGCCACCATCCTCCACACCCCAGAATTCCAGATCCACTGATAGCCTACGGCATGCACCTGGAAAAGCAGCAGATACTCAATGCCAGCCCATGAAGGAGTTACCCAAGATGGTGGGAGCCCACCCCTTGCATTATCCTGCCCTGGATATGACATGGATTGAAAGGATATTATTTTGGGATATTTTGGGATATTATTTTCAGACTTGCATGAGTCCTGTAGCCCCTTTCTTTGACCAATTTCTCCCTTTTGGAACGGGAGCACACCCAATGCCTGTACCCTCATTATATCTTGGAAGTAACTAACTTATTTTTGAAGTTTCAGACTCATAGGTGGAAGGGACTTGGCTTGTCTCAGATAAGACTTTGGCTTGAGCTTTTGACTTAATTCTGACATTAGTTAAGACTTCAGGGGACTGTTGGAAAAGACATGATTGATTTTGCAATCTGAGAAGGATATGAGATTTTGCTCTGTGTCCCTATCCAAATCTCATGTTGAATTGTAATTCCCACATGTCAGCAGAGGGACTTCATGGGAGGTGATTGGATCATGGGGGTGAATTTTCCCCATGCTGTTTGGTGAGTGAGTTCTCATGAGATCTGGTGGTTTAAAAGTGTGACATTTTCCCCCTCACTCTCTCCTTCCTGCCACCATGTAAGATATGCCTTGCTCCCCCTTCTCCTTCTGCCATGATTATAAGTTTCCTGAGGCCTCCTCAGCCATGTGGAAATGTGAGGTAATTAAACCTCTTTTCTTTATAAATTACCCAGCCTTGGGTACTTATTTATGGTGGTGTGAAAATGGACTAATACAAGAACAAAACTAAAGACTGAGTTGACAAGAATATCTTTACTGTCATCAATATGTCAATTTTTACATTTATTTATCTCTCCAGGTTTTCACAACTTTTGTTCAGGATATGGTAATACTATACTCTTAAGTCCTTGACTAAATACTCTTTGAATGTATTAATTATATGTGGGGAATTGCAAAACAACTAAAATATAATTAACTTCAGGCTAAAATGTCATAGGCCAAGAGTCATGTCCTCCTAATTCTCAAGGGGAAGACAAAAAAAAAGGCTTAGAATAGCACTGAGATTAAACATTTATTTATGTACTAGAAAAATTTCCACTAACAATGTGAAAATAGAGCAAAGGTGAAGAAAAACTCATTACATCATCTATACTTCTACAGTATAATAAAAACTAGGAAGTTGATGCATTCCTTCGACATTGTCTACTCTTAAATCAGAGATGTTCAGTCTATAGCAACCAGAAAACCAGGTAGCCATCCTTCCGTTTAACACATGGG
This sequence comes from Nomascus leucogenys, assembly GCF_006542625.1. NCBI lineage: Eukaryota > Metazoa > Chordata > Mammalia > Primates > Hylobatidae > Nomascus > Nomascus leucogenys. The sequence continues at coordinate 37,480,803 of NC_044401.1, forward strand.
GAGATTTATCTACTTTTTTTTCCCTTTTGCTGAGCACAAATGGCAACATAAGTTTGAGGAAATATACTTTGATCCAGTTTTTCTTTCTGTAGTGGGCTGGGAAATTCAAAGCCAAGAGACCTCATCAAGTTTCAATATGACTATTCTCAAAGATTCAGAACGTTATTGTAAATTTTTCAAATTTCTACTTATATTTCTAATTTTGATTTATATATTTTGAAGCAATGTTATTAACTGTTATGATTTTTATGTTATCTCGAAGGATTACATACTTGAAAAATGTGAAATATCCCTTTAGTATTTTCTTTGTCTGTCAAAATGAATAGAAATGGAGGTCTCTCTCTGTATTCCCTTAAACAGATATTTCTCTCTCATTCTAAACAGGAAGGTTAAGATATTAGAATGAGATAAAGGGTATTATCTCTTCGTATATGTATGATTTTGAAGTCTGTGAACTAAAAAAACACAAGGAAAAATCGATAGTATACTGTCCTGACAACACTACAAGAAAGACTCTCAGGAATTACTTTCAGGAAGGTATTGGCTCAAAACTAAATGTGTAGCCCAGAATCAATTTTTACCTTAAAAGTACTGTGATGTATTCAAGGATATGCATCTGAAATACATCAAATGTACTTGCAGCTTTAAATAAAATGATTAAGAAAACATTACTCATTTATGTGACTCATTTAAAGTAAGTTTAAATACTTTTCATGTATAAAATTATCTTACAACTATGACAATTTTGAAAATATAGGTACTGAAAAACATAGTATCCATATTTAATATAGTATAGTTTAATGTATTTGTGGAAAGGAAAACTTGCCTCATGGATTTAATATACAAAAAGAACCCTAGGAAATCCCACAGTTCAACATTTTATCACCTGTGAGAACATCAAGAGCCAAAGAAGATTAATGAAAAGCCCTTGTTCAAATAGTCTGTTAATTTAAAAGCTAGAGTGATGTAAACTTCAAAAACTTACTTCATTATTTTCTTGTACAAGCATACTCAGACTTTTATGAAATAAATTATTATTTGTTATGATGGTGAAACTTAAAATACTGTCCTTTTTCTTTAAGTTTAGCAATAAATGATTCTCCATAGATATTTCTAAGTACCTATGTCAAGATAGCCATCTACACAAGGATCAAAGCCAATACAAAAATCCTACAATTAAAATATAATCTTCTTAGAAGCACTTTGCTGTTACTTTATCTCATTATACACAAAAATCCACAGAAAGAAAGATCTTTATTTGATATTGAATTGTATGACACAAGAAAAATTCTTGCCAGTTAAAATGTGTCTTATAGCAACGAAGTGTACTATACATGCCAAATGTCAATGTTGCTACAATCTTTTCTTGTTTTGACCTTTCTGCATCATTACAGTTTGAAATATGGTTGAAAAGTTATTGGAGGGGAACTCAGTTTGTCTGGGGATCAATGTAGATTAATGCCACACAATAAAATATGCAATGTTTTAATTTTTCTGACCTAGTATTTATTTTGGAGAGATTTATTTAAAGCTGTTTTAAAGCTGTCTTCTTTCCCCACTATTTCTAACCTGTGTTACAGTTTTGAGATAAATTAAAGCTTTTAAATAAGATAGAATTGCCTAGACATTGAGATTTTTTGAGATCTTGATTGAAATTTGAAGTTCCTGTGCCTAATTGACAATCAGGAATTTGTGACTGAGCACCATTCCAAATCTGAAATCTGATAGCATGCAGGGTATTGACATTGATTGAAATTCTTCTCAGCTGCACATTTAATTCCTTGAGACATCTGAGGACATCTGCTAGGTCAGCTCATTTATCTGTTCTTATTGTAACACAAGTTCTGTTAAGAAATTATATATTTGCCTTTATTTCATCATTCAGGACATAATGAAACTTAACAGACCATTGAATGAGAGTTAAAGCCCCCTAAAGTTAGAGAAGCAATAAATAAGCTAAGAACTATGACTCAAGGAATAACTGAAATGCACTTTTCTTCTCTGAAAACTTCTACATTTTAGATAAGTGTTATAGTTTCTGAAAGTAAGTGTAGTTTTGTTCTTTTTAACTCTTCTGCATTGTCACTATCGAAATGCATAACTGTAACCACCAAAATGACTTCCCAGACTGGGTAGAAAAACATGCTTGGTCACAATGTCTTGAAATCTCTTATAGATATTATGCCAGTCTTCTATCACCTTACGTTGAATATGTTGTTAGTAATGTAACAAATGAGAATATATGTTTTAGGTTGAAGGACCTAGTTTAAATCTACTATATGTTAGCAAAATTAAAAGCATCCTCTAAACCAGGTTTCTTATGTGGCAGGAAATGAGTTATTTTACCTTTAACATTAAAAATTTTATACATTAATATCATAACATTATAAACTACACCAGTGTAATGATTTTAGGATTCTACAAGGTTTTCTTTCTCCAGGTACATTCTCTGCTGAGCTTCCATTACAAAATCTGCCATTCCTATTAGCATACACTTTCAAATCCTAGGTTAACTCCTAACCTCTGCAGGTTAGAAATAAAATTTGGCTGGACGTGGTGGCTCACACCTGTAATCTCAGCACTTTCAGAGGCCGAGGCGGATGGATCACGAGGTCAGGAGATCGAGACCATCCTGGCTAACACAGTGGAACCCCGTCTCTACTAAAAATACAAATAAATTAGCTGGGCATGGTGGCAGGCGCCTGTAGTCCCAGCTACTTGGGAGGCTGAGGCAGGAGACAGGAGAATGGTGTGAACCCAGGAGGTGGAGCTTCCAGTGAGCTGAGATAACGCCACTGCACCCCAGCATGGCAGATAGAGCGAGACTCTGTCTCACACACAAAAAAAATAAAATAAAGAAAATTTGGTCATTCCATTGAAAGCCACTATTAAATGGGGATGTTTTCCATTTTAGATGAGAGTTAAAGATAATGGGTCTTTGATATTATAGCAGTGATCCTAGATAAATTTATTACTTAAATTAGTTGAGGCATTGTTAAAAAATTAAAAATCACCTTAAAGGAATGACAAACTGAATATTTCTTTGGAATAAAAGAAAATATTTGGGTGGTTGTATTGTGTATGGTAACACAAAGAAAGTATTGAGCATATATATATTTCTCTGAGAGATGAAGATAAAAGGAAAGAATGTGAAAACTAGAAAAAAATTTCACTACATCTTTTAACTCTCTTGAGGGAAGAACATTCCATGCTCATGGGTTGGAAGAATCAATATCATGAAAATGGCCATACTGCCCAAGGTAATTTATAGATTCAATGCCATCCCCATCCAGCTACCAATGGTTTTCTTCACAGAATTGGAAAAAACTACTTTAAAGTTCATATGGAACCAAAAAAGAGCCCGCATCGCCAAGTCAATCCTAAGCCAAAAGAACAAAGCTGGAGGCCTCACTCTACCTTACTTCAAACTATACTACAAGGCTACAGTAACCAAAACAGCATGGTACTGGTACCGCAACAGAGACATAGATCAATGGAACAGAACAGAGCCCTCAGAAATAATGCCGCATATCTACAACTATCTGATCTTTGACAAACCTGACAAAAACAAGCAATGGGGAAAGGATTCCCTATTTAATAAATGGTGCTGGGAAAACTGGCTAGCCATATGTAGAAAGCTAAAACTGGATCCCTTCCTTACACCTTATACAAAAATTAATTCAAGATGGATTAAAGACTTACATGTTAGACCTAAAACCATAAAAACCCTAGAAGAAAGCCTAGGCAATACCATTCAGGACATAGGCATGGGCAAGGACTTCATGTCTAAAACACCAAAAGCAATGGCAACAAAAGCCAAAATTGACAAATGGGATCTAAATAAACTAAAGAGCTTCTGCACAGCAAAAGAAACTACCATCAGAGTGAACAGGCAACCTACAGAATGGGAGAAAAATTTTGCAACCTACTCATCTGACAAAGGGCTAATATCCAGAATCTACAAAGAACTCAAACAAATTTACAAGAAAAAAACAAACAACCCCATCAAAAAGTGGGCAAAGGACATGAACAGACACTTCTCAAAAGAAGACATTTATGCAGCCAAAAAACACAATAAAAAATGCTCATCATCACCGGCCATCAGAGAAATGCAAATCAAAACCACAATGAGATACCATCTCACACCAGTTAGAATGGCCGTCATTAAAAAGTCAGGAAACAACAGGTGCTGGAGAGGATGTGGAGAAATAGGAACACTTTTACACTGTTGGTGGGACTGTAAACTAGTTCAACCATTGTGGAAGTCAGTGTGGCAATTCCTTGGGGATCCGGAACTAGAAATACCATTTGACCCAGCCATCCCATTACTGGGTATATACCCAAAGGACTATAAATCATGCTGCTATAAAGACACATTCACGCTTACGTTTATTGCGGCACTATTCACAATAGCAGAGTTGGAACCAAGCCAAATATCCAACAACGATAGACTGGATTAAGAAAACGTGGCACATATACACCATGGAATACTATGCAGCCATAAAAAATGATGAGTTCATGTCCTTTGTAGGGTCATGGATGAAACTGGAAAACATCATTCTCAGTAAACTAACACAAGGACAAAAAACCAAACACCACATGTTCTCACTCATAGGTGGGAATTGAACAATGAGAACTCATGGACACAGGAAGGGGAACATCACACACCGGGGCCTGTTGTGGGTTGGGGGGATGGGGGAGGGACAGCATTAGGAGATATACCTAATTCTAAATGACGAGTTAATGGGTGCAGCAAACCAACACGGCACATGGAAACATATGTAACAAACCTGCACATTGTGCACATGTACCCTAAAACCTAAAGTATAATAATGAAATTAAAAAAAAAGAAATCTGGAAGTTACAAATGTCTGCATCTTATGGTTCACATTCCACTTAGACTCTTCAGTGTTCCACTTGGGCTCTGTCATCACAAAACTACAGAAAATAGACACATTTTCCTATATTGGTCTATTTCCCCAATATTTCTTAACTGGTATATTGGAATAATGTGAATATTAGTCTCAGAGATAAGCAAATCTAAATTTTTGGCTAATTGTTATGAGAAATTAAAAATGCTGTCTTGAAATTATGAGATTTATAGTAGCATATTACCACCACTTATTTATTTTAATTTTACTGCATGCTTTTTTTTTCTGAGACAGAATCTTGCTCTGTTGCCCGGGCTGGAGTGCAGTGGCACGATCTTGGCTCACTGCAAGCTCCACCTCCCGGGTTCACACCATTCTCCTGCCTTAGCCTCCCGAGTTGCTGGGACTACAGGCACCCGCCACCACGCCCGGCTATTTTTTTGTATTTTTAGTAGAGACTGAGTTTCACCGTGCTAGCCTGGATGGTCTCAATCTCCTGACCTCGTGATCCGCCCGCCTCGGCCCCCCAAAGTGCTGGGATTACAGGTGTGAGCCACACCGCACCTGGCATGCATGCTTTTTTAACATTTGGATGCGTTTAAAATTGTACCCTTGCTTATAAATCAGTCAAGTAGTATTTATTGAGTGCTTACTCTTTGGTTCCAAGCTTAATCATTCAGCTTCACATTCAATCATATATACAATTTATCGTCACATGTAATATCCCATGTCTGTATGAAAAATTATAGGCGATTTCTGGATATATTTACATTTTAATCCCAATAGCAGTACCACTAAATTTCTAATGTCATTACGAACAAGTTAAAATGTGATCTCAGAATGCTAATATATTTTTCTATTTTCTTAAGTTTATGAGCTAGTCTAGTTTAAGATTCATTTTCTGATTTAAGTGACACACAACATCTGCAATGAGAACACATTTCAAGAAATTAGTATATTAGAAGTGCCTACCTTTAACTTGTACTGCATTTGATACCCATCTAACTAAAGTTGTTTTAATTTGCTTTTTCAAATACAGCTTAGCAACGTCAACTTAAGCATTTGATTTTATGCTTTGGTGAACAGTGACTCTTTGCCAAGTAGTAAATGATAGCAGACACATACACCAACATTTTTTTTTCTGTTCAATATATCATAAACAGACTTAGGGGATTTATTTTTCTGTCCACAATGGAATAATAATGACCCAGATTTACATCCCTTATAAACACTCAGAAAACTGGACAAAATATATGTAACGATAGTTTTCATACATTGAACAACACACTGAGGGTGACTGTAACCGCTGAGAAAAGAAAACAATGTGAGCACAGTGATCAGCTTGACTTTACAGCTGTAGAAAAAATTGGATGGAGGGAGGAGAGAGAGAAAGCTTAAAAGAGCCTAGAGGCCTTGCTGAATTGAAAGCTCAGAAATTGTAATTTGAGAAGGCTGATGAATTTAAGTTGTGGGACAGAGTTCAGTAAGGGAGAGAGAGACCACAGAAAGAGTTCCAAATATTTAAATAGGCACTGACTTACCTAATTAAGACTCTTTGCTGAGTACTAGGCTACTGACATGTAGCAAGAAACTCAACTAGGCCAGGAAAAAATCTACAAGGAAGTTGTAAGATAAACAATTTCTCTGAGTTAAAAAAATAAAAATTAGTGTTCAAGAAGAGGATTCATTAGACACCACAATGGCTGAAATTTTCGTTGTAAAATGGAAGCATTCCTGAAGTGAAAACGAATCTAGGTTTTCCAGAGCAAAGCTAAAAGTAAACCTCAAAGTAATCATACTGACCCACAAGTAACCTAACTGCAGGTTAAACAAAGCCTAATGCTCTAAAAGAGAAAACTGAGTCCAGATGGCCAAACTATAAGAGTTACAGAGTCCATCTTATCAAAAAAATTAATTAAGTGTGCAAAGCAATAGAAAAATGTAGCCTGCAAATAAAGGGTCAACACATTGAAAAGGCTTGAGTTCACTAACTAAAGACTCTATAATCCATAAATGATTATACAGTTTATATCATTAATGAATAATTATTCTAAGTAATTCATAACTATCAGAAAAATATCACAAGAGGGAGTATTTTTAATAAAGAGGAAAATGAAAATAAAATACATCAAAATTTGTGAAACAGCTTAGAACAGGCCTTGAAGTTAATGTGTAGGTTTAATTATATGTATAGAAAAGATAAAGTTCTAAAATCAATAATCTAAAAAACAAATAAATTATCTACTTTTCCCTATAAGTGGAAGAAAAAAATATATAAATGGGGACAAATATTAATAAAGTAACAAACCAAAAATATAGAAATGTAAAAATATTTCTAATTAATAAAAATTATACAATTCTAGCTATCATGATCAAGACATAAATCAGGAGGGCATAAATTACTAATAACTATAATGAAAAAAGAACAGTAACTGTACATGCTAGATAAATTAATATAATAAATCAGGTTTACAATAAACATCTTCCTGACAACAAATTCTAAAACTTCATAATAGGACATTTCTCTCAACAGAAAAAATTACCAAAAATAACTGAAGAATAATAATTTGAAAAAAATTGTTTCCTATCAATTAGATAAATTGCTTTGTAATTAGTAACTTTTCCTACAAAGAAAGCTTCATGCCAAAGTGGCTTTATTTTTTAATTCTATCAAGCATTTGAGAAAGGCCTAACGCCAAGCAAACTTTTTTAAGAACACAGAGGAAGGAGCACATACTATGCATTTTATTAGGTTAGCCTTAGCCTAATGTCAAAACCAAGCAAAGGTGACAGAAGAAATGACAATTACAGCCTTTATCACTCATAGATATAGGTATCAAAACCCTTAAGAAAACATTAACAGAGTGAGTCTAGGAGGAAATACATACAGTGACTTATTATGACAAAATGACTGATTTTAGGAATGGATGGTTTTCAACACTCAGAGATCAAGGAACACCATTCACCATATCATCAGATTGAAACCAGGCAATTTTGATAACTAGAAAAAAATGACAGAAGTAAACATCCATTTATTATTGAGAACTTTTAGGAAACCGTAAATAGAAGTTAATTTTCTCAACCTCATAAAAGGCATCTATAAAAATTTATAGCTAAAAATATGTTTAATGAATAATGTTAAAAGTTTTCCCTGAAAGATAAGGAATGAGGGCAGCTTTGCACATCTGCACTGACGCTATGCTAAATATACTAGCTATTAAAATAAGGCAAGACAAAACAAAAAGCTGTATTTATTCACAGATGACATGAATGTGTGCATAAAAATTCATAGAGAATCCACAAAAAAGTTACTAAAATTAATAAGTTGATAAATATTGTAGGATATTAAATTAATATCTAAAAATGTACGGTATATCTATGCACCACCAATACATATGTAGAAATTTACATTTTAATTTACCATTTGCAATAAACTTTAAAAATAAAATATGCAATATTTGAATACAGATTTGAAAAATATATGAAAAATCTAACCATTATAATGTTCAGACATTGACAGAGAGATTAAGAGACCTAAATAGAGACAGACTATGTTCATAAGCCAGAATCCTTGATGTTGTAAAGATTACAGTTCTCCTTCCATTATTCCAGAGATTTATTGTATTCTCAATCAAAATTACACCTGTTTTTCTTCCAAAATTGGCCCTCTTCTAAAATTTATATGGACAGAAAAAATTACCTAGAATGACCTAAATGATCTCAAGTCATTTGACAATATTGAAAAACTTGAATTACCTGTTTTCAAGACTTACAATTAAGCTACAGTGATCAAACTAGAGGATACTGGCATCAGGATAGTCATAGGTAACATAACCAAACAGTCTAGAAATATTCTTCTGTATCTATAGTCAACTGATTTTCAACTAGTGTGCCAAGATAATTCAAAAAGAAAGACTGGCTATTTCAACAAATAATGGTGGAAAAATAGTGATCTGTGTGGGAAAAAAATAACCTTGATCTTACTACATTTTACTCAAAATAAACCTAAACATACAAGCTAAACCAACAAAAAACTTATAGCAGAGAGGAAAGGAGCAAACCTTTATAACCTTTGCATAGCAAAGATTTCTCAGATGGAATTTAAAAAGTTCTAGCCTTTCACAAAAGTGAAATATTGTACTTTATCAAAATTCAAACATTACTCTTCAATAGGCACTATGAATTAATGAGAATGAGAATCAATCCACCGTCTTGAATACATTACTCATAATTCACACACACACACACACACACACACACACACACACACACACACACACACACTTTTCCAGAGAAACAGAACCAATAGGATGGGTACACATGCATACACATGCACACTCAGATTAACTGTAAGAAATTGGCTGACATGATGAGGAAGGATTGGTAAATTCAAATTTGCAGGGTAGACTGCCCAAGAAAGAGTAATAGTTCATGTCCAAAGGCAATCTGCTAGCAGAATTTCTTCTGTTCAGAGAGTTCAGTCTTTGTTAACTTCAACTAATTGAATGAGGTCCACCCACATTATGGAGGGTAATATACTTTACTCAAAACAAATTTCACAGATATAAATGTTAATCTCATCCAAAAAATACCTCAAAGAAACACCCAGCATGATATTTTAGCAAATATCTGGAAACAATTGTCCAGCCAAGTTAACACATATAATTAAACTTTACAACATATATCTGACAAAGGACTTTAATCTACAATATGCAAGAAACTTTGAAACTCAATTCAGTTGAAACATACAACTGAATGCTCAAATGAGTAAGCATTTAAATGTCACATCCACATAGAATATACAGGAATGGCCAGCATATACATTAATAAATGTTTAAAATCATTATTCTTCAGGGAAGTGTAAATTAAAACCACAATTAGATACCAATACACAACCGACTACACATTTAGAATGCTTAAAAATTAAAGACTGAGAATACCAAAGGATGACAAAGATGTGGAACAACTAGAATTCCCATATGTTGCTGATAACAGTAAAAAATTGTATGACTACTTTAATATACATTCTAAAAGTTGGTATAAACTTAAACATTTGGCCCAGCTCTTTCACTCCTAGCTGAAGTAGAACATGTGCTGAGAAAGATCTAATATCCAGAATCTATAAGAAACTTGAACAAATCAACAAGTAAAAGACAAAAAATCCGATTTAAAAAATGGGCAAAGCACATCAACAGATACTTCTCCGAAGAAGATATATAAGCAGCCAACAAACATATAAAAAATTGTTCAACATCACTAATCATCAGAGACTGTAAATCAAAACCATGATGAAATACCATCTCACACCAGTAAAAACGACAATTATTAGAAAGACCTCTGAGGGAAAGGAATACTTATACACTGTTGGTGAGAATGCAAACTATTTCAGCCACTGTGGAAAGTAGTTTGTAGATTTCTTGAATAACTTAAATTAGAGCTACCATTTGATCCAAAAATGTCACTACTGGTTTTATACGCAAAGGAAAATAATTAATTCCATCAAAAAGACACACGCACCCATATGTTCACTGCAGTGCTATTCACAATAGCAAAGACATGGAATCAACCTTGGTGCCCATCAACGGTAGATTGGAAAAAGATAATGTGGTACAATATACACCATGGAATACTACGCAGCCATCAAAAGAATGAGATCATGTCCTTTGCAGCAACATGGATAAGCAAAGTAAAGCAAGATCAGAAAACTAAAAACAACCTGTTCTCACTTGTAAGTTGGAGCTAAACGTTGAATACACATGAAGTTGGGAACAATACACACAGTACCACTAGATGGGGGAGGAAGCAATGGGAGGTGTGGGCTGAAGAACCACCTGTTGGGTATTTTGCTTACTGCCTGGGTGATGGGCAGAGGCCCAAGGCCTCAGTGTCACACAATTGACCCATGTAACAAACATGCATGTGAGCCCTTTACAATAAAAGTTGAAATTACCAAAAAATAGAATTACTCACAAAAGTTCATATCAGCTTTACTCCTAATAAACAATCTAAATGTCCATCAACAGGTGAATTAATAAATAAATAAAGGATAATATATTTACACAATGAAATATCATTTACCAATAAAAAGAAATGACATAGTGATTCATGCAAAAACATGGATAACTCTTAAGACATTAAACTCAGCTATAACAGTTCAGTTTAAAGAATACACAAAAGAGTACAATGTCATTTATATGTACTTCTAAAAATACCAAACGGATTAAAAATAAACAAATGTAATCCATAGGAGAAGAAAGTAGTGGGATCATTTCCTGGGCTGGGGGTGGTATGGGATCTTGACTAGGAAGGGACACAAGGTAATATTTTGGAATGATGGAAATATTCTATAATTCCCTTGTTGTTGTGACAGTGATTGACCTGATACATATGTTTATCAAAACTTCTCTATATATGGACTCAAAATCAAATGCATTTGATTTTATTTACAGAATACAGCAGTAAAATGGATTGAAAATAGATGAATGGAAATACAGAATTACCAAAATTGCATTATTTTTATTATCAAAATTGCTACATTGAAGAAAGCCTGGAGAAACTTATAGGAGGGAAAATGTATTTTAAACATTTATAAAACCTTTTTTTAAACAGCAATTATTAAAAAAAAAAGAAAAGGAAAGAACCAAAGCAGGATTTAGGAAAGAACCCTTACAGAGGTAGGGCTAAGATGGGAAAATGAGTGAGGAGCAAACAGACATCAAGCTTGGAGGTTTGCTAGTTTGAAAGTTATTCTCAGAGCAAATTGGATTCCAAAATAGCAGAGCTTTATTTTCCTAAGGGCAAGAAAAACGGAAACAACTTTTTCTGGCTCGTATGAGGCTACAAGCAGAGTTGACTATGAAAGAGAGCCCATTTTCTCAGATAATTCCATCTGTGATGGGAAGTGAATGGATAGCGAAATAGGTTTTTGTAGTTTTGGTTTTATGTCAATATTGTTCATAGTAGCTGACACACACTTTATATATTCTACATAGCTTGGTGAAAGGGAAGTGGTGGATAGTGTATTTCAAAGAATGGATATTAAATTAGCACATCCATAGCATTGTATAAACAAGAAAAAATATATATAGCCTCTTGAAGGTTTGATGAAAAATGATAGAATTTTTCACTATTGCTTTCTAAAATGACAGACACATTAGCTCTTTCAGATGTTACAGTTATATATGTTACAAATGCAGAGTGTAAAAAGCTCCTGAAAATCTATCCAATATTTCTGACGCATTTAGCAGAAGAATGAGGAGTGGTCTTAGAAAACGCCCCTAAGGCAGCTTCCTGAAGTCTCAGAGATTGCTGGAGGCAGGAATTGGTGTGCTGGACGTTACACTCTGGTCTAAAAATCATTAAAGTTCACTTTCAAATTATATCTCTTTAACAATAGCCCAAGTAGCTTAACAAAGATGGTTAGAGTACAGTCTGCCTCATGCATCATAGGACTTCAAGAGTTGTTTATCTGTGTTCTGTTCCCCCTTAGTGATACCTCATGGAAGAAACATAGAGTTTCCTATAAAACCTGTGTTCCTGTTCATGGCTTTGCTCCTTTCATGGCATGTAACAATGCTCAGATCAGAGGCCCTATTCAGACAACAGAGTAATGGATATTACACAGACGCAGAAGGTCGTTTTGATTATGATTTTACAAATCACATGCCATTTTAGGTAGCTTTAAGGTTAAATATTTTAAGATATATGTTTCACTTAAAGTAATCTTGTTCAAAGGCTGTTCCTGCATATACCATTTACATTTCAAGGCTTTGGAAAGATAACCATAACTCGGTAAGCATGATTGTGTTTTACGATCAGTGACTACGATAGCGTTTTAACCATAAAAATCGCGGTGCATTGTTTAATGCAAATGACTCCTAAGAGGGTTTCTTTTCGTGCTCCTGATTTATGATCCTAAAGCCAAGATAAAGGTCCTACTTTAACATTTTATTACACTCATAGTCATGCATGATCTTGTCTGAGGAAGCAACACGAATTATGAAAAAAAGCGTACAGAACAAATAATTTCATGCTCTACTGATACACAAGGTCAGTATCTACTTTAGTGAGTCTGACAATATTTTAACTTTAGACTCAAACGCCATAATGTAACTTTCCTAGTGGTAAACACCTATAGATCATTTGTTTCTTATCCTTATTTGTAAGGATATCCCTATAACTATCTCTATAACTTAGATAATTTGTTTCTTATCCTAATTTGTAAGCTACTTACCATTAATATTACATGATTATAAATTAAATTTTATTACATACATGAAAATTTACAGGAAATAATTTTTTCTTCTACATATTAAATTTCTACTTATCCTTATTTTGCGGGCGGTTATGTTTTTCCTCTTTTCTTCCCACTTCTCCACCCCTTTCTCTTTTTCCTTTGACTCCAGCAACTAGGCTTTTGTCATATGAAATAATATAAGCCAACTCACACCAATCATGATTAAATGTAACCTAACACTGTACTGATTTTTCTGATGTCTGTTTCCTGTGTTGTCACTTTGATTGTGTCGCGAGGTCTACCTGTTTTGCCAAAGCAATTTAAACTGAGTTACTCCTTTTCAAATACTTTCTCAATATTTAATTTCTCTTAAGTCATATTCACTCCATATTTATGAATTAAGGGATTTCTATTTTTTTTTTTTTACAACAGTGGATGTTCCAATGGCTTTTTATAATGGGTAGCTTTTCAAAATAAGTTATTGTGTTATAGTGTACAGTATACACGATTTGTAAATCCAGAATGACATTGGTTTAAATTCCACATATCGACATACATTTACATAAAGGATTATAAGTATTTAATATATCTACATACACATATATACATATTCAAATGAATATGTAATTAAATATGATAAAAACATAGAGTGAATATCATATGTATACTACACAACATAAGAAACAGAACATTACCAGCAACTTTGGTGTATCTTGTTTATATTTCCTCGCACTCACAGAAAACCATCCTTAAATTTGTGTTTGCCATCCTTTTACCTAATACCCTTAAGCAACATACAGACATTATATAAAATCTATTTTGCCTGTTTTTGAAATTTTATTATGTTAAATTATACTATGTGATATTTGATAACTTGCTCTTCCACTCAACATTATGCTCCTGAAAATCAGTCACATTGATGTGATTCTGGTTCACTTATTTTTTACTGCTATTTAATATTTGATTGTGTGAAAATTCCTTTATTTTTCTATTTTTGTTTATAGGTATTTGAGTTATTACAGTATTTTGTATTGTAAAATGTTGTTATGAGCATATTGAGCCATTTCTTCATACATACATATGTGTGTGTATATACATACATATTTGTTATCTTTAGAGAAACTTTTGCTCATATATATGAATAAAAATTTCTCTAAAGAAAATGCATTAGAGTGCCACTTCAGTTTTCCTGGTTGACTTCAAATCATTTTCTAAATTGATTTGCATTCATTTTACTGCCACCATAAAACACTAAGGCATTCTTTGGTCCATGTCTTTACTAATGCTTAGTAATTCAAACACTTTAATTTTCTTCTGTTGAGGAAGTTTAAAATAGTATTTATGGCTTTAATTTTCAAATTCTTCTTAACAATGAGGTTGGGCAAAAAATAATTTTATTTTAAATTACTTTTGTTTGAGCCAAATTAACTTTACTTTTATTTTTCTAAAGTAACTTTTAATATCTACTATAGTAGTGAAATATTCCATTTGAGTAACAAAATAGTTGGTGATGTAAAATGAGGATTAAAGGAATTTAATTTCTGGTTCATTTCTGTTAAAGAAAAAGGAAATTTTTCCATATTTTTTGAAAAAAACTAATTGGACACCATAATAATTTAAACATAAATTGAATATTGGATTTACATTTTATTATATCTTAAAAGGCACATAGCAAAACCCACTGGTTTCAATTTAATTAACATGGAAACCAAGTTATGCTTTGTAAATGTTACAAGTAAAGCTGAATCCAGAGAAAAAACAATTTTTATGAATTTACTTTGAATGTCAGTTAGTAATTAAGAAATAGCACCATAGAAAAGTCAAGTTACTACAATTTTCTATTAGGTATACTTTACAGTCCTTTAACTTACTTACAATTTTTATTTTCCTTCTTCCATTTAGCTTTAAACAAGTATCCCACAGGTTCATTCCTCTAAAACAAAGTCATTAATAGAAATTTCATTAAGTACTGCTTACTGTTTAATAGGCAGTTTTTTTATAATGCCAACTGTAATAAGGTTGACAATCAGCAAAATATATGGCATATTAAAATGTTCGAAGGAAATGGGAATATCAGGGAAAATGCCGTGATCTTGGGAACTTTGATTCAAAAGACAGTTTTTATAAACAAAAATGAAAAAAAAAGCAATTGAAAATGTTAATAGATCCAAAAGTGCTACATCGTGTTTGTTAAGTCAAGAAAGTCCTATAATCATGTATAATAATATATCATTAAGTAACCTGATAAATTATAAAATTAAGTGTGTAGAAACTTGAATTTTAATAGAAAAATTACATCATAACATAAGAACAATAATAATTTTAACAACTACTTCTTACTTCTATTAGGTTTCTATTTTGGAAATCAAATTACCTCAACTTTTGGTGAGTTAAACAACAATATTAATATTTATTTTTTCACAGTTTGTATTAGTCAAAAATGTAAGATTGAACAGGGTTGTTCTGGCTTAAGGTCACTCATGAGTTGCAGGTAGATGTCAGCCTTTGTTTCAGTTTACTTAAAAATTGACTGGGCCTAGAGAATGTGCTTCCAACTGGGCTCATTCGTGTAGCTTAGATAGCAAGTTGGTGCCGGCTGTTACGGGTTGTAAGTTACTTATAGCATGGAATTCATTGCATCGTTTGCATGTCATTATAGCTAAATATCTGATTCATTCAGAGCTATTGATACATGGAAAGCACACTAGAAGCTGCAACAGATTTTATAATTGTGCTTCAGAAGTCACATAACTTCATTTATGTCATATTATATTGATCACATAGATTGATGCTGATACAGTGTGGGAGGGCCCTTCATAAATGTTTGAGGAACAGAAGTTGAGGCTCATTAGGAGCTATCTTGGAGGCTGGCTACTATATGTCTTTTCAAAGTTGCATGTATTAGTCAAAGTTTACAGAGAAACAGACCAATAGGAGGTATGTATCTGTATCTATCTATCTATCTATCTATCTATCTATCTATCTATCTATATGAGAAGATTCTTTATGGGAATTGGCTCATCGGTTTATGGAGGCTAAGAAGACGCATCATCTGCTGCCTACAAGCTGGAGAACCAGGAAACCCAGTGGTATAATTCACTCTGAGTTCAAACCATGAACTCTGAACTCATGAACTGTGAACTCTGATGTCTGAAGGCAGAAGATAGATATATATGGAGAGAGATAATTTGCCCTTTCTCCACCATTTTGTTCTATTTTATCCCTTAACAGATTGGGGGTGATGCCCCCCACATTGGTGAAGGTGGATCTATTTACTCAGTCTACTGATTCAAATTCTAAACTTTGCTGGAAACACTCACAGGTACACCCAGAAATAATGTTTACCACCTCTCTTGGCATCATTTAGCCCAGTATATTTGAAACAGCAAATTAACTGTCACTCTGTATATTCTTTTATTTTTTTCTCACTTTATAGAGTAAACATTAAAAACAATAACAACAAAAAACACCTCTTGCTATGGTCTTTGTTACTTTATGATTCTCTACTGTAATACGATTAACATATAGCCATGCACCACGTAACATTTCAATGACAGATCACATATACATTCTTATATTGTAATACTGTATTTCTACTGTTCCTTTTCTATCTTCAGATGCGTTTTGATACACAAATACCATTGTATTACAATTGCCTACAGTATTCAGCACAGTAACATGATGTACAGTAGGTGTATCATCCAGGAACAATAGACTATACCATATGGCCTAGGTGTGTAGTAGGCTAAATTAGCCAGGTTTCTGTAAGTACAGTATGATGTCCCCACCACAACAAAATTGCCTAATGATGCATTTCTACTAACGTATCTCTGTATTTAAGCAGTCCATGACAATAGTTGCAATGACTCTGAAAATTTTATGTTAAAATATGTTACTGTAGGATAGTAAACTGTACTATCAGTTATTTTTACACTAGCATGAGTTTAGGATATTGCCTAAATGTTTGGCAATAAAAGAAAATGATCAAAGAAAATGTTGGAGTCTTCAAATATATGATATGGAAATTAAGAGGAAATAAAGAATAACAGAGTTTTAATTCCATCTGTTCCACAAACTTGCTGTGGCCCACGTTTGTAGGTTACATTATTACACTTATATAAAGGGATACATAATGAGGAGAGATACTGAATGTCTCCATTATAATTTTAACTTTACAAAATGTGGTTAATGCACAAGTATCTTTTTGAGTAAGTAGAATCCCACAACTATACCAAACATTTATAAGTGCATTTATTATAGATATATCAGAAATTAAACCCAAAATACCCCAACTAGAAATCAAAATAGAATTTAAAAATGATGTCTAATATAATGTACTATCTATCTCTTCTGGAAATCACTAAACTATATTTATTTACTTGATTAAATTGACTTCAACTTATTTTACCAATTGAGCATTGGAATAAGCGTGGTAACAATATTTCACATTTGTCCTGCGATTTATAATCTAAAACTTATTTAGAAGTTATTTTAATAGTATGTTCTAGATCTTGCTCCTTTAAAATGAGAAGATACTTAGAAATAGGATACTTAGAAATAGGATAACAATATCATCATTTTAGATGGAACAGTAGTCCTTTCTATAGAATTATTCGACAACTAAAAATAAAAGAATGTCCACTGTTATTTGCCTATCAGATGAGGTCATGATGATTCATATTAGCATAAATTACAAAATGGGATACAAGTGGATAATCTATTATGCTCAAGTGATTTTTTACACTACTATTATTATTATATGAATTATAGTCTAGGTGCCTGGAGCATGAACATACACATGTTACAGCTGAAAGCTAATTTCTGTTCCCTGAAAGAATGTATTCATTTTACTGTGACACCATTCAGAATAAGACATATTTTTATCATCTGCTTGGTTTCATATTCATATCTATGAAAATGTAAAATTGATTAATGTTTCATAGTAAATAGAGGACTTGTGAATTTCCTTGATGTTTTTGAAGTACTGAGGAAGTATTATGCAATTTACAGCCACTTTATTCTCAATTATTTAGAGTAATAGAGAAAAAGTATGGAAGGCATTTCTCATATCACAGCTAGCTGACAGCATATACAATTAGGCTTGATTCATAGCATTTATTAAAATTTCCATTTAATTGCTAATTAGTCTGTATAGATTTGTAAATGTAGGAAATGGCAGTTGCATAATTTTTTTTCTAATACTCAGCACAGCAGAGAGCATTGAAATTTCTATAGAGTAGAATCACAGTGATTCTTCATTATGCCTTGTGGTAGTCATGAAAATAATTATGAATTCACTAGTCCATTTATTTTCTTAACATTCTTTGTGCTGATCTCTTACTTCCCCTCCCCCTTCGCTCCAACATGATATGTAGAGAAAATCATTGAACCTTAGAATTAGAAACATCATGTAAGTCAGCCTTCTTATTTTACATAGTAGAAAATCAACATCCAGAGAAACTGACTTTAGTTATATATTCTACACTTTTTGTATGTAGGTCATCAACAGAATTTCAATGGAAATGAATCCTGATTATATTTTAAAGTTGCTATAGTAAATAAATTAAGTATTATTTATTTCCTCTTTGATCCTTTTTGATGTACCAAAGACAAACTTTGAGAACATTTATAGGTAGTTCAGCAGGCATTAAGACATTTAATATTTTTTTTCCTTTTTTTCCTTCTCTTTCCTCCATTCCTCCCTCCTTCCCTTCCTTCAGTCTTCCCTTCCTTCCTTTTTTCCTTTCTTCCTTTCATCCTTCCCTTCTTTCTTTCTTCCTTTCTTATTTCCTTCTTGAAATTTCAAATTTACTTAAGGATTGAATACTACCATCTGGTCCTACCCATTTAAGACATTTGATTCATTATAGAATAAGAACAAATCCTCCAAGATATCTAAATGTTATAACCAAACATTGAATGTCTAAGAATAGACAAATTTGGGGTTTACTATTGTATGGAAAATGTTTCAGATGACTTAGTTATTCTTGCCAGCAGCTAAGGAATAGGATTAAAACTGTGGGCTTCGGTGACTGAAAGAAGAGGCTTGTGATCTTGTCTCTATCCTCACTATTTATGGTCTTAAGTAAGTTATTTAATCTCTATATACTCAACTTACTCATCTGTGAAATAAAAGAAAGCAATCATATTTTTCACAGAGATCTAGTATGGTAGTTAAGAAGGATAGTTTATAGAAAATCTTACACAGGATATGGAGCTCAGTAACAACTTTATAAATGTTAGCTATTAACACATATGACATTTTTATTGTAATTATTTTATTTTCAGCTGTTAATTGACTCCTCTAATCTATCTATATCTATCATTATCAGCATCAGCTATCAATTTGTGAATCCCTCTATGCCTACATTTATGCCTCTATATGCACATACATAGAGTGAATGTCTTTCCTAAAAATATCTTAAAGCCATTCTGTGCTTTATTTAAGACAAAATATATTTATTCTCTCAAAGATTCATAGTTCTCTATGAGAGAGTATTTTAAAACTAGGACACCAACTCTAATGATATTTAGAACTCTTATGTTAAATACTAATGACAAATTAATGTATTAGCCTGTTCTCATGCTGCTAATAATGACATACCCAAGACTGGGTGATTTATGAACAAAAGAGGTTTAGTTGACTCACTGTTCCATATGGCTGGGAAGGCCTCACAATCATGGTGCAAGAGCAAGGGATGTGTTACATGGCCGCAGGCGAGGGAGAATGAGAGAGCCAAATGAAAGGGGTTTCCCCTTATGAAACTATCAGATCTCATGAAACTTGTTCACTACCACGAGAACAGTATTGGGGAAACTGCCCCGATGATTCAGCTATCTCCCAGCGGGTCCCTCCTACAATGTGTGGGAATTATGGGAGCTATAATTCAACATGAGACTTGGGTGGAGACACAGGCGAACCATATCTAATGGCTATCAAACTCCAACTTAAAGAGGATTTATATATGATTTATTCTACTATGCTTCTTTCAATAACTGCCCAGATCCTGAAACAACTGCCAGCTTACATGACATCTCATTAATTCCTGAATAGTTGAACTTTCTTTGACTTAATATTGACTACTGTTGCCTTAGAAGACAGTTGCTTCGTCTCTTATGTAAGAATTTTTTTGCCAGCACCAGTATTTTTCCCGCTTACTTTATCTAAGCATTCTAGACCATAGACAATTTATCTAAATACAGTTCTGTGGTGAAATATAATAGTATTATTTCTCAGGATCAATGTGGCTAGAAAATAGAGTCAACATTTACATCTTTATGAATTGAATTGGTATTTCTCAGTAATAATTATAATGATAGTAATAACAATGTTGCTAACATTTGATGTTGTTGACTGCATTGAACAAGTTATTTGCATACTTTTTAAAAATTTGATTCTCACAACAAGCATATGAGGCACATATTAACATTTCCATTTTTAGTGGTAAAAGTTGAGCCAGAGAAAGAGTATTGCCCAAGATAAAAAGACTTAGAGGGCATTCTGCATTCAAGCTCCATAGTATTTATGGTGTGGCTTGCAGCCAATTTGTCAAAAGGATTTGTCTAAAATACAATGCAAATATTTCCATAACTGTACATTTAAAGTTATATTTAATAGTTAATATATTTTACACAAAATGAATATGAAAGTATCTCATCATTATCCTATATCTATGTTCTAGACTATTAAATAACAAAATTTTCATATATTCATAGTATCCTGTGAATTTTCTGTTTTTCCCATATTCCTCTCAAAATATTTTCACACTGGTGCGTAGGATCATACCAAGGCTAGTCCATATGGTTACTGCAGACTGATACATTGCTATTGTGCATTTAAATTGAAAAACACTCTTTAAAAGAACTTCGCTTTATCTAGTAAAGCCGAAGACACATCTACTTGTGAACAAGCATTTATATTCCTAGGACAATTCCTTTCAGACAAGAGACTTGTATATGTGAAGAAGTAAACATGTAAAAAGGTTACATATATTAATACACATGTATAAAATGGCAAACACCTTAAACATTTACCTAAAGGACATTGCCATTTTCCAAAATGAGTTTTTTTCCAAGTACAAATTTTTGCCTACTGCATATCCCTCTTTTTCTTGCCCTCCCCACTTAACACGTTTTAGCTTTCTTTGAGTGCAGTAGCTGCATATAAGTTTATAGTCAAAAAACCCATTTGTGTTATATTCTTACATATATTGTAAAATGAATGTGGCACTATAAAAGAGTTAAAATAAACATACTGAAGTTATACTCATCAACATAGATAAAAAAACCAAAAATGATTATTAACAGTTTAATATCATAGGTAAAAAGTTCAAAAACATGGAAATTAAAACAATACATTGGTTAGGGATGTATATATACACTATTGTAACTCAATGACAGTTCACAAGTTATAAGAAAAGAAAGTGGCAGGCCTGAATGTTATTTATTTTTCTACTGTTACTGCAAGCAAGACTTAGGACTAGCTACTTAGAGACAATTTTCTTTCAGTAAACTTAGTTGTAAAGTGAGAGCAATTTACTAGTTAATCTCTAAGATTTTGATATCTACATCAATCTTCAATATCTACATCTTCCTGAAGGAATCGTAAGCTCAATATCAAAGGAATGGTTAAACTTTCATCCTTTTAAACAAAATGATTTGTACTGAATAATAATTTTAGCATAACTGTTTAAATTGTGTGTAGGTGGGGTTTTCATGAGAAAGGGAGAGAAAGAAAAAAAGTGATTCCAAAATTATTAACCCATTAGCCTATACTGGTGTAACAAGTAAAGTGGAGATAGAGACACAGAGTAAATGCATAGGAATGAAATGCTTAGATTATATATTGAGTAAATTATTAACTTTTAAGAAACTTTGATCCTACTGTCCAAAGTTGTGCCATTTTAAATCCCCATCAGCAGGTACGAGAGATTTGATTTCTCTATATCCTCACCCACATGCAGTGCATTCAGTCTTTTTAATCCTTGTCCTTCCAATAGGTATACAGGAATTATTCATTATGGATCAATTGAGCAACTTTCCATGTGCTTCTTTGCCATCCACACATCTTCCTAGGTAAAATGTCTTCAAATCATTTGCCTATCTTTTAAAATATATGTTTTATTTTTAGAATAGTTGTATATTTAAATAAAATTGAAAACGATATACATAATATTCAAATACCTTAAATGCAGAATTCATAAATTCTTACATTAGTAAGAAACAATATTGATATGTTATTATTAACTAAAGGCTGTACTTTATTTATATGCCCTCCATGTTTACCTAAGGTCCTTTTTCTGTCTCAGAATCTCATCCTTCATACCAAATAATGTTTGATAGTCATGTCTCCATGTGCTCCTCTTGCATGTGTCTGTTCTCAGCCTTTCCTTGCTTTTAATGACCTTGACAGTTTTAAAATACATTGGTCAAGTGCTTTACAGATTCGCTTTCAATTTGGCATTGTGTCATATTTTTATTGATTCAATTAATGTCTAGGGGGTAGGAAGGCAACAGAAATAAAGTGCCATTTTCATCACATTATATTAAGGCTACACATTTCCTTTTTTTTCTCTTTTTTATTATACTTTAAATCTAGGGTACATGTGGACAACGTGCAGGTTTGTTACATTTGTATAGATGTGCAAGGCTACACACTTTCATAACATATCACTGTGGATGCTTACCTTCATCACATGGCTCATGTAGTGTTTCGCAGGTTTCTCCACTGTACATTTACTTTTTCATTTCTCCTATACTGTACTCACAGGCAGAAAGTCACAAAGTGTAGTCCACACTTAAAGCGTAGGAAATTACGCTCTACTTGTTTGATACAGAGCACCTACGTAATTATTTGAAATAACTTTGTGTGGGATACTTGCCGCTTCTTCTCCCCTTAGCGTTTATTCATAACAGCACTGACACATATTTATTTCAAACTGTGGGTGATTATCTAATACTCTTATTTTATTGATGACAATTTGTGTGGCCTTGGGTATTAGGGTCTTTTTCAGTTGCCCTGGAATCCCTTCACGGTATATATTTTTGAGCATTTCTTACTTTTTGGTACTAGAAGATGTTCCAGTTTTGTCTTGTGTATTTTCTGTTCCAGTCCTAAAACTAATCATTTTTTTCAAGAGGCTCTAGTTTGTTTTATTAGAGGTTGGCATAAAACAATATTTGTGAGCTAGATATGTTTATTGCTACTAGAATTTCATACGACCTCTAGGGCTTCTCAACTGACAGAACAAGCAAATATATGTGCATATACTAACCTGTGTGTGTATACGCTGTCTGTTAATGCTTCACTGTGTATCTTCTGCATCAGCGTTACACTAGCATAAGTTCATATTTTTATCTCCAACCCTAATCCTGCATTGCATGGATCATTCTAAAAAAAAAAAAAAAAAAGTTCCATGTCTGTTAGCAGCCGCTCTTATTTATTCCACTGCCCTCAGCCCCTAATCTACTTTCTGTCTCTATGAATTTTCCTGTAATAGATATTTTTTTATAAATGGAATTATAATTATGTGGCATTTTGTGTTTAACTTATTTCACTTAGCATAATGTTTTCAAGGTTCATGCATGTTGTAGCATGTATCAGTACTTCCTTTCTTTTTATGGTCAAATAATATTCCAATTTGTGGATATAACACATTTTGTTTACCCATTCACTAGTTGATGGATATTTTAGTTGTTTTTACTTTTAGGTATTATCAATAATAGTGCCATGAATATTTGAATACAGTTTTTGTGTGGACACATGTTTTCATTTCTTTTGGGTTTATACCTAGAAGTGGAATTACTGGCTCATTTAGTACCTCTATGTTTAACATTTTGAGAAACTGGATCCCTTCCTTACATCTTATACAAAAATTAATTCAGGATGGATTAAAGACTTAAATGTTAGACCTAAAACCATAAAAACCCTAGAAGAAAGCCTAGGCAATACCATTCAGGACATAGGGATGGGCAAGGACTTCATGTCTAAAACACCAAAAGCAATGGCAACAAAAGCCAAAATTGACAAATGGGATCTAACTAAACTAAAGAGCTTCTGCACAGCAAAAGAAGTTACCATCAGAGTGAACAGGTAACCTACAGAATGGGAGAAAATTTTTGCAATCTACTCATCTGAAAAGGGCTAATATCCAGAATCTACAAAGAACTCAAACAAATTTACAAGAAAAAAACAAACAACCCCATCAAAAAGTGGGCGAAGGACATGAACAGACACTTCTCAAAAGAGAGACTGCCAAACTATTTTCCGGTTTTTATCAATGGATGTACCATTTACAGTCCCACCAGCAATGTATGAGGGTTCCAATTTTCCCATGTCCTTGCTAACACTTGTTATTTTCCATTTTCAAAGAGATTATAACCATCTTGTGCATGTAAAATGGTGTCTCATTGTGGTTTTGATGTGCATTTCTCTAATGAATAATGATGCTGAGGATCTGTTCATGTGCTTATTAGCTATTTGTACATACTTTTTTGGAGATCTACCTATTCAAATATTTTGTCCAAATTTTATCTGGGTTGTTTGTCTTTTTGTTATTGAGTTGTAAGCAATCTTTATATATTCTGGATTAGCCCCATATCAGATACATGAATTGCAAATATTTTGTCCCTTTATGTGGGTTCATTTCACTTTCTTAATGGTGGTTTTTTTGTATAAAAGTTTTTAATTTGGTGAAGTCAAATATATATTTTTTCTTTTGTTGCTTTTTGCTTTTGATGACATATTTAGGAGATCATTGTCTAATTCAAGGTTATAAAGACATATATTTATTTATTTTTAAATTTTTATTTTAAGTTCAGGTATACATGTGCAGGGTGTGAAGGTTTGTTACACAGGTAAATGTGTGCTAAGGGAGTTTGTTGTACATCAGCCAGGTATTAAGCCCAGTACCCATTAGTTATTTTTTCCTGATCCTGTCCCTCCTTCCACTTCCACCTCCACCCTCTGGTAGGCCCCAGTGTGCGCTGTTCTCCTCTATGTGTCCATGTGTTCTCATCATTTAGCTCCCACTTATAAGTGAGAACATGCAGTATTTGGTTTCTGTTCCTGCATCAGTTTGCTAAGGATTATTGCCTTCAGTTTCATCCATGTCCCTGCAAAGGACATGATCTCATTCCTTTCTATGGCTGCATAGTGTTCCATGGTGTATATGTACCATATTTTCTTTATCCAGTCTATCATTGATGGGCATTTAGTTTGGTTTTATGTCTTTGCTATTGTGAATAGTGCTGCAATGAACATACACGTGCATGTGACTTTATAACAGAACGACTTATATTTCCTTGGGTATATACCCAGTAATGGGATTGCTGAGTCTAGTGGTATTTTAGTCTCTAGGTCTTTGAAGAATTGCCATACTGTCTTCCAAAATGGGAGAACTCTCGACTCCCCAAAAAACACAATATACATTATTCTCATTGCCACATGGCATTTACTCTAAAATTTATCACATAATTGGAAGGAAAACATTCATCAGCAAATGCAGAAGAACTAAAATCATAACAAAAAGTCTCTCGGACCACAGCACAATCAAATTAGAATTCAAGAGTAAGAAATTCACTCAAATCAATACAATTACATGGAAATTGAACAACCTGCTTCTGAATGACTTTCGGGTAAATAAATTAAGGCAGAAATCAAGAAGTTCTTTGAAACTAATGAGAACAAAGATACAATGTTCTAGAATCTCTGGGACACAGCTAAGGCAGTGTTAAGAGGGAAACTTATAGCACTAAATGCCCACATCACAAAGCTCAAAAGAACTCAAGTTACCAACCTAACATCCCAACTGAAAGAACTAGAGAACTAAGAGCAAACAAAGCACAAAGCAAGCAGAAGACAATAAATAACCAAGATCAGAGCTGAACAGATAGAGCCACAAAAAAACCTTCAAAAGATCAACAAATCTAGGACCTGTTTTTTTTGGGGGAAAAAAAAAGTAATAAAATAGGTAGGCCACTAGCTAGACTAATAAAACAGAAAACAGAGGATTCAAATAAACACAACAAGAAATGATAAGGGGGATATTACCACTGATCCCCCAGAAATACAAATAACCATCAGAGAATATTATAAACACCTCTATGCACATCAACTAGAAAATCTAGAAGAAATGGATAAATTCCTGGAGACATACACCCTCCTAAGACTAAACCAGGAAGAAATTGAATTCCTGAACAGACCAATAATGAGTTCTGAAATTAAGGCAGTAATAAATAGTCTACTAGCCAAAAAAAGCCCAGGACCAAATGGATTCACAGCTGAATTCTAGCAGGCGTACAAAGGGCTGGTAACATTTCTACTGAAACTATTTCAAAAATTGAAAAGGAAGGTGTCCTTCCTAACTCATTTTATGAGGCCAGCATCACCCTGATACCAAAACCTGGCAGAAATACAATGAAAAATGAAAAACTTCAAGAGAATATCCTTGATGAACATCAATGCAAAAATTCCCATGATTTCTTTTTTTTTTTTTTGAGACAGAGTCTCTCTCTGTCGCCCAGGCTGGAGTGCAGTGGCGCCATCTCGGCTCACTGCAAGCTCCGCCTCCCGGGTTCACGCCATTCTCCTGCCTCAGCCTCTCGGAGTAGCTGGGACTACAGGCGCCCGCCACCACGCCCGGCTAATTTTTTTGTATTTTTAGTAGAGACGGGGTTTCACCGTGGTCTCAATCTCCTGGCCTCGTGATCCGCCCTCCTCGGCCTCCCAAAGTGCTGGGATTACAAGCTTTCTTACTCTCATTCAAGTCCACACTCAACATTCAGCCTTTGATCAAATTTTATTAGTATGTTTCCTGCTGTTTATGGCCCTAGTGGTTTCCGCTCCAGATAAGCAAATCTCCGCTGTGATTCTTGGAATGTGCCTCTCTCTCCAGATTCTGATTTATACACTGTGACCTCAGTCCTCTCATGTGTGTATAGTTCTCTAATGGGCCCATAACTATAGTGCAATTCTTTTAAAAGATATTTACTGCCAATATTTAATTACATATAATATATATTTGATAATTTGTGTAAGTTATTTTTGGCTTTTTTGAGCAATATAAAAATCATTATCTAATATATAAATGATTTCTATATATTTCTATTTAGAATCTGTGATAAAGGTATGAAAATGTGACCTAGTAGTTACCATCAAGATATTTGGAAGATATCAGAAGATCTGAAGTTCAATCCTGAATCAAAGCTTTGGGAAGGCTTTTCATTTTAAGACAGAAATATTATAACTATCTCATAGGATTTTTGTAAAAAGTGAAAGAGAAAATGTATATATTTACTACAGTATCTAGCTTGTTAAAATGCCCAAAAAATCATAATTATTATTAACTTTTATTTACAGACAAAAAAACTGAAGATTAATGTAGTTAAGGGCTTGTTCAAATCTCTAAAGAAAAAAATAGATATATATTCTCCTTTTAAGGGAATAAAATCAAGCACATGGAGAAGAACAAATAAAGAAAACAACAAAACACAAAGGTTTTAAATTGTCCAAATGAATACATAGAAAACTGCCTTAGGGCAGTAAGAAAAAAAATCTGCCACATTGTGTTGGGGTCAAAGAAGGAAAATCTCCATGTATTTAGATAAGCATTGAGGGAATTGTAGAATATTCATGGATAACCACAGGATGGCTAAATAAAGGAAGCTGTGGTCAATGGATTTTATGCAGGAAAACTGCAAATAGTGCAGAATATCTGAAGGATAGCATTCATGTTGATTAACATGGAGAATGTAAATGAAATCTAGGCTTTCTGGATAGATAAAGTAGACTGAATTTAGTAAGCCATTTTTTTTAAATGAGAAAATGACATAATGAAATATGCAAACACATTTTAAAATATTCTATTTTTCTTGTTCAGATTTAAATGTAATATTCAACTGTTTATACAGACGAAAAACCTAAATAATCTGAGAAAAGGGTTACTGAAGTCAGTGGAACAAAAATACAACAGTTAAGTAAGAAAAGACAAACAGATGAACAAAATGGTGAAGAATTATTAAAAATCAGGTGTAAACATCAGTAAAGCAGATATATTTTAACCCAGAAAAGTAAGGTCTCCTGCTGCTGGATGCTATATTTCAATTTCTCTTGTAGAATATTTCAGGATTAGATATAGAGCCAAAAATGAATTGAAATTTCAAACCAAATAATTGTGCATGCTTGAATGTTACAATAATATACAACTAAATACAAAATAATAATAAATAGTGGTGTCTTTTTTTAAGAAAATAAGGAACAATAATTGCTTTCCAGAAACAAAATTAAGCAATTGTTTCTTAATGAATATATCTAGTTTTTAATGTTCTAGTTTTTAGAAACAAATTCTAAGGACAGCATGAGGACTTACTAATAAAACTATCCATGGTGGCCATTAGACATTTTAATATAGTTCAAGAACATTTTTAAAAGGATATAGAATTTGAAAGGCACATTTGACCATTTGTCATCTAACAAATCACATGGATATTATTAAAAATTAGTTTGAACAAGCTCTAATAATGCCTCTCTCAAGTCTGTCTCATATTTATCATAATAAATTACTTCTTACACAAAATAACAAACTGAGAATAAATTGAATTCAACAATGGCTTAATTTTATTACAATATAAGTATATACCTATTATATACCTATATGTAGCGAGAAAGTCAAAGGAATAAGTAAATGTTCATTACTTCAAGCTCTTGTGTGTACCCTGTGTGAATAGATTGAATGTTCCCATTAATGCTGAGGAATGTATGCGTTGTCTATGGATCATTTAAATCAATTTTCTAAACTGTGGTGATATTTTTTGATGGGCTATATATTTGAGAAGAAGGACAAAGCCAAAAGAGTGAACAAATAAACATGAGCTGCTTCTTAAATGCATGACTACTTATTTTTCTCAAATCATGTCCAGGGACAAATATTTTCCTAGCTAAAGTTTGATTTAAATATAATAATCTGAGTGTTTTTTTAAATGTGCTACTGATAAAATTTTATTTTTTAAAAAAGACAAGAATATATCTCATTTTTAGTAGTAAAGGCAGGGGTTAAAGGAGAATTACCAAATGGATTCATAAAGAGGCTACTTTCACCACAGCTCAGTAAACATGATTGCTGCTGTCTGGGCCAAAGATTCATTTTGTTTTCACTCTGGCTTTCTTTGCCAGTGGGGAAAGCTAAGTAATGCTGCTGTCTTTTCAGTCATCCTTATCATAAACGATCACTCTGTGTGGCATGTGTTAATTATTCTAGCCGTCTCTTTTTCTCTTTATTAGATTAATAGTTGCCAATTATGTATCCTCTCTCCTGCACTGCTATTGTGTACACATTTTCTAATTCTCTTCATTACACCAGTGAGTATCTATAATTATGGTTGTAAGTTATCCATCTGTCTTTCCAAGGACAGTGAGCAATGTAATGCTGTGAGGGCTTGGCCTGGAGAGAGAGAGAGAGAAAGAGAGAGAGAGAGAAAGAGAGAGAGAGAGAAAGAGAGAGAGAGAGACAGAGAGAGAAAGAGAGAGAGAGAGCACATTTGAATAAATATAAAACGATAGAATTAGAAAGTCAGAAATTAAATTTGTTACATACATGGCTGTATTTCTTTTATTTAAAACAATAGACTAAAACAAATATACATTATCAGTGAAAAAGCTGAAACCGCAATGATATATGATAGCATACCAACTAAAATTCACAATAGGTTGCAGGATTTTATAATATTCAGTAGGAGTTTCGTGGGAAAAACAGAATAAGAACTTGGACAACTTAAGGCAACAGAGCCAGCTATCATCAAGAGGAACAGTGGCAGAAAACAGAAGTGGTGTGTTCTGAAGATATCAACTTACTGCCTCCCAAAATGATTTTGTAATGCAGTAATGAGAAGAGTAATACAATAATGAGAAGGTAGAGTGAAGTTAAAGAAGCAGGGAAAGACATTCTTTAATACTTGCATTTCTTCCCTAAAAGATTAAAAAGGACTTTTGAAACAAACTGGACAAAGCTCATACAGTATTATCAGGTCAAAAACCTGTATATTTGGAGGCATGAGGCTGCTGTTCATAGTTCTTTAACTTTCTTTTTCTCTCATATATACAAAAACTGCCGGGGAGCCACCAGACCCAGACTTACTGGGTTGTGCAGTAGATGGTCAGACCCTTTGCTAGCAGTTCTAACCTTTATAGTCCTGAGAAGGAAAGAGACAAATGATCCTTGCTCCTAGACTTTGCAACCTGTGTACTCCTTTTCATGTAAATCATTTCTACCACGTTTTACTTGGTCCCATTAGTCAGACAATTGCCTCATCCAATTTTGCATTCTTAACCTTTTCTATGTCTATTAGCCCTTAGCATGGTGTAAATGCTTGTTTATGTACATCTAATTCTAGCCTTGGACGATGAACTGCTAGAGGTTAGAATCGTATTGAAAGATTTATAGCCTCAGTTTATACTGTAAGTCCTGGACCACGGTTGTTATTCGATAGGTGTCCTCTAAATGCAGTGATGTGCCTCATAACATTTCTGTCAACAACGGGTCACATATACGATGATGGTCTCATAGGATTATTATGGATCTGAAACATGTCTATCATCTAGTGATGTAGCCATTGTGACATCATAGTACAAGGCATTACTCATGTGTTTATGGTGGTGTCGTTACAAACAAATCCACTGCATTGCCAGTCCTATAAAAGTCTAGCATAAAGTTGAGCATATACAATTATGAATAGTACATACTTGATAATGATAACAAACAACATTACTGGTTTATTTATGTACTATGCTATAATTTGATCATTAGAGTGTATGCCTTCTACTTATTAAAAAAAAAAAGTTAACTGTAAAACATCCTTAGGCAAGTCCTTCAGAAGGTTTTCCAGAAGTCATTGTTATCACAGGAGATGACAGCTCCATACATATTATTGCCCCTAAAGACCTTCTACTGGGGCAAATGATAAAGTGGAAGATGCTGATACCGATTATCTTAACCATGTGTAGGCCTAGGCTAATGTGTGTGTTTCTATTTGGATTTTAAACAAAACTGTTCAAAAAACTAAATAATTTAAAAGTAAAAATGCTTACATAATACATATATAAAGAAAAAGTCTTATTGTGCAGCTGTTCAATGTGTTTCTGTTTTAAGGTAAATGTTACTATGAAAGAGTCAAAAGTTTAAAAAATTAAAATGTATAAAAAAAGTTACAGTAAGCTAAATTTATTATTGAAGAAAAAATATTTTTATGTTTAGTGTAACATAAATATACAGTGTTTATAAATTCAATAGTAATACATAGAAATATCTTAGGCCTTCACATTTATTCACCACTTACTCACTGACTCACCTAGAGCAACCTCCAATCCTGCAAGCTCCACTCATGGTAAACGTCCTACACAGGTGTACCATTTTTTTAAATCATTTTTACTGTATTTCTCTATGCTTATATAAGTTTAGTTACACAAATACTTATTGTGTTGTAATTGCCTACAGCATTCAACATAGTAACATGCTGTACAGGTTTGAGACTAGGAGAAATAGTATACCATGTATTCTAGGTTTGTAGTAAGGTATACCATCTATGTTCATGTGAGTACAATCTATGATGTCCACAGGATGAGAAAATCACCTAATAATGCATTTCTCAGAAGCTACGTGCATTGTTATGTGACACATTATATAGACCATGTAAATGCATACTTTTATAAAATAAACCAGTTAGAAACTATTTTAAAGTGTCTACTACCTACCACATAATGTGCTAGGAGCTGCAGTTATAAGCACCAGTTAGAATAATTTCTCCAAGTGGTTATACGTCTGGCAGCAAAGAAGAATTTTTAAAAAGACACCTAATACATATATATATATACACACATGATAAGTGGATTAATGCTAGGAGAGCATTATATGTGTGTGTGTATCTGTGCACTGATGTGAACATGTGTGTATAAATTTACTTCTTAATGTTTGAAATATTGTTTTGTAATTAAATCATTTTTTGAGGATTCAGGCTATGTTTGTTAATGTGTAACATCCTTTCTGAACAGGTGTGCAGTAAAACATTAGCAAGTTTTCAAAAATTAAATTATTAAAAATAACATATTTAATATATATTATTAATGCCCAGTTCCTGCTCATGCTCAGAGGGCATTAACACCAGGAGGTGAAGATCATAAAGGATCATTAGAGAGCCTTTTGCTCACACATTCCATAAAGCAGATCCTCATTTTCTGATCAGGATACTAAGGACACCAAATGTGATACAACCTGCCTGATGTTCCATTGGTAAGTGGCAAAGTCAGGTTTTTAACCCAAGCTATTTGGTTCTATAGCACATTCTTTTAAACTCTCTGCATCCTATATCTGTTCATTATCAAATTTGGGAAAGAATTGCTTTACATGATCCAGTGTCCATTTTTACTCTTAGAAGCTGATAGATGGC
The DNA here is from genome assembly GCF_006542625.1 of Nomascus leucogenys. Lineage (NCBI taxonomy): Eukaryota > Metazoa > Chordata > Mammalia > Primates > Hylobatidae > Nomascus > Nomascus leucogenys. The sequence goes on from NC_044401.1 coordinate 37,513,347, forward strand.
CGGGCACAGTGGCTCACGCCTGTAATCCCAGCACTTTGGGAGGCTGAGGCGGGTGGATCATCTGAGGTCAGGAGTTCAAGGCAAGCCTGACCAACATGGTGTAACCCCATCTCTACTAAAAATACAAAAAATTAGCCAAGCGTAGTGGCGGGCACCTGTAGTCCCAGCTACTCGGGAGGCTGAGGCAGGAGAATTGCTTGAACCCAGGAGGCGGAGGTTGCAGTGAGCTGAGATTGTGCCACTGCACTCCAGCCTGGGCGACAGAGTGAGACGCCACCAAAAAAAAAAAAAAAAAAAAAAAGAGGTGGATAGACACAAAACAAGTTATAAGCTAGAATGGAACCCATAGTTTTAGGTTTAAGAAAATCTGAGGTGAATGTTTGCGTTGCAATATTTACTTTCCGGTTTGGCCATGGGATGCATTCTGTTAATATTTATCAAGTGAAAGAGTCTACCACACTGTATGTAACACAAAACCATTAATATTACTGGCTAGAATCATAAAGAGTCTTGAAGTATGCTATATTTGGATCTTGGAAGATTTTAGTTTCCCTGCATGAAGTCAAACTTTAAATTTACTATTCTCAAGAGACTTAGGAGCTGACATGCTAAACTTACATGAAGTATTCCCTCTGCAGTGGAAGTCAATCAGATTTGGAAGAGGAAGCTAATCCAGTTATATCCTCCTAATGAAACTCACCACTGTAAACAAAAGTTATCACTTTAATTGAAGATTGCTTGATAGCTATTTGAGAGTAAGTCGGTTGTTCTCCTTTCCATAAATTTAGGAGAAGGCACTCTACATGGGTTAGCAATATATCTTCCAAGAGGAAAAGAACACAGGTAGCAAAAAGACAAATATGTGAATATTTGGAATAAAGTTGACATTAGTTGATCATGAATGGATTAACAATAATAATAAAATAACAAAGGTGGTTATTAAACATATATATCTTTCCTGATTGACTGCTATAATGTTTAAAAACAAAAAATCAGGAACAGGACATGGGAAATCTGAATTCTAATTCTAACTATGGCATTTACTCTTAATTGATTTAAGGAAAACTGCTTAAGTTCTCTCTGCCTCCGATTTTCTTATAATACATTTTAATACCCACTTTACCAGGGTTTTTTGTGGGAGTACAATATGTAATAAATATAAAACATTTTGTGTGCAGCATTTTCAAATGGTTATTGATAGCAGATGATGCATATTTTTATACAAGTTATTTATCATTCATATATCAAATGCCAATAATTTAGAGGATAAACTTACATTTTAAAAATTGACCCTAATTTATGTATGTAATATAATCTAGTTTTTCAGCTATATACAGAATATTGAAGATGAATAAATTATTTTATATTGCAGGCTATTTTGAAAAAAAAATTGGGGTCAAATTGATGAAGGCATCACAAGTCATTTCTAAAATGGGCCTTTTCCTCATTTCACTTAATTGGAAAGATTATGACTTTTACTTTCCAGGTGTGATTTGATGCCTTCAGACATCTCTCTGTTCACATTCCAATTAAATTAAATTAAATTGTTCCTATGGATGCAATTAACTCATTTACTTTAGAGCAAGAAACTCATTATTACGTAGGCGGGCTAAAAATCCAGGTGTTTTTCTCTTTTGCCTGATTTCTTTCTACTTTCCAAATGTTCATCCCAGGGAGCGTGAAAAGAAGTTTGCTCTGCAAAGCTGTCAATTGCCCCCTGCAGAGTGTGAAGCAGAGCATGAAAATGAAATGGTTAAAAATGTTACAATCTGCCTTTCCCTACAAATGAAAGGAAAGATAAAAAGAATACAAAATGAGTAAGGGAAAGGAAAATAGAGGGACTGGTTGAGGCAAGCCCTTATTAAGATAGGGACTTGGAGAAACACTTAAATGGAGGATTTAAATGCTCCAGGTCATATAACAAATTAATAATAAACAGAAGGAGGCTTCAGAAGCTCTAAACTCTTGTGCTCAGTCTTGGAAGGAGACAATATTTCCTTCTCGGTATTATATATGGCCATCACTCACACTATCATGCAAAGCAAACCTAGAACTTATTTTATTTTATGTTATGTTATTTTATTTTGAGATTGTATCTTGCTGTGTTTCCCAGGCTGGAGTGCAGTGGCATGATCTCGGCTCACTGCATCTTCTGCCTCCTGGGTTCAAGCAATTCTCTGCCTCAACCTCCCAAGTAGCTGGGACTACAGGCACCCGCCATCACGCCCGGCTAATTTTTGTATTTTTAGTAGAGACGGGGTTTCACCATCTTAGCCAGACTGGTCTTGAACTCTTGACCTTGTGATCTACCCGCCTGGGCTTCCCAGAGTATTGGGATTACAGGCGTAAGCCACCATGCCCGGCCTAGAATTTTTTTAGTAAAGAATGAGGGAGAACTATCACTTCTTATTTTCACCTCCAAGAAGTGCACATGAATCTTTATATCACTTTTTTGTTCATGGCAACTCAAGGGATTCCATTACATAGGCATAGAGAAGCTTTAGTGGACAGTTGCTATTGAGAACGCTGAACTTCTGTTTGGCTAAAAGGCTGAATTTCTGCAGCTCTCATCAGTTGAGTTTAGAAGAAAGAATTTGACTTACTCTATTGTTTAGCCTATTTGTTTTTCCAGCTATATTTGGAAGCAAGTGTCGTGGGTTAAAATAAGTAAAAGGTAAGAGATCAAAATATCTGGCTTTGAATCTCAGGTAAATGAGTAACATGATTTATTTTGGATAAGTTAACATATCTCTCTCTTTTTCAGTACCCTCTGTACCTAAATTGCAGGAATTTTTATAGCCCTTTATTTGTGGTAAAAACACATTTAACAGTGAGGGGCTACTAATGTTATACTAAAAGGGCTATGATTTCTGATCAAGATGGCTTGCTTTAGATTTTCATGTTTTGAACTATTCTGCTGTTCCAAAAAATATATAATCTAATGTCTGTATTCAAAGAAAAGCCTGTTTTAATTTTATAAGGCAAAACACCCATCTTTGGAGACCACATATTTTTAAAAACTAAACTAAAAGCTCAAGTGGGTAAGTGGGGCTGAAACTCTTCACTTGACAAGCACTGAAATCCTGCAGAAGTGGCTGGAGCCATGCATCTTACAGAATAAGGAGCAAAAGAATTACTCCAAGAGAGTCAGGGAGTTGGAGGGTGAATCACTGCTGGAAACCTGGCACTGGAGCAGGACTCTCCCAAACTCTATAAGGAAAAGAAAAATCAATCTCCTACCACTACTTCTGTGACTCCAGTTTCTATGGAGTCAAAAACTTGGGAGATGAGAAGACATGAATACAACCTCCCTTGAGACCAGAAACCGAACCAACTATCTTACTTTCTTTCCCCAATGATGGCCTCTCTTTTATTTTCAATATTACCTCTATCCATGTTCTTCCAGACGGATATTGTTTACTCGCTTAATTTTTAGTATCTACTAAATTTTGATAATTTCAAAATTATATCTCCAAATTCCAATTGTTTTCTGAAATCCATACGTTTTCCAAGGAGCTAGTGAGTTATTTATATCTGGAGACACTATAGCCACTCCAAATTCAATGTCTGCAAAATTGAACTGGAGAATAGATAATATAATTTTGGCTCTTGGGTTCAAAGACATCCTACCTGGCGAATTAACAAGCACGATGCAGACTGTCAATGAGCACCCACTGGAGACTCATCAAGATGCCTTGGAGTGCTATTTCATACAAACTGACACATTTAGAGCTGCAATCTAAACTTGATTTTATTTTTTTAATTTTTAATATTTTTTTTTTGGCCAGAGTAGGATACTTTGTAACTAGCAGTGAAGGTGAGTGAATGTCTGTATGCACAGATGCAAATAATATTTTCATTGCTATTAGGTCAAACATCAGGAGACAGTTTTAGGACAAACAACCTATTTGGATGGGCTTATTAGAATTGGTACTATGGTACTGGAAAACATAATATCCATAAAGAAAGTTAATTATTTAGAAGAATTTTTTCTACTTCTCTTTCCATGGAATGTTCCACAATGAGTTCTGCTTGACTATGACTGACATCTGTCAAGTAACATACTTCTAGATTTGAGGATTTTGCTGCCATTGAGAAGGCCCTTGATTGAGGAAACTCAACCTTGACCTTAATTAGTTCTAATTCTGTGGCCATAAATTCACAGAAGTTATTTTCTCTTGGTTGTTTTATTTTCTTCTGTATTTATTTACAGCTATTTTTTCTTCCTTTTTCCCAAACTCGTATATTTTTTTAGCTCTCCTCAATCCCTTTATTTCTTGCTACTTCACTGCAGAATTGTGAGGCCAATATACTTCTTTCTTTATGAATTACCCAGCCTCAGATATTTTGTTATAGCAGCATAAAATGTACTAAGACAGATGATTTATCAGTTTCTTTAAAAAATTAAAAATACAGGCCAGGCACAGTAGCTCACTCCTGCAATCCCAGCACTTTGGGAGGCCAAGGCAAGTGGATCGCTTGAGCCTAGGAGTTTGAGACTAGCCTGGGCAACATGGCAAAATTCTGTCTCTACAAAAAAAGTAAAAATTAGCTGGGTGTGGTGGCTCACGCCTGTGGTCCCGGCTACTTGGGAGACTGAGTCCAAGGGGGTAGAAGCTGCAGTGAGCTGTGATTGTGCCACGGCACTCCAGCCTGGGCAACGGAGTAAGTCCCTGTCTCTAAATAAATAAAAATAAATAAATTAAGTAAATAAATCAACGTATCCTCACCATATGACTCAGCAATCTCATGTCTAGGTATCTACTCAAGACAATTGCAAACATTTATTGAAACAAAGACCTGTATGCACATGATCAAAGCAGCATCATAAAAGCCAAACACTGGAGGCAATCCAAATGTCCATGGTCATGATTATACTGTATTATTTTTCTACAATGGTAAGTTGACTTCTTATATCCTGACATCATAGTTCAAGGTCTTTTGTATTTTATTTATTTATTTATTTATTTATTTATTTATTTATTTATTTATTTTGAGATGGAGTCTCTCTGTCATCTAGGCTGGAGTGCAGTGGTGTCATCTTGGCTTACTGCAACCTCCACCTTCTGGGTTCAAGTGAGTCTCCCGCCTCAACCTCCCGAGTATCTGGGATTATAGGAGTGCACCACCATGCCCAGCTAATTTTTGTATTTTTAGTAGAGACGGCGTTTCATCACGTTGGCAGGGTTGATCTTGAACTCCAAGTGATCCGCCCACCTCGGCCTCCCAAAGTGTTGGGATTACAGGCGTGAGGCACTGCACCCAGCCTCGAAGTCATTTTTGAAACATAATATTACCTTTCCTATAGAAGAGAAACTACACTGAATATCATTGGCAGCTCTTTTCAAGAAGAGTAATTGTAGCTCGACACAGTAGCTCACCCCTGTAATCCCAACACTTTGAGAGGATGAGCCTGGTGGACTGCTTGATGTCACAAGTTTGAGATCAACCTGTGCAGCATGGAGAAAACACGTCTCTACAAAAATACTAAAATTAGCTGTGGTGTGTGCCTGTAGTCCTATATATTTAAAAGGATGATGTGAGACGATCACTTGAGCCTGGGAGGCGAAGGTCGCAGTGAGCCCAGACCTTGTCACTGCACTCCAGCTTGGGCAAAAGAGCCGGACCTTGGCTCAAACAAACAAAAATATCAAAAGAATAATTGTATAAATGGCACCATTAGAAGCAACAGTAAAAATCAATTTCAGCTGACAGAAAGCATGTCTTTCTCCACATGCAGAGACTCAATCTGGGGGGATTACATTTTTAAAAAATTTAATTGTATTTTTTAAGTTCTGGGGTACATGTGCAGGATGTGTAGGTTTGTTACCTAGGTAATCGTGTGCCATGGTGGTTTGCTGCACCTGTCAACCAATCACCTAGGTATTAAGCCCACCATGCATTAACTCTTTTCCCTAATGCTATCTGTCCCACCCACACTCCTCTGACAGGTCCCAGTGTCTGTCGTTCTCCTCCCTGTGTCCATGTGTTCTCACTATTCAGCTCTCACTTATAAGTGAGAACATACCCTGTTTGGTTTTCTGTTCCTGAATTAGTTTTCTGAGGATAGTGGCTTCCAGCTTCATCCATGTCCCTGCAAAGGACATGAACTCATTGTTTTTTTATGGCTGTATAGGATTACATGGTGTATATGTACCACATTTTATTTATCCAATCTATCATTGATGGGCATTTGTGTTGATTCCATGTTTTTGGTATCTTGAATAGTGATGCAATGAACATATATGTGCAAGTATCTTTATAATAGAACAATTTATATTCCTTTGGGCATATACTCAGTAATGGGATTGCCAGTTCAAATGGTATTTCTGGTTCAAAATCTTTGAGGAATCACCACACTGTCTTCCACAATGGCCTGTGTTTTTCCACCATCAGTGTAAAAGCATTCCTGTTTCTCCACAACCTTGCCAGCATCTGTTGTTTCTTGACTTTTTAATAATCACCTTTCTGACTGGTGTGAGATGGTATCTCGTTGTGGTTTTGATGTGTATATCTCTAAAGATCAGTGATGTTGAGATTTTCTACATATGTTTGTTGGCAACATGTATGTCTTTTCTTGAGAAGTGTCTGTTCATGGCCTTTGCCCACTTTGTAATGGGTTTTTTTTTTAGTGTAAATTTCCTTAAGTTTCTTGTATATTCTGGTTATTAGACCTTTGTCAGATGGATAGATTGCAAAACATTTCTCCCATTCTGTAGATTGTTCGCTTTGATGAGAGCCTTTTTTGCTGTACAGAAGCTCTTTAGTTTAATTGGATCAGATTTGTCAATTTTGGCTTCTGTTGCAATTGCTTTTGGCAATTTCATCAGAAAATCTTTGCCCATGCCTATGTCCTAAATGGTGTTGCCTAGATTTTCTTCTAGGGTTTTGATAGTTTTGGGTTTTACATTTAAGTCTTTAATCCATCTCAAGTTAATTTTTGTATAAGGTGTAAGGAAGGGGTCCAATTTCAATTTTCTACATATGGCTAGCCAGTTCTCCCAGCATCCTTTGTTAAATAGGGACTCTTTCCCCATTGCATGTTTTTTTTAGGGTTGTTGAAGCTCAGATGGTTGTAGATGTGCAGTCTTATTTCTGATGTCTCTATTATGTTCCATTGGTCTATGTGCCTGTTTTTGTACCAGTACTATGCTGTTTTGGTTAATGTAGCCTTGGAGTATAGTTTGAAATCAGGTAGTGTGATGCCTCCAGCTTTGTTCTTTTTGCTTAGGATTGCTCTGGCTGTACAAGCTCTTTTACGGTTCCATATGGATTTTAAATAATTTTTTCTAATTCTGAAGAATTTCAATTGTAGTTTAATGTAAATAGCATTGAATCTATAAATTGCTTTTCACAGTATAGCCCTTTTCATGATATTGATTCTTTCTCTCCATGAGTGTGGAATGTTTTTCCTCCTGTTTGTGTTCTCTCTGATTTCCTGGAGCAGTGGTTTGTAGTTGTCCTTGAAGAGGGCTTTTAATTCCCTTGTTAGCTGTATTCCTAGGTATCTTATTCTCTTTTTGGCAATTGCGAATGGGATTTCATTCATGACTTGGCTTTCTGCTTATCTGTTGTTGGTGTAAAGAATGCTTGTGATTTCTGCACATTTATTTTGTATCCTGAGACTTTGCTGAAGTTAATTATCAGCTTAAGAAACTTTTTAGGTTGAGTAGATGGGGTTTTCTATGTATAGGATTATGTTATCTGCAAAGACAATTTGACTTCCTCTCTTCATATTTGAATATCCTTTATTTCTTTCTCTTGCCTGATTGTCCTGGCCAGAACTTCCAATTACTATGTTGAATAAGAGTGGTAAGAGAGGGCATCCTTATTTTGTGCCAGTTTTCAAGGGGAATGCCTCCAGCTTTTGCCCATTCAGTATAATATTGGCTGTGGGTTTGTCATAAATGGATCTTATTATTTTGAGGTGGGTTGCATCAATACCTAGTTGTATTGAGTGTTTTTAACATGAAGGGAATTTGGATTTTATCGAAGGCCTTTTCTGTGTCTATTGAGAAAATCACATGGCTTTTGTCTTTAGTTCTGTTTATGTGATATGTTATGTTTGTTGATTTGCATATGTTGAACCAGCCTTGCAACCCAGGATGAAGCTGACTTGATCCTGGTGGATAAGTTTTTCGATGTACTGCTGGATTCAGTTTGCCAGTAATTTATTGAGGATTTTTGCCTTGATGTTCATCACAGCCTGAAGTTTTCTTTTTGCTGTTGTTGTTGTATCTCTACTAGCTTTTGGTATCAAGATGATGCTGGCCTCATAAAATGAGTTGAAGAGGAGACTCTCCTATTCAATTATTTGGAATAGTTACAGAAGAAATGTTACTAGCTCCTCTTTGTACATCTGGTAAAATTCAGCGTAAATCCCTCTGGTCCTGGGCTGTTTTTGCTTGGTAGGCTATTTGTTACTGCCCCAATTTCAGAACTTGTTACTGGTCTGTTTTCCTGGTTCTGTCTTGGAGGGTGTATTCATCCGGGAATGTATCCATTTCTTCTAGATTTTTCAGTTTTTTGCATAGAGTTGTTTATAGTATCTTTGATGGTTGTTTATATTTCTGTGGGGTCAGTGGTGGTATCCCTCTTATCTTTTCTGATTGTGTATATTTGAATCTTCTCTCTTTTCTTCTTAATTAGTCTAGCTAGCATTCTGTTTTATTGATTTTTTTTTTTTTTTTCAAAAAACCAGCTCTTGGATTTGTTTATTTTTTAAAAGGTTTTTTGTGTCTCTATCTCCTTCAATGCCACTCTGAGCTTGGTTTTTTCTTGTCTTCTGCTAGCTCTGGGGTTTGTTTGCTCTTGGTTTTCTAGTTCTTTTACTTGCGATGTAAGTGTGATGATTTGAGACCTTTTCAGATTTTCGATGTTGGCATTTAGTGCTATAAATTTTCCTCTTAACACTGCTTTAGCTGAATCCCAGAGATTCTTATACGTTGTCTCTTTGTTCTCATTGGTTTCAAAGAACTTCTTGATTTCTGCCTTAATTTCATTATTTACCCAAACATCATTCAGGAGCAAATTGTTCGATTTTCATGAAATTGTGTGGTTTTAGTGAGTTTCTTAATCTTGAGTTCTAATTTGATTGTGCTGTAGGTCTGAGAAAATCTTTGATATGATATCAGTTCTTTTGCATTTGCTGAGGAGTGTTTTACTTTCAATTATGTGAGTAAGTTCCATGTGGCACAGAGAAAATTAGTATATTCTTTTCTTTTTTACTGAAGAATTCTGTAGATATCATTCAGGTCCACTTGGTCCAGAGCTGAGTTCAAGTCCTGAATATCTTTGTTAACTTTCTGTCTCAATGATCTGTCTAACATTAACAGTGGGGTATTAAAGTCTCCCAATATTATCGTGTGGGGGGTCTAAGTCTCTTTGTAGGTCTTTAAGAACTTGTTTTATGAATTGAGTGCTCCTATATTGGGTGCATATATATTTACGATTGTTGGCTATTCTTGTTGAATTGAACCCTTTACCATTATGTAATAACCTTCTTTGTCTTTTTTGACCTTTGTTGATTTAAAGTCTATTTTGTTAGAAACTATGATTGCAACACTGCTTTTTTCTGCTTTCCATTTGCTCGGTAAATTCCCCTCCATCCATTTATTTTGAGCCTATGTGTGTCTTTGAATGTGAGATGTATCTCTTGAAAAAAGCACAGTATGAGTCTTGTCTTTTTAATCAGCTTGCCATTCTGTATCTTTTAATTCGAGCATTTTGCCCATTTACATTTAAGGTTAATGTTGTTATGTGTGAATTTGATCCTGTCATCATAGTGCTGGCTGGTTAATTTTGCAGACTTGTTAATGTAGTTACTTCATAGTGTCATTGGTCTATGTACTTTAGTGTGTTTTTGTAGTGGCTGGTAATGATTTTTCCTTTCCGTGTTTGCTGCTTCCTTCAGGAGTTACTGCAAGGCATGCCTGGTGGCAACGAAATCCCTCAGCATTTGCTTGTTCAAAAGAATTTTATTTCTCCTTCACTTATGAGCTTGGTTTGGCCAGATATGGCATTCTGGCAGTCTTATTTATTAGCACGTCACATCATCTCATTGTCATTAATAATTGTTTAATGGTCAAAACAGAAGCGGATTCACTAGGGGCAACACCACAACATTAAACACACTGGGAAGAAATGAGAATCAATATAACTGGACATGACAGCAGATATTATATCATCTGGTGCTAAAAACATTTCAATAATTAAAGTACTATAAATGCTTTGTTGGTTTTAACTCTTAGCTATAATATACTTGTTGCCATAGGAGTTGTTCACGAATGACATCTAAACACATTGAGGGTGCTGCATTCTGATACGCTTGATGCCCATACTATAAAATTGTTAGGTATACTTATTGTCATATCTATCTGAAACAAACATGAAAGATGGACTGTAAATAATAAAGTTATTTTAGTATTAAAATATTAAAAATAACTAGAAGACAGTGGAATGTGGGAAGATGGAAAAACGATGGAGATAAATGTAGGTATTTTTCTCCTTTCAAAAAAAGGGCAAAAGCAAGAAGTACTGCCTGTATTTGATGGAACAAATGAGATCTCAATAAATTATTTAAAGTTATAGAAGGTATCATACATTAACTAAAATAATAATGTAACTGTCAAACATATGACAAAATTTAGAGGCAGAAAAGTTTGCATAAATAAGCAACATTCTCATTTTTCATAAATACAAAGACTGTAGGATATGAATTAAAAATAGAAGTACATATTTTCCATAAATATGTTTATATTTAGTTAAAAATATTAAAACTAGGGAAAATCTTAAGGTAAATAGGATTGTGGTTTCATACTACTGCTTTCTCCATAAGCGCTTCATACTATTTGATTAATTAGCAAATACATATATATATATACTATCTTGATAAAAACATAAGTATAAATAATGCTATGATTATGTTATAAAGTAATAGTAATCAAACCCAATATGGTACTGGCATAAAACCAGAGACATAGACCAATGGATCAAAATGGAGAGCCAAGAAATAAACCCATGCATATACAATCAACTAATTTTTAGCAAGGGTACACCAAGAAGACAGCAATGGAGAAAGTATAGTCTATTTATTTTTATTCTTTTTTTTTATTGTATGTATTTGTTTTGAGATAGAGTCTTGCTCTATCGCCCATGCTGGAGTGTAGTGGCATGATCTCGGCCAACTGCAACCTCCACCTCCCGGGTTCAAGTGATTCTCCTACCTCAGCTTCCAGAGTAGCTGGGATTATAGGTGCCCAACACCTTGCCTGGCTAATGTTTGTATTTTTAGTAGAGACAGGGTCTCACCATGTTGGCCAGGCTGCTCTCAAACTCCTGACCTCAATTGATCCACCCGCCTTGGCCTCGCAAAGTGCTGGGATTACAGGCATGAGCCATCATGCCCAGCCAGGATAGTCTCTTCAATATATAGTGTTGGGAAAATTGCATATACACATGTGTAAGAACAAAACTGAATGTTTATCTTACAATATGCACAAAAACCCTCAAAATTAATCAAACACCTAAATGGAAGAATGGAAACTATAAATCTCCTTTAAAAATAGGCAAAATGTTCTTTAACAGAGGTTGGCAATAATTTTTTGGATATCATACTAAATCTCAGGCAACAAAAGTAAAAGTAAAGAAGTGGACTGCATTAAACTACGGAGCTTCTGAACAACAAGGAAACAATTTAAAAAACAGCCTATGAATTGGAAGAAAATATTTGTGAACCATATATCTGATAAAAGTTTAATATTCAATATTTATAAGAAGTCCACACAACTCAAAAGCAAAAAAATAAAAAAGCCCAACTGAAAAAATGGGGAAAGCAACTGAATAGACATTTTTCCAAAGAAGACAAAATTGCCAACCGGTGAATGAAAAGGTGCTCGACGTCACTAAATGCCAGGGATATGCAAATTAAAACCACAATGAGATAACATTTTAAACCCATTAGGATAGTTGGTATCAAAGACAAAAGATGGCAAATATTGACCAGAGAATAGAAAAGAAGGAACACTTGGTGGGAATGTAAACTGGTAAAACTCTCACGGAAAACAGCATGAGGGTTCCTCAGAAAATTAAAAATAGAACTACCATATGAGCCAACAATCCTTTTTCTTGATATATGCCCAGAGGAAATGAAATCACCCCCTTGTACAGATGTGTGCACTCTCATGTTCATTGCAGCATTATTCGCAAAAGCCAAGATATTAAAACAACCTGAGTGACAATTAATGGACTAATAAAGAAATTGTGGTTTACATACACAATGAAACATCACTCAGCCTTAAAAAAGAAGACACTGTAATTTGTGACCACATGGATGAACCTACAGGATACACAGATCATGAATATCACAAATTATATTCATTTAATTCTGTAGCAAATCAGGGATGAATCAAGGAAACGTCAAAATTTGTTTTCATCAAAGTATCTTTATAGCTCGTCTGTCTTTAAGTGAAATAAGCCAGACACGGAAAGAAAAATACTACATGATCTCAATTACAGTAGAATCTGGAAAAAGTCAAATACATAGAACCAGAGAGAATAAGGTGGTGGCCCGGGGCTTGTGTGTGGGAGAATGGAGAGATCTTGGTCAAAGGGTACAAAGTCACTATTATGTGGATGAATAATTCAGGAGATCTAATGTATGGCATGTGGACTGTAATTCCTAATATTGTATTGTATACTGGAAATTTGCCAAGAGACTAGATTTTAGGCTCTCTTAAAACCACACACACACACACAAACACACACACACACACAACACACACAAACACACACACAAACACACACACAAACCACACACACAAACACACACACACACAAACACACACAGACACACACAGACACACACCACAGACACACACAAACACACAACACACACAGACACACACAAACACACGCAGACACACACAAACACACACACACAGACACACACACACACACACACAAGTTCTCTTACCAGTATGTGAAGTGACTGATATGTTAATATGATTGACTGTAGTAATTTCACTGTTTGTGTGCATATATATATACATGTATTCAGAACATCTTATTGTATGCCTTAAATATAGACAATAATTAATAGATACATATTCACATAAATAAAGGCTACAATGAACATCCACCTATTCTTCCTGAGTGGAATCTTGCTATTTCCCCTAGTTGGCACTGTACAGATGGGCTCAAACTTTTGAGCTGACTGCTTTTCTCCTCCGCAAGATTTAACACCAACCTTAATATAAAAAAACTTAAAAAGACTGCCAGCCAACTAGTAGTGATTATTTTATTTACTCTTTTTGTATCTCTGTTGAATAATGACTAAAATATATATGAAAGAAGTTTAATATAAAGGTAGCATTGGGGTCTAAAACACATGAAGATGCTTTTTAATTTTTGTATCTCATCTATTTTTAAGTGCATCTCTGAATAAAAATTTTGATCCTGTTGATATGAGGCTTTCCCTTAAGATTATTGCTCTCTGTTCCTGCAGCGCCTTTCACGAGAGGCTCATGACTATTTTGTTTATTCTAATTAAAGAAGGGACGTGCAGGAAAATCATGACCCACACCGTGGGGGTCACAGAGTTGGCATCTTCTCCACAATTGGGGTAATCTTGACAACACACTGCTTGTTTATATTCTTTAGCTCTCTAGTTCATTTGGTTTCCAATGTCTATAATTATTTTTGTAAGTATTTTTTAAAAGGCACTCTTCAGTATCACAAATTATATTCATTTAATTCTATAGCAAGTCAGGGATGAATCAAGAAAACATCAAAATTTGTTTTTAACAAAGTGTTTAAAATAACTATGCTTTGATTGACTGTTTTCATCTAGGAAAACTGCCATGTACAAATACTGGTGACAGTTCATGCTTATTGATAAATATTCCACCCAATTATGGCTTCAAAAAAGAAATCATAAGGCTTCTTTTAACTTGTTCTGCACTAGAATAGGCTTATTTGTGTGTTAAACAAATTTTTAAAAAGTGAGCTGGTAAGTGCCAGGGAAATTATTTTGTAAGAAGTTGATTATAGACTCTTTTCCATGAAGATATTTTAGTAACCTTGATATTACAACAGTGTCTATTATTTTAATATTAGTGACGAAATTAAAAACAGTACTCTGCAATGAATGCAGGCTGTTTCATTTTTCAAGGTTGGTATTTACCTATTGACACAAGGATTTGTATTTATGTCCAGTAATGCATCTGACTCCTCATTTATGTACAAGGACACAAAGTGGCACTATAAAAACGTAACATATTTGCAGGAATCTTGATTTTGAAATGCATCCTGTAAATTGTAAAGAATGTGATCAGGACCTAAAGTGCTGTGACAGTGGAGAGAAAGGAAAGTAGCCATTATTCATAAAATTCCTTAGCATATAAATGCCTTTTAAGGCAGTGGATGAATCTGATTCTATGTATTCCATGTACCCCTAAAATGCACCCCATGACAATAGCAGTTGTGAATAAATATTTGTCAATGGCATGATTAAATTTATGCATACGAAACAATGCATTTGCATATGAAACTCTAATAATTTATCTAATACTAAAATAATTATCTCATATCTTCTACCTTCATTTTCTGAAGCAATAATAGGAAACGCAGAACAAGCAATCTCCTATTTTGGACTTAGGTTTCACAGCTTGGAATTCTGAGAAATTGAGAGGTCTCTATGTCTGTCCCAGTTTCTTTTTCAGAAGAGTACTGGGTTAGAAGTCAATTAATTCAGGCTCTGTCACTTGTACACCCTTAAACCAATCACTGTGGCTAAAAAGGCTGACTGCATAAGATAACATCTCCCACTTATATTTCCCAATAGAGTGAGGGTTCTGGAAGAAGGAAGAACTTCCCAAGGATAATGGTATTAGCCCAGACATGACTCCGTGAAAATTAGTGTGAACTAGGCATCCGCATCAATTTCTTTCTATTGGATAGATTAAAAGTTTTTATGTTTTAATCATGATGAGAAAGAACCGATTTTTTCCCGTCTTTTACCCATCATTTGTGTAGAGAAAGCCAGAACAATACTGATGTCTGAAGGGATCACAGAGATGAGAATATATCCTTCATCTCTAGGATTAAGGCAAATTTTAGCTAGCTTTCCTATTTCTATTCTCACTCCCATTTTGCATAGCTATGTCTAAAATACAGTCAATTTTCCATATTTTTTTTCTTCAGACTAATCGAGTGATTCTTAGTCAGTTAGAAGGAGCACCTCTTGTCCTGACCCCAGAGCTGTATCAGAATATCTGGGTCAGGCTAAAAGCATTTGCAATGCGTCAGGCTAAAAACACTTGCAATGTCAAAACCTGCTCCAGTCCATTTTGGTATTTTTCCTTCTTATCTCCTATTGAAGGCCGTGCTTCTCTCCAAGATTAGCTCTTATATTCTCCTTTTTCAAAAAGTCTTCTGGGCCATGAGTATATGTCCCTCTTGTGGGATCCATATCATTTATCATGCTCTACACAGCAGCATGCTTTGTGTACTAGTGTGAACCCAAAAGTATCTGAGACATCTCTGAATCAATTTAGAACGTTTATTTTGCTAAGGTTAATGACACGCCGGTGACACAGCCTCAGGAAGTCCTGATAACCTGTGCCTAAGGTGGTCGGGGCATAGCTTTTATTTATGCATCTTGGGGAGGACATGAGATACAATAATATGTGTAAGATGTATATTGGTTTGGTCTAGAAAGCTGGGACAACTCGAAATAGGGGCTTCCAAGTCCTCGGTAGATAAGACACAAAAAGGTTGTATTCTTTTGAAGTCCTTGATTAGCCTTTCACTGAATACTCAATTTACATGTGAGAGGGCAGTCTAGGAATCGTCACTTAAACCTTAGTCTGGCTTAGGGAATCTGCATTTTTACACAAACAATCTGGCAGAGGAAGCAATCAGGTATGCATTTGTCTCAGGTGGGCAGAGGGATGACTGCGTCCTCTCTGCCCATTGACCTGCACCTGTGAAGATACGCTATCAATTTACATTGCCAGGATGAAATTCAACAGAACTGTTTTAGGGTAAGAATCTTGAGGCCCACAAAGTATTTCTTTGTGGGCAAATGGTGAGGGATATATGTATTTTTATTTATTTATTTATTTATTTATTTAATCTTTGTACCTATCTTATTTAAGAATAAAATGGGAGGCAGGTTTGCTGATGCACTTCCCAGCTTGAATTTTCCCTTTGGCTTAGTGGTTTTGGGGTCTCAAAATTTATTTTCCTTTCACTCTAGATTGGAAACTCCTGAGAAGCAAGGTCTATGTCTCCTCAGGCCTGATGCAGAGTAATCACTTAATAAACTATTCAAAGTCCAGCAATCCGTTTCTGTAATGAAACTTTCCTGATTACTCCTGCCTCCTATTGTAATACATGTTACAACCACAGAGTGAATGTTCTCCAATCTTTTGACGTTAATATTTTGGTAGGATTAGACTTCAGTTCCTTCAGAGTGACATCTAGCTATATGGGCTTTAATCAGTTTCAGATTAATTGATTCTAGTAAGTACGACACTGGTTAAAGCCATATATGTGTGTAAGAGTTAAATTTGTTATTTCCCGGCTGGGTGCGGTGGCTCATTCATGTAATCCCTACGGTTTTGGAGGCTGAGGCGGGCAGATCACAAGGTCAGGAGTTGGAGACCAGCCTGGACAATATGGTAAAACCCCTTGCTACTAAAAACACCAAAATTAGCCAGGCTTGGTGGTGCACACCTATAATCCCAGCTACTCGGGAGGCTGAGACAGGAGAGTCACTTGAACCTGGGAGATGGAGGTTGCAGTGAGCCGAGATTATGCCACTGCACTCCAGCCTGGGTAACAGAATGAAACTCCATCTCAAAAAAAAAAAAAATCGTTAGAAAAATGGAAATAACATTTATATATCACTGGAAAGGCATCACATAGGATTATGTGAAATAAAACTCTCTCTCAAAAACATTTGCATCCGTGATAAGATGCAAACATTTATATATAATATTTAGGCCGTTTTGCCATCTGAACACCAGACTTTTTCAAATATACCTGCTGTGTGTAATGTATACTGAAGTTCTATCAGCCTAAACAAGCTAGGAATATTACATTTCTGTACCTCTGCTTCCTCTTTCCTTGGTCCCAGTGACTCTCTAAAAGCTATTTATTCTCTTTTTGATTTTTTTTCATCTTACTTTAAGGTCTGTGGTACCTGAGCAAAACGTGCATGTTTGTTACATAGGTATAAATGCATGTGGGGCTATTTATTCTTAAAGCCCTTTCTTCAACAGAGTGAAGCCTTACTTACCCAATATAGTCCATACGTATCTATTTTTCTAGCGACATCACAACATTATTGTGAGGACTACCCATCTGACATTTAGCCAGTTATTCTCTTACGAAAAAATTTTTAAAAAAAACTGTCTGATAATGTTATTTTACTTTTTATATGGATATTTTTTCCTCCTCAATCGTAAATGACCATAAAGTCCTTAAGCCACGACTGCACCACTGTACTCTTGCTTGCTTGGGACAAAAAAAAAAAAAAAAAGTCTGCGTCTCCAAATGACTAACACACTTATGTACAAAACAGCCAGTCAATAAATGATTGTTGAGTCATCAGAAAATGCATGGAATTGTACCTTGAACAACAGAAACCTACAGAAATATCTCACATCATGAACACTCTACCATCATGTTCAAAAGGCTTTTCATTTTTCTGCATGAATTGCAGTGCGTATTCTCTTTATTTATCTTCATCTTCATTATATTGTGTAGAAGTGACCTATTCATGGCCAGGCCATATGCGTCTATGTATCTGAAGGAGCTAATTTATGAAAGTAACACCTTTCAGGTTTTTAAAAAATCTTTATATTGACATATTCTCACTTATTTTCCATCTTTGTATTCTGCACATTGGAATGTAGCTTCCCAACTTGGATTTTACCTAATTAGAACTAAGCATATCAATTAAAAAAAGAATTGATCATTTTGAAATGTATGACAGACAGTCACAAATGTGATAAAGACAGAGAGAGAGAGAAAATCTATACATGATGCATTGCATTTAATTTAATATCAAAATGAAAATGTAGTGTCAGTTTCTATAAATGAAGCCATTACCTGTAAAAAAAAAAAAAAAAAAAAAAAAAAAAAAAAAAAAAACTGAACCAACAGTCACTGTATAGTAAAGCTTTTATTAAGTTGAAACCCTCTGGCTGCATTAAAAATTTTGAAAAAATCTTCTTGAGTCTAAGAATTATTTGTTTTAGATGATCATATTGGTACAATTTTTTATTGGCACACAAGGAATCCAATTTCTAGGTTCATTACCCAAAACAACACAGAAATTTGAAACAGAAAATATCTTAGTGCTTGAACTATAGATCAAACTATAACTCATATACCTCATTCCCTTGTGGATTATTATGATAAGAAGAAAGAAGAAGAAAAAAGGCAATTTTTCTGCCCATTTGATCGATGTTCCATTTGACCTCTGTAATGCCCTCTTGCCATAACCTTTTAAATACCATCTGCTCTTTTTGTGAAGAGTGTGATGGGAAGGAGTCACTTCCAGACAGCAATTGATTATAAGAACATTAATCAAGGGCATGGATTATCTGTAGCATGACACTGTGTGCTGTAGTTAAGCAATCTGGACTTCAGTATGATTGGAAAGACTAATCCTTATGTGAAAGCCTAAAACGGACTTAACATCACATGTTTAAGCAGAGAAGAGCAAATAATGCATGAACATTTATTGGAATCTGTGATAAATTTCAGCAATTTTAGGGCTAATTTGTTTACCCAGTCTAATGGGATTAGATTGATTATATGTGCTCCTAAAATGTTATACATATCTCATGCTTGTTCCAATCACAGAGGACAGAAAAAGCTAGACATTCTTTTCTTAGAACTTAGGAAAAAAATATGACATTTTCTAGTTAGCTTGCCTAACACATACATCTGAACTTGACACTTATTTTCCCTGTTAATTCATACAATCTACAATAGGCTTTAGCTCATAAGAAAAAAATTCTAAAAATACTCTGTGTATAAAAGGAAGAAACTTCTTTTTACTTTAGTTATAGATAATACTTAAAAATAAGGATTTTTAACTTCCATATACCTTTCTAGATGTGTAAAATTTATTTTGTAACAGTCTATATTACCATTCGGTATTATACAGAAAGTCTGTATTAAATAGCAATGAGAAAGAATTACAAAGAAATGATAAATGTGTGAACATGTATATGGGTGTGTGTAGTAGGGTGAAGGGAGGAAAGGAAGGAGGAAAGAGACAGAGACAGAATGCAGAGAGCCTGTGCATGTGTCTGTCTGAACACTAAGCATTTCCTTACTGCCTTATCATGCCTGTCCAGAGCAGAGAAGTTTGTTATTTCCACTAAGAACTTCCAGGGGAAAAAAAGAAATCAGATTATCACTGAAAGAGGGGAGGTAAGTTATCTCAGCAAATGAAACAGGAAAAAAAAAATGATAGAACAGTGCGTTTTTTTGAGAGAATGTCCATTTAAATGATGAGCAAAAAGAACAACAACAAAAACTAAAAAAATGCTACTAAATTATAACAACATTCTTTTATTTATTTATTCAAAGAATTTCAAAAAGGCATACTATTTGTCAATGATTATAGTATTTGAAGCCTCATACCAGCCTCGAATGCATAGATTCTTAACAAAATCATCACTGCCTAATCTAAACCTTACTCACAAAGCTAACAGTAGACCAGATGTTTTTATTTAAAAAAATCCAAGTTTCCCAGAATTTGACAACAAATAAAACCTTTCTCCATGGTAATGCTTATTTTTTTTATCAGAATTACTACACACATATAGTTAAAAGTCAAATAGTAGTAAAAGGGTAATAAGTTATATCATGCATTGGTATCAGTCGCAAGGTAAAAAACACAAATCTGGCTAACATAGGCAAAACAAAAATTTATGAGAAGGGTTTTAGGAAATTCATTGCATTGTTGTGAAAGCTGATGAGCCAGATGAAAAGAAATTCAGGAATCTAAGTATGACAGAAAAAGGAACGACAGACAAGGTCAGTTGCTACATCAAAAAAGTCAGTTTAAACTAACATCATCTCCTTCTAACGCCAAGGACTTTGCCCTTGGTGGGCAGAACTGCTATTACCAATGGAAGCTGCTTTCCTGAGCAAATCCTAACCCATTTTGAGCTTAATTCCCATGCATGCGCTCTCGAAGCCAAAAGATAGGAAAAGAAGAAAGTATCCAGCCCCTCAACCTCAGTCCCGTGGCATACACTGCCTCTTCTTTTCTTTTGAAAAAGGAATAGTTTTTGGAACTATTATTAGGCTATTTTATACTGTCTTTTATATCATCCTTATTTCTATCTGCTTTATTTTGGGGAAGATTTATTTGGCTTTGAATTATAGTGAGTTTTAAAAACTCTTTTTTTTTTTTTTTTTTTTTTTGAGACGGAGTCTCGCTCTGTCGCCCAGGCTAGAGTGCAGGGGTGTGATCTCGGCTCACTGCAAGTTCCGCCTCCCGGGTTCACGCCATTCTCCTGCCTCAGCCTCCTGAGTAGCTGGGACTACAGGCGCCGGCCACCACGCCCGGCTAATTTTTTGTATTTTTAGTAGAGACAGAGTTTCACCGTGGTCTCGATCTCCTGACCTCGTGATCCGCCCGCCTCGGCCTCCCAAAGTGCTGGGATTACAAGCGTGAGCCACCGCGCCCGGCCCTAAAAACTCTTATAGATACTTTATAATTTTTTAAAAACGTTCTAATTTTTTGTTGCTGTTGTTCCCTTTTGCTGGCCTTTTTTTCGGAGCACTTTGTTCTTATTAGCATCTCTCCATCCTCTAACATGGGCAATGGATGATAGAGTGGTGTTTATCACCTTGTCAACTTTCTGTAGGTGATTGGCTACACCTACAGAAGGCCAATTTATTAAAGAATCCCAAAAATGTCAGTATATGCAGATCTTTTATGTAGGTATATTCTTTTACTTCCAGGATGGACTCTACAATCTTCAACACTTGGGATTATTGCTCTACCTGCTGGAATTCTAGGAGCAGGGCAAGGCTAGTTGGCTAGGTAACATTCTATTGTGTGATGGGACAGGTTTTCAGCCTTCTTCCATGACCTTTTTATGTGCCCAGAAATTCATACTCATGTTATTCAACGTCTCCAAAAATAAACCATTGTTCTGCCTGAAAGAATAGTTAATACATTGTGCAGAAATGTACTCAGTACTCCTGTTTCTAGATGTTTCATCTCATCTTCATCTTTTGCAGTCCCTGGCACCTGTATGCCCTGATTTTCTCAGGAATTCTTCAAGAGTATTTGGCTTGTTTCACATGGCTGTGTCATGCTGTAGATCCTTCAGGTTTCTGCTTCCTGCTGGTGCAGCTAAGAAGCTCCATATTAGTTCATTGGCTCATAAAAGATTTGTATAATCTCTTTTTCACTGATATCCCTTTCCAATATATTTTTATCTTTGATGGTCAGTGAGTAGCCTTGCTTAATTAAAATAAGTTCTTTAAAAAGATTATGTTCATACACGTGTGGGCAAGTTTAAAGGAAACATCAAGTGCTCCAGGACTAGCAACAGCTGGAAAAGTTTATTATTCAAAAATAGTGCTGACTAGAATAATGGAGCTCAAAAGAGGTCCACATCCTAATCCCTGGAACATTTTGTCTTACAGGCCAAAATGGGTATTGCATGTGTGATTTATTTAAAGACTTTAGAATGAAGGAGAGTATCCTGGATTACCCAGGTGTGTCCAATCTAATCACATAGCGCCTTAATAGCCGACAAGGTTTCCTGGCCACAGTCAGAGGGAGAGGCAACTATGGAAGAATGTTCATAGAGATGAAACATTGCAGGTTTTGGAGACGGAAAAAGGAGCCATGAGACTCTAGAAGCTAAAACAGGCAAGGAAATGCATTTTTGCATAGAACCTCCAGAAAAGAATGTAACACTGTTGACACCTTGATCCTGGTGCAGTGAGGTAAGTGTCAGACATCTGATTTACAGGATTACATGCTAACACACTTGTGTCATTTAAAGCCACTACGTTTGTGGTTGTTTGTTACAGCAACAAAAGAAAACTAATACAGGAACAGAATGAGCAAAGAAAAGGAGAAATTGCCAGAATCCAGAAGAACTACCTACATCTCTAATAGAGAACTTTCCAACAGAATCTGTGGCATTCACTGAACTTGCTAACCCACAGAGACGTAATATGAATGAGGTTTGGGAAAAAATACCCAAATTCAGTCTTCCTCAAATTTATTTAAGTCCCTCCAATTGCTAGAAAAAAAAAAAAAACAGAATCAAAAGGCAAAAGATGTAATTCACAAATCATATAAAAAGTGGAGTGTAGATATGGAAAAATATCTGGCATACATTTTGTGCTATTTTTCTTTACTATTATTTTTAATGCAGTCTCACAAAGCAGAAAAGATGGATGTGTTGTCAGTATTACATTCAGGATTAAAAACATTACTTGTATCTTGAAAACACAAACAAATGTATTAATCTATAAAATGTTGCTATAATATCTAATAATTATTAAATATTATTATATTTAATAATTGTGTTATATAATATATAATAATTATATATAATTATCCAATAATATAATAATATCAAACATTATCGATATAATATATCAAAATATGCTAATAATTATTAGATGTAATATTTAATAATATAATATCTACTGAACACTTTTGCTTGCCAGACATTCCTGCAAGTGCTTTCTATCTATCCATTAACTTAATGTTCAACACAGACTTTAGAGGGAGATACTATTGTTATTATTCCTCTTTTGTTGCTTTGTTTTTTTTTCAGGAGAAGAAATTCAGACAAAGAAAGTAAAATAACTTATGAGCAAGTGGCACAGTCAAGATTTAAACCCAGGTAATCTGGTTCCAGAGTTCTTGCATGTTGCAGTGTTTTATGCTGAAATGCTAAATCAATATTCTATATTAAATAAATTATATATGATGATTCACAGAAAGTATTCTATGTTTCATTATAGAAAAGAAAAAGGAAATTAAAGTTCTTTTCTAAGGACAATAAAAGTTAAAGAAAAGTTTCCCTTAGCCTTCTTTGCCTTGACTATTATTTTCCCCTGTGTTTTAGCATTTGCTTTGTGTGGGTGTGTTTCTAATTACCAAAAGGTAATTATTTTACCTAAAGCTCTTAAGCAGAGAGAGTCAGCCAGGAATGTTTATTGACTTCCCCTGGGTGTAAAGCATCGTACCAGAAATTATGAGATTAGTGAAAGAGAAAAGTCCTCACAGATAAGTAAACAAACAATTACAAAGCAAAGTGATAAGTATAATGAGTACAGAGAGTTAGAAAAAGGACACTTTACTCATTTGGAAGCCTGGAAGAGTCAGTAGACTTGCAGGAGATGGTGACCACAGGGGTGAGGGGCCTGATGACTTTCCCCGGAGAAGTGGCTAAGGCAGGGTTAGGGAAAGGCTTTTCAGGAAGGGAGAACGCTGTTAACAGAGAAGGGGATCAACGACACCACTACTAGAGACTAATAATAGTCCCATTTGATTGAAGCATGGAGATATTGAAATGACATTCAGTGATTTCTGCAGCCTCTCAAAGTCTGAACATGGGGCCTGATATTTCCCATAATAACCAATAGAAACTTAAACCGAATCTAGAAAAGCGTTATGTTGAGCAAGATGTATGTTCTGTCTCTGTCTCTATTTCAGGTCCTCTATTCAGTCTTTGCAACTTGGCATGTCCTCTCTTCTCTTCTCACTCACTAGCATTTGACCATCTATCAAAGAGAAACGGGTAACAGCAGCGATGGCTGCCCTTTATTTTTAAGACCTTTTATTTTTCTGGATTGAGCTAAATTGGATTTTACATAAAGTATTCAGGTCCATCTATTTCATCCTCTTCTAGTAAGCTTTCTGTGCCTATTAACCTTTCTTTCTGTGCTGTTGTAGCATTAATGTCAGTAATACCAAGTGACAGTATCAAGCAGTTTAACAATCGACATATAATGCAAAATTGTATTTAGTTGCTCAATTGTTCTTTCAATTATTTTTTTCAGTCGTTTACTTGCACTTGCACTTGTCTTATGAGCAGGATTGTCAGCAGCTTGGTCTCTCTTTTAGTTTTTGCTTGAATTACTTTAACATCCTGGAGGCTTCCTCAGTACTAAGATGGTTACGCTCATGGTTGGCTTAGGGGGAAACTCAGTAAGAGCGTCCATTTTTATTGCTTCTGGTGCCAAATGGCATCACACTTTCAAGTCTGATCATGCAGAGCCTATTTCCCTGAGCTGCAGGGATATTCCTGTTAGTTTGCATTATGCCAGCCAGCATATGATTCAGTCAGATTTGAAACATCCCTTGGCTAATGTACAGATGTATATTCGTCTATTTCCAAAGCACAACCACTATATTAGGGTGGGTGGGTCCAGCAGCTTTCCTCTCCACAAATTTCCTAAATTCTAGCACTGTTTATGGTTTATCAGTCCAGAGGGCCTTAACAAAGAAAGTGCAATCTACATTCAAATTGGTCCAACGATTTTACTGCAGATAGGGGTAGATGGCCACTGTGGGCCATGTGTAGGTTAGCTATTGTGATAACTCTCTAAGCTAGGGTTTGTTTAACACAGCACTGTCAATATTTTGGACTGGATAATTCTTTTTCGAGGGAGGCTGTTGTGTGCACTGTAGATATTTTCTGGCCGCTACGTACTAGATGCCAGTAATATCATGCTAAAGAGAAATTATTCTTAAACATTGTATTTTTAAAAATGCACTGAGTGCTTGTTAAAAACAGCAATAAAGACACATGCACATGTATGTTTATTGCGGCACTATTCACAACAGCAAAGAGTTGGAACCAACCCGAATGTCCAACAACGATAGACTGGATTAAGAAAATGTGGCACATATACACCATGGAATACTATGCAGCCATAAAAAATGATGAGTTCGTGTCCTTTGTAGGGACATGGTTGAAACTGGAAAACATCATTCTCAGTAAACTATCGCAAGAACAAAAAATCAAACACCGCATGTTCTCACTCATAGGTGGGAATTGAACAATGAGAACTCATGGACACAGGAAGGGGAACATCACATTCCGGGGACTGTTGTGGGGTGGGGGGAGGGGGGAGGGACAGCATTAGGAGATATACCTAATGCTAAATGACGAGTTAATGGGTGCAGGAAATCAACATGGCACATGGATACATATGTAACAAACCTGCACATTGTGCACATGTACCCTAAAACCTAAAGTATAATAATAAAAAAAAAAAAACAGCAAAAAAAAAAAAAAAAAAAAAAAAACTCTTCTTGAATTCTCAAAGTCATGTTTTCTGGGAAGGCTTGTAGAACAAGGGTATTATTTGGTTTTCCCAATGTTTAAAAGAAAGCACCACTAAATCTGCCCATTTTAGGTATTTTGAAGGCAGAGGGAACAGACTTTTTAGAATATTTTCATTTTTCTACTAAATGATTAATCTACTGAGATTGTCCACTTCTTCAGTCAATGTTGATACTTTATATTGTTTTATTAAGACTTTTTAGTTTATAAAACTATGTTTGAAATTGAGAGAGACATACTGATATTTTGGTATATTATTATGTTTATTTTTAATTTTATGTTTGTGCTTTTCCTTTTATTTATTTAATGATTTTGTATTATTTACATTGATTAAAAGTATTAAAACATGTTTATTAATTCAACTGTTCTATAAAAAAAAAAAGATGTGACTTAAGGATACTGCAATAGACGCTAAGAGTATTACAATAGAGAAGAGAGATTGAGCAAAACTCTGATTACTCTGAAGATAGCTGGTGATATATAGCTAAGGACCAGAGAGAGGAGATTAGTAGATAGAAACATACTAATAATCAATCAATTGATTAGATATCAAAGATAGTGGAATTTTTGTCAAAGAAACTTAACAGGAATCTTGTTAAAGGCAGGCCAAGACTTAGATATGAATGGCAGGGGATGAGGAATTTGTTCAGACCTCAATCAAGGTGGGGGCAGGGAGGTGATTCATTAAGCTGCCTCAGTAGGACCCTTTAATAACATTAAGTTAACAGGCCAAGCACATAGAACACCAAGGTCAAGTTCTAGTTGAAAAGAACGCTCAGGGGAGCCTGACTCATGTTTGCTCAAGAAGGGAGCCTTCGTCAATCCACCCAGCTGGAAGTGGTGACAGTAACACAACCTCCAGACATTGCCAAAAGTTTCTTGTGGGGGACAAAATTATGCTGTTGAAAACAACTGTTCTAAAAGATTGTGTTAAATGTTTTTGCGCCCACAATTTCACTACCCTAGAGTTAGGCTTTATTTCTCTCTTTATGCAAAAGAGGAACATAGGCTTTCAAAATTATACAGAGAAACTAAAGGCAGTGAATGCCAGCTGTTTGACATGCTCCCACTCTCATTTCACAGGAGAGTTTTTGGAGTCATAACCTTTTGTTGTTGTTTTTGGTAATTTTATATTAAAAGGCAATATTACTGGATATTTGTCATTGATTATTTTGGTGAGTTTTGCTTGTTTACTCTTCCAATAGTGGCCACAACTTAAGGGAATTTTAAAGGAGAAAAAAAAATGATAATTTAATTTACAAATTATGTTGTTAAAAACTACTTCCTTTCCAAGGAGACATTATATTTATGCCCTTGATATCTCTCTGGTGGACCTGTTGAAGAAATTCTCAGAAAGTACAATAAGAGGAAAACATTTGATGTGACTGTTGAAATTTTCACATTTTAATTGCTTATGTGTGTTATTTAATGATCTACATACATGTGGCTCTGTTCTAATATATATTTATCCTTTGTTCAGAGAATATTAAGACTTACCAATTCTAATAGGATAGGCACCACTTGCTATAAGTTCACAATTACTATTTCTAGAAAAGAAGCATATCTTATAAAATACACTTCGATTAACACTGTAATTAGATATTGAATATACTAGAAAACATATATAAACAGATTTTTGAACAGGATAATTAGAGAATTAATTTAAAAGCAGAAGCATTGAGCAGTTATAACAAACTACAAATGTATTAATCTATTCTTTCAGTCTTCATTTAACATCTCATATTCAATAAAATGCTTTGTAGTTTTCTTTGGCCTAAATGGCTGCTTTGGTTTTATGTTTTCACCAGGGTAAACTTCAGATACATTAATTTGGAAAGCATGATTTACCTTTGTTTATAATATGTATTGCAATTTGGAGTTTTCTCTGACAGTAACCTGCACTGCACATAATCTTATCCCGGTTAATTATCATATATTTGGATGGAGAATGTAGGATCACTATAGATGTTAATTAAAAGATGAGCTAAGACAAAAAACAGAAGAAACAAAACTCAAAACTCATGATTCGACTTTAGAAGTGTCTTTCAAAATAACATTTTCAAGTATTAGGTAGTTAATTGCACTGCAGACTGATGGCAAAAGTGACTCAAAAATCTATTTTTAAAATAAAATGCAAAATGGATTTTTAAATAGCCTATTTATGAGCAAATGCTGTAACTGATTAAAATGATTTAAAATTGTATTAAACAGGCAGGATTGTTCTCATTTTAAGGTATCTAGTCATCACGTTTGCATTTTACTAAGGTTAATTTGATTTTCCATTAGATTTTTCCTACACTTTAATTTCCTGTTTGGAAGTAATAACAAAAGTCCAGAATGAGTGTGGCATTATATTACTCAAGAGTTAAACAATGTACTTCCACCTACAGTGGCTGGATAGTGACAGAATCACTAGAAATCTCACTTTTAAAGCTGTCCAGGGGTAATATTTTATTTATATATCCTGGGCAATAATATAAAATAAAACATAACTGTATCTGTTTATAAAATTTGCTGAAGCGGCAATTTGGTATTTCTGTCCTCTCATCTAGTAATACAGGAGTACATACAGGTAACACAGAACGTTACCAGGTTGCTCGTTAAAATATGTGTTATTTTGAGAGGCAGAGCCACTGCATATGCAATGGAGAATGACAGTTCAATATTGATTTTTTTTTCTTTTAAGGTCTCATGAGTATATTCTACAACCATTTTTATGTGTGGCTAACTTACGGCACTCATTCTCTCAATAAGAAGCTTTGTGCAAGTTGTGTATATCTCCAATTACCCTGTCCTAAAATATATTCAGTAGTTTTTTTTTATTTTTTTATTGAATTATTGTTATACTTTAAGTTTTAGGATACATGTGCACAACGTGCAGGTCTGTTACATATGTATACATGTGGCATGTTCGTGTGCTGCAC
The DNA here is from genome assembly GCF_006542625.1 of Nomascus leucogenys. NCBI lineage: Eukaryota > Metazoa > Chordata > Mammalia > Primates > Hylobatidae > Nomascus > Nomascus leucogenys. The sequence continues at coordinate 37,541,632 of NC_044401.1, forward strand.
GGTGTTTGGTTTTTTGTCCTTGCGATAGTTTGCTGAGAATGATGGTTTCCAGCTTCATCCATGTCCCTACAAAGGACATGAACTCATCATTTTTTTATGGCTGCATAGTATTCCATGGTGTATATGTGCCACATTTTCTTAATCCAGTCTATCATTGTTGGACGTTTGGGTTGGTTCCAAGTCTTTGCTAGTGTGAATAGTGCCGCAGTAAACATACATGTGCATGTGTCTTTATAGCAGCATGATTTATTTGGTAGTTTTTAAATGACATAGATTATCTAAGAAACCCCAATATTCCAAGAATGACAAAGATGCAACAACTCAGACACATACACAACAATGACTTCAACTAATGATAGTGGTAAGTGTATATTTTGCTTTTGTGTTTTAAATAATTCACTAGGATTGTCACATGTTTTGATTTTAGTTGGAACAGAGCTAGTGACATTACTTTGCCATACGTTACAGCCACATACCTGGGTAGGATCACAGGTTGATTTGGATTCTTTATTTCTTATGATAGAACCAATGTTAGGGAAAATTATGCTGGGAATATGACGTTCTTCTAAGTTGACTTCTCAAAAGCTTCTTAGGAAAAAAGCTAGTTTGAGCTTAGGAGTATTTGTCCAGTTAGTTCACCTACTCTACTAATGCTTTCTTTTTTAAATTACATTTCTTCATTTCCTTTTTGAATATAATGCTTTCCAGTTATTCAGAAACCAAAAAATACCAAAAAAGGGACAAGATAAAAATCTTTCTCTTAGTATCTTGTCCATCTTCCATTTCCCATATCTTGCCCTCAACATAACTACTGATAGTGGCGTTTATATGCTTTCTATAACATTTTAATATATGTAAATGCAAAAACTGAGACCTTACTTTTCTAGTATTTTACTTTTACTTCTACCACTGTATCCTTGGGTTCTGCATTCCGGGGATTCAAACAACTGTAGATTGAAAATATTTGGAAAATAAAAATGACTGATTGCATCTGTACTGGACATATGCATGCTTTTTTTAACCTTGTCATTATCCTCTAAACAATACAGTATAACAACAATTTATATATCACTTAACATTGTATTAGGTGTTATAAGTAATCTAGAGATAATGTAAAATATACAGGAGGATTTGCCTAGTTATATGCAAATATCAAGTCACTTTTTATAAGGGACTTGAGCATCTGTAAATTTTGGTTTCATGAGGATCCTGGAACCAAACTCTCAAAAATATCAAGGAACAACTATGTAACATTATCCATACCCTTTCGTCCTTTATAATTTAATAATGTATTTTGGAGATCTTTAACAGCATATCAAATATTCCTCCTATGCTTTTATCATTATTTGGATATACAGAGTTTATATATTTAGGTTGTTTCCAATCTTAATGGATTACAAAACAATGAACTAAGTAAACTTGACAGTATCTCATTTGGTATATGCTTGCCATATGGATAAATTCCTAAATGCTTTGTAAAAATTTTTCTTTGAAAATATTAGATGAAGGTTTGGAGAAATATAAAGTTAATGATGATATTATTTTCTTTCACTGAGGATATCTCTTCCATGTTGTTTCACCTTCTTCTAACCCTAAATGTTGTGGAGAAAAAAAAAAAAAATGCCCCAATTGAATTGATTTCCCTCCCACAAAGAAATGTGATTTCTTTTTTTAAGCAAATGGTCTTCCCCTTTAATATGTAGATTTATTTCTAATTGTACTTATTTATTACTATCAAACATTTTTAAATTCTGTTCTACTCCACTGTTTTGGCTCATCTCTTTATAGTCTCCAATTATACCTATGCTATATGTTTTCCACCTTCTAAATCTATCGTTTATTCTCTTTTTAAACTAATGCTGTTTAAAATTTCCATTTCCTTGGGCTTCTTTTTCTGTTTTCTACTCACTAAGTGTACTACTGTGTTTTCTACAGAATCTTTATCCTTGTGATCCTTCCAAGTTTGTCTTCATTGCTTTGATGCTATGGTTAATTTTTCCTGTTTTTACTCAATTCCGTCTCTATACCCATTTTGTCACCTCCATCTTTCATATCCTCCTGTCCTTGATTCTTTAAATTTCTGTGTTGTTGCCTTTTTGATCAAAGTGATTTGTTTACTATTTGTGTTAATTCATGAGAAAATAATGAACAAAATTTGTATTTTCTCTCCAGTAATATTTTTTTCTGGTCACCTTATCTGTTGGTTCATTTGTATGTTCTTTATCTTCTTTTAGTTTTACTTACGTTTCTTTTAATTTTATTTAATTTTCTTTATTATATTATTTTAACATCATATATGTTAAATATCCCTGGTCAAGCTATTTTTATTCATTTCCTTTATATAGGAAGTGTTCTAGTAATTTACTAGGCAGGGAAATTTTTATATACCAAAGACTCACTCTACCTCTGGTGCCATAGAGACTGACAGATTTTTGTGTCTCATTGCACAGATCCGTGTCCTGAGCAAAATCACTTTCAGAAGAGCTTCCTCTGCCATTTCCACTCACCCCAGTTCTCATATTTCTTTTTGAAGAATGAAAAGTACATTTAGAAAATTTATTTTTTCTGCTATTTTCTGTAATAATGCCACCCCTCCAGTCCCTGCTGTTATTATTTACACCTCTCTGTGTTCTCTTGTATAGCTTTTGCCAAATAATAAATATTTTGGTGGGATTTTTCACATAACTTGGAATCTCAAGATTAATCTGTTTCCTATTTCATGAAAACTGACTTTGGAAGTTCTTTTTCTTGTTATGATTATTGTTGTCTTTGTTTTAAAGATTTTCATTAAAAGAGGGAAAATACTGACATATGTAGCCATGTTTATGCTTGAAATTCAACCTAAATTTATATTCTAAATTTTCTCTTATTCTCAGACCTGTAATTCCCTCTTTACAACATTACATGTCCTCACTTTAAATGGATATTTTCACAGGCTACTTCATAAAAGAAACTCAAACCACCATCAGACTGGATACACTTAGATTCTAGTTATTATAACTAGACACCAAAATACCTACATCTAAGTTTTCACAATCATCATTTAGGAACAATAACTACTATCCATGCAACCTTCTTGCATCAAAAATATTATCAATTTTTTTCTGTATTGTGTGTATCCAACCTTTCCCTTTCTATTGCAGCCTTTCAATTAGCATTTAATTCCATTTTCTATCCAGCTATTATGCAGCTTTTCTTGCCCTTCAGAACCAAATTCCAAAGGAATATTCTACATATTCTCCCTTTCTCCCACTCCAGTCTGGCTTCCACTCAAAGTACCTGTATCTCATCACTGATCCATTTCTCTCTCTCTTTCTCCGTGTGTGTGTGTGTGTGTGTGTGTGTATGTATGTGTGTCTGTATACACACATACAGTCATGTGTTACTTAACAGAAGTAGATTCTGAACAATGAGTCCTTAGGTCATGTTGTCATTGTGTAAAATTCATAGTGTATTTACACATCTCTAAATAGTATAGCATGCTATACATCTAGGTTATATGGTATAGCCTATTGCTCCCAGGCTACAAATCTCTACAGCATGTTAGTGCACTGAATGCTGTAGGCAATTGTAACAAAATGGCAAGGATTTGTGTATCTAAACATGTGTATCTAAACCTAAGCATAGAAAAGATACAGTGAAAGTAATTTGCAATAGACTAAAAAAAAAATGATACACCTATATACAGCACTTACCATGAATGGAGCTTTCAGGACTGAAAGTTGCTCTGGGTAAGTCAGTAAGTGAGTGGTGAGTGAATGTGAAGGCCTAGGTCATTACCGTACACCACTGCAGACCATATCAACACTGCACTAGATTTATTTTTTTTAATTTATTTTTTACATGATAAATTCATCTTAGCTGTCCCTTTTTTATTTTAGAAATGTTTATTTTTTAACTTTTTGACTCTGTAATAACACAATATCAAACACAAACACAATGTACAGCTATGCAAAGATATTATCTTTCACTATATCTTTATTCCAAAGCTTTTTTCTGCTTTTAAAATCATTACAGTTTTTTAAAGATATTTTGTTGTTAAAAACCAAAACGTAAACCCTCACAATAGCCTAGGCCTACACGAAATCAGGATCATCAATATCACTGTCCTTTACCTCCACATCTTGTCCCACTGGAAGGTTTTCAGGAGCAATAAGACCCACGGAGCTGTCAACTCCTACAATAACAATACCTTCTTCAGGAATACCTCCTAAAGGATCTGCCCAAAGCTCATTGACAGGTAACTTTGTTTCTATAAGTAGAAGGAGTACACTCTAAACTAACTATAAAAAGTATAGTATAATAAATACATAAACCAGTTAGATAATAGTTTTTTACCATTATCAAGGATTATGTACTGTACATAATTATATGTGCTAGACTTTTAAATGACTGGCAGCACATTAGGTTTGTTTACACCAGCCTCATCACAAACATGAGTAATGTGTTGCACTACAAATTTATGACAGCTGTGATATCAGAAGGTGACAGGAACTCCTCCGCTCCATTACAATCCCCTGGTACCACTAGCATATATGTCATTCATTACTCAAGGAAATGTCCCTTATATAGCACATGACTGTATATATACAATCCGGGTGTGTGTGTGTGTGTGTGTGTGTGTCTATGTGTGTATATACACAGAGAGACAGAGTAAGTGAGAGAGAAAAAGTTAGGGCTAGTAAGCCCAAAGTTTTGAGTATAGACCAGTAGCCATGCAACTTTTGAGAAACGGTTAATGCTGCAGTATTTAGGCAGAATTTCTTCTTCCTCAAGAAAACCCCAGTGTTTGCCTTCAAATAGGTCTTTTAACTGATTTGTTGAGGTTTATCCTCATGATTGAGAATAATCTCCTTTATTAAGCGTCAGCTAATGGAGTATTAATAACATCTACAAAATACCTTCACAGCAACAACTAGATTAGTGTTTCATTAAATAAGAAGGTACTAGTCTGGCCATATTTGCACATAAAACTATCACACTACCAAAAGAACTTTTGATTGTATCTTAATCCATTTTGGCTGCTATCACAAAATACCGTAAGTTGGGTAGCTCACAAACTACAGACATTTATTTCTCAAAATTCTAAAGGCTGGGCGGTCTTCAGATCAAGTGCTGACAGATTTTGTGTCTGGGAAAGGTTCACATTCTGATTCATTGAATGATGCTTTCTCACTGTGTCCTCCCATGGTGGAAGGGATAGGTGAGCTACCTTGGGCCCATTTTATAGAGGTACTAATCCAATTCATGAAGGCTCTACCCTCATGTCCTAATTGCCTCTCAATAGGCCCTACCTCTTAATACCATCAAATTAGGGGTTAGAATTTCAACGTATGAATTTTAGGCAGACACAAAGATTAAGACCATATAAGATTGCTTTATTAATAACCTCAATACCTCTATATTTTTTCCACATTTTTCTTGCATAATCTCAAAGCATTATTCAATTCTGTTAATCACGCTTTCTTTCCAGCAATGTTCTTTCATTTTATTTTCATGAAACGATAGTACCCTCTTTGTTGTTGTTTTGGTTTTGTCTTTTTTTTAATGGTTGTTTGTTGTTTGTGAACCTATTTTGCTTTAGTGTCTTACCTCTCTATTGTATTTGCTCAATTTATTATTTTCCACCATTTTTCTTTTTTTCTTTTTGAGATGGAGTTTCACTCTTGTTGCCCAGGCTGGAGTGCAACGGCACGATCTCGGCTCACTGCAACCTCTGCTTCCCGGGTTCAAGCAATTCTCCTGCCTCAGCTTCTACGGTACCTGGGATTACAGGCATGCACCATCACGCCCAGCTAATTTTGTATTTTTAGTAGCATGACCAACCATGTTGGTCAGGCTGGTCTTGAACTCCTTACCTCAGGTGATCCTCCCACCTCTGCTTCCCAAAGTGCTGAGATTACAGGCGTGAGCCACCCCACCCGGCCCATCAATTATTTTTAAGGTAGAGTTTCTCAAGATCACGTACTAGACATTAATCTCCTTTCTTTTCCCTTTTGATTAAATCTTACCCACATCCATATTGTATAGTTTCATCTTTATACAAATTACTCACCTATTTATATACTTGGGCCAAATATTTTCTTTCAGTTCCATGTATATATCTATGTTAACGTAAAAGCACCTAAAACTTCATGTGTATGAAACTAAATTTGTATTTTCCTGACTATCCTTTGCTTGCCTAACACCTTTTCTCCTAAAAATTATCAAATATAGAAGACAAATCTTTGAAAATTCCATTTCTTTCAACTGCCAAATAAATTATAGCACCAAATTTTATTCATTTTATTTTCTACAATATGTCTCAAATTTATCACCTCCTCAGCATTTCTCCAGATAGCATTCAAGTCCAAACCATGATCACCTCTCCTATGCACTACTGCTGTTTCCTTTTCGCTAATTCCCAGGTCAACTGTCACCATCTCTAATCTTGTCTCTACTCTGTAATCAGAAGTGGTGCCTACATATGCAATCAGATTACACCACTTAACTGCAAAAACACGATTCTTGTAGGACAAAGACTAACATAGTTTAAAATTTCCCAAATGCGGTCCTACTTAACTGAGTCTGAGAACCAGGGACCCAGTAATAGTGTAGGGTGACTCGGTCCTGGGCAGAAGGACTGAGAACCAGGAGAAGTGATGAGGTAAGTTCTGAATCCAAAGGCCCAGGAAACAGGAGCTTCAATGTCAAAAAGCAGGAGAAAAGGGATGTCTCCTAGCCAAGAAGAGAGAAAAAAATCCACCCTTCCCTCTGCTTTTGTGTTCTATTTATTCAGCTTTCCACACATTGAATAATGTCTGCTCACATTGGTAGTGGTGGTGGAAGAAAAAACTTCTTTAATCAGTCTATTGATTAAAATACTGATCCCTTCTGGAAATATCCTCACAGACATAAAAGAAATAATGTTTTGTTGTTGTTGTTGTATAAATTGAAGGGGTGCAAATGTGATTTTGTTACATAGTGGTAAGTCTGGGCTTCTAGTGTAACCTTTACCTGAATAATGTACATTGTACCCATTAAGTCATTTCTCATCCCTCCCACCCTTCCAAGTCATCAATGACTATCACTCAACACTACGTTCATGTTTACACATTATTTAGCCCCCACTTATAAGTAAGAATATGTGGTATTTGACTTGCTGTTTCTGTGCTGTTTCATTTAAGATAATGGCCTCCAATTCCATCCATGTTGCTGCAGAAGACATGATTTAATTTCTTAAAAATGACTGTATAGTATTCAATTGTGTATGTACATATTTTGCATGGATCTATATCACATATATAATGATATGTATATAACTGTATGTAAAATATTATATATGTATAACAAATCATATAGTTTGATTCCATATATTTGCTATCGTGAATAGATATCTGCACTCATATACTTATCAGGGTAATAATGTTTCATCAGTTTTCTGGGTACCCTTGAACCCAGTCAAGTTGACATATAAGTTTAACCACCACATTCATTTTATTGACTGTTAGAAAAATATGTTCCATGATGTACAACCTGCTAATATGAGTACGTCTAGGGTCAAAATTGAGGAATTAAAGAGGTTGTTTGTACTAAAATAAGAGCATCCAACTCTTTCACATTTGTTTTTGCTACATAATGTTGTCAGAACTGTCCTTACCTCCTTACGTTAAACAAAATGAGAACACATCCTTAGCATCCAAGAGTGTTAAAATGACTTACCAAATCATCTCAGAAGCTTCAGAACTTATGTTTTAGGATAAAACACCCTAATATAATTTATATAAGGAAACACAAAACAAAAAAATGAAGTATTATCTAAATATTTTATTAGGAAATATAATTTTATAGGCAAAAATAGAATTTGGCACCTAAATTGTAAACCTGCTAATTTACTATTTGTCTTGCTCCATTTTACCTAAATGAAACGTGTTATTCTTTGGAGCCACCACGCCCGGCCTGGACTAAGCATTTTTTATATGTTCATTACATTAAACTTTTTGTACTTCTTTTATTTTTTAATTTTTGTGATTACATAGTAAGTTTATATATTTACGGGGTACTTGAGATGTTTTGACTCAGATATGCAATGTGAAATAAGTGCCTCGTGGAAAATGGGGTATCCATCCCCTCAAGCGTTGATTCTTTGAGTTACAAACAACCCAATTACACTCTTTAAGTTATTTTGAAATGTACAATTATTGACTATGGTCTAGCTGTTGTGCTATCAAATAGTAGGTATTATTCATTCTTTCTAACTTATAAGAGCAAAACAATTGTGACAATATTAATTGACGGAGAATTAAAATAATTAGTTATTTTTATGTTTATGTAATTTCATGTTTGAAGAAGATCATACATGCTTAAGAGTATAGCTAAAAAATATGGTGGATCTGACTGGTGTTTGTATTATGAAGTAATTTTCAACTAGGAAAAATACTTCTGGGCTCCATACTTTTAGGATCAAAGATTTCTCAGTGTAATAATTACAGCTAGACATAATGGCAATTTAGCCTTACATGGATTGTTCCTCAGTTAAAGTTAGGCATTTTGGGAAGTTGAATTAGCTCTTTCAGGTCATTAGAGACCATTTAGAAAATCACTTTTTTTTTCAATAATGGAAAAATGTAAATGAAATAAGTCCATTAGATTCACATACCACCTGATGTAACTGGAAAGTGTGGCAGAAGTGTGCTAAAAGGAACGTTGGTTCCCCTGAGGAATCAAGAGCTAGAAACACTAATGAATCAGATTAGACTGAATCATCAGTATTGGTTGGATTAATGATTTTCTTTAAATCAAAAAACAAGTTACTGTGCTCCGCTAGCACCCATCTAACCAAGTAAACACAAAACAACCCTTAATTATAGAAGAAAGAGAAACATAGAAAAAGCACTAAGTCAAAGCATATTTTTTTGGTTAACAAGCTATAGAACTATTAGTACATAAAAGTGCCTATGTTTTAATGTTTGCATACACAGTAAAAGAAAATAGCCACAGAAGTGAAAGAAAAAGCACTTTAAGTGTTCAGCTTTAAATAGTTTTCTGTAGGAATAATTAAAATTCTACATCAGCAGAATACACAAGGTTGGGTTTATGTCTTATTTAGAAAGATATCAAAGCTTTAAAATGTTTGAAAGTAGTAAATGTAGTTTTGAATTATTTGTCAATCATCAGATTAAAGTTTTGCACAATCACTCAGCTATAGATAAGCATTTTTTTTACAACATGCTGGAAAAATCTAGTTCATGGTTATATACACATATATATTTAATTTTATGAAAATCAGACTGTCTTCAGAATTCAGTTCTATAAATTAACTGATTATCATCTTTGGCACATTATCTCTATATACAAAATGCTATTTTCCCATATTTTTTCTGCACAATTGTTCTACATCTTGTAGACATTGGTATAATGTCACTTATTCAAAGAAATTGATTCCAAGTGCCAAAAGTGGATTAGGTATTTCTATGATAGACTCTAATTGCAATCTTCACTATGTCTTTCAAACTTATTGTAATTTGTAATCATACATGCATGGTATATGCTCAACAATTACCTAAATGAGTGGAAGACCCCAAAGAATAGAAACGTAGAAATAGTATTAAATAGCTGACTGGAAGTGGTGCATTTGAAATGGACATTCTCTTGTCAGAATTTATTATGTAGCTATTTAGCAATGCTCTCTTGGAAGGAAGACAGTGGCATTATGTAGACTTTAAGACTTCACTATTTCCATATGCTTTCTAATTGGTATTTATAAAATTATTAAATCACAGGACAAGGGATACTTTTACATGATCATAACTGATGAATCATTTTGATGTATACTTTCTCCATAAATGTTTCTTTATACTGGAATGTATTTGCCAAATTGATCCCTCCATAATGGAGTGATTAATGGAGTACATTCATGTACATTAATGTTATTTTCAAATGTCTTTTTCATTTAACTACACTTTCCAGTTGTAACTGAATGTGCTCCTTCACAATGCCTTTTCTTTTATGAGGAGACATCAAATTTTATTCAAACAATTATGTGCTATTAAGAAAACAATGAATTAGGAGGAAAATTGTGGCATTAGTAAAATTTAAAATCTTCATGTAATAAACAATGATAACTTTTCTACCATGACATTGAAATTTAACATTTATTAGAGAATTATCATTTATAGTTAAAATGAATTTCAGCTGTGCTCTTTTATTACTGCTATAATGAAGATTAAAATTTTAGCTATGGTTCTAATGCAAAATAATAAAAAATATTTATAAAAATATGAAGAAGGAAGTCTCAGCATAAGCTTTTAAAAATAGTTTCTCATAAACAATATGTGAAAGTAATTTTTGCATAAGATGTGAAATAGGCAAAATGATGCATACGTGTTTTAAAATATGTTACATTTTGTGTGGCACACAATTTTATCATTATTACCCGGTTAAAGGCACCCTTGTCTAATTCAGCTCTTTATTCTGTGGCTTTTAATATCTGTTTTACCTGAACTAAACACTGCATTTATCTCAGTGGTCTTCTTTATATATGAGGCTCAGAGGTAGGACTGTAGGTGTATTTATATTATAAATAGGTAATAATAAGGAGTTACAATAAGCATTAATATTAAATAAAAACAAATTATATCATGCCATGCTCAAAGGTACACCTCTAGCCTCTTTCAATCAGCCGAAGATATCGAGACTATTTGAATCCTTTTTGTAGAAACAAGACTTTGGAAGGCCTGCTCTCTACAAACAATCCCATAATGCCTCACAGCCTAGTCCATTTTAGTCACCATCAGATTGCCCATCCTCAAAACATTATTGTATCTGTGCTTTGCTCATATTTATTATTCTGACCTCATTTTCCATTCTCCTTCTACATTTTTAAATATTTTTCTATGCCACTAAAATCTTACATACAATCATCAATAGCCACTCTATATATTTAAATATTTTAAAAACTTTTTTTTTTTTTTTTACCTTTGTGCTTCCAACTGACACTTGCCATCTCTTGTGAATGCTTTCTTCTACAGCCCTTTCAGGTAATGGCCATTAACAGAAACACACATACACACCTCACGCACACACACACACACACACACACCTCACACAGCTCAGACACTCAAGGGGACAGAATAACACGTATTACTTATTATTACTTCAGTGCTGAATTTTTCACCTGTACTCTCAAAAATCCAAATCCATAACTTTTGATATAAATCTTGCCTATCTTTTTCATTAATGACTAAGCATTTAGCTTTTCTTTCTCTTTCTCTCACTCTTTGACTTTCCTAGCAAATCTCAGACCTGACTATAACTAAATGTTTATGGACTTCTTAGCTGCAGCTGAAAAGCTGAATATTGTTTAAAAAAAATGACATAAATATACTGAATGGATTTTCTTAAATATTAAGAAGACAAACTGCAAAAAGTACTCAAAACTTCTAAGCAAACTCTTTATATTACTTTAGTAATATCAGTTTTTCTAATATAATTTCAAACCTCCTCCTCTTTCTCCAACATCCCCTAAAGACTCTTCATTCTTTGATGATGACTTTACCAAATATTTCATACATAAAAATAACTGGTACTAAAGAAAAAAATCTGTCTTTTATCAATTTTACCATCTCACTTACATCTGTACCTAAATACCCTGTACTTCCCATTGAAATAATAAAGGAATTTTAATTGGCCACTCTGGCACTGAAGCCCTGGTGCCAACAAGATTTGCCTTCTCAAACACTTTTGTTTGTTTCTCCTGCTTCTTCAGTTCCTGCCATTTACTGAGTCATTCCTATCAGAATAAAAACAAGTTGAATGTATCAAATCATTTTTTAACAAATATTCCATTGCCTTGTTCTACCAGCTACTGCATCATTCTCCTACATTACTACCCAGCAATACTTCTTCAAATATCGTTGTTTGTACATCCGTGTCTGCCATTATCACCTCTAAAGACTCCAAGACACTTATGCTTCTACTGCAGTAAAATAGTTTGCATCAACATCTATTCTGTCCCCATCTTACCAAATTCTCAACAGCATTTAGCCCTCTTTTCTACTTGAAACACTTTCTTCTTTAGATTTCTATGGCATCATAGTTTTTCTTCTACATCACCACTGCTTCTTCCCAATCTCCTTTGTTGGATTCTCTTTCTATATCAAACTTTTAAATGAGGCAATGTTCTAAATCATTTTCCCCTCACTAGGCGCTACCAGTCAATCACATGATTGTAATAACATTTATATATAAGTAAATCTTAAATTTGTATTTTTCAATATGGCACTTTCTCTGAACACCAAAGCTGCCTTCTTGATAAATCGGCTTTGATTTGTAATGGCACTTTCAACTCAACATGGCCAAAATCGAACACTTAAAATGGTTTTCCAACCATCTCAATCCCTCCTTAACCATTACATAGCAATGGCATACATTTCCTGACAACTTTTCTCCACACCCAACATTAACTCCATCAGCCATTCCTATTTTCTCAACATATAAATTTCTATCACAAATCCACCCACTTCTTACCATGTCTATTATTAGTCTAAGCCACTTATCTTTCACTGAAAAACCTGCAGCAAGTTTGAAATTGATCATTTTGCTTCTAATCCTTCCCCTGTAAGTCTGTTCTCCCCAAAGTGCCCAGCGCAAGCTTTCAAAAGATCAAGTATAATGTTCTCTCTTGATTAAAGCCTTTCCAACCACTTTCCATTATGCTTAATAAAATCAACAAGCCTTATCACAGACTTCCAAATGGCCTTACTTGATCTCCCTGTACTTCTGCTCTCCTCCTCAGTCACTGTGTTCTAGTCACACTTGTCTTTATCTTATCTCAGGGCATTCACGTTCGTTGCTTCTTCTACTTGGAATGCCCTTCTCTCAGATGTTCTCCTGGTTGTTCTCTTCGTAACTGAAATGTACCATCTTCAGAGAAGCCATCCCTGCTGAGTTTAACTAAAATGCTGCCTCCCTCCCATGTTCCCCTACCTAGTCATTCACTTAATCAAGACCACCTTCACACTCACTCACTGCCATGCAATCTTCAAAACAGATTTCAGTATTCTAAATTGTCTTAATTATGCATTAACTTGTTATTTATTGACTGTCTTCTCCTTATAGAACATAATTTATGTTGGACATGGACTTTTCATAGTTACTGCATTTTTCCCAGTGTGCCCAGATTAGTGCCTGTCATATGGTAGACAATGAATGTTTGTGTGATGGTTAACTGATTCTTTTAACCTGACCACATAGAATCTGTTTTTCCTGATTGTGTCATCGTCATCATCACCATCATTACCATCATTACTATTTTTTTATTTTAAAAAAGACACATTTATTCAGCATCATGATCAGACTATTACATTTAGCAATAAACAGCGTGGGTGCAAAAAAAAAAAAAAAAACTTCATTAAAACTCTTTGTTGGAATGCTTTACACTTTCCACAGAACAAGAACTAAAATAACCTGTTATATAATTAGTCACAAATATAATCCTCGAGTTTTTTTCCCCATAAACATGAGTATTTGTCTAAAACATGTCTTCTTTGTAGCAGCTAGGCCCTGCCACCAGTGGGCTTGGCGGAGTTCACAAATCTGTTGTAACCTGTAGCTTCCCTGTCACTTCTCTGGCTCTCCTCTCCTGCTAAGTTTGTTTCATCTGTGTTTCCTGGCAGTAATTAAAATTTGCTGCAACTGCCATAGCTACTGCTGCTACGGGAACCATCATAGCCACCTTGGTTTCATGGTTTGGCAAAGTATTGGCCTCCCCCACCTTAGGGGTCAGAGATTCTGTCTCCAAAATTTCCTTCTTTCATGAGTCCAAAATTTGAATACTGATTTGTTGTCATTGCCAAAATCATTGTAGCTTCCACCACCTCCAAAATTGCTTCCACTAACACCACCAAAGCTGCCTCCACCTCGATTGTTATAGCTGTCATAGCTGCCACTCCCGCCATAACCACTGCCCTGGTTTCCATAACCCTGTCCACCACTTCCATAGCCTTTGCTTCCTCCAGACTAACCAGGGCTACCTCATCCATAACCACAATCATTACCAAATCCATTATAGCCATCCCCACTGCCACCATATTCACTGCCACCATATTCACTACCACTATGGCTGCCACCAAAGCCACCATGACCACTAAAGTTTCCTCCATGACCAAAGTTGTCATTCCCACCAAGACCACCTCCACGACCACCACCAAAGTTTCCAGAACCACTTCGACCTCTTTGGCTGGATGAAGCGCTACTCTTCTCTTTCTTTGACAGGGCTTTCCTAACTTCAAAGTTGTGGCCAATCACAGTATGGTATTTCTGAATGATAGTCTTATCCACTGAATCACAGTCATCAATGGTTACAAAGTCAAAGCTCCTTTTCTTGCCACTGCCTTGGTCCATCATGATTTCAATCACTGCAATTCTTCCATGCTGTTCAAAATAATCTCTTAGGTAATGTTCTTCAATGTCTTCTTTAATGCCACCAACAAATATCTTTTTCGCAGATAAGTGGCCACCTGGTTTTTGAGAATCTTCTCTTGAGACAGCTCTCTTTGGATCCACAGCTCTTCCATCCACCTTGTGTGGCTTTGCATTCATGGGTGCATCCACCTCCTCCACAGTGGTATATGTGACAAACCCACAGTCCCCGGAGCGCTTGGTGTTTGCATCTCTCATTACCACACAGTCCCTGAGCCTTCCCCATTGCTCAAAATGGCTCCTCACACTCCTATCTGTTGTTTAAAAGCTGAACCCTCCAATGAAGAGCTTCTGCAGCTGTTCTGACTCTTTAAGAGACTCTGACTTAGACATGATTGCAGGCAAGAGAGACTTTTACGATGCTTCCTTGGCAGCATCCGTGGGCAGCATTACTATTATTTAAACTCTAATTTTCTGTAGAAAAAAATGCACATTCAGGTATTGATTAGCCAAGCCATTGTGTTAGAACTCAACACAACATAGGTAAATAATATAGTTTCTGTCCTCGTAGAATTTGTAGCCTGAAGGACGATGCAGGAATTAAGGAGAAAATTATAGTATAATCTTTTTATTTTATAAATGTATTCTTATACCAGATATTCATTGGAGGCCTAATATATGTGCCAGGCATTAGTCTAGGTACTAAGAATACAGTGATCAATAAAATAGTTCCTGTATGTAACTCAAATCTTATGGTGATAATATGCAGTATATAATAATAGTAATAATAATATAATATAAACTAGAAAAGTTTACTCTGTGTATTCATTAATTTATAAATCTCTTATAAACTGTGATACTACAAGTAGGTTAACATCCATCTCTGGATGAACTAATAATCTCAATTTTGGGACCCACAAAACTGAGAATAATGTCCTGCTATGTGATAGCACATAAAGCTTCTGGCACCAGACTGGGCTTCTAGCTAGTTTCTTTCATCTTCTAACTGCTGCAGCCGTTTTTCTGAAGTCATAAATTTTATGACCAAGAAAAACATTTTTTATCATAAGTCATTTTTTACTATGAACACTTTGTGAATTATTTGGACTCAGTAGACATCTAGCAGACCAGCAAGGAAATATATAGTGGCACAAGAATGTTTTGAGATGGACAGTATGAGCACATTAGCTGTTTTCTTAGGGCACAGTGGATAACGATGAATAGCCTAAGCAAGTCTGCACAATAGGATGCCTGTGGGAATTACCCAGTCAGGACCCAATGTAATGCACATGAAATGTGCAGAGTGGGGAGAAGATCTCATGAGAACTAGAGAAGACAGAAAAGTAATTCTAGAAAGTAAAAATGTCCTTGTTCACTTCTTATTTACTGCATACCCTGTCTTATTTTTTTTAAGGAAGGAGTAGATATTCAATAAAGGAAGGAGGGAAAGAAGGAAGAAAGAAAGGAAGGGAGGGAAGAGAAAGGAAAATGGATAAGCAAAATGAGAGGTGAAGCAAATCTTTAGGAAAATCGCAACGCTGAGTTGTAATATTGATATAGTTTTTTGGGGGCTGTTATTTTGTAGTATTATCTAGAGACAATAGACATAGATAATTTTAATTTTAATTAGCAATTTTATTGTCGTAGGTAATTTTGTTAAAAATATCTGTCTATGATGTATCAGAGTATGTATTCACATTGAGATAATTAAAAAAACAAACTACAGGCCATTGTAGGTAGTTGGTAAAACACATGCATAATATTGCTATATAGCTTTTCTAATTTTTTTTGACTTTATGTTCCCTAGACTCTACTACATAAAGCCACTTATTAATATATTACACACGATGAATTATAATAATGTAAGGTAAATATTTAGCAGTAACACCAACCAGGAGACAATGCTGACACTCAAGTTGTTTACAAATGAGGTTTACAGGTTTCTTACACTAAAAGCCCTTTCTGAATTTCTATTCAATTTTCTGATTGTGAAATGCCAGGCTAAAAAGTGAAACATTTTTAATTAACTTAAAATTAGAGCTACAAGGACAAATGGTTTTGCATTTCAATTTAGTTCATCAAATAAGAAAGCAACGGGTGCGAGATGTAAGATAGGAGATTTTCCATCCACTTCTCACCATTTAAGGCACCAAACCAATTAATGATTATGTGTTTCAAAATCAGTACTTTAAAAAAAAATTAAATTTCTCTTCAATTCAATAGTACATAGAATAAGAAAGAAGGTAAACAAAAGACACTTTGACCTAGTCCAGAGAAATAACAAGAGAAGGATGTTACAAATATTCTATGGGGCAGAAGTATTAGATATTAAAGTAGTTTGAATTAGAACTTCAGATGTAGCAATGATTTTTAATACTAGATGCACATTATAATCACTAGGGAAGCTATAAAAATAGCAAAATATGGACCCTGCCTCAGATCAATTAGATCAATTTAATCATGGACATGTGGATATTAAGCTTCAATATTTTTAAGACGCATTCTCTCCTGCCATGGTGATAAAATTTGCTCAGTGCTGAGAATCATTGAAATATAATATAGTTAAAAAGTGGTTTGTACTACACATTAGGCAAATAAAAATGTCCCTTCCAATTGCTTTGTTTTAGTCATTTTTATTGTAATTGAATATAAATATATAATTGAATTAATTATAATTGAAATTTTTTCTAGTTCTGCCCAAACTTACTTTTAATATTTGTTCTAGTTCAGCCCAAACTTACATTTAATAGTCTCCCAACTTATGTTGAAAGAGTATTTTGCTGGATGTAGAGGATGCATAGTGGTTAATTTAGAAAGTATAGTTTAGGAAGATGTTTTGGAGCCCTACCTCTTTAAATTGAAGAGCTAAAAATGGAGAAATCAAGACAAAAGTATTATTTTATAATTAGCATTTATTTAGTAACATTGATTAAGGGCCAAAGTAGACAATAAAGACATCCAATAAAGAAAACCATCCCATCTATTTAGTACATGTGCATCTTCAAAAGTGAAAAACAGCTGAATTGGGCAGCTGTATTAATATATATGCATCTAGTGTTGCTAACAGCATAAGAATGGATATGATCGAAAGCAGTTATGGGTGAGATTTAGAATTTTCAAATATTAATGGCCGGGTTCCACTTCTATTCTATCACCTTGCAAACGCTGCCAAACAAAAGGACTCTAAACAATGCCAGGCTTTATGTTTATGATTAGAATTGTTCTCCACTGGGAGTAGAAAACATAATGCAGTCACACTTCAGGGCCCAGATGCTTTGCTGATCCAGGCATCCCAGACCACCTGTTTTCACATACTCATACACACTTTAGTTTGTCATTCACGAATGCCCTATGCACATATTTGGCAGTTTGCTTGCCCAATGCTTTGGCAGTTTTCCAAAGACATGTAAGTACATGAGCTTTACAATTTCTATGTGCAATGGTTTCCAAATTCATTTGAGGTATTCGCCATCTTTTTAAGCATTATAGAGGCAATATAATCATGGCAAATTGCCTAAGTCAAAACAATTCTAGCTAAAATTTGTAAATCTGAGGATATAAGTGGTTTCACATATAATTTTTTGTAAATACCTTACGTCAACTTCTTATCAACAAGACAAAAAGAAATTAAATGACTTGCTGATATAATGTTCATGTTTTCCTCAATTCTTAGAATCATGGAGTATGGAGAGCTTGGAGAGAATTAATTTTGTGTAGGTTTTAATTACTGGTTAGATTTTTTACTTCCTCAGGCACCACTAGGAATACACTCAAAAAAATGAACCATAGCAACCTTTAAATAATTAACCTGTTTTTTCCTTGCTAGAGCTGTGACTAAATATGTCCAGATATTCTTAATGAAATCTTTTTTTCAAGAATATATATCTTAGAGCATATGCTACTTTTATGTGAAAAAATCCAATCCATATGTAATATGTAAAGTCCATTTAAAATAGAATACCTATTGGGACTAATTTATTTTTGCCAAAAATCTTTTATTTTGTAATATAATGGCATCTTAAGTATTAACAAAATATTGGAAATAAAACAAGGCATCACAGTTAAAGTAAGTAGTTTGATGAAAGAGGCACAGTTAAATAAGTCATGAAACCTAAAATCATTTGGTAAAACCACAAGGCACTCAAATCTTAGCAGGTGGGGTATACAACATGTATTAAAGGTAACTGGCTTTTTATTTTAGAAAACACCTTAGTGGATCTTTTTACTTTAGTAAAGTATGCTCCCTTTTGTCCATCTCACCACTGGGAATAGGATGGGACTGTTTTTCACATACCACCAAAATTCAATGCTTAAATAATGAATGAACTCGGTGTTTCATTTTTTCCATGACTAGTATAAAACACAAGGCTTTAAGGGTGAAGGAGAGAGAGAATTGGAGTTTGGAGAGAGGATCTGTGGAGTGAATCAGACTCTCAGCTACTTGACAGTATATTGGGTTCAAGTTGGTACACAGCAAGTGCGAAATGTATGATGACAGAGACCACTAAGGAACTATTAAGAATGGCCATGTCTCCTGTTTCCTTTTCAGCCATTGGCTGTGCTTTTCTGAGATGTTTCTCTGTTTATCTTAAACTTTAAGGGAAGCATGTTAAATACAGTAATCATGAGTCTCTCGTGTTTTGCAAAATTATGGAAATAGCACCTGGCATGTGCTGAAGTAGTGAAGAGAGCAAACAGCAGCTGCAGGATTTAAGAAGGATGGATAAGGCATCGGTGACAGTGGAGAAGAAAGCTGCTGTACATTCAAAACAGCAACAGATATGAGCTATTTCCTAAAGTGCCAATATGAGTTTACACTCAAATTGGGGCTGCTAAGGGCTGGTAACACATGGCATGAGGTCCATGTGAGCTAACACATGGAGAGGAGGTAGCAGAACATCATTCCAAGATTGCAGAGAAGGCATAGTGCTTCTTGTAATATGTGGAATGAAGGCTTAAATTTTTCTAATGGGAGGGGTTATTGACATGTGGGATCTTAAAATATATGTTCCCTGATAAGGTATGTAATAAAAGTACAAAGTGCACTAAGGCAGCAGGAAGAACACAGATGTTTCAGAAGCAACTAGATCAGCAGTTATATTCCACTTTCATTTATAAGCCATGTGGTATTGGGGTAGTGAATGACCCTCTCTGGGACATGCTTCTCACCCATTAAATAAGATTAATAAGGCTAACTTCATTGGATAGATGTGTACAACAAATGCGTTTAAAGCACCTGGCATAGCATAGGCACTAAATAAATCTCAGTCCCCTTCCTAATTGTCCTATCCATCCTACTTTCCAATAAGGAAGTTAGGAGACAGAAGTATTGCTTCCAATTAGAAGTAAAAAAGTTTTTTGTAAAAAAAGGTAGGTTTTGCATTGGGCCTTGAAAAATATGTGTGTAAATGTATTTTCTTATACGGATTTATTGAGAAAATATAGTATAATTACAAGAGAATTGAATATTATATATGTAGATGTCCTTCAATGTAGTAAGTGTTCATAGAAGAGACAGCTAGAATAGAGGTAGGAAATGTGTGGTAGGCAGGGTTTTGGTCTCCATAATCTGATAGCACACCTTGAATATATTAACTTCTACAGCAAGAAAGAGAAAGGCAGGGCTCACGTCTGTAATCCCAGCATTTTGGGTGGACGAGATACGCGGATCTCGAGGTCAAGAGATCGAGACCATCTTGGCCAACATGGGAAACCCTGTCTCTCCTAAAAATACAGAAATTAGCTGTATGGACTTGGCTCGTGCCTGTAGTCCCAACAACTCGGGAGGCTGAGGCAGGAGAATCCCTTGAACCCGAGAGGCGGAGGTTGCAGTGAGCTGAGATTGCACCACTGCACTCCAGCTTGGTGATGGAGGGAGACACCATCAAAAAACAAACAAACAAACAACAACAACAACAAAAAAAAACGAGAAAGAGAAAGGCAGAAGTTACTCAGAGATGTGATGTGAGAATGACTTTACCTATTATTACTGGCTATGAAGAAGAAGAGGGCTATGAAGTTGGAAGAGGGCTATGAGCCAAGAAAACATGTGACATCTAGAAGCTGGAAAAGTCTCTCAGCTTCCAGCCAAACAGAAATTCAGTGCCTTAGTCCTACAACTACAGCGAACTAAATTTTGCCACAGTCTATTCACAATACCAAAGACTCGGAACCAACCCAAATGTCCAACAATGATGGACTGGATTAAGAAAATGTGGCACATATATGCCATGGAATACTACGCAGCCATAAAAAATGATGAGTTCATGTCCCTTGTAGGGACATGGATGAAGCTGGAAACCATCATTCTCAGCATACTATCTCAAGGACAAAAAACCAAACACCGCATGTTCTCACTTATAGGTGGGAATTGAACAATGAGAACACATGGACACAGGAAGGGAAACATCACACACTGGAGCCTGTTGTGGGGTTGGGGGAGCGGGGAGGGACAGCATTAGGAGATATACCTAATGTTAAATGACAAGTTCCTGGGTGCAGCACACCAACATGGCACATGGATACATATGTAACAAACCTGCACATTGTGCACATGTACCCTAAAACTTAAAGATAATTAAAAAAAAGAAGAAAAAAATAAAAATAAATAAATAAAAAGAAATAAATGAAGCTTATTGCAATCTTGAGTTTAGTCTGCTTAGACCAGTACAGAACTTCTGCCCTACACAAATGTAACGGACTGCTTTTGTAAGCAAACAAATTTGTGACAGTTTATTAAGACAACAATAGAAAACTAACACCAGAATTGAACGGCTGTTTCCCAGAGCTGGTAGAGGCGAGAGAATCATTATGCTGCACTACAGTGCCCTTTGGTGTCCACTCCCCTTACAAATATCTATTTAGAAACATTCAGGTAATATTTTATGAGGGCATCTAGGGAAGAATAAAGCACCAAAAGTGACGATTTCTCATTAAATAGTTGGTAACAGCATGATATTCATTAAATGGCATAGGGTAAGACCACAAAATACCTCAGGTATAACAGGACA